>NW_027411866.1:139998596-141282596 GCF_047663935.1 Musca autumnalis
CAAATGGCTAAGTTATAGTGGTTTATGTCTGAAAAACCCCACAAAAAACCTATAAAGGAATTTCTCATAATTTTCAAAATAAATATTCAACAAAACAAAAAAACACTATATTTTCGAAAATTATGAGAAATTCCTTTATAGGTTTTTTGTGGGGTTTTTTTCAGACATAAACCACTATTACTTAGCTATTTGTTAACCGATTTAAAACAATAATAGCTTATTCAAAAGACATTATTCACCCCTTTAAAAGGAAGAAGGATCAAAAGAAATCCGTTGTGGAAAAAATAAGATATGCCCGTTTAAATTTGAAAATGTAAGAAAACCAGATTTACACTACTTTTACCGTTATATAAGAATAAAACGAAGTGACCCAAGCGAAATAAAGGCATTGTCGTTGTCCATGGATCCCAACACGATATAATTTTGCATCAGAACACTTGAATATTTTTCGGCTCAAATTTTGTAGCACAATTTCATTTATCGACATTTTCCGAAAAGTTTGCACATTCTTAGGGCCAAAACTGCCTGAAGGAGCGTTCCAATGCTTTTGCGATGTATTAGAGAGTTTTCAACTACTGTCTTGGCTACAATGTTTGTCTTTGTGTTGGATCGAAAATCCCAATGGTTTGGCTGTTATATGCCAAAATATCCAAAAAACGTCAATAAAAAACTTAAAGTCAAAATCGGGAGGCTCGATTTTCATCGTAGACATATGGTCCAGTAGACTTTTTTGCTCAGTTCAACCCTAGAAATTAGAAACGCGAAGGGCCCATTAAGGTTTCCAAATCGCCCCGGCCTAATTTATATTCATAAATGTTACTTAAAATTTATTCTTTTGATGTTGTTTGTCACTTCTTATGAATTTTCGTCCTTTCAGTTAAAAGCTTATCTTGTATTCGGTAATTAGTAACAAGTAATTTATTTTTTTTTTCTGAAATACCAGGGCAGCCAGTGGTCTCCATGAAGTCCAACAATGTTGTGGAAGCTTGTATTGCTTCTTTTAAAGTTATTTTTGGATGAATTATAACATCGTCATTAAATTCATCTGAACTGATTTTGTGGCATTGTTGTCATTTGTCTTTGTCATACCATAAATACCCAAATTGTGTCGAACTGGAGAATTTCCATTTGTGTTTTGTTAACTAATTTGCGTGATTAATCAAATTAATTGGAAGATGTACTTTTAGTCCGGTTAATGTATTAAAAAATCGACTATATTAAAAAAATCAGAAGTTGAGTTCACAACTTTTAAAATATCGAAAGTCGGGAGGTACCGTTCTATGGGGGTTACATGAAGACGTTTACCCATACCGACAAATTTCTGGCTAAAAATCCCTTACCTCTTACTATACTAAAGACTAAATACCAAATTTCAGCCATTTCGGAGCGATAGTGAAGTCATAACCTTTAAAATATCGCAAATCGGAAGGTGACGTTCTATGGAAACTATATAAAGACGTGGACCTATACCAACAAATTTCTAGTTGAATGTTCCTTATCCTCAACGAAGACTAAATACCGTATTTCAGCCATTTCGATGGAATAATAAGACCACAACCATTACAAAGCCGAAAATCGGGAGGTACCGTTTTATAGTGGCTATATGAAGACGTGGACCTATATCTACAATTTCTGGTTGAAAGTTTTTTGCGCCTTATGAAGACTAAATGACAAATTTCAGTCATTTGGGTTGAATATTGGGGTCACAACCTTTAAAATACCGAAAATCGGGAGGTATCGTTGTATGGGTGCTATATGAAGACGTTGAATGTTCTTTACCGCCAAAGAAGACTTAATACAAAATTCCAGCGATTTCGGTGCTATAATCAGGTCACAACCTTTAAAATACCGAAAATTTCTTTTATACCCTCAGCATTTATGCTAACGTAAGCAGACCCCAAGTATGTTTGGACGAAATTCGTTTCAAGAAATTTGGAGTCGATTTAGCCATGTCCGTCCGTCTGTCTGACTGGCTGGTGCACACGATAACTCTCGTACGGATTAACCGATTCGAACCAAATTTTGCACTTCGTAAAATTTGGCCCAAACTTAGTTTAAGTTCGAAAATGGGCCATATCGGTCCAAAAATTCAACATTTTTCTGTAAAATGGTGTGAACGATGAATCTCGAAGGAATCAATCGATTTGGTCTAAGCTTTGCACATCGTATAGTTCCTTCCAGATGTAGATTGGGTTCGAATATGGACTATATCGGTCCACTCATTCGGGTACCTCCCATACAAAATTTTAAAGAAGTGAAGTTTAATGGCCTGTTTCTCTAAGACGATTCGAATTCAAATACGTTAAAATTACCACCAAACTCCTACTGCTGAAGAAAAGTATTTATTTGATTGAAAACACAAATGAATCATATATTTTTCAAAAAACAGAAGTTTGGTAATATTTCGAGCGAATTTGCATTCGAATCGTTTTAGTGAAACAGGCCATAAGAGCTCCTCTCCGAATGTTTTGAAATTTTTACGACGGTAAATTTTTTTTTTGCGCAAGTCCATACTTCCGCAGATAATGGCCTAACTTTCCAAGAACCCTGACCGCACGAAATTAAATGGAAAATCCATTAGATAACTTTCTCAGGGAGTTTGGTCCAAACTTTGCACATTGCATTATTTGACCTAGTCATGTTTCCCACTCCAAATTCGGATGGTGTAAAGTTTAAGAGCTTCTCTCGAATCGTTTTTAACATTTGTTCAGTAGGTTGTCCTAAAGGCCCCCTTTACAACGGTTAAATTTTTTTCCGGGGTAAGTCCATACTTCTTGAGATAACGGACCAAAAGCTCAAAAAACCCTGCCTTTTTCAAAATTTTCCTACAAACTTAATGATCAATGATTTAGTACAGCCCCCTCTTTCGGTATCTACAACATTTCACATATTTTTAGGCCAACTCGTGTTACAAAATCAAAATATTTTTTTTGGTCAGAGGCTGAGGGTATATCTCCGTCAGCACAGCTGACTGACACTTTCTTACTTGTTTTATACCCTCCACCATAGTATGGAGGGTATAATAAGTTTGCTTTTCCGTTTCTAACGCATTGAAATAATCATTTGTGACCCTATAAAGTATATATATTCTTGATCCGCGTAAAATTCTGAGTCGATCTATGCATGTCTGTCCGTCCATCCGTCCGTCTGTGGTAATCACTCTAGTATCCACAAAAATGGAGATAGAACGCAGAAATTTAGGGAAGATGCGTCTTTTGTTTGCAGGCAGGTCAAGTTCGATGATGGGCTATATCGGTCCACGTTTTGATATAGCCCCCATAAAACGGTACCGCCCGATTTCAGGTATTTTGATGTTTTTAGTCACATTTTGAAACCGAATTAGTTAAAATTTTACATTTAGGTTTCCTAGTGATCAACAATCTTATATTCCAAAAGTTATGGGCACAGGTTTATTGTTTGGTATAGTCTCCATATAACGGCGCCTCCCGATTTTCGGTATTTTGAGGATGTTAGCTACCTTTTTTTGACAGAAGTACCTGAAATTTGACGTTTGGGGTCCCATTTGTCACAAAACTGCTCTACCAAACATTTTCAGCATAGGTCCACGTTTCGGTATAGCCCCCATGTAACGGTACCTCCCGATTTTCTGTGTTTTGGGGGTTGTGGTAACATTTTTTGATCGAGCTACTCGAAATTTGACGTTTAATGATCCCAGAGATCACGAATTACCTCCACCAAAAATTTTCAACATAGGTCCATATTTTGGTATAGCCCAAACTCTAACGGTACCTCCCAATTTTTTTGTATTTTGTGGGTTGTAGCTAAATTTTTTGATCGAACTTCCTGTAATTTAACATTTGATCATAAATTATCTCCACAAAAAAACTGTTAACATAGGTCCATGTTTTGGTATAGCCCCCATATAACGGTACCTCCCAATTTTCAGTATTTTGCGGATTTTATCTTCCTTTTTGATAGAAGTATCTGCAATTTGGTATTTGAGGCTTCCAGTTGTCACAAAGCGTAGGCACATATTTCGATATAGCCCCATATAAATAACAGCACCTCCCGATTTTCGGTATTTTTAGGGTTTTAGCTACATTTTTTAACTTATCCCGTGCCAAATTAGACATCTTTGTTTTCATTGCAATTTGTATGGGCCAAAGATCACCTTTCACGAAAATTCTCTAAAGGCCGCAATTATAATCCAATCGATGAAAAAACGTTACCAGTACCAAAAAAAAAATAACTACGTATTTGGCGCGACATGCCCTTGTTCAAATAATGAGTTAGTAGGGGGTTTTGTAATGAGTAGTTTTGCTAGGTGCTGTGGCTTAAAAACGCTTTCTACAAAAAGTTATAACGATCGGTTAACGATAACCCGGTCCCCAGACCGATCTCTATGTCCATAGTACTTTGTATGGGGGCCAAAAGTGAACTTTCAGAAAATCGCTCTACAGTCCACAATTATTTTCCAATCGATGAAAAAAAAGTCCATTGCGAATCGTACAAAATTTATGAAAATTGGGCCAAATTTTGATCTTGCTCCAATATGCATATGTAGCCAATTATAGATAATTTGGCCCCTATAATATACCTAATATTAAAATCTGAGCCGATTGTAAAATGGGTTAGTAGGGGGCTTTGTAATGAGTAATTTTGCTGTGGAACGAAGTGGTAAAGTTTTTTCATCGATTGATCGCCAAATAAGTAATTTCGGATAGATATTGGGGCCACATCCTTTAAATACCTAAAATCGGGAGGAACTGTTCTGTGGGGGATATATGAAAAATTACCTATCCTTAACGAAGAATAAATATTAAATTTCACAACTTTGGTGGAATAATGAGGCTACAACCTTCAAAATACCGAAAATCGGAAGGTACCGTTCCATGGGGTCTATATCAAAACATGAACCGATGTGACAGATTTTCAAAACCAAACCTCCATGGGGTAAAAGGAACTTCTGTATCATATTACAAAGCTCTATTCAACACCCTCTGTATGATGGTGGATGGCATAAAAACATTTTGGTTATACTGTGCATCCCAAAGACATTATCTTATAATACATTAGGCAGGTTTTAACTCAAAGGGAACAAGTAAAAAGTATCAGTCGGCTTTGCCAACAGAGATATACCCTCAGGCTGTGTGAATTGATACATTCATATATGCAATACAGATAATTATTTATTTAGGAGGTTTTCAGATTGTGTGGTCCTTTTTGGAAGTATGAACTTGCCGTCAACTGAATATATTTGGATTGAAACACAAAAGTGTTGCGGAGGAGGTACCTGAGGGATAGACAGCGCGCCCTCTGCACTTAAACAAAAATTTTGCACTTTTGTGTGGGATGCACCCTAAGGAGAAGACCGATATGGACCATTTTCGAAGTTAAACTACATTTGGACAAAATATTTGAGGAACCTAAGCTTTGGCCAAATCGGCAAGTTCGTTCAAGAGATATAGGGCATACAATTTTAGTGACAATTTTTTAATTTTTTGTGGGGATGGTTCCCGAAGGAGTGGACCGATATGTCTTATCTTCAAACTTAAACTAAGTTTGAACAAAATATTACGAAGGCCAAATTTTGTACCGAATCGGCAGATCTGTTCGAAAGTTGTCGTGTGTTCTAGCCACTACACATGGTGCCGCAGGGATTTTACAGCTTTCGGACCATTTTCTCAAGAACTATGAACTTTCCCCCAAAAAAATCGTGTACCGCCGTAATGGGGGCAGCAAATACAAACAGCTACAATAATTGCATTTTTCGGAAATTTTGTGTGGGAGATACCCGAAGAAGTTGACATATATAGACCATATTTGAACCTAATTTATTTCTCGTAGAAATATTACGATGTGCACAGTATGGACAAACACGGCTACTGCCTTCGAGAGTGAAATGTTTGGAACTTTCGTGAGTAGTGGACCGATATGGCTCATCTTCGAACTTAAACTAAGTATTGAAAAATTATTACGAGTGCCAAATTTCATACCGAATCGGTAGATCCGTTCGAGAGTTATCGTGCGCTCCAGCCACTACACATGGTGCCATAGGATTTTTACAGCTTTCGGACCATTTTCTCAGGAAGTATGGACTTGCCGCTGAAAAAAACTTGTACCATCCTAATAAGGGCAGCGAATACAATTTGTTGCAAAAAAAATCAAAACTGCACTTTTTCGAAATTTTGTTTGGGAGTTGCCCGAAGGTGTGTACTTAGAAATTTCATATTCGAACCTGATCTAAATACTAAATTTCAGCCACTTCCGTTGGATAATGAGGCCACAACCTTCAAAATAAATCGGGAGGTATAGTTCTATGGGGGGTGACGTAGGGGATGAAAGATACCAAGCAACGGTCCTGATCGGGTTTAACACGGCAAAGCCCAGGATTTATCTTGGTCCCTCTTTCATCCCAAGTGGACACTGACCTCCCCGTGGTGTCACCTGGGGAACTGCCTTTAACACACGTTAAAGGCAGTGAGATAACATGTGCCGCGCGTTCACCCATAAGAACGTTCAAAACTTGAGTTTGGGCGTCGGGTTAGTAACCCTCCCCTAGAAAAACAGCCTACTATGAAAAAACGAAAGAAAAGAAAAACAAACCCCTCTAAAGTTGACGAACCCCGCAAACGTTTTAAGGACCATGATCTGCGAATCTGCACCTGGAATATTCGCACTCTTTATAGAGAAGGTGCGGTCTTCGCATTGACAGACGTACTTGAAAAGTACAAGACCGATATTACTGCCATACAGGAAATACGATGGATTGGGAAAGGCGTCACAACAACACCTAAAGGTGACGCACTGTATTATAGCTGCCATGACGTAAAGCATGAGTTTGTTTGTGGATTCGTAGTTGGACGGAGACTAAAACATCTGGTATCCAGCTTCACCCCAGTGAATGAAAGACTTGCTGCAATTCGAATAAAAGCTAAATTCTTCAACATCAGCTTTATTTGCGGTCATGCTCCCACTGAAGAAAAGGACGAACGGACCAAAGATATATTTTACGAGCGCTTAGAAGAAACATATGACCGTTGCCCTGCCCATGACATTAAAATCATTCTAGGCGATTTTAATGCCAAAATTGGAAAGGAGAATATCTTTGGCCCAACAGTCGGGAAATTCAGTCTCCACAGTGAAACATCTGACAATGGTATGAGGCTGATAGACTTTGCAGCTGCAAAAAACATGGTAGTTAGCAGTACCAGATTTAATCATCTCGATATTCATAAGGGCACCTGGCTGTCTCCAGATCAGAAAACAAGAAACCAAATTGATCATGTTGTAATAGATGGAAGACATTCATCGAGCGTGTTGGATGTACGATCGTTCCGAGGCGCAAACATTCATTCGGACCACTACCTTGTTGCAGCAAATGTACACACCCGATTAAACGTAGCAAACAAAGTACGAACAGACATAACACGAAAGTTAGACATCGGTAAGCTGCAATCACAACAGATAGCCACAGCATATTCCACTCAACTGGCCCAATTGCTTAATCAAAGCACACCTCATCCCGATAACATATCAGCGCAATTGCAAAGCATTGCCCACTCCATGCAAACAGCCGCAAAATCCATACTTGGATACCAGAGACCTCCACCAAGGAATCCATGGTATGATCAGGAGCGTCGTGCTGCCACCGAAGAGAAAAATGCGGCATATAGGGCTACTTTACAATCCTTAGCAACGCGTAGCGCACGAGAGAGATACAGGGAGAAAAGGCGAGAGGAGAAAAGCGGGAGTGTGAAAAAATCGAAATGTACAGGAGCCAGAATGAAGTCCGAAAATTCTACCAAAGAGTCAAGCATCAAACTGATGGCTTTGGTATAGGCACATCCTCTTGTAGAGACCAGCAAGGTAATCTGGTAACTGATACAGATAGTGTACTCAGGATATGGAAAGAACATTTTTCAAATCTGTTGGTATCCAATAGCAGCGAAGACGACGAAGATACCACAGTCCCAAACACAGAAGATGGTATTGAATGTATAATAAGGCAGCAGGGGCCGATGGCTTACCAGCCGAGCTGTTCAAAACCGGAGGCGACACGCTGATAAGGTGTATTCATCAGCTAGTTAGCACCATCTGGCAGGAAGAACGAGTACCGGCCGATTGGAACCTGAGTATCCTGTGCCCCGTCCACAAGAAGGGAGATAAGACTGTATGCTCTAACTATAGGGGCATAAGTCTACTCCCTATTGCCTACAAGATCGTGTCAGGGATATTGTGCGAACGACTAAAGCCTATGGTCAACGAGATATTTGGACCATACCAATGCGGCATTAGAACTGGCAAGTCCACCATTGACCAGATATTTACCCTGCGGCAAATCCTGGAGAAGACCCAAGAGATGCAGATCGACACCTACCACCTTTTTGTCGATTATAAAGCAGCCTTCGACAGCCCGCTGCGTTCAAAGGTATTCCAAGCCATGTCTGAATTTGGTATCCCCGCAAAGCTCATCCGGCTTTGTAAAATGACTTTAACTGACACGAGGTCCTCAGTTAAAATAGGAAAGAACCTCTCCGAAGAGTTTAGTACCAAAAGAGGTTTCAAACAAGGAGACAGCCTTTCGTGTGACCTCTTCAACATCCTGCTAGGAAAGGTTATACGAGAGGCAAACGTCAAAAGAAGTGGCACAATCTACACCAATAGTCACATGTTACTTGCTTATGCTGATGATATAGACATCATGGGCCGATCAGTAAAAGAAGTAACTGATACCTTTATAAAGGTCGAAGGAGAATCTGCTAAAGTGGGTCTGGCGGTAAACGGTGAGAAGACCAAGTTGATGGTGTCGACGCGCAATGCGTCCATTGAGCTCGGACCGACTGTGGAAGTTGGTTCCTATAACATTGAGGTAGTAAAAGACTTCGTCTACCTCGGTACCTCCGTAAACACAACAAACGGCATCAGTTGTGAAATAAAAAGAAGAATTGTATTGGCCAACAGATGCTACTTTGATTTAAGTAAGCAGTTTAACAACAAATCCACATCTCGTCAAACAAAAATAACGCTCTACAAAACACTGATACTACCCGTGCTGATGTATGGCTCCGAAGCCTGGGTACTTGCGCAAGCAGAAATGGCAGTGCTTGGAGTGTTTGAGAGAAAAATTCTTCGAAAGATCTACGGACCAATCTGCGTTGAGGGTGAATATCGACGTCGCATGAACCACGAGCTGTATCTGCTATACAACGACATCAATATTGTTAAACGTATCGAGATGCAGCGATTGCGTTGGCTAGGCCATATCATAAGAATGAGCGATGATGAACCCGCTAAAGAGGCGTATAATTACGGACCGCTTGGCGGTGCACGCAGAATTGGCAGGCCAAGGAATAGATGGCGCAAACAAGTGGATGATGAGATGAAAAGGCGCGGTATTCCAGAGTGCGAATCAACAAATAGAGAGGAATGGAGATCTCTTCTTAGTTCGGCCTATAGAACAAACGTTCTGTAATGGGCCAGCTAAGTAAGTAAGTAAGATAGTTCTATGGGAATGTTTTATACTCCCATTGTAGACTAAATAAATAAATTAAGCCATTTCGGATGGATATTGGGGCCACATCCTTTAAATACCGAAAACCGGGAGGAACCGTTCAGTGGGGGCTATATGAAACATTTTCTATCCCTAAGGAAGAATAAATACTAAATTGGTGGAAATTTCCCATATTCCATTTTCCATATTTGCAATATTCCATATTCGAACTTGATCTATGTCTGGTAGAAATACTACGATGAGTGCAGTATAGACCATATCGGTTACTGCCTTCGAGAGTTATCGTTCACACCATTTTACAGAACAATTTTGAACTTATGTGGGGGAGGTGCCCGTAGGAGTAGACCGATATGGCCCACCTTCGAACTTAAACTAAGTATGGGCAAAAAATTAAGAAGTGAAAAATTTGGTTCAAATCGGTCATACAGACAGACGGACGGACATGGCTAAATCGACTCCAAATTGTCTGAAACGAATTTCGTACAAACATTCTTGGGGTCTAAAACCATTATTTCGATGAGGCATAGTTTTGGTCGTATCCCTAAAATGTTTATTATTGTTCTATTTTAAGATTGCCAAAGTTTGAGAACAGTTGGAAGATGTTAACACGTGCCACCGTGGCCTCAAAGTTTCAATAGTATGTAATTTGTTTGGGACCAAAGTTGAATTTTCACAAAATTTCTCTAAAGATCACATTTATTGTCGAATCGATGAGAAAATTTTACCAGTTCGTTTCTGTGCCTAAAAAAGTAATCCTACAAAAAATTGTGCAAAAGCGGCTGGATTTTAATATAAGGCTATATTATAGGACCCAGATTGGCCAAATATGCTATTGGTGCAATGCCAAAATCTTACCCGAATTTCATAAATGGCAATCCTAAAATCTAACAAATCTAAACACTTTAGGGTTTGCCGCCTAAAAAATCCGACATCGATTTTTTAAAACCACCCTAATAATACACTTTAGGGAAAATTCCACAGTCTTACAAATCAAACGATGACCTTTTACACAATCTTTAGTGTCTTTTCTAGTTTCGTCGATTTAAGAAAGAAAAGTAAAAATTAATTCCCCCCATCTCTTTTCCCCAGCATGTGTTCGATGAAAACAAATTTATGACGACTAGTGTAATGAAAATCATTTCTATTATCATCTACCTTATCAGTAAAAATGGAATGGAAAAATCTAATGGGCATGGGCTGCAAGAGGAGTTAAAAGGGAGCCTAAATGTGTGTGTGTGAACTAAGCGACGATTTTCAAATCTCAACAACAGCAGCAGCTATTAGTGTGGGGGCAGTATGCCTCACTGTCCGTTGTCGTTGGTGTGTTATTTTCTAGTGGCAATATGCCGCTAAACGCTTTCATTTTGTTTAGCGGCTTGATGGTTGGGCTTGTATTGTGTAAATATTATTTGTGTCGGTGTTTTATTTTTTTTCTTTTTTATATCAGTGTGCATTATAAAAAGCAATAACGCATTCGGTCAATTTGTCATTTGTCTGACGATTCTCAAACGTAAACCAACCAACGCGCTCGTAAGAGCAGTTTCCGTTGTGGTCCCGAAAAAACAAAGCAATACAAAACGCGCAAATAGCAATTCCAAATATTAAAGAAAAAGACAATCATCAGTGATTCCTTATAGAACAAAAAAGTGCATTCCATACGAATTTATTTTTAAATAAAAAAATTATTAAATTTTATAAGTAAAACAATAATAATAAAAACAAACAAACAAAATGCCTTTTCCACGTGAACAATTAGAATCTGCTTGCGGTGAAAAACTATGCAAATCGGAAACGATTAAGCTAAGAAACAAACATATTGGGTAAGTGTGTGCGATAATATCGCAGACGACAGCGTTACAGACCTCAACCAACAACCTACCTGTGTCTTAAATTTAGTAAAAAATATTTTTTATGAACTTAAAAATATTTCCAAAAAAGCTGAAACAAATAAAACACATTTGCACTCATCCATTGCCAATGTCAACGTCAAAAGGACTCACAGCCGCCAAGGTCATTTATTGTTACATTTTCCCCTTTATTATTGTTACTGCTGCTGGTTCTTTGCCAAGGTTATAGGCCTTCGCATCTACTTGCCAACTGAGAGAGCAGCAAAATAAAAAAAAAACTATCTAATGACAGAACCACTCATCTCATTTGTGAGGCGAAATTCACATAGAATTTGTACAGTTGTATGGCGTGTGAGTTCGTTGCCTCTTTTTCCCATTTAGCTTCTCTGTTTGTACCTGCGTACTACAAGAATGGTTGTTTTTTCTCAAACTAAAATATATGTAGTTTTTTGACGGTGACTAAGTATAAATTCATAATATTTTTTTATTCTAAGGTGCGATTTTTATTTCAAAATGTTTTCTAGAAGGGGTCAGAATGTGGGAAAAGTACTTGCTACGATTTAATCTTAAAGTTGTTAAGTAGAGTTGGGCAATTGAACGACCTAGTTCACAATTTAGTTCATTGGATACCGGTCGTTTGTATGAACAAAATGCGTATACTTAATATCTTACGTTAGTTTGTATGATGTTACTCATACGTTTTTGTTAGACATACTCTAGTGTTAAGACAAATCCATAGAAAAAGCTCTATTATGTTTTAAACCCGTAGATTAAGGTATAAAAAGATACTTCAAATCTTTCTAAATATTTTAGGGCAAACTTTTTTGTTTAAGTAAGGAAAGGATCAAAGTCGGGCGGGCCCGACTATATGATACTATACACCACTGTGATATTGTATAAATATATATGGGAGATATATGTATATCAATCTGAACTAATTTCGATATAATATGGTGCACTTATTACGGGATCAAATTCCGTCACATATTCTAAATTTCATCAAAATTAGACAGATATAGGGTGTTTGGTGCAGCAAATACGTAAAGCCGGGAGAAAATATATGGGAGTTATATGAAAAACTGAACCGATTTCGATATAGTTTTGCACATTTATTCTTAGACCGAATTCAGTCACACATTCCAAATTTCATCAAAACTGGACAGATATAGAGTGTTTGGTGCAGCAAATACGTGAAATCGGGCAAAAATATCAAATATCAAATCTGAACCGATTTCGATATAATTTGGCACATTTATTTTTACACTGAATTCAGTCACACATTCCACATTTAATCGAAATCAAACATATATAGCGAGTTTGATGCAGCAAATACGTGAAATCGGCCGAAAATATATATGGGAGCTATATCTAAATCTGAACCGATTTTCACCAAAAGCAATAGCGTTCTTCCTATATATTCCCCAATTTTCAGCTAAATCGGACAATAAATGCGACTTTTACGTTCTGAACGGACGGACATGCATAAATCGACTCAGAAAGTAGTTCTACGTATATGCCTAGAAGGAACTATGGGTCTATTTCGTTTCCTTTTGTATGTAACATTCAAATGCACAAAGAAGTGTGGTGTAGTGTATAAAAATAGGAAAACAATATTTTGAAAACAACTGTAAAATCACTATAATAGAAACCGTTTTTACGAAACTGTAGTGGAATTCTGTAACTATTTTAGGTTACCGACAAAAATCGGTTAAATGAAAACACAAAATAATTAATGAAAAGATTAATTACATTGATGTTGACAGGATTGTTGCTATCGGTACGACTTAGCTAGGGCTACTTCATTTTTTAATTGTTTCACCGTCATATGGAGGGTCATTCCGTTTATAACACATCAAATTATATGCCTATATTACCATGTCCGTCTGTCTATTGAAATCAAGATACAGTTCGCAATATTTAAAATAGAGCTTTACAATTTGATACAGATGTTTCTATTACTCCTAGGATGTTTGTTATTGAACATGATATTGCCCTCATAAAACGGTACCTCCGATTTTTGGTATTTTGAAGATTTTTTTAGTCTTCGATATGGGAATATTTCTACAGAGAAATGGTTACGTCGCACAGTGGCTCAGAATCGTTTTTTTCCTGTAGTAGTATAATTTCGGTAATTAACGAAATTTGTCGGTAAATTAGCAACCAAAACAAAGTTGTTGATAAGTCCTACCGATAGCAACAATGTTGACAACTTTAATTTTACCGATTTTTGTCGGTAACCAAAAAATGCCTTAGTGAATCCCACTACTGGTCAAATCTATATAACGTTTTTTGTTCGACAGATAACATAATCAGCTTTCCAAATTCCAATTAAAAAACTTCCAATTTAAAAAAATTCATGATCCAATTTACAAATTTGGGTTTTTTTGCTTATTATGCATCAAAATATGAGTGTTTTTGATTTTTTCATATGTTTTTCAATCACCAATAAACAAACCATAAAAATTTAATTTAATTTTAATTTTTTTCCAAAATTAAAAAAATTCACCCTGGGTTCTCATAAAACTCATATAACTCTTATAAAAACTCATACATATATTGAAAAAATTTCGTTTGTGTAATAAAGCTATTGCTCTGTTCCGGAAAAAAGAGTAAAAATTAGTGGATTCTTGCATTTCTGGAACAGGCCCTATAACTTTTATAGGAACGGTATGGAAAAAACACATCGAAAAACACATCATCGAAATAACGGTTTCAGACAATTTGGAGTTGATTTAGCCATGTCCGTCCGTCTGTCTGTCTGGCTGTTGCGCACGATAACTCTCGAACGGATTAACCGAACCAAATTTTGGGAATGGTAATATTTTGTCCAAACTTAGTTTAAGTTCGAAGATGGGCCATATTGGTCCACTCCTTCCGGTACCTCCCCCACAAAGGTTCAAAATTTTTCTGTAAAATGGTGTGAACGAAAACTCTCGAAGGGAGCAATTGATTTGGTCCAAACTTCGCACATCGCATAATTCCTTTCAGACATATATCGGGTTCGAATATGGACTATATCGGTCCACTCATTCGATTACCTCCCACACAAAATTTGGATAAAGTGAAATTTAAGAACTCCTCTCGGATCATTCTGAACTTTTTTTCAGTAGGTTGTACTTGCGGCTTCCTTTAATACGGTACAATTTTTTTCTTGCGCAAGTCCTGAGATATTCGGCGAAAAGCTCTAAGAAACCCTGACGGCACCAACCATGATCGCAAATCCGCAAAATAATTCTCGCAGGGAGTTTCTGATTACTGCAGACTTTGCACATGGTATTAGTTCATCCAGTTATGTATCAGGTTGGAATAGGGACTATATCGGTCCACTCCTTCGAGTACCTCCCGAGGAAAAATGAAGTTTTAGATCTACTCTCGCATCGTTTTGATTCTTTTTTCATTAGATTGTTCTAGCTCCCTCATTTACAACGGTACATTTTTTTCCGGAGTGAATCAATACTTCCTGAGATAATGGTCCAAAAGCTCCAACACCCTGTCGGCGCATACTAAAATTACTACTACTACTTATGAAGAAGTTTGGTTATTAAAAATGTTTGGTACCTACAGATTGTAAAGCAAACTCTTGATTCAAAATCTTTATATTATTGTGTTTAGTTTGGTTTTGGTTTGGTCAGCGGTTGAGGGTATATCTCCGTCAGCATAGTTGACTGACACTTTCTTACTTGTTTAACCTAATTTTGTTGGTTTTCTTAGTTTCAATATGTTTACTATCGAATCCCATATATAAATTAATAATCAGTGACGACAAAAAATTTGGTTTTGGCCAGGAAAATCGATTACTGAATCACTGTGCGTTGTTGGTTTTGCCCCCATATCATTGTACCTCCGATTTTAGCTACATTGAGGACTTTAGCCAAAATATCTCTAATTTGCTATTAAAGGTTCCTAGGGGGTTAAAAACACGTATCCACAACAATTGTAGGCATAGGCAGATCCCACATATAACGGATCCTTCCGACCAATGTTGCTGTAATTTCGGCGAGTTCTGAGTTTGGAAGCTAAACGATACCGCCCGATCTGAAGTTTTTAAAGGATTTTCTTCTGAAGTGTTGTAAATTTGTATTTCGGATTGTAAAAATTTGAACCATATATAGAGCATAGGGGAGGTACTGCGCCCCCTCCAAAATCCAACAACATGTATAGCCTGCATCCATCAGGGCACAATGCAGAACATTTTACTAAAATCGGCTAATTAATTTTGCAGTATATAACATATTAAAAAGATAGGCGTGATCGGGTCTTTTGAGCCTCAAATAAATACCTAGGGTCGGATTCACATCCACCATTGTCTTGAAAATTGATTTTCAAACCAATACGTTAGTAAGTTTTACAAAAGAGCGTTTTTAAAAAATAAAAAATAAGGCATAAAAACAAATATTGTTTTTATATATCTGATGACAAACAATAACTGAACATAAACTCGTTGAATTTGTCATCATAATAATTCTGACAAAAAACAGACATAGTTTCAGGATTGTATTTTTATAGTTTTCTGAACCTATTCTACCCTCCTTGATGTGCCATGGGTTTCAGCACTTCTGCCTCCCAAATCCTCCATCCGCACTACGGATCACCGATTAAAGCGCCAAATTTGGGTAAAATGGACACGAAACATTTTTATATCCTCGGCTTTTAGGCTACCGAGGGTGCACGAACAACAAGTTGCGTCGTTGAATTAATCCGTTTCAGAAAATTTTGAGTCGCCCCCCTGTCCGACTGGCGGGTGCGCATGAGTATTATCGAACAGATCAATCGATTTGGTACAAAATTTGGTACTCGTAATAATTTGTTCAAGTTTGAAGTGGAGCTGCCGGAAGGAGTGGCACCTCCCACAAATATTCAAATTTTTATTCGCTTCACCATAGGTTGTAGAGTATATTAACTTTTTTCCTTTTGTAATCTTGCGACCCTATAAAGTGTATATGAAGAAAAGACAAAATTTTTTAGTTTTCCAGAAAAAAAAAAATTAAAATTTTTTTTTAAGCTACATGAAAGATTTTTGGTACATGGATTGGGAAAAAAATCCCATTCTTAAATCTGTTCGAGATACTAATTTTGGTTGTTGCGCGCAAAAGTTATGGCGGTTTCAATTCTGATAAAAAAAAAATCTTTAAAAGACTCTAATCATTATATTGAGAAACTCTCCTTATTAGGGGCTCCCTACGTAATATATGATTTCTGAGGCCCCATAACATTAGTGGAAAAGTTTTAAGTTTTCGCGGAAATTGAGAAAGAGTTAAAAAAATTGGTACTTTGCAACTTGTTTTAACAAAATTCAAGCTGTTTACGCATCCTAAAAATATTTAAAAAAATATGGACGTAATCTAAACATCGCGAAGATTCAAATGAAACCAAAACTTTACAAATCTATTTAGCGGTTCGCATATTATAGCAAAAACAAAAAAGTATATTGAGCAACTTTAAAAAACGTTTGTAAGAAAAAAATATTTTTTCAAATTTATTTTGTGAGTTAGTTGAAGAAAATGTAGGAAAACTAGGTCGGAGTTATTCATATATTTTAGGTAAAATTCACGCAAAAACGCACATTTATCATTGTTATCGCTTCCCGAATACACGTTAACATATTGAGGAAGATAGGGAAGACGTTCATATAAATTTTGGGTACATTTCAATGCGGAATAAATTTGAAAGAAAGCAGTATCGGGTAAAATACATTTTGAAATGCGTGTAAATCGCGAAATCCTCAAAATCACTTGATGCGCATGCGGTTTCCCGATACAACGAATTGTTTTCTTTTCATTTGTAAACATTTACCAAGGTTTACTTTGGCGGCGGCGATGTAGCGTCGTCTGCATTTTAGTGTGCATAAAACTGTATAATGCGTCTAATTTGCACAAAGTGCATACACTTTTTATGCGCATCCGATTTCATTATCAACCGTGAAAAAATACATGGATCTAAACCTATATCAATAAAATCCATCAACAACCGTGGATGTAGCATCACACAGTAGTTTTGGGATAAATCGGATACAGCTTCTATACCGTTAAACTTTGTAAACCTCTGTTACCGCGAAAACGCGAGTGATGTGTCGGTTTTTTAACTAAAGAGAAAACGATCCATAGAAAACGCAAATTAATCAGCGATGTTTTCAAAAACATGTTTCCCAAAATTTTCACTTTTTGCAGTAGCCGTTTCCG
Source organism: Musca autumnalis (assembly GCF_047663935.1). Classification (NCBI taxonomy): domain Eukaryota; kingdom Metazoa; phylum Arthropoda; class Insecta; order Diptera; family Muscidae; genus Musca; species Musca autumnalis. Next base: position 140,016,098 of record NW_027411866.1, read on the forward strand.
CCGTTCTAGTAGATGGATTTTTACGCTCTGTGATTTATATGATCCAGATCGTCGAAAAACTAAAATATCGCGGGGTACCAGCACACTCAAAACGATATTGTAAATACTGTACCCAAAAAATAGGTTTTTTAGAAAATATATCGCACTAAATTTTGGCCTTTGGCAGTAGATTACTCTGCTGTTGTGTGGGCTACATACTCAATATACATATCAGATTATGCGAAATCGCGAGTTCTTTAATCCTATAATTGGTTTTTCGAAATATCCGAATGCGCGTCCCAGTTACATAAAAAATACAAAAAACACCTGAAATCCGGCTTCAAAATGTCAGCATCCATAAAAGGTGGATGCAGTGGAAATTTTGGAAAGCGATACATTAGAAGTGTAATCTTCATTTTGTATTCTCCCACTTTTACTTTGGACAGATGTCCGTCATTTGAATGGTTTAATCAGAAATCGAATAGCAATGTAAAAAACCTGTTTAGCTTCAACGTTTTTTACCTATGTTTTTTCCTTTACGCGGTCGTAACTACCACGTAAATTATTTTTTTTTTGCTAAATTTTTGAGCTTTGTACAAAAACATCTAAATTAATCCAGCAATAGTCATAGTTACTGGTAAACTACAATAGTTCGCGTATTATAATAGTGCAAACCTTGGCTTCATGGAAACTAAAAAATTTTGTCCTTTCCTCATATATTATTGATCAGGGTAAAAATCTGAGTCGACCTAGCCATTTGTTGCAATAACTATAGCGTACGCAATAATTCAGCTGCTGGTTTTTCCATAGGCAGGTCAAGTTCGAATATGGGCTATATCGGTCCACGTTTTGGTATAGTCCCCATATAACGGTTGCGCCGGATTTTAGGTATTTTGTAGATTTTAGCTACATCTTTTGTCTGAAATTTGACATTTAGGAGTCCCAGTGGTGGTGGTGGTTCCTAAAAATGTTCAACATGGGTCCATGTTTTGGTATAGATCTCACATAAATGTACATTTCTCGACCAAATTACCTGTAATTTTACTTAAAAATCTTTTTTTTTTCGCTATATTTACCGTTATAAAACAAAACAAGTGAGCCATGGCTATAGTCGGATCGGCGCTGACTATGTGATACCCTACCCCTGTGCATAAGCTTTTGACTGGTAATATTCAAAATATTAAAATTGGGATTGCTCTGAATGTCTTCATTAATACAGGTCAATTTCAGTTGAAACGCATTTAAGTGCATCGTCAGTACAACTCAAATAAAAAAGTGGAAACGTTGGATGTACGCCAACCCATCAATAGGCTTCATTCTTCTTCCCTTCAACCCCCAAAATTTTGTGAGGATCCGATCAAAATTCCGACTATTGCGATATCTCCGTTATTTGGCCACCTACGCCAACCTACTTTACATCATTGTAAAGATGGAATTTTCTAATTTTAAAGTCAGACTTTGCTTTTGGAAGGTACCCAACCAAGGCTGTGATATTCGTCATTATTAATAAAATCGCAAAAATGAAAAGTTGTGTTCTATTAGCGGCTATTGTGATATCTTCGTTGCTTGACAACCTACGTTACATCGTTGTAAAGGTGATATTTTCTACTTTCATTAGCAGGTTTTGCTTTTGATATACCCCTTATAGATGGGGAGATATTTGCTTTGAAATAAACGTTGACTTTTTCCCCAAATAAGTTTTTTGTCTATTCCGACCTCTGAATATTATCCAACCATCACCAAAATCAATAGGCTTCTTCCCCTCCGGGACCTTCATCAACACCGAAAATTTGGTGACGATCGGATTAAAATTGCGACCTCTAGCGTGATGGACAGACGGACGGACACACATAGCCAGATTGACTCAACTCGAGACATTCATTTTGGTATATATAAGGATGGGTCTACGACCATTATTTCGATGCGTTACAAACGCAACTTGTAATACCCTCCCCACGTAGCACAGTGGTGCCGCTCTCTTGTAAACGTGGACAAAAATAGAAGGCGTTGACCTAGGTCAGTGAATTTTTGTACAAGTACTTATGAGCGCATAGGAATTCAAACTTTGGTCCAAATCGGTTCAGATTTGGATATAGCCCTCATATATATCTTTCCCCGGTTTTGCTATATCTCAGCCAATTTTGATCGAATAACCTTCAAACTAAATATGCGATATTTTGATAAGCCCATAATTAGTTCTATCAAATTGAAAATCTAACGAGTTTCCATTCATGTTTTTCAAAAAATTCAATCAAATGTGAAACAAATTAAATTCTAATAATTTATAGACATTTCCTTATTTTGTTTGCATTTACCGTTAACACTAACATTACAAACAAAAACAAATTTCTATGTGGTTGTTGTTGAGTTGTATTTGTTGTAGTATTTACTTTACCTGGTTTGTTCTACCATGTCTTGTGCCAGACTATGCAAATGTTTCGAGTTTATGAGTAAGAAGGCAGAAAGGGATTTCCTTTACCTTCTCTCTCTCTCTCTGCTAAATGTTGAAAAAAGTGTTCATGTTATATTTTCAATGTCTGGCACAAGAGTTACATTATTTTGATTTTCTTTTCTTCGTATTTCAAATCACAATAATGTGTTTTGACAGCAAACAAAATAGTCAACTAAGCTTACTGTCCGACCTTATATAGAACTTAAAAAAAGTAAAATTAAAACGATTTTTTAAGTATTTATTGATAAATGTTTGGTGATTTTTTGGGAAATTTCTATAAATAAAGAGAAAATACCCCTTACGACAGTGTGGTGTAGGGTATAAGCTGTCTCATCTTTTTGAGCTGAAATGTCGATACATCATCATGTCGATGCTTTCTATATTATAAAATGTATATTCATACATATTGTATGTATATGCTAATGACCACAAGTATAATAAATAATATACGTTGTATGTTCTTATTTTTAGAATGTTAAAACACGTGTAAGAATAAAAAGAATACTGTCAGTGTTCTTTGATTTAATTCGTATGCCGCAGATGATATCGTTGTAATATGTATTTATATATTTCGTCCAAAGCTGCCATTATTTTAAATTTTTCAAATAAATCGAATCAATTGCTAAACTTAATTATCACTTCCATTCATTCAATAAATATGCCTACTGCGCAGTGCGCATATTTATAAACGGTTTCAAATATATGTTGACCTCAAATTGAAAAGTTTATCATAATATGGAACATCGACCCGTCATTAAAAATCCTAAAGTTATCAAATATTTTTTTTTTTTTTTGAATTGGATCAGCCGCGCTAGATAATACTGCATTTATTTCTACTTGACACTAAGAATATAAAATATATGCTAGTCCCCCTCGACAAAAAATTTGCAATTAATTTGCAATAGCAAATTCAATGGTGATAACAAAAATCTCATTAGACGTCACAAATGGGAATAGAATTGTCGGTGATTGTTTTATTATTTTTGTTTGGTAAACAGTGCTACTTGCAGTTGGGAATTCTTTAATTTAGAACGAAACAAAGGCAAAGTGTGCAACATTTAGCCTATCTATCAGAGGTCCGCAAAATGCCACTCGCTTTTAATGCATATTCGCGATTTCGTGCTTTTTTCATTGCTTGCTATTGCCATCTCTGTTTAATGCTATTGCTTGCTTTGCCTTTACTTTCATGGGTGTGTGCCAATTGCACACACACAACACACTACAAGAGCTCGTTGCCTTTTTTTTTGCACGCTGCCTTCGAAATAGCACGTTGCATTACAAAAAGCAGTAGATATTTCTGGTCAAATTTACATGTTAATAAACATAAAAAAATTAATGTTGAGACTATAAAAACAATTACTAGTTTAGTTTATCCTATTATTAAAGAAACTCAAAGAAAAAGCGACATTTGGCAAATGTATTCATTTATTCAAACAGAAGATGGTACGATACTGTGTGGTGGTATGCAGTATTGTGCATACTGCATTTGCGAATCGTGTGAATACAAATGTAAAAGCAAGCAAGCATGCACTAAAGCAGTGAATCATTTATTGGGGTGAATCTGCTTTTTGCACATTCATATTTTTTATATGCAAGGCACTGCACTATTCGCTTTTGGGAAAAGGCAATAGAGTGTGCCTTTTATATGCATTTTGCGGACCTCTGCTATCTATGTTTGTATATTGTATTTTGTTGATGAGAGCAAAGACATCGCATAATACGTATAATGCATGAATATTTGCAAAATACATTATTGCAAATCATTCCAAATATTGAATACAAACAATACCAGAAAAGTCGTAAAAAATGACCTTGCTAGTGAATTTATAAGCGCTATATTTTTTATATCCTCAGCCTTTAGGAAAAAGAGGGTATACACACTTTCATACGATCACTTGTGTCTCATGGAAACAATGATTTTAGACCATAAGCATGTTTGGACAAAATTCGTTACAGTCAATTTGGAGTGGATTTAAATCCCCGTCCGTCTGGCTAGAGCACGATATCTCTCAAATGGCTTAGTCTCATTTTTCATTCATTTCTGCAAAGAATTGTCGGTAGAGCTCCACGTTTTCATATAGCCCCGTAGAACGGAAACTCCCGATTTTTAGAATTTTAAAGTTTCAGTCAAATCCTTCAACCGAAATTTCTGAAATCTGGTGTAAAATATGTTTATGATGGAGGGTTATTGAATATTCGATGCGCCCGAACTTAACGCCGTTTTTACTTCTTATGCAACGTCGCCTATTACGAGGTACAAGATGTTTAAGGGCCAAATCGATATTTCTGGTGAAAGTGTTTAGAACGCTATATTTTTGCTTCCGAGTGAATTATATATGTTAGAAATATGTTTGGATTCAAACAAATGTTTGTTTGGGACGGATTGCAAACAAATATATATTTGGATCCAAACATAATTTGTTTGTGTCCAAACAAATATATGTTTGCAACATTTTGTAACATATCTCAATTTTATTTGTTTGGGTACCAACATATTTTTTATGTTAGAACATATTTTTTATGGGTGGAGAGAGGATTTTTATCAAAGAGAGTAACAACAGGGCTCTCGCGGCTGCGAAATGCTGTTTTTAGAGAGCTGTGTGTGTGGTGTAATAGGAGACGCAGAAGCTTTGGTGGTTTGTATGCGGTAAAACAAGTGTGTTTCGTTCTTTGTTCTTGTTAACCAACGTAGCAAGCGAGGAGGAAAAGAAAAAAAAATATTAATTTAATTTTTTTTCAGTTTTCTAAATGCAATCGTTGAGTAAAGACGGGAAAGCGAGTGAATAAATCAGTGTTGTGTGGTCTTTAAGAAATGGTGCTTTTTAGTAAATTAAATGTCCAATACATTTTATAATTGAATCAAAAAGGTGAATGGAAATCTTTTATGGAAAAGGAAGAAATCGCATATAATATTGGTAATTACATCAATACATTTTTCATATACTCGTACATACATACATATGTACATTTGAAGTATGGATGTACCTATTTATTACATTATATAATCATTTGGGTGACATAAGTAGACCTAGTGGACACTGACCTCCCCGTGGTGTCACCTGGATAACTGTCTTTAACACCCGTTAAAGGTAGTGAGCTAACATGTGCCGCGCGTTCACCCATAAGAACGTTAAAAACTTGGGTTTGGGCGTCGGAGAGAGAGCAATTTTGAGAAATTTTGACACTTTTCTCTTTTACCACCCTTACCATTAAAAAAGTAAAGGAACAAAGCTTTTGTATACAAAAAGTGACAACTCATATTTAAAAAACATATCGTGTAAAGTACCCAAAAGCGTTTTTCATGAAGGGTTAGTAACCCTTCCCTAGAAAAAACAGCCTACTATGAAAAAACTAAAGAAAAGAAAAACGAACCCCTCTAAAGTTGACGAATCCCGCAAACGTTTTAAGGACCATGATCTGCGAATCTGCACCTGGAATGTTCGCACTCTTTATAGAGAAGGTGCAGTCTTCGCATTGGCAGACGTACTTGAAAAGTACAAGGCCGATATTAATGCCATACAGGAAATAAGATGGATTGGGAAAGGCGCCACAACAACACCTAAAGGTGACGGCACTGTATTATAACTGCCATGACACAAATCATGAGTTTGATTGCGATTTGTAGTTGATCGGAGATTAAAACATCTGATATCCAGTTTCCCCCTAGTGACTGAAATGAAACTCGCTGAAATTCGATTAAAAGCAAAATTCTTCAACATCAGCTTTATTTGCGCTCATGCTGCCACTGAAGAAAAGGACGAACAGACCAAAGATATATTTTACGAGCGCTTAGAAGAAACATATGACCGTTGCCCTGCCCATGACATTAAAATTACTCTAGGCGATTTTAATGCCAAAATTGGAAAGGAGAATATCTTTGGCCCAACAGTCGGGAAATTCAGTCTCCACAGTGAAACATCTGACAATGGTATGAGGCTGATAGACTTTGCAGCTGCAAAAAACATGGTAGTTAGTAGTACCAGATTTAATCATCTCAATATTCATAAGGGCACCTTGCTGTCTTCAGATCAAAGAACAGTCTGCAAACACAACAGATAGCCATATCATATTCCACTCAACTAGCCCAATTACATAATGAGAGCACTCCTTGTCCCGATCACATAACAACACAATGGCAAAATATTGCCCACTCCATGCAAACAGCAGCAAAATTCATACTTGGATACCAGAGATCTCCACCAAGGAATCCGTGGTATGACCAGGAGTTTCGTGCTGCTACTGAATAGAAAAATGCGGCATATAGAGCTACCTTACAATCAGTAGCAACGCGTAGCGCACGAGAGAGATATCGGGAGAAAAGAAGAGAAGAGAAACGTCTTTTTCGCAAGAAAAAGAAAGAAATGGAAAAGCGGGAGTGTGAAAAAATCGAGATGTACAGGAGCCAGAATGAAGTCCGAAAATTCTACCAAAGAGTGAAACATCAATCACATGGCTTTGGTACAGGCACATCCTCCTGTAAAGACCAGCAAGGTAATCTGGTAACAGATACAGATAGCGTGCTCAGGATATGGAAGGAACATTTCTCCAATCTGCTGGTATCCAATAGTAGCGAAGACGATGATACCACAGATCCAATCCCAGAAGATGGTATAGAATGTATACCGCCCGGCCAAGATGAGGTAAAAACAGCAATCAACCGGCTGAAGAATAATAAAGCAGCAGGAGCCGATGGCTTACCAGACGAGCTGTTTAAAGCCGGAGGCGACGCGCTGATAAGGTGTATTCATCAGCTAGTTAGCACCATCTGGCAGGAAGAACTCGTACCCGACGATTGAAACCTGAGCATCCTGTGTCCTGTCCATAAGAAAGGAGATAAGACTGTATGCTCCAACTATAGGGGCATAAGCCTTCTCCCTCTTGCCTACAAGATAGTGTCAGGGTTATTGTGCGAACGACTAAAGGCAATGGTCAACGAAATTATTGGACCATACCACTGCGGCTTTAGACCTGGCAAAAACACCATTGACCAGATTTTTATCCTGCGGTAAATCCTGAAGAAGACCCAAGAGATGCAGATTGACACATATCACCTTTTTGTCGATTATAAAGCAGCATTCGACAGTCCCCTCCGATTAAAGGTATTCCATGCAATGTTTGAATTTGGTATCCCCGCAAAGCTCATCCGGCTTTGTAAGATGACTTTAACTGATACTAGGTCCTCAGTTAAAATTGGAAAGAACCTCTCCGAACAGTTCAGTACCCAAAGAGGTTTCAGACAAGGAGACAGCCTTTCGTGTGACCTATTCAACATTTTGCTGGAAAAGGTAATACGAGATGCAAATGTCAAAAGAAATAACACAATTTACACCAATAGCCACATCTTACTTGCTTATGCTGATGACATAGACATCATGGGACGATCAGTAAAGGAAGTAGCTGATACCTTTAGGAAGGTCGAAGCAGAATCTGCGTAAGTGGGTCTGGCGGTAAACGGCGAAAAGACCAAATTGATGGTGTCGACGCGCAAAGCGTCCATAGAGCTCGGACCAACTGTGGAAGTTGGTATCTATAATTTTGAGGTAGTTAAAGACTTCATAAACACAAAAAAACAACATGAGTTGTGAAATAAGAAGAAAAATTGTATTGGCCAACAGATGCTACTATGGTTTAAGTAAGCAATTTAAAAACAAAGCCACATCTCGTCAAACAAAAATAACACTATACAAAACGCTGATACTACCCGTGCTAATGTATGGCTCCGAAGCATGGGTACTTGCGCAAGCAGATAAGGCAGTGCTTGGTGTGTTTGAGAGGAAAATTCTTCGAAAGATCTACGGACCGATTTGCGTTGACGGTGAATATCGACGTAGTATGAACCACGAGCTATATCAGCTATACAAAGACATGAATATAGTTAAACGTATCGAGATGCAACGATTGCGTTGGCTAGGCCATGTCATAAGAATGAGCGATGATGAACCCGCTAAAAAGGCGTATGAATACATGCCACATGGCGGTGCACGCAGAATAGATGGCGCAAACAAGTTGATGAAAAGATGACAAGGCGCCGTATTCCAGAAAGCGAAGCGAAAAACAGAGAGAATTTGAGATCTTCTCTTAATTCGGTCTATGGAACAAATGTTATGTAATGGGCCAGCTAAGTAAGTATGTAAGTAAGTAATCATTTGATTCCAGAAGCCGATTTCCCGGTGATGATTTCAACTTTGAGGACAATTTGTTTTATTTCACAACTAAGGAGAAGCGTTCAACGATTATTTCATTCAGTTTTTCTTTTATTAAAGTCTGTTTTGTATTTCTTTGGAATTTTTTTATGTACCTATGTATCTGTTGTTGCTTTTGCTTTTTTATGCCTTTCAATAAACCACCACCATTTATAAATATGTGTATATGTTTGAGATAGCCAGCGAGCGCTTACTGAGAGCAAATGAACATACATTTCAATGGGTTTCACATTGAAATTTACACTCCCTTGCTCTCAGAAAGCACCCACGGGAGCATGCGTTTGTTTTTTGTGGCTGTTGGGTTTGTATTTGTTTGCACCCAAACGTATAATTTGTTTGCACCCCAACATTTTGCAGGACCCAAACATATGTTATGTTTCCAACTGATTGCAAACAAATATATGTTTGCTGCAAAATATGTTTGAGACATATGTTAGAGAGGCGTTTTTTTCCTCCTTCCTAGGGTAACGCTGAATTTTAGGTATATTGAATATATTAGCAACATTTTTCGACCGAACTACTTGTAATTGGACATTTGAGCTTCTCAGTGGTCACAAAACTTTTCCACCAACAATTGTAAACAATGGTCCATGTTTTGGTATAGTCCCCATAGTATAGTAGCTCCCGATTTTAGGTATTTTGAGGATTTAATCTAATTTTTTTTTTTTTTTGATTGAACTTCCCGTAATTTCACATTTGAAGTTCAATGCAGTAACGAAACTTCTCCACCAAAAATGTTCAACAAAGGTCCATGTTTTGGTATAGCCCCCATATAGGTTAGGTTAGGTATAAGGATGCGCAGCCCTCTATTATAATAGGTGACTGCTTCACTCGGAGACCGTTGGTCCATTGTGTTCATCCTGTATAGGCTATTTTGAGATGCTGGAAATGATGATTTAAAGATGATGGTGTATTGCTTAGATGTTTGAAGATGAAGGAGATGGTAGAGTGTTGATGCAGCTTGTTGAAATGAGTATGATGAATAGAGGTGAAGAGATGATGTTGAGTGTAGGGGGCGTATCTGGAAAAGTGAAAAAGAAATGTTTTATTAAGGATTGCTAATGATCTTTGCCAAGTCATGCTAGATGTCTGGCAATGTTGTTTGCAGATGTTCGACAGTCTCAATCTCCTCCGCATATTCACATAGTCTGCAGTAGTCAATGCCACTGTCGTCCCATTTTTAAGTTAGGGATCTCACTCTGCAGTAACCTGTTATAAGTCCAACCGCGATTTTCATCCCTAACTTGTCAAGTGAGAGGATGTAAGCCGTTCTTCGACGAGAAACCACAAGCCAGATTGCCTTGGATACCCTACAACCAGGTTCCAATAGCCATCTTTGATGTGCTTTCTCATTAAAGAACTCCCGAAGTTTGCCGATGTAGTGACATGTAGGTGGCCGGACGGTTTCATCAACTGATAAGTCGATAGACCTAGAGCCACCTCGAGCCAGTTAAACTGCTACCTCGTTTCCCATGATGTTGCTGTGACTCGGAACCCAGCATAGCTTTACTATATCGTGTATATCCTGCAGACCTCGACTGCAATCACGAATAGCTCTTGAATTTATGGTCCATGACTTGAGAGCCTTGAGGGCCGCTTGACTATCGACATATATAATCACCGGTCCTGAAAGACTGCCTTCAAGCCGTTTAACCAATTCAGCTGATTTCCTGATAGCAAGAATCTCCGACTGAAAAACACTACAATTATCGTCCAGCTTATATGAGTAATGAGTGCTCATTATACTCCGCATTATAAGGCAGTTTATATATATAATGGTTTGCACATAACTAATTACTTCCTAACTTTCTCCTTACTTATTAAGTAATGAGTACGGTGGCACAGAGCTAGTGTGTCCGACTATAAATCCTAGGGTTGTGTGTTCAAAGCAAAAGTTCGTGTGTTCAAAACCAGGAGAAAGCGAAAGAAAAAAGGGAAAAACCAAAAAATGTGGAGTTGCAAATTTTAATTTTAATTTAATTCTCCTCAATTGTTCTAAAAATAGAACATATGCTTTTTAGCTTTTTTCGACCACCGGTATGTGGTTAAATATGTAATTAAAAACATACTTAAGGAAGTACTTCCTTCCTATGACATCCCCATGTAAAAATAATGACTTTTACGGTCAATTTGTAAGTAGTGACTACTGCCAAAATTTACTGAATAAAGTCATTTGTCTTCTTTGTGTGTGAATTATTTGTATGTGTTTGTCAAAAAAATTTAGGATGCTTAAAATGTTGATTATCTCCGTTTTCATTACTATGTAGAATATATTGTCAACGTATAATATTTGAATAATATTTGAAGTTAAAAATAACCCATTTATTAATAATAATGATCATTCTTAAATAGTCAATATAAATACATATATCATGGCAAATTCTATACTCTAGCTGCGTAATTTATATTCCATTCCAATAATTTGTCGAAATGATTATATGTCTCATTAATTCACTTTGTTTTTTTTTTTTAATTTTTTATTTACAGTCAAGCATGTCAACTATTCTATCGTTCGGATCCCTTAAAGATTGTCCGAGGTCAGGGTCAATATATGTTCGATGAACAGGGTACCTGTTATCTGGATTGTATAAATAATGTAGCTCACGGTAAGTGTGACATTTCACCTAAGTTATTTTGCGTTTAGATAAGAAATTTTTACACTTTATTATTGTTGCTATTTTTATTAATGAATAAAAACAAAAAATAAAACAAACAAATAATTGCGCAATTAAAAGAGATAGCAGAGGCAAATTCGATTTATTCAATAAAACGTAGTAGATATGGATCCAATATTATTATATTTTAAATGCAACCGTAACATGTCATTAATGTGACATTTATGTACAGAGGATAATAGGAGAATAACTAAGTCCTATTGACCCCCTGAAGAATTTATGATATAATAGACATAAAGATAGTTGCAGTTGAAGGATGGATATTTACTCTTTCTCCCAATGACACTGTAACCCTTCTGAAGATTATTTTTCGAATAATCACTGAGTTTGAATAAATAAATCTGTGTTTGCCGCCTGTGTAGTGTATCGACTTGCCAATGAAATGATTAGCAAATTGTTATACCCTCCACCATAGTATGGAGGATATATTAAGTTTGTTTTTTCCGTTTGTAACGCATTGAAATAACTATTTGCGACCCTATACAGTATATATATTCTTTATTAATTTTCTCGTTTGGAGTTAAGCTTGATGATCGGAAATTTATTTGCAATTGAAAAAGGAAAACCTGGTTTCACTGATGGTAAAGCAGATCTTCGGACGTATCGACTATGTAGTGGCTTCTCTGTCCTAGAACTTTTCGTTTTTCAAATGCAAATGTGTTTTATACATTTACGCAGATATTTAGTCTTGATCAGGGTAAAATTCTGAGTCGATCTGTGCATGTCCGTCCGTCCGTCTGTGGTAATCACTCTAGCATCCACAAAAATGGAGATAGGACGCTGAAATTTTGGGAAGATGCGTCTTTTGTTTGCAGGCAGGCAGTTCGATGGTGAGCTATATCGGTCCACGTTTTGGTATAGCCCCCCATATAACAGTACCATTCGATGTCAGGCATTTGACGTTTTTAGTCACATTTTAAAACCAAATTAGCTTTATTTTGACATTTAGTGTTCCTAGTGATCAACAAACTTATATCCCAAAAATGATGTTTTGGTATACCCCCATATAACAGTACCTCCCTATTTTCGGTATTTTGGGGATTTTTGCTACAAGTTTTAACCAAACTAGTTGTAATTTGACATTAGAGGTTCTCAGTAGCCATCAAAAATCGTCAACATAGGTCCATGTTTTGGTATAGCCCCCATATAACGGTACCTCCCGATTTTAGGTTTTTTGAGAATTTTAGCTACAATTTACACCAAACTGGCTATAATTTAACATTTGAGCTTTTCATTGTTCACGAAACTTTTCCATCAAAAATCGCGAACATAGGTTCATGTTTTGATATAGCCCCCATATAACGGTACCTCCCGATTGTCGGTATTTTGGGAATTTTAGCTATAATTTTTCGGCTAACTAGCTGTAATTTGACATCAACATAGGTCCATGTTATGGGATAGACCCCAAATAACGGTACCTTCCGATTTTCGGTAATTTGACATTCAAAATTCTGAGTGGCTTCAAAATTCATCCACCAAAAATCGTCAATAGAGGTCCATGTTTTGGTATAGCCCCCATATAACGGTACCTTCTGACTTTCGGTATTTTGAGGATTTTAGTTAAAATTTTAAACCGAACTAGTTGTAATTTGACGTTTAGGGTTCTCAATGGTCATGAAACATTTCCACCAATAATTTATGTTTTGGTATAGTACCTCCCGATTTTCGATATTTTTAGGATTTTAGCTACAATTTTTAACCGAACTATCTGCAATTTGACATTTAAGGTTCTGAGTTGTCACGAAACTTCTCCACCAACAATTTTCGGTATTTGGAGAATTTTAGCTAAAATTTTTCCCCGAACTAGCTGAAATTTGACATTTGAGGTTCTCAGTGGCTTCGAAACTTCTCCACCAAAAATCGTCAATATAGGTCCATGTTTTGGTATAGCCCCCATATAACGGTTCCTCCCAACGGTTCCGGGTATCCATGTTCGAAAAATGTTTCCACCTAAAATTGTGAAAGGAAACTAATTATTCCATTTAAATTAAAACTATTTTATGGTGGAGGGTATAAAAAGTTCGACATGCCGAACATAACGTTTTTTACTGTTGTTGTTGTAACAGTGTTTATTATTATGTTCGTTCTTCTGTTCAATCTGGCTCTGGCTCTGGCAGGAAAGTGGCTGTTTCGATGGGATGTAACCATAGATCCACTGGAGTTAGATGAGTAGGTTTGCGGAGCAGTTGAATAGGTGCTTAGTATCGTGCGGGCCCATGCCGCGTACTGCGCAGATGTCTTGCACGGCGCAGTCGATTTCCGCCTAATAAGAATTTAGGCGACTGTAATATCCCGAGCGTAGTTGAGCCAAAGATACTCTAGTTTGTCGTGGCAGCTTACGCTCCTCATCTGCGATAGATGAGGGATGTATTTCGAGGACTTTATTCACACAATATTTGCTTATGGCCTTAGCAACTGCATCCGTGTGTATACTATTTAAACCAGCTTGAAATGCCTGTTGATCTAGAAGAATCTTTGTCTCCTCATATAGATGGTCCTCTGACTTGAAGAGGCACCCTGTTGCTGTTCTCATGGCGGCATTCTGGCAGGTTTGAATCTTTTTCCAATTCGTATCACATAATCCCGGGAACCAAACTGGCGCCGCATAGCTTACCACAGACAGACCTATCACGTTATATGTGGCCATCAAGGTTTCTTTATCTGCACCCCAATTGCTGCCGGCTAGGGACTCGAGGATCTTGTTCCTACTTTCCAGTTTGTCGCAGATAGCTGTGGCGTGCGCGCACAACTTGAAAGTAGTGTCGAATGTGACCCCTAAAATTTTGGCGCAGTTTGTGGTCGGAATTCTGCTACCGTCGACCACGACATTCAATTCTCTTCCAAAAGGCGCTGTCCATGTGGTGAACAGAGTGACTGTTGATTTTGTGGCGGAAATCTGCATATTCCTCGAATGGAAAAAGGTGGTAAGATCGGTTAAATAGTTGTTCAGTCTCTCACAGATGGCATCAGGACAGGTACCCGAAGCCAGGATTGTGCAATCATCCGCATACGTTACGATCTCGATGCCGCCTGGAGGGGACGGAATACAGGATAGGTTGACGTTAAACAGTTCCGGAGATATCACTGAGTGCCTGACTGTATCAAACGCTTTTGATATGTCAAGCGCCACCATCACTGTTCTATCGTTGCCCACATTTAACCTATACCGGCTCCAATGTTGCAACTTTTCAGATGATTTAACCACTTGTTCCGCTTATGCTCGCCGACCAGCCTGTAAACTTCCATTGTCAGCTCCCTGACCCTGGGGTCATTGTGGTTGGTTCGACGAAGCTCATCACGCTCATTTGCTAATCCCTTCGCCTCTGTTGGGAAGTTTGGTCTTACTTCGGCTGCGGAGCGGCTGCAGCAGTGATGATGTCTCGGGAAGTCCTTTCCGCTACCCGAACATCAGAAGGACTGTGCAGTTCTCTGATGCGGTGATTGGTGAAATCTCTGAAACCCGGTATTTATAAGTTGTTAGCTACGTTTTCTTACCGAATTAGATATAATTTGGCATAGGTCCGACCGATTTCAGGTATTTTGAAGCTTTTGTAGCCTTTAGGCTAAAAATGTTATAAACGACCAAAATGTGCTTCATCAAAATAATCGTTTTAGCCCCAATTTATAGTCGATTAAGCAATGTCCGTCTTTTAGTTTGGCGGGCTGGAGCTCACGATAAATCTCAAACGGATCAACCGATTCGGTCTAACATTTTTTCCTTGTAATATTTTTTCCAAACTTAGATAAAGTTGGAATATGGTACTTATCGGTCCTCTCCTTCCGGTGCCTACCCCACAAAAGTTCAGCAATTTTCGCTAAAATGGCACGGGCGATATCTTTGGTCCAAATTTTGAATTTCGTAATATTTGGTCCAAACTAAGTTTTTTTTTCGAAATTGGCCCATATTGGTACTCCCCTTAGGGTACCTCCCTTACTAAAGTTCAACATTTTTGTTCCGGTGCTGTTTAGCGTTTGTTCGAGGATCCTGTGGAAATTCTTACGAATGCTACTCCTTGTGCTCCTGTTTACAGACAAGTACATGTTTTTTGCCGTAATGGTGGGTGGGCGCGATATCTATCGAAAAAAATGACTCCCAAAATAAAATCCACATACAAAATGTACTATTTCGAACCATTTCCATCAGGTACCTACCTCATCCGCCACAGTTTTGAGGTTTAGTCCAAATCATATTTTTTTCGGCAAGTTCATACATCCGAAAAGGGCCACAAACTACTGAAACTGTCCTAAAACATAATTTTTGGGGGAAAGGATTTTGGACGCTGTGCGATCTGAAAGTTTCAATTCACCCAGGATGATGGTATTTATTTTTTACTTGTTTACTGAGTTTTCTGTCATTTAAGGTTCAATGTGATCAAAAAACTTCTCCGCCAAAAATTTTGGATATTGGTCCATGTTTTGGAATATCTTTCTTAACGTCCCCGACCGATTTCAAGTATTTTGAAGTTTTAATCTAAGACTCCTAACGCTCAGAAAACTTTCCCACTACAAATTGTGGACCTAATTATTTTATTTTAATTCATAATATTTCATGGTGGAGGCATAAAAAGTTCGAACGGTCAAACTTAACGATGTTTATATTCATGAGGATTTTTCCGCCAACGAAGTAGTGGGTACCTGTTGGTATGATATAAAAATTTAGCGTGTCTTTTTCCCGACTCTGTACTGCATCAAAAGCTCTGTTCCTTTACGTGCAAGAATCTTCAAGTTTTACTACTTTTTACTCGAAACGCGTTCCTTTACTTCAGACACAATACAATTCATATGGGAGCAGTTTACAACTTCTACTACTTTTGCCGGTTTTACCATTTCAAAAGTAAAGGAACAGACCAAAAATATGCGATGAAATTACGACTTCTAATTTTTTAATTAAAGAACGCATTTCGGACTTCAAAATATATATTGACCAATACAATTGTTTTTTTATCTCAAAACAGATGTTTGATCCCAAGATGCAATCTTCCAATTCTACTCGCCTCCGATTTCTTTTATAGAAAATAAATATACAGTACTTGTATTATTTTTTATAATGACAATGGAAAATTTTTAATTTGTCAACCCAATTCGATCCCTCCATGGCATCATTTTTTTTCAAGCGGAATACAAACAATACGTGCCGTTGACATATTCCACACGTTTCCCAGTTGACAGCTTTGCTTCTCAGCTAGTCTTCGAAATTGCCCGTTTTTTCGAAATTGTTTACACACACACAAAACAAGATTATCAGAATTTCCATTGCAGATTGCGGGATTTTTAATTAATGTAAATAAAAATAAAATATTGATAGATTGTATGTTTGTTGTTTTTTATTTATTATTATTAATAGGAGCTGACAATAACAATGACAAACATCTATAGAAAACAAACAAACAAACAAACAACAATAAGAACGGAAAGAAAAATGCACGTGAAATGCATGCTGTCGCTTTAGTTACATAAATGCCTGCCTTAGAAAGCTAAGTAAATGTGCGCATATTAAGATAAGGTAAATGGGATTTTGTGTTTAGAATTACTGATAAGCTGTGGTTGTTATTATTCAATAGTTGTTGTATAATTCCATCGGAAGGGTAAATATTATTAAAAAAAACATTTATTTTAAGTGTTACTCGCTCACAACCCACGTTCGGTAGACTTTTTGTCACGTGAAATGGTCAGGATTGTTCGTCCAATCAATGCTCCATAGAATCTCCACAGATGCAAATTTATAGAAATTCAATAGTTTTTTATACCCTCCATCATAATATGTAGCGTATAATTGAATTTATCATTCTGTTTGACAATATTTGAATATATGCTTTATAATTGGTACAAAATTTTCTATTACTCCTAGGATGTTTGTTATTGAAAATGGGTTATATTGGGCCAAGTTTTGGCCCTTTAGAACGGTTCCTCCCGATTTTCGGTTTCATCATTATTATCAAACCGAAATAGATGAAATTTGGTATTTAGTCTTCGATGGTGGTATTAAACGTTGCAGAAAAGAATTATTATTATAGGTCCACGTTTTAAAAAGGTACGTCCCGATTTTATGTATCTTGAAGGCTGTGATCTCAATATCCCACCGAAATGGCTGAAATTCTTCTTGGATTCTGGGATGGATTCCTACCGATTTTCGGTATTTTGAAGGTTTCAGTGTCATTATAACAAGTAAAAATGTATCAGTCGGCTTTGTCGACAGAGATATACCCTCAGCCTGAGTGGATACTTTTTTTTCCCAAAAAAAATCGATAGATAGAGCTTTCGTACCATAATAGCCTACGAGAAACATAATATCGCTGTAAACAGGGTCACTAGGAAACCCCCGGTAAAAATAACCAAAGGATTCTCGAACGGACCCTTACCAAACAAAAATGTTGAATATTTGTTTGGTTGGTACCCCAAGTATTGGACCAATAGGGCAAACATTTGAACATGAACTTAGTTTGGACAAAGTATTTCGATATCCAAAGTTTGAACCAAATCGGTTGCTCCGTTTGTGAGATATTGCGAATATTTTCGAACTTTTGTGCGGGAGGTACCGAAAGGTGTGGACCTATAAGCACCACCTTCGAATTTCATCTAATATTCGGAGAAATATTACGATATCTAAAGTGGGGACGAACGCAGTATTAGGTTCGAGCTCTCCAGTCACTACATAGGGGTTTTTTACAACTTTCTGACTGTTTTCTCAAGAAGTATGGACTTGCCCCTGAAAAAACTTGTACTTTCGTAATTGATGCAGCGAATGCAAGTTCCTTTAACAAAAATGTAAGTGATTCGAGAGAGGTCTTAAAGTGAATTTATAGAAAAAATTGTGTGGGAGGTACCCGAGGGAGTGGACAAATATAGTCCATATTCGAACCTGATCTATATCTGGTAGATATTTTATTCGTGTGCACAATTTTTCCGAACATTTTTGAACTTTTGTGGGGGAGGTACCTGAAGGAGTGGACCGATATGGCTTATCTTCAAACTTAAACTATGTTTGGGCAAAATATTACTAAGGCCAAATTTTGGACAAAATCGGCAGATCCGTTCGAGAATTATCTTGCGCTCCAACAACCTGACACGTGTCATAGGGTTTTTTTGCAACTTTCAGGCTGTTTTCTCAGGAAGTATGGACTTGCCCCTGATGAAACTTGTACCGTCGTATGGGGGGCAGTGAATACAAGTTGATAAAACAAAAATCAAAGCGATTCGAGAGATGGCCCTAAACTGAACTTTTCCAAAATTTTGTGTGGGAGGTACCCGAAGGATTGGACCGATTGATTCCATATTGAAAAGTTATTTAAGTCTGGTACACATTTCACGATGGGCAAAGTATGGACCAAATTGGTTACTCGCTTCAAGAGTTATCGTGCGCACAAATTTTCCGAACATTTTCGAACTTTTGTGGGGTATGTACCGGAAGGAGTGGACCGATATAGCCCATCTTCCAACTTAAACTAAGTTTGGACAAAATATTACGTAAGCCAAATTTTGGATCGAATCGATTTATCCGTTCGAGAGTTATCGTGCGCTCCAGCCAGCCAGACAGACAGACGGACATTGCTCAATCGACTCCAAATTGTCTGAAACACATTTCGTCCAAACATACTTGGGGTCTAAAACCATTATTTCGATGAGGCACATTTTGCCCGTATGAAAGTGTATATACCCTCGTAAGCATAAATGCTGAGGGTATAAAAACGAAAAGTTCTAGGACAGAGAAGCCACTACATAGTCGATACGTCCGAAGATCTGCTTTACCACCAGTGAAACCAGGTAACGTAATTTGGTGACTATGTGGGTTCGAGTCCTTGGCTTTCCTTTTTTACTTGCAAATAATTTCCGATCATCAAGCTTAACTCTAAACGAGAAAATTAATAAAAAAAACTAATTGTTCCAATTTACTTCTGTACAACTCGTGGTGGAGGGTATAAAAAGTTCTGTACGCCCGAACTTAACGCCGTTCTTATTTGTTTCAAACAAAACGTTTTATTTAGCAATCACCCAAAGAAACTTTCTTTGACATTAGATAAGATCCACATTCTAAATTATATGCTTCGAAAAAAAAACTATTCACGTGAACACTAAAACTAGTCGACAGATAACACAAGTAGTCCAATCAACCATATGGTCCATAGCAACATAACAAACTAAATGTGTAGAATTTTTTTTGTGAATAACGCAAAACATATACATACATACATACATATGTATATTTGGGGGCCAAACCCAAAGCTAGCCGCCTATTATTATCAACAATAACAACAAGTGTCATTTGAATGTGAAAATAAACTGGTTCAGTAGTTTTCTAGTGATAATGGCCCCAACACTTTTTTTGTTTGCTTTTTTGTCATGGGATCACGTGTACTTCACGCGATGTTGTTATGTAGGTATATATGTATATGTATGTAGGTCTTTACCCATTAATGAATTCAGTATTATGGACGGACGGACGGACGGACGAACTATAATAAAAATGTGAAATATTTGTGGCCTAGGGGGACATTGTATAAAATATATTTTGAATGCGATACACATGAACTGTTGATAGACCATTTCGAATTTTAAGTTTATGAATATACTAATGTGCATACAATGTATGCACATACGTATGTATATTCATTGTTTTCATTTTATGAATTTTATTTGTGTGCCATTGTTGATGGTGACTAATCTGGATGGATCCCGCAAAAGGTCACACACATTATATTAAATTTTATTTTATTAAAAAATTGCCAATCATCACATATGTGTGTAAATAAATTTGTTGTGCTAAAGAATCGGGGATGGTTTACAGGTCAATTGCTTATCTCTGGACCATTTAGTTTATGACGCCATTCAATTTAATTCAGTTTTATTTTGTTCTAACCAGAGTATCTACGTCAGTGACATGTAATAATGAACGAAAATCTACGTAAATTGCAACAATAAAATATGTAATAAACAAAAACAAAGTGTCTAAGATTTATTACGTTTATTTTTAACAAATGATAATCTGATGATAACAATTAAATAAGAAGCCAGCGAAAAATATGCATTCCGAACGAGAAAAGGTAATTAAGCAACTAGGGATATATTTATTGGACAAGAAATTGAGGAGCTGGATATCTTACATCACAGGCCAGACTCAGATTCCAAGCCAAATTTTCTGGAGAAAGTAGAAGAGAAGTTTTCATTGAGATATTTTTTAGTGAAAATTGATAGGAAAATCTTTTTTGTTTGAATTGTGAAAACCCAGCATCCCGATTTTGAAGTTTTTTTATCCACGTTTTCTGGATATTTTGGCATATAACAGCTACTAACACTGAAACAAAAAATGTAGCCAAGACAATAATTAAGAACTCTCTAGTACATCGCTAGAGCATTGGAATTATCCTGCAGGCAGTTTTGGCCTTGTGGATAAAGAACTTCAAGTCAAAATCGGGGGCTCGATTTTCTTCATAGACATATCGACGCCTCCAAACAATAGTATGCTAAGTCGACTTAGCATGTTTTCAAGTTCTTTACATTTTTATATTTAACGTCCTTTAAAAAAATTAGCAAACTATTATTTGGAGGTGTCGAACGTCCTTTAACTTAAATTCTGTCTAATTTTGGTAATGATCGGACAATCCGAACAGAAGTTATAAACAAATATTTACTTAGCATAGCACTGAAGTTCAAAAAAACTTAGCATACTATTATTTGGAGGTGTCGATATGATCTAGTGCACTTTTTTGCTCAGTACAATACCAGGAATCAGAAACGTAAAGGGCCCGAATAAGGTGCTCAACCCAGTATATACACTTTGATACGACCAAAATAGTTCCTCATCGAAATACATAATGATTTTAGATCTCAAGTATGTTTGGACGAAATCCGTCTCAGACAATTTGGAGTTGAGTTAGCCATGTCCGTCCGTCTGTCTGTTTGTCTGGCGGGCTGGTGCACACGATAACACTCTCTCTCTCTTCATACCTTCTCCAACTAAACTGGGTAGTGCATAAGATAACCCTCGAAGGGAGAAACAAATTTGATCCAAAGGTGGTACATTGTATTATTTCTTACAGTTTCGGGTTATGTCCGAATATTGACTACATCAAATTACTCTTTCGGGTATCTTACACATAAATGTTTATTTTCGCTATTATGTTGCGCACGATTACTTTCGAAGGTAACAACCGATTTGGTCCATACTTTGATCATGGTAATTTAGGGTGATCCAACTAGAGGTTCCTAACTTTTTTAAAGAAAAAAGCAGAAAAAATTCTAATTGTATGGTTAATATTTATTATCATTTGAAAGAACATTATCTGGCATTTATTTTTAAGTTTATGTCTACGTCTTAGACGGCTAGTCCGTAGAGTTCAATTTTCGCTGAACATTTCAACTGGTAACTGGTGAACGACATGCGTGATGAAAGACCTGAATTGAAGCAGGGTTGTCCGCATACACTTTAGACTTTACATATCCTTACAGGAAAAAGTCTAACGGTGTGATATCCCACGATTTTAGTGGCCAATCGACCGTCCCAAAACCTGAAATTGTCTGCTCACTGAAGTGTCATTAAGGGAACATCTATTGATTGATGTCATGTGGGGAAGAAGCGTAGTCTTGTTGAAACAAAAATGTAGCCGAGGTCATGAGCATAATTTTCAAGCATCAATACACTAAAAGAAAAAGCTACGTAATATGAATGAAATCCTACGTTGTATCAAAGAAATTTTTCATTGATTTTGAACCAACGTAGAGCTTCATTGAATAAATGAAAAAAGGTTGATTGAGTTTCATTGAAGTAAAATTAACGAATTTGTTCCTTAATGCAATGAAAATCCTTCATTGATGCTATAAAACTTCTTCATTGATGCAATGAAACTTCTTCATTGATACAATGGAACTTTTTCGTTAATGTAATGAAACTTTTTCATTAAAGCAATGAAAATCCTTCATTGATGCAATGAAACTTTTTCGCTAATGCAATGAAACTGTTTCATTAATGCTATTAATATTCTTTATTGATGCAATGAAACTTTTTCATTAATGCATTGTCGTAACGAAACTTCTTCATTAATGCAATGAAATACTTTCATAGTTGTAATGAAACTTCTTCATTTATGGAATGAAGTCTTAAGTTGGTTCAAAATCAATGTCACATTTCATTGATGTAACGTAAGATTTCATTCATGTTACGAAGACATTTCATACTCAGTGTAGTCGGCTATCATGGTCGCCATTGAAGGTTACGTTCTCACCACCATCAATTTTGTAGAAATATAGGCTGATGGTTGTAGCAGCGGACAAACCACACAAAACCGTTGTTTTTTCTTGAATCTCTATAGGTTGCTCTCAACCTAAATGCGGCTACTTTCCTTGTTTACATACCCATTAAGCCAGAAATGGGCCTCATCGCTGAACAAAATTTGGCTCCAAGTACATTCCTCAAAGAAAGCGAATTTTCGTAATAAAGTTGAACGATTTGCAAACATTGTTCAATCGTAAGTCTTTCCACTATACAATGCCAAATAATACTAAACAAAAATAACATGATACCATGATACGGCTCACACGTGATCAGTCACAAAAAGGCTATTGAAAAAAGCACCTCTAGTTGGATCAACCTTTATTTCTACCAGAAATGCATCAGGTTCGAATATGGACTACTACTTCGGTCTACTACTTCGAGTACTTCCCACACAAAATTTCGGAAAATCGCAGTTTAAAACCTCCTCGTTCTGATTTTTCCTGCAACAGGTTGTACTCAAGGCCTCTATTATGATGTTAGAAGTTTTTTGTGAAAAGTAAGCCCATACTTTCTGAGATATCTGTAAAAAACCTATAGTCACCATGTGTAGTGGCTGATACGCTCCACAACTCTCGAACCGGATACTGCATTGGTCCAAACTTTGCATAATAGCTGAAATTCTAAGATGGTGCTTATCGGTCCACTCTTTCCAGTACCTCCCCCTCTAAAATTCAAAAATATTCGCTAACATGGTACACATGATATCTCATAAACGGAGTAAATGAATTGGTCCAAACTTTGGTCTAGTAAATTTTTTTCCAAACTCATTTTACGTTCATTTGACTCCTTTGGGTATCTCCCTCATAAAAGTTCAACATTGTAAGTGCAGTTTAAGGTACTCCTTGTGGTCCTGTTTACAGCGATATTATGTTTTTCGTGGGCAAGTCCATGCTTCCTGATATAATGGTCGAAAAGCTCATAATTATACGGTTAATAACGGTAATAACTGGAAGAATCTTTGCCTCCTCATGTAGATGGTCCACTGAAGATTTGAGGAGGCACCCTGTTGCTGTTTTCAGGGCGGCATTCTGGCAAGTTTGAATGTTTTTCCAATTCGTATCACATAATCTCGGGGACCAGACTGGCGCCGCATAGCTTACCACAGACCGACCTATCGCGTTATATGTGGTCAACAAGGTTTCTTTATCTGCACCCCAAGTGCTGCCGGCTAGGGACTTGAGGACCTTGTTCCTACTTTTCAGTTTGTTGCAGATAGATGTGGCGTGCGCGCACGACGTGAAAGTAGTGTCGAATGTGACCCCTAAAATTTTGGGGCAGTTTGTGGTCGGAATTCTGCTGCCGTCGACCACGACATTCAATTCTCTTCCAAACTGCGCTGTCCATGTGGTGAACAGAGTGGCTGCTGATTTTGTGGCGGAAATCTGCATATTCCTCGAATGGAAAAAGGTGGTAAGATCGGTTAAATAGTTGTTCAGTCTCTCACAGATGTCATCAGGATAGGTACCCGACGCCAGGATCGTGCAATCATCAGCATACGTTACGATCTCAATGCCGTTTGGAGGGGGCGGAATACAGGAGAGGTAGCGGTTAAACAGTTCCGGAGATATCACCCCACCTTGGGGAACTCCCCGTTTTACTTACGGGGTTTGGACTTCTTGTTCCTGGATTCCACGTACGACTGGCGTCCACAAATATAATTGACTATCCAACGTTTCAAGCTTGGCCGGAGGGTTGTCTGCTCAATGTCCTCAAACAGCGTGGAGTGCCTGACTGTATCAAAGGCTTTTGATAAGTCATGCGCCACCATCACTGTTCTATCGCACGGCCGTCTCTGGTTGAGTCCTTGACAAATATGTGTGGTAATGGCGTGCAGCGCAGTTGTCGTGCTGTGCTGCTTACGGAATCCATGCTGATGATTGGCAACTTGATAGCTATTTCTGATACTGGGGAGGACTAAAGCCTCAAGGGCCTTTGCTACGGGCGACAAAAGCGAAATCGGTCTGTACGATTCACTTTTGATGGCATCCTTGCCGTGCTTCCGTAGTGGGACCACCCTGCCCATTTTCCAGACTTCGGGAACAATGAGGGTGGATAGCGACAAGTTCAGAACTTTATTGAGATACTCCACTCCCGGCTCATCCAGCTGCTTCAGCATTACCATGGAGATTCCATCAGAGCCCAATGCTTTGGATGATTTAGCGTTCCTGATGGCATTGGCAACATCATCCATTGTAAATTGTGGTGGTTCCTCCTTGGCAGGAACTGATCTGATGCGACGTAATACTCTTCTCTTCGCCTTGTCACTCTTGTGGTGCTCTACAAACTGTCGACTGAAATAACTTGCTCAACTCTTCGGGTCAGTCAACGTAACGTCGCCAAACGTGACTGATGTCCTATCTTCCCTTCTTCCAGGGTTCGAGAGTGACTTAACCGATGCCCACAATTAACCTATACCGGCTCCAATGTTGCAACTCTTCAGATGATTTAACCACTTGTTCCGCTTATGCTCGCCAATCAGCCTGTTAACTTCCAGGCAGGGGGTGAAAACGGCTACAGTACGCAACCTCTGGACTTTGACACTGCCGGTCAGGCCTTTTCCTAATACTCTATCCATCTTCACCGATACATCGAAAATGGAAGAAGGGACGGGAGCTGGTGAAGTGAAATCACCAATCAACATTGTCGTGCAATGCCGTCGAATTTCTTCATGAAATGAAAGTCCAATTAAAATTTCCAAAGGTGAAACTTGTCAGGTTTCCTTTACTTTTATAGGAAAACATATTTCCTCGTAATTTTTTCCTGTAGGTAAAATCAAAAATAATAAATAACATTTGATTGTGATTTGTAATTTTTAAAAATTATCAAAAGTCAATTTTCATTTCCAAAACATCGAACGACGACGTATTCCAAGAAAATGTCTCGTGATAGTGCCTCTAATCAGCTAATTGACTTCAAGAATAATTCAAAATCTCCAGCTGGTGTGATAACCACAACATCGGGAATACCAATTGGTACGGCGGATGCAACACTGTCGGTAGGTCCCAATGGACCTTTACTACTGCAGGATCATCAATATTTCAGGGCAATACAACATTTCAATAGAGAACGTATTCCCGAACGTGTTGTCTTTGCCAAGGGAGCTGGGGCATTTGGTTATTTCGAAGTTACCCAAGACATTAGTAAATATTGTGCCGCAACCATGTTTGAGAAAATTAAGAAACGCACCCCAATTGCATGTCGTTTCTCCGCTGGTTGTACTGGTGAAAAAGGTTCACCTGATAGTATAAGAGATGTTCGTGGCTTTGCTGTGAAATTCTATAGCGAAGAAGGTATTTGGGATATTGTGGGTCAAAATTTACCGGTATTTTTTATACGTGATCCCATACTTTTTCCCAGTTTGATACACGCTCAGAAACGTAATCCTCAAACCAATTTACGTGATGCCGATATGTTTTGGGATTTTGTAACACTGCGTCCGGAGACATTACATCAGACATGTCTGATGTTTAGTGATCGTGGATGTCCGGATGGTTTTCGCCACATGCATGGTTATGGGGTACATGCCTATAAACTGATCAATGCCAAGGGCGAACCAATTTATTGTAAATTTCATTTTCGCACCGATCAGGCTGTACAAAATCTTGAACCAGCAAGAGCCACAGAACTGTTGGTTAGTGATCCTGACTATGCTAGCCGTGATCTTTTCAATTCCATTAAAAATGGCAACTATCCCAGCTGGACTTTGTACATACAATTGATGACGTTTGATCAGGCGAAGAAATTTAAATATAATCCCTTTGATTGTACAAAAATATGGAACTTCAGCGATTATCCTCTCATAGAGGTGGGAAGAATACTCCTAGATCGCAATCCTGTAAATTATTTTGCCGAAATAGAACAGCTGGCATTTAGTCCAGCCAATATGATTCCCGGTGTGGAGCCATCTCCGGATAAAATTCTTCAAGGTCGCATCTTTGCCTATGCTGATGCCCAAACACATCGTTTGGGTGTAAATTATAATCAAATTCCTGTCAATTGTCCTTATGGTGTTGGCGTGAAGAACTATGAACGTGATGGCCGGATGACAGTATCCAATAATATGTGTGAAGCACCTAATTATTATCCAAATTCTTTTGGTGGTCCTCAGACATGTGATCGTGTTAAGGCCTTACAAACTTGTTGTCCTGTTGCAGGAGATGTTTATCGCTTCTCCAGTTGTGATACGGAGGATAATTATAGTCAAATTACCGATTTTTGGGTTTATGTCTTGGATGAATGTGCCCGCAAGCGATTAGTTAATAATGTTGCCGCCCATCTTTGCTCGGCTAGTCAATTTATTCAGGAACGAGCTGTACGCAATTTTACAATGATTCATGCAGATTTTGGTCGTTTGCTTACGGAGGCGTTAAATTTAGCCCGAGCCGGTACATTGTGTTTGGGTTCGGAGTGAGAGAGGTTGTGAATGATTGTTTGGTTTTTCAATTTTCTGTCCATTGTTTTCAATATTTCGCGAAATATATGCAAATTGTTTAATCTTAATGGCCAATTTTGAACATTTCTTATGACAAGTGCAAGGCGGGGCAAAAACAAATTGTCGGAAATCAGTCCGAAACTCCGATGCTGCTTCTCGTAGCAAGCTATTGACCAAAATGTCAAATTTTTCGAAGAGGAGCTAGAAAACTTTTTCCCATAAATTTGTCAGTACAGGTCCACGTTTTGATATACACCCCATAGAACAGTACCTCCCGTATTTTAAAAGTTTAAGCCTCATAATCACACCGACATGGCTGAAAATTTGTATTCATTCTTCAATTGTCTTTCCAGTACGTTCCACGTTTTCATATAGCCCCCATAGAAGGGTACCTCCCGGTTTTCGGTATTTTGGAGGTTGTGGCCTCAATATCCCACCGAAATGGGATACATTTGGTAGTAAGTCTTGATTGGGGGTATACAACTTTCCACCACCAGTAAGTTGTCAGTATAGTTCCACGTTTTGATATAGAAGGGTACCTCCCGATTTTGAAGATTGTGGCTTCAAACTCCAACCGAATTGGCTGAAAGTTGGCAGTTAGTCTTCATTGGGGTTACAAAAGATTCTCCCAGAAATTTATCAATTCAGGTCCATGTTTTCATGTAGACCCCTTGAAGGGTATTTCCCGATTTTCGGATTTTTGAAGGTTGTGGCCTCAATATCGCACCGAAATGACTTAAATTTGGTATTTAGTGTTGCTTGGAGCTGCAAAACTTCCTCCCAAAAATTTGTGAGTACAGGTCCACGTTCTTATATAATTCACCATAGAAAGGGACCCCTCGATTTACAGTATTTTGAAGGTTTTAGCCTCATTAGCATTCCGAATATGCTGAATATTTATATTTAGTCGTCTTTGGGGATACAAAAGTTTCCACCAGAAATTTGTCAGTACAGATCCACTTTTTGATATAGCTCCCATAGAACGGTGCCTTCCGATTTCCGGATTTTTAAGGTTGTAGCCTTAAAGCCCACCGAAATGGTTGGCATATAGTCTTCGCTGGGGGTATACAACTTTCCACCTGAAATTTGTCAGTATAGGTCCACGTTCTGATATAGTCCCCCATAGAAGGGTACCTCCAGATTGTTGTCGCCTCAATATCCCACCGAAATTGCTTAAATTTGTTATTAAGTCTTCGTTGGGGGTACACAATTTTTTACCAAAAATTTGTTAGAGCGGTGCCTTCCGATTTTCGGATTTGTGAAGGTTGTGGCCTCAATATCCCACCGAAATGGCATAATTTTGGGAGTTAGTTGGTGGTATACAAATTTCCACC
This sequence comes from Musca autumnalis, assembly GCF_047663935.1. Classification (NCBI taxonomy): domain Eukaryota; kingdom Metazoa; phylum Arthropoda; class Insecta; order Diptera; family Muscidae; genus Musca; species Musca autumnalis. The sequence continues at coordinate 140,044,439 of NW_027411866.1, forward strand.
AGAAATTTGTCGGTATAGGTCCAGTTGGTGCAATAGTAAGCACATCCGCCTTGTACGCTGAAGGTCGTGGGTTCGATTCCCCGGCCAGGCAACATCAAAATTTTCAACGGTGGCAAAAAACCCCTTAGTAATGTTGGCGACATTTCCTGAGTATTTCAGCCATGTAAAACTTCTCTATGAAGTGGTGTCGCCGTTCGAAATCGGCGATAAACAGTAGGTCTCATATCATTGAGCTAATATGAATCGGGGTGCACTCATTGACATTAGAGAAGTCTCCCTTGTCCCCAGGATTATAGGTCCACGGTTTCATATAGCTCCCTAGAAGGAAACCTTCCGATTTTCGGAATTTTGAAAGTTGTGTTCTCAATATCCAACCGAAATGGCTGGAATTTGACAAATTGTCTTCGTTAACGGGGTATAAAACTTTCCACCTGAAATTTTTCGTTATAGGTCCAATTCTTCATATAGGACTCATAGAACGGTATCTCCCGATTTTTTGTATTTTGAAGGTTGTCGCCACAGGCCCACGTCTTACTGTACCTTCCGGTTTTCGGAGTTTTGAAGCTTGTGCCCACAATATCCAACCGAAATGCGAGAAATTAGGTATTTATTCTTCGTTGGGGGTATAAAACTTTCCTCCTGAAATTTTTGGTATAGGTCGACGTCTTCATTTAGCCCCCATGGAAGGGTACCTCCCGATGTTTAGCATTTTGAAGGTTGTGGCCTCAATATTCCACCGAAATGGCTGGAATGGGGCAGTTAGTTATAGTTGGAGGTATACAGCTTTCTACCTGAAATTTGTCGGTATAGTCCCACGTTTTTATATAGCACCTTAGAACGGTACCTTCTGATTTTCGGATTTTTTGAAGTTTGTGGACTTAATATTCCACCGATATGGTTGAAATTTGTGATTTACCCCCAGTTTTTGTAAAAAATTTTATTCTTCTCACACGAACTGTCAAATTTTGTAGATCGATTTACTCGCTTTAGCGCAAATGTAGAGCGCTGATTTTTAAATGAGGAATCCTTAACGATATATGGAACGGGTATACTAAAAATTAGATGTGTATGTCATCTGGGGGCTGAGCTATGAATGCCTAAATTATTACGAATATAGACGAACGAACAAAAATAAGTTACAAAAACTGGGGGTTAGTCTTGGTTGCGAGTATACAACTTTCCACAACTTTACAATATCCAACCGATATGGCTGAAATTTGGTATTTAGTCTTCTTTATGTGTATACAACATTCCACCAAAAAAAGGTCGGTATAGGTCAACACTTTCAGGTAGCCCCCATGGAACGGTAACTCCCGATATTCGGTATCTTGAAGGTTGTGGCCTCCATATCCCACCGAAATGGTTGACATTTGGTATTTAGTATTCGTTGGGGGTATACAACTGTCCACCAGTAATTTGTCAGTATAGGTTCGCGTTTTGATGTAGCCCTCGAAGAACGGTAACTCCCGATTTTTTGTTTTTTGAATTTTGTAACCCAATATGCCACCAATGGTTAGGTTAGATTGAAAATAGGGGCGATATAAGAATCGCCACATGCCCGTATGGACATACACTTAAGCCAGGATAGGCCTGTTGTGCGCTCTAATTGCGGAAGCCTAAGGGGAATACATTTTTATTGCTTAATTTATTAAAAGAAAATAAATTTATCAGTTAAGAAATTCTGTGCCATTGACATAATCTCTTAAGTTTTTGAACTCGCTTGCCCTTATTTGGTGGAGTTCTAGTATAGTGTTATTTCCTAGAAATTGGTTTCTTAACGTCGCGAAGGGTGGGCAATGACAGAGATAGTGTTCCAACGTTTCGTCTTCCTCTCCGCATGCTCTGCATTCGCTGCTTTCTGCACAACCGATTTTGTGCAGGTGTGCTTGTAGCCCTAGGTGTCCTGTAAGGATGTCTGTCAGTCTACTAATGCCTTTTTTACTCATTTGAAGGAGTTCCTTTGTTTTATCCTTGTCTGGGTTTCCCCAGAGGATTTTTGTTTTTCCCCTTTCTCTTCAGTATTCCAGAGGGATGTATGGGAGTTTTCTGCCCATGCCTTTAACTCTAGACCACTGCCGACCAAAAAGAGGGCACACAAAATTCTCAATATTGGCAACTTTTGACAGTGTGTTAGTAAGGTTGTAAGCACGCATGCTGCAAAACAAAAACAAATCAAAACATTTGCCTCTTTTGTGTGCTCGGGTCGTGTGTGTGTGTGAATTACCGAAAAACTTCGTAACTTCAACAATACCAAAGAACGGCATTGCTCTAGACGCGCCGCTTTTAAAGGCTTAGCATTATCTAGGCTTATCGTAGTTTGCTCTCTGGCTTGCCTTGCCAAGGAGTTAGCTATCTCGTTACCCCTAATCCCTCTATGTCGTGGTACCCATATAACGTTAAACGAACCATGGTGGGAGTAGTCGTTGATTGATTTTTTACACTGCAGGACAGTTTTTGATTTCACCGTCTTGCTTGTTTTTGCTTTAACTGCTGCTTTACTGTCCGTTAGGATGTTTACAGTGATTGGAATGTTTCAATACAAGTTCACGTTTTGATATAGCCTTTGTAGAACTGTTCCGCCTGATTTTGGTTATTTTCAGGGTTTTACACGCTTACCCTACAGAAATGGGTAAAAGTCCGTATATAGTCTTAGTTGGGAACACAAAAACATACATACATATTTACATATCCTATAGAAATTACCTACCGACATTTTTCATAGCCCAAAATACTCAGAAAATCAGTTTTGCATTGCATTGAGAGGATCTGTACAGCCGAAATTGGAATGTGAGATTGAACTGCAAGCATTCTGTATGCAAAACGCATTACCACTGTACCACTTATAAATTGAAGAATATGTTCCTCCTCCTGCTGTCATCTTCGCTATTATTCACGTTGGCATTACACGTGATATTATCAAAGTCACGCAGACATAATCCCTGAATTTTACATGAATATATTAAATTTTTCTATATTTTTATCTATGTGTGTCATGTACTAAAATAATTACAAAACAGCTTCAAATCATGGCAAAATGTTATCACAGTTATAGTTTTGAAAAAAAAATCAAGGAAATATAAAATTGTGTTAGCGGAGCAAATACTTTAAAACTAGACTAGCGAACATAGTACATAGCTGTAATGTAACTATTATATTCTAGATGAGACCCTAAATCTTATAGAAGCAAATTCAAGTTGTTGTAATGCATTAAGTTTGCTTAAAGAGGAGGGTATGGAATCAGAGAATTACTCATGTGTTGCAGCACCTAGCTCCCTTATCATTTCATACAGTTTTGGTGTATTTTGCTCCCACCTGGAAATACATTTCTGCAAACGTTCCAGTGTGGAACCAACATTTATTGATCTTTGAAATCAAATTATTTCATCAAAAATCCTTTTATATGATCTTCCTTATAACCACCTTTCGTATTTTTTTTTGCGGAGATCCTTATGTTCAATTTGCCTCCCTATTGAACATGACTACACAAATTGTACGCTGACATTTTCTCTTATCACAAGTTGTATATTTCCACACGAGACATGAGACGTTCACATGCTTCATTTGACAAAGAAATGTGTGATAAGAAACGATTGGACCGGCCTTTCAAATCTAAACGACTGATGACCATATGTTTACACAAGAAAAAAAATAAATAAATAGAATAAAAATAAACACTAACGCTTTGAATTTGTAAACAAAGTAGTACAGTAGCACGCGATTCAAGGAACGATATATCAATCATTTGTAGAACACAACATGACAGAGGGAATGAACGATGTTCTTTTGTTGACCTACATAATATTACTTTTACATTGGATATATGGGAAAATAGAAATAGGTGAATTCATTTAAATGGACATTCTTCAAAAATGCCTAATATTGCCCCAAAATTTTGTTTAATTACAATGTGTGTAGATTTGAAAGTCATGGAAAATTATTCGTACATTTTTCCAAAGGTCATGCATGCACTGTTATGGTCACCCAAAGATTTGAGACCTTTTTGTCAAAAGGGATCATTTTATCAGACTCATATCTTAAGTTTAAATTGAATTTTGAGTTAAAAGCCGTACACATTCGAGCCTTTTTGCCGGGTTAAACTTCTTTGTGAGGATTTATTTGACATATAACCAATGCAATTGACATTTAAAACCCAGTGGGTTTGTTAAATCCGGTTATATATAAACGTACTATTACTCTCTGTAGCAAAGTTTTTGCTCTTGTCATATAGAAATAATATTGAATATTCCTCATATTCTTGTTGAACCAGACCATTGATTATGGTTAAATTTCTAAATGTAATGATCCTATTAAATTCCAAATAACTTAAAAAGTAGCAGTCGTCTTTGCCTACAGAGAGAGTCCATATTTACATTAGGCAATTTTCCTTGCGGCCATTGTCAGTTTGATGGAGAGAGGGGTGAGGAATATGGTAACCATTTCCCTCTCTTTCCCACTCCTTTTCTCACCGACAAACAGAAGATTACCGCAAATAAAATTGCCTACTGTAAATATGAGCATATACCCCCGTACGTAGGGTGTTTTCAACGGGAGAACAAAATTAACAATTTTTAAAATTGTTGAAATTTTGCTTCCAAAATGTCAAATTTAAATAAATTTCTGTGTACATTGGTCACTCCTTCTGTGACATAATGTAAAGATGTAAACCCAGACCGAATTGTATTCCAAAACACTACTGTTGTAAAGTCTAAAATTTATCCTCGAAAAGGTCTTAGAAAGGAAAAATTCATTGTGATTTGTATTGCGTATGTAATTTCGAAGTTTTAAACGTGGTTTTCGCGAAAAGGCATTTTTGAATGTGGTGTTCAATCCCATCAATATGGGTATCAAATGAAAGGGCTCAACAAGCTCAACAACAATATACTATAAAAAATTTAAATCCAAGATGGCGGCCGCTACAAAATGGCGGATAACGTAGGTTTTATCAATCCCATCAATATGGGTATCAAATGAAAGTGCTCAGCAAGCAGAATACAATATACTATAAAAAATTGAAATCCAAGATGGCGGCCGCTACAAAATGGCGGATAACGTAGGTTTTATCAATCCCATCAATATGGGTGTCAAATGAAAGTGCTCAACCAGTAGAATACAATGTACTATATAAAGTTAAAATCTAAGATGGCGGCCTCTACAAAATGGCGTATAATTTAGGTTTTATCAATCCCCTCGAAATGGGTATCAAATGAAAGGTCTCAACAAGTAGAATACAATTTACTATTACAAAATTGAAATCTAAGATGACCGCCGCTACCAAATGGCTGATAACAATTTTTTATCAATCCCACCAATATGGGTATCAAATAAAAGGGCTTGACAAGAAGAATACAGTGCACTATACAGTACATCTTATACACCCGAAAGCCGTACAGTTTCCAGCTTAGTACAATTACGGGACGGCTGAAAGAAGAATGTTGCCTTTAATACTATCATGGGCTTCTACTATACATAAAAGCAGGGCAGCACGTCGTATACTTAGGTGCGAAACTGTTTGAAGAAGGTCAAGCCAACGTGGCTCTTAGTAGAGTAAGATCTTTGCAGGGACTACGTATAGAGGAGTTGGACTGCAATAAACTAACGGGCAAGAAACCTTGCAATAATGAAGCACTAAACGAATTAAACAGAATGCGAAATAAAAACTAAAAACTAGAAAATAAAAAATAGGTAAAAAAACTTTTTAAGTTAAACGGTTTTATGTTAAACATACATTGCAATGTTTAAGATAAATGTACTAAAAACCAAAAAATAATAAAATAGATACAGTCGTGGGAATTATAAACATATGCATAGACTAGACTAAAATAAAACCGTGGGGCACGGTGTCCGCATATGATGTCCGCATATGAGTCACCGTTCCTAAGATACAAGCCAATCAATACACAATATGCACACATTACCACGGCACCTAAGAGGAAATTGACATGACGCAGTTGTTTTTCATTTGGTTCAAAAACGCTTAGTTCGATTAAAAAGTGACTAAAGAAAAAGTTGTAGAATAGAAAATTCTCTACAATTATGGTCTTTACAGATTCTACACAAAATCTAGTATTTTTGAGATACGAGTCAATCAAAACATGATATGCACATTTTCAAACCACCTGTGAGGTAGTGCACTCGGCGCGTTTTTTTATCGTGCTTTCCCCTATAGACCTACTCCACTATCTTTTGTGATAATTTTGAAGCTTAGTATATATATTTTAGACCTAATCATATCCTTTTACGAAAAACTCTTCTTCTATTTCTTCTTCCTCTTGGAGGTTTATAACACTGTGCAACAAAATGGAGGTGAAAGTCTGGGGAAGAAATAATTCCTTTTGGAGATGAAAGCCCTTGGTGAGTATATTCAGAACCCCGCAGGACAGATCCGCCGTGAGTCGAACTTCCACGTTATGACGTGATGAAGTTTTTGCTAGAGACCCTGTAAGGCATTAGGAATTACCGTTATATCTTTGTTCACTGTTACTTTAGCTTATTTTTGAGGGGACATGTCTTCAGTCAAATCCAATGAGGATTATTTTCGTAGAGAACTTCGACCTTCTAACTCGCTTCCTTCAATGCCCTTTTCGTCCTTTATTTTAAGAGCCGCTATAAAAGTACCACAAGATGACGTTTTTTAGCTTCGATATGTTCTGCAAAAATGTCGCTCAGAAAATTTTAGGTACGGCTCTCATTGACAACTAATCGATTTTGTCGATTTTGAAATGACTATGAAAAAAACTGTTTTTTGTTTTTTTTTTATGTTCTGTAACAAATATACAAACAAGTGAGCCAAGGCTATAGTCGGGTCGGGGCCGACTACGTGATACCCTACACCACCACAACCTACTATACATCGTTATATAGGTGATATTTCTGCTTCCATTAGCAGGTTTTGCCTTTGATATACCCCTTATAGATACGGAGATATTCGCTTTGAAATAAAACGTTGACTTTTTCCGCAAATAAATTTTTTGCCCATTCCGACCCCTGAATATTATCCGACCATCACCAAAATCAATAGGCTTCTTTCCCTCCGGGACCCTCATCAACAACCAAAATCATGATTTGATTGACTCGTATCTCAAAAATAATAGATTTTATGTAGAATCTGTAAAGACCATAATTGTAGAGAATTTTCTATTCTACAACTTTCTCTTTAGTCACTTTTTAATCGAACCAAACGTTTTTGAACTAAATGAAAAACAACTGCGTCATGTCAATTTCCTCTTAGGTGCCGTGGTAATGTGTGCATATTGTGTATTGATTGGATTGTATCTTAGGAACGGTGACTCATATGCGGACATCGTAAGGAGCAAACTTATAGGAAATATTGTAATATAAAACCTTTTCTTTAAACACTTTTTGGTATGTTCTACGGTTTTCGAAATAAGTTTAAAATAATCGCGAAAGGTCAACTAACGCACAGGTGCCGTAAAATTACTTAAAGTTTCTAAATTGCGTGACTCATATCTCAAGAACCGTAGGTCCTAGGTCAATGGTTTAAAGATCATTTTTATAGAAAATTTTATTGTCTACAAATCTCTTCTTCGCATTGAAATAAAGGAACCTATAGTTTCTGAGTTATGACCAAAAAACCAAAAAAAGTCCGAAAATTTGACCTTTGACCCCGAATAACATTTTTTGCACACATGGGATCGATGGGGACTTTTAGGACGACGCTTCTAATGGCCAACCCTAGCTCTCCACCAAAATTCAGCTTTGTGGGAATTTTTGCTATTTCCCCCTTATACGCATGTCTATTTTGACCGGACTATGAGGGAGGTACCGGAAAATGTATTCCAATATAACGCTTCTTAGAACTTGATGCAAGTTTGGAAGAAATTTTACGATATGAAAAAATTTCGGCTAAATCAATTCATAAGTGGTCATAAGCGGTCATTTGAGTTGATGCTGGCAGGGGTTTTATATAGATTTTGGGACATTATCTCAGGAAGTATGGACTTCCCCAAGTACAGATTGTACCGTCAACAGAAATCCCTTGTGCCTTACATTCTGAAAAAATTGCGTGGGAGGTATGTGTTTGATGGAGTGAACCGATGTAGTCGATAGTCTAAGCTGATCTATGCCTATTAAAGTGTTCATAATTTCGGTAATTACCGATGTTTTTTCGGTAAATTACCGACGAATAAAAAACAGTCGCAAAGTTCTACCGATAGCAAGAGTCTTGTCAACTTTTATTTGATCTTTTCATTCATAATTTTGCGTTTTAATTTTACCGATTTTTGTCGATAACTCAAAAAATGTGTTAAAGAATCGCACTACTGGTCTCTTTTCTAAGGGTATAAAAAACAGAAAAAGGCATGTGATTGTCACTTCTACATGCCTTGGTTTTTGTTTTGTATTTTGCCTGTCAATAGGTGGAACTAGGGCAGGGCTGCACTTCTTTGCAAAGACAGTTTACTCAGCGATCCCACTGAGTTGTCTTTGCATTTGCAAAGTTGTCTTTGCACTGTGCGTGAACAAAAACAAGCAAAAAGCACACACATACCTTTGTTTTGTTTGTATTTTTCTGATCGGGACTGAACTAGCGACTAGTGGAACTAGGGACTATCGGAACTAATCCAGCTCTGGCGTTCAAAAGTTTTCTTAAGCTCTTGCAAATCATCATTCGTATAGTTCATCTCATTGCTTTAATTCCACACTTATTTCGATTTACGAGTATATCGTTCAAGAACCCACGAAATACAAAAATTCTGTCCGTACCGCTACTAGAATTCCCATCTATATTTAATCGTGGAACTATACCGACAATTCTATGTACTTTCATACTTAGCTGGCCTTTTACAGAACATTTGTTCCATAAGCCGAACTAAGAAAAAATCTCCAATCCTCTCTGTTTGCTTCAGTATTTTCCCAATCTGGGATATGTAGCTTTCTGATATCTCGTTTCACTTGTTCGCTCCAACGAAGCTTTGGCCTTCCAGATCTGCGAGAACCTCCATGCGGCCCGTATTTATACGCATTTTTAGCGGGTTCATCATCACTCATTCTTATAACATGGCCTAGCCATCGCAATCGTTGTATCTCGATTTGTTCAACTACATTGATGTCATTGTATAGTTGATACAGCTCGTTGTTCATTAGGGTTATGACTTTTTGAAATTTTTCCTCAAAAATGATTTCCTGTAGCAGGGATGAATGAACTTTTGCCAATTAATCACTATGCTATCGTTTATTCCATTGAAATATAAAAAAAGTTCACGCACAAATCGATTTTAAAACAAGTGAGCAAAGGCTATAGTCGGGACGGGGCCGACCATGTGATACCCTACACCACTACCCCTGTGCATAAGCTTTTCACTGGTAAACATTTATTTTAGGGAACATAATCCGACTACCACCAAACATATTTTGGTTTTTAATCCAAAAAATATGCCTCTTTCTCTTTGCAATACTCCTACTAGAAGCTGAAATATTCGCATAAGAAAAAAAAACGTTGACTTTTCTCCACATAAGCTTTTCGCTTATTCCGACTCCTGAATATTATCCGACCATCACAGAAATAAATAGGCTTCTTCCTCTGTGGGACCCGCATAAAATTTCAAACACTTCGTGACGATCCGATCAAAATTGCGACCTGTAGCGTGATTACAAAAAATCGGAAAATGGGATGCATTACCGACTATTGCGATATCTCTGTTGTTTGAGCAGCTACGACAACCTACTTTACATCATTGTAAAGGTGATATTTTCTACTTTCCTTGCCAGGTTCTGCTTTTGATACACCTCTTAAAGAAACAGAGATATTGGCTTTGAAAAAACGTTGACCATTCTCCAAATAAGTTTTTGCCCATTCCGACCCCTGAATATTATCCGAAATTTCGTGAAGATCCAATCAAAATTGCGACCTGTAACGTGATTACAAAAAAATTGGAAAATGGGATGCATTACCGACTATTGCGATATCTCTGTTGTTTGAGCAGCTACGACAACCTACTTTATATCGTTGTAAAGGTGATATTTTCTACTTTCCTTGCCAGGTTTTGCTTTTGATATACCTCTTAAAGAAACAGAGATATTGGCTTTAAAATAAAACGTAGATCTTTCTCCAAATAAGTGTTTGCCCATTCCGACCCCTGAACATTATCCGACCATCATCAAAATCAATAGGCTTCTTTCTCTTTGGGACTCCCATTAACCCCCAAAATTTCGTGACGATCCGATCGAAATTGCGACCTGTAGCGTGATTACAAAAAAATCGGAAAATGGGATGCATTACCGACTATTGTCATATCTCTGCTATTTGACCACCTACGACAACCTACTTTATATCGTTGTAAAGGTGATATTTTCTACTTTCCTCGCCAGGTTTTGCTTTTGATATACCTCTTAAAGAAACAGAGATATTGACTTTGAAATAAAATGTTGACTTTTCTCCAAATAAGTTTTTTGCCCATTCCGACCCCTAAATATTGTCCGACCATCACCAAAATCAATAGGCTTCTTCCTCTGTGAGACCCCAATTAACCCTCAAAATTTCGTGGCGATTCGATCAAAATTGCGACCTGTAGCGTGATTTCCAAAAAAATGGGTAAATAGGATGTATTACCGACTATTGCGATATCTCCGTTATTTGGTTACCTACGCCTACTTTCATAGTCAGGTTTTGCTTTTGGAAAGTTTACAACTTAAGCTGTGATATTCGTTAATATAATTAAAGTAGCAAAAATGAAAATTGGTGTTTTATTTGCTACTATTGTGATATCTTCGTTGTTTGATCCCCTACGAGCACCTACTTTACACCACTAGAAAGGTGATATTTTCTACTTTAATTGTCAGATTTTGCTTTTGGTATACCCCATATAGAAGCTGAGATATTCGCTTTGGAAAAAACGTTGTCTTTTTATCCACCTAAGTTTTTTGCACTTTCCGACCCCTAAATATTATCCGACCATCACCAAAATCAATAGGCTTCTTCCCCTCCGGGACCCCCATCAACATGCAAAATTTCGTGACGATCCGATCAAAATTGCGACCTGTAGCGTGATTACAAAGTTTAGATGGACAGACGGACAGACGGACGGACGGACGGACTGACGGACGGACACACATAGCCAGATCTACTCAGCTCGTCGAGACATTCATTTTGGTATATATAAGTATGGGTCTACGACCATTATTTCGATGCGTTACAAACTTTTTGGGCAAAACTAACTTATAATACCCTCCCCACATAGTGGTGTAGGGTATAAAAATTATTTTTTGAAAATATATATGAAATGAAAAAAAATGTTTTCAAAAAATTATTTTTTGTTTCACAAATTAATAAATATAAGCCTACTAATAACTATAATAACGTTTATTTCATTCGAATATGAAAAAAAGTCGCGAAAAAAGTCACTTTGAAAAAATTTTACATTTTTTGTTAAAAAAAATATATATTTTTGAATTAAATCGTTTACGACATTTTTACGATTCTCAGAATTGAAGACAAATAGTGAGAAATAAATTTTATGTCATTTTAATTATCTCATGTGGCTCTAAAATTTATTATACCCTATACCACAATGTGGAAAAGGGTATTATAAGTTTGTTTTGGTAAAAATTCATGTAACACCGCGAAATATTCGTCGGAGACCCCCAATGTGGTATACCAATCTTCATATCTCGACGAGATAAAGCGATTTTGAGATGTGTGTCCGTCCGTCCTTCCGTCCGTCCGTCCGTCTGTCCATTATAAATTGTAAACACGCTCCAGGCCGCAATTATGGACCGATCGCCACGAAATCTTGTATGGAGGTCTGGTTCAGATCAGAATAGATCCCTATTCTTACTGGTGATGATCGTGAAATATTTAGCGGGTGAAATGGACCAAAAACATAATAATTATCCAATTTTCTAGCGGCTCTGTAGGTCTCAATAATAGTCCGATCAACGCGTAATTTTAAATAAGGTAAGAGTATATCACAAAGGAGAAGCTTGAAATTTGAGATGGCGATCGGATAATATTTAGAGGGTTAAATGGACCAAAACTTTTGTGTGAAAATTGTGAAAAATTTTAATATACAGCTTATATCTTAATTCCTGGAAATGACATTCCGGACAAGTGCGATATACTTCAAAGTGGAACGCTTGACCTTTCAATTGATGTCAATTGTGTTGGTGTGCATGATCAGATAACAGAGTTACAGCCTAATATATTCCGTTAATTGTTTGTAGTGTAATAATAAACTCGCTAGAAGTCGCAATTATACATCAATAGTCACGAAATTTTGCACCGGGTAAGAGTATAGGTCGAAAAAGATGCCTACAATTTTGGATGATGATCTGAAATTCTTTAGCGGGTGAAATGGACCATTACTTTTGTATGAAAAATATAAAAATTTTATTTTTGGTAGATATTTTAATTCCTTGCGGACATATATACTTCGCAAAGTAGCCTACATACGGGAAAAACTACTGACCTTTCCTCTGATGTAACTTGCAATAAAGTGTTTGCTAGATAACGGGCCTACTGTCTAACATGGTACAAATACACAGGTAGCCGCATCAGCAATTGTTGGTAACATAAGATGTCAAAATTTGACATCAATTCAATGCAATTGACACATTATATTACCATCAGCTGGCTTGATAATGCTACCTGTATTATTGTACCATGCTGTCTAATATACATATATTGGGTTCTGTGTAGAGAACCACATTTTTATCCCATGCTACATATTGGGTACCACCGTGGTGCAATGGTATGCACACCCGCCTTGCACGCAGAAGGTCGTGGGTTCGATTCCCCGACTAGGCAACACCAAATTTTCAACGGTGGCAAAATACCCCACAGTAATGTTGGCGACATTTCCTGAGTATTTCAGCCATGTAAAACTTCTCTACAAGTGGTGTCGTAGGACACGCCGTTCGGACTCGGCGATAAACTGTAGGTACCATATCATTGAGCTAATATGAATCGGGGTGCACTCATTGATATGAGAGAAGTCTCCCTTGTCCCGTATGGGATGTTGTGGAACAATATTGTTGTTGTTACATATTGTCTCTCCAAAAGTTTATGTAACACCACGAAATATTCCTAGACCCCTTATTTGATATGCCAAAATGCATATCTCAACGAGATAAAGCGAATTAGCGATGTGCGTCCGTCCATTAAAAATTGTAAACAAGCTCAAGGCCGCAATTATAGACCGATTGTAACGAATTTTTTAAGGAGGTTGGGTTCGGGCCAGAATAGAAATGATCAGTTTTTGCTGATGATCGTGAAATGTTCAGGGAATGAAATTGACCAAAAACTAAATTTTAACCAATTTTGTAGCCGCTCTGTAGGTCAAAATAATAACCCGCAAAATTTTAAACAAAGTTTGAGTTTATGATGAAGAAGAAGCGTACAATCCAACGTGAAGACCAGATAATACTTAACGGGTTAAATGGACTGAAACTTTTGTGTGAAATTGGTAAAAATTTCAATAACGTAGCGGTTAAACAAAGGAAGCAGTAGTACTAAATAAGTGGGTTTCATTACATTTTAGTTTGTGTGAACTAAATTTTCCATTCCTGCTACAAAAATGTCTTTGTCATGCTAGATAACTTTTTGGTTTTGGTCATAAGTATTATACATTACTTCTCTGATATTTGATAATTAAATTTTCACAATCATTGAAAAGAAGTTCCGTGGAGAGCGATTGTCCAGGGATAGTGGTATAGGGTATCCCATGGTCGGCTCCGTCCGACTATAGACTTTTCTTACTTGTTTTTATTATATATCTGTTTTCAGTGACTTCAAAAAATTGTCCATAATTTTGATAAATTCAAATTTTAAAATCATTTTGTGCGTGAGGTTTTTTCACCTAATCACCTTATAATTAAGATTTTATGTAATCTTATGGCAAAACTCATCACGCTATGATACAGGGATATGAGGTTGTAAAAAAGTCATAACCCTATTGTTCATACGACGTCGATATTCGCCGTCAACACAGATTGGCCTGTAGATCTTTCGAAGAGTTTTTCTCTCAAACACACTAAGCACTGCCCTATCTGTTTGAGCAAGTACCCATGCTTCGGAACCATACATTAGCACGGGTAGTATCAGTGTTTTGTAAAGTTTTACTTTTGTTTGACGAGAGGAGGCTTTATTCCTAAACTGCTTACTCAGCCCAAAGTAGCATCTGTTAGCGAACACTATTCTTCTTCGTATTTCAAAACTGATGTTATTTGTTGTGTTTATGGCGGTGCCGAGGTAGACGAAGTCCTTTACCATCTCAAAATTGTAGGTACCAACATTCACAGATGTTGCGGGGTTTGTGGACATATTACGCGTCGATACAATCAACTTGGTTTTTTTCGCCGTTTACTGCCAGACCAACTTTAGCAGATTCTCTTTCGACTTTTGCAAAGTTGTCAGTTACTTCCTTTACCGATCGACCCATGATGTCAATGTCGTCGGCAAAAGCCAGTAACATATGGCTGTTCGTGTATATCGTTCCATTTCTTTTGACCTTCGCGTCACGTATGACCTTTTCCAGCAGGATGTTGAATAGATCACACGACAGGCCGTCTCCTTGTCTGAAACCTTTTTTTGGTAATAAACTCTTCGAAAAGGTTCTTTCCTATTTTAACTGAGGATCTCGTCTCAGTTAATGCCATTCTACAAAGCCGAATGAGCTTTGCAGGAATACCAAAATCAGACATGATTTGGAAGACCTTAGAACGTATAAAGCTGTCGAATGCTGCTTTATAATCGACGAAAAGATGGAAGGTGTCTATCTGAATTTCTTGGGTCTTTTCCAGGATTTGTCTCAAGGTAAATATCTGGTCAATGGTGGATTTGGCAGGTCTAAAGCCGCACTGATAGGGTCCAATAATTTCATTGACCATAGACTTTAGTCTCTCACACAATATGTCAGATACTATCTTATATGCAATAGGGAGCAGACTTATGGCCCTGTACTTGGAGCACACAGTCTTATCACCCTTATTGTGGACTGGACATAGGATGCTCACGTTCCAATCGTCGGGTACGCGTTCTTCCTGCCAGATAGTGCTAACTAGCTGATGCATACACCTTATCAGCGTGTCCCCTCCGGTTTTGAACAGCTCGGCTGGTAGGCCATCTGCTTCTGCCGCCTTATTATTCTTCAGCCGGTTTATTGCTGTCCTTACCTCATCATGGCTGGGCGGTATACATTCAATACCATCTTCTGGGATTGGATCTGTGGTATCTTCGCCGTCTTCACTGCTATCGGATACCAACAGTTTACTAACCCCTCGCCCAAACCCAAGTTTTTAACGTTCTTATGGGTGAACGCGCGGCATATGTTAGCTCACTACCTTTAACGGGTGTTAAAGGCAGCTCCCCAGGTGACACCACGGGGAGGTCAGTGTCAACTTGAGATGAGAGAGGGACCAAGATAAATCCTGGACTTTACCATGTTAAAGCCGGTAAGGACCGTTCCTTGGTATCTTTCATCCCCTACGTCACCCGACAATTCTATGTAGGAATGTTTTATACTCCTAGCGAAGACTAAATACCAAATTTCAGTCGTTTTGGTGTTATAATGTGGCTTAATCCTTGAAAATATTAAAAATCGGGAGGAACCGAGGACCTATAGCAACAAGGTTCCAATGAAAATTTTTGCAATCCCAGCGAAAACTAAACACGCAATTTCAACCATTTCGGTGTGACAATGAGGCTAAAAACTTAAAAATACCGAAAATCGAGAGGTACCGTTCTATGAGGGAAATCTCCTCTTATTAACTATGAATTTGCTCCGCCATCTCTGTGCCCATCATTGGTATTTAGCAAGGATCGAGTACTAAAGCCCATGATGTAACATGAAAGCCCCCAATACCCAAAGTCCTCCAGGACCGAGCTATTCATTTACGGTATTCTAGGCATGTCTCACTGCTATGTGGGACATGTTATTCTGATAACGAAAACCAATTTGCTCCACCATCTCTGTAACCATCATTTGTCTTTAGCAATGATCGAGTACCAAAGCTCATGATGTAACTTGAAAGCCCTTATACTCAAAGCACTCGAAAAGAACTCTAATGTTGGTCATATAACGCAAGACCCAGCTATTTATGTACGGTATTCTAGGCATGTCCCAATGCTATATGGGGCATGTTATCCTGATAACGAAAACCTATGATACCACTTTGCCTATGACACCCCCTGCGTACGTCCCTGCTGAGTCCATATATGCATGACCATCCCTCCGTCACTCTACTATCCAGACAAATTGAGATAGGAAACTAAATTTTTGTATAGATGCGGTTTTTTGTTTTGAAGTTCAAGTTCGAAAATGGGCTATATCGGTCCACGTTGGTATAGCCCCCATTTAACAGTATCACCCGATTTCTGGTATTTTCAAGTTTTTATTGACTTTTTCACCCAAAATTGAATGTAATTTAGCATTTAAGTTTCTCCACCAAAAATTCTGAACATAGGTACGTTCAAATTTTGGAATACCTCAATATAACGGTACTACCGGATTTCGGGTATTTTGACATTTATAGCCAAATTTTCAGACCGAATAAGCCATAGTTTGCCATTTAGTGTTCCTAGTGGTAAAAACAACTTCTATACTAAAATTGCGGGCATAGCTCCACGTTTTGGAATAGTCCCGATAGATAGACACCACCCGATTTCAGGTATTTTGACGTTTTTAACTACATTTTCAGACTGGATTTGCTGTAATTTGGCATTTGAAGTTCCTATAGATCAAAAAACTTTTCCACAAAAAATTTTGGACATAGGTACACGTTTTGGAATAGCTCCCCAATACCTCCCCCCGAAACACTTCACCACCAAAGAACTGTGGTCATAGGTACACGTTTTGGAATAGCCCAATATAACGGTACCATCCGGTTTCAGATATTTTGAAGGTTTTAGCTGGATTTTCCGACTGTTTTAGCTGTATGAAAAGTAACTAATGAAAATTTTGTTACTCTTAAAATTCTATTAATTTCCTTTTTGATCTTTGTTTTCTTTTACAGTGGGCCATTGTCATCCCAAAGTGGTACGGGCCGGATGCTTGCAAATGGCTACAATTTCAACCAACAATCGTTTTCTACACGACGAATTGGTACAATGTGCCAAAACATTGACCAGTAAAATGCCGGCGCCATTATCCGTGTGTTTCTTTGTTAATTCGGGTTCGGAGGCCAATGATTTGGCACTGCGTTTGGCAAGGAACTATACAAAACGTCAAGACATAATTACATTGGATCAGTAAGTAGTTTATAAATATTTTGAAGAGGTTTTTTACCTAACAATTCTTCCTCCCTTTGCAGTGCTTATCATGGTCATTTGACATCGGTAATGGAAATTTCCCCATATAAATTTAATCAACCTGGTGGCGATCCGAAACCCGAATACGTTCATGTTGCTCCCTGCCCTGATGTGTATGGTGGCAATTATAAAGATAAAGATCATCCCAATGCTGATATGGCTGAAATGTATACCAAGCCAATACGGGATATATGCGATCAGTTGAAAGCCCAAGGAAAGGGTTTGGCTGGATTCATTGCCGAGTCTCTGCAAAGTTGTGGTGGTCAAATTATACCACCCGAAGGCTACTTTAAGGCTGCTTATGATATTGTCCACAATGCCGGCGGTGTATGTATTGCCGATGAGGTACAAGTTGGTTTTGGACGTGTTGGTACACATTATTGGGCCTTTGAGACCCAAGGAGTGGTACCGGATATTGTTAGTGTTGCGAAACCCATGGGTAATGGTCATCCAGTTGGTGCTGTCGTGACAACTCCAGAAATTGCGGAGGCCTTCTATAATACTGGAGTGGCTTACTTTAATACATATGGTGGCAATCCGGTGTCGTGTGCCATTGCCAATGCCGTGATGCGTGTTATAGATGAGGAAGGCCTCCAGGAAAATGCCCGCATTGTGGGTGATTACTTGTTGCAGCAATGCCGGGAATTTAAATATGAATTTGATATTATTGGTGATGTACGTGGTGTGGGACTCTTCGTTGGTTTGGAGTTGGTGAAAGACCGTGAAACTCGTGAACCCGATACAAATGCCGCTCATTGGGTAGTCAATCGCATGAAGCAGGTTCATCAGATTCTGGTGTCTTCCGATGGGCCTAATGCTAATGTTATTAAACTGAAGCCACCCATGTGTTTCAACCAGAAGAATGCCGATGAATTCTTGTTGGCATTCCGTGAATGTCTATCATTTTTGGAGAAAGAACGGAATGGGGACCAGTTGCCTGCCAGTAATGCCGCAAACTCAAATTCCACCACTTCCAATGGTGAGAGTATGGCAAGTAAAGCCCAAATATTTGAACGCCAGGAGCGTTTAATTAAGTCGGTATAATCAAACTAGATGAATTGCTTAGTTTTGTAAGATATATATTTTTTTAAGATTTATTCATTTTTCTTTTATTTAAATTTGGTACTCTGAGGATAAGTGTGAAATGAAGGTGTAACGCATGATATAAATACATGGCTTACCAAATCGCCAAAATGTGGTCATGTTTCGACACATTCATTTCATGAAATCCAAACATTATAAATACATACATATTTAGTTCTAGTATCTAGAATATTATTTTCTCCTTAAAACTCTTATGTTTTTTTTGAAATTTTTAGTTACCTTTTGCTATAAAATTTTAGGTTAATTGAAAAACTGCAGAAATTATTTAGAATTGTTATTGTATGTTAAACGATTGTTATTGAATAATTATACTCATAAATAATGAGAAGCAATAAAAAAATTGATTATAAGCCAATTTAAAACAACTCTGACTTTATGAATAATAATTGTCTGGGGGCACGGGTTATCGTTAACCGATCATCATACATTTTTGTAGAAATCTATGAACTGGTAAAGCGTTTTCATCGATTGGACCATAAACGCGGCCTTTAGAAAATTTTCGTAAAAATTCACCTTTAGTCCCATACAAATTACTATAGAAACAAAGATCGCTCAGGTGGTCCGTCTTGTCCGTTTGGATCAAATGGAAAAAAATGTAGGGGGAAGGCCCAGAAATGATGCGTATTACAATATTTTAGGTTTTTGACTGTCAGAATGTTGTAAACGTCAAAAACGTAATTTAACTGACTAGAAAGGTAAAAATGAAAAAGACTTGTAGTCATAGAGACATTTTTTGGTATCGAGCCTCTATGTGACCTTGGCGGGAGGTGCTTGCAATACTCTCTACAATATCCTTCTTTTGGGCCGACCTAATGTGGAGTTCTCACAAAAAATAGAATATCGCTGTATACTAGACACCGAGTCAAAATATCCACAGGATCCTCTAACAGTAAGTCTTTCCTTTGAACGCCCAAGCAGGAACTGCATCGACAATATCTGTTGTTGTGTTGATGCACCAGTACGTAAAACCTTCGTCTCCTCATGAAAATGGTCCACTGGCGTCATGAGGAGGAAGCCTCCACCACAAAGACCGAACTTTTAGACTAAATAATAGGTTCAGAAAAAAATATGCAATTTTATTTAGATACTAGTTGAACCCGGTGCGCTTTGCTGCCCCGTCACGCTTTCCAAATTTCATTAAAATTGGACATATGTAGTGTGTCCAAATCTGAACCTATTTCGATATGATTTGGCACATTTATGTGTAGACCAAATCCCGTTACGTATTCCAAATTTCACCGAAATTGGACATAAATAGCGAGTTTGGTGCATAAAATGCAGGAAATTGGCCGAAAATATATACAGGAGCTATATCCAAATCTGAACCGATTGCGATATAATTTGGCACATTTATTTCTAGACCAAGTTCTGTAACGCATTCCAAATTTCAGCGAAATTGGACTTATATAGCTATCTTGCTGCATAAAATACAGGAAATCGGCCGAAAATATATATGGGAGCTATATCCAAATCTGAACCGATTTCGATGTAATTCGGCACATTTATGTCTAGACAAAATTCCGTTACACATTCCAAATTTCAGCAAAAGTGGACATATATACAGTGTTTGGTGCATCAAATGCGGAAAATCGGCCGAACCGATTTCGATATAATTTGGCACATTTATTTCTAGACCAAGTTTTGTAACACATTTCAAATTTCAGCAAAATTGGACATATATAGCGTGTTTGGTGCATAAAATAAGGAAATCGGCCGAAAATATATATGTATGGGAGCTATATCCAAATCTGAACCAATCTCAATATAATTTGGCACATTTATTTCTAGAACAAATTCCGTGAGAAATTGAAAATTTCAGAGAAATTGGACATATATAGCGTGTTTGGTGCATAAAATAAGGAAGTCGGCCGAAAATATATGTGTATGGGAGCTATATTCAAATCTGAACCGATTTTGATATAATTTGGCACGTTTATTTCCAGACCAAGTTCATTCATACATTCCAAATTTCATTGAAATTGGACATAACTAGCATGTTTGGTACATAAAATAAGGAAATCGGCCGAAAATATATGTATGTGGGAGCTATATACAAATCTGAACCGATTTGAATATAATATGGTAAATTTAATTCTACATAAAATTCCGTCACGCATACAAAATTTGGAGATTGTATCTGTAACAGTTCTAAAGATATTTGCATACAAAATCTAAATTTTTTTGGAGGTATCTCCGTTTTTGATGCTATATCTCCAAATCAACGCGAAATTTCAAAAAGTGATATAGCCTATTTTCATTTCAGGCCATGTAGCAATGCACCCTAAAAATTTCAGTAAGATCTATTCAGCGGTTTTCGGTCTATAAGGCACAAACAAACGTACAAACAAATTTCAATTTTATATATATACTAGCTGAACCCGGCGCGCTTTGCTGCCCTGACTACGATAAAATATAATGGAATGCCATAATTATATTAACGTTTTTAATATTTTAACGAATAAATATAGGAGATATGAAGGAGTTATATATGTACCTATTCAGGGTTGTTATGGAGCTACTATGGTATTTTTTTAAAAAAATTTTAAGAAGTCTCTCAAAGATATGATACTTAACAGCCTTGGTCAATTCCTTCCCAACTATAAGTACTTCTGTAAATAATGATGACTTTTACTGACTGCTAAGTAGGCTGGGGCGATTTGAAAACCTTAATGAGCCCTTCGCGTTTCTGATTCCTGGGATTGAACTGAGCAAAAAAGTCCACTGGACCATATATCTACCGTGAAAATCGAGCCTCCCGATTTTGACTTTAAGTTTTTTATTGACGTTTTTTGAATATTTTGGCATATAACAGCCAAACCATTGGGATTTTCGATCCAACACAGAGACAAACATTGTAGCCAAGACAGTAATTGAAAACTCTCTAATATATCGCAAAAGCATTGGAACGCTCCTTCAGGCAGTTTTAGCCTTAAGAATGTGCAAACTTTTCGGAAAATGTCGATAAATGACATTGTGCTACAAAATTTGACCCGAAAAATATTCAAGTGTTCTGATGCAAAATTATATCGTATTGGGATCCACGGACAACGACAATGCCTTTATTTCCTTTGGGTCACTTCGTTTTATTTATTTATAACGGTAAAAGTAGTGAAAACCTGGGTTTCTTACATTTTCAAATTTAAACGGGCATATCTTATTTTTTCCACAACGGATTTCTTTTGATCCTTCTTCCTTTTAAAGGGGTGAATAATGTCTTTTGAATAAGCTATTATTGTTTTAAATCGGTTAACAAATGGGTAAGTAATAGTGGTTTATGTCTGAAAACCCCCACAAAAAACCTATAAAGGAATTTCTCATAATTTTCAAAATAAATATTGAACAAAACAAAAAAAACATTATTAAAAACATTTTGCTTCCACACAAATCGCCCCACCCTACTGCTAAGTCTTCAAAATTTCATTGAAATTGAACATACGTAACAAAAACATTAAATCGACCGAAAATATATATGGGTAGCTATATTCCTATATGAACCGCTCTCGATATAATTTGTCATATTTATTTTTAAACCAAATCCCGTCTTACATTCACATTTTGTGCATAAAATACGGAAAATCAGCCTGAATCAGTCTGAACCGATTTCGGTATAATATGTCCCATTTATTTCTAGAACGAATTGCGTCACGCTTTCCAAATTTCAGTGAAATTGGACATACGTAGTGTGTCCAAATCTGAACCGGTCTCGATAGTATTTGGCACATTTATATTTAGAACAAATTCCGTCAGACATCCCAAATTTCAGCGACATTGGACACATAGTATAGCGTGTTTAGAGCATCAAATACAGAAAATCGGCCTAAAATATAGATAGGAGCAATATCCAAATCTGAACCGATTTCGATATGATTTGACACATTTATGTCTAGACCAAATCCAGTTACGCATTCCAAATTTCACAGAAATTGGACATAAATAGCGAGTTTGGTTCATAAAATACAGGAAATCGGCCGAAAATATATACAGGAGCTATATCCAAATCTGAACCGCTTTCGATATAATTTGGCACATTTATTTCTAGACTAAGTTCTGTAACACATTCCAAATTTCAGCGAAATTGGACATATATAGCGTGCTTGGTGCATAAACTACAGAAAATCGGCCGAAAATATATATGGGAGCTATATTCAAATCTGAACCGATCTCTATATAAATTAGCACATTTATTTCTGGAACAAATTCCATCAGACCCTTCAAATTGAACATATACAGCGTGTTTGGTGCATAAAATGTGGAAAATCGGCCGTAAATATATATTGGAGCTATATCCAAATCTGAACCGTTTTCGATATAATTCGGCACATTTATGCCTAGACCAAATTCCGTTACACATTCCAAATTTCAGCGGAATTGGACGTATATAGCGTGTTTGGTGCATCAAATGCGGAAAATCGGCCGAAAATATATATGGGAGCTATATTCAAATCTGAACCGATTTCGATAAAATTCGGCACATTTATGTCTAGACCAAATTCCGTTACACATTTCAAATTTCAGCGAAATTGGACATATATAGCGTGCTTGGTGCATAACATACAGGAAATCGGCGAAAATATATATGGGAGCTATATTCAAATCTGAACCGTTATCTATATAATTTAGCACGTTTATTTCTAGAACAAATTCCGTCAGACCCTCCAAATTTCAGCGAAATTGGACATATATAGCGTGTTTGGTGCATAAAATAAGGAAATCGGCCGAAAATATATGTATGTGGGAGCTATATCCAAATCTGAACCGATTTGAATATAATTTGGTAAATTTATTTCTACATCAAACTTCGTCACGCATACAAAATTTGGAGATTGTATCTGTAACAGTTCTAATGAAATTTGCATACAAAATCTAAATTTTTTGGGGGTACCTCCGGTTTTGATGCTATATCTCCAGATAAACGCGAAATTTCAAAAAATGATATAGCCTATTTTCATTCCAGGCCTTGTAGCAATGTACCCTAAACATTTAAGTAAGATCTGTTCAGCGGTTTTCGAGTCTATAAGGCACAAACAAACAAACAGACAAACAAATTTTATTTTATATATATAGATATGTACATAGATAATATAAATACAAACCCAAAAGCCACAAAAAACAAACACATGCACTAGTGGGCGCTTACTGTGAGCAAGGAAACTTAAATTCAGTGTAAATAGGGTGTCAAAAAACCGGTTTTTCCAAACAAAACGGATTTCGGTTAACCGAAATTTTAAAAAATTTCAAAACCGGTTTAAACCGGAACGGAAATTTTAAGTTTTTTCAAAAACCTGTTTTCGGTTTTCGAAAAATTTCAAACCCGGTTTAAAGCGGGTTTCGGTAAACCGGAATTTTAAATTTTATCACAAAACCGGTTTTTAAAAAACCGGGTAACCGGTTTTGTTAAATACGTACAAAATTGCTCATAATTGATAAATATCCGATTAAAAATGTACGGCATGAGGTAAATTAAGTATAACGACTTCGTTGTTATATAATTATCCCATAATATCCTTGTTATCCGACATTCAATCTCGAAGTGGGGACACCAAAATTAAGACAGAAATTGTGCGCGAAGAATTGTAAAAACCCCTACAATTAAAATTGTGTACCAAAAGAATTAAGTTTACATTTTATTAAGTCTGAATTCTTGGTCTTGCATTGCCAACCTCGAATTATCGTGAAATGGCGGAATCAAACATACATGTCCTTTATAACCTGACATTCGACAATCAGTTAGTTTACAAACTACCGTGTGATATTACGTATACGCAGTTTTTTCATAGATCGTCCAATTGAACTAGATTCCAGTATAGGTAATTTGGCTTTTTTTGAGGCAAAAATTAATAGAGGTGGACTTATGGGATTTTTACACATTTTTGGTGCTTTTTATGCAAAAGCAAGCTAAAACAAAGAATTACACAGTAGAATTCGGATATAGAGAAAATCGGTTATAAGAAACTACGTTTATAACGAACTAAGTTTTGTGT
Source organism: Musca autumnalis (assembly GCF_047663935.1). Taxonomy (NCBI): domain Eukaryota; kingdom Metazoa; phylum Arthropoda; class Insecta; order Diptera; family Muscidae; genus Musca; species Musca autumnalis. Next base: position 140,068,784 of record NW_027411866.1, read on the forward strand.
TCCCAAAGATTTTTTCTTAAAATTTGTACACACGTTCAACTTCTTAAAATGACCACGATTATAACGAACAAAAATTGTTCCTACCACCTATTCTTATATTACTTATTTTATTCATTCCAATCCAATGAACGCGGTTAAAACCATAAAAAGGTTATAATGAACTAAAATATTGATCAGCAAAAAAAAATTATAAACATTGATATGAATTTTGTTAGATTTATTCGACCTGTTTAAACATTTATATGTTTAAAATATTGATTCGCGAAGAGATCTTATAAATATTATTTTTTAAAAGGACCGCAAATCCCAAGGTAGAACATATTACAGATATAATTAACAAAAATGTTGACCACGACACCTCTGTACATTTTTACAACACATAATGGTAAAACAATAAAAGGTAACAACAATACACAGCTGACTGAACTGGGTTGTAACGTTAGTGTCAAATTCCATACGACATTTTATATTTATATATTTATTTCCATTTCGATGTACATTTGGGATATATAGGGATATATATATATATATATATATATATATATATATATATATATATATATATATATATATATATATATATATATATATATATAAAAGAGCTTAGTGATAAGTGAGTGAGTGAGTGACATGTATATCATTGCCCAGACGAAACCGCTGAAGCTAGAATGCTGAAATTTTGACTATGGGTTGCTGTCGGTGTGTATGGCTGAGATAAGGCTGGGTTTTTGGAAATTCGACCTAGAAGGGTACGAAAAGTACTAAAAGGTACTAAATATGGTACCCCTTGTATTAGGCAAACGGGAAGAGCTAGAATTCTGAAATTTGGAGCGAGGGTAACTGATGAAGAGTTGGAAAGGTGTACCAAAGGGTTTTTGGAAATTCGACCTCTGTACGAAAAGTGCTAAATTTGGTACCAATTGTATATTTTGAACGGATTTAGCTAGAAACTTGGAATTTGGTATGGAAATGAAGGTTGGGAAGTGGTGTTTATAAAAGGGAATGGTTTGTGAAATTCGTACTCATGTGTACGAAAAGTACTAAATGGTACTAAATTTAGCACAATTTGAATTTGGGTGAATGGATAGGACTAGAAACCTGAAATTTGGAATTAAGATTACTGAAGGAGTATAGGATTGCGATATGGGATAGTTTTTGAAATTCGTACTTATGGTTGCGGAAAGTACTAACTGGTACTAAGTTTGGTACAATTTGGATTTGGGTGAAGAGATAGAGCTGGAATCCTGAAATTTATAATTAAGATTACTTATGGAGTGCGGGATTGAGGCAGTTTTGGAAATTCGTACTTATTGGTACGGAAAGTATTAAATGGTACTGAATTTTGTACAATTTAGATTTGGATGAACGGATACAGCTAGAATCCTGAAATTTTGAGTTAAGGTTACTGTTGGAGTGTAGGATTATGGAAGTTTTGGAAATTCGTACTTGTGGGTACGAAAAGTACTAAATTTGGTACAATGTGGAGTTGGGTGAACGGATGGCGCTGGAATCCTGATATTTGAAATTAGGATTGCTGTTGGAGTGTAGGTTTGAGGTGGTTTTGGAAATTCGTACATATGGGTACGGAAAGTACTAAATGGTACTAAATATGGTATAATTTGAATTTGGGTGAACGGAGAGAGCTGGAATCCTGAAATTTGGAATTTAGATTGCTCTTGGAACTTATGTATATGAAAAATATTGAATGGTACTAAATTTGGTACATTTTAGATTTGGGTGAACGGATAGAGGTGGAACCCTGAAATTCGGAATTACTGTTGGGGATAGTTATTGAAATTCATGCTTTCACACGAAAAGTATTAATGGTATTATGAATAGAGGTGGAATTCGGAAATTTGGTATTATAGCCGCTGTTGGTGTGTAGGGTTGAGATATGGATGTAGAGCTGAAATTGTAAAATTCGGTATTAGTATAGCAGTTGGCGTTTAGAGTGGAGATAGAGAGGAAGTTTTGGATATTCGAACTTATGTATATGAAAAATTCTAAATCGCGGTTAGGATATAGTTTTGGATATAAGGAAGTAATTTTTGAAACTAATACATATTATAAGTACTAAATATGGTACCAGTTAGGTGTTGCATAAAGGGATATAGGTGGAATTTCGAATTGTTATATGAGGGTTTGTTTTGGTGTTTAGATAAGGATTTTTTGATATGCATACAAATTCTGAAATTAGGCTGAGAGCTGGCCGATTTATTGAGAATTACCAAATGCACTAAATTGTACTAAACTTGACGTTGGGTGCAGCAATGAAGCTGGAATTATATAATTAGTGTGTGAAAAGTTTAAAATTGCAATAAATTTGGTATTGGGCTAAGGAATAGAAGTGTAATTGCGATTTATTATTTATTTGTCAGGTTCATTGTTAGAGGTGGTCGTACAATAAGTGTACTAGAAGTATTAAATAATACTAAATATTGAAGCACTGGTATTGAGTAAATCGATAAATGAAATTTGTTATAAGAATCACTGTTGAGATTGGATCAGAATGTCTATTAAAATCCGCCTTTAAATGTATGAAAGGTTTCTACATGTAATACCATTGGCATTGGATGAACAAGTAGAGCTAAAACTGAAAAATTTGAGCTAAGGTCCTGGATTTTAAAAATTGTACTGAATATTGTACTATTGTTTTCATGTTAACACGAATTCGGTTTCTAAATATTTTACTGAAATCAAAAAGTCAAACATATCTTTTCAACAAAATTTGTTTTTTTTGTTGTTGTCTATTCTGAACGTTATAGTAAGTTCATTTGAAAAGGTAGATCTATGCGACTAATGTTTTATAAGAAGGTTTTTAAACCCTGAGAATAAAAAGGCTTAAAATAAAATGTCTCAAAAATTAAATGTTATATAGGGTAACATCTTTTGAATAAAGGTTTTCTACATTTTGATATCACAATTTCCAAAATTCTGTTGGAAAATGGGTATACAAAATGTGGATAATATTTGTAAAATACCCATACCGTTTTTATAAAACATTGGCTGGAATTTAAAATGTAGGCCGCTGGTGAAGTGTAGAGGTGCGATAAGGTCTTTTTTGAAATTCGAACAAAAGGTGCACGAACAGTACTTAAATAATATTAAATATCAATTCAAAAAGATATTAGTACATCAAAATTTTCAGTGTTCACCATATTAAATATTGTTTGTATGTTATTCCTTTTCCGCATACGAAGTAGCGGACATTTTGCTAGTCTTGTATATATATATATATATATATATATATATATATATATATATATTAGGGATATATATTTTTTGAGGAAAAAATATATCATTCCGAAAAAAAACTATTTCCCAGAAAGACTTTTTCTTAACAATGATATGTAACCTCCTCCAAGTCCGAACGACGTGCCGCACAATAAAACAACGTTTGTTAATATGTGAGGTATTTTGTTAAATTTGAAAAAAATAAAGCCCTAATAAACATGTGCTTCTTTGATTTCAAAGATTGAACCAGCTTCTCCTTTTTCAATGAATTTCCAGAGATCCCAAACATTTTTGCAAGAATTCTACTTTCTGCGAGAAATTATGCACTTAGTGGAATGATGTTGAAACATCCCAATTGAAATGTAACGAATTTGCATTCATGTTTTCCAAAATATTCAATCAAATGTGAAAAATTATTAGTTTTTTAAATTCAAATTATTGTTTAGACATTTCCTTATTTTGTTTACATATACTTTTGACACTAGCGTTACAGACAAAAACAAATTTCTATGCGGTTGTTGTTGAGTTGTATTTGTTGTAGTATTTACTTTATCTTATAGTTGTTCTACCATGACAACGCATGGTGAATACCCAGCTAACATTTTTTCCGAATTCTTTGCGAATTCAGTCAGAATCTCTGCACAAGTTGCCGATTCTGATGCCGAATTCTTTCCGAATTCGGTACAAAAGTTGTATGTGTTTGATTATTACCAAACTCTTACAAATTTCGTTCAAATTCTGCTCTGAGTTTTGATATTTTTTTTGGTTTTCGAAATTTTTATTTTAAATTCGAATTATACCGCATGTTTTGAATATATTTGAAAACAAATTGCACATCCATATAATTCGACATGTTCTTTCTTCGAATCAAATTAGAAAACTCGCGTTATTAAAAGAGCAATAATCGACTTTTTGCCTAAAAACATGTCCAAATTACCTATATATAGTGGATTGGCACAACTCTATATTTTACCCAACCTTTACACATGCCAGTGACAGTTCGAAAAATTCAATACATACACAATATTTTACTAACACAATTACATTTTTTGAATTGTCGACTCCACTGGCAGAGTTGTCAGTATTGGGGATTTTTCCCCAAATTGGGGAATTTTTATTTGAAATGGGGAAAAAAATTTCGACTTGGGGAATTGGGAAAATGTTGAGGAAATCTTAAAAATATTTGGGGATTTTTGGGGAATTTCTTTTTTGACTAATTACTTCAGATTATCTACAAGTTTTCTTTAATAATAAGTGTCAGATAAATTAAAAGGAAAAAGGAACAAGAAAAAATTTAGAGCAAATTCAAATCAACCAATCCGATTTGAGTAAATTTTATGTATACAGACTGTTTTGCTTGAAATGGAATGGAAGATGTAAAAACAAATCCCTGGTAATGCGAACTTTATTCCCTATTTTTCTTAAAGTAAGGTATTTAAAAAAGATGTAAGAACGGCCTTAATTTAAATTTTTAAACCGATGCACATTGCTAATATGCATTTTCACGATCGAAAACGACTCGGCATATTTACCATGAGGAGCCATGGATCTAGGCTTTAATTTTGACTTGTACTTTTTTGAGTAAACAATTATTAAAGTTAAAAAGACCAGTGCCGAATATCTTAAACGCTGTTAATACAAATGCTGAAACCGATGCCTACAAATATGCAATTTCTTAAATGTACAAGCAATTTTAATCTAATATTGGCAGCAATTCGCTGGGTCAACACAATTTTAGCTCTATAAAAACCTTTTTAGAACCAGTTGTCAACACAAAAATCTCCACGGATGTTTACGAATCGCAATGCAGAAAGTTAGCATTCGTAAATTGTAAATGGAATTAAATATGCTTTCCGTTCCAACAATTAATTCTTAAGTAGAAAGAGTCTTCTATTTTGAACCATATTCAGAAATAAAATGCAGCAGTTACTTGAATAAATAATCAATTTTCTAACAACTCCATTTGTTTTAGAAATTTTTTACCAACCTAATGCCTTGTTCAGACTGACGGTGTTTTGCTCTCTCTTCGTTGTTCGACCCCAAATTACGATGTAATTACTTCATTTCCCATACAAAATATTGAGAACGAACAACGATTTGTGTACATTGTTCAATTTAAATTATTCTCAGAACGACGATAAAATATGTCCCATCTCTAACAAATGAGAGAATTTATCGAAATAAATTAAGTATGACAGGAAAAATACAAAATTTAAAAATTTATTAAAAACCCAAACATTTTTAGAAAAACTGCAGAATATGAATGAAAAGTAAACGGTTCAACGACTAGTATACATTCAAATCATAGCAAATTTTGTCTTCTCTTTCATTGCATTTACATTTCTTGTCCATCGTTTCAAATTCGCGTACAAATTTAGAAACGAAAATCAAATGCCTGCCGGAAAGTCTGTATACCAAAAAGTTATTTTGGCATTTGAAAATATACTGAAAAAATAGAAAACATGAATGAAACAAATATATGGTCTGTTCCTTTACTTTTGAAAGTGGTAAAACCGGCAAAAGTGGCAAAAGTTGTAATCTGCTTCCATATGAATTGTATGGTGTCTGAAGTAAAGGAACGCTTTTCGAGTAAAAAGTTGTAAAACTTGAAGATTCTTGCACGTAAAGGAACAGAACTATAATTTAATATTAAATAGATATCTGAAAGAAGGACAAATATTTTTTCAGTTCATATCAATTAACTTTACTCGTCTTTTGGCTGAATCAGTAAACAAAAGCTATGAAAATATGAATCATGTTGCTATGAATGATGTACCATGTCGTTTGAACGGGTTAATTCGTGTACGTAATTATGAGAACGAACGACGTTATTCAAATGCTGGTATGAACATGGCATAAAGAAATGTTACAACTCTTTCATTATAACAATTTTCATAAATCCAATGAGACTAATGATTCTGAATCACTTGAAAGTGAAGTTTTCAATATCGTTAGTTTAATGCACTTATAAGTATATAGAATACTTTACAAGTTTAATGATATGAATTTCAATAGTAAAATAAAACTACTTTTGATTTTTTTGTAATTATTTGTTAAAAAAGTTTGGGGATTTTTTTGAGGAAATTCAATAAAATCTGGGGAATTTTAGGGAAAAGTCTTGGACAAGTTGGGGAAAAGAGGCTAAAAAATACTGGCAACGCTGTCCACTGGCACTAGATTTTTCATGCCAGCAAAATTTTGAGCTGGCTGCCAATGATATGTCGAAAATGAAAAAAAGAGTTGCCGAGACTATTTTTTAATCCATGTACATTTTTGTTCTTTTAAGAATGCAAAGATTTAATGCATATTTTCAGAAAGATTAGGAAACACAAATAATACGTCTTGGCAGCTGCAATATATTAGTGGTTAGTAAAGACATAATTTTGATGTTTTGATAATTTCCCCTCTGGGATTATACAATATTGAAAAGGCGGCAATACCAGATTCATTATGTTTATGATTGAAAATAATCTTTTTAAAACGAAATAAAATAAAAAGTAATAAAATATGTTGTGAATTGTGTTTTAAATCTGAAATATAATGCACTTTTGTGTGTTATATCCGGCATAAAATAATTTTGGAATTGAACTTGCACTGGCATGTGTAAACACACAAGAAAACTGCATGCCAGTCGAACACTTTTTCGGCATTTTCGAGTATAATACATGTACTCAATTGGCACCAATTTACTGGCATGTGTAACGGAAGTGTAACACAAAAAATGTTCAAATTTCAAGGTATCTAACACTTATAACTTTGCCCGTACCTTGTGTAATAGGCCGTTTACATATAACCGGGTTAACCCAGTGGGTCTGGGTTTCAAATGTCATTTCCATTGTGTATACTTCAAATAAATCCTCATAAAGAAGGTTAACCCTGCAAAAAACTATAATCTAAACGCCATATTATGCCGTGTTTATATTATAGCATTTTGCAGGGTTATATATTATAGGGTTTTATATTATGGCATTTTGCAATGGAATTGACATTTGAAATGTACTATTAGTTTAGTTAACTTTTAAGAATACATTTTTAATGAAATATTAAAAGAAAAACGGAATGGAATAATTTACAAAAACTCAAACTTAAAAAAAAAAATATATATATATATATATATATATATATATATATATATATATATATATATATATATATATAAACATCGTTGAACGCATCTCCTTAATTGTGAAATAAAACACATTCTCATCAAAGGTGAAATCATCAGCGGGAAAACGGCATCTGAAATCAAATGATTATGTTATTTATTTATTAAACATCCAAATTTCATATATACATATGTATGTATGTGTATGAAAAGGTATTGATGTAGTTACCAATATTCGGTGCGATTTCTTCTTTGTGCAATAAAATAGTTCCATTCACCTTTTTGGTTCATTTATAAAACTTCCAATTATAAAATGTATTGGGAATTTAATTTACTAAAAAGCATAATTTCTTTAAGAAAACACAAAATACTGATTTATTCATACATACTTTACCGTCTCTACTCAACGATTGTATTTAGAAAACTGAAGAAAAAAAGAACAAAAATAATTGATACCCTTTTTTATTTTCCTCTTCGCAACAACAACGCACGAAACACGTGTTTGGCATACACACCACCAAAGCAAAAACAAACATTTTTACCCTCCCGTCTCCGCTTCTGCGTCTTCTATTACACCATACACACAGCATTCCGCAGCCACGAGATCCCCGTTGTTACTCTCTTCGACAAAAATCCTCTCTCATCATATGTTCTGACATAAAAAATATGTTGGTACACAAACAAATAAAATTGAGATATGTTACAAAATGTCGTAAACATATATTTGTTTGGACCCAAACATATTATGTTTGAATCCAAACATATATTTGTTTGCAACCAGTCCCAAACATAAATTTCTTTGGATCCAAACATATTTCTAACATATATTTTTCTGCGTGTATTGACCGCTATCTGTCCGATTTTCATAATAAAACTTTACATATGTATGTACATTAGGTGGGGGGCTATATCGACGCTTCCAAACAATAGTATGCTAAGTCGACTTAGCATGTTTTCAAGTTCTTTAAATTTTTATATTTAAGGTCCTTTAACTTAAATTCTGTCAAATTTTGGTAATAATCGGACAATCCGAACAGAAGTTATAAACAAATATTGACTTAGCATAGTACTGAAGTTCAAAAAAATTTCCACACTTTGAGAACTTCTCCTGCAAAACTCACTTTTTAGACTTAGCATACTATTATTTGGAGGTGTCGATATGAAGACATGGAACATTTCAGGTGGAAAGTTTTACCACAACGTAGGCTTAATATTAAATTTCGGCCGTTTTGATGGGGTATTGATGACACAGCTTCCAAAATACCGAAAGTCTGGAAGTACGCTTGTTCTATTTGAAGACATGGACTTGATTATTGTCTACTGCAATACCCCCATGGAAGTCTAAATACCAAATTTCAGTCATATCGGTGGTATATTGAGACCACAACTTTCAAATAATCGGAAACCGATGGGTACGGCTCTATGGGGGCTATGTGGGGCCACAACTTTAAAAATACCGAAAATCTGGAGGTAATGTTCTATGGGGACTATCTGAAGACTTTGACTGTATATCGACAAATTTCTGGTGGAAAATTGTAAATACCCAGCTGTGGGGGCTATATGAAGGCGTGGACCTATACCGACAAATTTTGGTGGGATATTTAGGTACCCCCCGGCTTTCATCTACCGAAAGTCGGGATGTACCGTTCTCAGGTAGACAAATGATAACAAATTTCAGGTGGAATGTTTCATATCCCTATCAAAGACTTAATAGCAAATATCAGCCATTTCGGTAGGGAATTGAGGCCACAACCTTCAAAATACCGAAAATCGGGAGGTACCGTTCTATGGCGGCTATCTGAAGGCTTGGACCTATACCGACAAATTTCAGGTGAAAGCTTCGTACTTCCAACGAAGACTAAATACCAATATAAGCCCATTTTGGTGGGATATTGAGGCCACAACCTTAAAAATATCGAAAATCGGGAGGTACCGTTCTATGAGGGCTATATCAAAACGTGTACCGATGCCGATAAATTTCTGGGGAAAAATGTTGTAGCCCCGAAAAAGTCTAAATATCAAATTTTAGCCACTTGGGTGTGATAACGAGGCCAACACCTTCGAAATACCGAAAATCGGTATGTACAGTTCTATGATGGGTACTTTAAAATGTGGACCTATACTGACAAATTTCTGAGGAAAGGTTTTGTAGCCCTGAAAAATACTAAATACCAACTTTCTACAATACCGAAAATCGGGAGGTACCGTTCTATGGGGAGTATATCAAAACGTGGACCGACAAATTTCTGAGGGAAAGTTTTGTAGCCCCGAAAAAGGCTAAATAACAAATTTCAGCCACTTCGGTGAAATAATGAGGTTAATGCTTTCAAAATACCGAAAATCGGAAGTGGACCTGTGCTAACAAATTTCTGGGAGAAAGTTTTGTAGCCCAAAGGAGGACTTATTACCAAATGTCAACCATTTTGGTATGATAATATAGCTAACACCTTCAAAATACCGAAAATCAGGAAATACCGTCCTATGTCTATATCAAAACGTGGACCTATATCAATATTTATTGGTAGAAATGTTCCTTAGCCTCTTTCCTTCATCCCTGCCTTAGGGTATCTCCCCCACAAAAGTTAAACATTTGTGTCTTAGTGCAGTTTTGGGTATGTTCGAAGATCCTTTGGAAATGTATAGCGATGCTGTTCGTTCGTTCCTGCCATACTGCTCCAAAAGTTATACGATGACCCACTGAAATGACTAGCGGGCGCGATATCTATCGAAAATATATAACTCCCAAAATAAGATCCACTTCCATAATGGAACAAGTTGGTCCAATCCTTCAAGTACCTCCTCCGCAACACTTTTGAACTTTATTTCTAATCCACATTTTTGTCGGCAAGTTCAAATGTCCGAAAAGGGTCACAAAATGCTGAAAAGACCCTAAATACATTCGATCTGTCCGTAAATGAAAGTTTCAATTCACATAGGCTGAGGGTTTATCTCTGTCGGCAAAGCCGACTGATATTTTTTACTTGTTTTAGCTCTACTTTCATTATCCCCAATGTTTTCCCATTTTTTTTTTACAAAATTGAATTTGGTTGCACCCCAGCAAAAATCCTCATTACAAACCTCCTTTCCCACCCATTATTTTAACAAGGGCATGTCGCGCGAAATATCTGGTTATTTTGTAGCCACTGAAATAAGTAGTCAGAATCTACTCAGTATCTACTTATTTCAGTGGTTACCATCTACCTATTTCAGGGGTTACAAAATAAGCAGTTACTTCGCGCGACATGCCCTTGTTAAAATAATGGGTGGGAAAGGAGGTTTGTGGAAACTTTTAAACAACTTATTTAATTTATTGAAACAAAGATGGGATAAATAACAATAATTTTCTTAAATTCTTAATACAACAAGCAGGATTTATACTAAAAATACAAAAGAGGAATAAAAACTATACAAAATATTTACATGATAATTTTACATTTTCTTACATACAAAAAATAAACAATAAAAATTTTAAATTTTCACACAGTGCATAATTTAACACAAAATATCATAATTTATAATAATTTATCTAGGGTACCAGCCTGGCTCTCGCATCATCGTCATAATCTCCCACTGTTCGGGTGATATCGTTGTCGGGCTCCTCCACCATGATATTTGGTACGGGTGCAACGGAGTGTCTGCCCTTCTCCATGGAGCAAATTTCCTGAGGCTGTAAAAGAAAAGATTCATTATTAGTTGTATAATGATGGGAGGGAATATTGTTGGTACCTTAGCCGTTTCGAGGAGAATTTCCGTGTTATTGTTTGTCGTTGCACCACGTAGAAATCTTTGAATTTTCGACCCAAAGAACATCCGGTCGTGGTCCACATCGAATGATGCTGTTGTGGTTCCGGTTGAACTTCCTGTTCCGCTGCTGATGAGCCCACTGTCCATGGTCGAGGTCTTTGCACTCCTCTGATGCGGTAGCATCGATGATAAAGGATTCTGGAATTGCAGGTTACGAATGAAATCACGTTGACCCTGCTGTTTGCGACGATAATACAAATACCCCAATCCACAAATTGTCAATGCAACTGCCAGCAGCATAAGCAAAACAAAGAAAACAGCATGTGAGGAACCACCATCTTCCTCAGCTGATGAGTCGTGATTTTTGAGCAGAGCACTTGAGGATATTTCATTGTGCGTATCACAATATTTACTCTCACTGACAATGGAATCGCCACACATACATTCATAACTAAACTCGGTTTGGACACACATACCACGACATTTGGCCATGGTGCAGGGATTTCTGTTCATCGGTTGCCTTGATATACCATCCACCAAAATATCCTCAGCATTGAGAATATTCAAATTAAATGCCTTACACGACTTCGATCCATAGAGATAGCAACGTACCGCCTCACGAGCTCCCATATTTACAATAAAAACTTGATTTTCATACCATGTCAATCCGGATGGATGCATAACCACGTTGCCCTTTTGTATGAGAGTAATGGGTGTACGACTTGAACCCGAACCATAGCTAATAGCTTGCAGTGTTTTACTTAGCGATTCTGTGTAGTAAAGCATTTTCTTGTAGGGATCACAGGCCAGTGTGGTGACAAATGTCATATCTTTATTGAGTAGATAATCTCGTTTACCTCCGCCATCCAGGCTAGTCGTGGCAATTCGTGATCGATGACTGCCAAATGTATGCGCTTGCATAATGACGAAAAACATCCTGCGATTGTAAGCATCGACGGCGAGAGTTTTTATTGTTTCCCTCGGTTGAACTTTTATGACGGCTCCACACATTCTCGCCGCAAATGAACAGACTTCTATTTGATATTGGGCCGAGCGACTGACGACATAAACATTGTCTAAAACGAAATCAAGAGAAATGGGGATATATAGAAGAGCCTTTATAATGGTATAACAGATAGCAAATGACAAGAGAGAGAGAGACGGAAATGCATTGCTGAAGCCTTAGGAATAAAACATAAAGGAAAGGCGTATTTGATTTATGTGAAACAATTTTCAAAATCATAAATCGGCCCACAGGAATCGATAACAAAGAGTGGATAAGTCATATATGATCTTACCAAATCATGCATAAGACAAATATGGTCTTATGAAGGCGTGGATAAATTAAATTTGATTTTATCAAGGTTTGGATATATCAAATCATGGAGATATGAGTCGCATATCATCTGATCAAGGCTTGGATAAGTCTTCTGATCTTTTCAAACATATATGACTGTACCAAGGCGTGGATAAAACATATGATATTGTAATAAGCCTTGGATAAAACATATATGTTTATGCAATATTTATATAGGTGTGGCTAGGTGTGGATAAATTTGTCAAGCTACGCATAAGACATAAGACATGACCTTTCCAAGACAGGATTAAATAATCAGTGCATAGATAAGTCATATTTGAATATAAACAAGTAAGAACGGCGTTATACCCTCCATCATGAGTTGTATTGAAGTAAATATTAAATTTCAGCAAGTTCGGTAAAACAATGTGGCTAACCTTCAACATACCGAAACTAGGGGGGTACCGTATCAAAACGTCGATCTATAACTACAAATTTCTGGCCTATAGTTTTTCGACTCAAAGAAGACTAAATACCAAATTTCCGATATTTTGGTTAAACCTTCAAAATACCGAAAGTCAAGAGGTACGCTTTTATGGGGGATATAGGAACCCGCGGACCTAACTGATAATTCTCTGCTGGAATATTTTATAGCCCTATGGAAGACTAAATTTCAGTCTTTCGGTGGGATATTGACGTCACAACCTTCAAAACTACGTATCGTTATATGGGGACTATATGAAGGCGTGAACCTATACCGACAAATTTCTGGGAGAAAGTTTAATACTCCCAACGAAGACTAAGTACCAAATTTCAGCCATTTTGGTGTGATAATGAGGCTAAAACCTTCAAAATACCTAAAATCGGAAGGTACCATTTTATGGGGAAAAGTTTTATAACCCCAACGAAGACTAAATGCCAAATTTCAGCCATATCTGAGGAATATTGAGACCACAACCTTCAAAACACCGAAAATAGGGAGGTACGTTCTATAAGGCTATATGAAAGCGTGGATCTATACCCAGAACTTTCAAATGGAACGTTTAGCAACCCAAATGAAGACTAAATACCAAAGTTCAGCCATTTCGGTGGATTATTGTGGCCGCAACATTCAAAATACCGGGGGTACCGTTATATGGGGGCTATATGAAGGTTTGGACCTATAGCGACAAATTTCTGGGGGAAAGTTTTATGCCCCCAACGAAGACTAAGTACCAAATTTCTGCCCAATCCCACGGCAGTGGGTTCTTTCCTACCGGATTGACCCGGAACAACACAAAATCATCGTTCCGGCCAGCGGCTGCCACCTCAGTGTACATATGTTTTTATTTGTTTCGTTTTTCTGTGTTGGGAGCAGCATATCCCGGAATGCCTGCTCCGAATTCTTTTGGTCCGTGCCGGGACGGAGAAAAACCCAGGACCAATATATCTGTACTTAGTTTGTCACATCCGCATATTCACCCACATCCAACCTTCGGTGAGATGCAATAGATGTCAGGAGTGGGTGCATCTAAGGGGTTGCTCTGGACTTGCCCACGTGAGGGACTACGACAGGGACTATGTTGCTGCATGCTGCGTGAACACAGTCCCCAGTGAGTCGTCGTCGGATTACGAAACTCCCTCGTCTGACTACGTAACTCCCCTGCAGTCCCCTCGACAACAACCGCACACACAGCCTTTAACACCAGCCGTTGTTGTCCCAATCCCAGGTAAGATCTAGAAAATAGTAGATTTCATGATTCGGAATAATATCAAGGTCGCGGTGGTGCAATAAACCAAGCTGAACGACAACCTTAGACCATTGTGATGGTTACAATGTGCTAAGGAAAGATCGCACCAGAAGTGGAGGTGGGGCATTAGCTTTCCTATTGCACCAGTCTGTCCAATACATACCTATCTCGCTTGAGCCTGTCTCTAATTACCCGTACATGGAATGTATGGGGGTAGCAGTCAGGCGTGGAACTGCCGAGATAGAGTTGCTGAACGTATACATCCCGCCGAGAAATAGCTGTATCTCAGATTATAGGCCTGACATTAGCCCGCTCTTGGAAGGTCATAATCGTCTGGTCCTGGGGGACTTTAATGCGCATCATGAGATGTGGCATTCGGCCCTCGGAAACGACCAGAGAGGTACAGCGCTGGCTGAGCATATTGATAGCACTACGTTTTGCACGGTCAATGAGTACGCTTCTACCAGAATTAGAGAAGAGTGTCACAGTTCGCCAGACATGACCATCGCGTCACCTGGTCTGACAAATGACGTTACCTGGCAACCCGTCATTTCCCTTGGATCAGACCATCTCCCCATAAGTGTGTCCATTAGCAGACCACCCGACTTCATCACCTCTGAACGCACGCACATTCGTCAATCATAAGAAAGCTGATTGGCCGAGTTTCAGAGAGTTCACCAATCACCGCTTCAGAGAATTTCCCAATCCTTCTGAAGTTCGGGTAGCGGAAAGGACGTTCCGAGACATCATGACTGCTGCAGCCGCTCGCCATATCCCTGCTGGTAAGACCAAACTTTCCAGCAGAGGCGACGGGATAAGCAAATGAGCGTGATGAGCTTCGTCGTGCCAACCCAAATGAACCCAGAGTCAGGGAGCTGACACTGGAAGTTAACAGGCTGGTCGGCGAGCATAAGCGGAACAAGTGGTTAAATCATCTGAAGAATTGCAACATTGGAGCCGGTATAAGTAAATTGTGGACAAAGGTTAAGTCAATCTCGAACCACGGAAGTAGGGATGACAGAACCTCAGTCACTTTTGGCGACGTTACGTTGACTGATGCGAAGAGGTGTGCAAATTACTTCAATCGGAGCAAATGGTTAAATCATCTGGAAAGCTGCAACTTAGGGACGGAATTGTGGGCAACGGTTAAGTAACTCTCGAACCCTGGAAGAAATGCTAAATCATTCAAAGCGTTGGGCCCTGATGGAATCTCCATGGCAATGCTGAAGCAGCTGGATGAGCCGGGATTGGAGTATATCACTCAAGTTCTCAACTTGTCGCTAGCCACCCTCGTTGTTCCCGAATTCTGGAAAATGGGCAGGGTGGTCCCACTTCGGAAGCCAGGCAAAAGTGAATCAAAAGCCTTTGATACAGTCAGACACTCCACTCTGTTTGAGGACATTGAGCAGACAACCCTCCGGCCAAGCTTGAAACGTTGGATAGTCACCTATATGTGTGGACGCCAGTCGTACGTGGAATTCAGGAACAAGAAGTCCAAACCCCGTAGAGTGAAGCAGGGAGTTCCCCAAGGTGGGGTGATATCTCCAGAACTGTTTAATCTCTACCTCTCCTGTATTCCGTCCCCTCCAGACGGAATCGAGATCATAACGTATGGGGATGAATTCACGATCCTGGCGTCTGGTACCTTCCCTGATGACATCTGTGAGAGACTGAATACCTATTTAACCGATCTTACCACCTTTTTCCACTCGAGGAATATGCAGATTTCCGCCACAAAATCTACAGCCACTCTGTTCACCACATGGAGAGCGCAGTTTGGACGAGAGTTGAATGTCATGGTCGACGGTAGCAGAATGCCGACCACAAACTGTCCCAAAATTTTAGGGGACACATTCGACACTATATTCAAGTCATGCGCACACGCCACAGCTATGTGCGACAAACCGAAAAGCAGGAACAAGGTCCTTATGTCCCTAGCCGGCAGCACTTGGCGTGCAGATAAAGAAACCTTGTTGACCATATATAGCGCGATAGGTCGGTCTGTGGTAAGCTATGCGGCTCCACTCTGGTCCCCGAGATTATGTGATATGAATTCGAACAAGATTCAAACTTGCCAGAATGCCGCCCTGAGAACAGCAACAGGGTGCCTCCTCAAATCTTCAGTGGACCATCTACATGAGGAGGCAAGGATTCTTCCAGTAAAGCAACACAATGAGATGCTTTCGTTCCAGTACCTGCTTGGATGCTACCGTGTTAGCCATCCCAATCACCATCTTGTGGGTAGGCCCGACACATTCAGGCAAACCAGGAAGGATATCCATGCTCTAGAGGGAGAGGTCCAACGATACAGGAGAGAACCCCTAGATCAACAAGCATATCAAGCAGGTTCGAATAACATTCACAAGGACGCAGTTGCCAAGGCCTTAAGCAATTATAGTATGAATAAAGTACTCGGAGTACATCCCCCATCTATAGCTGCTGAGGAGCGTCAGCTGCCACGACAAACTAGAGTAGTTTTGGCTAAACTACGCTCGAGATATTGCAGTCGCCTAAATTCTTATTGGGCGGAAAACGATCGCGCCGTGCAAGACATTTGACCAGTATGCGGCATGGGCCCGCACGACACAGAACACCTTTTCGACTGTCGCGCCAAACCTACCCATCTAACTCTAGTGGATCTGTGGCTACATCCCATCGAAGCAGCAATTTTTCTGGAACTGGAGATAGAACCAGAGCCCGATTGAACAGAGGAACGAACATACAAACATAATAAAAACCCTGTTACAACAACAACCAAATTTCTGCCATTTTGGTGTGATAATGAGGCTAAAACCTTCAAAATACCGGAAATCGTGTGGTAGGTTTTATGGAGGCTATATCAAAACGTGGACCGATATAGCCCATTTGCAATACCAATATAATATAATATAACTTCTATAATATAAACTTCTATACCAAATTACAAAGCTCTATCTTAAAAATTGCGTGCTGTAACTTAATTTCATGGTTATATCGACCTAGAATTTCACACTGATCAAGAGTAAATATACTTTATAGGGTCTCCGATGAATATTTGATGTGTTACAAACGGAATGACAAATTTAATTACGAGTATACCCTCTATATTATGGTATGGTAAAAAGGGGTGAACAAATTTAAAGCCCAAATAAAAGAATTAGAAAAAAGTTCGGCAAGTACATTGGCCTCAATATCGGCAAGGGTTGAAAAAAGTGTAATTGGTAACGCTCTATAGAAAACATGAATAGAAAAACGTATGGTTCATTACTCACCCGTTATCCAATCTACGGCAACCTTACTTGGTTGTGGCACCTCTAACGCAGCCTTCACAACGCCCGTATCAATATCTACCATGTACAAAACATTCTCACCCTCAGTGGTGAAATAACCACGCCGTGCCCTTATATTGATGTCAAATCCCATAACCTTGGAATCATTGGCCTTCCAGGCTACTTTCAAGACAATTGGTTGTTCGGTCATGCTGCGTACCTCATCGAAGGTGGTGAAAAGCAATGATCGTTCACTTTCAATCGATTTGCATGAAGTTTTATCAGGACGCATCATAAAATCGGGATAACATGAACATCGATAAGAACCCATGGTGTTTTCACACAGCTGAGCACATGGATCCAATGCTTCACATTCATTAATGTCTACGCAGCTTCGATGATCGGCATCAAGTTTATAACCACTGAAGCAAGAACAAACAGCACCGGATGGTGTGGGGCGGCATTTATTTTCACACACCGGATGTCCAGCTTGGGGATCACAGGCGGTCTTACACAATGGTCCTTCATCGGCTCCCGTGTCGCAATCATCAAAACCATTACACACCCTCGACTCATCAACACACTGGCCATCTTTACAATCGAACATATTCGGTCCGCAAGCCATTTCATGGTTGGGTTTAATATTTGCTGTGCGATTCCATGCTCCATGGTGATCGCAATTCTCTTCATCTGAACCATCTGCACAATCCTTTTCGTGGTCACAACGGAATTCATTGCGTATACATTCCTTGGTGGTTTTACAGTGGAATTCGTAAATGCTGCAGATATTGCCACAATCAACTTCGTCTTCACCGCGTGGACATTCGGCAGTGCCATTACATTTGGCCGACATATCCAGGCAAATATTGGGATCACTGGGACATTCAAACATGGGAACACGATCATCACCACAGGCCATTTTACGTTTTTTACCCGAAGACATGTCACAATTGACTTCATCCGAGGTGTCACCACAATCATTGTTGCCATCACATACCAGACGTTGATCAATACATTGGCCCAAAAGGCATTTATGCATGTTGGGAGGACATTCGCGTATGCCTAGGGTAAAGATAAAGAAATTTACCGTTCTCAATTGTTGCAAATTTTTCCCCTCCACCCTTCTCTACTTACCACACTTGTCATGTTCATCCGAGCCATCCTTACAATCAATTTTTCCATCACATTCCCAACTTTTAGACAAACATGTGCCAGAATTACATTGAAACATATCGGGGCCGCATATACGCCTGGGTTCGGTTACATCCTTTCCACGGGCCAGGCGACAATCGGCCTCATCGGAGTTATCACCACAATCATTGAAGCCATCACACATAACACTGAAGTCCACACAATTGCCATTGTCACAGACATGTTGATGACGGTGACAAAATTTGGATTTATCTAAAAACAATTTCGGAACCAAATTCAGAACCGAACTAAAAAGAAAAACCCAATCCCCAAGCTTACCAAACTTCTCACAATGTTCCTCATCGGAACCATCTTGACAGTGTTTTTTACCATCACAACGCAGATCACCATCCACACACTGTTCTCCATTGTGGCATCTAAATTCACCAATGGAGCAAATAACTTGAGGTTTGGCACGTTTGCCATCTTCACAGTTCGCCTCATCCGAACCATCAGGGCAATCTTTACGGCCATTACATTTTCTAGACAACGTCAAACATTCACCCGAATTACAACGGAATTCACAATCTAATGCCTCAATACAGGTGCGATTGGTTGCATCTCGAAATACCAAGCCCGCTGGACAAAGGCATCCAGGGGCAAATTTCCCTATTGTTACACAAATATGTGAACAGCCACCATTCCAGTGCTGACATGGATGATCAACAACAATTGGAGACGAACTTGCCAATAAGGGTATTCTCATAGGCAAAGAGACGGTACTATACAATTCCCGATTGACTTCAATGTCGAAACGTTTCAAAGGTCCCATATTGCTTTTATGGGTCCAGTGTATAATATTCGAATTCAATTCGGTCCAGAAAAGATCTTCATCAACAATGGCAATGGAATAGGGGCGCTTAAGGCGACCACGGAATGTGTAGGCCCTCAAATTACGATAATCGGAAAACGAAATACGACCAAAATCACTGTCTGACCAATAGAGAGTCTTGGTTTCGAAGTCTGTTGCAAAACGAATATCATCATCGCCCAATTCATCCTCAAAAGCGTGGGTATGTTCTCCTTGGCCACTCAGAGACTTCTGATCAATGTGCACATGACGTCTGGATTGTAGGGCAATGAACATAATGCTGAAAATAGCAAGTGTGGATGTTTTCTTTTATCGATTGTTGTGGCAGATTGTGACAAGAAGATTATGGTTCTTCATCTTACTTACCCATCATCCGGAATTACTGCTAAACCAATGGGAACTTCAATGCCCGAGAAAAATGATACAATTGCCCGTTGTTTGCTTTGTAGCGAAAAAACTTCAACAACATGTCTTTCCGAATCGCTCCAATATAAATTATACGAGAGGTGGTCTGTAAGAAAATGAAAGTTATATTCAAATAGGCTTACATAACTGAGAGAGGATCTATTGGTGTTCCATAAGAAGAGATAGTAATACAATCACCGGTCTTGAGATTTGAAGATATCGTTATCCCTAGTAGAGATGAATGGAACCGAAATAACACTCCTCCGGACGGTCCGGTCTTCTATACAGACGGTTCCAAGATGAAAGATGGTATCAGTGTCTACTGTGAAAGGCTGTCTTGAATACTTTTACAGGTGGGACAATGTCTGTAGTGTATTACAAGCTGAAAACTTCGCGATCAAGAAGGCTGCATAATTGACAAGAAGTCTGTATGCTGAGATCTTTGTGGATAATCTGGAGGCCCTTAAAGCCATCAAATCCATTAACATCAAGCCTGAGGCCTTAAGTGCAGAACAGCCTTGGGAAAACTAACAGTTTCCGACAATGCTGGGTACCAGGACACGCGCCTTTATGGGAATCGAGCGGAAACTGGCTAGGTGAGAATCTGTTGGCACCTTTATATGGGTATACATCAAAACATGGACTTGTGTGAACGATTTTTGGTGGAGGAGTTTAGGGAAGTCTGAGAACCTTAAATGTCAAATTATGGTTTGTTCAGTCCAGAAATTTAGCTATAATCGCCAAAACAACATAAATCGGGAGGTACCGTTGTACGAGTATGCGGGTTATACCAACACGTGGACGTATATAACGAACTTGACCTGCCTATGGAAAAAGACGCAATGGTGCAAAATTTTATTCTCTTAGAATTTTTTCCTGATCAACATGTGTTACAACCAGAAAAAACAGACTTAATATACCCTCCATACTATGGTGGAGGGTATAAAAATCCACTCCATAAAGAAAGTCTTCTATAGTAGAATTTTGTAACTATTTTTTCGTTACCGAATAAAAATGGTAGGCAACTTTTCGAATTCTATGAGCGAGTTTTCGTGTAATACATTATTTAACCGCTTTAAAATACTTTTTGATACTCAAAAATAATATTTTGATGAAAAAGTTAATTATACAAATATTTTCGAATTTCTTGGATCGAAAGCCTGTTCGATCGAGCTCGAGTGCCTGCAAACAAAATACGCATCTATCCAAAATTGCAGCGTCCTATCTATTTTTTTGTGGATGCTGAGTGATTACCACAGACGGACTGACGGACATGCCTCGATCGACTGAAAATTTCCCCTGACCAAGAATATACAGTGACTGTCACTGAAAATGATGCAACCTGAAATAAAAAATATAAACGTTCATAACTTGGAAACAAGTTGAGATTTTTTAACAGTTCAAAAAACTGATTTGTAGGCTTAAAAGTTGTCTTTAATATGGCATACAAAATACTGGAAAACGAAAAAATTGGCATTTTTATATTGAGCATTGAAAATTATGAACCACAATAATCGATCATTGATTTCCAAGTTTTTGGCTTTTATGTAATCAGAATGCTGGAATAATTGGTTGCTTATCATTTTCAGTAGTTTTTTTTTTAACCGATTCCGATAGAAACAATGATGTTCCTGACGTAATTTTGATATGATTGTAATTAATGACCCTTTGTAGGCAATTTGACTAGAAAATTATAGTTTTTGAAGTTATTTTCCAAAAATAACTATGAAAAATCATTAAGGGTTATGTCTAGAGTACGTACAAACAATTTAATGATACACTCCACGTCAGTAGAATAGAACACCTACATTTTTGTTAATGTTAGCTTATTTATCCCAAAACGAATTAATCTGCGGTTTTAATCTTGTGGGGATTTAAAGTCTATGATGTTCCGTATCAAACACAGAATTATGTTTCTAGCTCTTCGCGAAATGATTTCCTGATCAATTTTCCGATAGTACTATGGTCATGGTACGTTGGTCATCAGGATCAGGGCTTCGGAGTCGAGCCATTTTTTGTCAGACTCCGACTCCGACTCCAGTCCAATTTTTTCTCGACTCCGACTCCAACTCCGGAGTCGACTCCGAAAATAGATAAAATAAAATTCACAACTTAAATTACAGTCATCTCAGTTTAAACTTTCAAGATACATAACATTGGGAGGATACCAAAACATAGACCTATATTGTTCGTTTTTTTTTCTCGTTGACAATACGGAATGCAAAGTAACAAGCACTTCAGCATACTTCACACTTCAGAACATGTAGCAAAACCCTTCAAAGCAATTACAATCGGACGGTATCGTTACAAGGTTTCTCTACCTAAACACCGACATACGAGTATATTTTCAACTTTCCGAATTTGACTTATGCACCCAATGAGACTCGAAATACCAAATTACCATACTTACTGACCGGTAACACTCTTTGTAATTTTTTGAGATATGGAAAATTAACGATATTTTAACACCGAAGCGTGATAGAAGACCAAAATAGCGTATGCCCCTTAACATACACTTTCGTGGTTAAGGTTACTTGAAACCTTTATGTCAAAAGGGATCATTTTCTTCAAACCGTTAAGAATTTTTATTTACACTTTTAGGCCTTTGCCTACATAACTCTTCATCTTCAAGGACAATATCTCGGATTCTTGTCCGTCCATAGTTATTTTTTACGTATTGCACCACGTAATGTGACAAAAGAAAACCTTCGAAATACATAAAATCGGACCGTGCCGTTATACTAAATCGTAAACATATACCGACAATTTTACATCTTTATACTTTATAAAGTTGCCGACGAAAATTTCGATGTATTTCAAACGGAATGACAAGTTAGTATCTTATGGTGGAAAGTGTCTTTTGTCTACCACCTCAAAAAGAATACAACTAAAACCAACGTTTAGTACGGCTAAGCCGAACTGACAATCGGAAATGATTAAATAGTTCTAGAAATTTATATATCCACCATCCTATAGAGGTAATGCTCATAATTTAACGTCAATCTGTTAAATAATTTTCATTCCTCAGCATAAATATATTGACAAATTTATCCCAGATGCATGACTTAATCGAAAAATCATTTGATCTCTTCTCATCGAAGAACAACAGGTTAGCATAGGGATATCCCCTTAAATGGAGAGAGAAATGGTTATGTAGGTTTACTTATAGATAACCACACACTATTCTATTATAAAAAGCAGACTTCTTTATAAAAGACGAATGGTTCTTCAAAAGCCCGAATATGTCGTTTAAAAAATAGCAGGAACATCGTCTTTAAGAAGATTCTAACTTTTCTCATACAAATTCAGAAAGAAGTCTAGTAGGTCTTTCGTATGATTTCCATTAAAGTACTACAAGGTCTTTCATAGAAGTCCAACAGGTTCTTTTACAGCAGACATAAATGACTTCTAATTAAAAACAAGAAGAGAAGACCGTGAGTCTTCTATAAAATGGCCTGTAAATTTTCTAAAAGGTCTTCCCTAAGTATATTTGGAACATGCAAACAAACATGGAACATGCATTCAAATCAATTGACCCAAAAATGTTTCCGATATGCATTTTGTAATCAAAATAGAGATTAAGAGTTTTTTTTTTTAAATTATGATCATTTAAATAATTTAAATTGATTTGACAAATTTTGATAAATGTAGAACAGACTGTTGCCCGGAGTCGGAGTCGAGTTTTTTTTCACGACTCCGGCTCCGACTCCAGCAAAATTTGATAGACTCCGACTCCAACTCCGACTCCGAAGCCCTGATCAGGATAGAACAGTAATTATATTTTCTCAAATTTTTGAGATATTAACGCCGAATTTTCTTTCAGTCGATAAAGCAAGGCTTTTTAATCATTTTCCACCAAAGAAAACCTATAAATTATTCCGCGGACACCGAAATAACAGCTTTAAAGGGTTCAAATTGACAGATATTTGAAACAAACTAGGAATATCAATAGGAGTCGCGAAGTTATGTCATATTTCTTCAAAATAATATAGAATATGAAACAGACAACCTCGACGGATACAATCGAGTGCTTCGAATGCTGATAAGATGAAACATTTTCAAAATAATTATAAAAAACGTAACATTTCTTATAAAAACCATAATGTTTTGTTCAATAAAATGGTTTTTCCGCGAAACAGTCTGCCGTTTAAAGGTTTGGAAATAAGCTCCAGATTTGGAGGAAGATAATCTGATACGAAAACAACTGTTATTTTAATACACTGAGGAAAATTTTAGTACTTTTTAAAACAACATACGAAACCTAAAACGTAAATTTCCATGACTTTGTTTTCCCGCGAAAACGAGGCTTTTACATTTGCGACTTGAGGTAAAAAAACTACTAATTCGTAAAAGCCGGTATAGAGAGCATAACCTGGTCCATTTATATTGGAGCATAACACTGTTGAGAACAGTCGCGGACACCGAAAAAAAGACACATATAAAACTCGAAATCCAAAGGGTGTGTTCAATTTGAAAAATGTGCTAAAATTTCCCTCAGTGTATTAAAATAGCGGTTGTTTTCCTCTAAATCTGGAGCATATTTCCAAACCTTTAAACGGCAGACTTTTTCGCGGAAAAACCATTTTATTAAACAAAACATCATGGTTTTTATAATAAATTTTGACCTTTTTATACCCTCAGCCTTTAGGCTAAGGAGGGTATATACACTTTGATACGATGAAAATGTGCCTCATCGAAATAATGGTTTTAGACCCCAAGTATGTTTGGACGAAATGTGTTTCAGACAATTTGGAGTCGATCTAGCCATGTCCGTCCGTCTGTCTGTCCGTCTGTCTGTCCTGCTGGCTGGAGCGCACGATAACTCTCGAACGGATGAACCGATTCGGTTATAATTTTGTCTTTCGTAATATTTTGCCCAAGCTTAGTTTAAGTTCGAAGATGAACTACATCGGTCCACTCCTTCCGATACCTCCCCCACAAAAGTTCGAAAATGTTCGGAAAGTTTGTGCGCACGATAACTCTTGAAGGGAGTGACCGATTTGGTCCATACTTTGTATAGCGTAAACTTTCTACCAGAGTAATATGAGGTTCCAATATGGTCTCAATAGGTCCACTCCTTCGGGTACCTCCCACACAAAATTTCGGAAATGTTTAGTTTAGGGCCATCTCTCGAATCGCTCTGATTTTTATTTTAGCAACTTGTATTCACTGCCCTTCATACGACGGTACAAGTTTCATCAGGGGCAAGTCCATACTTCCTGAGAAAATAGTATGAAAGTTGCAAAAAACCCCTATGACACCGTGTGAGGTGGTTGGAGCGCAAGATAACTCTCGAAAGGATCTGCCGATTCGGTCCAAAATATGGCCTTAGTAATATTTTGTCCAAACATAGTTTAAGTTTGAAGATAAGCCATATCGGTCCACTCCTTTAGGTACCTTCCCCACAAAAGTTCAAAAATGTTCGGAAAAATTGTTCGTACGGTAACTCTTGAAGGGAGTGGCCGAATTGGTCTATACTTTACACATCCTAATATATCTACCAGATATAGATCAGGTTCAAATATGGACTATATTTGTCCACTCCATCCGGTACCTCCCAAACAAAAGTTTCGGATAAGTTCACTTTAAGACCTGATATCGAATCACTTTGATTTTTTTGAAGCAACTTGCAAGTCCATACTTCTTGAGCAAACAGCCCGATGAGTGTAAAAACCCCCTATGGCACCATATGTTGTGGCTGGAGATCCACAATGTCGATCCATTCCTTTTAGTATCTCCTCCGCAAAACTTTTGATCTTTCATCCTAATCAACATTTTTGTCTGTTCAAACCACCAAAAATTTTTAGAACCCCCTAAATACATACGTATTTTGGGAAAAAAATTGTTTCAATATACACAGGCTGAGGGTATATATCTGTCGGCAAAGCCGACTGATACTTTTTTACTTGTTCATAATTATTTTGAAAATGTTCCATCTTATCAGCATCCGAAGCACTCGATTGTATTGTATTATTGTGAAGAAATATGACATAATTGCACGACTCCTATTGATATTCCGAGATGTTTCAAATATCACAAAAAGTACCCTCCTTTAAGAAGAAGTACCAAAAGTCCGCCTTCTTAAGAATGATGACTTAAAAACAGCAATTTTTAAGGAGAAGTACTATAAAGTACCCCTTCTTTAAAAAAATACTAAAAACATCCCTTTTTCGTTAAAGGCGATAAAGAGTACCCCTTCTTTAAGAAAAATTACCAAAACGTACCCCTTCTTTAAGGAGAAGTACTAAAAAGTACCACATATTTTAGAAAAAGTACTAAAAAGTACCCCTTCTTTAAGTAGAGGCACTAAAAATTACCCCTTCTTTAAGTAGAGGTACTAAAAATTACCCTTTATTTAAGTAGAGGTACTAAAAATTTACCTTTCTTTAAGAAGAAGTACTGAAAAGTATCCGTTGTTTAAGAAGAAGTACCAACATATACGCCCTCTTTAAGAAAAAGTAGTGAAAAGAATATCTTCTTTAAGAAAAAGTACTGAAAGTATCAGTTATTATAAGAAACATTAAAAAGTACCCCTTCTTTAAGAAGTACTAAAAAGTACGTAGGGGATGGAAGATACCAAGGAACGGTCCTGACCGGCTTTAATATGGCAAAGCCCAGGATTTATTTTGGTCCCTGTTTCATCTCAAGTGGACACTGACCTCCCCGTGGTGTCACCTGGGGAACTGCCTTTAACACCTGGTAAAGGTAGTGAGATAACATGTGCCACGCGTTCACCTATAAGAACGTTAAAAACTTGGGTTTGGGCGTCGGGTTAGTAACCCTCCCCTAGAAAAAACAGCCTACTATGAAAAAACGAAAGAAGAGAAAAACAAAACCCTCTAAAGTTGACGAACCCCGCAAACCTTTTAAGGACCATGATCTGCGAATCTGCACCTGTAATGTTCGCACTATTTATAGAGAAGGTACAGTTTACGCATTGGCAGAGAAGGTGCAGTTTACGCATAGACAGATAGCCACAGCATATTCCATTCAACTGGCCCAACTGCTTAATCAAAGCACTCCTCGTCCCGATAACATATCAGGACAATGGCAAAACAGTGTCCACTCCATGCGAACAGTCGCAAAATCAGTGTCGTACTGCTACCGAAGAGAAAATGAGGCATATAGGGCTACTTTACAATCAGTAGTAACGCGTAGCGCACGAGAGAAGTATCAGGAGAAAAGGAGAGAGGAGAAAAGTCTTTTCCGCAGAACAAAATGAAGCCCGAAAATTCTACCAAAGAGTGAAACATCAAATTGATGGCCTTGGAACTGGCACACCCTCCTGTAGAGACCAGCCAGGTAATCTGGTAACTGATACAGATAGTGTGCTAAGGATATGGAAAGAGCATTTTTTCAACTGTTGGTATCCAATAGTAATGAAGTCGATGAAGATACCACAGATCCAATCCCAGAAGATGGTATTGAATGTATACCACCCGGCCAAGATGAGGTAAAGACAGCAATAAAAAGTCTGAAGAATAATAAGGCAGCAGGAGCTGATGACCTACCAGCCGAGCTGTTTAAAACCTGAGGCGACACGCTGATAAGGTGTATGCATCAGCTAGTTAGCTCCATCTGACTGACACAAGATCTTTACTTAAAATAGAAAAGAACCTCTCCGTAGAGTTTTGTACCAAAAGAGGTTTCAGGCAAGGTTACAGCCTTTCATGTGATCTATTAAACATCCGGCTGGAAAAGGTTATACGAGAGGCAAACGTCAAAAGAAGTGGCACAATCTACACCACTAGCCACATGTTACTTGATTATGATGAAGATATGACATTATGGGACGATCAGTAAAAGAAGTAACCAATAGCTTTATGAAGGTCGAAGGAGAATCTGCTAAAGTGGGTCTGGCGGTAAACGGCGAGAAGACCAAATTGATGGTGTCGACGCGGTGGTGAGATCGGACCAACTGTTGAAGTTGGTTCCTATAATTTTGAGGTGGTAAAAGACTTCGTATACCTCGGCACCGCCGTAAACACAACAAACGACATCAGTTGTGAAATAAAAAGATGAATTGTATGGGCCAACAGATGCTACTTTGGCTTAAGTAAGCACTTCAAAAACAAAGCCACAACTCGTCAAACAAAAATAACGCTTTACAAAACACTGATACTACCCGTGCTAATGTATGGTTCCGAAGCCTGGGTACTTGCGCAAGCATATAAGGCAGTGATAGGCGTGTTTGAGAGAAAAATTCTTCGAAAAATCTACGGACCAATCTGCGTTGACGGTGAATATCGACGTCGTATGAACTGTATGTGGTATACAACGACATCAATATAGTTAAACGTATCGAGATGCAGCGATTGCGTTGGCTAGGCCATATAATAAGAATGAGCGATGAGGAACCCGCTAAAAAGGCGTATAAATTCGGGCCACATGGCGGTGCAAGCAGAATTGGCAGGCCAAAGAATAGATGGCGCAAACAAGTGGATGAAGAGATGAGAAGGCGTGGTATTCCAGAAAGTAAAGCACTAAACAAAGAGAATTGGAGATCTTTTCTTTGTTCGGTCTATGGAACAAATGTTCTGTAATGGGCCAGCTAAACAAGTAAGTAAGTTAGTAAAAAGTACCCCTTCTTTCATAAGAAGTACTAAATAGTATCCGTTCTTTAAAAAGAAGTACTAAAGAGTACCACTTCTTAAGAAGAAATACTAAAAAGTATCCCTTCTTTAAGAAGAAGTACTGAAGAATAAAACTTCTTAAAAGAATTACTAAAAATTACCCCTTCTTTAAGACGATTACTAAAAAGTACCACTTCGTTAAGTAGAGGTACTAGCGAGTACCATGGTGAAATTATAATGTGGCGTAAAACGGCCAGCTGGTTTCAATTGGTTTCAATCTGTCAAATATTTTGTTATTGTGAATAAATTGTATGAAAACGTAAACAAACATTTTGACATATTGAAGAATTTTCGGCCAAAATAGAGTTGTTGTTGTGCTACTTACGTGACCTGTTAAATAGATCTTGGCGAGTACCCTTTCTTTAAGGAAACGTACTAAAAAGCACTCCTTCTTTAAGAAGAGGTACAAAAAGTACCCGTTCTTTAAGAAGAAGTACTGAAGAGTACCGCTTCTTAAGAAGAATTTCTAAAAATTACACCTTCTTTAAGAAGAAGTACTAAAGAGCACCACTTCTTCAGAATAATTACTAAGAATTACCCTTTATATAAATAGAGGTAATAAGAGGTACTTTAAGAAAAAGTAATAAAAAGTACCACTTCTTTAAGAAGAATTACCAAAAAGTACCCCTTCTTTAAAGAGAGGTACCAACATGTACCCATTTTTAAGAGTAAGTACTAAAAAGCACCATTGCATCCAAGCCCCCTGTGCAAAGTTTTTTTTTTTATTTTTAATTAGATAGCTAATATATCAAAAAAAAATACATAAAACAAGATTTTTCCTATTTGGACCAATATTCAAGTAGTTATTAGTATTTCTTTGCACATAGAAACTGACTTTTTCAAGGCGCGATATCTCTGGAAAAATTAGTCTAACAAATTTGAAAATATACTGAAATGTTTTGCTGATGAGCAGCATTAAAAAAAAAAAAAAAAAAACAATATTAGAAATCCCCATATATATTACACACCGTTGCAACAGTAAATTTATTTCGGGGCAAGTCTATTCTTCCTGAATACACTTCACAAACGATCAAAATGTTGCTTAAGTGTAGTTTAGGGGCTGCTCGAGGATGGTCTGAAAGTTCTAAAAATCCTACGGTGACCAGTTTAAGGTCAAAATGAGTGGCTGACATTGGTGCAAACTTTGAACATCATAATATTTCTCTCGCACAACACCTTCGGGTACCTCCCTAAAAAAGGTCAAAACTTGCTTAAATGCAATTCATCGAAGGTAGTCCATACTTCACGACATAACAATTCAAAAGCTAACAAAAATTCCACGGTGACCAACAAAAAAGGTTCTTGACACGATATGAAACGACTCTCAAAAATATACCAGGTACAAGTCCATGACATGTGAAAAATTTAATAGCTTATAGTCAATGACTAGACAATACTTCCTGAGATATGGACCCTTCATACATCTCTCTCACTAAAGGTTTTAAAAGTCTTTGTTACAATGCTAAAATGTTATATTGTATTCTCAAGTGGCAAAATTAGCCCATAAAGGCCTAAAAATTTACGCCAAAACTTCCAGAACTTCTTTTGTCAAGTACGAAAATTCTATTTATTTTTAAAACTAGGATACTATATTTAGCATTAGATTATTGTTTTTTACAGTCACAGATTGAGGGTACATCTCTGTCTGACTGATACTTTAAAAAACAAATAAAAAAGCAAAGTATTTTAAGAACTTACCGAATGCCAAACCGGTAACATTACCCAAATTCGCACGCACCAATTTCGTCAAATACTGACCCTGTAAATTGAATTCTCCAATCATATGTTGATAATTATCCGCAATGAATACGGTGTTGTTAATATTATTATATGCCATTTCGTGGATAAATAGATCCAGATGGTGCGTTGCGGTGACTGTGTGGCGGCCAAATGTGGTATGTTCCATTTCGATAAGATTATTACGTACACCCAAAAACAGGCGTTGTTTTTTATGCGTCTTAATGCAACGAGCCCGATCTGGTCCCAATTGCATGCCATCTGGACAGGCACAACTATAACCATTATTTTCCGCCAACAAACACAAATGTGAACAACGTGCACGCTCGCAAGCGTGGGCGATTTTCTTTTGTTTCGATGAGTGATAAATATGAACGGCATAAATGGTACGATCTTTGGTGATAATTTTATGATCTTTGCCGTTGAATTTATTACACGAATGTATGGACTTAGTACCCCAATCCGACCAATAAAGTTTATCTTCAAAAATAGCCAAACCATAAGGATGTTTCAGAATATCCTCCAAGACGGTGCGACGATCTTTTCCATCGGAACGTACGCTTTCTATGGTGGCCAGTTTGGCATCAACCCAATAGACACGATCATTGTACATATCCAGAGCAACACCGTTGGGCCAATGGATTTTATCCGTTACCAGGCGTACGGAATTCCCACCGTCCATGGAGGCACGAGCAATCATTGGTATAACACCCCAATCGGACCAGAATATTTGAGAACGTTGAGGCCACAGGGCAACACCACGCGGCTGATGAACATCATCGGTGACCAGGACTGTGCAATAGCGGCCATCATTTGAGCAGACCGCAATATGATGCATAACATTATCCGAGAAATAAATGTTGCCTGGAATTTCAGATAATTTTCAAATCACTGGCACTCATTTGAACACCTCACTCTCGCAACTTACCAGTTAACCAGTCTACTGCCAAATCTTCGGGAGCATCTAAACCGGATGTCAATAAAATCTCTTGCTGTGTACCATCCGGATTTGCTTTGACAATACTTTCACCTTCATTTTGAATATTTGTCCAGTAGATGTGCTCCCCATTATATGACACGCCTATCACTTTGGTCAGATTCTTAGCCACTGTATAGACACGTCGTGATCGCAAATTAACGCCCATTACCGTTACTTGTGTTGTATACAGTAGTAAAGCCTCCTCACCGATAGCTTCACATGTTCGATTATCTTCTTTTAGTGTATAACCCTCATCACATTGGCACCGATAACTGCCCAGGCTGTTGATACACATCTGACTACAAACCCCAAATTGTTCGACGCACTCATCAATGTCTACACACACATCTTGGCTGAGCGAATGCTTAAAACCTCGTGGGCAAATACATTCCGCACCAGTTTGTGGCATCATTTTACATTTCGCTGCTGGAGGACATTTTTTAGTTGAGCAACTATTGGCAGTTTGATTGCAGCGAAATGATTCATCTGTACGATCGGGACAATCTATATTACCATCGCAAGCTTTTTCTAGCGGTATACAAGTCATGTTGTTGCTACACAAAAACTTGTCCATTTCCGGAGTACAATCATCGGCTGAAAAAGAAAACAAAATATTGAGAGCAATAGTGAAAGACATAAAGCTATAAAGACTGGAAGAAATGCATTTGACATATAAATTGTTTACAAAACAGTTGTTTCCCTGGTCAAAATTCTGTATCTTTTTTCGGTTTCCTTAGCTTCAATATGATTACTATCGAATCCCATTGTGCGGCGTTAAGTTCCGAGCCGAACTTTTTATACCCTCCACCAATAACTGTATTTAAGGGGTGTTGGAGCTATTTGAGAACGAAAAATTACATTTTTCATGATTTTTTTTTACAAAAAAAGTATACATTTTTTTAAAGATTTTGTTTTCATCTTTTAGATCACACCTTGAGCTACTTTCGGAATTTTTTTGGTTGAAAAATTTGCACAGTTTTCTGCAGACAAATGGCCGCCTACGAAACACTGTTTTTACTAAAGTAGTGCCCATTTACTAAAGCGGTGCCCATTGTAGCTCGAAAACTAATAAACCGATCAGCATATCGCTCATTTACTCAAAGAGTGGCATAACTCAAAAAATGCGTTTTCTGAGTTAGAAATTTCTATTTTTTCTACGACTTCTACTTTATCTTGTGTCAAATTTTCATATTGATATCTCTAAAACTCGACTAGTTACAACACATTTACTACGAGTTTCGCATAATTCAACACAAAAGGTTTTTGAGTTTTTGAAGCACAAAAACACTTCAAAACATGTTTGATCTGGCACAGAAATTTAGCGCTGATATCTGGCTAGGCGCTTGCAAAATATGGTCCAAGTAGTTATTTTAGTTTTTGTGTAATAACCTTTTAAAGTGAGAAAGTAAAATTTCAATCGTCAACTTAATACGAATTTTTCTCGAAAGTGGAGTTTTTAAGATGTGTCACTCTTTGAGTAAATGAGCGATATGTTTATGTGGGATCAATAAGAACCTAATAATATTGTATTTAAGCTAAACGGAATCAAAAAGAAGTAAAAAAAGTATCAGTCGGCTTTGCCGACAGAGATATACCCTCAGCCTATGTGATTTGAAACTTTGATCTACGGACAGATGAAATGTATTTAGGGTCTTTTCACTGGACTAGTATAAAAGTTCAAAAGTGTTGCAGAGGCGAACAGACTTTACACTGCACTTAGACACAAATGTTGAACTTTTGTGGGGGAGGTACGCTAAGGTACCTCCATTGTAGAAGTTAAACTAAATTTGGACAAAATGTTAGGAGATCCAAAATTTAGACCTAATTTGTTCAAGAGATATTCTGCATACAATTTAAGTGACATTTTTTAAATATTCGGGGGAAGTACCGGAAGCTGTGGAGCAGTATTGCCTATCTTCAAACTAAAACTATGACAAAATATGACGAAGGCCAAATTTTTGGACAGCATCGGTTGATCAGTTCGATATATATCGTGCTCGCCAGCACCTACATATGGTGACATCTTCGAACTTAAACTAAGTTTGGAGAGTTATCGTGCGCTCCAGCCAGCCAGACAGACAGACAGACGGACGTTCATTGCTCAATCGACTCCAAATTGTCTGAAACACATTTCGTCCAAACATACTTGGGGTCTAAAACCATTATTTCGATGAGGCACATTTTGTCCGTATGAAAGTGTATATACATACCCTCGTTAGCATGAATGCTGAGGGTATAAAAATACAATGTTGTGCACATTTTATTCATTTTTAGTGGTGTAGGAATTCACTCTCGGAGTCGGAGTTGTGAAAAAACTCGCCAGGAGTCGGAGTCGGAGTCGGAGTCGATCCAAAAATACCTCGACTCCGAAACCCTGGATAAAACAATAAAAAAATAAAAAAAAAGATATTTTCCAAATTGGACCAATATCAAACAAGTAATGAGAATTCCTTTGTATATACATAGTTTTTTTCAGAATTCAAATCCTTGAAGGCACGATAACACTGGTCATTAGTCAAAAAAAAAATCTAAAAATATACTAAAATGTTTCATCTTTGTTGGTTTTGTTCGGCTTTTAGGTCAGAAATAAAAAACAAGATTTTCGTTTTTTATTTTAACTGTTGGAAATTTGTTGTGTGCAAGTGGAGATGGATACCGATAGTCGGTAAAGAGAAAATGAAAAAAAAACCCTGATGATGATCGTCGATGACGTTCGAAATATTGGAGAAATAAAAATAAAATAAAAAACGAAAATCTTGTTTTTATTTCTGACCTAAAAGCCGAACAAAACCAACAAAGATAGATAGTCCAAAGGTCAACAAAAATTAAAATAAAATGTTTTGCTGAAATCAAAATCCACTTTTTGAGAAAGTGTCCGATTCCACTCACAAATCCCCATATCGCACTTACTCATAGAGTGTCACATCTCAAAAAATACCGCTTCGAGAAAAATACGCTTAAAGTTGCCGATTGAAATATGACTTCTCTAATTAAAACCAGTAAGGCAAGGGCGGGGCTGACTATATGATACCACTGTGAATAGGTAAAATATATATGGGAGCTAAATTCAAATGTGAACTGATTACGATATAATTTGGCACATATATTTCTAGACCAAACACCGTCACACATTCCTAATTTCATCAAAATTAGACATACATAGCGTCTTTGGTGCATCAAATACCTTAAATAGGGCGAAAATATATATGGGATTCCGATTTGGATAAAATTTGGCACTCATATTTCTCGACCAAATTCCGTCACACATTCCATAATTCATTGAGATCGGACATGTGTATATAACGTGTTTCGCGCACCAAATACTAAAAATTGTCCAAAAATATATATGGGAGCTATATCCAAATCCGAACCGATTTCGATCAAATTTGGCACTCATATTTCTAGACCAAATTCCGTTACACATTCCAAATTTCATTGAGATCGGACATATATAACGTCTTTCGTGTACCAAATACCAAAAATTGGCCGAAAAGTTATATGGGAGCTATATCCAAATCTGAACTGATTTCGATATAATTTGGCGCATTTATCTATATACCTATTTCCATCACACATTCCAAATTTCATCAAAATTGACCAGATACAGCGTGTTTGGTGCATGAAATACCTCAAATCGGCCGAAAATATATATGGGAGCTATATCCAAATCTGAACCGATTTTCACCAAAAGCAATGGCGTTCTTTTTATTTTGCCCAAACTTAGTTTAAGTTCGAAGACGGGTTATATCGGTAAACTCCTTCCGGTACCCCCCCCCCCCCCCCACTAAAGTTCGAATATGTTCGGAAAATTTGTGCGCACGATAACACTTGAAGGGAGTAACCGATTTGGCCCACACTTTGTACATCGTGAAAGTTCTACCAGACTTAGATGAAGTTTAAATATGGACTCAATCGGTCCACTCCTTCGGGTACCTCCCACACAAAATTTCGGAAAAGTTCAGTTTAGGACCTGCTCTCGAATCGCTTTGATTTTTGTTGTAGCAACTTGTTTTCGCTGTCCCCCATACGACGGTACAAGTTTCATAAAGGCCAAGTTCATACTTTCTGAGAAAATAGCCTGAAAGTTGCAAAAAGCCCCCATGACACCGTGTGTAGTGGTTGGAGCGCAAGATAAATCTCGAACGGATCTGCCAATTCGGTCCAAAATTTGACCTTCTTAATATTTTGTCCAAACATAGTTTAAGTTCGAAGATAAAGCATGTCGGTCCACTGCTTCAGGTACCTCCCTCACAAATTCAACAATCTTCGGAAAAAATATGCGCACGATAACTTTTGAAGGGAGTGACTGATGTAATCCATACTCTGCACATCCTAATATATCTACCAGATATAGATCAGGTTCGAATATGGACTATATTTGTGCACTCCTTTGGGTACCTCACACACAAAATTTCGGTTAAGTTCACTTTAAGACCTGCTCTCGAATCACTTTGATTTTTGTTGAAGCGATTTGCATTCGCTACCTCCATTACGGCGGTAAAAGATTTTTCAGGAGTAGGTCCATATATCTTGGGAAAACATCCCGAAAGGTGTAAAAAGCCCTATGTCACCATATGTGCTCTCGAACTGTTCTACCGATTTGGTACAACATTTGATCTTCGTCATATTTTATCTAAACTTAGTTTCATGGGGCAATACCGGTCCCCAACGTCAGGTACTTCTCCCCAATATTTAAAAAATGTCACTAAAATATTAAGACGATATCACTTGAATGGTGCAACCAATTTGGTCCAAAGTTTGGATCTCCTAAAATGTTGTCAAAATTTAGTTTAACTTCTAAAATGGCCCATATCGGTCCTCCCTAAGAGTACCTCCCCCACAAAAGTTCAACATTTGTGTTTATTCTAAATCCACATTTTTGTCGGCAAGTTCAAATATTGAAAAAGGGCCACAAAATTCTGAAGAGACGCTAAATACATTCTATCTGTGCGTAGATGAAAGTTTCAATTCACATTGGCTGAGGGTATACCTCTGTCGGAAAAGCCGACTGACACTTTTTTAAATGGTTTTATTTAGCTCACCCCGTTTGTTTTATTATTTATTCTTGGGTCAAATTTAGTAATTCAAATTTGACCCTCTTCCTGTCAACCGATTGTATACACTTTGGATTTTGGTGACAATACAATTATGTTTAATCATTATAATTATAAATTCAAGATGGCCGCCGCTACAAAATGGTGGATAACGTAGGTTTTATCAATCCCATCAATATGGGTATCAAATGAAAGGGTTCAACAAGCTCAACAACAATATACTATAAAAAATTAAAATCCAAGATGGCGGCCGCTACAAAATGGCGGATAACGTAGGTTTTATCAATCCCATCAATATCGGTATCAAATGAAAGTGCTCAGCAAGCAGAATACAATATAATATAAAAAATTGAAATCCAAGATGGCGGCCGCTACAAAATTGCGGATAACGTAGGTTTTATCAATCCCATCAATATGGGTATCAAATGAAAGGGCTCAACAAGCAGAATACAATATAGTATAAAAAATTGAAATCCAAGATGGCGGCCGCTACAAAATTGCGGATAACGTAGGTTTTATCAACCCCATCAATATGGGTATCAAATGAAAGGGCTCAACAAGCAGAATACAATATAGTATAAAAAATTGAAATCCAAGATGGCGGCCGCTACAAAATGGCGGATAACGTAGGTTTTATCAATCCCATCAATATGCGTATCAAATGAAAGTGCTCAACCAGTAGAATACAATGTACTATATAAAATTAAAATCCAAGAGGGCGGCCTCTACAAAATGGCGGATAACTTAGGTTTTATTAATCCCATCAACATGGGTATCAAATGAAAGGTCTCAACAAATAGAATACAATTTACTGTGCAAAATTGAAATCTAAGATGGCCGCCGCTACCAAATGGCTGATAACAATTTTTTATCAATCCCATCAATATGGGTATCAAATAAAAGGGTTTGACAAGAAGAATACAGTGCACTATACAACCACAATATTTAAGATGGGCGCAGCCACTAAATGGTGTATAATTAAGATTTAAATTTAGAAATTAAATCTGTAATTTAGGTATCTGATTAATCCAGCCTGAATCCACCACCCAAGTCAAGATTTTTTATCGTGTTGAGGACTGTGTGGCGTTAGGGTGGCTAAAAATGATACGTCGTTAGCGGTACACCACCCAAGTTAAGGTGAAAGGTTAAAACGCGCCGAGAACTGTATGGCATTAGGGTGGATAAAAATGATATGTCGTTAGCGTTTTCCCCTCAAGACTCAGGCGCATCTTGTTGTACATAGCCTTGCCCCTTTATTGGACCTCTGGGGGGTCGACCGTTTAAATGTCCATTACTCTTGGGAACAAAATGGTAAAAAAATATAAAAAACACAAACACAAATAAAACAGAAACTGCAACACAACGTAAACGAAGGCTTAAAAAACGAAAGAAAAGTATAAAGCAAAACGAGCTAAAGAAAGTGAAGGTGATAGAAATAGTCGGTTACAATTAGCGTCAAAAACACCTGAGCAATATGAGGCCAGGTTAAAAAAGCAACGTCAGCGATATACACAAATGACGGCGTCAGAAACGCCTGAAGAATATGAAGTCAGGTTAACAAAGCAACGTGAGCGATACACACAGATGATAGCGTCAGAAACACCTGAAGAATATGAAGCCAGGTTAACAAAACAACGGGAGCGATACACACAGATGTGTGTTGCCTTTAATACTATCATAAGCTTCTACAATACATAAAATGCAGGGCAGCACTGTGGATCACGCAGTCGTATACTTAGGTGCGAAACTGTTTGAAGAAGGTCAAGCCTACGTGGCTCTTAGTAGAGTAAGATCTTTGCAGGGACTACGTATGGAGGAGTGGGACTGCAATAAACTAACGGACAAGAAACCTTGCAATAATGAAGCACTAAATGAATTAAACAGAATGCGAAATAAAAACTAAAAACTAGAAAATAAAAATAGGTAAAAAACCTTTTTAAGTTAAACGGTTTTATGTTAAACATACATTGCAATGTTTAAGATAAATGTACTAAAAAGCAAAAAATAATAAAATAGATACAGTCGTGGGAATTATAAACATATGCATAGACTAGACTAAAATAAAACCGTGGGGCACGTCAATTGTCTTCAAATTATCGACTTAATGTGCGATAGAAGAATCGTTTAATTCGTCGTTAGGCAGTTGGCCCGCAGACGGTGAGAAAATTACTTACTATTTTCTTGCTCATGGAAATTCCAATATTTATATACTCCATGTAAATAAAAGAGATGTTTCAACTAGTTTATCGTTGGACATCCACACTGCTCGCTGGCGAGGAATCGTTTCACTGCTCGTAGTTTGTCTTTAATCAACAAAGTACTACTCGCTCACCACTATGAAACCCTAAAACTCGCTTATAATCGAGCTTGCTAGCTTGTTTCCACATTCTAGCCCTACTTATCACACGTCCATCGTTGTCGGTTGAACAACTGCCTAATTATAGTGTAACATTACGAAACAAACATTTTAATCAACGATTGTAGACAATTGACGTGCCCCACGGTTTTATTTTAGTCTAGTCTATGCATATGTTTATAATTCTCACGACTGTATCTATTTTATTATTTTTTGCTTTTTAGTACATTTATCTTAAACATTGCAATGTATGTTTAACATAAAACCGTTTAACTTAAAAAGGCTTTTTACCTATTTTTTTACTTGTTTGGACAGACTTTGATCTGATTTACCATATATAATAGTTTCTATAAAGTTTTATTAATGAGTCCAATAATATATTAGAATCCCAGCAAAATTAAATGGGACTGGCTCTGTTGTATGACTTCAAACCAATTTTCATGCAATATAAGTCGTGAAAGATCCGATCTTTGTTTTAATATTTTCACGAGTTCAAATAAATTAATAAGTACATAACCGTACAATAAATGATATTGTTTACATGCAAAAGTAATTGTTAAGATCGATAGTGAAAAACGCTGACATATTTTAATTAACCCACTTAAAACCACTGGTCGTTTAAAGGCCACAAAATATGGTTGTAAACAAGTGAGCCAAGGCTATAGTCGGGTCGGGGCCGACTATGTGATACCCTACACCACTTCCCCTGTGCATAAGCTTTTGACTGGTAAAATTCAAAATATTAAAATTGGGATAGCTTAGCGCCTTTGCTCTGAATGTCTTCATTAATACAGGTCAATTTTATTGAAACGCGTATAAGTGCATCGTCAGAATAACTCAAATAAAAAAATAGAAAAGTGGGATGTATGCCAACCATCAACCATCACATTCCGACTCCTGAAAAATATCCGAATCAAAAGGTTTATTCCTCTGTGGGACCCCTATTAACACCCAAAATTTCGTGACGACCCAATCAAAATTACGACGTGTAGCGTGATTACAAAAAATTAAAAAATAGGACGTATTACCGACTATTGCTATATCTCCGTTATTTGGCCACATATGCCAACATGCTTTACATCATTGTAAAGATGGGATTTTCCACTTTCATAGTCGGACTTTGCTTTTGGAAGGTCCCCAACCAATGCTGTGCTATTCGTCATTATTATTAAAGTCGCAAAAATGAGAAGTTGTGTTTTAATAGCGGCTATTACGATATCTTCATTGTTTTACCACCTATGACAACCTACGTTACATCGGTGCAAAGGCGATATTTTCTACTTTCATCAGCAGGTTTTGCTTTTGATATGCCCGTTATAGAAGCGGAGATATTCGCTTTGAAATAAAACGTTGACTTTTTCTCCAAATAAGTTCTTTGCCCATTCCGACCCCTGAATATTATCCGACCATCACCAAAATCAATAGGCTTCTTCATATATAGGACTCCCATTAACCCCCAAAATTTCGTGACGATTCGATCAAAATTGCGACCTGTAGCGTGATTACAAAGAAATGGAAAAATGGGATGTATTAACGACTATTGCGATATCTCCGTTATTTGGCCACCTACGCCAACCTACTTTGCATCATTGTAAAGATGGGATTTTCTACTTTCATCGTCAGACTTTGTTTTAGGAAGGTCACTAACCAAAGCTGTCATATACGTCATTATTATTAAAATCGCAAAAATGAAAAGTTGTGTTTTATTAGCAGCTATGGCGATATCTTCGTTGTTTGACTGCCTACAACAACCTAGTTTACATCGTTGCAAAGGCGATATTTTCTACTTTCATTAGAGGGTTTTGCTTTTGGCATACCCCCTATAGAAGCTGAGATATTCGGTTTGAAAAAAAAACATTGTCTTTTTCTCCAAAATAGTTTTTTGCCCATTTCGACCCCTAAATATTATCCCACCATCACCAGAATAAATAAGCTTTTTCCCGTGCTGGACCCCCATCAACACCCAAAATTTGGTGACGATCTGATCAAAATTACGACCTGTAGCGTGATTTCTTTAAAAGTGGAAAAATGGGATGTATTACCGACTATTGTGATATCTCCGTTATTTGGCAACCTAAGCTAACCTACTTTGCATCATTGTAAAGACAGGATTTTCTACTTTCATAGCCAGGTTTTGTTTTTGGAAAGTATCCAACAAAAGCTGCGCTATTCGTCATTAGAACTAAAATCGAATAAATGAAAAGTTGGGTTCTATAAGCGACTATTGCGATATCTTCGTTGTTTGACCACCTTCGACAACCTACCATACATCGCTGTAAAGGTGATATTTTCTGCTTTCATTAGCAGGCTTTGACTTTAATATATCCCTTATAGGTACGGAGATATTCGCTTTGAAATAAAACGTTGAATTTTTCCGCAAATAAGTTTTTTGCCCATTCCGACCCCTAAATATTATCCCACCATCACCAAAATCAATAGGCTTCTTCCCCTCCGGGACCCTCATCAACATCCAAAATTTGGTGACGATCCGATCAAAATTGCGACCTGTAGCGTGATTACAAGGTTTAGATGGACAGACGGACAGACGGACAGACGGACGGACGGACGGACTGACGGACGGACACACATAGCCAGATCGACTCATCTCGTCGAGACATTCATTTTGGTATATATAAGAATGGGTCTACGACCATTATTTCGATGCGTTACAAACTTTTTGGCCAAAACCAACTTATAATACCCTCCCCACATAGTGGTGTAGGGTATAAAAATGACGTAAAACTCTGATATTTTCGCATATTTTTGTGTGTGTGTTTTTTTAATTTTGTTATAGTATTGTCTGTTATCTATCATTCCACGCTTATAAAGTTTAATTTGGCCTATGCATTTCCGCGCACTTTGCATAAAACGCAAGTATTTAAAAATATAGATTTTTTTGTAATTTTAAAATTTTGATGAAAAATTTAAATATGCCATATAAATTTAAATATAAATATTACATACAAATTTCAAGGATTTGTTAGGCATATAGTAAGAGTATTTTCTCCATCAAAAACCAAGGGATGGTCATGTAAGAATACATCTATGTATATTACCCTTCCTAGTTTTCGGCATTTTTAAAAGAATGTCGGATTACAGG
Source organism: Musca autumnalis (assembly GCF_047663935.1). Lineage (NCBI taxonomy): Eukaryota > Metazoa > Arthropoda > Insecta > Diptera > Muscidae > Musca > Musca autumnalis. The sequence continues at coordinate 140,110,408 of NW_027411866.1, forward strand.
AAAACCAAACGTTTTAGAGAAAAAAGTTATTTATTAAAAATGCCTCAAAAATATCACTTTCATATAAAATTTTAAATTTTCTCGCAAAAAAAAAATCTCTACATTAAGTGGTTTAAAAATACTATGAAAATTGTTGTAAAACAAGAGAAATTTTCAACCATAAAAACTTGTTTCTTTTGGTGTATAAAATATCTTGCAGCCATTACAGTACACAAATATGCTTTTGGCAAATTAATATAACTTTATTCTTAAAATTGCATCGCTTCGCGGACTCTGGTTGTAAATAATTTTTTACATAAATTTCCAATCCTACTTACCACATATCTTCTCATCACTACCATCGCCGCAATCATCAATACCGTCGCAAATCCATTTTTTACTCTCCAAACAACGTTTATTGGCACAAAAAAAGCCCGTACAACTCGCCTCTGCTCGAAGGCAACCGGCAATTTCGTCCGAATTATCGATGCAATCTTGTTTACCATCACACATAAAATTCAACGGTATACATAATTTATCGGATTTACAGGTATATTCGTATTGGCTACAATTTCGATGTACTGTTAACCAACCGCCAATGCCAAAATCTGCATCTCCACTACGTTCATGGTGGGCACAATGTTGCTCATCTTCACCACCAGGGCAATTTTCAACATCATTACAGAGCAAATCTAATGACAGGCAGGGACCATTGGGCAAAGTGCACTGGAACCAATTGGGTTTGCGGCACATTTTAAAATCTACAGGAAGAAGAATAGAACGATAGAATGAGATAATAAATATTTTAGGATTTTTAACAAAGTAGGTCTATTAACAACGCTTTGACATGGGAAATTACAAATAGCAATAACTAGCAATAACTATTTCCAACAGTTCGTGTCGATAGAAAATTATGAGAACTCATGTTCCTCGGCCATTTTGAAAATAGCGGTTTTTGCTTTTTATTATTTTTTGCTGTGTTATTTATTATTTTTTTACTAACGTTTCCAGAGATATCGCGCCTTGAAAAAGTCGTATTCTGTAAAAACTATATACAAGGAAATACTCATAACTTCTTTAATATTGGTCCCAATAGAGTTTTTTTTTTGTTTTTTATAAGCTCTCTAAAAAAATAGAAAAAAGTCTTGCAATTTTCGCAATCTTCGCAATTTAATATTTGAAATCAATTTTTATCAGTGATAGTACTCTTCGATTTTCTTGAAATTTTTGTGCATTAAACTACGATTAATGTCTTATTTTTTAAATTGTCTACACAATTTTTGCTTTATGCCAGTGTGAAGCATTTGTTATTTTACCAAAAAGATATTTCAAATTCAAATCCTCTTTCGTATTTAAATAATCATCTTCCATAGAAAATATCACCTTAATATTTGGTAGATTATTTAGCTCGGATGCCCAGTCATATAATTCTCGGGCTGTAATTATCTGATCTTCAATTTAGTTAGTTTATTGTCCTACTGGTACAATAAGAATTGCTAATCCGTTTTCAAATCGAAGTATGAAGTAATTTTTAAGATAAATTCCCAAATAAAACAACAAAACAAATGTTAAAAATGGTTTTTTCTTTGGTAAAATAATAAATGTTTCATGCTGTTATAAAGGAAAAATTGCACTGACAAATTTTTAAAAATTAAGAAAAAATAGTAATTATTCGAATCCCACTACCAACTACGACCTAATTAATCGTATTTAAATACATACATTTCAGTCGAAGAGTACTATCTATCATTGAAAAAACAATTAAATAATAACTCGCGATAATTGCACCTAAGCCCAGTGTGCATTTTTTTCTATTTTTACAGTGTTTTATTTAACTTGCCTTGTTGTCTGTCTGTTTAGATCAAATCTAGTAACTAATTTTTAACACAGTTACAGTTGACCAATCAAACTAAAATATTGCATACTTTTCAGATTTGGGTGACAATACATGAATATGAAACCAAAACCAATATGGGTCCATTTTTATACCCTCAGCCTTTAGGCTAGAAAGGGTATATGAGGAAAAGTCAAAATTTTTTAGTTTCCATGAAGCCAAGGTTTGCACTATTATAATACGCGAACTATTGTAGTTTACCAGTACTATGACTATTGCTGGATTAATTTAGATGTTCTTGTACAAAGCTCAAAAATGTAGCAAAAAATTTAATGTACGTGCCAGTTACGACCGCGTAAAGGAAAAAACATAGGTAAAAACACGTTGACGCTAAACAGGTTTTTTACATTGCTATTCGATTTCTGATTAAACCATTCAAATGACGGACATCTGTCCAAAGTAAAAGTAGGAGAATACAAAATGAAGATTACACTTCTAATGTATCACTTTCCAAAATTTCCACTGCATCCACCTTGTATGGATGCTGACATTTTGAAGCCGGATTTCAGGTGTTTTTTGTATTTTTTATGTAACTGGGACGCGCATTCGGATATTTCGAAAAACCAATTATAGGATTAAAGAACTCGCGATTTCGCATAATCTGATATGTATATTGAGTATGTAGCCCACACAGCAGCAGAGTAATCTACTGCCAAAGGCCAAAATTTAGTGCGATATTTTTTCTAAAAAACCTATTTTTTGGGTACAGTATTTACAATATCGTTTTGAGTGTGCTGGTACCCCGCGATATTTTAGTTTTTCGACGATCCGGATCATATGAATCACAGATCGTAAAAATCCATCTACTAGAACGGCGGAAATGGCTACTGCAAAAATTGAAAAATTTGCGAAAAATGTTTTTCAAAATATCGCTGACTAATTCTCGTTTTATGTGGATCGTTTCCATTTCAATGAAGAAAGTGAATCATCACTCGCGTTTATGCGAAAACTGCGGTTTGAAAAATTTAGTGGCATGGGAGCTGTATCCGATTTATCCAAAAAATACTGTGTGATGCTACATCCACGGTTCTTGATGGATTTTATTGAAATATGTTTAGATCGATGTATTTTTTCACGATTGATAGTGAAATCGGATGCGCATAAAAAGTGTATGCACTTTGTGCAAAATATAAGCGTTATACAATTCGTTGCACACTAAACTGCAGACGATGCTACATCTTAGCGGCCAAAGTAAACCCTAGCAAATGTGTACAAATTAAAAGAGAAGAATTCGCTGTATTGGTAAACCGCATGCGCATCAAGTGATTTTGAGGATTTCGCGATTTACACGCATTTAAAAATGAACATTACCCGATACAATTTTATTTCAAGATTATACCCCATTTAAAGGAACCCAAAATTTATTTGAACATTACGTTATCTTCCGCTAGATGTAAGCGTGTACTCGAGAAATGATTAGAATAAAAAATGTGATTTATTGTGTGAAATTAAACTAAAATAGAAGAAAAACTCCGACCTATTTTTCTTACATTTTGTTCAACTAACTCACAAAATAAATTTTAATAAATATTTTCTCTTACAAAAATTTTATAAATTTCCTCAATATATTTTTTGTTTTTTGCTATAATATGCAAACCGCTAAACGGATTTGAATAGTTTTGGTTTCATTTGAATCTTTGCGATGTTTAGATTACGTACATATTTTTTATATATTTTTCATATGCATAAACAGCTTGAATTTTATTAGAACAAGTTGTAAACTACCAATTGTTTTGAATGCTTTCCTAATTTCCGCTAAAATTTACAACTTTTTCACTAAAGTTATGGGACCTCAGTAAACATATAGTATGTAGGGAGCCCCTAATTAAGAGAGTTTCTCAATATAATGATTAGAGTCTTTTAAAGATTTTTTCTTTTTATCAGAATTGAAACCGCTATAACTTTTGCGCGCAACAACCAAAATTAGTATCTCGAACAGATTTAAGAATGGGATTTTTTCCCCAATCTATGTACCAAAAATCTTTCATGTAGCTTAAAAAAATTTTTTAATTTTTTTTTTACGGAAAACTAAAAAATTTTGTCTTTTCTTCATATACACTTTCATACGGGCAAAATGTGCCTCATCGAAATAATGGTTTTAGACCCCAAGTATGTTTGGACGAAATGTGTTTCAGACAATTTGGAGTTGATTTAGCAATGTCCGCCCGTCTGTCTGTCTGGCTGGCTGGTGCGCACGATAACTCCCGAACGGATGAACCAATTGGGTTCAAATTTTGGCTTTTGTAATATTTTGTCCAAACTTAGTTTAAGTTCGAAGATGAGCTATATCGGTCCACTCCTTCCGGTACCTCCCCCACAAAAGTTCCAAAATGGTCGGAAAATTTGTGGGCATGATAACTCTTGAAGGCAGTAACCGATTTGGTCCATACTTTGCAAATCGTGAAATTTCTACCAGACTTAGATGAGGTTCCAATATGGACTCAATCAGTTCACTCCTTCGGGTGCCTCCCACACAAAATTTCGGATAAGTTCCGTTTGGGACCAGCTCCCGAATCGCTTTGATTTTTGTTGCAACAACTTGTATTCACTTCCCCCCATACGACGGTACAAGTTCCATCAGGGGCAAGTCCATACTTCCTGAGAAAATGGCCGGAAAGGTGCAAAAAGCCCCTATGACACCTTGTGTAGTGGTTGGAACGCATAATAACTCTCTAACGGATCTGTTGATTCGGTCCAAAATTTGGCCTTCGTAATGTTTTATCAAAGCATAGTTTAAATTCGAAGATGGGCTATATCAATCCACTCCTTCAGGTACCTCCCCCACAAAACTTCAAAAATGTTCGGAAAAATTTTGCGCTCGATAACTCTTGAAGGGAGTGACCGATGTAATCTATACATTGCACATCCTAATATATCTACCAGATATACACAGAAAAAAAAATTCATTCAATATATGAATAGTGTTCAAAAAATTTTTCCAATGTTCAGATTTTTGTATTTTATAAACCTAGTTCATAAAGCAATAAATACCGGTTTCTTTTTTGAATGAATCATAAACATGTAATATGTGTATTCTATTTTGCAAAATATGAACAAATTCATTTATTACAAAATTATCTTCTTTAAAGAAAAAAAAATAGCTTATATTCCAAAACTCTTTATATTTTTCATTTATTTTTTCTATACAAATTTTTGTTTTTTTTTTTATTTTGAAACTATTTTTTTATTTTCAAATTAGTTGTCTTTTATTTAATTTTGTAATTCCTGTTCTTTTAAAGGGTTCTCTTCTAATTGATTTTCCTAATTAATTATGTATCTTGTAAATCAGAACAATGTGAACCATACGTACATACATACTGAGTCCATCAGCACTAGCTTGAATTTATAGATGTTGCATTTATATTAAAGTAATTCAAAAATTGTATTTGCGAATTAATGCTATTGATATGGTAAGTGTCTTCCGAAAACAAACGAAATCTATGGTGGTTAGTTAGTGTGGTAGCGGTGAGTAGTGGTGGTTGTTTAGGCTGTTGTGCTTTGTTGGCACGCAGTCAATGTGCGTGTGGATACGATGGAGGGGAGGAAGGACAAAAACAATAGAAGCAAATCCACCATATCTTTGTACGCAAAGCACAAAAACCGGTTTTGCCAGAAAATAGTGGTTAACGTAGGAGAAATAATGAAATTTATTTTTGTATTTTAGAAAAGCATTCATACTTTTGCAAAAATAGTATTGTGTGCATGAGTAAAAAAAAATGTCCATTCATTTTAAAAGAGGTACGTCCAAATTAATGACAACAAAAATTATGAACGGAATTAGTAAAAAAAAATCATACTTTTGTTTTTTCTGTGTAGATCAGGTTCGAATATGGACTATATTTTTCTACTCCTTCTGGTACCTCTCACACAAAATTTCGGATAAATTCACTTTAAGACCTGCTTTCGAATCACTTTGATTTTTGTTGAAGCGATTTGCATTCGTTACCTCCATTACGACGGTAAAAGTTTGTTTTTCAAGGGCAAGTCCATATTTCTTGGGAAAACAGCCCGAAAGTTGTAAAAAAACCCTTATGTCACCATATGTGGAGTTCGGAGAGCACGATAACTCTCGAACTGTTCAACCGATTTGGTCCAGAATTTGGTCTTCGTCAAATTATATCCAATCTTAGTTTCATGGTCAATACCGGTCACTAAAATGCTAGGACGATATCACTTGAATGGGGCAACGAATTTGGTCCAAACTTTGGATATTACAATATTTTATCAAAATTTAGTTTAACTTCTAAAATGGTCCATATCGGTCCTCCATATCGGGTACCTGCCCTACAATAGTTCAACATTTGTGTCTTAGTGCAGTTAATTCCTATTCCACATTTTTGTCGGCAAGTTCAAATGTCCAAAAAGGGCCACAAAATTCTGAAGTCACCTTTAATAGATTCGATCTGTCCGGAGGTGAAAGTTTCGCTTCATATTGGCTGAGGGTATATATCTGTCGGCAAAGCCGACTGACACTTCTTTACTTGTTTCATATAGCTCCCACATAGCGGTACCACCCGATTTCAGGTATTTTGAGTATTTATATTCATTTTAAGCCCGAATTGGCTGTATTGGTACAGAATCTTACCCACCAACAATTGTGGACATAGGTCCATGTTTTGGTATAGCATAACGATACCACCCTATTTGAGACATATTGAGTTTTTTATCTACATTTTTGGCCTAAATTGGCTGTAATTTGGTTACGGGCTTCTTAGTGGTAAAAAATGTATTTACTAAAAAATAAAAAAATAATTAAAGAAAATTAAGTTACAGTGTTTTATTTACAAATGCACTGAAAATTAGAAAGTAATTTTTTCTTAATCTCAATAAGTATATTCATCTTCAAGATGAGATCTCTCAAATAAAACGCTTGCATTTAAGTTAAAAATGGTGACTAAATTAAATGGCAATAAATGAGGGATTCATCATGAAGAATAATATACTTATTAAGGCAAAAAGAAAACACTGCAACTTAATTTTTAATAATTTTTTTATTACGAGCTTAAATGTTTTTTTCTTGCAAAATTGCAGTTGTGAATCGTTTTGAAATTTTCCGTGTCCTCTATTAGACAATACATTTTTTTCGGGGGTAAGTCGATACTTCTTGAGTAATGGACCAAAAGCTAAGAATCCCTATCGGAACCAACTAAAATAACTGATGGGCGCGAACACAAACACATAATTTTTGTCGCCAGTAGTAAAGGAGAAGAATAAAATAAGAAGTCAAAGACCCGTAGAGTGATATATCCGGAACTGTTTAACGTCTACCTTTCTGAAATTCCACAGCCTACAGACGGCATAGAGATCGTACTGTATGTGGAGGATTGTACAATCTTGACTCAATATGACCCAAATATCGTCAATGACATTTGTGATTTGTTAAATCTGTACATAGGTGACTTAGTGCAGATTTCCCATCTAAAGAATATGAAAATCCACTGGCACACTGTTCACCATCTGGACGGCTGAAATGAGGTTACCCAGAACATATTGGGTGTAACGTTTTAATCGTCCGCTCGATAAGGCAATCCTATGACAGCAGGTTCTTTCGTTCCGCATTGACCCGAAAGCAAAAGTGTTTCGGCCAGCGGCTGCCAATCCAGCATCATATGCTGGTAAAACAACAACTTGCCGGCAGCACTTGGCATGCTGACAAAGAAACATTGCCTCTTAAGAAGCAATAGGCAAATGTTAGCGCTACGCAGTGAAAGAATATTCGAACCTGCCAGAATGTCACCCTGAGAACTGCAAAATGGTGCCTCCTCTTGACACCAGTGGACGACTTTCATGACGAGACAAAGATTTTATAGGCACATTAATGCAAGGAGATTTTGTCGATGCGGTAGCTGACGTGAGCATCCCTGTCGCGATTTAATAAACAGGCTTCCCCAACCCAGGCACGTCATGAGAGTGAGGTCGAAAGGTAGAGGCGAGAACCTCTAGATCAACGAGCTTATCAGCCAGGCTTGAATAGCATTCATACTGATGCAATTGCACAGGCCGTACAAATTACAGTGTGAATGCCGTACTCGGAGACCACCCCCAAATTAATCACAGCTGAAGAACGCTAACTGTCAAGGCAAACACGAGTGATTTTATCCCAGTTAAAATCCGGACGATGAGCCGCATCAATCAGACAACTTAATAAAATATACGATGGAACATATTTGCGTTGCTACAACAACAACAACTGATGACCATGGTGGAAATACAAACACATGTACACTGATAAGCCTGACATTAGCCCGCTTTTGGAAGGTCTTAATCGTTTGGTCCTGGGGGACTTTAATGCGCATCATGAGATGTGGCATTCGGCCCTCGGAAACGACCAGACCATAGCTCTACGTTTAGCTCGGTCAATGAGGACGCCCCTACCAGAATTAGAGGAGCGTGTCACAGTTCGCCAGACATAACCATCGTGTCACCTGGTCTGACAAATGACGTCACCTGGCAACCCGTCATTTCCCTTGGATCATAATTGTCTCCATCAGCAGACCACCCGATTTCATCACCTCAGAACGCCGCGCATTCGTCAATCATGGGAAAACTGATTGGTCGAGTTTTAGAGAGTTCACCAATCACCGCTACAGAGAATTGACCAATCCTTCTGATGTTTGGGTAGCGGAAAGGACGTTCCGAGACATCATCAATGTCTGCAATTGTCGTCAATCATGGGAAAACTGATTGGTCGAGTTTTAGAGAGTTCACCAATCACCGCTACAGAGAATTGCCCAATCCTTCTGATGTTTGGGTAGCGGAAAGGACGTTCCGAGACATCATCAATGCTACAGCCGCTCGCCATATACCTGCTGGTCGAATACCCGAAGTAAGTAAGCAAATAAGCGTGATGAGCTTCGTCGAACCAACCTCGACGACCCTAGAATCAGGGAGCTGACACTGGATGTTAACAGGCTGGTCGGCGAACATAGGCGGAACAAGTGGTTAAATCATCTGAAGAGTTGCAACATTGGAGCCGGTATAAGTAAATTGTGGGCAACGGTTAAGTCACTCTCGAACCCCGGAACCTCAGGACCTCAGCCACGTTTGGCGACGTTACGTTGACTGACCCGAAGAGGTGTGCAAGTTACTTCAATCGACTGTTTGTCGAGCATCCCTAGAGTGACAGGGCGAAGAGAATAGTGTTACTTTGCATTAGATCTCTTCCCGCCGAGGATGAACCACCACAGTTTACAATGGATGATGTTGCGAATGCCATCAGGAACGCTAAATCATCCAAAGCGTTGGGCCCTGACGGAATTTCCATGGTGCACGGAGTGGAGTATCTCACTAAAGTTCTCAACCTGTCGCTAGCCACCCTTATTGTTCGCTTGACTTATTAAAAGCCTTTGATACTTTCAAGCACTCCTCGCTGTTCGAGGACATCGAGCAGACAACCCTCCGGCCAAGTCTGAAACGTTGGATAATCAACTATATGTGTGGTCGCCAGTCGTATGTGGAATTCAGGAACAAGAGATCCAAGCTCCGTAGAGTGAAACAGGGAGTTCCCTAAGGAAGGGTGATATCTCCGGAACTGTTTAGCCTCTACCTTTCCTGTATTCCGCCCCCTTTAGACGGCATTGAGATCGTAACGTATGCGGATTATTGTACGATCCTGGCGTCAGGTACCTACCCTGATGACATCTGTGAGAGACTGAACTCCTATTTAACCGATCTTACTACCTTTTTCCACGCGAGGAATATGCAGATATCCGCCACTAAATCGACGGCCACTCTGTTCACCACATGGTCTGTAGAGGTGAGCACTCCAAAATTCTAGAGGTCTTATTCGACAGCATGCCCTTGTCGTCCCCGCGTGCCACTGATTTCTTCGATAAGCTGAGATGTAGAAAAAAGTTCCTCAAGTCCCTAAAGAAAGCTTGTTGACCACATATAATGCGATAGGTCGCTCTGTGTATGGTCCTCGAACGTATGGTATGGTCTGCGAATATAAGTGCAACGCTATGGAAAAATGAATGCCGCCCTGAGAACTGTCTTCAGTGGACCATCCACACGAGGAGACAAAGATTTTTTCCCGTATAGCAACACAATGACATGCTTTCCTACAGGGCAACGGCGATACTGTGCAAAACATCTGCCCAGCATGCAGCGAAGGCACGAGAAATTGCATCTTTTTCAACTGCCCTGGCAAACTTACTCAACTAACTCCAATAGATTTGTCGTTATATCCCAGACACATTCCTAAAGCTGGAGATAGACCGAGAGCCATATTAAACAGACAAAGTAAACATTTTCCATAGGATCCCCGAACAGTCCTCAAACTGCACTTAAGCGAATACGACATGAAAGAAAATTTGCGCATTGTACAATTTCTTCCAAACATACATCAAGTTCCAAGAAGGTCTATATTGGACAGCACTTTCGGGTATCTCCCTCACATAATTTCAAAATATTCGCTTAAGTGCAGTTTAAGGACTGTTCGGGGATCTTAAATCAAATTTTGCCGAAGGTATTTCTTGTGTTCTTGTTTACAGCGATATTACGTTTGTCCTGGGCAGGCCCATTCTTCCTTATAAATATCCCTCACTGTAATGTTGGTGACATTTCCTAAGTATTTCCGTCATGAGAAATTTCTCTACACTCGACTCGGTGATAAAAAGTAGGTCCCATATCATTGCATTGGGTGCACTCATGAGAGACGTCTCCCTTGTCCCTGCTGGGATGTTTGTGGGAACAATTAGAAGCTCTATTTTAATTTCAACAGACAGACGAACATCGTTATAAAATTTGTTGCATCTCCGATGAATATTTCTATGTGTTACAAACGTAATGACAAATTTAGTATACCCTCCATCATAAGTCCACATGTCTTTTTATCATGGACTCTATCTTAGTTTCCCCATTCTCTTATGGTAGTTTATTAGTATAAACCCCCTCCTCTTCATACTTACCGCAATCAATTTCATCTGAATTATCCGAACAATCATAACGATCATCACACATTTTCGATTGCAGAATACACCGGCCATCTTTACAAGCGAATTGATCGGCATTACATGGACTTCTGGCACCTGCAATATGCATCAACTGCGAAACACAAATTACAAATATCCACATTACGGCAGAACACGATGGGAGATGTGATGAACGATGATCCTCAATTCGATCCCCGCTGCATTGATTGACGACATTGACAAATTTCTTGCGAACATTGTATAACGGACGTTGTAAATTCCAAGCCCTGTAAAAAGGGAATATTTTGTATACATATATTTTTTGTAATCAACATTTTTTTAGGTTAGGTATCGTGTTGAAGCACTTACATTCGTTTAATATTTATTTTATTGAAATTTAAATTTTTAATAAATTTTATAACAATACGTTTCACAACAAATAATTTCTTAAAGTTTTGATTACACGTAGAAATAATTACAACAATAAATAACAATTTTAGCCAAACTGAGTAGTGCGCGCAATTTTTTTTGCATGCACTAATAGCCTGACATCGACTGAACAATCAATCAAAAGTAATGTTGGAAATTACTCCAATTCTTTAACACTTCTTCTGTGTTGTCAATAATCATAAATGCCGATTCATGGAATTCTTTTTCGAACAGGTGTATACCGTTAGCCAAGGAATTGTTCTTGTATTTTAATTTTGTTGGTTTTGGATTTCTTTTTTCGGCTTTTTCTATTACAATTACAACGAACTTTTGTTGCATTATGTTTTTGTTGGTTTCGAATTTCTGTTTCAGATTTTTGTTTTACAATTCTCTTTCTGGTTTTTAGTTTCTTGTGATCTTCAATATTTTTGTTGTTGTTCCATTATCATAGACAAGCTAAGCCATAGACAAGATGAGCCTCTCACGGTATAAAAATAAATAAATAAACAAGAGATGTCGTTAATGCAAAGCTTGCGTCCGTCTGTCCATCAAAAACTTATCACAGGTGGAAGATGAAGAATGCCATTCATTTTCGTGATGGTGATACAATATTTAGAGATTGAAATCTTTAAAAAAAAATTTTGGAAAAATAGGTAATACCCTCCACCATAAGATAGAGGGAACATTAAGATTGTTATTCCGTTTGTAGCACATACAAATATTCGTCGGAGACCCCATAAAGTCTAGAATATTTACATTAGGGTGACCCAAAAAAGAAAAAGTTGGAATTTTTACGACTCACCCCCACATTATTTTGATCGGTTAACGTTAACCCGTGCCCCCTGAGGAAATCTTTATTTCTATATTAATTTTGTCCGAACTCTTTCGAGTACCTCCCCCACAAAAGATCCAAAATATTCGGAAAAATTGTGCGAACTATGACTCTTACAGTGAGTAAACGATTTGGTCCATACTTTGCACACCGGGAAACGTATATCATACATAGTTGAGGTACGAATCGGTCCACTGCTTCGGATACTTATATATATATATATATATATATATATATATATATATATATATATATATATATATATATATATATATATATAATTGTTCCACAAACATCCCAAATGGGACAAGGGAGACTTCTCTCATATCAATGAGTGCACCCCGATTCATATTAGCTCAATGATATGGGACCTACAGTTTATCGTCGAGTCCGGACGGCGTGTCTAAGACACCACTTTTGTAGAGATGTTTTACATGGCTGAAATACTCCGGAAATGCCGCCAACATTACTGAGGGGTATTTTGCCACCGTTGAAAAGTGTTTTGATGTTGCCTGGCCGGGGAATCGAACCCACGACCTTATGTGTGCAAGGCGGGTGTGCATACCATTGCACCACGGTGGCACCCTTCGGATACTTGCTATCCAAAATTTCGGAAATATGCAGTTTAAGGCCTGCTCTCGAATCGCTTTGATTCTTTTTGCAACTACTTGTAATCGCTGCTCTTATTACGACGGTACAAGTTTACACGACACTTTCCAACGGATCAACCGATTAGGGCCAAAATTTGGCCTTCGTAATATTTCGACCATGCCCAGAAAAAATTCGGATCCGTTACTCATTATATAACCCATTACAAAGTAATGTAAACATAAATAACTACTTATATTACTCCTTACTATTATATTACTCCTTACTACAATTCAGAGGTTTGTGTGCTCAACGCTCACTGCCTGCCGGGTACTTTTTTAAAAAAAAGAACAGTTGCTGGTGCACATGCAAGCGCTTAAGCAACCCTTAATGTTCGCAAGATCAAATCCAGCAGGGAGCGAAATAAAAAGAACAAGTAAAAAAGCGTTAAGTTCGGCCGGGCCGAACTTTTCATACCCTCCACCATAAAATATTCTGAACTAAAATGGAATCATTAGTTTTCATTCTTGTCCTAAACTTTAAGTGGGTACGTGAAAATGTCAGATAATGTACATAAAATGTTTCATTCGATAGGCCCTTTTCTATGGTGCCTATATCTAAGTATAGTCCGGTCAAAATAGACATGCGTATAAGGGGGAAATAGCAAAAATTCACACAAAGCTGAATTTTGGTGGAGAGCTAGGGTTAGCCATTAGAAGCAACGTCCTAAAAGTCCCCATCGATCCCATGTGTGCAAAACAAGTTATTCGGGGTCAAAGGTCATTTTTGGAGGCATTATTCAGTTCATTTAATTTTTCTCAAAAACGGTAAGACTTAGCAAAAGCCGGCTAAAGTAAAAGTTGTAGATGCAATAATTGTCTACAAGAGTGGTCTTTATGATACATAAAAAATACTTACCATTTTCGAGATATCGCGATCTAAAGGTCAAATAAAAAATTAGCCGCGTAAGTACATTATGAGGCGAACCGGTTAAAGTAACGACACTATGTGGTAGATACTTCCGTAAGCTTTCAGACGATATCCACTTTGCAGGAATCGGATCAGTAGATCCGGGTCTTACCCGGTTTTTAAATTTGGCCTTTCGGGTCGAATAACCGGCGAGCCGGATCCGCAACCGTTGAAAATTATACATTTCCGTAATCAGCGCAACAAACCTTACCTTCGGACAAAACTTGAAAAAAATCGGAGAGTTTTCGTTGGGGTCGTTCCCCTTGGGCTTTCAATTACACATGTGGGTTAAATGGGCTATTTTTGCATAAAATGCCTCTAACATTGAATAACTCTACTAAACAAGCTCCGATTTTGTTGGAATTTTTTTTAGAAGATAGCTATAATCTTGCTCTTCAAGAAAATATATATATTTTTGGGGGACAGACCCGATTACTTCGCTTATTTTAGCCGGTTCGTCTGAATATGTGCATACTTCCCTTATAAGTGCATAAAAATCATGTGTTTTTTAGAACAGCTATATCTCAAGAATGGTTCCTTGTAGGAAAAAAATTATAAAGGTCAAACTTGTAGATATTTTTTCTGTCTACAATATTTACTTTAATCACTATTTGATTAGATCAACCGTTTTCAAAAAATAAATCCGAAAACCAAAAAACCCTTAAAATTTGAACCGAAAAAAAATTTGAATACCGAAAATCGGTACATAACGTGGGAATTTCAAATGTCATTAACAGCTAGTTCGGAGGTATGTGGGCTATACGAAAATATGAATTTAAATAAACAATTTTTGTTGAAAGGTACGGAAAATCGGGAGGTTTGTTTTGGGGCTATACCAAAACATGGACCTACGATCGGTTAAACATTTTAAGTAAAATCCTCAAAGTACCGAAAATCGGGAAGTATCGTTATATTGGGGCTATGTTGAAAATTGTTGATGCAGATGTGTGGTGACCACTACAACCTTCAAATGTCAAATTACAGTTAGTTCGGTTAAAAATTTTAGCTAAAATTGTCAATTACTGAAAATTGGGAGGTACCGTTATATGGGAGCTATATCCGAACATGGATCTATGTTGACAATTTTTTATGGAGAGGTGTTGTGAGTACTAAGAACTTCAAATGTCAAATTACTGCTAGTTCGGTTTAATATTGTAGTTAAAATCATCAAATTACTGAAAATCGGGAGGTACTTTTATATGGGAGCTTTATCAATACATCGACCTTTCTTGAAAATTTTTGGTGGAGAGGTGTGGTGACCACTAAGAATTTCAAATGTCAAATGTTCAAATTACAGATAATTCGGATTAAACTTGTAGGTTAATTCTCAAAATACCGAAATTCCGCTATATGGGGATACCGAAATCACTTATACGGAGGTACCGTTATATGGGGTTATACCAAAACATGGACCTACGTTCATAATTACTTCGAATATAAGTTTTTTGGTCACTAAGAACCCTAAATATTTTGTTATATAAGTTTAGTGACGCTTAAGAGCCCTAAATGTCAAATTAGAGCTAAATCGGTCTGAAAATGTAGCTAAAAACGTCAAAATACCGCAAATCGGGGGGCACCGTTATATGGGGGCTATACCAAAACGTAGACCTATGTCCACAACTTTTGTTATATAAGTTTACTGACACTTAAGAAACCTAAATGTCAAATTATAGCTAAATCGGTCTGAAAATGTAGCTAAAAACATCAAAATACCGTAAATCGGGGGGTACCGTTATATGGGGGCTATACCAAAACGTGGACCTATGTCCACAACTTTTGTTATATAAGTTTACTGACACTTAAGAAACCTAAATGTCAAATTATAGCTAAATCGGTCTGAAAATGTAGCTACAAACGTCAAAATACCGTATATCGGGGGGTACCGTTATATGGGGGCTATACCAAAACGTAGACCTATGTCCACAAGTTTTGTTATATGTATAAGTTTATAAGAACTCTAAATGTCAAATTATAGCTAAATCGGTCTGAAAATGTAGCTAAAAACGTCAAAATGCCGTAAATCGAGGGTACTGTTATATGGGGGCTATACCAAAACGTGGACCTATGACCACAAGTTTTGGTATGTAAGTTTATTGACACTTAAGAAACCTAAATGTCAAATTATAACTAAATCGGTCTGAAAATGTAGCTACAAACGGCAAAATACCGTAAATCGGGGGTACCGTTATATACCAAAACGTGGACCTATGTACACAGCTTTTGTTATGTAAGTTTATTGACACTTAAGAACCCTAAATGTCAAATTATAGCTAAATCGGTCTGAAAATGTAGCTAAAAACGGCAAAATACAGTAAATCGGGGGGTACCGTTATATGGGGGCTATACCAAAACGTGGACCTATGTCCACAACTTTTGTTATATAAGTTTACTGACACTTAAGAATCCTAAATGTCAAATTATAGCTAAATCGGTCTGAAAATGTAGCTAAAAACGTCAAAATACCGTAAATCGGGGGGTACCGTTAAATGGGGGCTATAGCAAAACGTGGACCGATATAGCCCATCATCGAACTTGACCTGCCTGCAAACAAAAGACGCATTTTCCCAAAATTTCAGCGTCCTATCTCAATTTTTGTGGATGCTAGAGTGATTATCACAGACGGACGGACGGACGTGCACAGATCGACTTAGAACTTTACGCTGATCAAGAATATATATACTTTATAGGGTCGCAAATGAGTATTTCAATGCGTTACAAACGGAAAAACAAACTTAATATACCCTCCATACTATGGTGGAGGGTATAAAAAATAAAAAAAATGAAATGTGTTGAAATTGAAAACAAATTCCACCTCAACTGTTCTAAAAATAGAAAATATGTTTTTACCTTATAGCTTATTTTTCAACTTCCAGTGGCCATAGAATAACTAGTTATTCTAGTGGTCATAGAATAACTAGTAATTCAGGGCGACATGCCCTTGTTAAAGTAATGGGTTAGTAGGGGGATTTGTAAGTAGTTACGGCGGCCAAAAATCCCTTATAAAAGCCATTATTTTGGCAGGATTTTTTTGCTGGGTACTTAGTTAAATTTCGAAGATGGGTCATATCCACCCACTCCTTCAGGTACATACCTCCTCTACAAAAGTTCAAAACTTTTCGCTAAAATGGTGAGCATGATAACTCTCGAAGGCAGTGACCGGTTTGAAGTCATTGTAAGCATACATATATTTAACAGATAAAAGGTATAGGGGCATCCGACATAACCAAAATGACATAATAGTTTGTTTCTGACTAATTATCGTCGTATTATTACATATATATAATTTTATATTATACATAACTATTTCATATATCATAAAAATTAAAAGTGATTTGTGTGGGACCTTTTTCAATATTTAAGTGGAATAAATGTTATTTTAGTCATTGATAGGCAAATGATCATTCATTCGTGCAACAGGAAATAATTTTTTGAGAACAAATTTTTTATATTTCATTGCATGGTAGAACAAATACAAGGTAAAGTTAATATTACAACAAATACAACTCGAACAACAACCACAAAGGAATTTGTTTTTGTTTGGAACGTTAGTGTCAAATATAAATGTAAACAAAATAAGGAAATGTCTATAAATTATTGGAATTTAAGAAACTAATAATTTTTCACATTTGATTGAATATTTTGAAAAACATAAATGAAAACTCGTTAGATTTTCAGTTTGAATGTTTCCATATCATTCCACTAAATGCACAATATCACGCAGGAAGTAGAATTCTTGCAAACATTTTTGGGGTCGCTCGTAATTCATTGAAAAAAGAGAAGCTGTTTAAATCTTTTGTTTTTGAAAACAAGAAGCACATGTTTATTAGGGCTTTATTATTTTCAAGTTTAACAAAATACCACACATATTAACAAATATTGTACCGCCTCTATAAGTGGTGTTTTAGTGTGCGACATGTAGTTCGGACCTGGAGGAGGTTACATGTCAATGATATGAAGGAGTCTTTATGGGAAATTGTTTTTATTTCAGATGAATATTTTTTTTCTTCAAAAAATATATGTCCCTAATATACATCGAACATAGAAATAAATATATAAAATGTCGTATGGAATTTGACACTAACACTACAGCCCAGTTCAGTCAGCTGGGTATTGCTGCTACCTTTTCTTGTTCTACCATGATTTCATTGTTTAAAAAAAAATGTTCAAATTGGATTGTGCGGAAACCTTTTTATAATAAAAGGGAATAAATGTTATTTTAGGCATTAATAGGCAAAATATCATTCATTCTCACTACAGGAAAACATTTTTGAGAAAAAAAAATGTCAAAAAGTCATAACCCTAATAGCAATATATACTGCGGGCGCTCACTGAGTTGTTGTGCATTTGCTATTCTTTCTCATTCTCAGTGTACGTGAGCCATGGTACAATTAACAGGTAGATGCATCAGCCAACGACTACAACAAAAACCAGTTCAGTACTGTGAAATGTCAAAAATGTTTTCCAAAAATAAAGCGATTCACACAATTTTTTCAACAAAATTTTGTTAGGCAGATATTAATAAACGCATTATTACAAAAACATAGACTAATGAATTTATAGATGAAGAGATTGTAGTGTGCTTCTTTTTTGTAGGTGTCGCCGGTATGCAAAGTGCCTAATCTTTTCACCCAATTGCACAATGTTACAATATTATTACAATATTTTTTTGGATTTGTTTATATGAGGATGTTGATCTGGCCAAAGATTATCCATATTTTGTCTTTTATCAGAATAAATAATTTAAAATCTATAGTAACTTTAAAGAAACCTACTAACGCCATCTACCAATTTTCGAAAATTTCGAAGATAAATGCTGAGAGCAAATAAATGTCTATAAATTCATTAGTCTATGACAAAAATCCAAAAAAATTTACAATCTTTCGTTTAAATTGTTGTTTTTTAATTTTGTGTTTTCAATTACAACAACTTTTTTGACAGCTCGCAGTACATCAGCTGGGCTGATGCGGGTACCTGTATGATTGTGCCATGACGTGAGCAAAAACGAATGATAAACATCATTTGGTTGTTGTTTTTGTTTTCACCTATACATAAACACTTGCTTTAGTTTGATGAAATTCTCTTGGGCGACGCTGGTCTATGGAAAGAATCCCAGCAAACATTTGCTATCTGTTTCTTGTCCAATAAGTCACTTGAATACGATTGCAACAACGATTCGCATTCTTATCCAAAAAGATCAAGCTCTCGGGAAGAACTGTTCCACTCATTAGATACTTGTGTCGCCTGAACTGGCAATGGAACCACGGGTATTCAGTTTACAAATCGAGCATGCCTACTATTGCACCACCGTCGCGTATAATCCTTTATAGACAGATATCTTATTTGTTCAATTTACTACAATTTTAAAAATAGATGTAAGCAATCCCTTTTGTGTCTAAATCAAGTAACCAAAAAGTTCCTGCACACAAGATGAAAATTAGTTAGTCGTAATATGGCCATTGAATTGCTATTTGCTTGCATTTCTCTGCATTACATTTTGCACATTATTTCTAGTGTAATTTGTTTTTGTAAAACAATAGGAGTCGTATTTTTATCTAAATGCAAGTCCCCAAATGGTGACTGGGTACGATGCAAATGGGATAACAATGAAATTGTTATTTTATATTAAACAATTATCGCTTTTTTACAGAAAAAGAGTCACTAAAAAGTCACGCATTGCTGAGAGAAGATAAACAAACTTCAGAATGCTGGCAGGGACAGCGTTGCCAGTATTTTTTAGCCTCTTTTCCCCAACTTGTTCAAAACTTTTCCCCAAAATTCCCCAGACTTTATTGAATTTCCTGAAAAAAATCCCCAAAAATTGTTTACCAAATAATTACAAAAAATAAAAAGTAGTTTTATTTTACTATTGAAATTCATATCATTAAACTTGTAAAGTATTCTGTACACTTATATATGCATTAAACTAACGATATTGAAAACTTCACTTTCAAGTGATTCAGAATCATTTCATTGGATTTATGTGAATTTTTATAATGAAAGAGTTGTAACATTTCTTAGGTGGGTTGTTAGAAAACTGATTATTTATTCTAGTAACTCGTACTGCATTTTCTTTCCGAATATGGTTCAAAATAGAAGACTCTTTCTACTTAAGAATTACTTGTTGGAACGGAAAGCATATTTAATACCATCTCCAATTTACGAATGATAACTTTCTCCATTGTGATTCGTAAACATCCGTGGAGATTTTTGTGTTGACAACTGGTTCTAAAAACGTTCGTATAGAGCTAAAATTGTGTTGACCCAGTAAATTGCTGCAAATATTGGGGTAAATTTAAGAAATTGCACATTTGTAGGCATCGGTTTCAGCATTTCTATAAACAGCATTTACTCAAAAAAAGTACAAGTCAAAATTAAAGCCTATATCCATGGCTCCTCATGGTAAATATGCCGAGTCGTTTTCTATCGATTCCACTATTTTTTCAATATCTTCTTAATTTTTTTTATAAATGGTTTCAATATTCGAGTGCACAGGGAAAATGCATATTAGCAATGTGCATCGGTTTAAAAATTTAGATTAAGGCCCGTTCTAACATATTTTCTTTAAAATCCCTTTAAATCTTCCATTCCATTTCAAGCAAAATAGACTGTATACATCAAATTTACTCAAATTGGATTGGTTGAATTGAATTTGCTGTAATTTTTTTCTTGTTTTTGAGCGCACTTTAAATGTTAAAAGGAACACAAAGTACCTTTTAATTTATCTGACACTTATTATTAAAGCAAACTTGTAGGAATAAAAAACGGATTATCTGTTCGATATCGGCCAACATTTAAATACAAAAAGGATATAATAACGGGCCTAAGCATATTTATCTCTTTTATAATTGGAGCCATTAATGTTAAATAAAGTTTAATTTCAACATTGCCCATCAATCCAGAAATCATTTCTTCAGTTAAGTCCACTCCAGCAATAGAATTGATGGAAAATGTTGTTTCACTTCAACCCACTGTATATATGCTGTCAGTCGTCGAACCGCATGATAACACTTCAAATCTGTCATAAATTATTACTGCTGCGAACAGTACGGATATGATGCATGTTATTTGTGCGTCAAGCGTGCTCTACTACTATGACGTACTGAAATTAAAAAAAAAAAACAGATTATCTGAAGTAATTAGTCAAAAA
Organism: Musca autumnalis; assembly: GCF_047663935.1. Taxonomy (NCBI): domain Eukaryota; kingdom Metazoa; phylum Arthropoda; class Insecta; order Diptera; family Muscidae; genus Musca; species Musca autumnalis. The sequence continues at coordinate 140,131,158 of NW_027411866.1, forward strand.
AGAAATTCCCCAAAAATCCCCAAATATTTTTCAGATTTCCTCAACATTTTCCCAATTCCCCAAGTCGAAATTTTTTCCCCCATTTCAAATAAAAATTCCCCAATTTGGGGAAAAATCCCCAATACTGACAACGCTGGGCAGGGAAGAGGGCCGACAGAAATGTGAAATGTATTCAAAACATAGACAATTCATAACTCTCTTCAAAACCAAACATTTATGGCCTGTTTCACTAAGACGATTCGAATTCAAATTCGTTCGAAATACGACCACACTACAGTTATTGTAAAAAATTAAACTTGATTGAAAACACAAATTAGTAAAATATATTTCAACAAACAGAAGTTTGGTAGTAGTTCGAACGAATTTGAATTCGAATCGTCTTAGTAAAACAGGCCATTACTCTTTTTTGCACGCTTTGCTTTCGGAATATATTTCACTGGTTTAAATTTTTATTATTTTATTTTTATTATTTATTTCTATTTTGCTTTGACAAAGCGCGTAGTTTTCTTTTGTCTTAATTGTCAAATAAATGCCAAATCAGCAGTTTGACAGATTTTCCACTTTTTACACAAGGACATTTGTCAAGCAGAAAGTAGTAAAAGAGAAAGCCATTTTCGCTGTCTCTCCTCTCTCACTCCCTTTAAAACTGCTTCCAGTTTTTCTACTTTCTGGGGCTAAGGAACGCTTTCCGAGTTAAAAAATGGTAAAACTGGTAAAACTTGAAGAAACTTTAACGTAAAGGAACAAAGCTCATATGTTCGGCAATGGTGTATGACCTTACTGAACGCTCCAAAAACCTCATGTGCGACATCTGTTAGCATAAGCAAAGAAATGAAATGAGTGCTATGTTATTAATAGTCTGAGCCTAGAAGTATGCTGTGTAGAAGTTTGTTAGTTTACAACACTGCACTACTAATTACAGTAGCAAAGACACAAACAACCCTATGCATTTTTATTTTCTTTTGACAGCAGGTGTCACAAAAATATTTTCCCTCAAGTTTCATGCATATTTAGCCAATTGCCTTCAGGAAAGTAAAATGTTCTTACACTTGGATAGCGGTTGAAATATCTTGCAATTTCTGATCGTTTTTAGGATTTGATAGTAATCATGTTAAAACTAAAGAACAATAAACGTAAACAAACAAAACGATTCCCGTAGCAATCACACAAAGCCACAAACTTTTCAGCATCTCTGAATCTTTAGTAAAGAAACCAACAACAACATTTATTAAGCAATTTTTGCAAATTCTTGAGAAAAAAAATAGCTATTTCTATACTATAACAGATATTGTGTTCATTGCTTCTTCTTTTTTTTGTTGGGTAGGTAGGATTAGTGCCTTAAAAACCACAGAGCTCCTGAACCAACTTAAAATGGAAGGTGCTTACACCTGGGAAGTTTTTGCGTATTCTGAAACTACAATGTTCATAGATGAGAAAAATAAAAGAAAACAAAAAATCAACGAAGCGCTTTTTAAACAAACCGCCATCAAAGTTTAGATTTTTAGGAGTTTTTCAGATTTTCAGGATTTTGCTTGCAAAACCGCAGTTCGTATCGAAATGGGATTGGCGAAAATATTGTAGCTGTGAAAATTCTCTACAAGATTGACATTTATGATATTTTCGTAGGTTTAACCATTTTTGTGATATAGAAGTTCAAATTGGTACAAAGCACTGACTGTATCGCCTACTTATAAACCAATGTGATGGCTGTAATTTCCCAACTTATCAGGGACAGCATTAATCCAAAAACAAAGAAAAAATCGCTGGAGGGATTAAAGTTCACCTTTTCAAGTTTTTTTTTAGGTTTTCAGTACTTGCTTGGAAACGGCAAGAGCGAAATGGGACTAAAGCACACATTGTAGAGAATTTTCACTACTATGTACAACATTTTATACCCTCCATCATTCCGTTTGTAACACATCGAAATATTCATCGGAGACCCTATAAAGTATATATATTCTTGATCGGGGTAAAATTATAAGTCGATATAACCATGTCCGTCTGCCCTTCCGTCTGTTGAAATCAAGATACAGCTCGCAATTTTTACAATAGAGCTTTGAAATTTGGTATGGACTTTCTATTACTCCTAGTTTGTTTGGTAGTGCAAATGGACTACATCGGTCCACGTTTTGATATAGCCCCCATAGAACTGTACCACCCGATTTTCGGTATTTTGAATGTTTGAGCTTCGTTATCACACCGAAACGGCTGAAATTTGGTACTTAGCCTTCGTTGGGAATATAAAATTTCTCCCCAGAATTTTGTTGGTATGGGTCCACGTCTTCATATAGCCCAAGGAACGGTACCTTCCAATTTCCGGTAGTTTGAAGGTTGTGGCCTAAATACTTCTCCGATATTCCTGATATTTGGTATTTAGTCTTCATTTGAGTTATACAACTTCCCATATGAAATTTGTCGGTAGTGGTCCATGCCTTCATATAGCCCCCATAGAACGGTATTTCCCGATTTTCCTTTTTTTGAGGATTGTGTCCACAGCAACAAACATAAATGGCTGAGATTTGGTATTTACTCTACGTTGGAAATAAAACCCTTTCCGAATGAATTTCGTCGATATAGCCCCTATAGAACGGTACCTCCCGATTTTCGTAATTGTGAAGGATGTGACGTAAATATCCCACCTAAATGACTGGAATTTGTTATTTAGTCTTTCATGGGGTTATAAAATGTTCCATTAAAGAATTATCAGTATAGGTCCACGTCTTCCTATATCCTCCATAGAATCCTCTACTCGTGATTTACGGTATTTTTTAGGTTTTAACCACATTATCCAACTGAAATATCGTAAATTTGGCATTTAATCTTCTTTTCCGTATTTGGAAGGTTAGCGATATTGTTTTACTGAAATTGCTGAAATATGGTATTAAGTCTTTTTCATAAACGAAAGGAAACTAATTGTTCCATTTTATTTCAATACCACTTCTGGTGGAGGGTATAACAAGTTCGCCCCGGCCGAACTTAAAGCCGTTCTTACTTGTTATTAGTCCCATTTCGATAGGACTTGCGGTTTAAATCAAACTCGTGAAATCTTAAAAATGTGAACTTTGACTGCGATTTATTTAAAAATCCTTCCAGTGATTTATTCTTGTCTTTGAATTTTTCTCACCTATGAACACTGCCTTTTCAGAATCCGCAAAAACTTCCCAGGTGCAAGCGGTTTTCAATAAAAGTTAGTTAAGGCCACCGAGCATGACATTGTTTTATAAGTTGGCAATACAGTCATTTTCCCAATTTGAACTCCTATATCTCAAAAATGGTAAAACCTACGAAAATATCATAAAGGTCAATCTTGTAGAATATTTTCATATCTACTATATTTTTTATAATCCCATTGCGGTTTCCATGCAAAATCGTGAAAACCTAAAAAAACCCTACAAATCTGAATTTTTATCGCGATTTATTTAACATTGTACATTGTAGTTTCAGATTCAGCAAAAACTTCCCAGGTGTAAGCACCTTCCATTTAAAGTTGGTTCAGGCACACCGTGAAACGTTTTATTAATTTCTGTGACGTTTACACAGTGTGATTATTATTCCTCGGTTACTAAATTTTAGTAAAATTCCAACTGTAGTGGACTATAATTTTTAGGGAACAACATGAGAGTGGCCTCTTTCAGCTCATATGTATATACTAGACTGGTTTTAACTCAAAGGGAAAAATCGATGTTGGACTTTTTATGCGGCAGCCTCCTAAAATTTTTAGTTTTGAAAAAATTAAGATTGCCAAAGTTTGAGCTATATCGGAATATGTTAACACTTGCCACTGGGGCCTCAAAGTTTCCATGGGCCCTTTATATAGCTAATATTAAAATCTGACTCGATGAAAATATCATTACTGTACTATATCAAAATTGCCTATATGGACCACGTTTTCATATAGACCTCCTAGAAGGGTACCTCCCGATTTTCGATATTTTGAAGGTTGTGGCCTTAATATCTAACCGAAATGGCTATTATTAAGTATATAGTCCTTGTTGGGGGTATACAATTTTCCACCTTAAATTTGTCGGTATAGGTCCACGTCTTAATTTTCCCCCTATAGAACGATCCCTTCCGATTGTCGGTAGTTTGAAAGTTTCAACGTCAATATCCAACCGAAATTGATGAAATTTGGTATTAAGTCTTCGATGGGAATATAAAATATTCCAAAAGAGAATTATGAATATTTGTAGCTCGACGTTTTCATATAGGCCCCAAAGAAGGGTACCTCACGATTTTCGATATTTTGAAGGTTGTGAATTTTGTGTACACGGAAGAATAGAAAACATACTTGCAAAAAAAAATCCATATACATATATCAAGTAGGGTCTCGGTCAGTTTGGACTTACACCCTATTAAAATAATACTGTTATAATATGAGCCGCGAGGACTACCTGTTGTAAAAATTTCAAAACTATCCTAGGCATTTCCCTAAATTGCACACTTGCGAAAAATTTATAAATTTTGTGTGGGAGGTATCCGAAGAAGTGGACCAATATAGTCCATATTTGGACATGATTGCAGTGTGAAAGAAATTTTACAATGCACAAATGTTGTACCAATGTCAATCACTCCTTTCGATAGTTATCGTGCTCATCAGACAATGGTCACCGGGTATTTTTAGAGCTTTTGGACAATTATGTCAGGAAGCATTGACTTGCCCACGAAAAAAATATTATATCGCTGCAAACAGGACCACAAGAAGTACTTTCGGTAAAAATTTGAAAACGGTTGTCGAACTATTATGAGGGAAGTATCCGAAGAAAGGGAAAGAAATTTTGTCCATATTCAAAGTTGATGTATGTTTAAAAGAAATACTAGATGTGCAAAGTTTGGACCAAGTTTTTTTCAGGGCCAAGTGCATACTTCCCGAGAAAATGGCCTGAAACTGTAAAAACCCGCTATGGCACCATGTTTTGTGGATGGAGTGCGCGGTAACTCTCGAACAGATAAACCGATTTGATAAAAATGCCCAATGTTTAATCAAGTTATAATATGAGCCTTATCGATCCACTCCTTTGGGTACCTCCCCCACAATAGTTCAAAACTTTTCGGTAAAATGGTGCGCACGATAACTCTCGAAGCAGTAACCGATTTGGGACATACTTTGGACATCGTAATATTTCTACGAGATATAGATCACGTTAGTATATGGACTATATGTGCCAACTCCTTTGGACAACTCCCACACCAAATTTTGGAAAAGTGCTGGTTAGGGTCTCCTCTCGAAACGTTTTAATTTTTCTTGCAACAGGTTGCACTCAAGGCCTCTATTACGATGGTTCAGTGGCAAGTCTATACTTCTTGAAAAAATGCCCCGAAAACTGGCTGGTGCGCACGACAACTCCCGAACCGAATACTGTGTTTGTCCACACTTTGCATATCGTAATATTTCTTCGAATATTAAATGAAGTTCGAAGGTCTACTCCTTTCAGTACCTCTCTCCCCCAAAAGTTCGAAAATATCCCAGCAAAATTTTATGGAAGTGGTTCCATGACATGCCATGATTTCACTGGATCCTTTGCATTGGTTCAAATGAAGTCGTGAAAGATCCGATCTTTTCATCAGAATTTGAACCATTCGAAGGAAGTCGTGAAAGATCCGATCGTTTCATCAGCATTTGAACCAATTCAAAGGAAGTCGTGATAGATCCGATTTTTCCTTAGCATTTGAACACATTCCATCGATCCAATAGAGATGAATTTTGTGTTTTTATTTTTACACATGTATATATTCTTTTATTTATCTAAATATGTACGTTTAAAGCAATGTAAGATTTATTATGCTAGGAAGTCCCAATCATTGAGCTAAAAGTAGAGTCGGACTGCACTCTTTGGTATTAGTCGTGTTCCTTTACGTGCCTGAGGTTACCAGTTTTTACCGGCAAAGTGTTTCCTTACTTTTAAAAGCATACAATTTATATGAGAGCAGTTCACCACTTTTACCATTTTTGCAACAATTACCATTTTTAAAAGTAAAGGTCCAGACCAATTATAAAAGTTTCATTGCCTGCCTGCTCAACAAGTCGATTTGTAGATCCCTACAAAACAACAAACATTTCCTAAACGTTGTAAAATAAAATTCACGAAATAGTAATCTGCAGTTGGAGTCAATGTCGAAATCTGCACTGCACTGATGGGAAGTAAAATCCTTTTGTAAGATGAAGTAAACTCTGTTGCGTGCAGCGGCGGTGTTTAGACTGCAACAGCTGGGACGGCCGGAAGTCAAGTTTCTCACTTAAATTTACAACCTGTCGCTTGCCAAGTCTGGAAGTCTGGAAAATAGGCCAGATACTGAAGCCCGAAAAGGACGCCAGCAAAGGTGAATCTTACAAACCGATTTCGCTTTTGTCGCCCGTAGCAAGGACCCTTGTGGTCATAGTTCTTTCAGCATCAGAAATAACTTTCCAGTTGCCGATCAATAGCATAGGATCCGTAAGCAGCACAACAACTGCGCTGAAGACCATCTCCATATTAGCAGAGGACTCACTCAGAGCAAGCCGTGCTCATAATCTAGAAAGAGAAGTCTAACGTTACAAGAGAGAACCTCTAGATCAACAAGCCTTTCAACCAGGTTTAAGTAGCATTCACACGAATGCTGTCGCAGATGCAGTAAACAGTTATCGTGTGAATGCGGTCCACCATCTATCGCAGCTGAGAAGCGAAAATTTTCTATAGGCAAGTACTGATGACACCGTGGAAAACATCTGACCTGCATACAGCATTGGCCCCCACGACACACTGCTCCTTTTCAATTGCCCTACCAATGCTGCTAAGAAACTTAAGTTTGCAGCTTTGTGGCTACAAACCATATAAATAGCGAAATAGCCACATTCTTACGACTGATAGACCCAGAGTCAGATTAAGCAGAAAAATGAGAATACAAACATATTAACTACTGTTACAACAACGAGAACAAACTGCAATGATAGATGTAAACTTTATGATGATAAATAAATAGTTATTTCATTAATTCCTTTGAATTAATAAATAAAAAAAAAAAATGAAAATCATTTTTCAATACAGCATTTTCCATTTTCCAAACAAGTCGTGAAAATTACATGCCAAAGGGTTGGTGAAAATGACATGCCAAATATAAGTGAAAATGCTATTCTTGGGAATTGGTTAAGATGCCATGCCAAAGAATTGTTGAAGATGCCATTCCATCGAGTTAGTAAAGATGACATGCTTAGGATCTGAAAATGAATTGCATATTTTGGGGGTCACGCTCTTGTAAAAAGAATGAGTGAAGATGCTAAAAAAATGACATTCCATTTCACTTGCACCCATTCTTGAATAACATCTTTGGCATCGAACATTTTGCTGGGTATTCGCTAGAATGGTAAGCGCAATATCTCATAAACGGAGCAACTGATTTTGACCAAACTCTGGATCTCGAAATATTTTGTCCAAACTTAGTTTATGTTCAAATGTAGTCCCTATCGGTCCATTCCTTAGGGTAGCGCGCGCACAGATGATTAACATTTTTGTTTATGTGCGGTTAAGGATCTGTGCGAGAATCCTTGGGGAAATTTTTACCGAAGGTACTGCCAGTAGCTCTGTTTACAGCAATATGATGTTTTTAGTGGGCAAGTCCATGTTTCCTGATATAATGGTCACATCGAGAGGAATGACTCCCAAAATAAGACAAACTTCCAAAATGGACTATGTCGGTCCGTACCTTTAGGTACCTCCCCCGCAATTTTTTTTGAAATTTTATCCTAACCCATATCTTTGTCGGCAAGTTCATACGCCCAAAATTCTGAAGACACCCTAAATACATACGTTTTTTTGGAAAAAAGGTGTTTCGATTCACACAAACTGAGGGTATACCTCTGTTGACAAAGCCGACTGATACTTGTTTACTTTTTTTTAAAACTAATTTTAAAGCGACATCAAAGAATATTGATGATATTTTTATACCCTCCACCATAGTATGGAGAGTATATTCAGTTTACCCATTTGTAACGCATTGAAAAATCATTTGCGACCCTGCATATAGGGTGTCCAAAACCGAAACCGGTTAACCGGTTACCCGGTTTTGAGTTACAAAACCGAAACCGGTTTTCGCCAAAAACGACATTTTCGGTTAACCGTAAAAACCGGTTATTTGTGTCGGTTAACCGGTTTTAAAAAAATAGTAATATTTTTAATATTTCATTACAATTGTATACATGAAGGTAAACAAAACTTAACTAACACAAGGTACGGCAAAGTTTTAAATGTCTGATACCTTTAAATTTGAAAATATTTTGTGTAAAATGTAGAGTTGTGCCAATTTAGTTCACTACGCAGTTCCAATGGTACACACCATTTGTATGAAAATTCTGCGTATACGTGATATCACACGCTAGTTTATATGAAGTTACTTATACATCTTGGAACTAATACACTGAACTGAACTAAAGCTATAGTAGCTAGAATTTAAAACGAATGTTTGGTCCAACTTAGTCATTATTCAAATGACGCCGAATTTTCAGGCATTTCACGATAATTTGAGGTTGGCAAAGCAAGGTGAAGAATCCGAACTTAATAAAATGTCAACTTAATTCTGTTGGTACACAATTTTATATTTGTAAGAGCTTTTACTATCCTTAGGGCAGAATTTCGGTCTTAATTTTGCTGTCCTCACTTCGAGGTTTATTGTCAAATAACAAGGATATTATGAGATAATTATATAATAACGAAATCGTTATACTTAATTTACCCCTTGCCGCACATTTTTAATCAAATATATATTAATTATGAGCCAATTTGTACCTATTTAACAAAACCGGTTTAAACCGGTTAACCGGTTTTGAAAATTTTTGAAAACCGATAACCGGTTTTTGAAAAAGTTGAAAATTTCGGTTAACCGAAAACCGTTTTGTTTGGAAAAACCGGTTTTTTGGACACCCTACCTGCATAGTATATATTAGACTGGTTTTAACTCAAAGGGAAAAAGTCCATGTCGGATTTTTTATGTTTAGTTTTGTTAAAAATTAAGATTGCCAACGTTTGAGCTCAATCGGTAAACTGTTTTCATCGACTGGACAATAAATGTGGTCTGTAGAGCGATTTCTTTAAAATTTGTATGGGCCGAATTTGCACAAAATCAGTCTACAGACCACATTTATTGTCCCAATTTTCAGTAGTTTTAGAACCTTAGCTACAAGTTTTAATCGAACTAGCTCTAATGTGACATTTGAGGTTCTCAGTGGTCACGAAACTTCTTTACTAAAAACGTCAACATAGGTCCATGTTTTGGTATAGCCCCTCCCGATTTCCGGTATATTGAGGGCTTTTGCTACATGTTTGACGGAACTACCAGTAATTTGACATTTGAAGTACCCTGCAGTTACAAAACATTTTCACCAAAAATGCTCAAGATATGTCCACACTTTGATATACATAGCTCTCTTATAAAGGGGTTAGATAATAGGCGTTTGGGGTATCCGTGGTCGAAAAATTGTTGCACCTAAAATTGTGGACAGGAAATGAAATTAATCATTCCACTTTAGTTAAGAATATCTTATGGTAAAGGGCAAGGCCAAACTTAAGGACTTTTTACTTGTTATCTCTACGAAGGATCTAATATAATTTTATTATTAAAACTGTGCTCCAATATCATCATTGGATTTTTTCAAATAGATTCCCTTAATTACAGTTCAGATTTTTTGTGAATTGCCAAAACTTTTCGGTTACAATTTGGATTTTAGTGTTGTCATTTTAAATATATCTCAAAAGATGAATGATATTTGTTTTAACGCAAACTATGATAAAGATGTGGCTATGAATTATGCAAATAATAACTAGCGTCTTCGCTCCGATCTGTGCCAACAGCAGCAGCAGCAGCAGTTGTTGAGTGGCATTGATGCGTAAATAAATTAAAAATTATTATGACATTTTTAGAGTTCTCACACCTTTTGTTTTCAAAATCGATGTTTAAACAAAATAATATGAAACGCTTAGAGCGATAAAACCGTTGTTATTAAAACTAATAAGAAACGCTTAGGGTCCCACCTCTAATTAAAAACTATGTTAATGTTTTGAAAAAATGTGAATGTTTCTACGATTGTGGGTGAAGAGTACTAAAAAGATTTATTTCTGTTAAAATAGATGGATAATTTTACTTATTTGAACAATTAAGACGATAATAGCTGGCTTTAAGAGTGCTTAACCAAAATGAAAATTGCTAGTATGTATATGGATCAAGTGACTAAAGTTAGAAATGATGAAATTCTGAAGACATTTTTGATAATTACAATTTGGCATTTATTTTAATTGTGTGAAGTCATTGTTTGGGAATTTGTCTTCAAATCAAATTAAACCGGCTTTAATTCAACATTAAAATAAATTATTTGCTAATGTTAAATATTTCTGCACTAAGAGGAAGACATTATTTTTACATCCGCTATTGTCGAGTACCACTTTTTTTAACAATGTCAATTAGGGTTAAACGTACATATATTTATTTGCCTTCAGCTTGCGGCACTAATTATCATCATTATTTTTTGAAATTGTTGTTTTATTGTTCAACTGAGAAGAAAAATGCTAATTTTTAGAACTTAACAATATTCTTTTAACTTGTTAAGTTTTGAATAAATATTTCAATCCGAATCACAAACCATGACGCTTTTCTGTCACATTTTATTATAGCAACTGGCACAAAAACTTCAGCTGGGCTGTTTGTCAATGTTGGCCAAAAATCATTAATACGATAAGATTTGGCCTAATGTCGTCATTGTTGTGAAAAGCAAAGAATAATTTTATGGCCTAAGGTGAAAAATTACTCCATTTTCATTATAGAGTTTGTCCTCACAATGAAAGGTGACAGAAAGCCGTTATGGTTTGTGATTCTAAATGAACACTTTTGGTCTCATTTTAAGAAGTAAATCTCATTTAAATTGTGCTAATCCGGATGTTGGTTATGTTCTATACGTTTTTATTTTTCACATAGAGTAAAACAAAAGATTAACTATTTTCAACAATTAAAATAATTTAAGCCGGAATTTGAATAAGAATACATGTTTTAAGTTTGACGACATTAGAAAAATATCTTCTTCTTAGTACGGAAATATTTAACATTAACATACATATTAATGTTTAATCGAAGACGATTTAATTTGATGTTATGACGAACCCCAAAACATTTGATTCACACAATTAAAACACATTAATAATGTACTTATTAAAATTGTAGTCAGAATTTTACAACATTTTGTAACTGCATGTAGGCATTGTGCAAATGTTGAAATAAAAAAATTCACTTTTCAAAAAACAAAACACAAAAAATAAAATTCTAACTAACTCTAAATATAAACCTGTAAGGAAAAGATCAAAGTCGGGCTGAGCTGACTATGCGATGTTCTACACCACAATGAATATAGCTGTGTTCCAGAACTAAAAAGTTTTTACAATTTTTACGACTTTTACACATTTTACTCGAAAAAGCGTTCCCGTACACAAAAAAGTTGTAAAATGTTCACTTCTCTTTAAACAAAAATGGCGCTGAATGACGCTCTCTTTAAAAACTTTTTACACGACAAATTTGGGCGAGTAAAAAAATAGTAACATGGTTGCCGGCGTCTGATTGGCTGATACGCCGACTTTGACATTTGTTCCAGTTTTTTTGACGTATTTTCCATTTTTCCGTTCCCGAACTATTTCAAAAAACTTCTGTGTGAAAACAAATTTTTTGCAGTTCTCTCTTTTACGAGTTTTACTATTAAAAAGTACGGGAACGAAGCTTATGTAAACAACCTGGAATAATTACATAGTTTCTCTTCAGTCATAACTTATTATTCGGAGGAGGAAAACAATGGATTAATTGGACGCCTTTCATGTTTCCGGAACAGGGATAGGTAAGTCGACTTTCGGTTAATCGATTAATCGACTTTTTGCAGTCAAAAATCTAAAAATCGTAGTCGACTTTTGTCTGGAGGGAAAATCGCATAATCGATTTTCGAGTTTGCCCATACATTGTGGACTTGGCGGTTTTACACTTTTGGCGGTTTTACAGTTTCAAAAGAAAACTCGAACATCGACGAATAGTCTATTATAATCGATTTTCTGCGGTTATGAAAAAGTGGAAAGTCGAGTTTTAAGACAACATTTTTAGTGTTAGACCAAAACCGAAAAGTCGAAAAATCGATCATTGCTTTCCATTACCTATCCATATTCCGGAATATATAACAGCTTATGAGCCAACTAAATGTGAAAGAAGATGCACATGAAGTCGGAACGATTTATATCTTAATACTACACGCAGAAAAATATATGTTTGGATCCAAACAAATATTTGTTTGGGACTGATTGCAAACAAATATATGTTTGGATCCAAACATAATTTGTTTGTGTTCAAACAAATATGTGTTTGCAACATTTTGTAGCATATCTCAATTTTATATGTTTGGGTACCAACATATGTTTTATGTTAGAACATATTATTTATGGGTGGGTAATATTCAAAAAAGTTTTTCAATCGTTGAAGTTGAGGTTCACCATTTAATAAGTCGCGAACTGTTAATATATTTTATAAAATATGAATATTTTTTTATTAATTGAAGTGTTTTAGCCACGATCTCATAATATGGACCATAACAAATAATTTTCGTGGAAGCTGCGTCGAATTTTTCTTATAATTAGAGGGTGCAACTAGATAATAATCGAAACTACTTTATAGGATTGTAGAACTCGCGATTCCACGTCGTTCGATGTATATCTCATGAGTGTGCTCAGTACAGCTTCCTAGTAATAGGAGTCCAAAAGCGAAAATTTGGTGCGTACATTTTCTGAAAAAACCTATTTTTTGGCTTTAAAATTTACAAATGTCGTACAGGTACCCCTGAACCCCGCGTGATTTTAGTTTTTTTACGTACCGGATCTAATGAGCTCTTCCGCGGTCGAATCCATCCACTAAAACGCCGGATATAGATACCTTGAAAGTAGGAAAATCTGCAAAAATATATTTTTGCAATTCCGTGAATTGAACCGGGATTTTCTTTGATTATTTTTACATACATGTAATCCGTTATACTCGATTATATTATTTGCCAAAAAGGTGTGTCACAAATTACAAAGATTCGGGAGTAATATCCCTGTTTATCCCAAAATAGAATGTGGTGGCACATCTTCAGTTCTTGACGAATCTGTCTAAAATAATTTATATTGGCGTATTTTTAATAGGGGGCCATTGAAATCGGATGCACCTTATCATCATATGCATATCGCGTAATTTTTACCCACTTGAAGGTTTTTTGAATAGTAAGATGCAACTGATGGCACACTTTGGCCGCTGAATGAAACATGGGAAAATCCATGCATATTGATAGACATGGACTCCCTGTATTCAAAAAGCACATGCACCTCAACCGATTTAAACCAATTCGCGAATTATACGGTTTTTAACTTCTATGTTTTTTCTTCGATTGTAATTTCAATATTACTCTCTACTTCTTATTTCTATTGCTTATCACAGAAAGGAAATATACTTTCACGATGACTAATTACTTTTCTCGTAGAAGTTTAAGCAAAATACTTCAGTTTAAGCAAAATACTTCGAAATTTAGCGAAATAATAGAATAACTCCCAACATTTATTTTTCAAATTTTTCGTATTTAACCAAAAATATATTTTTGAAATAATTTCCAAAAAAAGTTTCCGTTCTTTGTTGTTGCTGTAATATGCAAGTTATAAACGCGATCTTTATAATTTTGGTCTCACATTTTTCTACGCGTTGTCTAGATTCTGCACGTACATATTTTTAAATTATTTTTTAGAGATTTTTTGGACTCTGATTTAGAATAAATAAAATTTATTCCCAGATTTCTCCAATATTTTTTGATTTTCCGCGAAAATTAAAATAAATTTAGCAACTATTTTAGCATCTACGGATAGATATCAAATGCTGCTAACTATTCATATATACATGTTCTTATTACAACACAATAGGAATTTTTAAATATTTTTTCTTTACAAGAGAGTAAAACCGCATATAACTTTTGAGTGCAGCATCCAATTTTGTGAACGCGAACAGATTTGAAACCACGATTTTTTTCGTAACCCATGTAGGTACCAAAAATGGCGGATGTGCTCGCCAAAAAGGTTTTTAATTTTGTTATACCCTCCACCATATGGAGGGTATAATTAAATTTGTCATTCCGTTTGTAACACATCGAAATATTCGTCGGAGACCCTATAAAGTATATATATTATTGATCAGCATAAAATTCTATGTCGATTTGACCATGTCCGTCTGTCCGTCCGTCCGTCCGTCCGTCAGTCCGTCCGTCTGTCTGTCTGTTGAAATCAAGATACAGCTCGCAATTTTAAAGATAGAGAGTCAAAATTTGGTACAGAAGTTTTTATTACTTGCAGGATGGTTGGTATTGAAAATGGGATATATCGGTCCACGTTTTGATATAGCCCCCATAGAACGGTACCTCCCGATTTTCGGTATTTTTAAGGTTTTAGCTTCATTATCCTACCAAAATGGCTGAAATTTGGTACGTAGTCTTCTTTAGGGGTATAAACATTCCCCCAGAATTTTGTCGGTATCGGTCCACACCTTCATATAGCCCCATAGAACGGTACCTCCCGATTTTCGGTATTTTTAGGGTTTTAGCTTCATTATCCTACCAAAATGGCTGAAATTTGGTACGTAGTCTTCTTGAGGGGTATAAAACTTTCCCCCAGAATTTTGTCGGTATCGGTCCACACCTTCATATAGCCCCCATAGAACGGTACCTCCCGATTTTCGGTATTTTTAGGGTTTTAGCTTCATTATCCTACCAAAATGGCTGAAATTTGGTACGTAGTCTTCTTTAGGGGTATAAAACTTTCCCCCAGAATTTTGTCGGTATCGGTCCACACTTTCATATAGCCCCCATAGAACGGTACCTCCCGAAGCCCCCATAGAACAGTACCTCTCGATTTTCGGTATTTTGAACGTTGTGGCCTCAATATTCCACCGAAATGGCTGGAATTTGGTATTTAGACTTCGTTGGGGTACTTCCCCTTTAAATTTGTCGGTATAGGTCCACGCCTTCATATAGCCCCCATGGAAAGGCACCTCCGGATTTTTCGTATTTTGAAGGTTGTGTCTTCAATATTCCACCAAAATTGCTGAAATTTGGTATTTAGTCTTCAATGTGATATAAAACTGTTCGCCAGAAATATGTCTGTACAGGTCCACGATTTCATATTGCCCCATTTCTGACTAAAATTCGTCGGTATAGGTTCACATTTCGATATAGCTCCCATAGAACGGTACCTCCCGATTTTAGTAATACTGATGATTGTGACGTCAATATCCAACCGAAATGGCTGAAATTCGTTATTTTGTCTTCCAAGAGTTATAAAATATTCCAGAAGAGTATTATCAGTATAGGTCCACGTCTTCCCATATCCCCATAGAAGCATACTTCTTGATTTTCGGTATTTTTTAAGTTTTAGCCACATTCTCTTACCGAAATATAGGAAATTTGGTATTTAGTCTTCTTTGAGCCTAAAAACTTTCCGTCAGAAATTTGTCGGTATAGATCGACGTTTTGAAATAGCCCCCATAGAATGGTGCCTCACATTGTTTTACCGAAATTGCTGAAATTTAGTATTAAGTCTTCTTCAATACAACTTGTGGTGGAGGGTATAACAAGTTCGGCCCGGCTGAACTTAAGGCCGTTCTTACTTGTTTTTCTATGTAATTGTAAAGGGAATTTGAAATTTACCATATGTACCTATGTGTCTTTGTTGCTTTGCATTTTTTTCTATGCCCTTCAATAAAAAACATCCCAATTTATAAATGTGTTTACATGTTAGAAATAGCCAGTGAGCGCTTGCTGAGAGCAAGTGAGCATACATTTCAATGTGTTTCACATTGACATTTACGCTCCCTTGCTCTCAGAAAGCGCCCACTGGTGCATGTGTTTGTTTTTTTTGTGGCTTTTGGGTTTGTATTTGTTTGCACCCAAACATATATTTGTTTGCAGGACCCAACATATGTTATGTTTGGGACTGCTTTCAAAGAAATATACATATATTTGGGACATATGTTAGAGAGGTCATTTTTTCTGTGTGTAGCTGAACCCGATGCTATTCGCAACCCCGACTTAGATTAAATGTACATACATATATATGAATGAACTACACAGAAAAAATAATTACTGCATTTCAGGAATAGTGTTCATAAAGTCTTGCTAAGGTTCAAATTTCTGCATTTCATGAACGCCTTTCATAAAGGAAAAGAAAATATTGTTTTTATACCCTCAGCATTTATGCTAATGAGGGTATACACACTTTCATACGGGCAAAATGTGCCTCATCGGAATAATGGTTTTAGACCCCAAGTATGTTTGGACGAAATGTGTTTCAGACAATTTGGAGTCGATTTAGCAATGTCCGTCCGTCTGTCTGTCGGGCTTGGTGCGCACGATAACTCTCGAACGGATGAACCGATTTGGTCCAAAATTTGGCTTTCGTAATATTTTGTCCAAGCTTAGTTTAAGTTCGAAGATGGGTTATATCGGTCCACTCCTTCCGATACCTCCCCCACAAAAGTTCGAAAATGTTCGGACTTGGTCCATACTTTGCACATCGTGAAATTTCTACCAAACTTAGATGACGTTCCAATATGGACTCAATCGGTCCACGCCTTCGGGTACCTCCCACACAAAATTTCGGAAAAGTTCAGTTTAGGACCTGCTCTCGAATCGTTTTGATTTTGACACCGTGTGTAGGGGTTAGAGCGCTAGATTACTCTAGAAAGGATCTGCCGATTCGATCCAAAATTTGGACTTCATAATATTTTGTCCAAACTTAGTTTAAGTTCGAAGATAAGCCATATCGGTTCACTCCTTCAGCTACCTCCCCTACAAAAGTTCAAGAATGTTCGGAAAAATTGTGCTCACGATAACTCTTGAAGGGAAGGACCGATTTGGTCCATACTTTACGCATCCCAATATATCTAACACATATAGATCCGGTTTGAATATGGACTATATGCCCATTTCTTCGGGTACCTCCCACACAAAATTTGGGATAAGTCCACTTTAAGACCTGCTTTTGACTAACTATAAAAGTTTTTTCAGGGGCAAGTCCATGCTTCTTGAGAAAACAGCCCGAAAAGTGTAAAAAACCCCTTGGCACCATATGTGGGGGCCGGAGAGCACGATAACTTTCGAACTGATCAACCGATTTGGTCCAAAAAAACCGGCCCAGAACATCAGGAACCTACCTCCAAAAATTAAAAAAAAAATGGATCTCTTAATACTTTGTTCATATTCGAAAACGGCCCATATCGGTCCTCTCCTTAGGGTACCCCTCCCACAAAAGTTCAACATTTGTGTCTAGATGTAGTTTGGGGTCTGTTCGAAGATCCTTTGGAAATGTATACCGATGCTGTTTGTTGTGGTCCTGTTTACAGCGATGTTATTTTTCCGTGGACAAGTCCATGCTCTCTGGCATACTGGTCCACAAGTTCTACGATGACCCACTGAAATGACTAGTGGACGCGATATCTATCGAAAATATATGACCCCCAAAATAAGACCCACTCTCATAATGAACTATGTCGGTCCATTCCTTCATGTACCTCCTCCCCAAACTTTTGAACTTTAATCCTAATGTACATTTTTGTCGACAAGTTCAAATGTCCAAAAGGGCTTGGGATGTCCTCTGCAAGGTATGTTTTGTACTTGTTATAATGTTTTGTACCCCTAGCGAAGACTAAATTGGCTAATATTTTCAACATATCGAAAATCGAGGGTTACCGTTCTATTGGCTGATGCGCGCAAAAGCTGGCGCGGTTTTTAGAGAAAATATTTGTTTTTTATTTACATATTTATTTCAATTATTTATTATAATAAAAATTACAATAAAATTATATAAAAACAAGTAAGAAAAATCTATAGTCGGACGGAGCCGACCATGGGATACCCTATACCACTATCCCTGGACAATCGCTCTCCACGGAACTTCTTTTCAATGAATGTGAAAATTTAATTATCAAATATCAGAGATGTAATGTATAATACTTATGACCAAAACCAAAAAGTTATCTAGCATGACAAAGACATTTTTGTAGCAGGAAAGGAAAATTTAGTTCACACAAACTAAAATGTAATGAAACCCACTTATGTAGTACTACTATTTCCGTTGTTTAACCGCTACGTTATGAAATTTTTACCAATTTCACACAAAAGTTTCAGTCCATTTAACCCGCTAAGTATTATCTGATCTTCACGTTGGTTTGTACGCTTCTTCTTCATCATAAACTCAAACTTTGTTTAAAATTTTGCGGGTTATTATTTTGACCTACAGAGCCGCTACAAATTGGTTAAAATTTTGTTTTTGGTCCATTTCATCCCCTGAACATTTCACGATCATCACCAAAAATTAATCATTTCTATTCTGGCCCGAACCCAACCTCCTTAAAAAATTCGTTACAATCGGTCCACAATTGCGGCCTTAAGCTTGTTTACAATTTTTAATGGACGGACACACATCGCTAAATCGCTTTATCTCGTCGAGGTATGAATTTTGGCATACCAAATAAGGGGTCTAGGACGAATATTTCGTGGTGTTACATAAACTTTTGGAGAGACAATATGTAGCATGTGATAAAAATTTGGTTCTCTACACAGAACCCATTATATATTAGGCAGTAGGCCCGTTATCTAGCAAACACTTTATTGCAATTTACATCAGAGGAAAGGTCAGTAGTTTTTTTTTCCATATGTAGGCTACTTTGCGAAATATATATGTCCTCAAGGAAATAAAATATCGACCAAAAAATATTTTTTAAATTTTATAATACAAAAGTAATGGTCCATTTCACCCGCTAAAAAATATCAGATCATCATTCAAAATTGTAGGCATCTTTTTGCACCTATACTCTTACCCGGTGCAAAATTTCGTGACTAATTGCGACTTCTAGAGAGTTTATTATTACACTACAAACAAATAACGGAATATATTAGGCTGTAAATCTGTTATCTGATCATGCACACTGAAAACGCCAATTGTGGGTGTTCTCACTAGAATGAAGGGCGGTTGGTTTCTTGCTGTGAGCCTTGAAAATATTTCAGAAATGGAAATATTTTCCTCAGAATTCATCCACCGAGGAATAATGAAATGGAAAAAAGGAATGAAAATGCAATGTATTAGGATTTTGTAGTAAGAACAATAATGGTTCTTTATTGAATTCGTTGAAATGGAGCGACTTCTTACCAAGGACAACAGTACTGAAAAGTTTTGGTCCATTTAACCCTCTAAATATTATCCAAACGCCATCTCCAATTGCAAGCTTCTCCTTTGTGATAAACTCTTACCTTATTTAAAATTACGCGTTGAAAATTGGATAAATATTATGTTTTTGGTCCATTTCACCCGCTAAATATTTCACGATCATCACCAATAGGAATAGGGATCTATTCTGATCTGAACTCGACCTCCATACAAAATTTCGTGACGATCGGTCTATAATTGCGGCCTGGAGCGTGTTTACAATTTATAATGGACAGACGGACGGACGGACACACATCTCAAAATCGCTTTATCTCGTCGACATATGAAGATTGGTATACCACATTGGGGGTCTCCGACGAATATTTCGCGGTGTTACATGAATTCTTACCAAACCAAACTTATAGTACCCTTTTCCACATTGTGGTATAGGGTATAAATAGCATCTAAGCCTATCGGCTAAGAAAATACTTAAAAATTTATTATTTGTTGTTATGAAAAAGTTACGCATAAACCGTTCACAGCATTCCATATCTGTTCGTAGATATTTAAATATTTATTAAATTTATTTTTATTTTCGCTGAAAATCAACAAAAAAAATCTTGAAGTAAACCCAAACCTTCATTACATTTTGAAAACATTTCTTTGACACCTTGCATTACATGTTAATTATTGGTTTTGGCTTTTATTGTTGAACTACGTGGGTTAATTCTTTATTTATAAATTCAGTCTGGTCTTAAACAAGTCGACCGACTAATTTTTGCAAAACCCAACATTTTTATACCCTCAGCATTCATGCTAACGAAGGTACATACAAGGTGGCGCAAAAGTAATCTTCCTATCAGAAAATGCTATAATTTTTGCGATTGGCCCCTAATGTCAGTTCTGTTTTGTCATTTGTGTAGTAAACACATGTAAAATACACGTTAATAAACAATGTTACGCTACACTGCTCCAAAACCGGAATATTGGTGACTATTTATTTGGCCAATAATCGGTCGGTGACTTTGGCACAACGTGAATTTCGTCGCTGACGTTTAGCCGCTCGCCTCGAAGAGACTGGCACAACACGTGATGCTGCCATGCATGGCAGACCCCGGAGTATCCGTTCTGCAGAGAATATTGCTGCTGTAGCCGAGGATGTCATGGAAGCGCCGTCGACATAGGCCAGACGACGTGCCACGCAAATGGGTATCAGTTGACGGGCTTTACAGCGATTTTTGGTACAAGATTTGAAGATGTTTCCGTACAAAGTCCAGACGGTGCATCAGCTGTTAGATGCTGACCGCCAACCACGTCTAACATACGATCAAGCCATCATTTATCACCACCAGCCATCCTTTATCAGCCAAAAAACTTCGGAAGATTACCTTTGCGCCACCTTGTATACACACTTTCATACGGGCAAAATGTGCCTCATCGAAATAATGGTTTTAGACCCCAAATATCTTTGGACGAAATCTGTTTCTGGCAATTTGTAGTCGATTTAGCAATGTCCGTCCGTCTGTCTGTCCAAACTTTGGTTTTCGTAATATTTTGTCCAAACTTAGTTTAAGTTCGGATCACTCACATAAAATTTCGAAAAAGTGCAGTTTAAAACCACCTTTTGATTTTGTTGTAACAACTTGGATTCCCTGCCCATTTACGAAGTTGCAAGTTTTTTCAGGGCCAATTCCATACTTCCCGAGAAAATGGCATGAAAGCTGTAAAAATCCACTATAGCACAATGTGTTGTGAAAGGAGCGCGCTGTAACTCTCGAAAGGATAAACCGATTTGATCCAAAATTTGGCAATCACAATATTTTGCCCAAAGTTAAATCAAGTTCTAAGATGGGCCTTATTGGCCCACACTTTGAGTACCTCTCTCAAAACTTTTCGCTAAAATTTTGCCCACGATAACTCTCGAAGCAGTAACCAATTTGGTCCATACATTGCACATCGTAATATTTCTACGAGACATAGATCAGGTTAGAATATGGACTATATATGTCAACTTCTTCGGATACATCGACACCATATTTGGAATAGTGCAGGTTAGGGCCTCCTCTCGAATCGTTTTAATTTATCTTGCAACAGGTTGCACTCAAGGCCCCTATTACGATGGGGCAAGTTTTTTCAGTGGCAAGTCTATATTACTTGAAAAAATGAGCCGAAAACTGTAAAAGAACCCCTAGGGCCAGCATGTGTAGTGACTGGTGCACACGACAACTCCTGGACAGAATACTGTGTTGGTCCACACTTTGCATATCGTAATATTTCTTCGAATACTAGATGAAATTCGAAGATGGTGCTTATAGGTCCACTCCTTCCAGTACCTCCGGCACAAAAGTTCGAAAATATTCGCTAAAATGGTAAGCGCAATATCTCATAAACGGAGCAACTGATTTTGACCAAACTTTAGATCTCGAAATATTTTGTCCGTCCGCATTTTTTGTCCGATTCAGCTGAAAATTGGTAACTACAATTTTTTTAGCCATAGGAAGAACGCTATTGCTTTTGGTGAAAATCGGTTCAGATTTGGATATAGCTCCCATATATATTTTCGACCGATTTCATGTATTTTGTGTACCAAACACGCTATATATGTCCGATTTCGATGAAATTTGGAATATGTGACTGAATTCGGTCTAGAAATAAATGTGCCAAATTATATCGAAATCGGTTCAGACTTGGATATAGCTCCCATATATATTTTCGGCCGATATCACGTATTTGCTGCACCAAACACGCTATATAAGTCCGATTTCAATGATATTTGGAATGGTTGACTGAATTCGGTATGGAAATAAATGTGCCAAATTATATCGAAATCGGTTCAGATTTGGATATAGCTCCCATATGAAAGACTTGCTACAATTCGATTTAAAGCAAAATTCTTCAACATCAGCTTTATCTGCGCTCATGCCCCAACCGAAGACAAGGACGAACAGACCAAAGATATATTCTACGAGAGCTTAGAAGAAACATATGACCGTTGTCCTGCCCATGACATTAAAATTGTTCTAGGCGATTTTAATTCCAAAATTGGAAAGGAGAATATCTTTGGACAAACAGTTGGGAAATTCAGTCTACATAGTGAAACATCAGACAATGGAATGAGGCTGATAGACTTCGCAGCGGCAAAAAACATGGTAGTTAGCAGTACCAGATTTAAGCATCTCGATATTCATAAGGGCACTTGGCTGTCCCCAGACCAAAGAACAATAAATCAAATTGATCACGTTGTGATAGATGGAAGGCATTCATCGAGCGTGTTGGATGTACGACCGTTCCGAGGAGCAAACATAGATTCGGACCATTACCTCGTTGCAGCAAAGGTACGTACCCGTCTAAACGTTGCAAATAAAGCACGGACAGACACAACACGAAAGTTGGACATCGCCAAGCTGCAAACACAACAGATAGCCACAGCATATTCCACTCAACTGACCCAATTGCTTAATGATAGCGCTTCTCGTCCCGATAACATATCAGCACAATGGCAAAATATTGCCCACTCCATGCAAACAGCCGCAAAATCAGTACTTGGATACCAGAGACCTCCACCAAAGAATCCGTGGTATGACCAGGAGTGCCGTGCTGCTACCGAAGAAAAAAATGCGGCATATAGGGCTACTTTACAATCAGTAGCAACGCGTAGCGCACGAGAGAGGTATCGGGAGAAAAGGAGAGAGGAGAAACGTCTTTTCCGCAGGAAAAAGAGAGAAATGGAAAAGAGGGAGTGTAAACAAATGGAGATGTACAGGAGACAGAACGAAGTCCGAAAAACTGATGGCTTTGGTACAGGAATATCCTCCTGTAGAGATCAACAAGGTAATTTGGTAACTGATACAGATAGTGTGCTCAGGATATGGAAAGAACATTTCTCCAAACTGTTGGTATCCGATAGCAGTAAAGACGGCGATCTGGGATCCAATCCCAGATGAAGGTATTGAATGTATACCGCCCAGCCAAGATGAGGTAAGGACAGCAATAAACCGGCTGAAGAATAATAAGGCGGCAGGAGCAGATGGCCTACCAGCCGAGCTGTTCAAAACCGGAGGCGACACGCTGATAAGGTGTATGCATCAGCTAGTTAGCACCATCTGGCAGGAAGAACGCGTACCCGACGATTGGAACGTGAGCATCCTATGTCCAGTCCACAAGAAGGGTGATAAGACTGTGTGCTCCAATTATAGGGGCATAAGTCTGCTCCCTATTGCATATAAGATAGTATCTGGCATATTGTGTGAGAGACTAAAGCCTATGGTCAATGAAATTATTGGACCCTATCAGTGCGGCTTTAGACCTGGCAAATCCACCATTGACCAGATATTTACCTTGAGACAAATCCTGGAAAAGACCCAAGAAATGCAGATCGACACCTTCCATCTTTTCGTCGATTATAAAGCAGCATTCGACAGCCCTATACGTTCAAAGGTGTTCCAAGCCATGTCTGATTTTGGTATTCCTGCAAAGCTCATTCGACTTTGTAGAATGACATTAACTGAGACGAGATCCTCAGTTAAAATTGGAAAGAACCTCTCCGAAGAGTTTACAACCAAAAGAGGTTTCAGACAAGGAGACGGCCTGTCGTGTGATCTATTCAACATCCTGCTGGAAAAGGTCATACGAGACGCGAAGGTCAAAAGAAATGGAACGATATACACGAACAGCCACATGTTACTGGCTTATGCCGACGACATTGACATCATGGGTCGATCGGTAAAGGAAGTAACTGACACCTTTGCAAAAGTCGAAAGAGAATCTGCTAAAGTTGGTCTGGCAGTAAACGGCGTAAAAACCAAGTTGATGGTATCGACGCGTAATATGTCCATAAACACCGCACCATCTGTGAATGTTGGTACCTATAATTTTGAGGTAGTAAAGGACTTCGTCTACCTCGGCACCGCCATAAACACAACAAATAACATCAGTTGTGAAATACGAAGAAGAATAGTGTTGGCTAACAGATGCTACTTTGGGCTGAGTAAGCAGTTTAGGAATAAAGCCACCTCTCGTCAAACAAAAATAACACTGTACAAAACACTGATACTACCCGTGCTAATGTATGGTTCCGAAGCATGGGTACTTGCTCAAGCAGATAAGGCAGTGCTTTGTGTGTTTGAGAGAAAAATTCTTCGAAAGATCTACGGGCCAATCTGTGTTGACGGCGAATATCGGCGTCGTATGAACATCGAGCTGTATCAACTATACAATGACATCAATATAGTTGAACGAATCGAGATACAACGATTGCGATGGCTAGGCCATGTTATAAGAATGAGTGATGATGAACCCACTAAAAAGGCGTATAAATACGGGCCGCATGGAGGTTCTCGCAGATCTGGAAGGCCAAAGCTTCGTTGGAGCGAACAAGTGAAACGAGATATCACAAAGCTACATATCCCAGATTGGGAAAATACAGCAGCAAACAGAGAGGATTGGAGATTTTTTCTTAGTTCGGCTTATGGAACAAATGTTCTGTAAAAGGCCAGCTAAGCTAAGTAAGTAAGTCTGAATTCGGTATGGAAATAAATGTGCCAAATTATATCGAAATCGGTTCAGATTTGGATATAGCTCCCATATATATTTTACATATTCACAGTGGTGTAGGGTATCATATAGTCGACCCCGCCAGACATTTATCCTTTCCTTACTGGTTAAATTTTTACTTTATTATTCATTGTTTCAGCAGTCTATGGCCTGTTTTTACATCTTGTCTTTAAATTCCACTTTTTGTTATACCTTATTTTAAGAAAAGTAAGGAATAAAGTTCGCATTACCAGGGATTTGTTGTTACAACTTCCATTTAGAATGTTATATTTTAAAAAATATGGCCATATCAAGCCAAAAATTCAAGTTTTTCTGAATTTGTGGTCAAATTTTCCTTGGTGTTGGTGTCAAGGTATGTGCTTCACGTTCCATTGTGAGTAATTACTATTTTACTTTTTGGAACACTTACGATGACAGTCCATTGCCAACTAATGGCAATAATACAAATGAAAATGATAGCCTTCATCGGGAGTAACATGTACATATGCAGCAAATTGTAAGTTGATATACGTTAACCTTTTGACATTCGATTTGGACAAAGTCTTTATCAGTCATTCAATTAGCCAAGTAGTTGGTTGCGATCTTAATCGCGAAACGAAAAAACAAGACTCAAAAATTATTGTAAACTGTCTACCAGTTTTGTGAATATGCATGTTATTAATCTTTAGACATCTGAAGAGATTATTAAAACCGTTAAAGGTTAATAATTTTGAAATTAATCAAAAAATCAGAAAATTATTATGAAATATTTGCTATTAAGTTAAACAAAATTTCAAGCTCTATAATAAATGACATAATTCTTTAATAAGATATTTCCATCAACATTGCAACAATCAACTGACAACCGGCAACAACATCATCTCGTTGCCTCAGAATACAAATCACGTAGAACTTGTATTTTTTCAAAAGCAACAACAAATGTGATAAAGAAGTGCAACATTTATCTTCATTTCAGGTGAATAGTTTTTCAAAAAAATACTAAAGTGTGATGTTTATTATTCTGGAAGAGGTTTTGGGTAAATCCATTACTATGGTCTCTGCTCTCTAGAACAAAGAATACGCCTTTATGTTGGATCGCACAACGCGCAACTTCTCACATTAATCAGCTGTCATAAATATGAAATTGATGTCTTCGACAAAAAAGTGGTAGAAAAACAGCAACAACTTTTTGCAAAATAATAAAAAATGAAAAATAGACTCACATATAAAACACATTTGTTTGAAAACAATATTGGCGATGTCTGATTAATTAAAATAAACAAATTCATAACTAAAACAAAAACAATTTTAACATTCAGTCAGGCATTAGAAGCAGATGGAATATTACTGTGATACCCTACATTAATATATAGAAGTTGTATCAAAATTGGGGGGTTGACTTAATGTTGACTGTAAAATTGAAATGCACCCTTTTGCAATATAATTGGAACGGGCTCTAAGGTAAGATCTGCAAAATTGTGTTTTACATGAGTCGGAAGAACATCATGGTCGCGGCGGTGCAGAAAGCTAATCTCAACAACAACTGCAGCTTACAGCGTTCTGATAGTTACAACCGAGAGAAAGT
The DNA here is from genome assembly GCF_047663935.1 of Musca autumnalis. Lineage (NCBI taxonomy): Eukaryota > Metazoa > Arthropoda > Insecta > Diptera > Muscidae > Musca > Musca autumnalis. The sequence continues at coordinate 140,157,474 of NW_027411866.1, forward strand.
TGCAGAACGTACACATCCCGCCGATAAGTAGCTGTATTCCAGGATATATGCCCAACATTATAACCGTGACTTAATGCTCATCATGAGTTGTGGCATTCAGTCTTCAAAAACGACCCGGGGGATATAATGCTGGCTTAGCAGATTAATCGATATACGTTTTGCACGGTCAATGAGGACCAGAATTGGGAAAGTTTCACAGTTCGCCAGACATAACTATCGTGTCACCTGATCTAACGTTCAAAGACATCATTACTGCTGCAGCCTGCTGGTCGAATAACCGAAGTGAGAGCAAACTTCCCAGCAGAGGGGACGTGATCAGTAAATGAGCGTGATGAGCTTCATGGTGCCAACCCCAGTGATCACAAAGTCAGGGATTTGGTCGGTGAGCCTAAGCGGAACAAGTGGTTAAATCATCTGAAGAGTTGCAACATTGAAGCCGGAATAAGTGAATTGTGGGCAATGATTAAGTCACTCTCAAACCCTGGAAAGAAGGAAGATAGTACCTCAGTCACGTATGGCGACGTTACGCTGAATGATCTGAAGAGTGACAGGGCGAAGAGAAGAGTACTACGTCGCATCAGACCTCTTCCTGGCAAGGATGAACCACCACAGCTTACAATGGATGATGGTCCGAATGTCATTGAAACGCCAAAACTCATGATAATACTGAAAGAGTTGGATGTGCGTGAGCTGAGTATCTCACTAAAGTTCTCAACCTGTCGGTAGCCAACCACATCGTTCACGAAGTCTGCAAAATGGGCAGGGTGGTCCCGCTACTGAAGCCAGAAAAGGATGCCAGCAAAGGTGAATCGTACAGGCCGACTTTGCTTTTGTCGCCCGTAGCAAAGATCCTTGAGGCTTTAGTCGTCCCAGCTTCAGAAATAGCTACCCAGTTTCAGATCATCAGCAACTGCCCCGCACGACATCTCCACACATATTAATGTAGAACTCAACCAGAGCAAGCCATGTGACAGTACACTCATTGTGCCGCTTGACTTATAAAAAGTATTTGATGCTGTCAAGTACTCTATGCTATTTGAGAACATCGAGCAGACTACCCTTCGACCAAGTTTGAAACGTTGGAAAATCAATTATATATGTGGACGCCAGTTATACGTGGAATTTTGGAACAAGAAGTCTAAGCCTCGTAGAGTGAAACAGGGAGTTCCCCAACGTGGGGTGATATCTCTGGAACTGTTTAACCTCTACTTCTCCAGTATTCCATTCATAAATTTGCCCATATTTGTTGAAAATAGAGTCAACATGAAATTCACTTTGTTCCCCAATTTTACAGGGTATCCAAATTTCGATCCGACCAAACTGGGAGGGAGTCTTATTTCAGCTCATTTCTTGAATTAAATTCATAATTTTCATGCCAATTAATCACATTACCATTCATGTTTTGTATTTCTTGATTCTTTCTTTATGAGCGCTGGGTTTTTTTGTTTGATTGCGCTTGAATGCTTTGTTGGTTGGTGTTTATGTTGTTTTTTTTTTTTGCGTTAAACATGTTGGTGATTTGTGAGTTGGCTTCTTCGTTTTGTTTATAACGCTTGTGAGCGAGCGATTGAAAAAAATACTAAAAATAGTAATTAATTTAAATTCAAATTTGGCATTAAGTCATATACATAATCTACGCATGCGTGCAACTCTCTGTTTGACGTCTTCCAAGATGCTATGACAAGTCTTTGTGTTGGGAGTAACATCTTTTGATTAATTATTTTGATCCAGAATAAATGAAATGGATGTACAGAGCCGGAAAGGTCAAACGGTGAACTTTAAAGATGTACAAATAATGTAAAATATTTAAGAAGGTTCAAAATACTACCCAACTGCCGTGGTGGGTAATTCATAGGTAGGGACCTGCATGATAAAGAGAATTTTACGTTTGTCCATATATGAGATTTTTTATTTTTTGAAGAAGATTTCCGAAAGTCGACTTACAAACTTCCGAACTTCAACAATGGTAATGTTAATTGTCTTGCGTTTGTCTAAACTAACGTTTTACATACATATGTATATGGAAATTTCATACAAATCGATTCAATAATTGTGCTTATCCCAAAATGTCTGTACTTGGGTGAATATTGCGAAAAGACTTGTTTTTGGGATCGAAAACGGCAATGTGCGAAAATGGGTTTAAGTAAATATTTTTCGTCTTATACTCTTTTATAAGAATTTTATGCATTAATTAGCGATGGGCCATTTTTTGTCATTACCGTAGTTAGAAAATAAGCACTGTAATGAGTGTCACGGTAATGATGGAAACTTGATTATTCTTGGATTTAATTGTGGAAATCTTCAAAATTTGTTACAAAATATAATATAATTCAGTGAAGGCTTAAGAAATGATTACACCATTACCATAAATTTGGAAATTATAACATAAATAACGGAAAAAATGCTCCGCACGACAATGACAAATTTTCGGGAACATGCACAGAACACTAAACACTTCAACAGTTCTCAAACAACTGACTATATTTTTCGCTTCTGTCGATTACATTGTACAACACAAAAAATAAATACAAGATAAATCGACCAGATTATGAAAGAGGACCGAAAAAAAGAAGACACGTGTATCGGCGTTTTCAAAGTTTACGTCGGGAAGTAACCTAAATAGGCGTGGCAAGTTCCGCCAATTTCTACAGGTTTTGAAATATTCGACATCAGATTCCTTGGAATCCTTGCATTTTACTGGCCTTTTTGGTCCTTTTCAAAAACGTTTAAAAACTCCTTTAAAATGTGATCGTATCAGATCAAAATATTCTACAAAACTATTTGTCATAAAATTTTACTATATGTCCCTGAATACACCAAAACTCTAAATCGTACCTAAACGCTAGGAATCTGCCAAAAGTAAAATCGCGTTTTAGGGTTAATGTTGTACTTTATCTTAGTTTATTAAGTTTTGTCCCACAAAACTTAATTCTAGATGGAAGACGTAGAAATGGGCGGAACTTGCCACGCCTATTTAGTTTACTTCCCGACGTAAATTTTCAAAACGCTGATACACGTGTATTTTTTCGGTCCTCTTTCATAATCTGTGTGGGGTTTCTTGTAATTAAAAAAAAATGATTTTGTTGCACAGTGTCATCTTTAAAACGTCCCGTTAGTTTTAAAGATGACACTGTGCAACAAAATCATTTTGTCGTTACATTAACAGATTACATATAAACAAAAAACTAGAGTTGTGCCAATGTAACTATATGGAACTATCTAGTTCACTTCACAGTTCCAATGGCCAACATTTTTTCTTTGAACAAACTGCGTATACTTAATATCACACGTTACATTTCATTATGTTACTCATACGTTTTGGAACTAGTACAAGGAACTGGGAACTAGATTACCCAACTCTACAAAAAACGGGTTAAAGCATTTTTTTCTTAATAAACACTTGGCGCACGGGAATGACAAAAAATAGGAATACGAATAAAATGGCTCAAATTCATATTTTAAAAAATAAAATTATATTTATGAAATTAAAGTAGGCTTTGTTCATTCTTCTAGAATAACTCGGCGTACTTCATTATATAATATATTTTGAAATATTAATGAATATCAGTGTTTTTTGAGCACAAAACGACTGGGGACACGCACGGTAATGAGTATTTGCGCCTTGCGACAAATTTTTTTTCATATAAATTTGTGGAATATTTTATTTTGATTTTCGAGTCTCGTTTAAGGACATTTCGTTTTACTTAGAATTAATTTTCTAAGAATTAATTTTTTTTCAATATTTTTAACCTTAAATGCGTCGGGACACAGAAACAAGTTTTTCGGCAATATTCACCCATTTATTTTAATTTTTTTAAATTCTTAAATTTAACGTGTTAACAATGCTAATGATGGTCATTTGAATTAGGTATTCATGCGTGGGGTGTCGTTGATAACGACAAGCCATGTAAAAAAATATTGTTATAAACTGTATTTTGGTTTTGAACAAAGCCGGCGCCGGAGGCCCATTGTTGGTTGTACATAGATGATCATAATCATCGAAAAAATTTTTTTGTAAAAAAAAAAAATATAAACAAAATGTATATTATGATGGTCATGGTGTGAAAGATGGTAACATCAGTAATATACAATTTCTGTTGTTAAAAAAGAATGTATAAAGACAGAACATGAAAAGCAATTTTTATAAACATAGGTAAGTGTAAACAATTAATGGTTTACAGCCCATGAACCAAGGTATTTCCCTATATGAGTTAAAGAACAGTGTTTTGAAGAGTTGAAAATAAACAAGTAAAAAACCATGACCCGGCCGAACTTTTTATACCCACCACCATGAAATATTCTGAAATTTTATGAAATAAATAATTTTCACAATTTTGTGTGGAAATGTTTTTGAGAATTGGAAACCCCAAATACCTAATTTTAGCTAATTCGGTCAGGTAAAATCGGGAGGCACTGTTATATGGGGGCTATACCACAACTTGGACCATAATACATTCCGTTTTATGTCAATAGCACATTTCAAATTGTTTTTTGTAACTTCATTTTAGTCAATATCCGTGGAATAACCTAGGGAAGTATCTTTCAACAAAAAGTTTGGCTTCGATAACGTACCGTTATAATTTTTTAATTTTCTTTCAAAAAGCCCAACATTTCTACGGTTTAAAGTGTTTCATCGGAATAGCACATTCTTTAATAACTTGACGAAAAATCCAAATTTTGAATGCTACTGTTACGATTCTTCAAAATTGGAATAAATAAAAGCTATTTCAAGTTTAAAACGCTAAAATTGGTCGAACTCTGACTTTAATACCGGGGAAATAATACCTTATAAACGCTGTGGACTTTAATTGCCTATAATACGTTAAAAATTTGGCAGAAGCTGACAGTTTCTTCATAGTTTTATAAAAAACTAAAGAAAAACGAAGGAATGGTGCAAACTAAACTTGAAATTCAACTGAAAATTGGGTATTTTTGATCGAAAAACTTCAAATTCCTACGACTCCTATTCCATAATACGGGTCAATGTTGGCATTAAGATAAGTTAATTATTAAAATATCAGGTGATTGTTATTGCTCTGAGTCTGAGCCAACATACTATAAAGAAAAAACGAGATCCTTCCTATACACAGAAAGAAAATAGGTGGAATTTCTTATACGATAATGAATATTATAAGGAAAAGCCAGTAGAAATTTCCTAGGCAATATAATCATTATTTGCAGGTTCTCGATGGCAGAATCTTTCACTTCTTGGTTCTCCTGGAAGAGAAGAACTTAATAGACCATCTGCATTGCCGAGGTGACCGCCTCATGGAATCGGAAAGTACAAAATATTGCGGTGCAAAATTTAGTGTTATCACCAGTTTATGTCTGTGTCAGAAATCAAACCTATTTTCTTTCTGTGCATGGGAAGGATCTCGTTTTTTATACCCTCCACCATAGTATGGAGGGTATATTAAGTTTGTTTTTCCGTTTGTAACGCATTGAAATACTCATTTGCGACCCTATAAAGTATATATATTCTTGATCAGGGTAAAATTCTAAGTCGATCTGAGCACGTCCGTCCGTCCGTCCGTCCGTCCGTCTGTGGTAATCACTCTAGCATCCACAAAAATGGAGATAGGACGCTGAAATTTTGGGAAAATGCGTCTTTTGTTTGCAGGCAGGTCAAGTTCGATGATGCGCTATATCGGTCCACGTTTTGGTATAGCCCCCATATAACGGTACCCCCCGATTTACGGTATTTTGACGTTTTTAGCTACATTTTCAGACCGATTTGGCTATAATTTGACATTTAGGGTTCTTAAGTATCAATAAACATATATAACAAAACTTGTGGACATAGGTCCACGTTTTGGTATAGCCCCCATATAACGGTACCCCCCGATTTGCGGTATTTTGACGTTTTTAGCTACATTTTTAGACCGATTTAGCTATAATTTAATATTTAGGGTTCTTAAGTATCAATAAACTTATATAACAAAAGTTGTGGACATAGGTCCACGTTTTGGTATAGCCCCCATATAACGGTACCCCCAGATATACGGTATTTTGACGTTTTTAGCTACATTATCAGACCGATGTGGCTATAATTTGACATTTTGGGGTTCTTAAGTGTTAATAAACTTATGTATTAGAAGTTGTGGACATAGGTCCACGTTTTGGTATAGCCCCCATATAACGGTACCCCCCGATTTGCGGTATTTTGACGTTTTTAGCTACATTTTCAGACCGATGTAGCTATAATTTGACATTTAGGGTTCTTAAGTGTCAATAAACTTATATAACAAAAGTTGTGGACATAGGTCCACGTTTTGGTATAACCCCATATAACTGTACCCCCGATTTACGGTATTTTGACGGTTTTAGCTACATTTTCAGACCGATGTGGCTATAATTTGACATTTAGGGTTCTTAAGTGTCAATAAACATATATAACAAAACTTGTGGACATAGCTCCACGTTTTGGTATAGCCCCCATATAACGGTACCCCCCGATTTGCGGTATTTTGACGTTTTTAGCAACATTTTTAGACCGATTTAGCTATAATTTGACATTTAGGATTCTTAAGTATCAATAAACATATATGACAAAAGTTGTGGACATAAGTCCACGGTTTGGTATAGCCCCCATATAACGGTACCCCCCAATATACGGTACTTTGAAGTTTTAGCTACATTATCAGACCGATGTAGCTATAATTTGACATTTAGGGTTCTTAAGTGTTAATAAACTTATATAATAAAAGTTGTGGACATATGTCCACGTTTTGGTATAGCCCCCATATAACGGTACCCCCCGATTTGCGGTATTTTTGACATATATTGTTCTTAAGTGTCAATAAACTTATGTGACAAAACTTGTGGACATAGGTCCACGTTTTGGTATAGGCCCCATATAACGGTACCCCCCGATTTACGGTATTTTGACGTTTTTAGCTACATTTTCAGACCGATATAGCTATAATTTGACATTTAGGGTTCTTAAGTGTAACTAAATTTATATAACAAAAGTTGTGGACCTAGGTCCACGTGTTGGTATAGCCCCCATATAACGGTACCCCGATTTACGACATTTTGACGTTTTTATCTGCATTTTCAGACCGATTTAGCTATCAATTGACATTTAGAGTTCTTAAATGTCAATAAACTTATATAACTAGTGGACATAGGTCCATGTTTTGGAATAGCCCCCATATAACGTTACCGCCCGATTTCAGGTATTTTGAGAATTTTACCAACAAGTTTTAACCGAATTATCTGTAATTTGAACATTGGACATTTGAAATTTTTAGTGGTCACCACACCTCTCCACCAAAAATTGTCAAGAAAGCCCCCATATAACGGTACCTCCCGATTTTCAGTAATTTGATGATTTTAGCTACAATATTAAACCGAACTAGCAGTAATTTGACATTTGAAGTTCTTAGTGGTCACAACACCTCTCCATCAAAAATTGTCAACATAGGTCCATGTTCGGATATAGCTCCCATGTATCGGTACCTCCCAATTTTCAGTAATTTGGCCATTTTAGCTACAATTTTTAACACAACGAGTTATGTTCAAGTAAAATGGAACAATTAGTTTCCTTTCGTTTATGAAAGTATTAAGCTTACCCGCCAAGGTCGACTTAATCCTAGGAATTCCTATTCCTAACTAAAGAATATCTATCACTTTCTTTTAACGATGATTTTATACCAATAAGACATCGATGTTTTCTACCCATTCAAAAACCGAAATACCATGTTACAGTCCATTCCATTTGGACGAAAATCAAAATACTTTATATCTGGAGGACCTTCATGTTGGGAATGTAACATAATTTGAACCTATATTAATCATTTTCTGTGTGGAGTAGACTAATCCTTTAAACGACTTTACATAGAGCGGTATCTGCTGGAGTAAGGTGAATAGGTTTGGCCGGGCAGTTGAAAAGGTGAAGTGTGCCGTGCGGCGGCCCCTGCGCTTGCTGGGCAGATGTTTTACACGATCCTTGTCCTACAGGAATTCAGACAGCTGCAACATCCCGAGCGTAGTTGAGTCAAAACTCTGGTTTGTCGTGACAGTTGACGCTCATCATCTGCTGCTATAGATGGGGATGTTTTCCGATCTTGTTGATCTAGGGATTCTCGCTTGTAACCTTGGACCTTCATTTCTTGATCATGAAGATCCTTCCTGACATGCCTGGATGGGGAGGTCGTATCCACCATATGGTGATTAGGATGGCTTTCACTGTAACACCCGAGCAAGTATTTCAACGAAAGCACGCAATCGCGTTGCTGCACTGGAAGAATCGTTGTATCCTCATGCAGATAATTTACTGAAGACATAAGGAGGTACATTGTTGCAGTTCTCAGTGGGGGATTCTGAAGGGTTTGAATATTTTCCCATCGCGTTGCACTTATATTCGGGGACCTTTCTGGCGGTAAATGTGTGGTCAATAGGGATTCTTTATCTTCACCCCATGTGCTACAGGCTAGGGATTTGAGGATCTTGTTCCTACATCTCAGCTCTGCTCAGAGTGGCCGTAGATTTATTGGCGGATAATAGTTCGCATGGAAAAAAGGTGGCAAGATCAGCCTTTCACAAATGACATCCAAGATCGTACAATCATCCGCGGGGCGGAATACAGCAGAGGTAGAGGTTAAATAGTTCCGAAGATATCACCCCACCTTGTGGAACTCCCTGTTTCATTTTACGGGGTTTGACTTCTTGTTCCGACTGTCGTCCACACATTTAATTGATTATGCAACGTTTCAAACTTGGCCGGAATGTGGTCTGCTCAATATCCTCAAACATAGTGGAGTGCTTGACAGTGTCAAAGGCTTTTGATATGTCGAGCGCCACCTCGACTTATATGTGCGGAGATGGCGTGCAGAGCTCTTGTTATGCGGTGCTGCTAACGGAATTCATGCTGATGATCGGCATCTGGATAGATATTTCAATGGTCTTTGCTACAGGCGACAAAAACGAAATAGGTCAGTGCGATTCACCTTTGCTGGACGATTCATCCTCTCCTGGCTTCAGTAGCCTGCCCAGACTTCGGGAACTATGTTGGTGGCTAGCGACAAGTTTAGATGATTTAGCGTTCCTGAAGACATTCACAACATCATCCATTGTAAATTGTGGTGCCCGGCATCCATTGTAAATTGTGGTGCTTCTGGGGTGTTTGACAGATTTTCGATTAAAATATCTTGCGCACTTCTTTGGATCAGTCAGCATTACGTCGCCAAACGTGAATGAGATCCTATCTTTATTCTTTCCAGGGTTCGAGAGTGACTTAACCGTTTTCCACGATTCACTTATTTTGACTCCAGTTAACTTACAGTGTCATCTCCCTGAATTTCGGATCACTGGGTTGGCACGATGAAGCTCATCACGCTCATTTGCTAATGTCGCCGCCTCTGCTGGGAAGTTCTGGTATTCGATCAGCAGGTATATGGCGGGCGGCTGCAGCAGTGATGATATCTCGGAACCTCCTTTCTGCTATCTGAATATCAGAGAGACCTTTTGGGTAGATCTCTGAAGCGGCGATTTGGAAACTCTCTGAAACTAGCCCAATTAACTTTCCCATGGTTAATGAAAGTGCGGCGTTCAGAGGTGATGAAATCGGGCGATCTGTTGATAGAGACAATTATACATAGGATAATGGTCTGACCCAAGAGAAACGACGGGTTGCAAGGTGACGTAATTTGTCAGACCAGGTGACACGATGGTTATGTCTGGCGAACTGTGACACCCTCCGCCAATTCTGGTAGGGACGTCCTTATTGACCGTGCAAAACGTAGAGCTATGAATATGCTCAGCCAGAACTATATCCTCCTGGTCTTTTTCGAGGAACGAATGCCACAACTCATGATGAGCATTAAAGTCCACCAAGACCAGACGGTTATGACCTTCCAAGAGCGGGCTAATGTTAAGCCTATAACCGCAACTCTACCTCGGCAGTCCAACACTTGACTGCTACTCCCATACATTTCATTCAATTAAAGCGATATAGGTTTGGTAAATAGTAATAGCTGGCAATAGTAAAGCTAATCTTCCATCTCCACTTCTGTTTAACAAAATCCGATCCGATTTTCAAAATTTTTGTAGAAATCCTTTTTCAGCCACAATAATGAACTGGTAAAGTTTTTTCATCGATCGGTAAAGAGAATTGGGTGAAAATGCGCCTTTGGCCCTATACAAATTACTATAGAAACAAATATCTCTAGGTTGGCACGGGTTAACCGACCGACATAAAGTTTCATATATAAGTTTTTTTGGACAAATGGAAAAAATCCGGGGTAGCAAATCCAAAAAAAAATTTTTGTCGCTCTAATTTCCATACAAAATTTCGTGATGATCGGCCCATAATTGCTGCCTGGAGTTTGGTTACAATTTAAAGGACCTACGGACAGACCCACACCACTAAATCACTTTATCTCATCGAGATATGAAAAACGGTATATCACTTGAATATACATGAAATATTTCAATTCATTTGAAAAAAAAAAAAAACATTTTTATATATTTACTTCTGAATTCACTGTGCATAAATATGTATCTATAGCCTGTAGTTCTCTAACTATTGCTTAAGGTAGGTTAGTTATTAATGTTTACACACCACAGCAATAGATGCCAATACGATGTTTCAACAAAATGGGTATTGTGACTTCTTCTTTTTCTTCATCGTCGCTGGCTACGATGCTTTTAGTTTTTTTATTTATAATTAAACAAAACGAAAATAATATCACTGTGAATTTGAAGATTTAAATCATAAATTAAAATTAATGACTTAATAACTATTTTTTCCTTTTCATCTTTAGAGATATGAGTTCAACATGGAAGCGGTTTTAGGCTTGTTTGTATTTATTATTATTTTAATGTTTTTTTTATTTCATTGTTTCAATAATTTTTGAAACACCATAGCATAGCCTAAGCTATGTAATATAATCAATGTGTTCTTCAGGGGAAGCCTTGAATAGTATTTCCGTTTAATTGCCGCAGATTGAAAACAATTAATCCTATAATTGTTAGTAGTTATGTGATACTGATAATTTAATAATAACTTTATTTGTTATAATTTTTGGTGTTAGAGAGATGATCATCGGAAAATAGTAACAAAGTGAAATAAAAACGAAAACGTCTCTAACGATTGACTTCTTCATGTTTTTGGTAAAATTATCCGATCATAAAAATGTATAGTGTTCAATATCTTTGTAGACTAAATGAGACATTTTTTGTACTTTGTGTACTACAACTTAAATATATTTTATTAAATATTTGCAACAAAAATAGCAAACAAAGAGGGAGAAAATAGAAGACAACAGCGAAATATTCATCGCATCATCTGGAAACGTACGAGCGCCTTAGAAAAAAAACGTTGATTTATTTAAGGAACTGTTTGACATCACCAACGTGAAAAGCTAGTGGAAGTGAAAAGATGATAAAAACCTCCGCCACAAAGGCGGCGTTGGCTGCTCCTGTGGCAAACTTTCTGCCTTAACGAACAGAAGGAATCATAACACAACATGCAAAGCAAAACGCAATAAGTAATAAGCTGAATGCCGTTCTCCCACAAAGCAGCAACGGTGTGCCACTAGCCTTACACAAGGCTATCTACAGTGAAGCTGCACACTTTATTTGGAAAAGTGGATTATGCACTTTACAGTAAACATCTTGAGAGCTTTGAATATCAGGACGTGGTCCTCAAGAATGAATTTAAAGAAATAAAGTTGGCTGCGCTGATGATTGTTGCAGATATGACTGCAGCAAATGTTCAAAGAGAAAGGTCATCCACACTCAAGTTCAACAGTTGTCATCCATATGCTAAATCGCATTCTTCGCTTTGTTATGGAAGATGACTGCATGGGTCGATTAAATCACCAAACATCGAGTACTTCTTTGTGCAGGATTTGATGAGTAATTATTAGACAGCGGAATTTTATGCAACCCCTATTTTTGGTCCGTTTCAGGTCAAATTTTGGGACAGGGCATATTTTTGGCTCCTGATTAAATTGCAATCGAAACATATGACATATGCAAAATGCATAAATTTTGCATATGCAAAAAATAATATGTGCATATGCAAAATTTATGTATCTTGCATATTTTCTTGGGCAACAAATATTTTAATAATAGGTACAAAAATGTTTGTATGTACAATCTTTCTGTTTAAAATTCTCTTCAGACAAATCAATTAAATAGAAATTTCTCTGTATAAGCGGCAATCTTCAAAATACCGAAAATAGGGAGGTATTGTTCTATGGGGGCTATATGAGGGCCTGAACCTAAACCGACAAATTTTATATTAAGGTATTAAGGCCACAACCTTCAAAATACCAGGAATCCGGAGGTACCTTTCTATAGGGACTGTTTGAAGACGTGGACCTGTACTAACAAATGTTAGGTGGAAGGTTTTGTACCTCCAACAAGGACTAAATACCAAATTTCAGTCTTTTCCTTGAGATATTGAGGCTACAACATTCAAAATACCGAAAATCGGGAGGTACCGTTCTATGGAGGCTATATGATGACGTGGACCTATGCGGAAGAATTTCCCCGATGGTAAAACTGAGATTAAGGTAACTGGAGACTGGAGAGATTTGAAGTTTCTCTTCCACCTTACTCGTGTCGTCCATCACTTCACTGAGAGGAGTGAAATCCCTTTTGTATACGTTAAGCAGATCCCAAACCTCTGCAATGCACGCTGGTGCATTCTAGCTCTTCTTGCATTTCTTCTGGTGCCTGAAACGCGGAATAGGATGCGTAAATTCCATTCATTCTTACTTCTTACTCATGGTTCAGTAGTCAGTTGTTCCGTGCTGAAGATTTTGATGACTAACCAAAAGCTTGAAGACCCTCTTCCTCTTTTTTCCGCTTCCATCCTCCAGATAATCTGTCATTTGTTATTGCTTTTATTTTGCTCCAAAATTTAATCCATCCTTTACTGTTTTACCTATCTATTACTTATATATGTAGGGGTGTATCGAGAACGCAGCAAACCAATCGTAACGAAATCGGAACAAAATTCCGACGCTACGTCAGATGTCGGCTCTGATATCGTAACGATATCTTAACGAAAGTTGTATGAAGTGGTTGACATAATTTCGGAACGAAATGTCGGAGCGAAATCGGATCGATTTCGGTTAGAATTCAGAACGAAATCGGAAGAAAATTCGTACCGAATTCGGAAGAAAAACAATAATATATTCGAAGGGAAATTTAGTTCCGATGTTTTCTCCGAAATCAGAACGAAATATGAACGAATTCCCTTGTGAAACATCGTATAGAAATCGGAACCAATTCTGAACGATTTTGTTTCCGAAATTGTTCAGATGTGTCGGACATCCGACATTTGGTTTGCTGGGAACCTGTATGTCAGTGGTGAGCGAAACAGAATTTAACATATAACATTTGTTTATATAACATTTGTAATATAAAGAATTTTCTAAATAATTCTAATCTAAAATCATACTTGAAATTAATTATTAAAGAATATTTACAAAAAATACTTAAACGACCAAGTGTTGTGGGATTAATCCACTAGTGGATGCACGCGGCTGCCATATGTTATAAGGTTTTTTTACTCAATGGGAATCCGCAGAGTCATAAAATATTAATTGAGCTGTTATATGAACTCCACACCAAACAAAAAACACAGCTAATACAACTATTATGTTGATCTTATTAATTGAAGGAACAATTTACAAAATTCACATTATTTTTAATCTTTAGATTTGTTAATACATATGCCAAATTATTTCTCATACCGGTAATACCGTTATCGCAAAAATTAAACATCAATGTTGACACCCACCTATAATTTAAAATATTGAAAAAAGCTGCAATAAAATATTTTATTTTAACTTGTTGAACCAGTGCCAATTGGCTATTCATCGCATTTTTTTATTTATGATTGAATTTATCGAATTTTATTTATAGCCGTTTAATTCCGACAAATAAACAAACATTTTCTCTCATCTTCAATTTCATTGTTTTAAATATTTTATTGTCTTCATCAACCATTAATTCTTGAATTATAAAATAGTATAGTTTTATTGGCAGTTTTTGTTATTAAATAAACCTGTTTTTTTAAATTTTATTAAATTATAAACAGTTTTAATTGAATATAGTAAATGTGGCAAAAATGTTATTAATAAATGTTTGTCAATTAATGCAATCAACCGCTCGAAGACAAAAGTTCATCAAACTAAAAAGATCTCCGTTTGCTGAAAAATTATTTATTTCTATCATATAAAATGTGAATTTTATGATAAATTAAATATAATGCGTTTCGATTGTGTGATTTAGACGGAAATAATTAAATTTTAATGCCAAACGGGAATTTGCAAATGTTTTTATCATCTTTAGACAGAACAGAACAAATTCATCTTCTTCGATTTTATTTTAAATTTAAATTTTTAAAATGAATTTCATATTTCTTTCGTTGGGGCAGCGTACCTCCCGTGTTTTAAAAATTCAATATTCGAGTGTATCGGTTTGAAAATCAATTTTATTGTGTTTTCGACCATACTTATTTGGGGCCTAAAGACCCGACCTCGAACACTTTTCCACCCTCCACCATAATATGGAGGGTAGAGTTATATTTGTCAGTCCGTTTGTAACACATCGAAATATTCGTCGTGGTCCCAATAAAGTATACATTATGGTGGTTTTAAAAAATCGATTTCGGATTTTTTAAACGGCAGCCCCCAAAAATGATTAGTTTTGTTAGATTTTAAGATTGCCAAAGTTTAATCACAATTGGAAGATGTTAATACGTGCCACTGCACAGTGCCACAGCTTACATGGAAAGGTGTGACAAAAATACTTCTAGATAATATGTATATCGAACTGAAATTTTTACCAATGGGTCCTGGTGGCGTGAGAACTTACTTACTTACTTATCTGGCATTTTACAGAACATTTGTTCCATAAGCCGAACTAAGAAAAAATCTCCAATCCTCTCTGTTTGCTGCTGTATTTTCCCAATTTGGGATATGTAGCTTTGTGATATCTCGTTTCACTTGTTCGCTCCAACGAAGCTTTGGCCTTCCAGATCTGCGAGAACCTCCATGCGGCCCGTATTTATACGCCTTTTTAGCGGGTTCATCATCACTCATTCTTATAACATGGCCTAGCCATCGCAATCGTTGTATCTCGATTCGTTCAACTATATTGATGTCATTGTATAGTTGATACAGCTCGATGTTCATACGACGCCGATATTCGCCGTCAACACAGATTGGCCCGTAGATCTTTCGAAGAATTTTTCTCTCAAACACACAAAGCACTGCCTTATCTGCTTGAGCAAGTACCCATGCTTCGGAACCATACATTAGCACGGGTAGTATCAGTGTTTTGTACAGTGTTATTTTTGTTTGACGAGAGGTGGCTTTATTCCTAAACTGCTTACTCAGCCCAAAGTAGCATCTGTTAGCCAACACTATTCTTCTTCGTATTTCACAACTGATGTTATTTGTTGTGTTTATGGCGGTGCCGAGGTAGACGAAGTCCTTTACTACCTCAAAATTATAGGTACCAACATTCACAGATGGTGCTGTGTTTATGGACATATTACGCGTCGATACCATCAACTTGGTTTTTACGCCGTTTACTGCCAGACCAACTTTAGCAGATTCTCTTTCGACTTTTGCAAAGGTGTCAGTTACTTCCTTTACCGATCGACCCATGATGTCAATGTCGTCGGCATAAGCCAGTAACATGTGGCTGTTCGTGTATATCGTTCCATTTCTTTTGACCTTCGCGTCTCGTATGACCTTTTCCAGCAGGATGTTGAATAGATCACACGACAGGCCGTCTCCTTGTCTGAAACCTCTTTTGGTAGTAAACTCTTCGGAGAGGTTCTTTCCAATTTTAACTGAGGATCTCGTCTCAGTTAATGTCATTCTACAAAGTCGAATGAGCTTTGCAGGAATACCAAAATCAGACATGGCTTGGAACACCTTTGAACGTATAGGGCTGTCGAATGCTGCTTTATAATCGACGAAAAGATGGAAGGTGTCGATCTGCATTTCTTGGGTCTTTTCCAGGATTTGTCTCAAGGTAAATATCTGGTCAATGGTGGATTTGCCAGGTCTAAAGCCGCACTGATAGGGTCCAATAATTTCATTGATCATAGGCTTTAGTCTCTCACACAATATGCCAGATACTATCTTATATGCAATAGGGAGCAGACTTATGCCCCTATAATTGGAGCACACAGTCTTATCACCCTTCTTGTGGACTGGACATAGGATGCTCACGTTCCAATCGTCGGGTACGCGTTCTTCCTGCCAGATGGTGCTAACTAGCTGATGCATACACCTTATCAGCGTGTCGCCTCCGGTTTTGAACAGCTCGGCTGGTAGGCCATCTGCTCCTGCCGCCTTATTATTCTTCAGCCGGTTTATTGCTGTCCTTACCTCATCTTGGCTGGGCGGTATACATTCAATACCATCATCTGGGATTGGATCTCTGGTATCTTCGCCGTCTTCAC
Organism: Musca autumnalis; assembly: GCF_047663935.1. NCBI lineage: Eukaryota > Metazoa > Arthropoda > Insecta > Diptera > Muscidae > Musca > Musca autumnalis. The sequence goes on from NW_027411866.1 coordinate 140,173,915, forward strand.
TGCTATCGGATACCAACAGTTTGGAAAAATGTTCTTTCCATATCCTGAGCACACTATCTGTATCAGTTACCAAATTACCTTGTTGATCTCTACAGGAGGATATCCTGTACCAAAGCCATCAGTTTGATGCTTCACTCTTTGGTAGAATTTTCGGACTTCGTTCTGTCTCCTGTACATCTCCATTTGTTCACACTCCCTCTTTTCCATTTCTCTCTTTTTCCTGCGGAAAAGACGTTTCTCCTCTCTCCTTTTCTCCCCATACCTCTCTCGTGCGCTACGCGTTGCTACTTATTGTAAAGTAGCCCTATATGCCGCATTTTTTTCTTCGGTAGCAGCACGGCACTCCTGGTCATACCACGGATTCTTTGGTGGAGGTCTCTGGTATCCAAGTACTGATTTTGCGGCTGTTTGCATGGAGTGGGCAATATTTTGCCATTGTGCTGATATGTTATCGGGACGAGAAGCGCTATCATTAAGCAATTGGGTCAGTTGAGTGGAATATACTGTGGCTATCTGTTGTGTTTGCAGCTTGGCGATGTCCAACTTTCGTGTTGTGTCTGTCCGTGCTTTATTTGCAACGTTTAGACGGGTACGTACCTTTGCTGCAACGAGGTAATGATCCGAATCTATGTTTGCTCCTCGGAACGATCGTACATCCAACACGCTCGATGAATGTCTTCCATCTATCACAACGTGATCAATTTGATTTATTGTTCTTTGGTCTGGAGACAGCCAAGTGCCCTTATGAATATCGAGATGCTTAAATCTGGTACTGCTAACTACCACGTTTTTTGCCGCTGCGAAGTCTATCAGCCTCATTCCATTGTCTGATGTTTCACTATGTAGACTGAATTTCCCAACTGTTTGTCCAAAGATATTCTCCTTTCCAATTTTGGCATTAAAATCGCCTAGAACAATTTTAATGTCATGGGCAGGACAACGGTAATATGTTTCTTCTAAGCTCTCGTAGAATATATCTTTGGTCTGTTCGTCCTTGTCTTCGGTTGGGGCATGAGCGCAGATAAAGCTGATGTTGAAGAATTTTGCTTTAAATCGAATTGTAGCAAGTCTTTCATTCACTGGGGTGAAGCTGGAGACCAGATGTTTTAACCTCCGACCAACTACAAAACCGCAACCAAACTCATGCTTTGTGTCATGGCAGCTATAATACAGTGCGTCACCTTTAGGTGTTGTTGTGACATCTTTCCCAGTCCATCGTATTTCCTGTATGGCAGTAATATCGGCTTTGTACTTTCCAAGTACGTCTGCCAATGCGTAGACTGCACCTTCTCTATAAAGAGTGCGAACATTCCAGGTGCAGATTCGCAGATCATGGTCCTTAAAACGTTTGCGGGGTTCGTCAACTTTAGAGGGGTTTGTTTTTCTTTTCTTTCGTTTTTTCATAGTAGGCTGTTTTTTTCTAGGGGAGGGTTACTAACCCGACGCCCAGACCCAAGTTTTAACCTTTCTTATGGGTGAACGCGCGGCACATGTTAGCTCACTACCTTTAACGGGTGTTAAAGGCAGTTCCCCAGGTGACACCACGGGGAGGTCAGTGTCCACTTGAAATGAAAGAGGGACCAAGATAAATCCTGGGCTTTGCCATGTTAAAGCCAGTCAAGACCGTTGCTTGGTATCATTCATCCCCTACGTCACAATACCGAAAATCGGAAGGTACCGTTATATGGGAGCTATACCAAAACATGGACCTACATTAATGATTTTCAGTGAAGAAGTTTCGTGGCCACAGAGACCCGCAAAAGTCAAATTGCAGCTAGTTCGTTTAAAAATTATAGCTAAAACCGTTAAAATACCGAAAATCGGGGGGGGGGGGGGGGGGTAAAATACCAAAACATAGACCTATGTTGATGATTTTTAGTGAAGAAGTTTCGCGACCTCAAATGTCAAATTACAGCTAGTTCGTCAAAAATTTCGGCTAAAATTCTTTAAATACGAAAAATCGTGAGGTACCGTTATATGGGGGCTGTACCAAAACATGGACCAATGTTGACAATTTTTGGTGGAGAACTTTTGTGACCACAGAGAACCTCAAATATCAAATTACAGCTAATTCGATTAAACATTGTGCTAAATCTAATTATGGATTAATTCAGCTGAATCGGACTAAAATGCGACTTGTACGTTGCGAACAAAAATACATGGACAGGCGGACAGACAGACGGACATGCATATCCCCAGAAGGAACTATGGGTCTATTTCGCTTCCTTTTGTATGTTACATACAAATGCACAAAGACATAATACCCCTTACCAGTGTGTGGTGTAGGGTATAAAAATACTGGTTTTTCTGAGAAAAATACAATTTTGGCGAGTTTTTGTTTTTATTGACTAACAAACACCACCAAACAAAGCAGACACAATTTGTGCTGCTTTTTATACCCTCAGCCTTTAGGCTAAAGAGGGTATTTACACGACCAAAAATGTGCCTCATCAAAATAATGGTTTTAGACCCCAAGTATGTTTGTACGATATCCGTTTCAGACAATTTTGAGTAGATCTAGCAATGTCCGTCCGTCTGTCTGTCTGGCTGGCTGGTGCGCACGATAACTCTCGAACGGATCAATCGATCCGGTATCGAAATATTTTGCCCAGATTCGATTTAAGTTCGAAGATGGGCCATATAGGTCCACTCCTTCATGTACCTCCCCCACAAATGTTCAAAAATTGTCGCAAAACTTGTGCTCACGATAACTCTTGTAGGGAATAACCGATTTGGTCCATACTTTGCACATCGTATAATTTCTACCAAACTTAGATTAGGTTCCAATATGGACTCAATCGGTCCACTCCTTCGGGTACCTTCCACACAAAATTTCGGATAAGTTCAGTTTAGGACCTGGTCTCATATCGCTTTGATTTTTGTTTACGCAAGTTGTATTCGCTGTCCTCTATACGACGCTGTAAGTTTCATTAGGGGCAAGTCCATACTTCCTGAGAAAATAGCCTGAAAGTTACAAAAAACACTATGACACCGTGTGTAGTGGTTGCAGCGCAAGATAACTTTCGAACGGATCTGCCGATTCGGTCCAAAATTTGGCTTTCGTAATATTTTGTCCAAACTTAGTTCAAGTTCAAAGATGGATTATATCGGTCCACTCCTTGCGGTACCTCCCCCACAAAAGTTCTAAAATGTTCGGAAAATTTGTGCGTACGATAACTCTTGAAGGGAGTAACCGATTTGGTCCGTACTTTGCACATTATGAAATTTCTACCAGACTTAGATGAGGTTCCAATATGGACTCAATCGGTAAACTCCTTCGAGTACCTCCCACACAAAATTTCGGAAAAGTTCAGTTTAGGACCTGCTCTCGAATCGCCTTGGTTTTTGTTGTAACATCTTGTATTCACTGTCCCCTATACGAAGGAGACATTTCCTTAGGGGCAAGTCCATACTTCCTGAAAAAATAGACTGAAAGTTGAAAAACAAACCCAATGAAACCATGTTTATGGGTGGAAGCACAAAATAATTCTCGAACGGAAATGCCGATTCCGGCCAAAATTTGGCCTTCGTAATATTGTTTCCAAACTTAGTTTAAGTTCGTAGATAATCTATATCGGTCCACTCCTTCAGGTACCTACCCCACAAAAGTTCAAAAATATTCGGAAAAATTGTGCACACGATAACTCTTGATGGGAGTGACCGATTTGGTCAATACTTTACACATTCTCATAATATCTTCCAGATATAGATTAAGTTCGAATATGGACTGTATTTATCCACTCCATCCCGTACCTCCCACACAAAATTTTGGATAAGTTCACTTTAAAACTTGCTATTGAATCACTTTGATTTTTGTTGAAGCAACTTACATTCGCTGCCTCAATTACGATGGTAAAAGTTGTTTCAGGGGCGAGTCCATACTTCTTGAGAAAACAGCCCGAAGGGTGCAAAAACCCCCTATGGCTCCATATCCATTCCTTTAAGCATCTCCTCCGCACATTTTTGAACTTTAATTCTAGTCAACATTTTTGTCGGTTCATATGACCAAAATTTTGAAACCCCCTAAATACACAAGTTTTTTTATGAAAAAAGTGTTTGAATTTGCACAGGCTGAGGGTATATCTCTGTCGGCAAAGCCGACTGATACTTTTTTACTTGTTCAATATTTATTTTGAAAATAAAAATAGGTAAAAAAACGTTTTAAGTTAAACGGTTTTATGTTAAACATACATTGCAATGTTTAAGATAAATGTACTAAAAACCAAAAAATAATAAAATAGATACAGTCGTGGGAATTATAAACATATGCATAGACTAGACTAAAATAAAACCGTGGGGCACGTCAATTGTCTACAATCGTTGATTAAAATGTTTGTTTTGTAATGTTACACTGTAATTAGGCAGTTGTTCAACCGACAACGATGGACGTGTGATAAGTAGGGCTAGAATGTGGAAACAAGCTAGCAAGCTCGATTATAAGCGAGTTTTAGGGTTTCATAGTGGTGAGCGAGTAGTACTTTGTCGATTAAAGACAAACTACGAGCAGTGAAACGATTCCTCGCCAGCCAGCAGTGTGAATGTCCAACGATAAACTAGTTGAAACATCTCTTTTATTTACATGGAGTGTATAACTATTGGAATTTCCATGAGCAAGAAATAGTAAGTAATTTCCTCACCGTCTGCGGGCCAACTGCCTAACGACGAATTAAACGATTCTTCTATCGCACATTAAGTCGATAATTTGTAGACAATTGACGTGCCCCACGGTTTTATTTTAGTCTAGTCTATGCATATGTTTATAATTCCCACGACTGTATCTATTTATTATTTTTTGGTTTTTAGTACATTTATCTTAAACATTGCAATGTATGTTTAACATAAAACCGTTTAACTTAAATAGTTTTTTACCTATTTTTATTTTCTAGTTTTTATTTCGCATTCTGTTTAATTCATTTAGTGCTTCATTATTGCAAGGTTTCTTGCCCTTTAGTTTATTGCAGTCCAACTCCTCTATACGTAGTCCCTGCAAAGATCTTACTCTACTAAGAGCCACGTAGGCTTGACCTTCTTCAAACAGTTTCGCACCTAAGTATACGACTGCGTGATCCACAGTGCTGCCCTGCATTTTATGTATAGTAGAAGCCCATGATAGTATTAAAGGCAACATTCTTCTTTCAGCCGTCCCATAATTGTACTTAGCTGGAAACTGTATGGCTTTCGGGTGTATAAGATGTACTGTATAGTGCACTGTATTCTTCTTGTAAAGCCCTTTTATTTGATACCCATATTGGTGGGATGGATAAAAAATTGTTATCAGCCATTTGGTAGCGGCGGCCATCTTAGATTTCAATTTTGCATAGTAAATTGTATTCTACTTGTTGAGACCTTTCATTAGATACCCATTTTGAGGGGATTGATAAAACCTAAGTTATACGCCATTTTGTAGAGGCCGCCATCTTAGATTTTAACTTTATATAGTACATTGTATTCTACTGGTTGAGCAATTTCATTTGACACCCATATTGATGGGATTGATAAAACCTACGTTATCCGCCATTTTGTAGCGGCCGCCATCTTGGATTTCAATTTTTTATAGCATATTGTATTCTGCTTGTTGAGCCCTTTCATTTGATACCCATATTGATGGGATTGATAAAACCTACGTTATCCGCCATCTTGGATTTCAATTTTTTATAGCATATTGTATTCTGCTTGTTGAGCCCTTTCATTTGATACCCATATTGATGGGATTGATAAAACCTACGTTATCGGCCATTTTGTAGCGGCCGCCATCTTGGATTTCAATTTTTTATAGTATATTGTATTCTGCTTGTTGAGCCCTTTCATTTGATACCCATATTGATGGGATTGATAAAACCTACGTTATCCGCCATTTTGTAGCGGCCGCCATCTTGGATTTCAATTTTTTATAGTATATTGTTGTTGAGCTTGTTGAGCCCTTTCATTTGATACCCATATTGATGGGATTGATAAAACCTACGTTATCCGCCATTTTGTAGCGGCCGCCATCTTGAATTTATAATGATAATGAATAAACATAATTGTATTGTCACCAAAATCCAAAGTGTATACAAAATTTCAGATTAATCGGTTGACAGGAAGAGGGTGAAATTTGAATTACTAAATTTGACCCAAGAATAAATAATAAACAAGTAAGAACGGCGTTAAGTTCGGCCGGGCCGAACTTGTTATACCCTCCACCACAAGTTGTATTGAAGTAAAATGGAATAATTAGTTTCCTTTCGTGTATGAAGAAGACTTAATACTAAATTTTAGCAATTTCGGTAAAACAATGTGAGGCACCATTCTATGGGGGCTATTTCAAAACGTCGATCTATACCGACAATACTGATAATACTCTTCTGGAATATTTTATAACTCTTGGAAGACGAAATAACGAATTTCAGCCATTTCGGTTAGATATTGACGTTCTATGGGGCTATATCGAAACGTGGACCTATACCGACGAATTTTAGTCAGAAATGGGGCAATATGAAAGCGTGGACCTGTACAGACATATTTCACATTGAAGACTAAATACCAAATGCCAGTCATTTTGGTGGAATATTGAAGACACAACCTTCAAAATACGAAAAATCGGGAGGTACCTTTCCATGGGGGCTATATGAAGGCGTGGACCTATACCGACAAATTTAAGGGGGAAGTTTGAGTACCCCCATAAAGTCTAAATACCAAATTTCAACCATTTCAGTGGAATATTGAGGCCACAACGTTCAAAATACCGAAAATAGGGAGGTACCGTTCTATGGGGGCTATATGAAGGCATGGACCGATACCGACAAAGTTCTGGGGGAAGTTTTATACCACCAACGTAGACTAAGTACCAAATTTCAGCCACTTAGGTGTGATAATGAAGCTAAAACCTTCAAAATACCGAAAATCGGGAGGTACCGTCCTATGGGGGCTATATGAAGTTGTGGACCGATACCGACAAAATTCTGGGGAAAATGTTTGTACCCCTAAAGAAGACTACGTACCAAATTTCAACCATTTTGGTATGATAATGAAGCTTAAACTTTCAAAATACCGAAAATCGGGAGGTACCGTTCTATGGGGGCTATATGAAGGTGTGGACCGATACCGACAAAATTCTCGGGGAAAGTTTTATACCCCTAAAAAAGACTACGTACCAAATTTCAGCCGTTTTGGTAGGATAATGAAGCTAAAACCTTAAAAATACCGAAAATCGGGAGGTACCGTTCTATGGGGGCTATATCAAAACGTGGACCGATATATCCCATTTTCAATACCAACCATCCTGCAAGTAATAAAAACGTCTGTACCAAATTTTGACTTTCTATCTTTAAAATTGCGGGCTGTATCTTGATTTCAACAAACAGTCGGACGGACGGACGGACGGACAGACGGACATGGTCAAATCGACATAGAATTTTATGCTGATCAATAATATATATACTTTATAGGGTCTCCGACGAATATTTCGATGTGTTACAAACGGAATGACAAATTTAATTATACCCTCCATATGGTGGAGGGTATAATAAAACAAACGGGGTGAGCTAAATATGAGAATTTCAGTTAAGTTTTTTGTGCGTTTTTTCACACTTCAACCACTATAACAAAGCCATTTGTTAACCGATTTAAAACAAACAATAGATTGTTCGAAAGATATTATTCACCACTTTAAAAGGAAAAAAGGGCAACTTTTGTAGCACAATGTAATTTATCGACATTTTCCCAAAAATGTGCCTGAAGGAGCGTTTCAATGATTTTGCGATGTATTAGAGAGTTCTTAATTACTGTCTTGGCTACAGTTTTTGTCTGAGTGTTGAATCGAAAATTACAAATGGTTTGGCTGTTATATGCCAAAATATCCAAAAAACGTGGATAAAAAACTACAAGTCAAAATCAGGACATATGCTCTAGTAGACTTTTTTCCCAGTAATCAGAAACGCGAAGCGCCCATTAAGGTTTTCAAATCGTTTCACACAAAACGTATTGTTCATTTGACTCGCTAAATAGTACATGATCAATATCCAAAAGTATGATTCGTCCTCCAGAGTTTCATGCGAAATTTCATGACGATTGGCACATGATCGCGTTCTGAAGATTCATTAAAATGCGGACCGACAGTCATATAAAGCCAGATAGAACCAATATTTTGAAGAATTACATTATTATGAAACAAAACCAAAAGTAGCATAAACAATTTTAGAACCCTGTAAATACATCTAAATCTAGGATTTTATCTGTCACGATTCCTAAAATTTCTTCACCATCATATAATGACAATTTGTCACATGGAAGAAAAATATATTTCATTAATGCGAGCATAAAGCTAGAGCCCGAATGAAAACATTTTTAGATACATTCTCAGACCTAATTTATCGATAAACTTCTCTACCTAAATTTTGTGGACAGAAAAGGAAATTAATTATTCCATTTTAGTTCGGAATATAAAAAGTTATGCTTTGCCGAACTTAACAATTGTTTATTAATTTCTTTCGTTTTTGATAGTATGGAATAAGCATCGTTTAGACCAGGCCTGTTCAGACACATACAAACACATTTTGTAATTGTATTGGTTTTGAAATACACAAATTTCAATTTTCCTTTGTCTCTCTGTATACTGTGAGAAATATCGTAACAGTTTTTTTTTATTTTATATTTCAAAATATAGAGTAGAATAATTATTTTATTTTGACCAAATGTGAACCAAATGTGACTGTTGATGTTATAATTTGTTGCAAATCAAGTTCGTGACAAACCAAAGTGCGTTGACAAACCAAACACTCTAATTTGCCGTAAAAATTTTAGGCAAATAAAAATTCGTATTCAGTATCTTCATTCATTTTTTCAGTGTACGCATATAAATTCATAGACAAATTCGAAAACAGAACCTTCCTCATTGAATGTTCAATAGAGACTGATTTTTAATTTTGAAAATATTCAAAACAAAAACAAAAGCTCTCTTTTTAAATTGTGTGTGTGAGAAAATTGACACACACCGACAGCTCAGGTGCGCACCTTGAGCAGGCCTGGTTTAGACCCAACACAACGATTACGGTCACTCTGGCATTTATTCCGAAACATACCCCCTATATCCACTGAATTGTCTGCTGCTATTTATTTAATTCGTAGCTATCCTGTATATCTCCGGGCTTCCCACTATGTCGCATATAAAATTGTATATTGTCAATAAAATTAAGGCCATACCCCAAATCTGTCTTTGCGAGACAAAGACCTCTTAGAACCTAATGATCATGTTGTATGCTCAAAATTGATATTAGACTCTATGATTATTTAGCGTTCTTTGCTTTGATAGTCTAATTCGTATTACATGCCATCCTTTAATATCTGAGGACCATTGTAGCTACATGAGAACTATAGAAATATATGTATTTCTTGGCTATGAATATGTGAAAATGTTAACAAATGTTTCAAAAATTATTTTTTAGATAATCTATAAAACTATTTTTCTATTGTGATACCATCCAATAGTCAATGAATGCTGTGATTTTAATTAATTTAATTGATTTTTTTGTACCAAACCATAATGAATACTGCATTAAGAAATGAACAATAAATGGAAATTTGTTTGACAAGACTTTTATAGCTGCCCTAGTATTTTGAAAAGTTTACAGTTTGTCATTAACCCGCATGCATTTTTTGAGCTATAAATAATACAGAAACAGATAAGAAAACAAAGGCTATCAGACAGACACTCATTATTCGGAAGCCAATAAATATTTATGCAAATTTTAAAATATTTCTTATGTCTACTTCCGCTCAATTAATTAATCAATCACATATTTGAAGACAATTCATCACCATCCACATCATATGATAGATATGAGAGATATTGGTTTTTTTATGTTTTTATTATGCTAAAAAGATGTTCAAATAGTGTAAACAAAAAAAATGGACAAAACGTTTTGTTAACTATAACAGATTGATATTGCCTGTATTTACTGAGTCGAATGTAGAAATTTGTTTCTGATTCCTAAACAATTTTATTCCTTCATTATTTTCGTAACGTAATGGCTAAGTTTTTAATTTATTGATTTTAATTGATTTTCATTTTCTTATAGTTTTTTAACATTATATTTCCTATTAAAATATTTAAACCTATAGTTTTCTTTATAATATACATACATATGTGAACAACATAATTGTAGATACATTTGAAAAAATGGACATTCTCAAAATCGAAGCTTGATTTATTTAGAAGATACAAAAATAGACACAGTCGGACCTCGATTATCCGTAAACTTCCATTATCCGGGAAAGAAAAAAAAATAAATTTTTACCGAATTTAACACCGATTAACCGCGAAAATCTTTATGATCAGGGATTATAATTCATTCGACTAAATTTCAATTTACAAAAACAATGTACAAATGAATTATTTGAGATTCATATTGGCTCAATGATATGGGACCTACTTTTTATTGCTGAGTCCGAACGGTGTGTCTTACGACACCACTTGTAGAGAAGGTTTTCATGGCTTAAATACTCAGGAAATGTCGCCAGCATTACTGAGGGGGAATTTTGCCACCGTTGCAAATTTGATTTGCTTGGCCTGGGATTCGAACCGAAACCTTCTGAGTGCAAGGCGGACGTGCTAACCATTGCACCACAGTGGCCCCCAAAGATTTCAACATAATTTGGCGAAATCTTTCTAGACCAAATTACGTCACATAAATCGACTCTGAAAGTGATTCAATGTACATATATCCCAAAAAGGAACTGTGGGTCTATCTCGTTCCCTTTTGTGTGTTACATACAAATGCACAAAGACAATGTGTAGAGTCATTACATTAACCAGGCAAATCGATTATCCGTAATGCCTTCGGTCCCGACCATTATGGATAATCGAGTTCCGACTCTTCGTCAAAATAGGCTTAGACTTGAATACATTTTATAAGGTGGTTAACAAAGAAGTAGAAGGGCTAATTTCGGGTAAATCCAAAAATTCCCAACACCTATTTCGACATTTGAATTTAGTCTAAAACTCATAATTCACAAACTAATGATAAATGAATTTACTTAATCGCAAGGAAATGTTTTAAAATATTTTCTGTTTAGAAAAATATAATCCATATATACACACATACATTCATATACGTTTTGTCATATATATATGATGACAACTTTCACTGCATAAAATTGTTTCCTCCATATATTCTTCAATTTTATTACACTATTTAGCCTTGTAGAAGTTTATTCTACACCCTACACAAAAAATTGAAACATTCAATCTATATATAAACCATTAGGGAAAAAATCAAAGTCCGACCTACACCTTTGTGAATATGTGAAATATATATGGGCGCTGCATCCAAATCTCGACAGATTTCCATATAATTAAGCACATTTATTTACAGTCACACTTTAAAAATTTCAGCAAACAACGAATCTTAAATGTCAAATTAAAGGTAGTTCGATCAAAAATGTAGCTAAAATTCTCAAACTGCCAAAAATCGGGAGGTACCATTATGTGAGGGCTACAGGAAAACATTGACCTACACCAAAACATATACCTATGGAAAAAAAAAGACTCTCAGGTGCAAAAATATGTATAGCGTCCTAGCTCAATTATTGTGGTCGCTGGAGTGATTACAACATATTTTTCCTATGGCATAATATTGGAACAATATTCAAAACAAGGGGAGTTATCCTAAGAGCAAATTAAGGTGCTAAAACAGGTTGAAGTATGCACTTGGAAAAATGTATCAGTGGTCATCCGTTATCCGGATATAAGTGATCGTAGAATTCATCTTTTTTTAATATTTATCGCATTTTAATTATTATCTTATTGTATAATGGTTGTCAGCTCTCTGTGTCTTGCAGCATTCAGCAGATCAGTTTCGTTAGTATAACCTGTCCAGTCCATGATGTTTTTGAGCCAGGATGTTTCTTTCCTTCCTCTAGCTGGCCTTCCTTCAATTTTTCCCTTCAGAATTGCTTGTAAAATTATGTATTTGTTGTTCCTTAATACAAGAAATAAGAAATACGTGAACAAATTTTACGCAAACTGTTCTGGGTTTCAGGCATCAGATTTAACGCAAGAAATGCTAGAATGACACGGGAGTTTCAGCGTGCATTAGAGATGTTTGAGATCTGCTTTAACTTTGCAAAGGGATGTCGCTTCTATCTTTGAAGTGGCGGAAGACGCGAGTGAGGTGGAAGAGAAACTTCATGTCTTTTCTCCAGCCGCATGTTTCCTTAATCACAGTTTTACCATTAGAGAAGGTTGTTTTCAATTGCTCAACAAATTAGCTGCACAAAGAAGTACTCGATGTTTGGCAATTTAGTCGACACGTGAAGCTAATCAATCGTGCATGATAACACGATTCAGCACGTGCTGACAAATGATGAATTTGGGTGCGGACTAACTTTTCTACTCGAACATTTGTTGCAGTAGAGCTACAACGTCTGTCTTTTTGCCTGTATTCACGCTTGTTGTATCGGCACCAATCATCACAATAGATCCCCACAGGTAAAACTTATCTAACACATCCTGGATACATTCTGCGATTATATGAGCCTTCCCATCTTATAATTTGAGCGTAATCAACTTTATTTCTGTAGATTCATTCTTGAGGACCATGGTCTGACATTAAAAGCTCTCAAGGTGTTTGTCGTCAAAGTACGTGCTCCACTTCTCCAGCTAAAACATGCTTATCAAGTTGTTTTTCAGCCGAGCAGCTTCCTTGTGGATAATATTGTGAATTCCTGACTGACATGGGATTGGAATTTCAATGCCTTCAGCAGAGAGATGCTGGAACATAAAAAACTTTGCTGCTTTATTGGACGACAGGTTTGAGCTTGTAGCAAAGCGTCTTGCAATGCCTGTTGGTTTATGTTTCATTTTGCTCGTTGTTGCTGCAAGGGCTATCTGTGAGGCCGGGGCGATTTCTGATTCTTGGTATTGTACTGAGCAAAAAAGTCAACTGAACCATATGTCTACCCTGAAAATTAAGCCCCCGGATTTTGACTTGAAGTTTTTTTAAGGTCTTTTGGATATTTTGGCATGTAACAGCCAAACCACTAAGATTTTCGATCCAACACAAAGACAAAAAATGTAGCCAAGACAACAGTTAGAATTCTCTGGTACATCGCAAAAGTATTGGAACGCTCCTTTTGGTAGTTATGGCCTCGAGAATGTGCAAATTTTTCGGAAAATATCGATAAATGACACTGTGCTACAAAATGGGACTCAAAGTAAGTGGGTGTAAAATTCCTTTTGGAGATGAAAGCCCTTGGTGAGTGTACTAAGAACCCAAAATGAAACTTTCACCATAGGCCAAGTTTCCGAGATACCGCGTGATTAATGGCTTAATTTTGGCACATTAATTTGTGAGAAAATAACTTTATATTTCTGTTTAGCATTATTGTAGCTTCATTTTGACATTACATGTCTTCAGTCAAATCGAATAGTGGATCTTTTTGTAGAATATTTCATCCCTCTAACTCAATTCCTTCCATATCCTTTTCGTCCTTTATGTTTTGAACCGTAGTAAAAGTACCACAAGACGAGAATTTACAGCATCCAAATATTCTACAAAAACGTTATTCAGAAGATTGCTGACTAATCGATATTCATTCCCCTGATTTCATGGTCCTTTTTGACGTTTACCCAGTTTTTGTTCAGAAAACTATGTTTTGCTTTTATGTATATTCGTTATTAATCTGTGGTGCTCCTGAAATCCTTCCCATAAATTGCCCTTGTAATGACGAATACGTTAATAACAAAATTTATTGGAGAATAGATCCGGTTATCTAAAATTTTGAACCGGATATTCTGATATCATTAGAAATCTAATAAAATTGTCAATCACATGCCAGGAAGTAGATGATTACAACTTTGTTGGTCCCTATGCTAGAACAAAAAACCGTTTACTTAAACCGAAGGAGCGTTCTAATGCTTTTGCGATGTACCAGAGAGTTCTTACTTGTAGTCTTAGCTATATTTTTTGTCTTTGTGATGGATCGAAAATCTCAGTGGTTTGGCTGTTACATGCCAAAATATCCGAAAAACCGCGAAAAAAAAACTTCAAGGCAAAATCCGGGCGCTCGATTTTCACCGTAGACATATGGTCTAGTTGACTTTTTGGCTCCGTACAATCCCAAGAACCAGAAACTGCAGGCGCACGTGATGGTGTTGAAATCGCCCCACTCTACTATCTGTACTGTTGTCGGATGAGTCCGAGCTACTTCGAAACAATCATATGTAAATATGTAAATATATAATAAATCGTATGTAAATATATTGATACGTGAAGGTTTTCTACCCATTGAGAATCCGAAATATTAAGTTACAACCACTACAGTAAAAAATCCCTTTAACGGACTTCAGATCGGCCGGTATCGTTTACCTTCCAATACAAAAAAAAATTTAGATAAGTTTTTTAACCACAATAAAACTTAAATTAGAAAATAATAATAATATAATAATAATAATTGTTCCACAAACATCCCAGAAGGGACAAGGGAGACTTCTCTCATATCAATGAGTGCACCCCGATTCATATTTAGCTCACTGATATGGGACCTACTGTTTATCGCCGAGTCCGAACGGCGTGTCTTAAGACACCACTTGTAGAGAAGTTTTACAAGGCTGAAATACTCAGGAAATGTCGCCAACATTACTGAGGGGTATTTTGCCAACGTTGAAAATTTTGATGTTTGCCTGGCCGGGGAATCGAACCCACGACCTTCAGCGTGCAAGGCGGGTGTGCATACCATTGCACCACGTTGGCACCCAATTAGAAAATAGAGGTAGAGAAATTTTATGACTTCTTGGAACCTTAACAGAGAAATACTGCTATTTTTGTATAAAAAATATACTCAAAATAGAAAAAATCCTCCGAATCCAATGTGAAAATCGCCTGTACTTCCTATATGGGGGCTATATTAAAACTTGCAACTATACCCACAATATTCTACAGGAATGTTGTATTCCCATATCCATAGCCTCCCGTCATGGACTTAGTTTTTGAGATGTTTATTTCGAGCCCAACTGAACGCGACTCATTTTTAATGGAGTTGATATTTTCCTGCAGGTGACTAGTTACTTGGCTCAGTAGGAATACGTCATCAGCGTATTCCAAGTCTTCCAGGTGTTTAAACGGCAATCACTGGATTCCACGTCTGCCATTCAAAGCTGAGCGCATTACATCGTCGATAACAAGGATGAAAAGTGTTGGTGACAGAATACATCCCCTGTTTTGACCTCAAAAGGATCTGATTATTTACCATTTTGAAGAACTCTGCATCTGAAGTCGGTGTACATGGCCTTGATAAAATTGAGTATTTTTGTCGGTATGTTACGTCGTACTAGGATATTCCATTGAGAGAGTCGGTTGATACTATCAAAAGCTTTCATGAAGTCTATGAATGGCAAGTATGCGAAACTCATAGCACTGCTCCAATACTACTCATATTCATACAGTGTTATTTAGGTCAACACCGGAACGATTCTCTCTGAATCCAAATTGATTCTCTCGCAGTGTATCAATGACCGAGTCGGATATTAGGGTTAGAATTATACGACTTAATATTTTGCTTGGGGTTGGTAGTAAGTTAATACCCATGTAATTGTTGCATTTTTTAGGTCCCCTTTTTTGTATTTATATCAGGATGCCTTCATTCTAAGGGGAAGGAAGTACTTCTTCCTCCCAAATTTTTAATATATACGGGTGACAGATAATGTGTCTGAGAGCTTAAAAATACCAAAAATCGGAAGGTATCATTCTATGGGGTCTATATCAACACGTGGATCTATAAAGACAAATTTTTGGGGAAGTTTTGTAGCTCCAAAGAAGACCAAACACAATATTTCAGTCGTTTAGGTGGATTTTGAGGCCACAACCGTCAAAATACCGAAAACCGCGAGGTACCGTTCTATGGGGGTTATATGGAAATGTGGACCTGTACCGATAATTCTCCTCTGCAATGTTTTATACCCCCATCGAAGACTAAATATCATCCATTTCGGTTTGATAATGACACTGAAACCTTAAAAATACCGAAAATCGGGAGCGACCGTGAACCGATGTCGAAAAAATTCTGGTGGAAAGATTTATGCCCCAATAAAAACTAAGTTCCAAATTTCAGGCATTTTGGTGCGATATTGAGGCCACAACCTTTAAAATACTGAAAATGTACCGATGTACCGTTCTATAGAGGGCTATATCAAAACGTGGAACGATATAGCCCATTTTCAATACCAAACATCCTAGGTGTAATAGAAACTGTTGTACTTAATTATAAAGCTCTATTTTAAATATTGCGAGCGGTATCTTGGTTTCAACAGACGGTCGAACGGACGAATTATTAATATATACCTTATGGGGTCGTGTATTACAGAATGACAAAGTTAATTATAAACTAAAATGCGGGGATATTAAAACGGCACTTGAAGCTTTGAGAAACGGCAGATCCAGCGGTCCCGGCGATATAGCGGCAGAACTAATAAAATATGGTGCACCAACTCATTCGAAACGCTTGGGTAACAGGGAAAATACCAGACGATAGGAAAAAGGGGTTTATAATAACAATTCCAAAAAATAGTGACCTTAAATTGTGTGTAAAAATTGGAGAGGTATCTCTTTATTAAACTCCTTTGCCAAACTTATGGCAACAAGGCCTTCAAAATATTCTACGATGCCAACAAGCTGGGGCCTAATTCTCGCATCCGTTATCGAGCGAGTTTTTGTTCGAAAAAAAATTCCGATCCGTAGATACTAATTGGATGACACGATACGAATGGAATTATTCAAAAAATTTATCGATTATTGTTAGAATTTAATCGATAACTGAACCGTCGAATCATATGTTTTCATCTAAAAAAGTAAACAAACCCATTTTTGCCGCTTTGTTAAGAGTTGAAATACAAAATAAAATGGATACAACTTTATTTGTATTATCTTCTTCGGAAGATGAAGATGGTAATAATATAAATATAATAAGAAAACAAATTCGAGAACGTAGTGATATCTTTTCTTTGTCAGATACTGCGTAAGTAAAATTACAAAAATTTTATGTTTGTGTGACATTTATGTTTTCATTTCATTGCAGTTTCCGGCAACGTTTCAGGCTGACAAAGGAAGCATTTCGATATGTGTTATCTCGTCTAGATTTCACTGGACATGTGTCAACATCCATTTCGCCAATTCTACAATTGGCATCCACATTATGTCTCCTGGCTAGTGGAAGCTTTCAGCACACCGTGGGAAATGATTTTCTGCTGGGAATGAGCCAGAGCGGAATCTGTAAGGTTGTTCACCGAGTTGTAAAAGAAATGGAACAAAAGCTTTGTGCAGAGCACATCAACTTTTTGCCAGACCATTCGGCATTGTGTATGGAACATTTCTGTTCAAAGTTTCGGATTCCCGGAGGTAAAAATTTGTGAATTTTCATTTAAAATATGAAATAATATTACATATGTATTTTTATATCTTTCAGTAATAGGTTGTGTGGGTGGAACACATCTCGGAGCATATGTTCTTCAACCGGAAGGGATACCATAGCCTAAATTCTATGATTGTAAGTTGAATTAAACTAATTTTCCTTGTAATTAATAGAAACATCTTACTTTAATTCGCACAGATTTGTGATCACCAATACATAATTACGGCGATCTGCTCAAAATATGGCGGCGCAGCTCATGATTCCTTCGTTTGGAAGCATTCCGATGAAAGCCGATTATTGGAACAAATGTACACCAACAACAACTTCAGAAACGGATGGCTTTTGGGTATGTATTTTCCTATGATATTTTTAGATAATTTTATACACTTATTTTTTATTTTACAGGAGACTCCGGGTATCCACTGGAGCCATAGTGCATTACACCATATAGAAATCCAGCCGATGGATCACTTGAATCAAAATTTAATGAGGTTCACTTATCGGCTAGATGCATAATCGAAAGGACTATTAGTATACTTAAGGCCAGTTGGAAAATTGTTTGCCATGATAAAAGGAGTAGGTATACCCCTGAAAAAAATTGCACTTTTCGGAAATGTCTGTGCTGCCCTACACAACATTTGTATCAAATTTAAAGTGCTTAGGTATACCGAAAAAGATTTTAATATTGAATATGTCACAATTGAAGTAGAAACAACCAACCACACTCAACCCAATAAGATTGGTGAAAAATAAGAAACCAAATCAAAACAACATTGTACCAATCTATGTAAAAATAAATATTTTATTAAAAAAATAAACAAAAACAAAACTTATTCAATTCATATTTTCTAGGGTAATTATATAAACACAGCTATTCATTTCACTTTTTTAAAGTTCTGTCAAGATTAAGGTACTTGGGTCAATGAGTATGTAATAGAAATATATATGTAATAGACATATGTATATATAGGTACAAAGTTATAAACGTTTTATTACCAATCGGCTTTTTCTTTCAGCATGTTTAATTCCAGCATTTTCATCTCGAGCTCGACCTTTTTTATGGCCATATTTGAGACATGTTCTTCTTCTTTTATTTTTAAAGATCTTTCTTTCAGTTTATATGTATCCTCTTTTATTTTTAATGACTTCTTTTTAGATTCTATTAGAGAATCCCAATATTTCTTTCACGCATACCTTCATCGTGTTTCTCAATATTCTCTTTTAAAAGAGACATCTTTGACACAGATTTGGTACGACGACTAGATGAAGGAGCAGTAGAACCCGTACTGCAGTCTAAATCATTTCCTACATCCATCGATTCTTCTTCAACGGTTTCCACCTCCTTTTCCTTCGATGTTCCAAGACTTTGTACTGAGGAAAGTCCTTCTACAGCCACTGTCAAACCTGCTGCTTCTAGGATCTGCTCTTCTGATTGGGTGAGGACTTTTTCCTCGTAAGGGCCTCTACCTGTCTGATTTTTTGAGGCCTTGTTAAAAGAAAGCTTCTTCTTCACATGCTGTTTTTGGTCAGCATAAACCTAAATGTTGAAGAGAAAGGTGTCAAACCTAATTTTCTATAAAACATTTAAAAAAATACCTTTCGCCACAGGCTGGCGGTCTTTACTGGCGGCCCTGCTCCATTTAGCTTGACTGATAATTGCTCCCATAAACGATTTGATGATGCTCTGCCTTCAGGACAATTAGATATTCTTCCTTTTGCAAGTCCCGGGTGGTCGGACATAATTGCCTTTTGTTTGAAGTTAATTTTGTTGGAATTAGTGCTCCTATGAAATAGAATGTTGAAATATGTCCATTTTATTGGTTTAATTACATTTATTGATACTTACATTTCGTTTATGTTTTGTTTTGCTTGTTTTTTTTTTCTATTCGACAGCTAAATTTTGGCGGGCAAAAACACGAATGGTTTCATTCGACATATCGATAAATTTTATTCGATAACGGGTACGGGAATCCACAAAATGAAAATTTGTATCGAATCAACTCGATATCGAGTATGAGAATTAGGCCCCTGGTTTTCGTCCTGGAAGATCTTGTGCTGACCACATAAACACTTTACGCATTATGATTGAACAGTCCAGAGAATATGTACAACTCGCCATTATATTTAGCTTTTGTCGACTTCGAACGAGCCATTGACACCGTGCCACGAGACGCTATGGAAAATCCTTACTCTAAACGCAATTCCCGACAAAATAGTGCAACTCATTTGGCAGCTCTACAGAAAGCCCACCTTTTTCTACTACTGCCGGTGTTAAACAAGGATGCATACTCTCGCCAACCTTATTCCTTATAATGCTCGACTATATGATGCAAACAACAAGTATAGAAGCTCCTTATGGTATTAGGTGGAACCTCAACGATCGTCTTAATGACATTGACTACGGTGACGATATTTGCCTGATGGCCCACCGTTTTGTGGACATTCAAGAAATACTGAAAAATCTCGTAATAAACACAGTAAGCATAGGTATCAAGGTAAACATTAAAAAGGCAACAATGATGAGTATTGGCACAAATGTAACGACTCCTCTGACCGTAAATGGAACTGCTATCGAAAACCTCGAAACCTTCAGCTATCTCGGGAGCATAATATCAGCGAACGATGGATCTGAAGAAGATATATTGGCTCGCATCGACAAAGCCCGAGTAGCCTTTCAAGCGCTCCACTAAATATGTGAAGTCGGTACTGCTTTATGGCTCCATCACGTGGGTCTTCACACAATCCAATATGAACAAGGTGCAAACGTTAATAAACCGATGCCTTAAAAAATACTCCGCATATACTGGCCCAATACAATGTCAACACACGAACTGCTAGAACTCACCAACAATATAACAGTTGAGTCAGATATAAAGATAGGCAAATGGACCTGGATTGGTCACATTCTCCGAAGGCCTAACGATGACGTGACAAAATAAGCATCACATTGGAATCCTCAACGCCAACGAAGACAGGGAAGGCCACGAATGACGTGGATAAGGACGGTCAAAAAGGAATACGAATCCCACAACAAAACATGGAACCAAATCAAGAATATTGCTAATGATAGAAGAAGATGGAGAGAATTCGTAATCGCCCTATATTCAACATGAACCTTTGTTAAATATATTTATTTGCAATCTGTATTTAGATATATGTAACAAATAAAAATGAGATATGACATGGGGAGGAAAGTATGATATACAATGTAACTCCTATTGATTTCAGGTACATACTTAGATTACCTTATCCGCATTTTCCAACCACATATTATACTCAATTAATTTCTGTATTGGCTCAACTGGTTATCTATTCATCTTCCCTTATCGAGGTAAGGTAAAATATCTACTGCAATTGAGGTGCTCTAAGACCGTAGGGTGTTAGTCATAACCAAAACAAGAATATTAACATTGGTAAATGGTTTTTCAATAAAACAGTACAGAGAATAAGTAATATAATCCGGTAGGTAAATACCGAATGCTGTTGCAGCATTTATCGTTGTTGCCAAATAGTGGCATTGGTAATGATGTTAGTATTTAGTTTGTAGTGGCGTTCCATAATCATTGAATTGATGTATATATCTTGTCAATGATTACATATAAAACTCATCCATTTTATGGTTGCCTTTTTTATTTCTTTTTGTTTCCAACTCACTCGGTGTGCTTTGCTGATTATGAATACTTTTATTTCTTAAAAAGTTTTTGTTACTGTTGTTGTGTGTTGTGGGCGCAGATTTATAATCAAAATATTACTTTTGTCGATTTAACACTTAAGCAGAGACTGCAGCATGCCGGGGGAGATTGAGAGACCCCGCCCGTTTGTATATTGGCCAGCCGCCATACGTGTTGTATGACAGTTTTGGTATGAACTTGCCTTGGTTAGCCGGTATTTTGTGTCTTACATATGTCTATCATTACGAGAGAGATGAACGACGAGCAACTGTGATTTTCTGCGGGGATTGAAGAAGCACAGGTAAAATTGCTGGTAAATAGCTGTGGTGTATGGCTTACTTCTTTGTCTTCTTTGACGCTTCAACGTCATAATCTTCTAACGTTGGAGCATCTAACTTGTGAACTTTTAGCTGCCGCTTGGCCAGTTATTCTGAATTTTGTTTCAACTATAAATGCGTGCGCTGCCAGACAAACACTAAACAGTTCTAATTGTACCAGCGGCAACGGCAGTTGTACGGGTATTTTAATATTTCCTCCAACGTTTCGTTCAATTTGCATATTTTGTAGTAAATTACCTGAGACTTCAAAACAATAAAAAAATAAACGCGAATTAAGTGAAGAATACGCCAAAAAAGCGAAAACAACCCTCAGCAATAATTTATCACTCATAAAAAACGGAGCGGAGGAAGTCATAAGGTGCCATTCAAAATGGTCAGTCGTTGTTTTGTGTGAATATGCATTTGCTTAAATATTTTGGACATTAGTGAACGATGCAGACCCATTAATATTTATAATAATCTTTAAGTTGAATAATAAAATTGAATATGGCAAATTGTGTATTTTTGTTGTCCTTGACAACAAGTTTTTGCAAGATCGTGAGAAAAATATTAGCAAAAGTGACAAAAGAGTTTAAAATTTTAAGAATTCGAAAGGATCATGGCAACATTTTTTGTTGATGTTAATAAACCTAATTTATGTGGATTTTAATAATAGAAAATCAAACAAGAGATTTAAAAAGCTGTTGCAAAATTATGTTTGAACAACCCATGCTAATGCTTTAATAATGAACCAGTGATTTAAAACAGACTGAAAAACCGGGCTAGTGTGCAATACAAAGTTCCTTAAAAATAACATTGACGAATCGTTCAATACAATCGAAAATCCATTGATATAATTTTCACAATTTTTTACATCCCAACGAAGTTAACATATGGTGGATAGGGATTTGCAAATGGAACGCATCAATGACCCGGGATTCTTCTCTATCCCAGCGCGGACTAAAAGAGTTCGGAGCAGGTATTCCGCGACATAATGCCGCTCCCATGGTAAAAACAGTATACGAGCACAAACACATAATTGTTGAGGTGACGGCCCCTGGTCGAAGATTTCTCCGAGTCAATCCGGTGCTTATAAACGCCGTCGTGGGATTGACAATTCAGAGTAATGAGTAATGGTGACACAGAGTGCAAACCGGCTACACACACCCGACTGCAAAACCGATGCTTGTGAACTCAATACCGCCAACGGACAAAATAAAAATGTGAAAAAGACCTGTGGCTAAGTTCATGTTTATATTATAGCATTTTGCAGGGTTAACCTTCTTAATGAGGATTTATTTGACGTATACGCAAAGGGTTTGTTAAATCCGGTTATATAAAGGGTGTTTTTTTAAGCCCGATAGAACTTGAAATTGTAAAAAATAACACAAAAAATTAAATTGTAATCAAAATTTTTTTATTCGAAAGATCAATACGTGACATTAACATTTGAAAATGATTTCGGGCATATGGGCACCGCGGCTGTTCTTGACGAAGTGCATTCTGGACGTCCAGTTTTTGGCCACTTTTTCGAGTACTGCTGGCCGTATGTCACGAAGGCATCAATTGTTGCTGGTTTATCAGCATAAACCAGTGACTTCTCGTAGCCCCACAGGAAATAATCGAGAGGTGTCAAATCGCTCGACCATGGAGGCCAATTGACAGGTCCACTTCTCGAAATCAACTTATCGCCAAATTTTGATTTCCATAAGTCGATGGTTGCGTTCGCCGTATGGCACGTAGCGCCATCCTGTTAAAAACCACATCTCCTCCGGATCAATGTCATCCATATTTTCAAACAAAAAATCATTGATCATGGTGCGGTAACGATCTCCATTGACCATAACGCGAGCTCCGGCCTCATTTTTGAAGAAATAAGGTCCGATGATGCCACCAGCGTGAAAACCGCACCATACGGTGTATTTTTCTGGATGTAATGGAGTCTGTAGGGTCTCTTGTGGATTTTAATGAAAAGCAAATATGTTGTTATAACAGATAAAACTAAAAAATGCATTACAGAACTTCAATGCATTTGGTGCGGAAACTTTTTTCGCGATAGAGAAAAATTGACACCGTATTTCATAATAGTTTTTCATGCTCTACACGGCTATGTGGTAGTATTTTCGATATCTGCAAAAAAGTGCAAAAAGTTATATCCCTAATCTCCAGTTCTAGGAAGTTGGTTACTTCGTTGGGATGTAACCACAGATCCACTGGAGTCAGATGAGTAGGCTTGGCGGGGCAGTTGAATAGGTGCTTAGTATCGTGCGGGCCCATGCCGCATACTGGGCAGATGTCTTGCACGGTGCTATCGATTCCCGCCCAATAGGAATTTAGGCGACTGCAATATCCCTAGCGTAATTGAGCCAAAACTACTCTGGTTTGTCGTGGCAGCTCCGATGACTGCCTGATATGCCTGTTGATCTAGAGGTTCTCTCCTATATTGTTGGACCGTCGTCTCTTCTTGATATGCCTGGGTGTATCGGTGGCCAGCAGATGGTGATTGGGAAGGCTCTCCCGGTAACACCCGAGCAAGTACTGCAACGATAGCATCTCATTATGTTGTCGTACTGGAAGAATCTTTGCCTCCTCATGTAGATGGTCCACTGTAGATTTGAGGAGGCACCCTGATGCTGTTCTCAGGTTGGCGCTCTGACAAATTTGAATCATATCCCACTGCGTGTCACATAAATTCGGGGACCAAACTGGCGCCGCATAGCTTACCACAGACCGACCTATCGCTTTATACATGGTCAACAAGGTTTCTTTATCTGCACCCCAAGTGCTGCCGGCTAGGGACTTGAGGACCTTGTTCCTACATTTCAGTTTATCGCATATAGCTGCGGCATGCGCGGACGACGTGAAAGTGTTGTCGAATGTGATCCCTAGAATTTTGGGGCAGTTTGTGGTCGGAAATCTGCTACCATCGACCCTGATATTCAACTCTCTTCTATACTGCGCCGTCCATGTGGTGAACAGAGTGGCCGTCGATTTAGTGGCGGATATCTGCATATTCCTCGCGTGGAAAAAGTTGGTAAGATCGGTTAAATAGGAGTTCAGTCTCTCACAGATGTCATCAGGGTAGGTACCTGACGCCAGGATCGTACAATCATCCGCATACGTTACGATCTCAAAGCCGTCTGGAAGGGGCAGAATACAGGAAAGGTAGAGGTTAAACAGTTCCGGAGATATCACCCCTCCTTGGGGAACTCCCTGTTTCACTCTACGGGGCTTGGATTTATTGTTCCTGAATTTCACATACGACTGGCGACCACACATAAAGTTCATTATCCAACGTTTCAGACTTGGCCGGAGGGTTGTCTGCTCGATGTCCTCGAACAGCGTGGAGTGCTTGACAGTATCAAAGGCTTTTGATAAGTCAAGCACCACCATCTCTGTTCTATCACACGGCCGCTCCTGGTTGAGTCCTCGACAAATATGTGTGGAGATGGCGGGCAGCGCTGTTGTAGTGCTGTGCTGCTTACGGAATCCATGCTGATGATCGGCAACTTGATACCTATTTCTAATACTGGGGAGGACTAAGGCCTCAAGGGTCTTCGCTTTGCTGGCATCCTTGCCTGGCTGCAGTAGCGGGACCACCCTGCCCATTTTCCAGACTTCGGGAACAATAAGGGTGGCTAGCGACAGGTTGAGAACTTTAGTGAGATACTCCACTCCCGGCGCATCCAGCTGTTTCAACATTACCATGGAAATTCCGTCAGGGCCCAACGCTTTGGATGATTTAGCGTTCCTGATGGCATTCGCAACATCATCCATTGTAAATTGTGGTGGTTCATCCTCGGCAGGAAGAGATCTAATGCGACGTAACACTCATCTCTTCGCCCTGCCACTCTGGGGTGCTCGACAAACAGTCGATTGAAGTAACTTAAACACCTCTTCGGGTCAGTCAACGTAACGTCGCCAAACGTGACTGAGGTCCTGTCATCCCTCCTTCCGGGGTTCGAGAGTGACTTAACCGTTGTCCACAATTTACTTATACCGGCTCCAATGTTGCAACTCTTTACATGATTTAACCACTTCTTCCGCTTATGTTCGCCGACCAGCCTGTTAACTTCCAGTGTCAGCTCCCTGACTCTGAGGTCGTCGGGGTTGGTTCGATGAAGCTCATCACGCTCATTTGCTAATCCCGTCGCCTCTGCTGGGAAATTTGGTCTTACTTCGGGTATTCGACCAGCAGGTATATGGCGAGCGGCAGCAACATTGATGATGTCTCGGAACGTCCTTTCTGCTACCCGAACATAAATAGGATTGGGCAATTCTCTGAAGCGGTGATTGGTGAACTCTCTGAAACTCGGCCAATCAGCTTTCTCATGATTGAGGAATGTTCGGCGTTTAGATTTGATGAAATCGGGTGGCCTGCTGATGGAGACAATTATGGGGAAATGGTCTGATCCAAGGCAAATAACGAGTTGCCAGGTGACGTCATTTGTCAGACCAGGTGACACGATGGTTATGTCTGGCGAACTGTGACACGCTCCTCTAATTCTGGTAAGGGCGTCCTCATTGACCGAGCAAAACGTAGAGCTATCAATCTTCTCAGCCAGCGCTATACCTCTCTGGTCGTTTCCGAGGGCCGAAACATGACACATCTCATGATGTGCATTAAATTCCCCCAGGACCAGACGATTATGACCTTCCAAAAGCGGGCTAATGTCAGGCTTATAATCTGAGATACAGCTATTTCTCGGCGGGATGTATACGTTCAGCAACTCTATCTCGGCAGTTCCACACCTGACTGCTACCCCCATACATTCCATGTACGGGTCGTTAATGGCAGGCTCAAGCGAGATAGGTCTGTATTGAACAGACTGGTGCAAAAGGAAAGCTAATCCCCTACCTCCACATCTGGTGCGATACTTCCTTATTACGTTGTAACCATCACAACGTACTGAGCTGTGGTCGTTCAGCAGCGCTGTTGTCGTGCTGTGCTGCTTACGGAACCCAGACTGATGAGCGGCACCTGGATAGCTTTTTCTGACGCCTCCAGGGTCTTTGCTACGGGCGACAAAATCGAAATCGGTCTGTACGATTTACGTTACGTTCCTGATAATCCATTGTAAATTGTATTGATCCATCCTCTGCAGGAAGATTTAATGCGACGTAGTACACCCTGTCAATTTTGGTGTACTCGAAAACCTGTCGATTTAAATAACCTACGCACCTCTTCCGATCGGGTTTAAGAATGACTCGACCGTTGCCCATAATTCATTTATTCCGTCTCCAATGTTGCAACTCTTCAGATAATTCATCCACTTGTCCTACCAACCTGTTAACTTCCATTGTCAGCTCTCTGACTCTGGGGTTAGCGCGACGAAGCTCTTCACACTCATTTGCTAATCCCGTTGCCTCTACTGGGAATTTTGGGTTTAGTGCTTGTCTGCGACAATGTCCAAAAAGCTTTAAATAGCCCTGCTGGCAACAACTCAAATGACTGATGAGCACGAAACTTACGAATTGAGTATCCGATTTGGCCGAAAATTTGCACATCGTAAAATATTTCCCAACCGTACATCAAGTTCCAAGAAGATCTATATTGCAAAATGTCCTCGGGTACCTTCACCACAAAAATTCAATTTTTTTTATTATACATAAGCAGTTTAAGGACTGTTCGAGGATCGCTTGCAATTTTTTACAGAAAGTTCTTCCTGTGGCTCTGTTTACAGCGATATAATGTTTTTCGTGGGCAAGTGGACTGTTCGAGGATCGCTTGCAATTTTTTACAGAAAATACTTTTTGTGGCTCTGTTTACAGCGACCCAGCAAAAATCCTTATTACAAACCTTCTTTCCCACCCATTATTTTAACAAGGGCATGTCTCGCGAAATATCTGGTTATTTTGTAACCACTGAACAAAGTAGATTGTAACCACTGAAATAAGTAGATACTGAGTAGATTCTGCCTACTTATTTCAGTGGTCAGGAGGTTTGTAATGAGGATTTTTGCTGGGGATATAATGTTTTTCTTGGGCAAGTCCATGCCTCCTGAAAAAAGTCCAAAATCTCAAAAAATCTCTTGCGGTGACCAACTAAAGTGTCTGATCAGCACAATAGCTATTGAAAGGAGTGATTGACATTTGTCCAACCTTTGCGCATCCTTATATTTCTTTCAATCTTAAATCATATTCAAATATTTTCTATATAGGTTCACTTCTTTGGGTACCTCCCCCATACATTTTTAAACATTTTCGCAAATGTGCAGTATAAGGACATGTCTACGATCTTTGTGAAAGTTTTACAGCACGTAGGTTTCGCGGTTCATATTACGACAGCATAATTCTTATCGGGGATTAGTCCCCACTGATTGAGACAATTATCCTAACTCTGTAGAAACCCTACAGCCACCTACTATAACTCTTGCTTCTTTTCATTAC
Organism: Musca autumnalis; assembly: GCF_047663935.1. NCBI lineage: Eukaryota > Metazoa > Arthropoda > Insecta > Diptera > Muscidae > Musca > Musca autumnalis. The sequence continues at coordinate 140,201,675 of NW_027411866.1, forward strand.
GCCACAGGCTGAGTGTATACCTCTGTCATCAAAACCGACTTATCCTTTGTTTCTAGTTTAATTATAATCCTTGAAAGATTACTAATTTGTATGTATTTCATGTTTTTGTTCCTTGCAGAAATGTGTGGTAGCTCTAGTCGCCTTGGTTGCCTGCGTGGCAGCTGATGTCTCACACCTAGCCGGTAATACTTACTTGCCACCACATTCCGTTTCAGCCCAATCACGTACAGTTTCATTTTCACCTTCATCTGGTTATACCGCTGGTAATGTGGTAAGCGGTAATGGTTTCAGCTCAACAAACAGCGGTTTAAGTACAGGAACAACCGGTTTCACATCTGCAACAAAAACAACTACATCAACAAATCGTGGTTATACCTCAGGAAATACCGGTTATTCTACATCATCGGCTGGAGCTTCTCGTGGATTTAATTCGGGTGCATATCAACAAGGTGGTTCATCTTCCAGCTCCCGTTCAACTGGCCAATCTCTTACAACAACTTATAACAGTAACACTGGCTACTCGACCGGTGCTAAACAGTCATATAGTGCTCCCGCTGTTCAGAAAACCTTTACTTCTCAAACATACACTGCTCCAGTGGTTCAGAAGACGTTCACAGCACCAGTGGTTAAACAAACTGTCCAACAAAGCTATAGTGCTCCAGTGGTTCAACAAACCTTTAGTTCCCAAAAGACCTATACAGCGCCCAGTGCTCAGCAAACCTATTCTGCACCTGGTAAATCTTATAATAGTTATCAATCTTATACTTCATCGACTGGTCAAAAAACCTATACTGCACCAGCTGCTCAAACTGTGACTTATTCAAGCAATGCTGGCCAACAAACATACTCTGCACCGGCTGCCCAAAAGATTACCTATTCTGCTCCAGTTGTTCAACAAACTATCTCTGGTCCTGGCAAATCTTACAATAGTTATCAATCCTATACTGCTCCAACTGGAGGGATACAAAAATCTTATAGTACTTCTACTGTTCAAAAATCTGCAAATAATGTCGATAGAAACTACTTAGCTCCTGCGGCTCAACAACAGGCATATAAATCAACCACTACTACTCAAACTCAAAGCTATACAGCTCCTGCTGTGAAGACCACCACCTTCAGTGCAGGAGGTAGCAGTAGCCAACAGACTTTGGCTGGACCAGGTCAATCCTATAACAGCTACCAAGCTTATACAGCTCCAGCTACACAAAAGACTACATATACTAGCTCCCAACAAACCGTAGGTGGAGGCTCAAAATCTTTCCAATCCTATACAGCACCGGTAACCACTCAAAAGGTTTCCTCATACACATCAGGAAGTAGTTCGCAACAATCAGTAGCTGGACCTGGCCAATCCTATAACAGCTACCAAACCTATACTGCCCCTGCTAGCCAAAAGATTACATATACCTCTAACTCTCAACAGACCAAAACTGAGCCAGGGCAGAACTACAACAGTTATCAGTCCTACACTGCCCCTGCAACACAAAAGGTAACTTACAGCAGCAGTAGCTCGCAACAAACTAGCTCAGGACCTGGTCAATCATACAACAGTTATCAATCTTACACCGCTCCTGCTACACAAAAAGTAACATACACTGCACCTGCTGTCCAGAAGACTTTCACATCCACCTCGTCAAAACAATCTTACACAGCTCCAGCAAGCCAAAAGGTGACCTACACTGCCCCCGCAACACAACAGGTAACTTACAGCAGCAGTAGCTCCCAACAAACTAGCTCAGGTCCTGGCCAATCCTACAACAGTTATCAATCTTACACCGCTCCTGCTACACAAAAAGTTACCTACACTGCACCTGCAGTACAGAAGACATACACATCAACTTCGTCACAACAATCCTACACCGCTCCTGCTGCCGCACAAAAGGTAACCTATACTAGCACTTCACAAAAAACTAGTTCGGCACCTGGCCAGTCATATAACAGCTACCAATCGTACACTGCTCCTACTTCCCAACAGATAACCTATACAAGTGGTGGTGCCCAACAGTCTATTGCTGGTCCAGGTCAGTCGTATAACAGTTATCAATCATACACCGCCCCTGCTACACAAAAGGTTACGTACACTGCACCAGCAGTTCAGAAGGCCTATACAACCACCTCTACCCAACAAGCATATTCGGCACCACAAAAAGCTACCTTTACAAGCTCAAGTGGTTCTCAACAATCTGTTGCTGGACCCGGTCAATCATATAACAGTTATCAATCTTATACAGCACCAAAAACTACTTTCACCACAACTTCATCAACCGGATCTTATAAGGCACCAACACTGCAAACATCGAGCGGAGCTTCATATACATCAGCCGGTGGTACTAAATATGCCGCCAATGGTGGTTACATCTACTAAATTGTGATCTTTTTTTTAACTGTCAATCTTTCGAATATTGGCACTTACTATCGAATTGTTATACGAATAAATTAGAATATTTCTCCTACTCTAAACGACATATTATGGAATGTAAATTGGAAATGCATCTTACGAAAACAAAAATAAAATAAAACATGTAAAAATTTCAAACATTTTAGTTTTATTTGGTAGAAAAAGCTTTCGAGGATATATTCATAGATAAACATACATATTTTTTACGAATATTTCGAAGGGACTAGGACGATTTCTTTTATATTAATGAGTGGCCACCAAGCATATTGGCTGCTCGGTCAATTTTAGTCTAATAATATTCAAATTTAATATGTGATATTTTCTGAGGCCCCTGAGTAGGTTTACAGATTTTACAAAAATCGATCCGGACTTGGATATAACTCCCAAATATCTTTCCCCGATTTTGCTATAACTCGGTCAATTTTGATCGAATAGCCTTCAAATTTAATATGTGTTATTTTCTTAGGCCCCTGAGCAGTTTAACCGATATTCACAAAAATCGGTTCAGATTTGGATATAAGTTACACATGTTCCCGAAAGTTTTATATAACTTACACAATTTTGATATACCAATAATTACGTCACATTATCCAAATGTTATCAATATTTGGCATACATTGTATCAAATACATGAAATCGGGCGAAAATATTTATCGGTATAATCGTTCAAATTGATTAAGGACATAAGAAAATATCGCATATCAAATTTGGAGACTATTCAATTTAAATTGACGAGTTATAGCAAAATCGGGGAAAGATATACATATGTATATGTGGACTATATGCAAATCTGAAGGATTTTTGTGAAAATCTTAAAAGCTACTCAGGGGCATAAGAAAATAACCCCCCGTTTACACAGGCAAGTGACAGTTCGAAAAATACCAATACACTCACACATATTCATTGCCACACCAACTAACGACCTCACTGCCGACAAAATTTTCTTGTCAGTAATCAATGTAAGTGCTTTGAAAGTAACTTCAATTTTTTTCCGAACGTCTACACATGCAAGTGTCAGTTCGAAAAAATTGAAGTTTCGACTATAATATGTATACACAACTGTCTGTAAGTTACTTGCATGTGTAATCATTGGGTAATGCATAACAAATGTTTATGGGAAAACGCTGCAGTGGCATCACTGTTCCAAAAGGTTATGCCCATAAACGTCACCCACCCTCGTTCTTATTGACGGCGATAGCAAACATTGCGGCGACATGGAGTTTATTTGTTTTGTTCTCCGTTATTCTCTTTATTTCGCACTCTTGTCGCTCATTGTCAAAAACTCCACCGCACCGTAAAGTAGAAAACAAAAACAAACCAAAGTTTTAATTGAATCCTTTTTTGTTTTTGAAAAAACTAGATTTGCGTTAACTATCAATTTACTTAAAGTCACAAAGCAAATTTGTAAACTTTCGCAACCCTTGAATTTAAATAATATAAACTGGAGGAGAACGGAAAAGATTCCCTCGAAAGAAATAACCCATCCTGTGCTATTTTGTATTCCAAGGGACACGACGCACTGTGGGTGAAATCCAAATCTAGCGGGGAAAAATTAATAACTTTTAAACTAGTTAAGATAGACTATTGAAATTTTGATCATATGTTTTTTATGACCGTAGGCCCCATGTTATGGAATATGGTCTATATTGGCCCACATTTTGGGGTAGATCCCATATAGCGGTACCGCCCGATTTTCGGCGTTTTGAATAACTTTGCTAAATTTTCTGGCCGAATCAAATGTATTTTGACATTTCGGATTCCCTGAGGTCAAAAAACTTCTCCACAAAAATTGGGGATATAGATCCACGTTTTGGTTTAGCCTCCATATATAGGTATTGTCCGATTTTACTTATTTTAAAGTTTTTAACAAATTTTTCTGACCGACTTAGCTGTATTTTGGCATTTAGGGCAACCAGTGGCCAAAACAACTTCTCCCAAAAAAAGTGGAGGCATAGCTTCACGTTTTGGTATAGGTTCTATGTAATGATATCCAAACTAAACGACTTTTTTACTTCAAAATAAAATGGCGATAAAATGAAGAGTTGCAAATAGTAGCAGTCGGAATTTTCGGAGTAATTACCTCGGAGTATGTATTTTAAAAAAAACAATATTCGGAAGTGATCCCCGGTTATCCCCGGTTAGTTGTACTTTATATAAGATACTTAAAGTCGAAAAGTTTGGTCTTAATAATTAAAGATTATTTTTTTGAATATTTGCAACAGTAAATAATTAAGCAATCACTTTCTTTTTAAAGCAGCACATCCAAACTGTTGGAAAAAATTCAATTATGCACTCTTGACTTTAATTTTTCCCACAATTTTTGACGATCAAAACAAATACCAAAAAAGTCGATTTAGCAATCACGAATAAAAACTCCCAATGTATGTACCGCTATAACAGCCAACTACAATAAAATACAAATTTGTTTATTGTTTTCGGGTGCCGCAAGATGTTTAGAACAGGACGCCATTAATTATTTCCATATAACATAAGGTCAGTTTTCGGACTTTTGCTCCGCTAGATTTGAATTTCGCCCACAGTGCGACGTGGGTGTTCCAGTTACCGTCCGGGTAAGTGCCCTCGAGGATATCGTCCGTCCAGCGCTCATAGCTTCTTTGCCCGTCCCATTGTGGTGCTGCCAGCGTCCGACATAGGCTTGTGACGAACTCCGGTCGGTCAGGAAACCCATCTCCGTGGTGACCCACCGTCAAGAAGCTGAGGAGTGGCCCCAACATATGGTGCTTCGAGCCGGATTTCTGAACAGCTGTGGCTGGATGACATCGGATGTGATGATCCGTTGAAGCAAGCGAGTCTGTTAACTTGGAAAACCATTGTCTCGAATTCGAGGGGAATTGATGAGATTAGTATCCCGCGCTGTCTTAATTACTCGCCAGTTTGCTCAATTCAACTGCATGGTTTCTGCGATTCGTGAGAATCGGCATATGCTGCTGCTTTATACACAAGGGTAGAAGTAGAGAGTTGTTTTTTCACGAATTTGTTGGTCGCGAAGAGATCGCAAAGGCTCTGTTGTTCGCTTGGTCGGATTCGACCATAGTTCTTTCATGGCTCAAAAACCCGTCGTATACTTGGACGACGTTTGTAGCGAACCGGGTGGCAGTCATTCAAGAAAAGATTGGAGATGGTTGGCCCGTCGTCGCCTAATGTTGTTGTCTCAGCGAATTTTTTTCCCAGCGGAGTACGATTGTCTACTGAAAAACCGCCGACTGGAATCGCGGAGTCCCCTGCTTTCTCTCAATCCCTTCTTGGGCCACGATAAGCTAATTCGGGAAAACGGACGCTTAGGCTGCACCCCGTCCTTGTCATTCGACGAAAGGTACCCGATCGTGTTGGCATACCGGAGCAGGTTCGCAGAGCTTTATGTCGACCACGTCCACAGGCAGACGAATTATGAAGGGATCCAGCTTACTCTCGCAACCACCCGCCTTTAGTGCTGGATCATAAGGGGGAGGAATCTTGTGAAATCGTGCTACCGGAAGTGTATGACGTGTGTATTGACCCAAAGGAGGCGACAAACACAACAGATGGCTGCTCTTCCTCCCGAGCGAACCACTTTCGGCAGGCCGTACTCCACCACTGGGGTAGACTTCGCAGGGCCCTTTGAAATTAAGAACTTTAACGGTAGTGGCTGCCGTGTGTCCACAGGGTATTCACTGCACCCCGGTTAACTAACAAAAAAAAACATTGTTCCACAACATCCCATACGGGACAAGGGAGACTTCTCTCATGTCAATGAGTGCACCCCGATTCATATTAGCTCAATGATATGGGACCTACTGTTTATCGCCGAGTCCGAACGGCTTGTCTAAGACACCACTTGTAGAGAAGTTTTACATGTCTGAAATACTCAGGAAATGTCGCCAACATTACTGAGGGGTATTTTGCCACCGTTGAAAAATGTTTGATGTTGCCTGGTCGGGGAATCGAACCCACGACCCTAAGCGTGCAAGGCGGGTGTGCATACCATTGCACCACGGTGGCACCCCGGTTAACTACCTTTCATAAAATTCCAAAAAAATTGAGGCAGTTATGCGGGAAAGGCAGTTACGAAAATCCCGTATAACTACCTCATGTGGGTAGTTACACAACAATTTGAACAAAATCAGGAAAAAAACAAAATGGTCCATAGAAAAAAGTCTAAAATATATATAAGTTATATATATATACTAGCAAATGCCCGCTACTTCGTATGCGGAAAGGGAATAAAATATATATGAACAATATTTAATATGGAAGAGGTGAACACTGGCGATTCTGTTGAACTAAAACCTATTTTTAATACCAACATTTAATTGATTTAATTCCTTTTAATACTGTATTTCGAATTTCCCAAAAAAAAAATATCTGCCGTATTGCACACCTACTATATTTTTTATTTCGAATTACCAATACTACGACCTCATATCACAGACATACACCAACAGCTACTCATATTGCTAATTTCAGACTTGACTTTTGGTTTTACCCCTTCACTAACACAGCATTCCCTTCCAGTACGAGTTTCCAAACACTAAACTTTATCTCACCCTTTCACAACAATTCAAGGTTTTAGCTTCAGCGGTTTCGCCAAGAACCCGAAAATTCTACGAATGCCGAAAATTCTACGAACCTAATTTTCGGAATTCAAAATGACCACAAAAATTCGTATATCACCATATAACAGTACCCCTCGACTTAGTGTATTTTAAAAATAGAACAAATCTATATTGCCAAATTTTCTTTAAATTTGGACCTTGTATACTCAGAGGATACAAAAGTTTCATTTAAAAAAATGTCTACTTTAATCCACTTTTATTAGAAGAGATATTTTGAAGACTTAGAGTAATTTGAAGATTTTATGCACATTTTCCGACCGAAATTCGGAATTTATGGTTAGAAAAAAAAACTTTTTTACAAAAAATTTTAGTTAATGTGCACGGGTATGTTAACCGTATATAACGGTACATTTTTTGATGCATTTCAATTTAAACCTTTTTATTATCAGGGGATAATAACCTTCTAGTTAACAAAATTGTCGCATTGAACCACGTTTTCAAATTAACATAAAAAACAAGAAAAAAATTGAAAAGATACTTCACGTTTAACTACATACTTCCAGTACATTATTTTTTATTATTTAGAAACACCTTCGCGTTAGCATAAAATCAATAGAACAATATTCAGTACAATTTTTAAACTCCGAACTTTATCTAAATTTCAGAATGATCTTCTTAACAAATATTTTTCCATTTCGTAGTTTTTTGTCCAAATTATATAATCCAAGCTTTGTTCCTACACCGAGCCCAAATTTAGTACCATTTAGTACTTTTCGTTCCCCTATAGTATGCAGTTCTCACTTTAACCGTTTACACAATACCAACATGGTTTTGGTACCAACATGTTACCAAACTTTTCGTACACATATGTAGGTAGGTTTCAAAAATTACTTCTAATATTCAACATAAATACCAACCGCAATTCACTTTTCCAGTTTTATCTGTTCCTCTGAAACCAATTATAAAAATACCAAAATGTACCAAATTTTGTACCATTTAGCAGTTTTCGTACACGACTTTCCAATAACTACTTTCATATATCTGCAATGTAGTTCAATTTGGCACTTTTCCATAAGTACGCATTTCCAAAACTACCTCAATCCTACACTCCAACAGTAATCTGTTCACGCAAATACAACTTGTATCGAATTTAGTACCATTTAGCACTGCTTCGTCCACATTAGAACGATTTTCCAAAGCTACCTCCATATCTCAATTCTAGATTCCAACAGTAATCTTAATTCCAAATTTCAGGATTCCAGCTCTATCCGTTCACCCAAATCCAAAGTGTACTAAATTCAGTACGTTTCGTGTACTTATAGTTAGTCCCAATTTACATTGGGCGAGTTTACTTGCGGCAATTTTCATTTTGTAGGAGAGAGAGGTGAGGCATATGGTAACCCTTTGCCTCTCAGCACCCTCTCTCACATACAAACTGACAATTGCCGCAAGTAAACTCGCCTAATGTAAATTGGGACTTAGAATTTCCAAAAACTTTTCTTTGTTACTTTCCATTTGTGACCCTCATTCCAAATTTCAGGATTCCAACTCAATCCGTTCACCTAATTTCAAACTGTACTAAATTTAGTACCATTTCGTACTTTTCGTACCCTTTAGTTCGAATTTCCAAAAACCTTTCATTGTTACTTTTCATCAGTAATCCTCATTCCAAATTTCGGGATTCCAGCTCTATCTGTTCACCCAAATCCAAATTGTACTAAATTTAGTATCATTTATTATTTTTCGTGCACATATAGTTCGAATTTCCAAGAACTTTTCCTTGTTACTTTCCATTAGTGACCTTCTTTCCAAATTTCAGGATTCCAACCCAATCCGTTCACCCAAATTAAAATTGTGCTAAATTTAGTACCATTTCGTACTTTTCGTACCCTTATAGTTCGAATTTCCAAAAACCTTTCATTGTTACTTTTCATCAGTGGCCCTCATTAAAAATTTCAGGATTCCAGCTCTATCCGTTCACCCAAATCCAAATTGTACTAAAATTAGTACCATTTAGTACTTTTCGTGCACTTATAGTTCGAATTTCCAAAAACCTTTCATTGTTACTTTTCATCAGTAACCCTCATTCCAAAATTCGGGATTCCAGCTCTATCTGTTCACCCAAATCCAAATTGTACTAAATTTAGTACCATTTATTATTTTTCGTGCACATGTAGTTCGAATTGCCAAAAACTTTTCCTTGTTACTTTCCATTAGTGACCCTCTTTCCAAATTTCAGGATTCCAACCCAATCCGTTCACCCAAATTCAAATTGTACTAAATTTAGTACCATTTCGTACTTTTCGTACCCTTATAGTTCGAATTTCCAAAAACGTTTCTTTGTTACTTTCCATTTGTGACCCTCATTCCAAATTTCAGGATTCCAACTCAATCCGTTCACCTAATTTCAAACTGTACTAAATTTGGTACCATTTAGTACTTTTCGTGCACTTATAGTTCGAATTTCCAAAAACCTTTCATAGTTACTCTTCATCAGTGACCCTCATTCCAAATTTCGGGATTCCAGCTCTATCTGTTCACCCAAATCCAATTTGTACTAAATTTAGTACCATTTCGTACCCTAATAGTTCGAATTTCCAAAAACCTTTCATTGTTACTCTTCATCAGTGGCCCTCATTCCAAATTTCAGGATTCCAGCTCTATCCGTTCACCCAAATCCAAGTTGTACTTAATTTAGTACCATTTAGTACTTTTCGTACGATTTTCCAAAACCATTTAATTACATCAACACCACTTCCCAACCTTGATTTCCATACCAAATTCCATGGTTCTAGCTATATCCGTTCAAAATATACAATTGGTACTAAATTTTGTAAATTTTAGTACTTTTCGTACACTTATAGTTCGAATTTCCAATAACCATTTGGTACATCTTTCTAACTCTCCATCAGTGACCCTCATTCCAAATTTCAATATTCTAGCTCTTACCGTTTGCCTAATACAAAGGGTACCATATTTAGTACCTTTTAGTACTTTTCGTACACTTCTAGGTCGAATTTCCAAAAACCCATCCTTATCTCACCCCTACACACCAACAGCAACCTACACCCAAAATTTCAACTTTCTAGCTTCAGCGGTTTCGTCTGGGCGCTGATGAATCAGTCAGTGAATACCTCACCTCACCGCTCTTTTATATATATAGATTATTTCATCAATAAGAAATTTAGTCATCAGTGAGCATAACACCATAACATAACACTGGACATCTTCATCACAATTCACGTAGTCGTCGAAATTGATTTTCTCATAAATACACCAGTGCGGGTAATAAACCGAGAAAAACATTATTAACTGTTCTTTTTGGGGAAATATTTGACGGGCAAATATCCGAATTGGGTACTTATAGAAAAGTAGTTAAGCGGGACAGTTTGAACTCATTTATATGAAAAAACTTTGGGGATTCAGATTGTGAGGCAATTAAACCGAAAAGGCAGTTAAGCAGAGAGGTAAATAAGCGGGGTGCAGTGTATTTGCTTGTTCGTCTGTTTCGTCACGAAGGCCATCCATCTAGAGCCCGTAGGCGATCTCTCTTCTCCTGCCTTTCTCGCTGCCCTATCCCGCTTTGTCGCCAGGCGTGGTTGTCCACGACATGTTTACTCTGATAACGGCAAGAATTTTGTCGGTGCTGACCGAGAAATCCGGGCCCGATTCATGAAAGTTGTTTTAGAAGTCCAGGAAAATGCTATTACTCGGTTCTGCTTCCAAAAGCTGGAGTGGCATTTCATACCTGCCTCTGCGCCGAACATGGGTTGGATCTGGGAGGCAGGTGTCAAAAGCTGCAAAACCCACTTGAAGAAGATGTCAGGCCAAATCAGGCACACTTTTGAGGAATTCTCGGCCATTTAGGCTTCCATCGAGGCCTGCCTCAATTCTAGGCCTCTAACCCCCTTGTTCGATAGTATTGACGACTTTGGTGCCCTTACTCCAGGCCACTTTCTGATCGGGGGGTCTCACCTTTCCCCAGCTGAGCCGCCTGAAGAAGAGAATAAAACATCGTTGATTAACCGGTGGCGGCGGGTTAAGTTGATTTCCCAAGAGTTCTGTCGCCGGTGGATGTTAGAATATTTGAAAGAGCTCCACAAACGCCCTAAATGGAACGAACCCGAAGCTGATATGCAGTTGAACGATTTGGTGGTGGTCCACAGTGACGCTCTGGCTCCAAACGTGTGGCGTCTAGGTCGTATTGTGAAGTTACACTATGGGCAGGACAACCGAGTTCGGGTGGTAGACTTAAAAACACAAAGTGGGACCATCTCTCGGCCGATCAATAAGCTTGTCCTCCTTCCTCGGTCCGAGTAAACCTCCTACACTGACCCGCCACTGCCGTCCCCTGAAGTCTTATCCTCGAAACAAAGGCCTTCTGAACCCATACCTCTTGAAACCGTTTTGCTTAATAGCTTCTTCTTTCCATTTCAGATGAGTTATAATGATTATAATGATAACGCAAAGAGTGCCGCGTGCGACATATGGGGCACATGTCGCACCCGGCACCCTTTGCGTCACTGTAGGATGTTCCTCCAGTTAGACCCCGAGGCAAAGAGATTTTTCGTGCGTAGCTCGGGATACTGCGTCAATTGCCTCTATATGGGACACCGTATCTCTTCTTGCCCATGGCCGACAGGATGTCGGATCAGCGGTTTAGCCCATCATACTCTGCTTCATCCCTTGGATAACAGCCTTGTTGGATGAAGATGACGGCAGAGGCCTTCCTCCACAGCCCTGGGAAAATAGAACCTCCCGTGAAAGTGCGTGTGCTGCTTAATCCACCAGCGGAAGACAGTTGTGTATACTTTGGTCATCCACTGCCTGCGTATGGCTCCCAGTTCAGCTCTTGTCTTAAGGTGGTGTCTGCCAACAACAACGTTAGAACATACACAGCAGCACTGCGAGTCGACAAAACGGACCGCATTCTCGAGCCTTGGCACTGTCTTGATGTCCACCGATACCATTCGTCTACCCGAAGGATGCGGTGGCTAACACCGAGCTCCACCGTCCTGGTGTCATAAGTGTAGTCCTAGGAAAGGATGCTGTAGGAGGGGTATACATGGGGCTTCCCATCTTGGAGCCCAACATGCCGTACGTCCAGAATACCATATTTGGTTTTACCTTCTTTGGGGAGGTGCCCAAGAGATCTTAACTCCAACACACGTAGAAGACTTCGAGGTGGTTAGGCGGGTTCCTGTTGTACAATACCCTATAAACATTATACTTTTTATAGATTATCTATTGCTTAAGAGTGAATTTGTATTTATTTCCTTTATATATATCTATACATAATGAATTGCTCATTTAGTTGGGATATTATCCCAACGGAGGGAGGATGTTTATTGGAAAACGCTGCAGTGACATCACTGTTCCACAACGTTATGCCCCTAAACGTCAATCACCCTCGTTCTTATTGACGGCGATAGCAAACATTGCGGCGACATGGAGTTTATTTGTTTTGTTCTCCGTTATTCTCTTTATTTCGCACTCTTGTCGCTCATTGTCAAAAACTCCACCGCACCGTAAAGTAGAAAACAAAAACAAACCAAAGTTTTAATTGAATCCTTTTTTGTTTTTGAAAAAACTAGATTTGCGTTAACTATCAATTTACTTAAAGTCACAAAGCAAATTTGTAAACTTTCGCAACCTTTGAAGTTGAATAATAAAAACTGGAGGAGAACGGAAAAAACTCCCTCGAAAGAAATAAGAAGAAATAACCCATCTTGTGCTATTTTGTATTCCAAGGGACACGACGTGAGTGTTCCTGTTACCGTCCGGGTAAGTGCCCTCGAGGATATCGTCCGTCCAGCGCTCATAGCTTCGTTGCCCGTCCCATTGTGGTGCTGAAGCGTCCGGCATAGGCTTGTGGCGAACTCCGGTCGGTCAGGAAACCCATCTCCGTGGTGACCCACCGTTGAGGAGTGGGCCCCAACAGCAAATTTGAATGCTATTCGATCAAAATTGACCGAGTTACACCGAAATCGGCGAAAGATATATATGGGGCTATATCCAAATCTACTCAAAGGCTATTCGATCAAAATTGACCTAGTTATAGCAAAATCGGGGAAAGATACATATATATGGGGGCTATATGCATATCTGAACCGATATGAAGCAAAGTTCCTATGCCATCATAAATACTTGCGCAATAATTTATCCACCTAGGTCGACTCCTTCTATTTTTGTCAACTGTTGTATGGAAGCAGCAACACTGTGCGGCGTGCCCCACGACAGCGGGTTCTTTAGCAGCAGCATATCCCGGAATGCCTGCTCCGGATCCTTTTGGCCGGAGGAAACCCCAGGACCAATTTATATGTGCTCAGTTTGTCACATCAGCATCCATCAAACTTCGGTGAGAGCTGCTGCTGCTCACAATATACCTGCTGGTCGAATACCTGAAGTGAGATTAAAGTTCCCAGCAGATGCACCGGGATTAGCAAATGAGCGTGATGAACTTTGTCATGCCAACCCCAGCGACGCCCGAGTCGCATAAGCATAAGCGGAACAAGTGGTTAAATCATCTGAAGAGTTGCAACATTGAAGCCGGAATAAATGAATTGTGGGCAACGGTTATGTCACTCTTGACACATGCAAAGAAGGACCTCAGTCACCTTTGGCAACTTTACGCTGACTGATCCGAAGTGGTGAGCAAGTTATTCAAATCGACAATTTGTCGAGCACCCTGAAAGTGACAGGGCGTCGGATTAGATCTCTTCCTGCCGAGCATGAACCACCACAACTTACAATGGATGATGTTGTGAATGTCATCAGGAACGCTAAATCATCCAAAGCGTTAGGCCAGCTGAAACAGCTGGATGTGCCGGGAGTCGAGTATCTTACTGAAGTTCTAAACCTGTCGCTAGCCACCCACATCGTTTCCGAAGTCTGGAAAATGAACAGAGTAGTCCCGTCACTTAAGCCAGGTAAGTGAATTATACATACCGATTTCGCTTTTTTCGTCCGAAGCAAAGACCCTTAAGGCTTTAGTCCTTCCCAGCGTCAGAAATAAATATCCAGTTGCCGGGGAACGGTTTAACAAGGCGGGGAACTGTATAACCTTTGCTTCTCCTGTAATTCGCCCCCTTCGGACGGCATTGCGATCGTAACGTATGTGGATGATTATACGATTTTAGCGTCACTTCCCTCATGTGATGGCATTTGCGACTACATCCATGTGATCTAAGGGTTATCTCTTGTAACGTTAGATCTACATCTATCTACATCAAAAGTCCTGTCCACCATATCGTGATAAGGATGGTTCTATCGTTTTCTTGCTCCGGTTGTGTACAGACTAATATGTGATCGGCAACTGGATAGCTATTTCTGGCACTAGAGAGGAGTAAAGCCTCAATAATCTTTGTTACAGGCGACAAAAATGAATGCGGTATATACGAATCACTTTTACTGGCATCCTTCCATATTCCATATGACTAGCGACAGGTTGAAAACTTTGGTGAGATACTCAACTCCCGGCATATCCAGCTGCTTCAAAGCTTTGGATGATTTAGCATTCTTGATGACATTTGCAACATCATCCATTGTAAACTGTAGTGGTTCCTTCTCACCAGGAAGTGACCGAATGCGACGTAGTACTCTTCACACAAGTCACTCAAGGGTTGCTCGAAAAACTGTCGATTAAAATAACTTGAGCACCGTAACGTCGGCAAACATGCCTGACGTCCTCTGTTCCTTCTTTCTAGGCCCACAATTTATTTATTCCTGCTCCAATGTTAAAACTCTTCAACCTGTAAACTTTAAGTGTCAGCTCCCTGACCCTGGTGCCGACAAAGCTCATCACGCTCATTTCCTATTCTTAATTTGCTCTTAAGTCGGACATTCGGCCAGCAGATATATGGCGGGCGGCTGCAGCAGTTATGATGCGTCTTTTCTGCAACCCGAACGTCAGAAGGATTGAGCAGATCTCTGAAGCGGTGATTAGAGAACTCTCTGATTGATGAAAGTGATGGAGACAATTATGGGGAGATGGTGACGTCATTCGTGATAATCCCCACTAATTCTGCTTGGGGTATCCTCATTGACTGTAGAAAACGTAGAGCTATCAATCTGCTCAGCCAGCACTGTACCCCCTTTCTCTGGTCGTTCCCCAGGACCGAATGCCACAACTCATTATGAGCATTAAAGTCCCCCATGACTATAGGCCCACTATAGCCTGGAATGCAGTTATTTATCGGCTGGATGTACACGTTAAGCAACTCTACTTCGGCAGATCTGCACATGACTGTTACCCCCATACATTCCATGTGCGGGTCATTAGAGCCAGGCTCAAGCGAGATATGAGTGGTTGGTTTAATAGGCAAGGTAATCCCTTACTTATTGTGCCAACCTTCCACAGTACGTTGTAACCATTACAAGGCTGTAAGCTGCAGTTGAGCATGGTTTCCTGTACCGTCGACACATAAAATCCTTTATTTCCTCGATTTTACCTCGGAGTCCATTGCAATTAAATTGTAAAAAGGATGAATTTTGAGCGATTGGAACAGCAACGGCTGGTGTTAAATACTGAGTGTGTGGCTGCTGTTGGGGGGACTTCGGGGAAGTATCGTATTCTAATGACGCCGATGACGACTCACTGGAGGCAACAACATAGTGCATGTCATAGTCCTTGACATGAACAAGTCCAAAGCAATCCCTGAGATTTACACATTTCCGGAATCTATTACATCTCACCGAAGTGTGGTAGATGCGGATGTGACAAACCGAGCACATCCATATTGGTCCTGGGTTTTCCTCTATCCCGGCAGGGACCAAAAGAATCCCGAGTAGGCATTCCGGGACATGATGCTCCCAATAGAGATATAACTACTAATATATGTACACTGACGTGGCCTCTGCTGGTCGGAACGCGGGTGCTGTGTGGTTCCGGGTCAATCCGATATCAAAGATATCGTTTGAGTGACAATACTTATGTTCCTTAAACCTAAAATGATAAAAAAACTAAGAAATTATAAAGATTTGGCCGAACAATGACTTCGGTTGCGTTTTCTTGTCAAATTCATTTTGATGCAAAATATCAATGCATTTGCTGGGTAACTACATTTATTATTTTCGAAGTCAATTAATTGACTTAGGCAAATGGGCAAAAAACGTTTTGTGCGACATCTGTTAGGTTGAGAAAATGAAAGCTCCCGTTGTCTATTATCATTAGTTGTCTATGCGCAAAATACCAGCTCCCTAAAGCATGCAACAGAAATTGTGATGACGATACATGCTTTAATCGCACGCTAAACGTCATCAAGAATTTGAGAGCTTTTGGTTAAATGTATAGACAACCAAATCTCTCATTTTCTGTTCCTAACAGATGTCGCACATAATGATGTTCGGGCTAGTCGAAAACAATTTATTCATTTTTCTACAATTTGGCGGCCGTCTTTTTTCGACCTCATCGTATATTGCACCAGTTAACTTAACCAAAACATTCTTTTTGGTGAATAATAACTTTATATTTTTACAAATTTTAGTTTGAGTGAAGATAGTAGCTTCAACTCAACCCGTAAATAACTTTCTGCGACATCTATTGCTTGAAATTTTTTCGAACATAAGAGCTGATAAACATTTGTAGTCTATACATTCATTAGTCTAGGACAGTTCTTCAAAATCTTCAAAGCGTAGACGACTACTGAACCAATTATCACTCCATACATAAGAAATGAATAAACAGATTCTACGCAACCTCTGCCGGGTTTCAAGCATCAGAATAACCAAAAGAGGAGCTAGAATGGTACGAGAGCATTTCAAAATGCATTGCCGATTTTTCACTTTCCCCCAGAAATTTCTTGCAATTGGTCCACGTTATGATGTAGTCCCCACACGCAGAAAAATTTATGTTACAAATATGTTTGGATTCAAAGAAATATTTGTTTGGGACTGGTTGCAAACAAATATATATTTGGATCCAAACATAATTTGTTTGTGTCCAAACAAATATATGTTTGCAACATTTTGTAACATATCTCAATTTTATTTGTTTGTGTACCAACATATTTTTATGTTAGAACATATTTTCATGGGTGGAGAGAGGAATTTTGTCAAAGAGAGTAACAACAGAGATCTCGCGGTTGCGGAATGCTGTTTTATAATAAAGAGATGTGTGCATGGTGTAAAAGGAGACGCAGAAGCTAACCAACGTATTAAGTGAAGAGGAAGAAAACAAGTAAAAAAAGAGTCAGTCGGCTATGCCGACAGATATATACCCTCAGCCAATGTGAAGTGAAACTTTCATCGAATGTATTTAAGGTCTCTTCAGAATTTTGTGGCCCTTTTGCGAAATTTGAACTTGCCGACAAAAATGTGGATTAGTAGTTAACTGCACTAAGACACAAATGTTGAACCTTTGTGGGGTAGGTACCTTTCTTGAGGACCGATATGGGCCATTTTAGAGGTTAAATTAAATTTTGACAAAATATTAGGAGATCCAAATTTTAGACCAAATTGGTTGCCCCATTCAAGTGATTTCGTCCTAGAAGTTGTGGACCGGTATTGCCCCATAAAGCTAAGTTTGGATATAATATGACGAAGACCAAATGTTGGACCAAATCGGTTGAACAGTTTGAGAGTTATAGGGATTTTTGTAACCTTTCGGGCTGTTTTCCTAAGAAATATGGACATGCCCCTAAAAAAATTTTACCGTCGTAATGGAGGAAGCGAATGCAAATCGCTTCAACAAGAATGAAAGTGAACTTATCCGAAATTGTGTGTGAGAGGTACCAGAAGGAGTAGATAAATATAGTCCATATTCGAACCTGATCTATATCTGGTAGATATATTAGGATGTGCAAAGTATGGATTACATCGGTCACTCCCTTTAAGAGTTATCGTGCGCACAATTTTTCCGAAAATTTTTGAACTTTTGTGGGGGAGGTACCTGAAGGAGCGGACCGATATGGCTTATCTTCGAGCTTAAACTATGTTTAGACATAATATTACGAAGGCCAAAATTTGGACCGAATCGGCACATCCGTTCGAGAGTTATCTTGCGCTCCATCCACTACACACGGTGTTATAGAGGCTTTTTGCATCTTTCACGCTATTTTCTCAGGAAGAATGAACTTGCCCCTGATGGAAGTTGTACCGCCGTATGGTGGGCAACGAATACAAGTTGTTGCAACAAAAACCAAAGCGATTCGAGAGCAGGTCCTAATCTGAACTTATCTGAAATTTTGTGTGGGAGGTACCTGAAGGAGTGGATCGATTGAGTCCATTTTGGAATTTCATCTAAGTTTAGTAGAAATTTCACGATGTGCAAAGTATGGATCAAATCGGTTACTTCCTTCAACAGTTATCGTGCGCTCAAATTTTACGAACATTTTCGAACTTTTGTGGGGGATGTACCGGAAGGAGTGGACCGATATAGCCCATCTTCGAACTTAAACTAAGTTTGGACAAAATACTACGAAAGCCAACTTTTGGAACGAATCGGCAGATCCGTTCGAGAGTTATCTTGCGCTCCAACCACTAACACGGTGTCATAGATTTTTTTGTTACTTTCAGGCCCATTTTCTCAGGAAGTATGGACTTGGCCCTAATGAAACTTACAGCGTCGTATAGAGGACAGCGAATACAACTTGCGTAAACAAAAATCAAAGCGATTCGAGACCAGGTCCTAAACTGAACTTTTCGGAATTTTGTGTGGGAGGTACCCGAAGGAGTGGACCGATTGAGTCCATATTGGAACCTCATCTAAGTTTGGTAGAAATTACACGATGTGCAAAGTATGGACCAAATCGGTTATTCCCTATACAAGAGTTGTCGTGCGCACAAATTTTGCGACAATTTTTGAACATTTGTGGGGGAGGTACCTGAAGGAGTGGACCTATATGGCCCATCTTCGAACATAAATCGAATCTGGACAAAATATTTCGATACCCAAAATTTGAACCGAATCGATTGATCCGTTCGAGAGTTATCGTGCGCACCAGCCAGACAGACGGACGGACATTGCTAGATCTACTCAAAATTGTCTGAAACGGATATCGTACAAACATACTTGGGGTCTAAAACCATTATTTCGATGAGGCACATTTTTGGTCGTATCAAAGTGTAAATA
The DNA here is from genome assembly GCF_047663935.1 of Musca autumnalis. NCBI lineage: Eukaryota > Metazoa > Arthropoda > Insecta > Diptera > Muscidae > Musca > Musca autumnalis. The sequence continues at coordinate 140,220,696 of NW_027411866.1, forward strand.
CCCTCTTTAGCCTAAATGCTGAGGGTATAAAAAATGGTACTAATTATGTTGTACTTTTTTTAGTCTTATAAATACAATCGTTGAGTAAATACGGCAAATTGAGTCAATAAATCAGTGTTTTGCGTTTTCTTAAAGAAATTGTACTTTTCAGTAAATTAAATGCACAATTCATTTTATAATTGAATCAAAAAGGTAATTACTTCAATACATTTTCATATACATACATATGTGTATTTGAAATTTATTACATTATATAATCATTTGATTCCAAATGCCGATTTCCCTCTGATGATTTCAACTGTGATGAAAATGTGTTTTATTTCACAACTAAGGAGAAGCGTTCAACGGTGTTTCTATATATATTTATACCCTATACCACAATGTGAAAAAGGGTATTATAAGTTTGTTTCGGTAAAAATTCATGTAACACCGCGAAATATTCGTCGGAGACCCCCAATGTGGTATACCAATCTTCATATCTCGACGAGATAAAGCGATTTTGAGATGTGTGTCGGTCCGTCCGTCCGTCTGTTCATTATAAATTGTAAACACGCTCCAGGCCGCAATTATGGACCGATCGTCACGAAATTTTGTATGGAGGTCGGGTTCAGATCAGAATATATCCCTATTCTTATTTGTGATGATCGTGAAGTATTTAGCGGGTGAAATGGACCAAAAACATAATATTTATCCGATTTTCTAGCGGCTCTGTAGGTCTCAATAATGTTCCGATCGCCTCGAAATTTTAACTAAGGAAAGAGTATATGACAAAGAAGAAGCTTGCAATTTGAGATGGAGATCGGATAATATTTAGAGGGTTAAATGGACCAAAACTTTTGTGTGAAAATTGTTAAAATTTGTAATATACAGCTTATATCTTAATTCCAGGAAGTGACATTCCGGACAAGTGAGATATACTTGAAAGTGGAACGCTTGACCTTTCAATTAATGCCAATTATTTTGGGGTACATGATCAGATAACAGAGTTACAGCCTAATATATTCCGTTATTTGTTTGTAGTGTAATAATAAACTCGCTAGAAGTCGCAATTATACATCAATAGTCACGAAATTTTGCACCGGGTAAGAGTATAGGTCGAAAAAGATGCCTACAATTTTGAATGATGATCTGATATTCTTTAGCGGGTGAAATGGACCATAACTTTTGTATGAAAAATATAACAATCTTAATTTTGGTCGATATTTTAATTCCTTGAGGACATACATATTTCGCAAAGTAGCCTACATATGGGAAAAAAGGGAAAAAGTGTTTGCTAGATAAGGGGCTACTGCCTAATATATAATAGGTTCTGTGTAGAGAACCCCAGTTTTATCCCATGCTACACATAGTCTCTCCAAAAGTTTTTGTAACACCACGAAATATTCGTCCTAGACCCCTTATTTGGTATGCCAAAATTCATATCTCGACGAGATAAAGCGATTTATCGATGTGTGTCCGTCCATTAAAAATTGTAAACAAGCTTTAGGACGCAATTATGGACCTATTGTAACGAATTTTTAAGGAGGTTGGGTTCGGGCCAGAGTAGAAATGATTAGTTTTTGGTGATGATCGTGAAATGTTAAGGGGATGAAATGGACCAAAAACAAAATTTTAACCAATTTTGTAGCGGCTCTGTAGGTCAAAATAATAACCCGCAAAATTTTAAACAAAGTTTGAGTTTATGATGAAGAAGAAGCGTACAAACCAACGTGAAGATCAGATAATACTTAGCGGGTTAAATGGACTGAAACTTTTGTGTAAAATTGGTAAAAATTTCAATAACGTAGCGGTTAAACAACGGAAGTGGTTTTCATTACATTTTAGTTTGTGTGAACTAAATGTTCCTTTCCTGCTACAAAAATGTCTTTGTCATGCTAGATAACTTTTTGGTTTTGGTCATAAGTATTATACATTACATCTCTGATATTTGATAATTAAATTTTTACAATCATTGAAAAGAAGTTCCGTGGAGAGCGATTGTCCAGGGACAGTGGTATAGGGTATCCCATGGTAGGCTCCGTTTTCCTTTTAAAAGGGTGCCTTTTTACAGTGTTTTATTTAACTTGCTTTAGTATCCGTTTAGTTCAAATCTGGTAACTCATTTTAACACAGTTGCAGTTGACCACTCGAACTGAAACTTTGCACAATTTTCAGATTTGGATGACAATATGACTGTCAGGTTACTCTTAAACTTGTAACAATTTGTACCAATTGTTTGGACCAATTTGGACTTCCAATTGCTGGAAGTCGTCTGTTAACACAAAAAGCCAGCAAAAGAGAGTGAATCGAGAGAGACATTTTGACAGTTCTTTTACTGAGAGTTTGCTGGACAAATTTCTTCTAGCAAGCACTTGTAACTCTTCTTTTTCCTGAAATCAATCAATCAGCTGTTAATTGCTCGGTGATTTATGCTTGAGAAAATTAAAAACAAATTTATGTGGAAATAGCAAGCCTAAATGCATTGTTTTTTTGGAAAACAAAGTTGCAAAGTGGAAAAATCCTTTTTTGTGATACTTTATTTTTTATTTTTAATAAAATACACCATTTTTGCTTCCTTAGGTTCCTTTATTGGCCGACAAATTGTTAGGTTTATGCAAGTCAGCTGATTGCATTTTGCTGGGAAGGTGTCTGTTTTCTTTTTAAAATTTTCTAGCAAAAGAGAATAAAAACTCCTTACTCTCTGAGAAAGTTATTGCTGGACAATTATTGCTGGAAAGTAAACAGACAGATCTAATACATGAATATGAAACATGGGTGCATTTTTTTCTATAGCCCCCATATAGCGGTACCACCCGATTTAGTTCAAATCTAGTAACTCATTTTTAACGCAGTTTCAGTTGATCAATCGAACTGACTCTTTGTACACCTTTAAGATTTGGATGACAATACATGAATATGGGCCCATTTTTTCCTATAGCCCCCATATAACGGTACCACCCGATTTCAGGTATTTTGAAGATTTTTTCTTCATTTTTAGCCCGAATTAGTTGTCATTTGACATTTGAGATTCCCAATGATGCAGACATTTCCCCATCAAAAATTGTGAACATAGGAACAGGTTTTGGTATAGCCCCCACATAGCCGTAGCACCCGATTTCAAGTATTATGAGGATTTTATCTTCATTTTTAGCCCGAATTGGCTGTAACTTGGCAATGGGACCTCCATTGGTACAGAAACTTCCTTATTTAAAATGATGGAAATAGGTACAGGTTTTGGTATAGCCCCATATAGCGGAACCACCCGATTTCAAGTGTTTTAAGGACTTTATCTTCATTTTTTTAACCCGAATAGGCTATAATTTGGCATTTGGGGTTTCCAATGGTACTGAAACTTCCCCACCAAAAATTGTGGTCATAGGTCCAGGTTTTGTTATAGCCCCCATATAGCGGTACGACCCGATTTCAAGTGTTTTAAGGATTTTATCATCTTTTTTATGCAGAATTGGCTGTAACTTGGCATTAAGAGTCCCCAATGGTACATAAACTTCTGCACTAAAAATAGTAGACATAGTTCCAGGTTTTGGTATAGCCCCCATATAGCGGTGCCACCCGATTTCAAGTGTTTTAATGTAATTCTATATCGATATAGCCATGTTCATCTGTGGAAATCACTCTACATCCGAACGGATTGAACAAAATTTTGGTAAATCTGTATTTACGTAGGACTTTTGGTATTGAAAACTGGCTATGTAGGTCCACGTTTTGGTATAGCCCCCATATAAAGTAATATGGGGATATTATGATATTTGTCCCATTTGACCACCGAATTAGTTGTAATTTGGTATTTTGCGTCTCCAGAGGCTAAAAAACATTTCTACCAAAAAATGTTTATATAGGTCCACGTTTTGAAATAGCCCAAATAGGACAGTATCTCCCGATTTTCGGTATTTTGAAGGTTTAAGGAATATTATCCTACCAAAATTACTGAAATTTGGTATTTACACCTCCTTTCGGCTACAAAACTTTCCCCCAGAAATTTGTAGGTATAGGTTCACGTTTTTATATAGCCCCCATAGAGTGGTACCTCCCGATTTTCGGTATTTTGAAGGTTTTAGCCTCATTTTTTACACCGAAGTGGCTGAAATTTGGTATTTAATCTTTCTCGGGGTTACAAAACTTCCTCTCAGAAATTTGTAGGTATAGGTTCACGTTTTTATATAGCCCCCATAGAGAGGTACCTCCTGATTTTCGGTAGTTTGAAGGTATTAGCCTCATTTTAACACCGAAATGGCTGAAATTTGGTATTTGGTCTTCGTTGGGGGTACAAAACTTCCCAGCTGAAATTTGTCGGTATAGGTCCACGTCTTCATATAGCCCCCATGGAACACTACCTCCCGATTTTCGATATAGGACGACGTTTTTAGGTAGCCCCCATAGAACGGTACCTTCCGATTTTCGGTATTTTGAAAGTTGTGGCCTCACATAACCCCCATAGAACCATACCTATCGGTTTTTGGTATTTTGAAAGTTGTGGCCTCAATATAGCATCGATATGACTGAAATTTGGTAGTTAGTCTGCCATGGGGGTATAAAATATTACAGAAGAGAATTATCAGTATAAGTCCATGTCGTCATTATCCTCCACAGAAGCGTACTTCCTCATTTTCGGTATTTTGAAGGTTGTGCCAACAATATCTAATATTGGGTCATATTTTGGAAAGAATAACCATGACTCCCTATACGAGCTGTTTTGAAAGGGGGGTATTATCATTTGGGATATACTTTCAAAGTTTGAGCCATATTTTCACACCAAAAAGGGCTTAAATTTGGTATTTATTCTTCGTTGAGTCCGCAAACTTTTCCGAGGAGAAATTTGTCAGTGCAGGTCCACATCTATATATTACCCCCAATAGAACGGTACCGCCCGATTTTCATTATTTGCCGAATTTTAGATGCAATTTTTACACAAATGGGTACAGTTCTGTAAATGATCTTTGTTGGGAATATACAACATTCCTGGAGAAAATTTGTCGGAATAGGTCCTGCCTCCCGATTTTCGGTATTTTGAAGATTTTAGCCTCGTTATCTAACCGAAATGATTGAAATGTAGTAAGTATTTACACTTCGTTGGGGTTACAAAATATTCCCACTGTGAATGGTCGGCACAGATCTACATTTTGATTTAGCCTCCATAGAAAGTACTTCCCGATGTTCGGTACTTTGAAGGTTTTAGACATATTATTCAACCAATTGGCTGAAATTGTATGTTTAGTTTTTGATAACGGATTCTCAGATTAGGAAGTGGACATAACTCGGTATTTAGGATTCCTAATGGGCAGACAACTTATATGTTACGCATTTATTTTTGTTCAAATTTGATTATCTCAAAACAAATAAATGGCGTAGGGAACACTTATTACACGAATTATTAAAAAACATTTTTTTATAATTTAAATATTTATAATTAAAAATAATCGAACTATTCAGTGAGTTTTATGAACATAATCGGTTCTTGTAGAAAGGACAGCTGGACGAAGAACAGTTGTAGTAGTGACGGGAGTTAAACGACGCACAAATGTGGGGGCAGTGTAGTGTACTACAGGAACAGAAGCCGATTGTACATAATGAGTTGTTACTGGAACTGAAGAAGCTTGGACAATTTGACTGGTTAGAGTAGAAGTGACAGGAACAGCATAGCGAGTCACAGGAACAAAGCCACTGGTATATGTTACGGCAGCATATGAGGATGCGACCAAACAGAATAAGGCAATAATGACGGATTTCTGCAAAAAGTGAAAAAAATAGTTTTTCTAAAAAAAATTAAAAAGAAGTCATGCAAATTACCATTTTATTTTGTTTTTTTTTTTTTTTTTTTCAGAAAATGTCTGGTATTCCCTTAGAAGTTGTTTTAGAAACTAATGCCTATTTGCAAAATAGTCTGGATTTTTATATCATCACTTAATTTGTTCAATGTTAATCCAAAACATTTCCAATGACTTTAATGGAACGAATAAATGATTTAATGAATATTAAAATTATTTTAGTACCTTGCATTTCCATAAAATGGATCATCATAAAAATCGAAATGTTGACGTCAATACAAACCAATAAGAAAGTATTGAATTTTTAACGTCGATTAAGATGCATACGAGTAGTTAAAGCCATTGACACCCCATACTAACTGTTACTTTTATTTAACTGCAGTGCATCCCATTATGTCTAATTTTAACTCTATAATAAGATGGTTTTGAATTCCCGACATATCTTTGTTATATTTTGTAGTGAAATGTAGCTTTTGGCTGAGTTGACCGCTTCGACTATGGATGTATATATGTACATGTGTGTATGAAATTTGACGTGCATATTGTATAAGTCAATAAAAATAAAGCGTTGAATAAAAATAAAGCGGCATGGTGAAATGTAGTTGTTTAACTATTTTAGCAGGTAGAATTTTTTGATATTAAAATATCTGGCAAGTAAATAGACGTTGTCGAAATATTGGCTTCTAGTGGAGATATTTTCAAATTTTTTTTAAATGTCTGTATCCGTTGAAAAGTTACAGAGCATTAGAGGGAGGAGTTCCACGTCTATCTGTTAATATAAAAGATCGTCTATTTGAATCAAAACCAGTAAGGAAAGGATCAAAGTCGGGCGGGGCCGACTTTATGATTGTGAATAAATTCGAAACGTTCCAAATTTCATTAAAATTGGACGGATATAGGCGTGCATTAAATACCTTAAATCACCAAAAGCATATATGGGAGCTAAATCTGAACTGACATGGATATAATATTGCACATTTTTTCTAGACCATATTCCGTCACAGATTCCAAATTTCATCCAAAGTGGATATATATAAGGCGTTTGGTGCATCAAATACCTCAGATAGGTCGAAAATTTTATTATATAACAGAGCTTAGTAATAAGTAGACAGCGGAATCCTATGCAAATGCATATATGGTTATGATGTTCGTAGAGAAAATCTGATTAGACAGAATCTTGTTTTATCACAAAATAAACCGAATTAGGCCCAGAAATGTTTGCATATTTTGACATATTTTCACATATTTGCATAAAATAAGCATATGCAAAACCATATGCAAAAATATATAAAAGGATTTGTGGTCTAAAAATTCCTACCGAAATAACTGCAATGTGGTATTAAGGTTTCGTTAGGGGTATGAAACTTTACACCTGAAATTTGTCCGCATGGGTCCACGTTATAATATAGCCCCCATAAAATGGTACCTCCCGATTTTCGGTATTTTGAAAGTTGTAGCCTCAATGTCCCACTGAAATGACTGAATTTTTGGTATTTAGTGTTCGTTGGGAGTATAAAACTCCCGTATAGCCCCCATAGAACGGTGCCTCCGGATGTCTGGTATTTTGAAGGTTGTGACCTCAATATCCCTCCGAAATGGCTGAAACTTGATATTAGGTCTTCCTTGGGGGTATAGAACATTCCACCTGAAATTTCTCGATATAGGTCCACATCTTCATATAGCCCCGCATGGAACGGTACCTCCGGATTTCTGGTATTTTGAAGGTTGTGGCCTCCCTCCGAAATTGCTGAAACTTGGTATTAAGTCTTCCTTGGAGTCTTCCTGAATATAGCTCTTCATATAGCCCTCACAGAACGATACCTACGGATTTCTTGTATTTAGAAGGTTTGGTATTAAGTCTTCCTTGGAGGTAAAGAACTTTCCACCTAAAATTTGTCGGTTTAGGTTCCGGAGCCTAATTCTCGCATACGTGATCGTGTTATTTCGATTGATATTTTCAGTATTTAGATTACGGCATCCGTTATCGAATAAACTTTCGAGTGGAATCTTGCGAGTTTTTGCCCGCCACACATCTGCTGTCCAAATGATTATTTTTGTGGCACAGAACCAACTTTAATGAAACATTTTTCTATAAAAAGTAAAATCTATTCATCGTCTGCAAAATAAAAACAAGCAAAAAAGTATCAGTCGGCTTAGCCGACAGAGATATACCCTCAGCCTGTGACGGTTTAAAATACTTTTTTCCAAAAAAAAAAAAACGTATGTATTTAGGAGGTTTTCGAAATTTTGGCCGTATGCATCGACAAAAGTACGGATAGGATTAAAGCTCAAAAATTTGCGGGATATCGATAGATAGGGCTTTTTTATCACACTAGCCTGCGAAAATCATAATATAGCTATATTCGGTTCGAGCCCTTCAGCCACTACATATGATGCCATAGAGGTACTTCAGTAATTGAGGCAGAGAATGCAAGTTGCTTCAACAACAATAAAAGTGATTCGAGAGCAGGTCTTAAAGTGAATTTATCCAAAATTTTGTTTGGGAGGTACCCGAAGGAGTTGACAAATATAGTCCATATTCGAACCTGATTTATATCTGGTAGATATTTTAGGATGTGTAAAGTATGGACCAAATCGGTCACTCCCATCAAGAGTTATCGTGTGTACAATTTTTCCGAACATTATTGAACTTCTGTTGGGGAGGTACCTGAAGGAGTGGACCGATATGGCTTATCTTCGAACTTAAACTAAGTTTGCACAAAAGATTACAAAGGCCACATTTTGGACGGAATCGGCATATCTGTTCGAGAAATATGTCTAAGGGATTTTTTGTATCTTTCAGGTTATTTTCTTAGGAAGTATGGACTTGCCCCTGATGAAGCTTATACAGTTATATGGGGGCAGTGAATGCAAGTTGCTACAAAAAAAAAAAAACGATTCGAGAGCAGGTCCTAAACTGTTCCAAAATTTTATGTGGGAGGTACCCGAAGGCGTGGACCGATGGAGTCCATATTGGAACCTCATCTAAGTTATCGTGCCTTCAAGAGTTATCGTGCGCACAAATTTTCCGAACATTTCCGAACTTTTGTGGGGGAGGTACCGGAAGGGTGGACCGATATAACCAATATTCGAACATAAACTAAGTTTGGACAAAATATTGCGAAAGCCAAATTTTGGACCAAATCGGTTCATCCGTTCGAGAGTTATCGTGGGCACCAGCCAGTTAGTCACATTTATTTCAATACCAAGTTCCGCCAAATATTCCAAATTCCATTAAAATTGGACGGATAAAGGGTGTTTGGTGCTGCAAGTATATGAAATATATATAGGAGCTATATTCAAATCTGAACCGATTTCGATGAAATTTTGTACATTTATTTCTATGCCGAATTTAGTCACATATTCCAAATGTCATCAAAAGTGGACATATGTAGCGTGTTTGGTGCAGCAAATACAAGAAATCCGCCAAAAATATGTATGGGAGCTACATCCAAATCTAAACCGATTTCGATATAATTTGACACATATATTTCTAGACCAAATTCAGTCACACATTTCAAATTTCATCGAAATCGGACATATGCGTGTTTGGTGCAGCAAATACTTGAAATCAGCTTTCGGCTGATATACATATATGGGAGCTATATCCAAATCTAAACCGATTTCGATACATTTTGGTACATTTATTTCTACACCGAATTTAGTCACACATTCAAAATTCCATGGAAATCGGACATATATAGAGTGCTACACCAGAAAATACTTGGAATCGGCCGAAAATATATATGGGAGCTATATCCAGACCAAATTCAGTCACACATTTCAATTTTCATCGAAATCGGACATATATAGCGTGTTTGGTGCAGCAAATACTTGAAATCGAACATAAAAACCACATACCTGACTGCCAGTATGTGGTTTTTATTATTATTTTCCAATAAAAAAATCAATACTCGTAAAAACATAATATGTATATTATACTTGTATGTATATCATTTAAAATGTTTTAATGAGTTGAATGAACAGTTTAAAAATTTTGACAAAATTGTTGCCTTTTTTATAATGTTTCCATTTACTATGAGATTAAGTAAATTTAATGAATGTATGAAATTATTTGAATGCCTCCATATGCATTCTGTAGCATCCAAATACGTCAATTCATAGCAGCGTGAATGTTTTGGACATCTTCCTATTGCGTTTTCATTCAGATATGTTGTTAAAAATTCGTATCAATAAAATATTGTATTATCACTTCCCATCTCAACAAGGCTCTGTATAGACGATGATATACATATTAGGGTGGGGCGATTTTGAACACCATCACGGTCTCCTGGAGTTTCTGATTCTTGGGCTTGTACTGAGCAAAAAAAGTCTGCTAGACCATATGTCTGAAGTGGAAATCGAGCCCCAGGATTTTGACTAGAAGTTTTTTATCAAGGTTTTTTTGGATATTTTGACATATAACAGCCAAACCATTAATATTTTCGATCCAACACAAAGACAAGAATTGCAGCTAAGACAATAATTAAGAACTTTCTAGTACATCTCAAAAGTATTGAAATGCTCCTTAAGGCTGTTTTGGCCTTGAGAACGTGTACATTTTGCGGAAAATATCAATAAATGACACTGTGCTACAAAATGAGACTTAAAGTCAGTGGGTGGAAAATTCCTTTTGGAGATGAAAGCCCGTGGTGAGTGTATCACTGGTCGAAAAATGTTATCACCTTAAATTGTGTACAGGAAAGAAAATCAATTATTCCATTTTAGTTTAAAATATTTTATTGTAAAGGGTATAAAAAGATCGGACCGGTGAACTTAACGACTTTTTACTTTTTTACTCTAACACTTACAGCCTGTTCATGTATGTTTCGGAAGTGGAAAAAAATCATTTTCTGTTCATGTAAACGCCTTCGAAACGAAAATCTATGCGACTGACAAGCCATTCGAAATAACACGTAAACGTACACTTTACCATTAAATTTGGGTTTATGTATTCCGAAAGGACTGCCTATTATAGAAAGAGAATGTCAAAATTACTCACTTGCTTTGTACCTGCCGAGTAGAACGTAAACTCGCGAATAACACCGAAAATCATAAAAAAAAATTTATGCAGCACATTCTTGAAATAAAATAAAATTTTATAGACACGTTTTAATGGCGGTTTCATTCATTATTTTAAAGAAATCAATAAAATAAAATAATTCAAAATACCGACACATTTTATTTTTCAAACAAAATAAAACCTTTTAACAAATCACACTTATTCCTATGTTTGTTTGTGTATGTGAATTTTGTTTTCATTTCTCATTTGGCTCTCATTTATGGAACATAGTTGTATAAATGTACATTCAAATTAGTAGTATTTCGCATAGGATACGTAACGGCAGTTGCACGATAGTTTGCGAAATACATGAACGCATTTTTAGACGGAAGTGAGTGACTGCTTTCCTTTCGTACAGGTTTGCGTGCGACATACATGAACAGGCGGTTATTATTATGATATCGCTCGTTTACTCAAAGAATGGCGTAACTCAAAAATGTGTTGTTTTGAGTTAGCAATTTCTATTTTTTCTATGGCTCTTACTTTACCTTGTGTCAAATTTTCGTGTCCACATATCTAAAACGCAACGAGTTACAGCTCATTTACGAGACGTTTAGGAGAAAATATGCAAACAAGTTTCTTGGAGCACAAAAACACTTCAAATAATGCTTAGTAGTTATTTTATTTTTTTGTGCATTAATCCTTTTGAGTGGGGAAGTCAATCGGAATCAATGACAAAACTACTGAAAACAATAGGGAACCAATTATTCCACCATTCTGATTACTAAAATGTCATAAAAAGCGAAAAAAATTGGAAATTAATAATTGATTATTGTGGTGCATCATTTTTTATGCTCAATTTAAAAATTCCCATTTTTTTGTTTTCCGGTACAAATTTGGTATAACGTTACTGTTAACGGAATATTTTTGTATGCCACTTTAAAGACAACTTTTCAGCCTACAAAATTGTTTTTTGAATTGTTAAAAAAATCTCAACTCGTTTCCAAGTTATCAACGTTTACATTTTCTATTTCAAGTTGCATCATTTTCAGTGACTGTCACTGTATGTTTTTCTCCTTGATAGACGTTGTTTTTGAATTTGATACATTTTGGGAATATTGATAATACCATTTTTATACAACTTGCCCGTTTAGAACATTTGCTATGGGAATTCAAATATTTTTTGTTTTTTATGACTGGCTTAAAATATAATATTATGCTACGGAACAATTGGATTGATTTCATCAATAACTATTGACGTCAATACAAAATTCATTTCATTTTTAATTCATTTTTTTTATTACTGATTAATTTAGAAAGTTATTAAAAATATTATTTTGACCATGCTGTCGATTTTTTTTCATTTTCAAAATATACGCCTGTCTAAACATTCTGACATACAGATGAAAGCATTTTGTTCCAGTTCCCGTATTATTATATTATATTAAGAGTTGCTACCACTTCCACTGGGGAAGTGACGCTAATGTCAGAGTTGAGTCTATATTAAATTTTATTTTACAAAATAATTTACGAATATGTAATAGGGGTAACACTCCAACTTTTCAATACAGATTAAAGGGGGAATCGATATAAAGAAATAACAAAGTGACAGCTACTTCGTACGGAAGGGGGTGACAAAAAATAACAGTGTTCTTAATTCCAAATCACAGGGTTCCAGCTCTATACATTCGCCCAATACCAAATTGTACCAATTATTGTACCCTTTAGTACTCTCGTACCCATAAGTACGAATTTCCAAAACTACCTCTATGTGTCAATCCTACACTCCAACAGTAGTCTTACCTCCAAGTTTCAGTATTCCAGCTCAATCATGTTACCCAAATGCAAATTGTACCTAATTTAGTACCATTTGGTGCTTTTCGTAACAATAAGTACGAATTTCCAAAACTACCTCAATCCTACACTCCAACAGTAACCTTCATTCAAAATTCCAGGTCTATCCGTTTACCCAAATCCAAAATGTACCAAATTTAGTATTATTTAGTACTTTCGTACTCATTAGTACGATTTTACAAAACAACCTCAATCATACACCTCAACAGCAACCTTAATTCCAAATTTCAGGATTCCTGCTATATCCGTTCAACCAAATCCAAATTGTACCAATTTTAGTACCATTTAGTACTTTTCGTACCCATAGATACGAATTTCCAAATCTACCTCAATCCTCCACTTCAACAGTAATCCTAATTCCATATTTCGGGATTCCAACTCTATCTGTTCGCCCAAATCCAAATTGTACCAAATTTAGTACCATTTAGTACTTTTCCTACAAATGAGTACACATTCCCGAAACCATCTTCATGTATCAAGCCAACTTATCAACCCTGATTCTCATTCCAAATTTCAAGTTTCTACCTGTATCCTTTCAGATAATACCAAATGGTACCAAATTTAGTACATTTTAGTACTTTACGAACACCTATAGTTTCGATTTTTTAAAATCGTTCACTACGTCTATCCTATATTCCATCAGTGTACCTTGTTCAAAATTTCAGAATACGCTAAATACATATGGTACCATATTTAGTACCTTTTAGAGTTTTTCGTAACCTTCTAGTTCGAATTTCCAAAAAAACCCAGCCTTATCTGACACCTTTAGATCAAAATTTCAAGATTGTAGCTTCAGCCGTTTAGCCTGGGTGTTAATTATCAATCAGTCAGTCAGTGATGACTCACTCAACTATTTTATAAGTATAGATTGGAGGGTATCTTAAAGGATTTATCGGATCACAAGGTAATACTCTTCCAAATCTCTATGCTTGGAGTCCCCATACAAAAACCACGATAACGGATTGGGGCAAATTCAAAGCCCTGACGACTTCAAAATTATGCAAAATAATAAATCTCACACAATCTATGAAGTTAAGGGAGCTGTGGATTCTCTAACCAGTACTAATCTAATGCCATGTTATCAAGACTTTCGATCTACTATTAGGGGTCCATTTCTCGGGTTGACCTGCATACAGCAAGTCGAACTGTAGAGGATGAACAGCTGGTAGAAAACGTTAACTCAAGTCTTCAATGGGCGATTAGCAGCTTTCAGCCTTATAAAACACCGGGACCGGATGGAGTCAGTACCACCGATACTGACGGAGATTTTTTAGACCGGGCTGTTTTTCGCACTCTCTGGTCTATGGAAAGAGATCAAGGTAACCTATATCCCCAAAGCCAAGTCACCCATTACCCAAACACTATAGACCAATTAGTATTTCTTCATTTCTATTAAAGACGATCGAAAGTTTACTGGATCTGGTAATTAGGGTACAATTAGATCCCAAGCAGGTCAGGAAAATCCTGAACTACTGTTTGACACGGAAAAGGAATAGCGAGGATCGGGCTAGAACTCTATTGGTAAAAGCTGGGACTGAGACAACAAGTCATCAAGTGTAGAAAGGACTACGTCAAGACTGATTATTGGGTCAATTAAAAACTCTCCTTAGGTCGCCTAGAACGTGATCCTGAATATCACGATCCAATTTTAGGCTGCGAAAGTCAGGATCGTGGCACACTACACATTTCGGACACGCGAAAGTCTTAAACTTAACTCCTAGTTAGTTTGAATTAAATTACAGTAGTTGGAGATTATATACACGCCTCTTTCAGGTTTGACTAATTATCTTTAATTTTTCAAGTACAGACACTTGGGCTGAAGGTAAAATCTGAACGTTCTGGCAATGTATACAAATGGCTCCAAGATGGAGAAAGGTCCTGGCTACGGCGTTTACCGCAAGAACCCATTAATCAAACACTCGTTTGAGATTAATGATAGTTGGAGTGTCTTTAAGGCAGAGATTATTGTTACGAGGAAAGCAACATAATTGATGAAATGACTTGAAAGCTTACCTTACAAGCTGCCCTTAAGGCTCTCAAGTACTGGACCATAAATTCTAGAGCTATCCTTGATTGCAGAAAGTTTCTGCATGATATACCCAGTATCGTTAAACTTCGTTGAGCTCCAGGCAATATAATGGAAAACGAATTAGAGGATAAACTAGCTCGAGGTAGCTCTAAGTCTGTCGATCTACTAGTTGATGAATCTGTCTGGCCACCAATGTACCACTACATCGGAAAACTTCGTGAGATCTAATTCGTTATCAGGACAATACATACATATTCCGCACATGGTAGTTGCGAGGTACTTTTTTGATTTTAGCATATGTTTACACATACATACCCTCATTAGCCTAAAAGCTGAGGGTATAAAATCAAGAGAGATTCGTTTTTTTAATAAAATAATATTTAAAGTGAAATTGTATGTCTATTTTTTTTGCAAAAACTGATAGAATTTTTGGAAAATTTTCGCCAGTTTTATACAAATAACTTGTTCAGAACATTAACTATAAGAATTATAATGTTTTCAATTACTGATTTTAAATATGCTACTACTGAGCGATTAAATTTCATCGAAGCTATTGACGTCGATACAAAAGCGATAACATTAAATTTCATAAATGACCTCAGTTTTTGTATATTCAATTTAAACGTCATTTGAATGTACTTTTAAAATATGTCATATTTTAAAGATGATGATGCACTCAAATAACACAAATTTTATTTTTAAGAAATTCTGTCAAAGTCATATGTGGTCATAGAATCATATGAAATTAATTTCTACTGAGAGCTACTGAAAATACCAAGATAAGTTACGAACATTTTTAACAAATAAACTTTTGGGCGGAGATAGGGTAATTTTGAGCATATACGTGAATGTTTCCGATTAAACATAGCTTTTTGCAGGTTGACGTAAAGAATCGTGAAAGATCTGGGAACAGGGGCCTAATTATAAGATTCGATATCGAGTTGTTTCGAACCGAGTACTCGAATTTTGTATGATAGCATTCGATATCGAGCAAAATTATCGATTTATCGGTAAAACATTTGCGAGACTTTACTCGTAGCTAAATTACCTACGAGACAAACAAAAGGAACAATAAAAAAGAAGTGAAATGTGCAAATTGGTCGTTGCTTTCGTTTTATAGAACAAAAGATAAAATGGAAAAAAATGTGAAAGAAAAAAAAATTAAATGAAATAAATTACGCCATGTTCACACCGGCGTTTGGATTACGTTGTTCGCTCACACAAATACGTACACGAACTAACCCGTTCATACTACACGATACATAATTCATAGTAACAAAGTTAATTTTTTATTATTTTTGTTAACTGTTTTAACTGGAAATTTAACACAAAAACAACGTAATATGATTTGAAATCAACAGGAAAAAGAATTTTCTTTCCTCCAAATATGTATAGTGTATGAAGCTGCACAACTAACTCCTTGCAAGCACTCGATTGTTCCGGAGAAAATTGGATTGTTGTGGGCATAGCTTTTGCTCATGCTTCACATGTTATGACGTTGTACTCTGGCTCAAACCTAAGAGGAAATCATTGCCTACGGTGTGTTGGAAACCGCCACTTCCCAAAAGAGACAGCGTTGCTGCCAGCTGCAATGTTGGTGGGACAGATGATGAAATTGTTCCCTGAAATTTCAAACACGAAAGGTCATAATTGAAAGCCTCCTTCGTCAGCCTGAATCTCTGTCGAAATCTGCAAAGAAATATTTTTATACAATTTAAATTAATACATTTTTAGATTTCATACTTCAAAATACTTACACAGCTTCTGGTAAAGACAAAGGTTCACTTTGTGTACGGATTTGTTTCCTAATTAAATTAACATTTGATTCATCTTATTATTTTTTTATTTATTTTTTTTTTTTCTTAAAATATCGCGCCAACCAGCAATTGTTTTTTATTTATTTATATATTTCAATTCACATATGCCCAGTCTTTTTAATATTTCTATTTGACACAAACCACCTTACATTTAATCAGGTAGATGCATCAGCAATCAGTTATAACAATGTCAAAAAGATTTTGCAATAATAAATAATTTCGTACATTTTCGTAACACGACTTCATTCCGAAATTATTGTTCACATACTTTTCATTCATAATTTTGCTTTTTAATTTTCGTTTTAAGTTAATTTTGTATTTTTGGGGTCTACCTTTACGAATTTTAATGATATTATATAGTTGATTACCGGTTATTTTTCGAATTTATCGATAACAACGATTTTTCCTTCTCGACCGAGTCCCATCATACCAATATTTTTCCGTGTCGACATTTTATTCACGAGTAAATTCTCGATCGAATCTCATAATTAGGCCCCAGTTCTGATCGGCTCATGGCACAATCATACAGGTACCCGCATCAACCCAGCTGATGTACTGCAAGCTGTCAAAAAGTTGTAGTAATTAGAAGAAAAATTGTGAATTTTTGATGGATTTTTGTAATAATGCGTTTATTAATACCCACCTAACAAACTTTTGTTGAAAAAATTGTGTGAATTGCTTTATTTTTGGAAAACATTTTTGACATTTCACAGCACTGAACTGGTTTTTGTTGTAGTTGTTGACTAATGCATCTACCTGGTAATTGTTTGTGAGGATTTTTTGAAAGTACAGACCCAAACGACAAGAAACCCTAGTTGAATTTTGTTGTGTCAGATCCAGCTCAGATTTTATGGCCCAATCTAAACATGGTTAAATATTGAAACCAATGCGAATCTTCTTCTGACCTCTGAAGCAAATTTGTAGATAAGGACAAGAATAAAATATTTGAAGAAATAATGAACTCAAAAAACTACATTTGACTACATGTCAATATTGTAGTGAAATCCGAAATGCGAGAATAAACTGTTGGTGTGAACTGTGTTTGAAATACGTGTTGTAAAAGATATGATGCAAAATACCGCTGAAACAACATGAAGAAAGCATTTAGAGTTTCATAATGTTCTAAAGAATTGTTGAGAACTTTATTTGGAAGATTTTTGCAAAAGGTTACTTGGTTCAACTCCCAAAATTTAGCCGATACTGACCAGAATTTCAGCAATTATGTAAAATTTTCTATATATAATAGATTTTGATGCCCTAGATGGAGTTTTTCTTATGTGGTTTTTTTTAAGATAACTTCTACTAGTTATACCCTCAGCCTTTAGCCTAGAAGGGTATATACACTTCGATATGAAAAATGTCTGTCTGTCTGGCTTGTGCGCACGATAACTCTCGAACAGTTCAACCGATTCGAACCAAATTTTGGGTATCGTAATATTTTGTCCAAACTTAGTTTAAGTTCGAAGATGGGCCATATCGGTCCACTCCTTCTGGTGCCTCCCCAAAAAAAGTTCAAAATTTGTCTGTTTTCTGTCTGAACGATAACTCTCGAAGGAAGCAATCGATTTGGTCAAAACTTTGCACATCGTATTATTATACCCTCAGCATTTATGCTAACGAGGGTATATACACTTTCATACGGGCAAAATGTGCCTCATCGAAATAATGGTTTTAGATCCCAAGTATGTTTGGACGAAATGTGTTTCCGACAATTTGGAGTAGATTGAGCAATGTCCGTCCGTCTGTCTGTCTGGCTGGAGCGCACGATAACTCTAGAACGGATGAACCGATTCGGTTCAAATTTTAGCTTTCGTAATATTTTGCCCAAACTTAGTTTAAGTTCGAAGATGGGCTATATCGGTTCACTCCTTCCGGTACCTCCCACACAAAAGTTCAAAAATGTTCGGAAAGTTTGTGCTCACGATAACTCTTGAAGGAAGCAACCGATTTGGTCCATACTTTGCACATCCTGAAATGTGTACCAGACTTAAAGAAGGTTTCATTATGGACTCAATCGGTCCAGTCCGTCGGGTACCTCCACACAAAATTTCGAAAAAGTTCAGTTTAGGGCCATCTCTCGAATCGCTTTGATTTTTGTTTTAGCAACTTGTATTCACTGCCCTCCATACGACAGTACAAGTTTCATCAGGGGCAAGTCCATACTTCCTGAGAAAAATAGCACGAAAGTTGCAAAAAACCACTATGACACCAAACATAGTTTAAATTCGAATTGGTCCATACTTTACACATCCTAATATATCCACCAGGTATAGATCAAGTTCAAATATGGACTATATTTGTCTACTCCATCCGGTACCTCCCACACAAAATTTCGGATAAGTTCACTTTAAGACCTGATATCGAATCACTTTGATTTTTGTTGAAGCAACTTGCATTCGCTGCCTCAATTACGATGGTAAAAGTTTTTTTCGGGGGCAAGTCTATACTTCTTGAGCAAACAGCCCGAAGGGTGGAAAAACCCCATAGGCACCATATGTAGTGGCTGGAGATCCACTTCCATAATAGCCAATGTCGATCCATTCCTTTTAGTTTCTCCTCCGCAAAACTTTTGATCTTTAATTCTAATCAAAATATTTGTCGGTTCAAACGCCCAAAATTTTTAAAACCCGCTAAATACATCCGTTTTTTGGGGAAAAAATGTTTCAATATACACAGGCTGAGGGTATATCTTTGTCGGCAAAGCCGACTGATACTTTTTTACTTGTTCCTTCTAGATATAGATCTGGTTCGAATATGAACTATATCTGTCCACTCCTTCGGGTATCTTCCACACAAAATTCGGCTAAAGTGAAGTTTAAGGGCTCCTCTCGGATGGTTTTGCAATTTTTTCAGTAAGTTTTCCTTGCGGCTCCCTTAATGACAGTACAATTTTTTTTTCATACTTCCATACTTCCTGAGATATTGGCCTAAAAGCTCCAAGAAACCCTGACGGCACCAACCAAAATGGCAAATCTGCGAGATAATCCTCGCAGGATAGTTCCAGGTTTTGGAATTGCCTCCATATTTTCGGTATTTTGATGATTTGTGCTAAATTTTTTGAACAAACGACCTCTAATTTAATATTTAGGTTTCACAGTAGGTCACAAAAAATCTCCACCAAAAACCGTCAACTTAGGTCCATGTTTTGGTATAGCCCCAATATAACGGTACCTCCCGATTTTCGGTATTTTGAGGATTTTAGCTACAATTTTTAACCGAACTAACTGTAATTTGACACTGAAAATCGTTTAGATTAGATTAGATAATTTAGGCATTTGGGGTATCCATGATCGGAAAATGTTTCCATTTAAAATTGAGAAAGGAAACTAATTATTCCATTTTAATTAAGACTATTTTATGGTAGAGGGTAAACAACGTGCTTAATGAATTTCCACAATCTTAATTGGAAATCATAATTTGATGGCATCGACAATGATGCCAGAGTTTCCGCCAATTATTGATGCCTTGACATAATCCATATTATTTAAATCCAAGCAGGGACAAGGGAGTCTTTTCTCATATCAATAACTTTTCTCATATCGATTCACATTAGCTCAATGATATGGGACCTGACTTTTATCTCCGATTTCAAACGGCATGTCAAGGGTTTGTAGAGATGTTTTACATGGCTGAAACTCTCAGGGAATGTCGCTAACGTTACGCTGATAGGTATTTTTGTGAACGTTGAACATGAGATGTTGTCCGGCCGGGACATACTATTGCATCATAGGGGCACTCACAGCCACTATTTCTACCGTTTAGTAAGTCGATTTCGGTTAATCGGTTATTAGTCATAAAATTTGTAAAAACGTGGTCGACTATTGACTGTTCGAAAGCCGGAAAAATCTATTATTCTTAATCGACTTTCGAAAGACGGAGTCGTTCAGCACCACCGCACCAATGAACACGGTCGATTATAACCGGGTTTCGGTTGTTAATGAAAACTCGAAAGTCGACTTTTAGAAAACCTTTATAGAATAGATTAACCGAAATCCAAGTTTTAAGTTTTAAACGAAAACCGAATAATCGCAAAACCAATTATAGCATTTCACTGCACATCCCTACTACCGTTAGGAAAATTGCTGGTAAATTTAATTCAACATTTTTCGTTTTAATTTCTACCGATTTCTTTCGTAAACAGTTACAGATTTCATATCAAAGTGTTTAAAACACAGTTTATGAAATACTATGCAACCATTACTAGAGTTTATTTATTTTTTACTTTCAAAATAACACATACATACATATGTATATATTTAAAAAAATAAATGTGTACGTTTTATAGCACTTATACGTCACAATTATTGATCCACATTTCCTGAACAATTTGATTTGTATTGAGTTTCATTCAATATTCAATTTTGAATCTTTTAGTACCATATAAAACCCATTAAATCTATTTTATTATTTTTTTAAATCTACACAATATTTACTGAATGAATTTATAGTATAAAAATAGTACCAACCTTCAAAAAACGTATCAGTTTGCAAAAAACGTCTATCTCAGAAGAAGCAAAATTATTTAAAAATGGTAAATTTCACTTAATATATTTTCGAAATTATTAAAACTTATTTTAACATGATTTTTTAGAAATTCCTAACTATTGCCTTGTTCTGTTTGGTGGCATCTTCGTATGCTGCCATTACCTACACCAGTGGTTTTGCTCCCGTTGTGACTCGCTATGCACTCCCAGTTACTACTACGGTAACCCGTGATATTGTTCAAGCCGCTTCTGTTCCTGTAGTACAGTATGCTACCCCAGTAGTTGTGCGCCGTTTAACTCCTATCACAACTACTACCCTGCTTCGTCCAGCTGTTGTTTCGTCTAGAACCGATTATGTACACAAAACTCATTGATTTTGATAAATGAATTTACCAATATAGATATAAGTGATTAATTTTATTATGTTTTTAAAAGTTATTATCAAAACAAATTATAGGAATATTTTTGTTTTTTTGAATTAGTGTCATGCTTAAGTGTACGCTATTTTCCCGTTTCGAGATAATCACATTTTAATGTCACACGAAGATGTTTATTCTATACGTGTGAGTACGATCGCTTTGCCTATGCCTGTGGGCATAGGCAATTTGTTGTTGCTGGTCATCTCTGCTTTGTGCATTTGTGTGTAACATAGTTCATTTAGGCATATACATAGAATCACTTTCTGAGTATTTCTGTAAACATGAAAATTGGGGAAGATAGTTTTTTGGCCAAAGGACGAAAGCTATTTATTTTGGTAAAAATTGGTTCAGATTTGGATATAGCCCCCATATATATCTTCGCCCGATTTAAGGCTATATATGTGCGATTGATGCAATGTGCAATTAAATTGCAATTAAATTGTGCAATTAAATTTGGAATGTGCGACGGCATTTAGTCTAGAATAAGTGTGCCAAATTATATAGAAATCGGTTCAAATTTGGATATAGGTCCCATATATATTTTCGGCCGACTATATGATACCCTACGGCACTGTGAATATGTAAAATATAGGAGATATATATCAATTTGAACTGATTTCTATATAATATGGTACACTTATTACTAGAAAAATTCCGTCACACATTCCAAATTTCATCAAAGTCGGCCGAAAATAAATATGGGTGCCACATATATTCAAATCTGAACCGATTTCGATGTAGTTTGGCACATTTATTTTAAGACCGAATTCAGTCGCACGTTCCAAATTTCATCAAAATCGGCCGTATGTAGCGTGTTTGGTGCAGCAAATATATCAAAATATATATGGGAGTTATATCCAAATCTGAACCGATTTTGATGTAATTTGGCACATTTATTTTTAGTCAAATATTCCAAATTTAATCAAAATCGGACATATGTAGCGTGTTTGCTGCAGCAAATACATTACATGGACAGACGGACATGCATAAATCGACTCAGAAAGTGATTATATGTACATATATCCATCCACAAAAGGAACTATGGGTCGATTTCATTTCCTTTTGTATGTTACACATACAAATGCACAAAGACATAATACCCCTTACCACCGTGTGGTGTAGGGTATAATCATATCGGCCAATCCTCTAGAAATTTTTCACAGCTACAACGTTTTCTTTAGACCCATTTTGTTTTCCAAGCAAAATCGCGAAAACCTAAAAAACCCTATAAATATGAATTTAGATCGCGATTTATTTAAAAATACTTCTAGCGATTTTTTCTTGTTTTTGGATTTTTCTCATCTATGATATTGCTGTTTCAAAATCCGCAAAAACTTCCCAGGTGTAAGCGGTTTTCACTTAATGATAGTTAAGGCGCACCATGTACGAACTTGTTTTATAAGGTAGCGATACAGTCAATGCATTGTTCCAATTTGAACTTCTATATCTTCTTCTAAAACCTACGAAATTGTCATAAAGGTCAGCCATTTCGATAGCAAAATCCAAGAAAAATCGTGAAAACCTAAAAAAATCCTTAAAAATGTCATCTTGAATCGCGATTTATTTAAAAAGCGCTCCGGCGATTTTTTGGTTTTTTGATATTTCTCATGTATGAACATTGTAGTTTCAGAATCCGCAAAAACTTCCCATGTGTAAGCACCTTCCATTTAACGTTGCTTCAAGAGCACCGTAAAAATGGAATACTTGATGTTCTTTTCTGTACCCAATTTAAGGTGAAGACAATTTTCGACCAGGGATACTCGAAATGCATAAATTATCTAGTCGAACCAAAAAATTTGTTCAATCATAGATCTGGACCTATGTTGATAATTTTTGGTGGAAAAGTTTTGTTCGCCAAGATTACTGAGGGGTTATTTTGCCGCCGTTGACCTTCAGTCATTGCACCACGGTGGCAACCCACATTTCCTGAGTATTTCAGTCATGTAAAACTTCTCTGCAAGTGGTGTCGTAAGACACGCCGCTCGAAATCGGCGATAAACAGTAGGTCTCATATTACGAATCGGGTGCACTCATTGATATGAGAGATTGGAGTTGTGGAACAATTATTATTATACCAAAACATGGACCTATGTTGACCATTTTTGGTGGAGAACTTTCGTAACCACTAAGAAACTCAAATGTCAAATTACAGCTAGTTCGGTTACAAATTGTAGCAAAACTCCTCAAATATTCGAAAATCGGAAGGTACCGCTATATTGAAGGAGATGTTTTGTGAACACTGGGAACCTTAAATGTTAAATTAGAGATAGTTCGGGTCAACAAATATAGCTAAACTTCCGAAAATACCTTAAATCTTGAGGTACCTTTGTATGGGGCCTATACCGAAACATGGACCTATATTGACAATATTTGGGGGTGAAGTGTTGTGACCAATAGGAGCTTCATGTCAAATTACAACCAGTCCGATCAATAAATTCAGCTAAAATTCTCAAAATACCGAAAATGGGGAGGTACGGTTAGATGGGGCTTATACCAAAAAGAGTTCACTAGGAACACTGAATGTCAAGATATACCTAATTCGATCTGAAAATGTGGCTAAAAACGTCAAAATAACTGAAATCGGTCGTACCGTTATATGGGGGATATACCAAAACGTGGAGCGATATAGCCCAAAATCGAACTTGGCCTGCCTGCAAACAAAAGACGCATCTTCCCAAAATGTCAACGTTGTAGCCGGACATGCTTAGATCGACTCATTAAGATGAAGAATATATATAGGGTCGCAAATAAAATATTACGAAAATGATTGCTAATGCACAAGTATTCTTAGATGACAATAAAAAATAAAAATAAATATTTTCTTTAAAATTCGTTTAACTTTATTTAATGAAAATAACTTTTTAAAACATAATAAAATTAATCACTTAAAACAACTTTGGTAAATTCATTCATTAATATCAATGAGTTTTGTGTACATAATCGGTTCTAGTCGAAACAAGAGCTGGACGAAGCACGGTAGTAGTTGTGATAGGAGTCAAACGGCGTACAACAACTGGGGTAGCATACTGTACTACAGGAACAGAAGCGGCTTGAACAATATCACGGGTTACCGTAGTAGTAACTGGGAGTGCATAGCGAGTCACAACGGGAGCAAAACCACTGGTGTAGGTAATGGCAGCATACGAAGATGCCACCAAACAGAACAAGGCAATAGTTAGGAATTTCTAAAAAAAAGGAATTTTTTAATTAACTTTTAAAATTTCGAAAATGTTTTTATATAAATTTACCATTTTTAAGTAATTTTAGTTCTTCTGGGATAGAAGTTGTTTTGCAAACTGATACGTTGTATGAAGATTGTTACTATTTTTATACTATTAATTCATTCAGTAAGTATTGAATAGATTTTAAAAAGATTAAAATTTGAATATTGAATGAATATTGTCGTCAATACAAATCAGTGGGTTTTTGTTTTATTTTTGTGTACTGGTTTAGAAATTGTTTAGGGAAAGTAGATCAATTAATGTGACGTATAGTGCATTAAAACCTACATATTTATTTTTTTAAATACATACATATAATTAATAATTATTATCACGTAAAAAGACACAGCTAATAACACTGCACAACACAAAAAATAATTACAAGATAATTCGGCCAGATTATGAAAGAGGACCAAAAAAAGAAGAAACGTGTATCGGCGTTTTGAAAGTTTACGTAGGGAAGTAACCTAAATAGGCTTGGCGAGTTTCGCCCATTTCTACAGGTTTTGAAATATTCGACATCAGATTCCTTGGAATCCTTGCATTTTAGGTATAAAGTGTCTTTGGCAATATTACAGACAACAATGCGGGGTATCTTTTATGAAAAAATTAACCCTCATGCGAGTCACTTAACGGGTCATTTTGGCCCCTTTTTTCAAAAACGTTTTAAAACTCCTTTAAAATGTAATCGTATCAGATTAAAAAATTTTACAAAATTTCTTGTCATAAAATTTTACTGTAGGCCCCGAACACACCAAAACTCTAAATTGTACGTAAACGTCAGGAATCTGCCAAAAGTAAAATCACGTTTTAGGGTTAAAAAACGCCAACCCTCCTAGTTAATGTTGTACTTTATCTGAGTTTATTAAGTTTTGTCCCACTTTTTGTCATTCTAGATTAAACACCTGCATGGATACAACTGAATATATCAGTTCCGACATTTTTCAACATTGAGTGAGTATGGATATGTAGAATGTAGTTTCAGTTACAAGTTGATACTGATACTTTTTCAAACAGGTATGATATGAGTTGGTATAGACAGAAAAAAAGGAACATATTTGTTTATATCTGGTTTG
Organism: Musca autumnalis; assembly: GCF_047663935.1. Taxonomy (NCBI): domain Eukaryota; kingdom Metazoa; phylum Arthropoda; class Insecta; order Diptera; family Muscidae; genus Musca; species Musca autumnalis. Next base: position 140,246,360 of record NW_027411866.1, read on the forward strand.
TACAAACTGATATAAATGGATATTGGTGTGATACAATAAGTACTTATTGTATGTAGCCCAAACAAAATAGGAATTGAAATAGAAAAATTCCCACAGAGCTGAATTTTGGTGGATATGTAGGAATTGTCATTACAAATGAGGTCCTAAAAATCTCTGTCGATCAAATGCGTGCAAAGAAACTTATTCATGGTCATAGGTCATATTTTTGTTTTTTTTATATATACATATATCTCAAAAACTGTGAGCCTTACCAAAAAATTACTAAAGCAAAAGACAACGAGCGTAAAATTCTCTATAAGATATCGCTCTCTTAAAAGTCACATAATAATGATATGCACATATAAAATACCTATAATTTATTTGACCCGAAAGTCAGGATACAAAATCTGGTTAGACCTGGTACTTCTCGAAATAATAATTTAAGATCATATAAAGTGTATATATTTTTGATCAGCGTGCTCCTACATCGATATAGCCATGTCTATCCTTCTGTGGAAATCACTTTAATGTCCGAAGTATGTAGGTGGATAATACTTTGGTAAATGTATTGTAGGTCCATTCAGCTTAACCAACCCCTACCTTACAAAGTGACGCGTCGTTTTAAGGGCTTTTGAAGGTATTATTCTCCTAAGGTCAATCCCCGACCAGAACACCAACATTTTCGGCGGCCTGAGTATTTCAGCCATGAAAACTTATGTTTTTTTGTTTTGTTCTATAATTATTTTGAAAATTATAAGAAATTCCTTTATAGGTTTTTTGTGGGGTTTTTCAGACATAAACCACTATAACAAAGCCATTTGTTAACCGATTTAAAACAATAATAGCTCATTCAAAAGACATTATTCACCCCTTTAAAAGGAAGAAGGATAAAAAGAAATCCGTTGTGGAAAAAATAAGATATGCCCGTTTAAATTTGAAAATGTAAGAAACCCAGATTTTCACTACTTTTACCGTTATAAAAAAATAAAACGAAGTGACCCAAGCGAAATAAAGGCATTGTCGTTGTCCATGGATCCCAACACGATATAATTTTGCATCAGAACACTTGAATATTTTTCGGGTCAAATTTTGTAGCACAATGTCATTTATCGACATTTTCCGAAAAGTTTGCACATTCTTAGGGCCAAAACTGCCTGAAGGAGCGTTCCAATGTTTTTGCGATGTATTAGAGAGTTTTCAATTACTGTCTTGGCTACAATGCTTGTCTTTGTGTTGGATCGAAAATCCCAATGGTTTGGCTGTTATATGCCAAAAAATCCAAAAAACGTCAATAAAAAACTTAAAGTCAAAATCGGGAGGCTCGATTTTCGCGGTAGATATATGGTCCAGTGGACTTTTTTGCTCAGTTCAATCCCAGGAATCAGAAACGCGAAGGGCTCATTAAGGTTTTTTTGCTTCCACACAAATCGCCCCACCCTAATACACAACCCAAACAATATCATAACTGTTACAATCATTCCCACATTTATATCATATTATATCTGTTATGTATATGATATATCTGTTTTGTTGATACAAACAGTTATACCATTGCACGTGTTTATTCTAGATAGAAGACGTCCAAGACAATAATATAAATGAATAAATGAAATATGTATTTACAATATATATTAAGAAATTATATACATCAATTTGCCAAGAAAACACCCAAATATTTTTGAATACATTTGTTTTGCTCTTTTTTCGAGTTGATACATGAAAGTAACATGACATGTAGCTTCAGACGAAAGGAGTTTAAAAAAATTCTACACAAAATTTCACTATAAGTCTCAGAACAAACTAGATATCTATATAAAATACTTTGTTAAGAAAATGATGTTACAAAATTAGATATTATAGGTAGAAATTATTTGTTAAACTTTTAGACTCTTAATTAAAATTTATTCCATACTGAGTTAAAAGCTCCTAAAATACTTCACTTCTTGGTGGTTAAGCCAAAAGAAGAAATGTTCCAAATTAAATTTCATCATGAGTCTCTGAACAAAAGAACTTCAAACTAGCGAAAATGGGGAGAAACCGTTATATAACATGGACGTATTTTTAAAGTTTTTGGTTGAGAAGTTTCGTGACTGTAAAGAGGGTAGTTCCGTAAAAAAAAAATTGCCAAAACCTTCAAAATACCAAAAATCTGGAGGTACCGTTATATGGGACCTGTACCAAAAACATGGAACATGGTGAAGTGTTGTGTCCATTCAGATCTTCAAATGTGAAATTACAGCAAGTTAACTCAAGAAATATAGCTAAAATTCTCAAAATATCGAAAATCGGGGGTACGCTTAGATGGGGCCTATACCAAAAAGTGGAACTATATTGAAAAATTTTAGAATACTTTGTGACCACTGAGATTTTCTGGGTAGTTCCGTCAAGCAATGTATCTAAAACCCTCAAACTACCGAAAATCGAGAGGTACCGTTATATGAATTTTATACCAAAACATGGGTTGCCACCGTGGTGCAATGACTGAAGGTCGTGGGTTCGATTCCCCGGTCAGGCAACATCAACAAATTTTCAACGGTGGCAAAATACCCCTCAGTAATCTTGGCGACATTTCCTGAGTATTTCAGCCATGTAAAACTTCTCTGCAAGTGATGTCGTAAGACACGCCGTTCCAACTCGGCGATAAACAGTAGGTGTCATATTATTGAGCTAATATGAATCGGGGTGCACTCATTGATATGAGAGATTGGAATTATGGAACAATTATTATTATTATCATACCAAAACATAGACTTTTGTTCACGATTTTTGGTGGAGAACTTTCGTAACCACTAAGAAACTTAAATGTCAAATTAAATCTAGTTCGGTTAAAAATTGTAGCAAAACTCCTCAAATAAGGAGGGGGTTATACCAAAACATGTACCTCTGTTGACAATTTTTGAAGGAGATGTTTTGTGAACACTGGGAACCTCAAATGTCAAATTAGAGATAGTTCAAGTCAACAAATGTAGCTAAACTTCCGAAAACACCTTAAGTCTTGAGGTACCTTATGGGGCCTATACCAAAACATGGACATATATTGACAATATTTGGGGGTGAAGTATTGTGACCAATTGGAGCTTCAAATCTCAAATTACAACAAGTTCGGTCAAGAAATTCAACTAAAATTCTCTAAATACCGAAAATCAGGAGGAACGCTTAGATGGGGCTTATACCAAAAAGTGAAACTATATTGAAAAGTTTTAGTGAGAACATTTTGTGACCACTGGTAATCTCAAATGTCATATTACGGGTAGTTCCGTCAAACAATGTTACTATAACCCTGAAAATATCGAAAATCGGAAGGTACGGTTATATGGGTGCTATACCAAAACATGGACATATGTTGACGATTTTTAGCAGGAACCTCAACTAATTCGGCCTAAACTTGTAGCTAAAATGCTCAAAATACCGAAAATCGGGATGTACTATTATGTGGGGGCTATACCAAAACATGGACCAATGTCCATCATTTCTGAAATATAAGTTTTTTGGTCACTAGGTACACAGAATGCCAAGTTATACCTAATTAAATCTGAAAATGTGGCTAAAAACCGTCAAAATAACTGAAATCGGTCGTACCGTTATAGGGGGGATATACCAAAACGTGGGCCGACATAGCCCATCATCGAAATTGGCCTGCCTGCAGACAAAAGACACATCTTCCCAAAATTTCAACGTTGTAGCCGGACATGCTTAGATCGACTCAGGACTTTACCTTGATGAAGAATATATATAGGGTGGCAAATAAATTATTATGATAATGATAGCTAATATAAAAGTATTTATTAGATGACAATAAAAAATAAAAATAAACATTTTCTTTAAAATTCGTTTAACTTTATTTAATGAAAATAACTTTTAAAACATAATAAAATTAATCACTTAAAGCTACTTTGGAAAATTCATTCATTAAAATCAATGAGTTTTGTGTACATAATCGGTTCTAGTCGAAACAAGAGCTGGACGGAGCACGGTAGTAGTTGTGACAGGAGTCAAACGGCGTACAACAACGGGAGCAGCGTACTGTACTACAGGAACAGAAGCGGCATGAACAATATCACGGGTTACCGTAGTAGTAACTGGGAGTGCATAGCGAGTCACAACGGGAGCAAAACCACTGGTGTAGGTAATGGCAGCATACGAAGATGCCACCAAACAGAACAAGGCAATAGTTAGGAATTTCTAAAAAAAGTAATTTTTAAATTAGTTTTCATATTTCGAAAATGTTTTTATATAAATTTACCATTTTTAAGTAATTTTAGTTCTTCTGGGATGGAAGTTGTTTTGCAAACTGATACCTTGTATGAAGATTGTTACTATTTTTATACTATTAATTCATTCAGTAAGTATTGCATAGATTTTAAAATTATTTTGGACTTAATGATTTTAATATGGTATTAAAAGATTGAAATTTGAATATTGAATGAATATTGTCATCAATACAAATCAATGAGTTTTTTTGTTTTATTGTTGAGTACTGGTTTAGAAATTGTTTGGAAAAGTAGATCAATTAATGTGACGTATAGTGCATTAAAACGTACATATTTATTTTTTAAATACATACATACATATTTATATGCTATTTTAAAGTAAACAAGTAAAAAAGCGTTAAGTTCGGCCTGGCCGAACTTTTTATACCCTCCACCATAAAATATTCTGAACTAAAATAGAATAATTAGTTTTCATTCCTGTCCCCAACTTTAAGTGGGTACGTTAAAATGTCAGATAATGTACATAAAATGCTTCATTCGGGATGCCCTTTTTTATGGTGCCTATATTTAACTATGTATGTTGACAATTTTTGGTGGGCGAGAAATTGGGAGGTACCGTTATATAGGGGTTATAATAAAACATGGACCTATGTTGACAGTTTTTGATGGGAGCCTTTAATGTCAAATAACTCCTAATTCGGTTAAAAAATTTAGCTAGAATCCTCAAAATATCGAAAATCGGTACATAACGTGGGAACTTCAAATGTCATTAACAGCTAGTTCGGAGGTATCTGGGCTATACGAAAAATATGAACTTAAATGAACAATTTTTGTTGCAGAATTTTTGTTGACTTTTAAATTTCAAATTACAGAAAGTTCGTCCAAAAAATAAAGCTAAGGTACGGAAAATCGGGAGGTTTGTTTTGGTGCTATACAAAAACATGGACCTACGTTCGGTTAAACATTTTAAGTAAAATCCTCAAAGTACCGAAAATGGGGAAGTATCGTTATATTGGGGCTATGTTGAAAATTGTTGATGCAGATGAGTGGTGACCACTACAACCTTCAAATGTCAAATTACAGTTAGTTCTGTTAAAAATTGTAGCTAAAATTGCAAAATTACTGAAAATTGGGAGGTACCGTTACATGGGAGCTATATCCGAACATGGACCTATGTTGACAATTTTTGATGGAGAGGTGTTGTGACCACTAAGAACTTCAAATGTCAAATTACTGCTAGTTCGGTTTAATATTGTAGCTAAAATCATCAAATTACTGAAAATCGGGAGGTACCGTTATATGGGGGATTTCTTGACAATTTTTGGTGGAGAGGTGTGGTGACCACAAGAATTTCAAATGTCAAATGTTCAAATTCGGTTAAAACTTGTTGGTAAAATTCTCAAAATACCTGAAATCGGGCGGTAACGTTATATGGGGGCTATTCCAAAACATGGACCTATGTCCACTAGTTATATAAGTTTATTGACATTTAAGAACCCTAAATGCCAATTGATAGCTAAATCGGTCTGAAAATGTAGATGAAAACGTCAAAATGCCGTAAATCGGGGATACCGTTATATGGGGGCTATACCAAAACGTGGACCTAGGTCCACAACTTTTGTTATATAAGTTTAGTTACACTTCACAGAAAAAAAATTGTAGCCATTTGATAAAGAAATTCAAAGATTCAACCAAAAATTTATCGATTTTCCGGCAATAAAAAAAATTGTCATATTGACAAAATTCGATAAAATTTTTTGATCACAAAGTAAAAATACATGTTGATAAAATAAAATTGTAATATTGATTAAAATATTTATCGATTTTTTTATTTTGAACTGATAAAACATTTCACATATTGACAAAAATATTTATCAAAATATTTCACATTTTGCTTGATAAAAACAAAATATTTTCTTGATTAAAAAAATTGTTGAATGCATTTTTTCCAATCAATAAAAAAATATTCATATTTACAATTATTTTGTCGTTTTTTTTTTTTGTTAAATACAAACCCAAACGCCACAGAAAAAGATACATACACACATTTATAAATGGTCGTGGTTATTTATTTATTTGAAATGCCAAGTACAAAAGCAACACCAGACGCATAGGTACATAAAAAACAACAGATGAAAGAAAGAAAAACGGAATGGAATAATTAATAACAGAAGTACATAATTATTTAGTGTCACACATTAATTTTAATATAAGAAAACAAATAAATCACTTTTAAATATAAAATACAGGGAACATTATTGAACGTTGTGAAATAAAACACATTCTTCTGCCACCTTGAAAATCATCAGCGGAAAATGGGTATCTGTAATGTGAGAAATAGTACATCCATATATATTTCAAATATATAAAATGTTTTGATGTTATTACCAATATCACATGCGGTTGCTTCTTTGTCCAATAAAATATTCTTATTATCCTTTTTCATATTCGTGAATTCAATTATAAAATGTATTAGGCATTTAATTTACTTGAAAGGCACCTTTACTTTAAGAAAACACACAAACATTGATTTGTTTCTGCACTACCGATCCACACAGAACGACTGATTTAAAGAGACTGCCAAAACTACCAAACTGACGGTTAAAAAATGTTATCTGCCTTTCATAACCACAAACAGAACAAAACATGAGAACTCGTACCGTTTTTTTTCTTTCCCTCTTCGTTTGTTAGGTTCATAAAAATCAGCAACAAAAACAGTAACAAACTTACATACAAGCCTTCAGCCGAGCACAAATAAATAAACAAGCCAAATGCCACACAAACGCTCCATCCCTTCATTCCATGACCATGCTTTGAAATATACATAGCAACGATACTCACATCTCAAGAAAAAAACACATCACATTGTTGTAGCGCTCTCTTTATGCCCTAATGTTGTTGTTTCTCTCTCTCTTGAGAGCGACAACATGCGACAAACGTTGAAAACCATTTTAACTACAGAAATTTATTAATAACCATAAACAAATTTCAATAAATTATTTGTTTGAAATCGTTTATTGATCGCTTTCTAGTAAAATTTTCATGTTTGATAAACATTTTCCCTATATATTCGTAATATTTTATCGCCATTCGACAAAAATATGGTGATAAAGCTTTTAATCAAAATTTTCAGGGTGGATTTTTTTTTCTGTTTTAGGAACCCTAAATGTCAAATTATAGCTAAATCGGTCTGAAAATGTAGCTACAAACGTCAAAATACCGCAAATCGGGGGGTACCGTTATATGGGGGCTATACCAAAACGTGGACCTATGTCCACAACTTCTAACATATAAGTTTATTAACACTTAAGAACCCTAAATGTCAAATTATAGCTACATCGGTCTGATAATGTAGCTAAAAACGTCAAAATACCGTATATCGGGGGGTACCGTTATATGGGGGGCTATACCAAAACGTGGACCTATGTCCACAACTTTTGTTATATATGTTTATTGATACTTAAGAACCCTAAATGTCAAATTATAGCTAAATCGGTCTAAAAATGTAGCTAAAAACGTCAAAATATCGCAAATCGGGGGGTACCGTTATATGGGGGCTATTCCAAAACGTGGACCTATGTCCACAAGTTTTGTTATATATGTTTATTGACACTTAAGAACCCTAAATGTCAAATTATAGCTAAATCGGTCTAAAAATGTAGCTAAAAACGTCAAAATACCGTAAATCGGGGGGTACCGTTATATCGGAACTATACCAAAACATGGACCGATATAGCCCATCATCGAACTTGACCTGCCTGCAAACAAAAGACGCATTTTCCCAAAATTTCAGCGTCCTATCTCCATTTTTGTGGATGCTAGAGTGATTACCACAGACGGACGGACGGACGGACGTGCTCAGATCGACTTAGAATTTTACCCTGATCAAGAATATATATACTTTATAGGGTCGCAAATGAGTATTTCAATGCGTTACAAACGGAAAAACAAACTTAATATACCCTCCATACTATGGTGGAGGGTATAAAAACATAAGTTTGTATTGTGTATAAAATAATAAGGGTAAATAGAGGAGACGCGTTACAATTCGCGTGTATAAACAAATGTGTTTAGGTGAGAGGTCGACTTATAAAAATGTACATACGTCTGTACAGGTGAAAAAGAAACTGATAAGTGATTTGTGTATTTAAGCCAGCTTCGCCAAAGAATTTCCATTAATGTATTAGGATGTGTGTATGTATGGGTGAAGAAAACAACAACCACATGATTTTTGTTTTCATTCACTTACAGCAGCATCCAGAAAAAAGGGGCAAACGTGCCCTTGATGAGAATAACAACAGAACAACCTCCACTCAGTTTTCGTTCAGAAGTCAATGAAGAAGGTTCTGCTTTCGCTTGTTTCAATGATTTTTCGTTTTAGCAATGCATTAACGCACACACTGTTTGTGGAGAGAGATAGTCGTATGCGTGAGGCCGCAAACAATGCGTTTGTGTTGGTGCCGATACCTGACTTACAGTGTAAGTGAGGGAGAGAGAGAAGCAAATGCAAAAAAAACTGAATGAAGGCTGAGGCAATCACCATTGATGTCAACGCCTGTACGTTGTCGTAATAACAGAGAATAAGGAATTCAAATGAGAGCTATGTCAACCGTGGTTTAACAAAGGGACATTACTCTCCCATCAATTCTCTCTCATTTATTGTGGACATCAATGCAATCACTGCTTATTGCAAAGTTCTCACTACGATCCGAACTGAGCGAATATAGTTCCAGGGAGAAATTGCAGAGAAATTCCACTACCCAGAGAGTACTCTCTACGATCCCCGCTGAGCGAACATAGTCTCTGAGAAGATTTGTAGAGCAAAGATTGAAAATATCACCCTACGGCAGGGTCGCGCTGTCTTTGCAAAGAAGTATAGTGAGGGCGCCCACTGAGTTGTTTTTGCATTTGCTTCTCTCTCTCACGTACAGTGTACGTGTAAATAAACAAACGATGAATATCATGTGGTTGTTGTTTTTTTCACCCATGCATACACATATGCTGTAGTATTGATGGAAATATTATGGGCGACGCTGCCCTACGGTCCGCCGTAAGCGAACATAGTTTCTCAGAGTGTTTGTAGAGCGGTGGTGCTCAAAATAATTTGTGCGTTAGCTTCTCTGAGCGAGACTTTCCTCTGTCAAACCACGACAAATGAGAATAAAGAGAACATATGTTGTTGTTGTAGTCACGTTAACGTATATGGGTGATCTTGGCTGTTGTAGAGAAAACTTAAGGAAGGGAGACCTCTCTGCGATCCGAACTAGGCGAACAAAGGCTCCCTGGAGATTTGTACTGAAAATACCAATGGAGAGTTTCTAACAGTCATTCTAAGAATATTATTATCGAAATTATGGATAAACAAAAAACATAGTCCATGTTTCCCAGTACACCCCGATTCACATTAGCTCAATGATATGGGATCTACTTTTTAGAGACGAGTCCAAACGGCGTGCCTTAAGACACCATTTGTAGAGAGGCTTGACATGGCAGATATACTCAGGAAACGTCGGCAACATTACTTTTGCCACCGTCGAAAATGTGATTTTGTCCGGCCTGGTATTCAACATTTCTCGTTTTAATTTTTACAGATTTAGATTTATTTCCCAAAAAGTTACATAATTTCATATCAATGTGTTTTATAACTCTGCCCATGGAATACTATGCACCCATTACTAGACTTAATTTGTTTACTTTAGAAATAGTAGATACATATGTGTGACCGCGATTTATTTAAAAATCCCTACAGCGATTTTTTCTTGTTTTTGAATTTTTCTCATCTATGAACATTGCAGTTTCATAATTCACAAAAACTTCAACCGTGTAAGCTGTTTTCATTAAAAGTTAGTTAAGGCGCAACCTTCATGACATTGTTTTACAAGGGGGCGATACAGTCAGTGCATTGCTCCAATTTGAAAATGGTAAAACCTACGAAAATACCGTAAAGGCCAATCTTGTAGAGAATTTTCATAGCTACAACATTTTCTTCAGTCTCTTGCGGTTTCTAAACAAATTCGTGAAAACCTAAACAACCAATAAAAATGTCAACTTGAATCGCGATTTATTTAAAAAGCGCTCTTGTGATTTTTTTTTGTTTTTTGATTTTTCTCATCTATGAACATTGCAGTTTCAGAATCCGCAAAAACTTCCCAGGTGTAAGCACCTTCCATTTAAATTTGATTGAAGAGCACTGTTTATAGGTATTTAAAAAATAAATACGCATATTTTAATGCACTATACGTCACAGTAACTGATCTACTTTTCCTAAACAATTTCTAAACCAGTACACAACAATAAAACACAAAAACCCATTGATTTGTATTGATGACAATATTCATTCAATATTCAAGTTTCAATCTTATAATACCATATAAAAATCATTAAGCCCAAAATAATTTTAAAATCTATACAATACTTACTGAATGAATTAATAGTATAAAAATAGTAACAATCTTTATACAACGTATCAGTTTGCAAAACAACTTCCATCCCAGAAGAACTAAAATTATTTAAAAATGGTAAATTTATATAAAAACATTTTCGAAATATTAAAACTAATTTAAAAATTCCTTTTTTTAGAAATTCCTAACTATTGCCTTGTTCTGTTTGGTGGCATCTTCATATGCTGCCATTACCTACACCAGTGGTTTTGCTCCCGTTGTGACTCGCTATGCACTCCCAGTTACTACTACGGTAACCCGTGATATTGTTCAAGCCGCTTCTGTTCCTGTAGTACAGTATGCTACCCCAGTTGTTGTACGCCGTTTGACTCCTGTCACAACTACTACCGTGCTTCGTCCAGCTCTTGTTTCGACTAGAACCGATTATGTACACAAAACTCATTGATTTTGATGAATGAATTAATTTATAAATGTAGTTTTAACTGATTAATTTTATTATGTTTTAAAATGTTATTTTCATTAAAAAAAATTAAACGAATTTTAAAGAAAATATTTATTTTTATTTTGTAATTGTCATCTAAAGAATACTTTTATATTAGCAATCATTTTCGTAAAAATGTATTTGAACGTTTTATAGTAATAAGTGTTAGAGTAAGCATGTAAAAAAGCGTTAAGTTCGGCCTCCACCATAAAATATTCTGACCTAAAAGAAATAATTAGTTTTCATTCCTGTCCACAACTATAAGTGGGTACCTAAAGATGCCAGATAATGTACCTAAAATGTCTTCATTCGGGCGGTACTTTTATATGGTGCCTATTTTTGGAAGAGCCTATGGTGGAGAAGCTTTGTGACTACTGGGAACCGCAAATGACATCTAGTTCAGCAAAAAAATTGTAGCTAAAAACCTCAAAACACTAAATATCGGGAGGTAATGTTATATGGGGGCTATATTCAAGCATGGACCTATATTGAAAATTTTTGATGGATAGGTGTGGCGACCACTAATAACTTCACATGTCAAATTATTGCTACTCCGATTAAAATTTGTAGCTAAAATCCTCAAATTACTGAAAATCGGGAGGTACCGTTATATGGGGGCTATATTCAAGAATGGACCTATGTTGACAATTTGAGTACTTTAAATGTCAAATTACAGCTAGTTCGGTTAAAAATTTTAAGTAAAATCCTTAAAATACCGAAGTCGAGAGGTACCGTTATATGGGGGCTATATTCAAACATGGACCTATGTTGACAATTTTTGGTGGAGAGGTGTGATGACCATTAAGAACTTTAAATGTCAAATTACACCTAGTTCGGTTAAAAATTTTAGGTAAAATTCTCAAAATACCGAAAATCGGGAGGTACCGTTATATGGGGGCTATACCAAAACATGGACCTATGTCCATCACTTTTTGAATATAAGTTTTGTGGTCACTAGGAACCATAAATGTCAAATTATAGCTAATTCGATCTACAAATGTGAATGTAAAAACGTCAAAATACCTGAAATCGGGAGGTACCGTTATATGGGGTCTATTCCAAAACATAGACCTATGTCCACAAGTTTTGTTATATGAGTTTCTTGACACTTAAAACCCGTAAATGTCAAATTATAGCCAATTCGGTCTGAAAATCTAGTTAAAAACGTCAAGATACCACAAATTGGGGGTGCTGTTATATGGGGGCTATACCAAAACGTGGACCGATATAGCCCATCATCGAACTTGGCCAGCCTGCAGACAAAAGACGCATTTTCCCTAAATTTCAGCGTCCTATCTCCATTTTTGTGAATGCTAAAGTTATTACCACAGACGGACGTTTCCGTACGTCCATAAGCATAGATCGACTCAGCATTTTACCCTAATCAAGAATATATACTTTGTAGGGTCGCAAATGAGTATTTCAATGCGTTATAAACGGAAAAACCAACTTAAACAAAACCAAATTTTGCAAAGTTGTTACCTATATTTACTTTGTATGTAATGCAAATAGAGATTTCATGTCTTTGGTGACTTATAGTGAAATAAATAGTGGAGAACATTTTTCCTTTGACATCATTTTTCTTAAATAATGTTTTTTAGGACAATTTTGCATAAAGTCAAATGAACTACGACTTTAACCCTAAAATTGTTTTTAATTTCTACATATTTTTGGAGTTTCGATAAGATGTAAAGTTTTAATGTATTCTAGAACCTATAGTAAAATGTTGTGGCGAACAAAGTTGTAGAATTTTTTGATCTGATACGATCACATTTTATAGTAGAAGGAACAAAAAAGACCCCTATAATGACCGCCAGAGGGTTAAACAATTTGAAAAAGAAACCAGCGACAGGAATAATATAATAACCCAAGGTTAGGCCAAAATCCATTAATTTTCAGAGTTTGGCCAGGTTTTTCGTAAAATTGGCCACTGTGCGTCGGATCGAGCTGATTTTTGCAGTAATGCTTAAAATAAGTAAAAATGCTTTAACAAAAAAATCATCACTATTGGTCTAGTCATTCCTATAGCCCCATTTAGCGGTAGCAGCCGATTTCACTAAAACGATCAGAGGCATTGTTAGTACCCTGTACGAAATGTCAACAGTGAATCTATACTTACTTACTACTGACATTGTCAACAGTACTACTGACAAACTGTAGACAAGTAATGTAATTTCCTATAGACATTTTGTATGAACGTGTCATTCGAAAGTCAGTACTGACATTGGAACTAGTATGTCAGTAGTAAGTCAGTAGTTACTGAGGAACCATGTGTTGACATTGGAGGTAGTGAGTCAGTATAGACATTGGAGGTAGTAAGTCAGTAGAGACATTGGAAGTAGTGAGTCAATAGAGAGAGACATTGGAGGTAGTGAGTCAATAGTACATAAAGGGTCATATGGAGACATTGGTACCAAATTGTTCACTATTAAGTTTTTTGGCCTATTTGAAACTTTTTATAAAATAAAAAGGTATATAGTGTGTTTTATAAGACGATGAACTTATACTTTTGTTTAAGTAGTATATTTTATTAAAGAAAAACATATAATTATGAAAATACTAAAAAGTACAAATTGCGTATTACAGTATTTTTTATCTTTATAAAGGGCTAACTCCAAGATTCCACATAAACACAAAATTAGTAAATAAAGCCAATTTTTCAAGGCTGGCTAACTAATAATAAATTATCGTTTTCATTGTCAGAAATACCATCGAGTTTTTATTTTCTTGACCATAGGAATTGGTGTGATTTATCTGCTTAAAATATTTCTTCTTCTGCTGCACTTAACGTTTTAACAGGCGATTCGCTGAATATTGATATAATATATATGAATTGAAGAGAACAAACATTTATAAATATGCATAAATAACATGTCCTTAACTATTATAGTGGTATAAACAGTGGAAAAATCTCGCAATCGATTTTTGCCAAAAACCCTTTAACATTCTAACTCATTATTATGCCGTGTCCAAATATCAGATGTAAGTTGCGTTCATCATTTCCAGCGAGACGGGACAATATATTTGTCAGGCTCCACAATCTTCTCTAATGATTCCATAAAATGTCTAATAGTCGAAGTTTCACCACAAATGTTGTCAGCCGCCTCAGAACTTGTATTTTGATATAGAATTGTCTATTTTTTCACTTGTCTGTTATTTTCCTTTCCTAATTTCCTTTGCTCATACTTGTTGTTATAAAAATTATATATTTTATTGATTTTTCATAAAAACATATTATTTTATGCCAGACTATTAAGAAAATGAAGAAAAAGTAAGAAGATGCTTAGTTGGGATATCAGTTTTTATATAGACAATGCTTCTTCTTATGAAGGTAAAAGTATCAATTGTTGACAAAGTGTCGACTTTGTCACCATAATAGTAGACAAAGTGGTGACATGTCGACACATGTCCCCATGCTTCCTACAGGTTATTTTTGATGTCACACACAGAAATGCAAATATAAGTATTGAAAAATATAATTTCCTCCACATTTTATTGTTATGTAAAAGTAATTATAAAAATTATTATTAAATTAATTAAGAAGTCAGTACCTTACTGACGTCTTTTAAATCTTTAAGATATCATACTTAAATGTCAAAAAGAGAACGACACATTAATTGGTCTATTTATTTTCTAATAACTTTTTAAACCAGTACAGAAAACTACAACAAAATGCGATTGATTTGTATTGACGTCAATATTGACTGATATAGTTTAATATTTTAGTACGACAAAAAATATAAATTTCAAAAGAATATATTTAGAATATTTTTAAACTTTCGTTTTTTGTTTGTTTTAACAGTATCGTACATACATACTTATGGATTTCTTTGTTATTTTTTTTTCATTTCAAATTATGTTGAATTGTAAAAGTCAATCACAGAGTCGAACTCCGTTCGAGTCTTTAAAAATAATGGATGGCGTGTCGTGCCTACAAGAGTGCGATTTTTATAGCCTCCACTATAATATGGAGGCTATAAAATATTCCAAATATTCGTCGGAGACCCTATAAAGTATATATATTTTTGATCAGCACAAAATTCTACGTCGATATAACCATATCCGTCCGTCTGCCTGATGAAATCAAGATTCAGCTAGCAATTTTAAAAATAGAGCTTTATAATTTGGTATAGAAGTTTTTATTACGTCTAGAACGTTTGATATTGAAAATGGGCTATATTGGTCTACGTTTTGATATAGCCACCATAGGTACCTCCCGTTTTTCGATATTTTGTGGATTTTACATTTACATTTTTTGACCGAACTATCTGTAATTTCAGGTTTAGGGTTCCCAGTGATCACAAAGTATATCCACTAAAAACCGTCGACATAGGTCCATGTTTTGGTATGGCCCCCATATAGCGGTACCTCCCGGTTTTCGGTATTTTGAGGATTTTAGCTAAAATCGAACTACCTGTAATTTGACAGTTGAGGTTCCTAGTAATCACAAAACATCTCGACCAAAGCTGTCAAAATAGGTCCATGTTTAGGTATAGCCCCCATATAACAGTACCTCTCGATTTTCGGTATTTTGTGGATTTTAACTACATTTTTGACCGAACTCCCTGTAATTTCACTTTTGGGGTTTCCAGTGGTCACAATATATCTCCACTAAAAACCGTCAACCTAGGTCCATGTTTAGTTATATCCCCCTATATAACTGTACCTCCCGATTTTCACTTTCATATAGCCCGATATAAGGTTCGCTACCGATTGGATACATTTTTTACCTTATTTAGGTATCAGTGGTCACAAAATATCTCCGCCCAATCCTGCGACGGCCGGTTCTATGCATCGGATTGACTCGGAGGAATCTTCGACCAGGGGCCGTCACCTCAACAATTATGTGTTTGTGTTCGTGTATTGCGACAGGTATGTTGCTTCTTGCTGCGTCAGCACATCACCCAGTGCGTTTTCTACGTCGTCGTCTGACTCTTCGTCGTCGTCGGAATACGAGACGCCCCCGCAGTCTCCCCAACAACAATAACAAGTGCAGCATCTAACACCATATATTGTTGTTCAACGGCCCGGAAATGCATCATTCCTGCAATTCAATTGCAACGGTCTCCGCAATAAGGTCAATGAAATTGTGGACTTTATGAGTCGGAAAAACATCATGGTCGCCGCGATCCAGGAAACAAAGCTCACCGCCACCTGTAGCTTACGTTGTGATGGTTACAACGTTTTGCGGAAGGATCGCACAAGAAGCGGAGGAGGAGGACTTGCTTTCCTAATACACCAGTCTGTCCAGTACAGACCTATCTCACTTGAGCTTGAATCTAGTGACCCATACATGGAGTGTACGAGTAGAGCTGCCGAGGTAGAGCTGCTTAATGTGTACATACCACCGATGAATAGCTGTGCCCGGCGTTATATATTGGGCTTTTAGAGGGCGATAACCGTCTGGTGCTAGGGGACTTCAATGCTCATCATGAGCTTTGGCACTCCGTCCTAGGTTATGACCAGAGGGGTACAGCGCTGGCAGAGCAAATCGATAGCTCCACGCTTTTTAGAGGAAACTGCCACAGCTCGCCAGATATCACCATTGTGGCACCAGGTCTGATAAATGACGTATCCTGGCAATCCGTCATTTCCCTTAGTTCGGACCACCTCCCTATCATCGTCTCCGTAAACATACCACCAGACTTCATAACTCTGAACGCCGTACTTTCCTGAACCATGGGAAAGCTGATTGGCAAGGTTTCAGAGAATTTACCAATCACCGCTTCAGACAATTGCCCACCCCCTCAGATCCTCGGGTAGCTGAGAGAACTTTCCGAGACGAATACCCGAAATAAGACCAAATTTCCCAGCAGAGGCGACGGGACTAGCAAACGAACGTGATGAGCTTCGTCGTACGAACCCCGAAGACCCAAGAGTTAGAGAACTTACTCTTGAAGTCAACAAGCTAGTAGGCGAACATAAGCGGAAAAAGTGGATAGACCATCTGAAGCAATGCAACGTTGGTGCAGGAATAAGTAAATTGTGGGCAACGGTTAAATCACTCTCGAGTCCGGAAAATAAGGATGGCAGAACAGCTGTTACTGTTATTTTAACCGGCAGTTTATTTAATTATTTATGATCAAAAAGTCAAGAAATCCTGCACAGTCATTCGTGCTAGTGCGTAAGTAGTGCTTCGTCATACCATTTATTTATAGCATTTAATATTTAACTTTCAAAATAACACATACATACATATGTATGTACGTACTACGTTGATTGAAATACGCCAGTTTTAGAACATTATATGACACATTAATTGATCTATATTACCACAATAAACCAGTTCAAAAAACTACAAAAACCGGTATATATGTATTTCAAAACAATAATATTCAAATATTTGTCAACTTTATACAAAATGTACTAAACGAATTAACTGTATAAAAATGGGGACAATCTCCATGAAAGATATCAGTTTCCTAAACAACTTCTATCCAAGAAAAACTAAAATTGTTTAAAAATGGTAAATTTCTCTTTAAACATTATCAAAATTATCAATAACCATTTTTTTGTCTTTAGAAATTCCAAATTATTGCTTTATTCTGTTTGGTGGCATCTTCATATGCTGCCATTACCTACACCAGTGGTTTTGCTCCCGTTGTGACTCGCTATGCATTCCCAGTTACTACTACAGTAACCCGTGATGTTGTTCAAGCCGCTTCTGTGCCTGTAGTGCAGTATGCTGCCCCGGTTGTTGTACGCCGTTTGACTCCTGTCACAACTACTACCGTGCTTCGTCCAGCTCTTGTTTCGACCAGAACTGATTATGTACACAAAACTCATTAATTGTGATGAATGAATTTACCAATCTAGGTTTAAGTGATTAATTTTATTATGTTTTTAAAAGTGATTTTCAAAAATATTAAAAAAAGTTAACTAAAATGTTTTGTTTTGATTTCGCAATGGACGCCTGAAGGATACTTTTAGGATAACATCCCTTTTTAGAACGCTTTTATCAAGAAATTTAATGAAAATAAGGGCTAAATGGTGTTTCTATCAAAGCATAGCTAAGTAGAAGGAATTTTAGATTTTCTATCGTACATCACTTTAGTTTAGTTTAGTTTTTTAATCTTTTTTTTTATAAACGTTACAAAATTTTAGACTTATATTAAGAAAAATAAATAATTCTGAAAAAAAACAAGATTATATACAGCATGATTCTTATGAATCGTACGCTTGGACCTTGAGTTTTATAATTTAATTAGTAATTAAATTCTTTTATTAAAAATGTTCTATAATTCAAAGCTTCTCTCAAATAATTGTACAGACGCAACCATGTAATATCTTCACCACCGTTCAATTGGAATATAACCTCGAAATCATTAAGTTCTGCTTTTTGAAAATATGTTATTCTTAAGCTATTAAAGACAGGACAACGACCAAGAAAATGTGTAATTGTTTCAATTTCTCGCAAGTTACATAATGAGCAAATTTGTAGACTGTTTGTGCGATATGTGGAACCATTTAAACTTAGTAAATCACCTCTTGCTCGCATTATAAGGGAAATTTGATGTTGGTTATAATCTTTACAGCAGTCAGGACCAATATCATACTTCAATCTTTTATAATTTCTAAAAGCAGAGTTTTGTGCCTTTGTTATGTTATTGTTGCTCTGTTCCAGAACCTGCAAGAAGCTACTACTTTTTACTACGATAACATTTTTTCCTTTATGTTATCGAAGAAAATAGTAAAAATTAGTAGATTCTTGCATTACTGGAACAGACCATGTGTATATTTTTTTGTTTGATTTTTTCGAACAGCTGAAGACATGTAGAGAACCACACACTCTTGCTTTCGGACAAATGTTCAGCAGATATATCATTTTCTGTGAGTGTTGTGTTTAAATGTTTATACCAGGATATTTCTCTTTCCATAATTTTTAACGCTAGTTTGTGTGGCAAGCTATGACATTGCATATCAAATATGCATTTTGATATATACTTCAGATGTAGATTGTAAGTATAAAAGAACCCTTCCTCGTACCCTATTTCAAGGGCTAGGACATAATTGGGTGTGTGTTCTGGTAGTCTCAGTATTTTTTTAAGAAAATATCTATAAAGTTTGTCTACCTCTTCGAAGTGAGTATAGCCCTATAATTGGGCACCGTAACTTTGGATGGATCTGCAGGTTGAAAGAAACATTTTCCATTTTGCATGTATAGATATATTCGGTTTTCCAATGAATTGTTTCCAGGTTAGATTCAAACATGTTTTCGATGCATTGTTTTTGTGTTCAATGTGTTTCGTGAAGGATAGTCTAGGAGTTAGTGTTATTCCAAGATATTTGTATTCATTTACCGTCCGAAGATACTCTCCTTTATATATCCATTTTTCATTTTCCGCCAACTTTCCACTCTTTCTAAATACCATGATTTCCGACTTGTTTTGGTTTACTTCCATACCACACATACATATCACTATATTTCGATAGATTGTTTATCATCATTTGTAACGCTTTGGCTTCATCTGGTAGCAAAACGATATCATCTGCGTACATGAGTAATCGTATGTTAATTTCGTCTACATAAATACCTCCTCCCAGAAAATCATTTAAGTCATTTAAATATAATGCAAATAATACAGGTGATAATAGGCATCCTTGTTTGACACCATGTGTTGATTCAAATGGTTCAGATAGTTCTTTGCCCGTCCAAACAGCTGACTTGTTGTTGATATATACATTTTCTATAAACCTCACTAATTTTGTTGATAATCCCAATTCATGTAATTTGTATATGAGGTACTGTCTGGGTATTGTATCAAACGCTGCTCTGAATTCTACAAAAATGCGCATACTTTCTTTTTTTCTTCAAATTTTATATTTACAATTGATGATATGTTGAACACATTGTCGATGGTTGAATATCCACTTCTAAAGCCTGCCTGATATTCATTAAGTACTTTAAATCGGTTTATCCATTCAGTTACCCTGGCGTTTATCATACCCATCATCAATTTGGCAATGCAGTTCATGAAACTTATACCTCTATAATTACTGGCGATGTTAACGTCTCCCTTTTTGTGTATTGGGTAAATAATACTCGACCGAAACATTTCGAAATCATCCAGGCCATTTAGTATTTGGGAATAACGTCTGCAAAGTAACATGAGGAAATCGTCTGTGGCATTCATGAAGAACTCATATGTTATCCTATCTTCTCCTGGTGCTTTGTTCTCTTTAAGTTTACGAAGTTGGGTCTTTATTTCAGGCAGAGTAAAATCTTTATCAAGTCTTTCATCTTTCGAGAGAGAGGGAGTATAATATATTAGAGTAGTTTCAGTATTTGGATTCAAAAGCGACGCAAAGTGGTTCTTGAGGCAGCGGCTGTAATGTGACATCCAATTATGTTTTCCTTCTGCCTAATTTCATTTGCCACTTTCCACCATGATTTCTATCTGAAATCAAATCCAATCTGCTTTCTAAACTGTTATAATATTCTATTTGCTTCGTTTTACACAGATGTTGATACTCTTCTTTATGTGTAATGTACTCTATTCTGTCACGTTGCTGATTAGAAGATCGATATACTTTTAATAGTTTCATTGACTTTTCCCTTGCTCTTAGACATTGATTATCAAACCACTTATTTTTAAATTCCCATTTCTTTTTGTGTGATACTTTTGGATAAGACATCACAATCAGATTAATGAATTCGTGCAAAGACGCATTTACCGATGGTGAGCTAATATTTAGATTTAGTGCTCTTTAATAACCGTTTTTATTGTTAGATTTCCATACATGTTTAGGCGTAAGAGCCAGTTTGTCCACTTCTCTAGATTCCTTTTCACTCTCCAAAGACAACACCAAAGGCCAGTGATCAGACCATAATTGGTTATCAACTGTAAACAATTTGACATATGGGATTAATCCGAGAGATACGGCACAAATATCTATAACAGAACTTCCATTTTTATTTGCGAATGTAAAACAGCCTGATTCATCTCCTGCGATTCTTCCGTTCAATACGACCAGACCGTTATTGTTACAGAATTCGATAAACCTTTTCCCATTAGCACTACATGTTTTGTCTTTGGATGTTCTTTTATGACTTATTGAATACTCCTCCACCATCTCTTCAGAAAATTCCTGATCCTCCCCAATTCGTACATATAGATCGCCTATAATCATCTTTGGAATATCGTTGCTCTCCACAGAATCTTTAAGTTGTTGAAAGTCGTCTAGCCAGTTCGCCGTTCTTAAGTAAACTGGTATTACTTCGAACTTATTTGTTCTTGTTTCGAATAGTAAAATATCCATTCCTTCTCTACATATTAGTTTATACTTAATGCCATTTAATTCTGTCTTTTCTGACACCACATACCTGTCCACCTATTGCTCTTCCTCTAGTGTTGTTCCTTATAGCATTCTTCCAATAAATATGAAAATTTTTAAACTTATTGTCATATTTATCTTTGTGGGTAAATATCGATATGCTACTCTTCAATTTGTAGCCACATAGCTTTATTATCATGCCGCCTCTGATCTTAAACTGATCGGCAGGCAACCCACCGCCTCATTTTTAGACAGCAGAATAACTTCTCTCTAAACCTCATTCTAGCAACCTTAACCCGCAGTAGTCAATCCTTTTTCTATAGAAAAATCTATAGATTATTAAAATTTAAATTTAAAATCTATAGATTGTTTATGTGGTCCTGCATGTCAAAGGTTTTGTGTGACAGAAGACATATATTATCTGCATATTCTAGATCCTCGAGCTGCCTATTCAGCCCCCATGTTATATCTCGCCTCTTCCGGCGCACCTTTATCATTATGTCATCTAACACTATTGCAAAGAGTGGTGGTGATAATGGACAGCTTTGGTGTACACCAATGTTTGTTTTGAATGGGGTACTTAATGTGCCATTATGTAGTATTTTCATGTCGGCGTTGGAGTACATAACCTTTATTATTGCGATTAATTTCTTCGTTATACCCCGTCGCAATGGCTGCAATTTGGTATTTGGTATTCGTTGGGGGTATTCAACTTTCTCCCCTAAAATTGTTGGTCCCCGTCTTCATATAGCCCCCCGATTTTGGTACCTCCCGATGGCTGAAATTTGGCATTTTGTCTTCCTTGGGGGTAAAAAACGTTCCACCTACAATTTTTCGGTTTAGGTTCAGACCAACATATAGCCCCCATAGAACGATACCTATAAAACTTTTTTTACTAAAGTCGTGGGAGCTCAGTAATCATATAGTACCTAGGAAGCCATTAATAAACAGTGTTTCTCAATATAATGAGTAGCGTTTTTTTAAAGAGTTTTTTTTCTTATTATCAGAATTTAACAGCCTGTTTCTGTATGTCGAAAGAAGAATGTGTGCGAAAGAAACACGTCCAAACTCTTGTGTGTTTTTCAAATTTGTTTTTTGTTTTGAAGCAAAAGCAAAGGTAAAATTATTTCCAAAACTAAAGTTCGGGCGTGTTTCATTCGCACACATTCTTCTTTCGACATACAGAAACTGGCTGTAAACCGCCATAACTTTTGCGCGCAATAACCGAAATTAGTATCTCGAACAGATTTGAGAATGGAATTTTTTCTCAATCCATGTACCAAAAATCTTTCATGTTGCTTACAATTTTTACAGTGTTTTATTTGTATTTATTTTTTTACAGTGTTTTATTTAACTTGCCTTGGTGTGTGTTTAGTTCAAATCTGGTAACTCATTTTTAACACGGTTGCAGTTGATCAATCGAACTAAAACTTTGCACACCTTTCAGATTTGGATGACAATACACGAATATGAAATCAAAACCAATATTGGTCCATTTTTGCAGTGTTGTACAGTGTTCAATTTTACATGCTTCTCAAATCTGGTAACTCATTTTTAACACAGTTGTAATTGACCAAGCGAACTAAAACTTTGCACACTTTTCAGATATGGATGACAATACATGAATTTGAAATCAAAACCAATATTGGTCCATTTTTACACTGTTTTACAGTTTTTTATCTAATTTGCTTTTCAAATCTGGTAATTCATTTTTCACACAGTTGTAGTTGACCAATCGAACTAAAACTTTGTACACTTTTCAGATTTGGATGACAATACATGAATCTGAAACCAAAACCAATATGGGTCCATATTTTCCTGTACCTCCCATCCAGCGGTACCACCCGATTTATGGTATTTTATCGTCATTTTAAGCCCGTATTGGCTGTTTTTTGACAACTAGGGTTTCCAATGGTACAGAAACGTACCCATTAAAAATTATGGACATATGTAGGTCCAGGTGTTGGTATAGTACCCATATAGCGGTACCGCCCGATTTCAAGTGTTTTAAGGATTTATCTTCATTTTTATACAGAATTGCGTGTAACTTGACATTTGAAGATCCCAGTGGTACAGAAATTTCTTCACCAAAAAGTTGTGACATAGGTCCTGGTGTTGATATAGCCCTCATAATACGGCTCCACCCGATCTCAAGTGTTTTTTGTCTTAATTTTTGGGCCGAAATGGCTGTAACTTTGATATCGAGTTCCCAACTTATCCACCAAAAATTGTGGACATAGGTCCAGGTTTTGATATAGCCCCTATAAATGGTACCATCCAATTTCAGGCATTTTAAAGTTTGTATCTACATTTTCGGCCAAAATTGGTTATGTGGCATTGAGTCGTGTAAGATCGCTGGATGGATTAAGAATAGAAGAACTGGATTGCTCGAAACTAAAAGGAAATAAGCCATGCAATAACGAAGCGTTAACTGAAATCAATAGGATGAG
Source organism: Musca autumnalis (assembly GCF_047663935.1). NCBI lineage: Eukaryota > Metazoa > Arthropoda > Insecta > Diptera > Muscidae > Musca > Musca autumnalis. The sequence continues at coordinate 140,270,157 of NW_027411866.1, forward strand.
AAACTAAGAACCTAAATAAATGTTTACTAACATTACACATTTAATTAATAAATGTAAGCCCATCTATAAATATCATTTATAATCTCAAGTATACACAAATAAAAGTTAAAATCTTAAAAATGTATAATAAGTTTTAGTGTTCTATTTTTAAATGCACTAAAAACTAGAAAATAAGAATATAATTAAAAAAAAATTAAGTAACAGTGTTTTATTTATAAATGCACTTAAAAGTCGAAAATAATTTTTTATGATATAATCTCTCAAATAAAACGCTTGCATTTGTATTAAAAATTGTAACAATATTGAACGGCAAGCGTTTTATTTGAGAGATTCCATCATGAAAAATTATTTTCGACTTTTAAGTGCATTTATAAATAAAACACTGTAACTTAATTTTTTTTTTAATTATATACTTATTTTCGATGAAAAACTAAAAAATTTTGTCTTTTCCTCATATACCTACGACCTGTACTTTGATTACAAAAATACATAGACAGACATACAGACGTCCCTCTTTATGCATTTTTCAAATAAATTAATTTAGAGATAATTAACAATTACATAAAATTGAAGAAAGTAATTTAAAATTGTGTCCGTAAGATCACATTTTGTTCTAAAGGGTGTTTTTTTAAGCCCGATAGAACTTGAAACTGTAAAAAATAACACAAAAAATTAAATTGTAATCAAAATTTTTTTTATTCGAAAGATCAATACGTGACATTAACATTTGAAAATGATTTCGGGCATATGGGCACCGCGGCTGTTCTTGACGAAGTGCATTCTGGGCGTCACTTTTTCGAGCACTGCTGGCCGTATGTCACGAATAACACGAACAATGCTGGCCTTCAAGGCATCAATTGTTGCTGGTTTATCAGCATAAACCAGTGACTTCACGTAGCCTCACAGGAAATAATCGAGAGGTGTCAAATCGCACGACCTTGGAGGCCAATTGACAGGTCCACTTCTCGAAATCAACTTATCGCCAAATTTTGATTTCAATAAGTCGATGGTTGCGTTCGCCGTATGGCACGTAGCGCCATCCTGTTGAAACCACATCTCCTCCGGATCAATGTCATCCATAATTTCAAACAAAAAATCATTGATCATGGTGCGGTAACGATCTCCATTGACCTTAACGCGAGCTCCGGCCTCATTTTTAAAGAAATAAGGTCCGATGATGCCACCAGCGTGAAAACCGCACCATACGGTGCATTTTTCTGGATGTAATGGGGTCTGTAGGGTCTCTTGTGGATTGGTCTCAAACCCGTTAAGCCAAAAATGCGCCTCATCGCTGAACGCCATACAAATGACGAAGTCGTCTATAAGTTGCGCGAATCGACGACTGATTTTCAAAGTAAATTTGGATAATTTCGTAGCGTTGTTCAAGCGTGAGTCTATTCATGATGATTTGTCAGAGTATACTGAAACAAATAAAAAAAAAGTTTCATCAAAATTTAATTTTTTGTGTTACTTTTTACAATTTAAACACCCTTATTTTAACAAGTATAATAATTTTCGTATGATGTAAAGGAACTTGTGTTTTTTAACAAAGTATTAACCATTAAAACGTCGATTTTGATGAAGGTTTCATCTACACACATTTAAAATGTAGACAGGATGTTATTAATCCTTCTTTATTTCGTTCATTAGCCGTTATACAAAGAAGTCATTATTAACAGTAAGTTTCATATAATTGGATTTCGTAAATCTACTGGATCTCAAATGTCCATTCCAATGTATACACGCCAAATAAATCCTAATAATAATAAACAAGATTAACGGGGTTAAAGCTCTAATGTAAACAGGGCTTAGAAATCAATAAACTTACTGCCTAAATGTATGCTTTATAAATACATTTGACAATAGTTTTCAAATTTAGGTTGCCAAAATTTACAATGCAGTCTAAAAGTATTGTCGACTTTGTATACATAGTAATTCAGCAATAACAAAATACTTTATTTACTTGAAGAATGTCATAAGTCTTAAAAAAAGAGATTCTATAGATTTAAACTGGACTTTAAAAATATGTAAAAATAAGACTAAATGCATAATTCTCATAACAAAAAAACATTGTATTTGAAAAATGGGTGATATGTTGGAAGGGTACAAAAGGTACAAAATGCTGTATTAGTGAAAGGGTAAATCGAAAATTCTGAAACCAAACTTAAGTGAAATTATATTTAGCGAACGGGTAAAATTAGAATTCTGAAATTTAAAATGTGGGTCACTCACTGTTGATATGTAAGGCTGAGATACGCCCGAATTTATTGAAATTTTTTTAAATTCGAAGTAATGGGATATGAATGAAGAGTAAGTACTTGAGTGACAATTAATGGTCTGTTCCAGAGCTCCAAGAATCTACAACTTTCTAAAATTTTTCGATAACATAAAGGAAAAATTGTTATCGTAGTAATAATGTGTAGATACTTGTAGCTTCTGGAACAGACATTAAATAGGTTTTAGCACAACATAATTGTCAGTATTGTTTATGTGTAATTCATAACTAGACATCGGATTTTTGCATGTTTTTTATTTCCTATCCGATTGGACTCAAATTTTGGATCTAGGCGTTTTGAGGGTTAATTTATCGATATTTGGGGTCATATCAAAAATATGCAAAAAATATGCAAAATATATGCAAAAAATATGCCAAAAAATATGCAAAATATGCAAAATATGCAAAAAATATGCAAAATATGCACAAAATATGCAAAAAAATATGCAAAATGTGCAAAAAATATGCAGAATATGCAAAAAATATGCAAAATATGCAAACAGTTTTTGGGCGAAAATCGTCATAAAAGTCGTAAAATTAACAATTAAAGTTGGAAAATATCATTAGAAAACTTTAAAGTGCCCTAAATTAAGACTGTTGGCAATTTAACGTCGATTTTTTAGCAAATTATTATGTTATTGATACCTCTTACGACGGTGTGGTGTAGGATATATGGTATTGTAATACTATTTTTTATTGTTAAACTACACAAAAATATAAAATTTTAAATATAAAATATCAATCATTTTATGTAAATTCAATATTTTCTTTGTCTTAATTTGTAGCTTTATGCTGGTTTTAACTCAAAGGGAAGAAATCGATGTCGGATTTTTTTAGGCTGGGTTACAGCCTAAACTGTTTTCTTAGATTAGATTTTAGATATATATAAGATTAAAATTGCCAATTGAGCACCATTGGAATAAGTTAACACGTGCTACTGGAGCCTCGAAGTTATGAAAATTTCGTCTCTCTCGGCGACCCATATCTGTGGAACGGTTAAATTAAAGGCCATTCTGTTTATTTTATATTCAAAAACAAAATGCGTAAGTATTACTGAATTCGAGATAGAAAGCCAGTGTGTGGAGCCTATCTGGGTATAGCCGACTACTTGGAAAATGCATTGTTTTAGTTGTTCGTCCTTTGTATTTAATTGGCTGTAATCTGTGGTGAGCTCGACTCGGAGTTAATGTGACTTTTTATGAATTTCGAACAGTTGTTCTTTTGTAAGTTTGGGTCGAATATTTCCGGAGAAGTTTCCATCTTGGCTTTGTTCAAATTTTTGTCGCAATTTGACTCTTTACGATGTTTTGCACTGTCGGATCAACCAATGTCAAGCCAACAAGTTCAGGACTAAGATACCACAGGTGATTTATCATTTTTTTATTTCCTTTTTCTGTCTATGTTTTCGTATTTCAATAGATTTTCAAAGAGGTCTAGGTCTTCTTTTGATGCTAAACGCTTCCTAGAATATGAAGAACCATCTGTCCCGAAAATAATCAAGCTCAGCTTCAACAAAAACTCCTAACCATGAAATTGTCATTGCTGCTGGATCCCTGCAAAGTGTCCTATAGGAACGTTTGTCGAATCATTTTATCTACAGTAGAAGCTCTCCGAGAGGACCCCAACAAATATATGATCTTTAGAAGCTTTATCCGTTTATTCCGGAGAATAAACAGTGAAAAATACTAGCAACAACTTCAATGAAGATACCCCAAAACAAGGCTATTTGCGTGCACTGGCATGAAAAACTATTACCAGGTATTCCCAAAACAGTGCAGAATGAACGGGTTGCTGTTCTGGTATCATCTGGTATGGAGGTAAAAAACAACTCTTGGGCGTTCCTGAAACTGACAGTAGCTCAGGGGAGAAACCAGACTTAGCAGTGTACGAATGCCTAGAATAATGGGGTCTTACAAGCTTGAGCAGATGTTAAGTCCAGAGCTTCTGTACCTGCGTACAGATGTATAAGAAGTATTGTTGAGAAGGATTTTTGACTGCAAGTTTTGCAGCACATACGGACATCAACCAAACATATTCACGCGATTTCAGTCTGCGATTGACAAATCCAAGTTCGATGTAGGCGAGAATGTTTTAAAACTACTTCCCAGCTGACTTCCCAAGAACAAGAGGTCGTAGAAGCACTTTGCGTTTTCATCTTTCGAGCCTGGTTTAACGTGCCCAGAACGTTTCTTATTTTGTTTATTTATTTTGTATCAAACGACAACAACTGAGTGTTATAAATGAGAGTGTGGGTTATTGATTTTACAAAACGTATAATGAACAAGATAATGGTTATGTAGATATAATATTCCCAGCAAAATGTTCGATGCCAAAGATGTCATTCAATCATGGGTGAAAGTGATCTGGCATGTCATCTTTTTAGCATCTTCATCGATGAATTTTATATGGGCGTGGACCCCAAAAGATGCTATTCATTTTTGGATCCAAAGCATGTCATTTACACCAATACTTTGACATGTCATTTTAACCAATGCTTTGGCATGCCATTTTCACCAACACTTTGCAATGACATTATGATTACAACGAGGGTTTTCACAACATTGGCTGTGATTTCGAGTATCCGATAACATCAAGCCTATTGTAAATAATAATCTTATATATTTAGAAAATGTGTAAAAATAAAAACACAAAATTTATCTCTATTGCATCAATGGAATGGGTTCAAATGCTGATGAAAAGTTCGCATCTTTCACGGCTTCCTTTGCATGGGTTCAAATGCTGATGAAAAGGTCGGATCTTTCACGACATCCTTAGCATGGGTTCAAATGCTAATGAAAAGATCGGATATTTCACGACTTCTTTTGTACCAATACAAAAGATGCAATGAAATCACGTCATCTCAAAGAACCCCTTCCTTCAAATTTTGCTGGGTTGGATGGATTGGGTAAACATAATCAATAGGTTGAAAAGGATTAGAGACAATAGATTGCGTTTAATACAACAAATAGTGAAAACGAAATTCAGAAATATTTTTTAGGTCCAAAAAAGACCTAAACCGCATTGAAGATTTATTGAAATACGAAACAAATATCAGATAAAGGAAATAACAAAATGATAAATCATCTGTGGTGTCTTAGTCCTGAACTTGTTGGCCTGATCTGATAGTTCAAACTACCGTAAAGAGCCAAATGCGAGAAAAATCTTAACAAAGCAAGCAAAAGAAGATGGAAAAAAACCAAACTAATAGAACGGCTACAGTAGAGTTTTTTTGCCGGGTTAACCCACTTCGATAGGATTTATTTGACGTTTGCGCTATGGAATGTACATTTGAAATCCAAACCCTCTGGGTTAATCTGGCTAAGTGTAACCGGGGTATAACAAAAGAACAACTTCCGAAATTTCCAGAAAAAGTCTACCAGTCGTAATTATTTCTTGTTCAAGAGATTAAGCATTAACTCCGAATTTCTTGAAAAAGATCCTGTAACTTGACCGCAGAACATCAATTACCAGGAAGGGTAAAGGATGTTAAACAATTTGAAAGTTGTGAACGACATAGCAGAGCAAGGAGTCGAGTTCATCACCAAGTAGTCATCTTTACCCAGATGTCTCCAAAATGACATTATGTCAGTCCCTTAAATAAATTTAAATATGAACAAAATGTAAAAGTCATTTGTTTTCATTCCCAAAAATTTATAATATGGGAAGAAATAAAAAATAATTTAAAAAATTAAGTTACAATGTTTTATTTATAAAAGCACTTAAAACGAGAACATAATTTTTAATGATGGATTCTCTCAAAAAAACGCTGGTGGTCGTTTAATATTGCCCCAATTTTTAATTCAAATGCAAGCGTTTAATTTGAGAGATTTAATCATTAAAAATTATTTTCTAGTTTTAAGGGCATTTGTAAATAAAACACTGTAACTTATTTTTTAACTATTTTTTATTTTTAACTTATCAGCATTTATTTATTTTTTTTTTTGATCACTGGGAACCTCGTAGCAAAATTATAGCCAATTTAGGCCGAACAAACTTTAAAATACCTGAAATCGTGTTGTACCGTTATATAGAAGCTATACCAAAACCTTGACCTAAGTCCAACATTTTTAGTGAGGAAGTTTCTGTACCATTGGGAACCCCAAATGCCAAGTTATAGAAAAATTCGGCCTAAAAATTTAAACAGAATCCTTAAAATACTTTAAATCGGGTGGTACCGCTATATGGGGGCTCTAAGAAAAAAAATGGACCCATATTGGTTTTGGTTTCATATTTATGTATTGTCGTCCAAGTCTGAAAAGTGTGCAAAGTTTTAGTTCGATTGGTCAACTACAACTGTGTGGAAAATAAGTTACTAGATTTGATCTAAACAGACAAGTTAAATAATACACTGTAAAAAGGGATTTTTCACAATAGACTCCATTTTCACCCTAAGGCGTTTTCAGGACATTGACTTTATTATCTTGACTTCAGTACTACTTAGGTATTTTGTTGTTCGGCAAGAAATATCAAGAAAAGTATGGCATTTAATTTAATGCATAACACGAGCAAATAGCTTTAACCGTTTTATAGATATGGGTCGTTGAAGTCGTCAAATAGCCAAAAAATCAAGATTTTCATAATTACGAGGCCCCAATGGCATGTCTTAACATATTCCAATAGTGTTTAAACTTTAACAATCTTAAAATTTAACCAAACTAACAACTTTAGGGGAGTGCCGCATAAAAAATTGGACATCGATGTTTTCCCTTTGAGTTAAAACCAGACTAATGCAACAAATTAAGACAAAGAAAATATTGAATTTTACATAAAATATTTGACAATTTAACAAATTTTATATTTTTTAATAGGTTAATAATAAAAAAATGGTATTACAATAGACATAAAACCATATTTTTATATCCACACTGTGGTAAGGGGTCTCAATAGCACAATAATCTGCTAAAAAAGCGTCGTTAAACGGCCAACTATCCTAATTTAGGACACTTTGAAGTTGTTTTGATGATTTTTTCAACTTTAATTGTCAATTTCGGCCAAAAACTGTTTGCATATTTTGCATATTTTTTGCATATTCTGCATATTTTTTGCATATTTTGCATATTTTTTGCATATTTTGCATATTTTTTGCATATTTTGCATATTTTTTGCATATTTTGCATATTTTTTGCATATTTTGTGCATATGCAAAATATGCAAAATAAATACAAAATATGACCCTGCCATTGAATTTAGATTTCTTTGAAACGAATTTTGGTCCAATCAGAATCTTCGTATCTTTATTATTAAAAAATATGCAAATATGCAAAATCCGATGTCTATTCATAACCATAGAACGGTAACTCCCGATTTTCAGTATTGAAAAGGTTGAGGCCTTAATACCCCACCGAAATGGCTGAAAATTGGTATTTAGTCTTCCGTAGTGTTATAAAATATTCCAGAAGAGAATTATCATTATAGGTCCACTGAAAGGGCTGAAATTAGTTATTTACAGTCTGTTTCACTATGTCGAACGAAAATGAAAACGAAAGAAAAACTAATAAACTCGTGTATGATTTGCAAATTTTGTAGTTGCTTCGAATGTTTGGGCCTTTTTTCCTCCGTGTGCAAATTTCATGGACATTGGTTCAGTAGTATTGGAGATATAACATATTTAAACAAGTAAGAAGAGCGTTAAGTTTGGCCGGGCCGAACTTTTTATACCCTCCACCACGAACTGTATTGAAGTTATACCCCGTTTATATATAACCGGATTTAACAAACTGACTGGGTTTTAAATGTCAATTCCATTGCTTATATTTCAAACAAATCTTCATAAAGAAGGTTAACCCTCCAAAAAGCTCTAATATAAACAGCATATAAGTAGGAACAATTATTTTAATTTCGTTTATGATAATACTCCCTTCAAAACAGTTCATATGGGGCGAAATTTTTGTACTTTCCATGGACCAATATTTACAATTCTCCGAGTAGAGCGACATACATAAAATTGAGCAATACTGACTAGACCTGAACCTGGATATACTAGATTTGGATAGTTAACAACATTTGGAGCACCGTTCTATGGAGGCTGTATGAAACGTTGACCTGTACCGATAAACTTTTGGAGGAAAGCTTCGTAACTCAAGCGAAGACTAAATACCAAATTTCAGTTATTCCCGTTGAATAATGGGGCTAAAACTTTCAAAATACCGAAAATTGGGAGGGACTTTTCTATGGGGGCTATAAAAAAACATGGAACAATACCGGAAAATTTCAGGTGGATAGTTTTATACAACCAACGGAGACTAAATATTAAATTACATCCGTTTTGATGGAAAGTACGCTTCTATGGGTGTTTTTTGAAGAAAAGGGCTTATACTGATAATTCTCTTTTGCAATATTTTATACATTCATGGCAGTTTAAAGACTAAATTCCAGTCATATCGGTGGTATATTGAGGCCACAACTTTCAATATACCGAAAATTGGGATATACCGTTCTATGGGGGGTACATCAAAACGTGGACGTTGTTGTCGCTTTTATTGTTAAAAGTAACTGATATTTATTTTACGGAAAATTGTGTTTATATAGGACATATTTTCTGACATAAAAGTTTTAATTTCAAATGTGGCTATGTTTCATTTTCGTTTTTGTTTAAAGGGTGGAAATGTTCAAAGTACAAATACTCTAACATTCCCCCCCTCGTGAACCAGATGAGGGTTCACCACCTGATAAATCCAGAACGGCTAGCTTTGACACTGGTCGACGAGTAACACCGCTTCGATGTTTCACATCTGCAAATCGCACTTGACCATCCTTTGTTGGGTAAACCCTCACAACTCGTCCCTTTTGCCAATTGTTTCTGGAAAGACTAGCATCCATGACAATTACAATATCATCGACCTTGATAGGTTGAACTTTTTCCCTCCACTTTGGTCTTTGTATAAGCTGAGGAAGAAACTCAACGACCCATCTTTTCCACAACCGATCCTTCAAATTTTGTGCGATTTTCCATTGCGTTTTCTTCGGTATCACTTGGAGTCTGAGTGGCACTTAGACAACCTAATAGAAAGTGATTGGGTGTTATGGGTTCATCATTTTCACAAGACATGGGGATCTCTGTCAATGGTCGGCTATTTATAATATTTTCAGCTTCAATAAGTACGCTGCGTAATGTTTCAAGTCGAGGTTTTTCTTCTCTTAAAGTTTTTGACAACAAACGCTTAATTACTCTTATAAGCCTTTCCCAGCAACCTCCAGAGCTAGGATTTGATGGACAATTGAATATCCACTCTATATTGTGCTTATTGGCTTCTTGGGTTAATTCATCAGTGTTGAGAAGGCGATTTTCTTTCGCTAGTATCTTTTGAGCAGCTATAAAATTTGTTCCGTTGTCACTACGCAAGCGTACAGGAGTTCCACGGCGATTAATAAAGTTTCTTAAGCATAGTATCAAAGAATCTGCACAAAGGTCATTCGCCAACTCTATGTGTGCCGCTCGGACTGTTAGGCAGGTAAATACAACCGCCCATCGTTTCTCAACACGACGGCCTATGGTAACGTTGAATGGTCCGAAAAGATCAACACCTGTATAAGTAAACGGGCGGACAAATGGAGTGACCCTATCGGGTGGAAGTTGACCCATTAGTGGCTGTGTTGGCTTCGCTTTATCTTGTCTGCAAACAACGCACTTCCTCACAACACTTTTGTACAAAGACTTTATTTTTGGTATCCAAAACTTCTGTCGGACGTCATTGATTGTAATGGCCATATTTTGATGGTAATTCTGTTGATGATGGTGTTGCATTATTAACTCTGACACATAGTGTTTTCGAGGCATAATAATAGGTCTTCTGGCATCAATAGGCAGAAAAGCTGCTTCATCTATTCGTCCGCAAACTCTTAGAAGTCCATTCTCATCCAGATATGGGACCAATGGATATAAAAGACTTGATTTGGGAATTGGTTGGGAGTTTTTGAGGTAATTTATTTCGTCGGAGTAGCTTTCGTTTTGTACAATGCGGCATAACAATATTTCGGCCTCCTTAATTTCTTCGACGCTTAGATCATCTGGATTGCGTTTTTTTCTAACAAAACGTTGAATCCATGCAAGTGTCCTCTTTAGTTTTAGCAAGGAAGAAAATCTGTCAAATTTAATGACTTGGGCTTCGTTATTTGAAATAAACATGCACGGTTTCAGCTCTTCTTTATCTTGGAAATCACATCTTTGAAATTCAACATGAGGCCACAGTGATTCATCATTCCTTAGGAAGTCTGGACCATTCAACCATAAGCCATTATGAACAAATTTCGGGGGAGCCAAAGGGCGAGTGCCAGCATCCGCGGCATTGAGATGCGTTGGAATCCATTTCCACTGACTTGGCTTTGAATTCTTCAGTATTTCAGCAATTCGATGACTGACGAATGCTTTGAAACGACGTTCAGTGGAATGTATCCATTGTACTACAGTTTGTGAATCTGACCAATAGTGTATTGTATTAATATGGAACTCATGGCTTCTGGACACAATCTTCCCAAGTCGTATTCCGAGTATGGCACCTTGCAATTCCAAACGAGGTATGCTCATTACTTTCTTTGGGGCACATCGGACTTTGCCCATTATAAATGAAACGTCAATTCCAAAATCATGAACGATTCTCAAGTAGCAAACTGCAGCAAAGGCATCTTGGCTGGCATCTACGAAAACATGTAGCTGAATATTGGAGGCATCATATAGATTATTGGAAATGCATCTTGGAATCTTGAATTTCGAAACTTCATTGAACTCATTCCACCAAGCCTTGAACTTTTTATGTAAATGCTCCGGTATTAGATCATCCCAAGCGATATCTTGTTTCCAGCAATGTTGAACAAATATCTTTCCATGCAACAGAAAATCAGCTATGAGCCCGAAAGGGTCGAAAACAGACATAGCAATTTTCAGCATTTCTCGCTTGGTTGGAACACGATTACCGCTTAAAACTTCTGAATTCAAGCCAAAAAACTTTGTCTTAAATTCGAAACAATCGTCCTGTTTGTTCCAAAACATCCCAAGAATTTTATCAGCTGTAGACTGTTTCTCCATACTTATCTGGTTTAATTTTTCTAAGTCTGTGGGGTTCAGGTCAGCTTCTAAATTTTCACAGTTGGATACAAAACCACGCAACTCGAAACCAGCTTTAGCGTGAATTTCAACTACTTCCTTGCATAAACGTAGGGCATCATCTTCACTACTGAAGCTGCAAACAAAGTCATCCACATAATGCTTATTGACAATCGCATTGACAGCCTTTGGGTACATGGCAGAATATTCTTCGGCGTTTTGATTTTTTATATACTCCGCGCAACAAGGAGAGCAGATGGCTCCAAATATCATTGAAGTCATAACAAAGTGCTGAATTGGCTTACTGCGATCCCCATCGCGCCAGAGAAATCGTTGAGCATGTTGATCTTCTTCTCGAATCTTTACTTGTGAAAACATTTCTCTAATATCAGCTGCAACAGCTACTTTACCTTGGCGAAATTGGAGTAGAATCTTCAACAAAGGCTTGGCCTGCTCGGGACCTTTAACCAGGGCAGAGTTCAATGATGTGTTATTTGTTTTGGCTGCTGCATCAAATACAACGCGAAGTTTTCCAGGCTTGTGAGGGTTCACAACACCAAAGTGCGGCAGATACCATACGGGGTACTTGATGTTGGTTACTTCTGTTGTAGATAAGACACGAGCATATCCCTTTTCTATGTTTCTATTCATTTCCAATTTGTACTTTTCAGCAAAATTGGAATCTTGAGACATCTTATTTTCTATAGCGATAAGTCTTTTTTCCGCCATGGCATAACTAGGAGGAAGTTCCGGAGGATATTTCTTCCATAGTAAACCAATTTCGAATCTATCACCGACGCGTCTGGTTGTTTTTTCCATAGTATCACGACCAATTTTATCTTCATCTGATAGAAGAAACTCTGCTTCAGGAGAAGCACCGAAATTTTCGGTGGCAAAATATTCTGTTATCATATTGTACATTTCATCAGGATATTTATGGTCTTTCAAAAGTAATACTGTAGGGCGAGGTGACGAAAATGCTTTGTTGGGCCGTATGCTACCCATCCGAGCTTCGTCTTTACGGCTACTGGCGACAGTCAAAGGGCGAGTGCCAGCATCCGCGGCATTGAGATGCGTTGGAATCCATTTCCACTGACTTGGCTTTGAATTCTTCAGTATTTCAGCAATTCGATGACTCACGAATGCTTTGAAACGACGTTCAGTGGAATGTATCCATTGTACTACAGTTTGTGAATCTGACCAATAGTGTATTGTATTAATATGGAACTCATGGCTTCTGGACACAATCTTCCCAAGTCGTATTCCGAGTATGGCACCTTGCAATTCCAAACGAGGTATGCTCATTACTTTCTTTGGGGCACATCGGACTTTGCCCATTATAAATGAAACGTCAATTCCAAAATCATGAACGATTCTCAAGTAGCAAACTGCAGCAAAGGCATCTTGGCTGGCATCTACGAAAACATGTAGCTGAATATTGGAGGCATCATATAGATTATTGGAAATGCATCTTGGAATCTTGAATTTCGAAACTTCATTGAACTCATTCCACCAAGCCTTGAACTTTTTATGTAAATGCTCCGGTATTAGATCATCCCAAGCGATATCTTGTTTCCAGCAATGTTGAACAAATATCTTTCCATGCAACAGAAAATCAGCTATGAGCCCGAAAGGGTCGAAAACAGACATAGCAATTTTCAGCATTTCTCGCTTGGTTGGAACACGATTACCGCTTAAAACTTCTGAATTCAAGCCAAAAAACTTTGTCTTAAATTCGAAACAATCGTCCTGTTTGTTCCAAAACATCCCAAGAATTTTATCAGCTGTAGACTGTTTCTCCATACTTATCTGGTTTAATTTTTCTAAGTCTGTGGGGTTCAGGTCAGCTTCTAAATTTTCACAGTTGGATACAAAACCACGCAACTCGAAACCAGCTTTAGCGTGAATTTCAACTACTTCCTTGCATAAACGTAGGGCATCATCTTCACTACTGAAGCTGCAAACAAAGTCATCCACATAATGCTTATTGACAATCGCATTGACAGCCTTTGGGTACATGGCAGAATATTCTTCGGCGTTTTGATTTTTTATATACTCCGCGCAACAAGGAGAGCAGATGGCTCCAAATATCATTGAAGTCATAACAAAGTGCTGAATTGGCTTACTGCGATCCCCATCGCGCCAGAGAAATCGTTGAGCATGTTGATCTTCTTCTCGAATCTTTACTTGTGAAAACATTTCTCTAATATCAGCTGCAACAGCTACTTTACCTTGGCGAAATTGGAGTAGAATCTTCAACAAAGGCTTGGCCTGCTCGGGACCTTTAACCAGGGCAGAGTTCAATGATGTGTTATTTGTTTTGGCTGCTGCATCAAATACAACGCGAAGTTTTCCAGGCTTGTGAGGGTTCACAACACCAAAGTGCGGCAGATACCATACGGGGTACTTGATGTTGGTTACTTCTGTTGTAGATAAGACACGAGCATATCCCTTTTCTATGTTTCTATTCATTTCCAATTTGTACTTTTCAGCAAAATTGGAATCTTGAGACATCTTATTTTCTATAGCGATAAGTCTTTTTTCCGCCATGGCATAACTAGGAGGAAGTTCCGGAGGATATTTCTTCCATAGTAAACCAATTTCGAATCTATCACCGACGCGTCTGGTTGTTTTTTCCATAGTATCACGACCAATTTTATCTTCATCTGATAGAAGAAACTCTGCTTCAGGAGAAGCACCGAAATTTTCGGTGGCAAAATATTCTGTTATCATATTGTACATTTCATCAGGATATTTATGGTCTTTCAAAAGTAATACTGTAGGGCGAGGTGACGAAAAATGCTTTGTTGGGCCGTATGCTACCCATCCGAGCTTCGTCTTTACGGCTACTGGCGACAGTTCTCCGGCTTCCTTAATGGCGGTAGGAATAGAGAGGTGAACATTGTCCAAACCAAGTAAGATCTGTGGTGTGACATCTTTGTAACTGTCCATAGGCAATTCATTCAAATACGGAAAGGCTTCTTTCCTAAAGGACTGTGTGGGCAAATTCAAATTCTTTACAGTGTAAAGATTCTTCAAGTCATGTCGGCTTTTGGGTTCACACAGGCCTTCGATTTCACAGTTCACTATGTAAGACTTCTCTGAGACTACATTGTCCCCATACCATTGAAGAGTAAGTGTGGATTGGCGACCTTTTAGACCCAGCTGCTTGGCGATTTCTTCATCCAACAAGGATATTGACGACCCTTCGTCAAACAAGGCATAAATCTTCAAAGAACCAGAAGGACCAGATATCTTAATTGGAATAATTTTAAATAGATTACTTGCCTTTGCCTCACTTCTGCAATTTAGAAGAGGCTGTGACGGTTCTATTGACGAAGCTGGAACCAAATTGTTCTCGTGTAGTAATTTGTGGTGTGGACGCCTGCATTTATTTATTCCACACGGCTTTTTGGATCGGCACGTTGGCAGCTTTAACTCCTTTACCTTCTCCCATCGCGCATTGACTGTGAGTTCATCCAGAAATTTTTTGCATTTGTATATAGGATGTTGTCCTTGGCATACATAGCATTTCGGTGCTTCTTTCTTATCTTTGCCCTCAATAAGCATGACAGGACGCCCTTGTGTACTTACGGATGCATTCAGAGACATGATACTAACAACGCTGGCTAGTTCTCCCAGCCATTTTGAGAAATCGGATATTGTGGGATATGGCTTTATTGACATACTCGATCTAGCCCATTCATACTGCTTATCTATTGGAAGCTTAGACACCAATTCCTCCAAAAGGGTTGCATTTGTAAGATGATGTGAGCAATTGGCAGAGCTCAAAAATGCTTCTACATTTCTTACTTTAGTAGAAAAGTTCACTATTTGGTCCATACGCTTCATGGTGATCACCGGAATTTGTCGAATCATGTTTAACTGTGACCGTATTAACAATTCCGGACGGCCAAATCGAAATTCCAATTCCTGCATTATATTTGGGACGTTATTTGGGTGGATGAGCATCGAAGAAACTGTTTCTTTTGCATCACCGACAAGACATTTTTGCAGACGCATTAAATTATGACGATTGCTGTAGTTAAATGCTTCTGTAGTTTCCTTAAAATTCGCACTGAACAATGGCCAATCTTCAGGTTTTCCCGAAAAAGTAGGTAAATCGTAAATTTTTTGGACATTGTAGGACGTCATATTTCCTAGAGATGTGGCGCTTGGATGTTCAGAACTTACAGGCACCAATAGTGGACTCGTTTGTTGACGGTTTGCTGTTCTGTTTTCCTCCAATGGGACTCGTTCATGGCACTGGACGTTTATTCCATTCGATTGGGGTAATGCGTGATTTGCGGATTGCTGCTGGTGCTGGAAATGACTTTTCAAATTATCGATATCACGGCGACTTTCAGCGACAGCTCTGGTTAGGTCATTAATTCCAGCCAAGATTGCACATAGCTGATCATTTTCCGCAGATGCTGGCATGGTTTCTCCTGCATTTAACATCGTGGTATTTAACTCGTCGGCCTCTTGAGAATTAGCAGTATCATGATTATCACAGGAAGGGGGAATATGTCCGGCTGGACCACTTCTTAAATTATACGACATATTTCGGCACAAAGAACTTCTGTTGAACCGTGAATTGAATGCTCACGAATCGGCAATATCAAAGTTCAATATTTCTGGCAATAATTTCCAACCCTTATTCGTTTGAAAATGAAAACTGATGTTGTCGCTTTTATTGTTAAAAGTAACTGATATTTATTTTACGGAAAATTGTGTTTATATAGGACATATTTTCTGACATAAAAGTTTTAATTTCAAATGTGGCTATGTTTCATTTTCGTTTTTGTTTAAAGGGTGGAAATGTTCAAAGTACAAATACTCTAACAGACGTATACCGACAAATTTCTGAGGGAAATTTTTGTAGCCCATAGAAAGACTAAATACCAAATTTGGACCTATACTGACCAATTTCAGGTGGAAAGTTTTATACCCACAACGAAGACTATGTACCAAATTTTAATCATTTCGGTGAGGCTAAACCCTTCAAAATAACGAAAATTGGGATGTACCGTCCCATGGGGTGTACATCAAAACGTGGACCAATACCCATAAATTTCTGGGAGAAAGTTTTGCATCCCAACGAAGACCGAAATATCAAATTGCAGCCATTTTGGTAGGATAATATAGCTAAAACCTTCAAAAATACCGAAAATTGGGAGATATCGTCCGATGGGGGCTATATGAGGGCGTGAACCTATACCGACAAATTTCAGGTGGAAAGTTGTATACCACCTACCAATTTTCTGTCATTTTGGTGGGATATTGAGGTCACAACCTTCAAAATACCGAAAATCAGGAGATACCGTTCTATGGGGGCTATATGTATACCACCTACCAATTTTCTGTCATTTTGGTGGGATATTGAGGTCACAACCTTCAAAATACCGAAAATCAGGAGATACCGTCCATACCATCTGGCAACCCACGGCAGTCACAATTATCCTAACACAAAATGCACAACACTTTCAATGAGACACACAGAAGTGGGGTGGAGGTGGACCACCAGTCGCCCATCCCAACCAAGGTCACTTGAGTCCTTTGGATTATTGTTAAAGTGACTCCCATTAGACCGCCCACAATATTACACTTACCCTTTCATATTGCCTTCATGCCCCCTTGTTTCTTTTACCAGAACATTATTCTTAACACTGTATTTTTCATTTAAATTTCATATTTTTATTAGTAAAACTTAAACCTTGCTTTATAAATTTGTCTCTAAACTAATACTATTTTATATATTCAATTCGAACCCGGTGTTCCGGTATATAGTGACTGCACTTCAAATGCTCAAACCAAATTACAAATATTTTTGGAATATTAATTTAGTGCCAAACTAATAATAAAAATGTATTTTCTTTTGGTAAAACTAAACAAAGTAAAACACAATAAAACACTACCAAACTATCCCCGAAATCATACTATATCTTTTTTATCAAATTTCCTTTTACATCTGCACCATTAAAACACTGTTAGGTTATTCCCTTAAGATAATATTTTGCCGGCGGAAACCTTGACCTGGTCTTGACCTAAAGGAGATCCCTGAAGTCTCACTAAAATATTGTCTCAAACGCTAGCAACTTCCCTATCCTAAGGAGGTTCGACACCAACAGCTACTGCGCATTAGATTTTATATCTTATTCTAATATGATTTCAGTTCACAAACAAATCAAACACAATTAGAATCTAACGTAAACTTAACTAAACTAATATTAAATTTTCTCGTCACAAAAGCGTATATAATGGGTTATTTCTTAAAATATATTTTGATCAAAAAAAAATTGGTAAATATTATCAAATGTATTCAGTCGGCAATAGATTTGTTGATTCGTGTAATAAAAAACGTCTCTTTCTTTTGTGTCCAATTGACGTCCTAATATAGGATATAAGTAATAAAAAAATCCTCTGGTCGTCTTTGCTCTGGACAAAAGATGACAGAGGTTACCTGGATACCACAATATCCTTCGGTACGGTGTACATATGTATGTGACGTTCTTATGAAACATACTTTGAAGGTTATGATTTTCTATCCCCAAGGTAACCTGTATGGACATACGGATGAATGGTTAAATCACTTGTTCTATCACTTGAGACACCAAATCAATCTTTATTAATACTCCCATCTTACCTCTGTTATTATTCTCTGCGTTCACGCAAGTTCAAAATAATATTAACTAAAACCACTGTTTAAATATTTAAACCAGGTGCTTTATGAGCAAAGGTGTTCTGCTTTTTTACACAATATGTCTTTATGTTCCAATGACAACTTTAGAAATGCTCAAAGCCAAGCGCCAAATGCTTAGTCAGCATCAAAAATCACTATTCCTTTCACTCATGTAAAGATGGTCGTCTTTCTCATAGTTCTACTGCTTGTATTAATAAGTATTTGTCTTTATTTATTCTCTTGGTTGGAAAATATTAGTAAAAGTACTTTCTCTTCATAGTTTTTCCGGACAACAACCCTTGAAATACCCGTTGAAAATTCAAATTGTAATAATTTTTCTTAACGCCTTAGCCAACGTAAGCCTTTACGCTATACGCCCTGCATTTCTGTAGGTCGAATCACCAAGTCATTTTCCCACTAAGAATCCCTATACTGATCAGCTGTTTCGAAACATGTTGACAATTTTATCGGCAACCACATGCAGCCGGCTGCATTATTTAGTGTTTTTTAATATTTTTATATATTTCTGCTACAAATATCACAATACTAATCTATTTTTCTTTTCTTTTTCAGGTATCCTGCCTGGGGAATGGTTTCCAGCGATGGAAACCATAAACTGACGGTGCCCTTCCAGCTTATTATCTTTGGCAAAATTTACGTGCTGGCGGCATCGCAACGAGGGACCTGGGGACCCCCGGTGGGAGAAGATTAAATCCTCCAAAGCAAAACACCCGGTCCCCTAAGATTTATTTTTGAACAATTAATGATTTTTGAAGGTGGTTTTCGTAGCTTCCACCATGGAAAAAAGCTACACCCTAGCGAAGCTCCACGCAAAATTTTTTTTGCGTCAGGGCCGTATTTGCGGGTTTGGGGCGCCCGCAACAAAATGGGACTAAAACATTCAAAATATCTTAAAATAACGAGTACTATATATGGGGCGTTATATGGGGGCTATGCCAAAACGTGGACCTATATAAACAAACTTTGGTAGAAATGTTTTTTGGCCAAAGTACAACCAATTCGGTGGTAAAATGGGACAAATATATTAAAAATTCCTTCAAACGACGACGCGTCACTTTGTATGGGGGCTATACGAAAACGTGGACCTACATAGCCCGTTTTCAATACCAAAAGTCCTAAGTACATATAACAGATTTTACCAAAATTTCATCCAACTCAAATTTATATAAGGTAGAAGTGACAAACAGCTGTATTTTTACTTTTTTTCAAAGTGTAATACATGGTAGAATTATTAAAGGTAGTCGCATCTGTCAAATGTATGCAAAAGCAACTCTGTATGCCTGTACTTCAACGTGTCAAATACAGAACAACAATAATACGGCATGACATTTCATAACAAAACAATATTTGCACATTTCTTTATGATTAGGTTTTGTGTGTTGTGAAAAAAGAAATATAGAATATTTCAACTAATACTCTGACTGGTAAGACTTCCTTATAAAAACCACTTCCAGACAACATCTAGTCTCAACAATCCCACACTTATAGATGATGATGAACAACGATATTTCGAACATCTACCACAACAACAATAGGACCTACAGACAAGAGCTTCGAATGTATTCACAACAAATGCGTCCCTTTGCTGAAGTCATTGATGGTGGAAGCAGAATTAACTTTTGAACAGCAGCAGCCGCCTGTGATCAACAACAGTCATAGTTTTAAAGCAAATACCTACACAAACATTCAAGGCCCCTTTCACAATGGGCAAGTCAAATGTATCCCAAGCTGCTGGATCTTGTATCTCAACGAAGCCACGTAGTTCCTGGCGAAGTTTATAGATTTGCTCTAACCGAAGTCACAAATGTATAGATTTGATGAAAATAATACGTCACGTCAAGTTTTGTTTTGTTTTGTGATACACCAATTGAAAAGTATTCCCAAAACAGACAATTCCCAACATCATTAGCTTTGTTATAGATAAAAAGATATTGTTAATTTGTTGCGATTTATTAATAACTACTTAGAACATAATCTGTTATATATACGGTTTAGTATATTTTTGACAATAACATCATCAACTCAACCTCATTAAAGAACACACTATTAAAACACATCTTAGACCATGTTTATATTATAGACTTTTGCAGGGTTAACCTTCTTTATCAGGATTTATTTGAAATATAAGTAATGGAACTGACATTTGAAACCCAGTGGGTTTGTTAAATCCTGTTATATATAAACGTACTATTATCCGCTTTCTTAACGTCATCCAAACTTGGAATTCTTCGTCGAAATTCTCTATGACAACAGCACAAACGAAACGTTCACCAGATTTGATTTTATGAACCAACTTGGATTTAAAGGCTTTCTTGTTGCAGATGGCTGTAACGAGCATCTTGTAGTTAGGTTCGTCAATATTTCAGCCAGACCACCCAAAACAGTTATGTTTCTCCGAATCTTTCCATAAATGCTGGGTAAATGCCTGACCATCAGCAATAGGGGATTTCTTCAAGATAACTGCACATACCGCGGGAACAGTAGAGTTCACATTAACCATTTTTAATTTGTTTATGGTTTGAACTTTTTATTAACAGCAAAATCTAATTTTTAAACAAGAATTTTTTGTTTTGTTTTTGCTTCAATTTCAAAAGTCAAATGAATATTTTATTTGTACACGCACACACATGTACATTCTGTGTCAAATTCAGTTTGACAATGAATGTACTTCAAATTCAAAATTTAAAAAAAATTGAAATCAGTTGTTAGCATGAAACTACCTTTCTTGTTGTATCATGGTGTAATAGGGTCTACTCATGAAATTTGAAAATTCGAGATTTGCTACCATAAAATACTTCTTTTCATCGTAAACGTGTAGTAACAATGACCTTACGACAGTTCTGAATGCTTTTTATTTACGTTTTGATTCAAATTTGTTCTATTTTAGAGGGTTTTCAAAATGTAGTATTTATGTTTTCCCTGAGAATTATTTTAGAATTGGCATTAAATTTTCTTTGACATTAAGTTTTCTATAAGAACAATGTTGTTTTTGTAAATTTGTTAGTTGTTGTAATTCATGCATTTACCTTATATAAATTTGCCTTGATCCAACTACTTCAATCCGTTCGAATGCTAGAGTGATTTCCACAGACGGACAGACAGACAATTCTATATCGATATAGCCATGTCCTAGAATATATATAGTTTGTGGGGTCTACAATGATTATTTCGAGTAGTTACAAACGGAATGACAAACTTAATATACCCCCGTCCTATGGTGGAGGATATAAAAAAACTGATACATTCGTATTAATTGTAAATACAGCATTTTTAAAGAAATAGGGTGTAGGGGAAGTACCCCGCCCTTCCGAAAATCAACAAATTATGGCACCTATTTTCACCGTGGGCCATAGCTGTACATTCCCTGACAATTTCAGGAAAATCAGTTCAGTAGTTTTTGTAGAAAATATTAAAATTGAAAATTAAAAAAAGTGGGCGTGGTCAAATTTACTTTGCATTAAAACCTAAGTTTGGCTATGACGAACATTTCAAAAAAAGAATTACCCAAATCGGTCCAGCCGTTCTCAACTGATGCCATTACAACGAACGACATTTGATTTTTATGCTCTTAGCATTTATGCTAACGAGAATATACATATGAGGGAAAGTGAAACAAATTTAACATTGATGAAGCCAAGGTTTGCACTATTATAATACGCGCACTATTCAAGCGCATCACAAAATATGACCATAGTTAGACCAAATTAAGTGTTTTTGATCGAAGTTCAAAAATTTGGCTACAAAAGTTAATTTGCGCGGAACCTACGACCGCGTAAATGAATAAAAATAGGTAAAAACACGTTGAAGCAAACGAGTTTTTGTTCGATTGCCGGTCAAACCATTAAAAGTACGGATATCTGCCCAAGGTAAAAGTAGAAGAATACAAAATGAAGATTACACTTCTAATGTATCACTTTTCAAAATTTCCACTACATCCACCTTTTATGGATGCTGACATTTTGAAGCCAGATTTTAGGTGTTTTTTGTATTTTTAATTTAACAGTGACGCGCATTCGGCTTTTTCTAGGAACCATTAATAGGATTAAAGTACTCGCGATTACGCATATTTTGATATGTATATTGACTATGTAGCCGACACAGCATCACAGTAATCCACTGCCAAAAGCCAAAATTTAGTGCGATATTTTTTTGAAAAAACCCTATTTTTTGGGTACAGTATTTTCAATATCCTTTTGATTGTGCTGGGACCCCAAGATATTTTAGTTTTTTGACGGTCCGGATGATATAAATCATAGATCGATAAAGTCCATCCACTAGAACGGCGAAAACAGCAACTGCAAAAACCGAAAAATGTGCGAAAAATGTTTTTTAAAATATCGCGAATTTAATCGCGTTTTCTGTGGCTCATTTCTTTGTCGTTTCCTTGAAAACAGCGGTTTAAAAAATTTAGGGGCATGGTAGCTGTATCCGATTTATCCCACAAATAGTGTGTGATGCTACATCCACGGTTCTTGATGGATTTGATCGAAATAGGATTTTTTCTCAATCCATGTACCAAAAATCTTTCATGTAGCTTCTAAAACAAATTTTATTTTTTTCAAATGCAATATTAAAAAATTTTGACTTTTCCTCATATACGAGGGCGGTTCGGAAACTTCTTAGCCTATCAATGAAAGAGAATAGTTAGTTTTTCAAAAATATTTTTATTTTTCAATATAATCTCCTGAAACTTCAATACACTTAGTCCAACGCTTTTCTAGGAATTCTATACCTTGATTAAAATAGTTTTCCTCAAGGTCTTCAAAATAGTGGTTTACAACTGTAATTGCATCTTCATTTGAGGTAAAACGCTTGCCAGCAAGGATTTTTTTAGATTTGGGAACAAGTAAAAGTCACTGGGAGCTAAATCAGGAGAATAAGGTGGGTGGTCAAGCAACTCGTACTTTAATTCGTTGATTTTATGCGCTGGTGCGTTGTCTTGATGAAAAATTATTTTTTGTGTTGTAAGCCAGGACGTTTTTCTCCAATTTGTACATTTAATTGATCCGAAAAGTTGCAATAGTACTCTGAATTTATTGTTTTACCCTTTTGCAGATAGTCAATCAATAAAATACTTTTGAAGTCCCAAGAACCCGTTGCCATAACCTTACCAGCCGATTGAATTGTTTTTGCGTTCTTTGGGGCAATTCCTCCAGCTTCAGTCTATTGTTTGGATTGTTCTTTTGTCTCTGGAGTATAGTGGTGGATCCATGTTACATCAACAGTTATGAAACGACGCTTAAAATCCATTTTATTTCGCTTAAGACGATCCAAGCAAGCTTGAGAAATGTTGATTCTTATGCGTTTTTGATCGACTGCTAACAAATGCGGCACCCATCTTGCAGAAAGCTTTTTCATCTGTAGTTCTTCATGCAAAATTAAATGGACTCGATCATTTGAGATGCCCATGATATTAGCAATTTCACGCACTTTTATTCGTCGATCATTTAATACCATATCATGCACTTTGGCTACAATTTCTTTTGTTGTTGCTGTTTTTGGACGTCCACTACGTGGTTCATCTTCAATGCTTGTACGACCACGTTTAAATTCAGCAACCCAATTTTTTACTGTTGCATATGAAGGAGCACTTTCACCTAACACATTCACCCTATCATTATGAATTTCTTGTCCCGATAAACCTTTTTTATGTAAATATTTAATGACAGCACGCATTTCTAATTTTTCCATTGTAAAAAAATTGCGGATGCGTCTTTTTGAACACCTGTTTCTATATGAAGGAGTTGCCAGATCGAAACAAAATTTAACATGTATTCATAACAGAGATGGAAGTTTTCAAAACAATTAACTTTTTTCTGTTTATACCGTTTCAGACAATTTGGAGTTGATTTAGCCATGTCCGTCCGTCTCTCTGTCTGGCTGGATGGAGCGCACGATAACTTTTGAACGGATCAACCGATTCGGTCCAAAATTTGGAGTTCGTAATATTTTGTCCAAGATGGGTTATATCGGACCACTCCTTCCGGTACCTCCCCCACAAAAGTTCAAAAATGTTCGGATAATTTGTGCGCACGATAATTCTTGAAGGAAGTAACCGATTTGGCCCATACTTTGCACATCGTGATATTTCTGCCAGACTTAGATAAGGTTGAAATATGGACTCAATCGGTCCACTTCTTCGGGAACCTCCCAAACAAAATTTCGGAAAAGTTCAGTTTAGGACCTGTTCACAAATCGCTTTGATTTTTGTTGTAGCAACATGCATTCACTGCCCCCCATATAAGGGGCAAGTCCATACTTCCTGAGAAAATAGCCTGAAAGGTACAAAAAAAGCCCTATGACACCGTGTGTAGTGGTTGGAGCGCAAGATAACTCTCGAACGGATCTGCCGATTCCGTCCACACTTTGGTCTTTGTAATATTTTGTGCAAACTTAGTTTAAGTTCGAAGATAAGCCATATCGGTTAACTCCTTCAGGTACCTCCCCCACAAAAGTTCAAAAATGTTCGGACAAATTGTGCACACGATAACTGTTGATGGGAGTGACCGATTTGGTCCATACTGTACACATCCTAAAATATCTACCAGATATAGATCTGGTTCGAATATGGGCTATATTTGTCCACTCCTACGGGTACCTTCCACGCAAAATTTGGGATAAATTCACTTTAAGACCTGCTCTCGAATCACCTTGATTTTTGTTGAAGCAACTTGCAGTCGCTGCCTGAATTACGGCAGTAAAACGTGTTTTTAAGGGCAAGTACATACTTCTTGAGAAAACAGCCCGAAAGTTGTAAAAAACCCCTATGGCACCATATGTAGTGGCTGGAGGGCTCGAACCGTATATATTGCCGAATATAGCTATATTATGTTTTTCGCAGGCTAGTGTGATAAAAAAGGCATATCTATCGATATCCTCGCAAATTTTTGAGCTTTAATCCTATCCATACTTTTGTCGGTGCATACGGCCAAAATTTTGAAAACCCCCCTAAATACATAAGTTTTTTTTTGGAAAAAAGTATTTCAATTCACACAGGCTGAGGGTATGTATATCTCTTACGGTAAAGCCGAATGATACTTTTTTACTTGTTTTGATAAATTTTACCATACACATTTAAAATCAAAACAAAAACTTTTAATTATATATTAATTTTTATTTAAATGATACATTTAATTATAGTTAACAATAATAAATTATAATAATAAGAAAATAACCTATGGCTATAAAAAATAAATAACAAATTAATTTTAATAACAACAAACATTAACGGCTCATAAAACAATAAACAAAAAACAATTAGTATGCTTGTCGTACTTTACTCTTTATACACAACATTAATGTTTACAAGAAAATAAAATCAATATCGTTTAAAAAAACACATTGAGGCTATTGAAAAAGAAAGTAGAAGAAAGTCTCAGATATGTATAAGGTGATGAGAAAGATAGAATTTGAGGTGTATGTTAATAATCACTACTTGAAATTTAAAACCAAGGCGGAAATATAATAAAAGAGCAAACAGACTAACAACACTGTTTGAATTTTGGTAAACAGATTTCAGCTACAAGCTCTAAACGAATTTGAATATTTCAGTAGCCAGCATTTATGTAAATTTTTCATCGCATGAATATGTGTATCTGTTAATGACTATGTAAATTTTATGTTTATATCTTTTTTAATCTGTAAAAAATGTATATACAATTACAATTATGTTAAAAAATAAAGAAATAACTCATTCCTCCAGCGGTCAACATCGCCCATGTGGAGAATAGAGTTTTTTTTTTGTGATTCCACAAAATGTTACACATTATGATGGTGATGATTCTGTGGTTTTTGTTGATCCCTTCGGAATCGAGCTGGCATATATTTTTCTCTATATAAAATATGTAGTCTGCGAGCAAGTTCTTTTGCACTGTCATTATTGTTGACAGTCGATAGTGTCGAGAGTTGTGGTAATTGTGGGTTATGATTCTCATGAAACTGTGAAACTGCAACTTTTATACTGGAGATCATGTGGTCCGCACCTGTTAAACTGGGATCACTGTTGTTTTTATTGTCATCGGTTTCATTGTTAACTTTGTTGTTAAGCATATCATTTGAAGATATTGAAGTATTGTCATGTTCAGATTTCTCAACGCTGATATTTGACATTGGCGATAATGTTTGGTTTGTAACCATAATTGGTGGTGTTGTTGTTGTTGGCGTTACGACGTCAAGGCCATTGCTTAAATTGTCTACATTGGCTGTTGTGGTGGCATCCGTTGCATTGTCATCATACTCCTCATATTCATCTTCATATTCATCATCATCAGCCTCATCGTCTTCGTTAGTTTTTTCCTCATTTGGTTTGAATGTGGTGGTAACAACAGTTGTATTTTTGTTATTGTCATTATCTGTGGTTGCTAGGTTTTGTTGAGTGACAGTATTTTCGGGTTCTTTCACTTCAGTCGATGACGATTTATCATCTTCTTCATCATCATCATCCTCCTCCTCTTCAGCTTCTCCATCATTTTCCCCCTCTTCATCATCTTTTACTTCGCCTTCCTCACCACTTTCTTCTTGTTCATCATCATCGTAATCACTCTCATTATGGGCACCATTATTTTCCTCCACTTTTGTGGGTAATGTTGAAGTTAATGGTCCGGTTAATGGTGATGTTGTTGTTGTCGTTGTTGTTATCATCAATTTTGTAGTTTGTGTGCTTGAAGATGTAATATTCATTATGGAGTCATTGATACTGTCATTGGTATTGTTTTCCGTTATTGCATTTGCCATAATCGTTTGAACGGCATTGGCCAACTCCACAGCTTCCTTTGGCGTTTCTTGGGATTCAACACTGGATTCGTTGCTTACATTTTCATTTTCATCTGTTTCGTTGGTGGACACTTGGCTTTGAGTATTACTAAAGGTTAGGGGTTCCGCTGATTCATCTTCTTCACTTTTTGGTTTTGGCCTCATCACATCTGTTGGCACATTCGGAGCTTTTATAGTTTCTTGCCTTTTCTCTTCAGGTGTCACAACTTCATTTTCCTTTGATGACTCATTGTCCATTAAATCTTTATAATCCAATTCTTCTTCGGCTTTATTTTCATCATCCTCCTCGTCATCGTTATCGTCTTCGTCCTTTTTCTGTTTTTCTTGTTCCACCAGCTTATTTGCCTCATATCCCCCTTCAATGGTATTTTCCTCTTCTCCTCCTTCATCTTCCTCAACCCCTTTTTCATCTGCTTCTTTTTCTTCTTCCCCTACTTTTTCATCTCCTGCTTCTTCTCCACTTGTTTCTTCTTCTTCTTCCCCTCCTTTTTCTTCTTCTCCCCCTGTTACTAATTCTCCTTCTTCTTCTTTTCTTCCCTCTTCCTCCTCTTCCTCTTCATCGTAATACTCATCCGTGTTGTGGTCAATGCGATCGGTTATTTTACTTTGGGATGGTGGTATAACAGGACCTCCACCCGGTAGAACCCATTGAGCCCCCTGTGCTCCCAATTGCATGCATTGGAAATGCATTTCGAAAATTTGTGTCGATGCCAGCTGAACCATAAAATCCATACAGGCATGCATATTATCACCCTGCAGACCAACATCGGACATTTGGACACACATTGACATCGGTATGCCCAACATAACGGGTATACAGAAAGGTGAAGGATTGCGGGCTGACACTGCATATTTAGCCGATTGTTTTTCATCGACGAACATTTCCAAATTAAGTTCGTTCTTCGGGCCCACATAGGTCACATTGGCACACACTGAAAGGAAACAAAAAAACATAATTAGTCGAAGTTAGTCCCAATTTACATTAGGCGAGTTTACTTGCGGCAATTGTCAGTTTGTGGGTGAGAGAGGGTGTTGAGAGGCAAAGGGTTACCATATACCTCACCTCTCTCTCCATCAAACTGACAATTGCCGCAAGTAAACTCGCCTAATGTAAATTGGCACTTGGATAACGTTTATTTAAAACAAGTAAAGGCCTGCGTACATAAGCTGCCTTGCCTGCTTACTTCTGATAAAGGAATAAAAAAGAAAAGGGCAACCCAGTTCGAAATTTACTCGGCCTTCTTTATTTTTTTTTAATTTTTATTATGTCAAAAATGAAGAAGGAAAGCAAGGCAATCAGGCAGAGCAGCTTATGTACGCAGGCCTTTAAGGCGTCATCGTTGTTCTTTCCAATACGAGCACGCAGATAAAAAATATTTTTCGCTTTTGTAGGAACAAAACTATAAATTTTTGTTCCAACAATTTATTAGTTTTGTTCAACATTTTAATTGCAAATCCAAAAATACCATATTTTGCTCCAAACATAAAAAACAAAAACAACATTCGAAAATCTACAATATTGTAAAAATCATTAACAATACCGATGGTAGGAACTAGAATTTTTACAAAAAATATTGTCATTTAAAAAAATAGCTTTTGTTGTTGTTTTCAATATGTATTGTTATTGTTTTTTTTTTTTCAGTAGATACAAAATTTTGGATTGAAACTTTTTCTTATTAGTTCAAAACTACATATTTTGTGACTATCTTGCAATGAGATATTAAAAATGAATTCCGATAATTCATACATCTTTGACACAATAAATTAATTTTTCTTGATAACGTCGATCCATTTTGGGTCCTTATTATACTGAATAATTTTTACAACACGCGTTTGTAGTTGTGACCAAAACTATTGTAAATATATTTAATTTTACCTCAACTATACTGAATTACAACAATATGCATGGTAAATAAATATTGTTACTTCTGACCAAAACTATTGTAAGTTCTAACAATATTTATGGGTAATTTTTACCAAAACTATTGTGAATTGCAAAAATAAATAGATACTGCCACTTTTGACCAAAATATTGTAAATTCTAACAATATTTATTGTTCATTTTGACCAAAACTATTGTGAATTGCAAAAACAAATATTGTTACTTCTGACCAAAACTATCGTAATTACATGTTTGGTCCAAAACTTTATAGTGTCAAAGTGACAATACATTTTTATATTTAGAAAACATAATATAGTCCAGTGTGACAATAACGATGGTTGGATTGACCATACTACATAACGAATACAATAATATGTTAACAATATATAGTTTGCTCTTGGACTATTTTTAGATCAAACATATTTTTTTCTTTATTTCTACAGACAGGCGGACGACCACAATTGTCTAAATACCGAAAATCGGAAGGTATAGTCTACAAGAAGAAAGTGTTATACAACCATCGAAGACTAAATACTAAAATTCAGACAGTTCGGTGGG
The DNA here is from genome assembly GCF_047663935.1 of Musca autumnalis. Classification (NCBI taxonomy): domain Eukaryota; kingdom Metazoa; phylum Arthropoda; class Insecta; order Diptera; family Muscidae; genus Musca; species Musca autumnalis. The sequence continues at coordinate 140,299,387 of NW_027411866.1, forward strand.
ATATTGAGGCTACAATCTTCAAAATACTGAAAATCGGGAGGTACTGTTGTATGGGGCTATATGAAGACGTGGTGGAGCTATACAGACAAATTTCAGGTGAAAGTTGTATACACCCAACGAAAACTAAACGACAACTTGCAGCCACTTTGCTTTGATAATGAGGGTAAGACCTTTAAAATACCGAAAATCTGGAGGTACCGCTGTATGGTGGCTATGTCAAAACGTGAACAAATATATAGCACATTTTCAATACCAAACATCCTAGAAGTTATATAAACTTCAAATTACAAATTATAAAGCTCTATCTTTAAAATTGCGAGCTATATCTTGATTTCAACAGATGACGGACATGGTTATATCGACTGGCCAAACGGAAAAAAACCGAACACAACGCAAGAAATGTAATTAAAAACTATTAAAGCAACAAATTTTAAACTTTTGGATCAGAGGAGGGGAGGAGCGGGAGGTTAACACGTTCGAGAGTTACCGTGCATACCGTCAGTTTTAGTTGGTGATTGTAGTGTTTTTTGTATAGCTTTCGCATCAGAATGGACATCCAGCGATAACTGAAACGGACGGTACTCTTATAAGGGGCTATTACAAAAAGTGGACCTACTATGTCCACAATTTTTTTGTGGATAAAAATGTCACCGCAACGTCAAGGCTTGTTCCTTGGTTGAGTATATATGAATGGTATACCTATTACAATAAGTAGCATTTGTTTCATTATTCATTCATCATGTTTTTCTTTTCTTGCATGGCATTTTCTTGTTGTTATATGAAACCCTTCAATGTCGATAAATGCAAAGAGAAATGAACCCAATAAGTCGACCGGAAATATTTGTTGAAACTATATCCAAACCTGGGCCGATATCAGTATAATTTGCTTAACATATTTCTTGACTAAATTCCGTCACATTTTCCAATCTCTTCAAATTAATCATCAAATATGTATACATACATATATACCCTACACCACACTGTGGTAAGGGGTATTATGTCTGTGTGCATTTGTATGTAACATACAAAAGGAAACGAAATAGACCCATAGTTCCTTTTGGGGATATACATATAATCACTTTCTGCGTCCGCCCGTCTTTCTGAGTCCGCCCGTCCGTACGTCTGTCCATGTATTTTTGTTCGCAATGTACAGGTCACATTTTTAGTCCGATTCAGCTGAAAATTGGGAAACATAATTATTTTAGCTAAAGGAACGCTATTGCTTTTGGTAAAAATCGGTTCAGATTTGGATATTGCTCCCATATATATTCTCGGCCGATTTGGCGTATTTGTTGCACCAAACACGCTATTAATGAAATTTGGAATGTGTGACTGAATTCCGTCTAAAACTACATGTGCCCAATTACAGCGAAGTCGGTTCAGATTTGGATATTGCTCCCATATATATTTTCGGCCGACACGCTATATACGTCCGATTTTGATGCAATTTGGAACGTTTGACTGTATTCGGTCTAGAAATAAGTGTGCAAATTATATCGAAATCGGTTCAAGTGGTGTCTTAAGACACGCCGTTCGGACTCGGCCATAAATAGTAGGTCTAATACGATTGGGCTAATATGACTCGGGGTGAATTCATTGATATGAGAGGAGACTTCTGTTTGTGGAACAAAAAAAAAATTATAGCAATAGAAGACAAATTGAGGAAACAGATGACCACCTGAAGTCTTCTACATACAACAGACTACTTAAGGTCTTCTGCAGACAACAGGAGACCACTTGAGGTCTTCTATAGGTAACAGGAAACCACTTCATGACTTCTATAGACAACAGAAGATCATCTGAGTTCCAAAGACACCAGAAGACCTATTAATAAAAACAATTTAAGGTCTTCTATGGGCAACAGAAAATAACTTAAGGTCCAAATACAACAGAAGACCTATTAAGGTTTTCTACAGACATCAGACAATTTTTATTGATCTTCTACTGACAACAGAAAACCACTTGAGGCCTTCTACAGGCATCAGTAGATCACTGGAGGTCTTCTGTAGGAAACAGGCGATCACTGGAGGTCTTCTATAGGAAACAGAAGACCTATTATGGGCTTCTACAGGCAACAGAAGACCTTTTCTGTTTTTACACAACAGAAGATCTATTGAGGTCTACCATGGACTACGAAAGAATTCTTGAGGTCTTATATAGTCAGGTTTTTTCGAAATTTTGTGGTCTCAATATCCAAACTAAATGGCTGAAATTTGGCTTTTAATCTTCGTTGAGGGTATAAAACTTTCCACCAGAAATTTGTATAGCCCCATAGAAGGGAACCTCCCGATTTTCGGTATTTTGAAGGTTGTTGAGGCTTTTAGTCTTTCGAACTCTCGAATTGAAATTCATCGGTATAGGTCCATGTTTTCATATACACAACGGTACCTCCACCATATGAAGGGTATAATTAAATTTGTTATTCCGTTTGTAACACATCGAAATATTCGTCGGAGACCCTATAAAGTATGTATAATATTGATCAGCATAAAATTCTATGTCGATTTAACCATGTCCGTCTGTCCGTCCGTCCGTCCGTTTGTCTGTCTGTTGAAATCAAGATACTTGCAGGATGGTTGGTATTGAAAATGGGATATATCGGTCCACATTTTGATATAGCCCCCATAGAATGGTACCTCCCGATTTTCGGTATTTTTTAAGTTTTAGCTTCATTATCCTACAAAAAATGGCTGAAATTTGGTACGTAGTCTTCTTTAGGGGTATAAAACTTTCCCCTCGAATTGTTTCGGTATCGATCCACGCCTTCATATAGCCCCCATAGAACGGTACCTCCCGATTTTCGGTATTTTGAAGGTTTTTGCTTCATTATCACACCGAAATGGCTGAAATTTGGTACTTAGTCTACGTTGGTGGTATAAAACTTTCCCCAAGAACTTTGTCGGTATCGGTCCATGCCTTCATATAGCCCCCATAGAACGGTACCTCCCGATTTTCGGTATTTTGAACGTTGTGGCCTCAATATTCCACCGAAATGGCTGAAATTTGGTATTTAGACTTCGTAGGGGGTACTCAAACTTCTCCTTTAAATTTGTCGGTATAGGACCACGCCTTCATATAGCCCCCCATGGAAAGGTACCTCCCGATTATCCGTATTTTGAATGTTGTGGCTTCAATATTCCACCAAAGTGGCTTAAATTTGGTATTTAGTCTTCCATGTGATATAAAATTTTCGCCAGAAATTTGTCTGTACAGGTCCACGCTTTCATATTGCCCCATTTCCGACTAAAATTCGTCGGTATATGTCCACGTTTCTATATAGCCCCCTTAGAACGGTACCTCCCGATTTTCGTAATACTGAAGATTGTGACGTCAATATCCCACCGAAATGGCTGAAATTCGTTATTTAGTCTTCCAAGAGTTATAAAATATTCCAGAAGAGTATTATCAGTATAGGTCCACGTCTTCCTATATCCCCATAGAAGCGTACTTCTTGATTTTCGGTATTTTTTAAGTTTTAGCCACATTCTCTTACCGAAATATAGGAAATTAGGTATTTAGTCTTCTTTGAGTCTAAAAACATTCGGTCAGAAATTTGTCGGTATAGATCGACGTTTGAAATAGCCCCCATAGAACGGAGCCTCACATTGTTTTACCCAAATTGCTGAAATTTAGTATTAAATCTTCTTCATACACGAAAGGAAACTAATTATTCCATTTTACTTCAATACTGTGGTGGAGGGTATAACAAGTTCGGCCCAGCCGAACTTAACGCCTTTCTTACTTGTTGAATTTTTATTTTTTAATTTTTTTTTAATCGAGCTTTATGATCTATAATGCAAGTGAAAAAGGAAAGCCGACGATTCGAACCCACACACCCATCACTATGTGACATGCATGTTTCGTCTTCGGTAAAGGCTCTTCAGACATATCGGATGTGGAACGGCTTCGCTGTCCTCGAACTTTTCTTCTTTTAAATGCATTTTTGTTTTTTTTTACGACAACAATGAGGATTTTCCCTTTTTTAGTTGTGCTTTCATGACAAACGCTTAGCGCTGCCTTTGAAAGTTATGAGTTTGGCTCTGAACGCTAATTTGTTGATACAAGTCGACATTTTGATGCAGCCCCCATAGAACGGTACTCCCGATTTTCTGTATTTTGAAAATGTTAGCGAAATTTTTCAACCTGAATAACTGCAATTTCGTATTTATTCTTCGCTAGGGGTACAATATATTATAACATGTACAAAACATCCTTTGTATAAAATTGGATAGTATAGGTCCACGTTTTGGTTAATTCTCCATGTAATATTTTAGTCACATTTTTCTACCGAATTGGTTGTTAACTGAAATTTGGAGTTCCCATAAGATAGAAACTTACTCGAAAAAAATATACATGTATATCCACGATTTTGTCTAGACCTAATGAACTGGTCTTGGCCAATTTTATGTATTTCGAGGCTTTTTTGTCAAATTTTCGAACCGAACATTGTAAATATAGGTCCGTACTTTGGAAAGAAAGTTTTCAATTTGCGCTGATAATGAATATAGTGAATCACGAGCTGTACTAGTTATACACCGAAATTGAAGTGTTATCAGCATATCACGATACAAAGATTATATTGGATAGATTTTGGGAAAAATAAACACATTTAGAGGTTCTAGAAATTGAAGTTAATATTAATGAATTATCACATTTAAGGATAATAAATTCTGAGTACTTGAAATCTGTTTGAAAAATCCACTAACAAATGGTAACTTATAAACTTGTAACGGGCAAATTCTGAGTTTTTTAAAATAGATCACAAAACAAACAAAATTACATTGTCTAAAGTGAAATTTATTATGCCCCTTGTAAAGGTATGTAATCTTAATTTTAAGTTGTCTTTTTTCTATTACATACATACATAAATATGTGAAATGTCAGAAATTCAAAGTAAAACAATCTGACAGACATTGTTGTTGAAAGTGAACACTTTTTATAGTTAATTTACTAGTCATTTGATTTGATTTGCATGCCGCCACATCCATGCCCCTCAATTCTGTGCGAGAGTCTTGTCATTCATACCGACTACTACTCGTACTCACTGCATTGAATTGCGGGGGGAAAACTTAACTGAACTAAACTACACCATGTAAATGTAATTTGCAACGAGAAAGATTAGTTTTTTTTTCGCGAATGAATCGACGAAGTTGAAATTGTCTTGCAACTGCCGCCAACTGACATCTTCACCAAAACGCCAACAAAGAGTAGCGCCAATAAATTGTAACATTGTAGGGTTTTAAAATGATAATTTAAAAACAATTGAAATTAATGATATGATAATGTGTTTGTTGTTTTTTCTTTTCGTTTCTTTTCGTTGAACATACATATTTACATGTTAACAACCAGTAATTATAATCTGTTAAGGGTGGTTGGACAAAAAAAATTATATGAGAAAAATAAATTACAAACATATGTATGTAATATATGTTGCATAAACATTTTTTTATTAAAATGCTCATACTCCAAATTTTTCCTATTTATCCAGAAACCTTAAATAATAAATTTTATGGCGGTTAAAGTTAATATGTGTCCACGAACTGAACTTTATTTCCATTCTAATTTCCATCCTAATTTGTATGGGACCAACGTTGAACTTCCACAAAATCGTTGTTGGCTTTGTATTGTTGGACTGCAAAATAATACTTGTTGTGTATTTATTTCAGCTAAAGTCCATTTTTTTGTTCCTTCAAAATTTGAAGAAACAAAATGTTTTACAGTGGGTAATGAAATTGATTACTACGAGCGGAGGCAGAGAATACTATAGTTTCGGAAGCAGCCAAACTTCCTCATCAGTTCTCTTAACCGCTGACTCTGTATCGATAAACAGGTCAATAAGAGTGACCAGAAAATTAAACAGAACGAGAAATTTTCTGTATCCTCCTAAATCTGTTGACCGCACAATTGAGTCAGAATAATCAAAATCATATACCCACTACTGTTTTTTTAATGCTGTCTTTGCATCGCAAAGAAGACAAGCATAAGTAGTGTTGTTTGCAGTAAGCAGAGATCACAACAAAATGTTGTTTTTGCTTTATGCGTAGTCAAATGCTTGTCTTCTTTGCGATGCAAAGACAGCATTAAAAAACAGTAGTGGGTATATGATTTTGATTATTCTGACTCAATTGTGCGGTCAACAGATTTAGGAGGATACAGAAAATTTCTCGTTCTGTTTAATTTTCTGGTCACTCTTATTGACCTGTTTATCGATACAGAGTCAGCGGTTAAGAGAACTGATGAGGAAGTTTGGCTGCTTCCGAAACTATAGTATTCTCTGCCTCCGCTCGTAGTAATCAATTTCATTACCCACTGTAAAACATTTTGTTTCTTCAAATTTTGAAGGAACAAAAAAATGGACTTTAGCTGAAATAAATACACAACAAGTACTTCCACAAAATCTATATTTAAAAATCTGATTCGATTTTCACAAATGTTTGTCGGATTCGTTTTATAGTCACATTATGTAACTATATTGGATTAAGTTGGTCGGGGAAAACCACAGGGTGGAATCACCTCTCTGTGGGTTACTACCATAACTAGCCTCATGGGCGTAGCCAGGAATAGCTATGGAGGGGCAGCTGACCAGTCTGCTATGCAGATTACGTTATAATACTTCTGAGGGAAAAGAATACAAATTCAAAAGGGCCGAATGGACTCTAAAATTTGGGTACGAACGGTCTACACCAAGAGGTCTAAACATAAACTCGAAAAAACGGAAATATTTTATGCTAATTTTGTACTACGAAAACCTTGAAGAACTCCGCCTTTTTCAGACGTAATTCGAAACATTTTAGTTGTAATTCGTAAAATTTCATTTGTAATTGGGGATTCCTTTTACAATTCGAATTATTCCACTTGTAATTCGAATTATTCCATTTGTGATTCGAATCATTTTATTTGTAATTCGAAACAAAAAAAACAAGATCTTTTTTGTATTGATTTTACATGTGGGCTTTTCGAATTACAAATGAAATGATTAGAATTACAAATGGAATAATTCAAATTTCAAATAAAGTAATTCGAATTACAAATAGAATAATTCGAATTACAAATGAAATAATTGGAATTACAAATAGAATAATTCGAATTAAAAAATACAATAATTCGAATTACAAGTGGAATGATTCGAATTACAAATGGAATTCTCGAATTACAAATGAAATGTTACGAAAAAGGAGTATTCCTCCGAAGAATAAAATAAGTTTTTCCAGTTAGTTTAAAAATCTAGTAGTAAACCTGGGTAGGAAACTTAAATGGAAGGACCATGTCCATGATACAGCTAACAAAGCTTACAGATGATGTTCATCAACCTGTAGAAGGGTTATATGCTCCAAATAGGGTTGCAATCCAAAGATGATACACTGCTGTTCAAAAGCGTTATTAGATTCATTATAACATTGACATCCGTTGTTTGATCGGCGACTATGGATAAACAAGTAAAAAAGTATCAGTCGGCTTTGCCGACAGAGATATACCCTCAGCCTATGTACACTGATACTTCCATCTATGGACAATATCGACTTCGCGACCAAAATCCTTTTCCCCAATAATAAGGAATTAGGGAGTTTTCAGATTTTCTTTTTGGACGTTTGATCTTGCTGGATAAACATATCCATTTTGCAAGTAGATATTATTTTGGCGGTCATTTTGTTTTTGTGTTCGCCCTCTTCAGTCATTTCAGTTCGTCACCGTATAACTTAAAGGTTTTGGGCCACTATTTTAGAAAGCATGGACTTCCCGACGAAAAACATAATATCGCTGTGAACTGAACCACAAGGAGTAATATCGGTACAATTTTCCAAAGAACCTTCGAACAGATACCATACTGCACTTGAACAGGGTGATCCTTTGGACAGATATAGCGCGTACCATTTTAGTGACATTTTTATAAGTTTTTGTGGGAGGTACAGGAAAGTGTGAACCGATAATGTCCATATTCGAACTTAAACTAGCTTTGGACAAAATATTACGAAAGCCAAATTTTCGACCGAATAGGCTGATACATATGGTGCCAGAGGTTTTTTTACAGCATTCTGTTTATTTTCTCAGGAAGTATGGATTTGACCCTAAAAAACTTGAACCGTCGTAAATGGATAACAACAAAAATCAAAGCGATTCGAGAGCAGATCTTAACCTGCCCTTTTTCGAAATTTCGTTTGGGACTGAAGGAGTCCATATTCGAACTTGATCTATGTTTAGTAGAAATATTATGATATGCAAAGATTGTACCAAATAGGTTACTTCCTTCGTGAGTTATGGTGCCAACAATTTTGAACTTTTGGGGGAGTTGCCCGAGGGAGTGGGACGAAATATTACGAGAACCTAAAGGCTGATGGTACATAAACTGGCTGAACTGCACGATAACTCTAGAAATGTTTGTCGAAACTCATATCAAGTTCGATGATAGACCGACCGCATCGATCTATTCCTTCCGGTACCTCTCCCACAAAATTTAACATTTTTTGCTAAAATAGTACGAACGGATCAGCCAACTGATCAGATTCGAATATATCGGTCCACTCCTTCGGGTACCTTCCCCACAGAAATTCAAAATTGTTAGCAAAAGTGCAGTTTAGGAATATGTATCCAATAGTTTGGATTTTTTTCCTCTTAGCCCCTTTTAACAAGGTTCGAATTTTTTCGGGGGCAAGTTCATACTTCCTTAGATAATGACCAAAAGTTCTAAAAAACCCTGCCGTTATCAACTAAAATGACTAATGAGCACGATTATTTACGAATAGGTCCAAACTTTGGGCATCGTAAAATGTCTTCCAAAATTACATCAAGTTCCAAGCAGTTCGAGAATTGTTTTGGAATTTTTACCAAAGCTACTCTCCTAGCTCTTGTAAGTGTCACTGTAGTGCAATGTTAAGTACATCTGTATTGCACACAGCGGCAAAAATTCCTCTCAGCGTAATGATGTTGAAGTTTACAATCATGTACAACTTCTTCACAAGTGCTACCAAAAGACACGCAGTTCGGACTCGGCTATCATTGATATCATATGGTTCAGGGTCCACTCATTGATATGCGCATCGGAATATATAGTGACGACCAAATAATTAAGAACACTAAATTCATTTTAATATTTTACTCGATTCCATCTCTAATATTTGAAGATTTTTATGAAATAAATTTTATGTACATATAAGGTATTCAGTGATTTCAAAACAAACGGAGATTTTCATTGTCCGGTCTGGCGGGGTAAATTATGAAATCAGCTAAATACAATTCTGGTACGAAAGTGTGTTTCAGTTAACGTTAAAGTTAATATTACTACTAGTGTCCCTAATTAGCTGACCAGGCTAATATGGTCGGTTAACTACCTAGCAAAATGTTCGATGCCAAAGATGCCATTCAATCGTGGTTGCAAGTGATCTGGCATGTCATCTTTTTAGCATCTTCATCGATGAATTTTATATGAGCGTGGACCTCAAAAGATGCTTTTCATTTTTGGATCCAAAGCATGTCATTTACACCAATGCTTTGACATGTGATTTTCACCAATGCTTTGGCATGTCATTTTCACCAACCCTTTGCAATGACACTATCATTACGACGAGAGTTTTAACAACGTTGATTATGATTACGAGTCTCCAACAACATCAAACATATTGTAAATCATTAATCTTATATATTTTGAAAAATGTGTATAAATAAAAACAGAAAATTCATCTCTATTGGATCGATGGAATGGGTTCAAATGCTGATGAAAGGATCGGATCTTTCCCGACTTCCTTTGCATGGGTTTAAATGGTGATGAAAAGATCTGATCTTTCACGACTTCCTTTGCATTGGTTCAATGCTAATGAAAAGATCGGATCTTTCACGACTTCGTTTGAACCAATGCAAAAGATGCCATGAAATCACATCATCGCATGGAACCCCTTCCTTCAAATTTTTCTGGGTATGTTTTGACATCACTCGATTCTGGCCTAGGAAACACGCCGTGTTTCCAGACGTCATTTGGCTTTTTTTGGAAAGTTTGACCATTTTTAGCCTAAACGTACTCAGGACAGTTTGACATACGACCATGTGTTGGGTTGTTTACTTTGACTTGAAAAAATCACTTTGCAAAAAATGGAATTTACTTGTGAACATGGGACCATCCTATAGCACTATGCTATCTGGTTTAAATAATTCAATCGTTGCCGACCCTCGCTAAAAAACGAAGATCGTGAGGGTCGCACGAAAACGGCCGTTGTGCCAGAATAAAAATTAAGCCGTGCGTGAACGGATAATGCAAGATCGCATGTTAAATACCGTAAGATAGAGGCAACCTGGGCATTGATTCCACCACTTTTGATATTGCATGACCACTTGGAGGCAAAAATTAGGATTTTCTCGTTGGATCCCGTGTTGATCGGTGCAAGAAATTTCGAAAAAATACGATCGCGGTGCTTCAAAAGACGTTTATAAGATGGATCCAGATGACGAATCATGTAACCATGCGTATGAGCCTGAAAAATAGTAGCAATCGGCAGAAGATGCTGTAACAGTGATCAAAGACCATGTTTCGGAGGTGTCTCAATCGGAGTGGAAATTAGTTTGAGCGCTTGAAAAAGTTTATGAATCTTGCTGGAGACTAGTTAAGAAAACAAGAAAACTATTTTTGATAGTAAATATTCGCGTTTTCATTGTTAGGCCAGAAAATTCTCAATACCTTATACACAATTTATTTCATAAAAAATCTTTAAATATTTGAGAGGAAGCCGAGTAAAATATTAAAATGAATTTAGTGTTTCGTATTAATTGTCCGGCACTGTATGTATGTACTCCTTGTGATCCTGTTACACGTCGTCATTTTTCTCTCAAACGTTCACCAAGTTCCATGAAGTTTTTTATTGGCAATCTCGTTCAATTGAACGATCCGGATCACTGTCCTCGTTCAAAGACGAATGAGTAACATCATAAAAACCAACGTGTGAAAATAAGTATACGCAGTTTTGTCAAAGAAATTACCGGTGTCCATTGAACGAGATCGTGACCCGGATCGTTCAATTGAACGAGATTGCCCAACTCTACTTATGGGGGCTATATGAAGGCGTTGACCTATACTGACAAATTTCAGGTGGAAAGTTTTATACCCCCAGCGAAGACAAAATATCAAATTTTAGCCATTTTGGTGGGATATTATGTCCACAACCTTCAAAATATCTTAAATCGGGAGGTACCGTTCTATGGGGGCTATATCAAAACGTGGATTGGAAATGTTTTCTAAACATCCAAGGAGTAATATAAACTTCTATACCAAATTATAAAGCTCTATCTTAAACATTGCGAGCTGTATCTTGATTTCAACAGACGGATTTTTATGCTGATCAAGAATATACCCAGCAAAATTTGAAGGAAGGTGTTCCATGCGATGACGTGATTTCATGACATCTTTTGCATTGATTCAAACGATGTCGTGAAAGATCGGATCTTTTCATCAGCATTTAAACCCATGAAAGGGAAGTCATGAAAGATCCGATCTTTTCATCAGCATTTGAACACATTCCATCGATCCAATAGAGATGAATTTTGTGTTTTTATTTATACACATTTTTCTAAATATATAAGATTAATTATTTACAATTCGGAGACTCGAAATCACAACCAACGTCGTTAAAACTCTCGTCGTAATGATAATGTCATTGCAACGGGTTGGTGAAAATGACATGTCAAAGCATTGGTTGCAATGACATGCCAAAGCATTGGTCAAAATGACATGCTTAGGATCCGAAAATGAATGTCATCTTAAGATCCGAAAATGAATGTCATCTTTGGGGGGTCACGCTCATATAAAATTCATGAGTGAAAATGCTAAAAAGATGACATGCCAGATCACTTGCACCCATGATTGAATAGCATCTTTGGCATCGAACATTTTGCTGGGTATATACTAGGGTTATGACTTTTTGAAATTTTTTTCTCAAAAATGTTTTCCTGTAGTGACAATGAATGATCTTTTGCCTATTATTGCCTAACCTTTTTGAACATTTTTTTTAGTTTGTTTTTTTTTTTTTTTTGTTTTTTTTTTTTTTTTTTTGAAAAAATACTATGAAATAAAAAAATTCTCAAACAAATATTTCCTGTTGCACGAATAAATTATCATTTGCCTATTAATGACTAAAATAACTTTTATTCCATTTAAATATTGAAAAGGGTTCCGAACAAACCACTTTTAATTTTAATTACGAAATAAATATAAAATGATATACATATATGCAATAATACGATGATAAAATTAGTGAGAAACAAACGTTTATGTAATTTTGTTTATATCGGATGCCCCTATACCTTTTTTCAGTTAAATATCTCCTTACAATGACTTCAAAAAATTTTCCAAACTTCTGAAAAACAAAAAACTTTAAAAGCTTTTTGTGCGGAAGCTTTTTTACTGAATCATTTTATAATTAAGATTTTATGTAATCTTAGGTTAAAACTCATCAAAATATAAAAAAGTCATAACCCTAATATATACTTCATAGGGTCTCCAACGAATATTTCGATGTTTTCCAAACGGCATGACAAATTTAATTAAACCCTCCAAATTATTGTGAAAGGTATAATTAGGTGTTTGGAGTTCACAGTTGTTCCAAAACGTCTCAACTTAAAATTGTGGGCATTGGTACTTTTCTAACAATTGCACATTTTATTATTTTATATTGGATCAGAATATTTCATGGTGGAGGGTATAAAAAGTTCGGCCTGGCCGAACATAACGCTATTTTTATACCCTCAGCCTTTAGGCTAAGGAGGGTATATACACTTTGATACGATGAAAATGTGCCTCATCGAAATAATGGTTTTAGACCCCAGGTATGTTTGGACGAAATGTGTTTCAGACAATTTGGAGTCGATCTAGCCATGTCCGTCCGTCTGTCTGTCTGTCTGTCCTGCTGGCTGGAGCGCACGATAACTCTCGAACGGATGAACCGATTCGATTCAAATTTTGGCTTTCGTAATATTTTGCCCAAACTTAGTTTAAGTTCGAAGATGAGCTACATCGGTCCACTCCTTCCGGTACCTCCCCCACAAAAGTTCGAAAATGTTCGGAAAGTTTTTGCGCACGATAACTCTTGAAGGGAGTGACAAATTTGGTCCATACTTTGTATAGCGTAAACTTTCTACCAGAGTAATATGAGGTTCCAATATGGTCTCAATAGGTCCACTCCTTCGGGTATCTCCCACACAAAATTTCGGAAAAGTTCAGTTTAGGGCCATCTCTCGAATCGCTTTGATTTTTGTTTTACCAACTTATATTCACTGCCCTCCATACGACGGTACAAGTTTCATCAGGGGCAAGTCCACACTTCCTCAGAAAATAGCCTGAAAGTTGCAAAAACCCCTATGACACCGTGTGGAGCGCAAGATAACTCTGGAACGGATCTGCCGATTCGGTCCAAAATTTGGCCTTAGTAATATTTTGTCCAAACATAGTTTAAGTTTGAAGATAAGCCATATCGGTCCACTCCTTCAGGTACCTCCCCCACAAAAGTTCAAAAATGTTCGGAAAATTGTTCGTACGGAAACTCTTGAAGGGAGTGGCCGAATTGGTCTATACTTTACACATCCTAATATATCTACCAGATATAGATCAGGTTCAAATATGGAGTATATTTGTCCACTCCATCCGGTACCTCCCACACAAAATTTCGGATAAGTTCACTTTAAGACCTACAATGAAATCACTTTGATTTTTGTTGAAGCAGGTTGCATTCGCTGCCTCAATTACGATGGTAAAATTTTTTTCAGTGGCAAGTCCATACTTTTTGAGCGAACAGCCATATGTAGTGGCTGGAGATCCACTTCCATAATGGTCAATGTCGATCCATTCATTTAAGTATCTCCTTCGCAAAACTTTTGATATTTAATCCTAATCAACATTTTTGTCGGTTCATACATCCAAAATTTTTAAAACCCTCATACGTTTTTTTGGAAAAAATTTTTTCAATATACACAGGCTGAGGGTATATCTCTGTCAGCAAAGCTGACGGATACTTTTTTACTTGTTACTTGTTCTTTTTATACCCTCAGCCTTTAGGCTAAAGAGGGTATTTACACTTTGATACAGCAAAAAATGTGCCTCATCGAAATAATGGTTTTAGACCCCAAGTAAGTTTGTACGCTATCCGTTTCAGACAATTTTGAGTCGATCTAGCAATGCCCGTCCGTCTGTCTGTCTGTCAGTCTGTCTTTCTGTCCGTCTGTCTGTCTGGCTGGCTGGTGCGCACGATAACTCTCGAACGGATCAATCGATTCGGTTCAAATTTTGGGTATCGAAATATTTTGTCCAGATTTGATTTAAGTTCGAAGATGGGTCATATCGGTCCACTCCTTCAGGTACCTCCTCCACAAAAATTCAAAAATTTTCGGAAAAATTGTCCGCACGATAACTCTTGAAGGGAGTAACCGATTTGGTCCATACTTTGTATATCGTAAACATTCTACAAGAGGAATATGAGGTTCCAATAATCGGCCCAATCCTTCGAGTACCTCTCAAACAAAATTTCGGAAAAGTTCAGTTTAGGGCCATCTCCCGAATCACTGTGATTTTTGTTTTAGCAACTTGTATTCACTGCCCTCCATACGACGGTACAAGTTTCATTAGGAGCAAGTCCATACTTCCTGAGAAAATAGCCTGAAAGTTGTAAAAAACCCCTATGACACCGTGTGAGGTTCGGAAAATTTGTTTATATGGTAACTCTTAAAGGGAGTGGCCGAATTGGTCCATACTTTACACATCCTAATATATCTACTAGATATAGATAAGGTTCAAATATGGACTATATTTGTCCAATCCATCCGGTACCTCCCACACAAAATTTCGGTTAAGTTCACTTTAAGAACTGCTATCGAATCACTTTGATTTTTGTAGAAGCAACTTGCATTCGCTGCCTCAATTACGATGGTAAACGTTTTTTTTTCAGGGGCAAGTCCATACTTCTTGAGCAAACAGCTCGAAGGGTGTAAAAACCCCCTATGGCACCATATGTAGTGGCTGGAGATCTACTTCCATAATGGTCAATGTCGATCCATTCCTTTTAGTATCTCCTCCGCAAAACTTTTTATCTTTAATGCTAATCAACATTTTTGTCGGTTCAAACGCCCAAAGTTTTTAAAACCCCCTAAATACATACGTTTTTGGGAAAACATTGTTTCAATATACACAGGCTGAGGATATATCTCTGTCGGCAAAGCCGACTGATACTTTTTTACTTGTTTTGCAATAGGTTGCCTTCTGTGCCGTCCTCTGCGTAGCAGCGAGTATTCGATCTGAACATTTACGTGAAGGTTTCAATTCATAATGGCTGCGAGTACACCTCTACATTTGTGCTAACGAGGGTATATACAATTTCATACGGGCAAAACGTGCCTTATCGAAATAATGGTTTTAGACCCCAAGTATGTTTGGACGAAAGACAATTTGGAGTTGTCCGTTCGTCTGGCTGTTTGGCTTTCGTAGTATTTTGTCCAAACTTAGTTTAAGTTCGAAGATGGGTTATATCGGTCCACTCCTTCCGGTACCTCCCCCATAAATTCGAAAATTTTCGGAAAATTGTTGTGCAAGATAACTCTTGAAGGGAGTAACCGATTTGATCCATACTTTGCACATCGTGAAATTTTTACAGACTTAGATGAGGTTTCAATCTGTCCACTCCTTCGGGTAACTCCTACACAAAATTTCGGAAAAGTTCAGTTTAGGAACTGCTCTCGAATCGCTTTGATTTTGATTCACTGCCCCATCATCAGGGGCAAGTCCGTACTTCCTTAGAAAATAGTCTGATAAGTGCAAAAAACCCCTATGACACCGTGTGTAGCGGTTGGAGCGCAAGATAAATCTCGAACGGATCTGCTGATTAGGTCGGAAACTGGACATTTGTAATATTTTGTCCAAACTTAGTTTAAGTTCGAAGATGGGTTATATCGGTCTACTTCTTCCGGTAACTCCCCACAAAAGTTCGGAAAAATTGTGCGCACGATTACTCATCCTAATATATCTACAGATACCGATCAGGTTCGAATATGGTCTATATTTGTCGACTCCGTCGGGTACCTCCCACACAATATTTCGGATAAGTTTACTTTAAGACCTGCCCGAAAATCGCTTTGATTTTTGTTGAAGCAATTTGCATTCGCTGCCTCAATCACAACTGTAAAAGTTTTTTCAGGGGCAAGTCCATACTTCTTGAGAGAACTGCCCTAAAGGTGTATAAAACTCGAATAGCACCATATGTAGTGGCTGGAGAGCACGATAACTCTCGAACCGATTTGGTCTAAAATTTGGTCTTCGTCATATTTTGCCCAAACTTAGTTTAAGTTCTAAGATGGGCAATAACGGTCCACAACCTCTGGTACTTCCTCCCAATATTTAAAAAATGTCACTAAAATGGTATGCACGATATCTCATGAACGGTTATCTCCTAATATTTTGTCAAAATTTAATTTAACTTCTAAAATGGCCCTCATCGGTCCTCTCCTTAGGATACCTCCCCCACAAAAGTTCAACATTTGTGTCTAAGTGCAGTTTAGGGTCTGTTCGAAGATACATTGGAAATGTATATCCATTCACGCAGAAAAATATTTGTTAGAAATATGTTTGGATCCATAGAAATATTTGTTTGGGACTGATTGCAAATAAATATATGTTTGCATCCAAACATAATTTGTTTGTATCCAAACAAAAATATGTTTGCAACATTTTGTAACATATCTCAATTTTTTTGGGTACCAACATATTTTTAATGTTAGAACATATTTTTATGGGTGGAGAGAGGATTTTTGTCAAAGAGAGTAACAACAGGGCTCTCGCAGCTGCTGAATGCTGATTTATAATAAAGAGCTATGTATGTATGTATATGGTGTAATAGGAGGCGAAGAAGCTTTGGTGGTGTGTATGCGATAAAACACGTGTGTTTCGTGCTTTGTTGTTGTTAATCAACGTAGGAAAATAAAAAAATGTATTAATTATGTTGTTCTTTTTTCTTCAGTTTTCTAAATACAATCGTTGAGTAAAGACGGTAAAGTGTGTGAATAAATCAGTGTTTAGTCTTTTATTAAAGAAATGGTGCTTTTTAGTAATTTAAATATCCAATACATTTTATAATTGGGAATTTTATAATTGAATCAAAAAGGTGAATGGAAATATTTTATTTGACAAAGAAGAAATCACATTTAATATTGGTAATTACATCAATACATTTTTCATATACATACATACTAGGCTGGTTTTAACTCAAAGGAAAAATCGATGTCGGATTTTCTTATGCTTCACCCTCCTCAAATGTCCAATCGATTTAAACAGTTTACCAGCTCTTTAAAGCGGCAAAACATGTAATCCTAAAAAAATGTTTGAAAATCGGGTCTAATTTTAATATTAGCTATATAAAGGGCCCATGGAAACTTTGAGGTTCCATTGGCACGTGTTAACATTTTCCGATTGAGCTCAAACTTTGGCAATCTTAATTTTTAACAAAACTAAGCATTTTAGGAGGGTGCCGCATGAAAAAAATCCGACAACGATTTTCAAAACCACTCTAATACATACATATGTACAGTCTGTCGCAAAAGTTAGTATACACCGTTGAAACCAAAATGTATTAGGGATAAAAAGCACAATAACTTATTGAAAACAACAAACAATTAGTTTTATTTGAGAGACACGAAGGTCGTCTTCGGTAATAACAATTAAAAGTGCGCAATATTTGCATACATTAGCAAATTTACGGTTCGAATCCAAAAAAGACCAAAATTTATATCGCAAAAGTTAGTATACAACGGAGAATCCTCCTGGAACTGTGTAAACAATTCTTGATATTTTTGAACAAAATGAAACTAAATCTGTACTTAAGCTCATAAAGAGTATATTAATTGGTTTTAATGGCAGTTATAGTACTTATAGTGACAAGTCCAACGTACACTGGATCGTAAAATCCACAAAAATTGGTCTTCTACAAATACAACAACTGTAGCGACAAAATTCCGGGTGTTATGTCCTGTTTATGAATTCTAAAGCCATGAAATGCTCAGAAAAGCTCCAAAGTTCCAATATGGGGTGATTTTGATCGAGTTTCGACTTATCCTGTTTAAAAAAAACGGGAATTTCTTAAAGGAAACCCATACTTTTGAGGCCATTGTAATTTTGAAACATGTGAGAATCCTTAATCCTTACACATAAGGACTTTCCTTTTGAGTTAATTTTCTCACAAATGTTGCCCCTTTTCGTATTCCCACCAAAAGTAAATGGTAGGAGAACCTCAAGTTCAGGTGTAAGCCCTACAGTGATACTCCACCACCACAGAAGGATATGATAGCTAATTTAAAATTTTAATACAGAGTTTTCTCTGGTGTTATAACGCATGGATTGTGCAAAACGTTCTGAAAAACTGTGTTCGCTTCACTTAGGTCGAAAATAAAACTAAATGGATCAGTTAGAAGTAGTTCATTAGACAATAGACACTATGGACATGAGAAGCATGTCCTATACTGCTAAAAGGCCGGTAGGACAGTATACCTGTAGGGCTTACAACGGATCTTGAGGTTCTCCTACCATTTACTTTTGGCGGGAATACGAAAAGGGGCAACATTTGTGAGAAAATTAACTCAAAAGGAAAGTTCTTATGTGTAAGGATTAAGGATTATCACATGTTTTAGAAGGACAATGGCCTCAAAAGTATGGGTTTCCTTCAAGAAATTCCCGTTTTTTTCAAACAAGACAAGTCGAAACTCGATCAAAATCACCCCATATTGAAACTTTAGAGCTTTTCTGAGCATTTCATGGCTTTAGAATTCATAAACAGGGCATAACACCCAGAATTTTTTCGCTACAGTTGTTGTATTTGTAGATGACCAATTTTTGTGGATTTTACGATCCAGTGTACGTTGTCACTATAAGTACTATAACAGCCATTAAAATCAATTAATATACTCTTTATGAGCTTAAGTACAGATTTAGTTTCATTTTGTTCAAAAATATCAAGCATTTTTTACACAGTTCCACGAGGATTCTCCGTTGTATACTAACTTTTGCGACATACATTTTGGTCTTTTTGGGATTCGAACCGTACATTTGCTAATGTATGCAAATATTGCGGACTTCTAATTGTTATTACGGAAGACAACCTTCTTGTCTATCAAATAAAACTAATTGTTCGTTGATTTCAATAAGTTATAGTGATATTTATCGCTAATACATTTTGGTTTCAACGGTGTATACTAACTTTTGCGACAGACTGTATATTTCAAATATGGATCTACCTATTTATTACATTATATAATTATTTGATGCCAGATGCCGATTTCCCACTGATGATTTCAACTTTGAAGAAAATGTGTTTTATTTCACAACTAAGGAGAAGCGTTCAACAATGTATCTATATATTTTTTCTTTTTAAAAGTGCGACTTTTTGTAAATTATTTCATTGAGGTTTTCTTTTTTAAAGTCTGTTATGTATTTCTTTGGAATTTGTTTAGGTGCATAACAAATTTGCTTTTTTTCTATGTTGTTGTTTTGCTTTTTTCTATGCCTTTCAATAAACCACCACCATTTATAAATATGTGTATATGTTTGAGATAGCCAGTGAGCGCTTACTGAGAATAGAGTTGGGCAATCTCGTTCAATTGAACGATCCGGATCACTGTTCTCGTTCAAAGACGAATGAGTAACATCATAAAAACTAACGTGTGTAATTAAGTATACGCAGTTTTGTCAAAGAAATTACCGGTGTCCATTGAACGAGATAGTGATCCGGATCGTTCAATTGAACGAGATTGCCCAACACTAACTGAGAACAAGTGAGCATACATTGCAATGTGTTTCATATTGAAATTTACGCTCCCTTGCTCTCAGAAAGCGCTAACTTGTGCATGTGTTTTTTGTTTCCTTTGGTTTTTTATTTGTTTGCAACCAAACATATAATTTGTTTGCAACCAAAAATATAATTTGTTTGCACCCAAACATATAATAAGTTTGCACCAAAACATATATTTCTTTGCAGGACATATGGTATGTTTGGGACTGACTGCAAAAAATGTTGGGACATATGTTAGAGAGGCGTTTTTTTTTTCTCCACGTGCTGTACGTTTTGGTCCTGTTTACGGCGATATTATGTTTTCCGTGGACCAGTCCATGCTTCTTGGCATACTGGTCCAAAAGTTATACGATATCCCACTGAAATGACTAGTGGGCACGATATCTATCGAATAGATATAACTTCCAAAATAAGATTCACTTCCATAATAGACTATGTCGGTCGATTGCTTCAACACTTTTGAACTTTAATGCTAATGCACATTTTTGTCGGCAAGTTCAAATGTCCAAAAAGGACCACAAAATTCTGAAAAGACTCAAAATACATTCGATCTGCCCGTAGATCGATACAAACAGGCTGAGGATATATCTCTGTCGGCAAAGCCGACTGATACCTTTTTAATTGTTTTTATACCCTCCACCATAATATGGAGGGCAAAATTAATGTGTCACTCCGTTTGTAACATTCGTCAGAGACCCTACAATTCGTCGGAGACCCTAAATGTATAAAACTCTAATTCCATATAACCATGTCCGTCTCTCTGTTTAAATCAAGATATAGCTCGCAATATTCCAAAGAAGTACAGAAAGAAGTTTCTATTATGCCTAGGATTGTTTGGTATTGAATCTGGGCTATATAGGTCCACGTTGTGATATAGCCCCCATGGAACGATACCTCCATTTTTTCGGTATTTTGGTTTTGCGCACATTCTCTTACCCAAATGCCTGAAATTTTATATTTATTTTTTTATGGGGCCACAAAACTTCCTCCCAAAAATACGCTACATAGGTCCAGCAAAAAAACCCCTTACAAAACCCCCTACTCGAAATAAGTGCTTACTTTTAACCACTAAAATAAGTAGTTAAATAAGTAGTTGTTAAAAGTCGTAACTATTTATGTAACTACATATTTCAATAGTCAAAAATAACCACTTATTTCGAGCGACATGCCCTTGTTAAAATAATGAGTTTGTAGGGGGTTTCGTAAGAGATATTTTTGCTGAGATAGGTCCAAGTTTTGATATAGCCCCCATAGAATAGTACTTCTCGATTTTCGGTATTTTGAAAATGTTAGCGATATTATCATACTTGAAGGTTTCAGCCACATTATTTTACCAAAATGTCTGAAATTTCATATATGGTCCTCTTTGATACTACAAAACTTTCTCCTACAATTTTTTTCAGTATAGTTCCACGTATTGCTATAGCCCCCATAGAACGGTACCGACCGATTTTCGGTATATTCATGGTTTTAGCGATATTATATTACGGAAATGGCTGATATTGGGCAGTTAGTCTTCTTTTAGTCCAAAAGATTATCGTTATAGATCCACGTTTTGATATAGCCCCATGGATAGATTTTCGGTATTTTCAAGGTTTTGACCACATTATCCTACAGAAATGGTTTAAATTCGGTATATAGTCTTTGTTGGGGATGTACAGCATTTCTGCAATGAATTGTTGGTATAGGACCACGTTTTAATATAGCAACCACAGAACGATACCTCTCGATTTTCAGTACTTTCAAAGTTTTTGTCTTTAAATTGAAGAGACAATGAAAATTATTGGCGCTATTGCTAATGTATTCTCATTCCGCTTGTGGAACAAACTTTTCGTAATCGACCACCTATGTCAGCAGAAAGGCCGGTTATTTGTAGTAGGTTCGTTTAGCTCGAATCCCAATTAAAAACACTATTAAAACATAATATTGCAAAAAAGGGTTTTCTCAGATTGCCTGAAACAAAGATCAAATATATAAAAAGTCCATTTGTAAGCAATGCAAACTTTCGATTTCATTTTGACTTAATATCGAGCACAAAACAATTTACACGGTTTCGCATAATATTTGCAATTGGATTGAATTGGATATTTGTATTCAATTAACACTGTGACGGCAATTAATTGTATTACGATGAAGAAGCAGCGGAAGATGCCAATGTAATAATTTCACTTAACAGTAATTTAATTTCTTTTGGCCACTTCAATCAAAATCACTATTGAAATTGTTTACACATTGTAAATGCATACATATGTAACTACATACATAGGTATTGTACTTTTCAATTGTTGTCTATAAATAATTCATTCATAAGGTAAACTCTTTTTTTTTGGTGAATATGAAGAAGACATGTTCGAAATAAACAATTAAATTTATTTTTTCATTTTTTATCATCTTTGACTACTTCGCCAATCTTATTGTATAACAAAAATCATTTTTTCAATATTTTGGACACGTACTTTTCTGATCGAAATTATATTGTTTCACTTTGATGCCAACACAACAGCCACATAATGGTCCGGCACAATCGCAGGGTTTTCCAAATGTTGACCATATTGAACCCTTGTTGGAGAATTTTACATTAGACAGGCTACGACCGCGCGACACGGATACGGTGGGTGGTAAAATGATGTGTTTCGTTGTGAGGTCATAAAATATTAGACCATTGTTATAGCTGCGATTTTCGACTAGAATACATGAGGATACTATGATTAGCACTAGGATAAAAATTTTCGGCGCGAATAACATTTTTTGCGTATCTCTTTTAATTAATTATGATATTTTTAAATTTCCTTAAATTGTAAATTGATTGTTTTAAAAATTTGTTTGTTTTCAATTCTTTGGTTATTAAACGATTGTTTGTTGTCACTTGAACGTTTTTTTTATTATTATTATTATTGGCCAACCGGACCGGACCGCACTCTTCGAAAGTTGATTATGCATTAAAGATGTGTTTGCGGTTAGCATTTGTTTAAAAATGAAATTGAAACTGTTTTTTTTTTTGTGTTTGGTCGGTCGATTGGCAGATTGGTGCTGTGCTATGAGCCGTTTCTCAGCTTGTGGCACATGCGCAACAATGCCGATGATGATGATGATGGGTGCCAAACAACAGCCACTACTTCTGTGTGTGTCTGTCTGTCTTTAGCCGCCGTCACCGAACTGACAAACATAATAATGATGATGATGATATTCATTATCGTCATGGTCTCAGCCAAACGAACAACACTCAGCAGCAACTGTAGCACCCAAAAGAAACAATAGTCGTCAGTAAGCAAATGCATACCACACAGTTTGCATGCAATATTCACAACGTGATCGTGTCTAAGCTCTGATGGAAGAATTAATAAATCAATGCTGCAAATGTTGCAGTTTTTTGGGGGATGCGAAATAAATAAAACCTTTTAAAAATGATATATGTATATTAAAAATATAAGTTATAATTCCGCGTTGATATGGAAATATATATGTATATGTAGCATCAGGAGTAGAGGTAGGTACATCTAATGATGAATGAATTAAAGACCAATTCGGTAGAAAAATGTGACTAAAATCTTCAATTTTTCCCACTAATAAATTAAAATTGTTTTAATAAAATATTAAAACAACGACTAAGGGATTAAGCCTGACTATTATTATCCAAAATGGCTGAAATTTGATACATAGTCTTCTTTAGGGGTATAAAACATTCCCCCAGAATTTTGTTGGTATCGGTCCACGCCTTCATATAGCCCCCATAGAACGGTACCTCTCGATTTTCGGTACTTTGAAGGTTGTGGCTTCAATATTCCACCAAAATGGCTGAAATTTCGATATAGCCCCCTTAGAACGGTACCCCCCGATTTTCGTAATACTGAAGATTGTGACGTCAATATCCCACCAAAATGGCTGAAATTCGTTATTTAGTCCTCCAAGAGTTATAAAATATTCCAGAAGAGTATTATCAGTATAGGTTCACGTCTTCTTATATCCCCATAAAAGCGTACTTCTTGATTTTCGGTATTTTTTAAGTTTAAGCCACATTCTCTTACCGAAATATAGGAAATTTGGTATTTAGTCTTCTTTGAGTATAAAAACTTTCCGTCAGAAATTTGTCGGTACAGATTGACGTTTTGATCTATACCGAAATTACCATTTTACTTCAATACAACTTATGGTGGAGGGTATAACAAGTTCGGCCAAGCTGAACTTAACGCCGTTCTTACTTGTTTTATAATAAAATGGAATGAGTGTTATTTTAGGCATTTATAGGCAAAAGTTCATTCATTTTCACTATAGGAAATGATTTATTAGAACAATTTTTATATCTTCGACCGGCGAATTTTTCGATGTGTTACACTGTGATGTGATGTGTTACAAAAACACCTAAAATCCGGAGACACCGATATATGGGGATTATACCAAAACTAGGTCCATGTTTTGGTCCACAATTTTTGGTAGATAAGCTTCTTGACCGCTAGGAACCCTAAATGGCAAAATAAAACTCATTCAGTTTGAAAAGGTAGGTAAAAACGTCAAAACACTTGAAATCGGGTGGTACCGTTATATGGGTGTCATTCCAAAACATGGACCTATGTTTACAATTTTTGGTAAATATGTTTTCTGACCACTAAAAACCCTAAATGTCAAATTATAGCTAATTCGTTTTGAAAATGTAGCAAAAAACGTGAGAATACCTGAAATCGGATGGAATAGGAGGGTATATCAAAACATGGACTTATGTCCACAATTTTTGGTAAAGAAGTTTTTTGGACACCAGTAGTGCGATTCTGTAACTTTTTTTAATAACGAACCGACATCGGTAGTTAACGAAAATATTGGGTTGAGTTAACGAATGTGCTATTCTGTAACTTTATGTTAACGATTGTAGAAATCGTTAACTCATACCGACGAAAATCGATAGGAAGGAAATGTCAAATATTATATTTTAATATTAATTAAAATATATTTTGAAGCTGAAAACATTATTTCGTCGCGAGTACAAAACATAAAGCGTTTAAGAAGGAAACAATTCAGATTTTTGAAGGAATTTGGCTCAAATGTGTGTCTTTTGGATGAATACGGATGCCAGTAAAGAAGGATTTCTTAAGATGTTTTTATTGTGTGTGTGTGATTTAAAAGTAATAAAATAGATAAAACCATCATTAATCTTTTTTAAAAGCGCAGTTGTATTTTTTTAATTAAAAGTTGGGATCATATTTTGGGTTGTGGCGCTCTGTATGGAAATTCAGCTTTGATAGTTGACATGACTTAAGCAGCTTCAGTAATCGTGGATCCACGTTACCGTCATTTGAGTTTATATACTCACATATTCAATTCACGCCCACATTAAATGAAATTTATCGTAGCAGAGAATATGAAAAGTTCGAAAATCCAGCTTATACGCCATTTTTAGCATTCTGATTGTTAGTGATGCTGAGTTAAAATCTATAAGATTATCACAGAACAAAGTAGGTTATAGTAATACTATTCACGTGTTGGCCTCAATGCTAAATTAAAGCCAACGAAAACCTCATAGAAAGATAGTGTTACGGACATTGGTATAGGTCTTACATAGCAGTACCACACTTGAGTTCTTTTGAAGCATTAGATAACGTTTTTCCTCTTTAGTAAGTAAAACAAAGGTTAGCGTAGTCTTCATATGTAGGATAGCATGGGGCAGCTTCGCCACTGTTGCGCCTTCGCCAGCGCCGATTTAATTGATGCTACATGAAGGTGGTCTAAAGGAAATTTATGAGTTAATCGAAGATCAAAGAGAACTTTGAAGAAGATCGGCGCTGGCGAAAGCACAACAGTGGCGAAGCTGACCCATGTTATCATACATTGTTAACCCTTATGTAAACGCTTTAAGAAGATTTTTTTCTCAATAAGGCAGAATTTACCTTGTGTACACTCCTCATTAACATAACATATGCTCATATAAAAACGCCGTTTTTAAAAGAAATCAACAAAATATTGCAATAATGTACTGTCGTTAAGACTTAACAACAACTTTTTTTTGGTTGTTAACTTAACAATAATTTTCGGTAATTAACGACAAAATTTACCGACAAAAATTGTTAAAATTGGTATACAGAATAGCACTTACCGAAAATTATCGTTAACTACCGACATTCGTCGTTAATTCTGTCGTTAAGGAGTTACAGAATCGCACTACAGGAACCCTAAATGCCAAATTATACAAAAATCGGTCTGACAATGTTGCTAAATAAGTCAAAACCCCGAAACCGCGAAATACCGTTAATGGGGCTATAGCTAAATAAAAGTCCATGGGCGTAGCCAGGAATAGCGCAGCTGCCCCTCCCTAGATCCTACAAAACAGTTCATTTGTATGTATAAAATTATAAATATTACGAAAAACAAGCATTAGCCCCCCTAGAACGATCAAAAAGCATTCCTCGCTACGCCCATGCCTATGTCAATAATTTTTGGTAGATAAGGAATTTAAATGGCAAAAAATTAAAAATATGCCTATTGCTATATCTCCGTTGTTTGACCACCTACAGCAACCTACTTTGCATTAGTGTAAATGTGAGATGTTCTACTTTCATTGGCATAGGCTTCTTCCTCACTATCTATAAAATTGCGACCTGTAGAGTGATTACAAGTCGAACTTTTGAAAATTTTGTTTTGGGTGACGTTAGGATGTGAATGATACCGGCTTTAACTTGGGCCCTCTTTCATATCAAGTGGACACTGACTGACCAGGCACAATAAAAAGGTTGGGCAATCACAACAGATAACCGAAACTGATAACACATCAGCACAGTGGCAGAATATTGCACACTCCATGCAAACAACCGCAAAATCCATACTTGGATACCGAAAAGCAACCCATGGTATAACAAGGACTTTTGTGCTTCTGTCGAAGAGAAAAATGAGGCATATAGGGCTACTATACAATCAGTAGCAAAGCGTATCGGACGAAAGAGGTATCGGAAGAAGATGAAAGAAGAAAAAAGTGTTTTCCGCCGAAAAAAGAGAGAGTGTGAAAAGCGGGAGAGTGAAAAACTCGAAATGCACAGGAGCCAAAATTAAGTACGAAAATTCTACCAAAGAGAGAAACATCAAACTGATGCCTTTGTTACAGCCAAATCCTCCGATCGAGAAGAGCAAGGTAGTGTGGTAAAGGACACAGATAGATAGCTCAGGATATTTTCTAAATTGACCAAAAATTTACCTTGTGGAAAATGGCTTTGCCACTAAAATATGCAGGTTAACACTTACCATATTTTTGTCGATTATAAAGTAACCTTCGACAGTCCCCTACGTTCAAAGACATCCCAAAGCTCCTTTAGCTCTGTAAGATGAGACTAATTGATACCCGCTTCTCAGTCAAAGTGGGAAAGAACCTCTCCCACCAGTTTAGTACCAAAAGAGGTTTCAGCCTTTCATGTGACCTCTTGAACATCCTGCTGGAAAAGGTTATACGAGATGCAAGTTTTAAAAGAACGGGCACAATATTCACAGACAGCCACATGTTAGTTGCTCATGCCGACGATATCATTATCATGGGTCTATCAGTAATAAAAGTAACTCAAAGAGAATCTGCTAAAGGATGTCTGTCAGTAAAGGTTGACAACACCAAATTGATGGTATCGACGCGCAATGTGTCTACTGAACTCCGACAAACTGTGGAAGTTGGTATCTATAATTTGAGGAAGTTAAAGTCTTGGTCTACCTCGGCACTGCCAAAAACACAACACACAATCAGTTGTGAAATAAAAAGAAGAATAGTACATACAAACAAAAGTCATACTTAACAAAACACTGATACTACCCGACTAAAGTATGCTTCCAAAGCATGGCAAGAGGATCAGGCAGTGCTTGGTGTGTTTTACAGAAAAAATATTCGAAACGGGCCAATATGCGTTGACGGTGAATATCGATGTCGCATGATCCACGAGTTGTATGGGCTATACAACGAGATAAACGATTGCGTTGGTTAGGCCATGTCATAAGAATGAGCGATGAAGACGTATAAATACTGGCCGCACGGCGGTACACGCAGAACTGAAAGGATAATCGAAGGAGTAAACAAGTGGAAGATGAAATCAAAAAATGCGATATTTCAAATTTGGAACGAAAAGCAACAAATTAAAATGTTCAAAACCGATTCAGCTCCCCGAAAAATTCATTTGAATATCCTCAGCCTTTAGGTAACGTACATATGTAGATAAAGAATGTCCTTCATGGAAACAATGGTTTTAGACCCCATGGTTGTTTAAAAGAACTCCATTTCAGACGTTCCATCAGGCTGGATGGAGCATACGATACATTTCGAACGAATCAATCAATTTGGCCCAAAATTTGGTTCTCGCAAAATGTTGTCAAACTTAAATCAAGTTCGAAGAATCTTCAATTAATAGATTTAGCGTTCTTTTGAAAACAAAAATCGCCAAATAGGCAACATTGTTGCAAGTTCCAACATTTAGGCTTAGTCGGATTATTCACTCCTTGTTGTTTTGTTAAAAATGGATTTGAATGATTTGTTAGGATTTCTGCTACTTTTTTGTTTTTGTTTTTTTTTATTGTTTTTGTTGGCGTTATCGTTTCATTGCTGCAACAAATCAAGCACATATGAATGTCGTTGATTATTGAGTGGCAATCTTTCACCTTTGGAAATTTCTACGTGATACATATTGTTGCTGTCTTTACGCTGCAAAAGAAAGCAATAGTGTTTTTGTTTTCTTTATTTAAATATGTAAAATGCAAATATATCAGCATTATAATGACTAATTGCTTTTGATTTGATTGTTTTGCTCATATAAATGCATATGTGTGTATGTGCATATACATATGTTATAATTATAGTAGTAAAACATGTTATAATTATGGTAATGTTATCATAAAGACTCTGAATAATATTTACATATTTATGTAAAAACACTGAATGCAACAACACTGAATACCTTTTGCTGGGATTAGAGTGATTCAGTGGCTTGACTTCGAAGTTACCAATACCACACAAAGTAATACAATTCGTAAAGTGTTCAAATTTCATTGATTGTCGGGAATATGGAGCTTAGAATCAATGGGATCCATCATTGACTATAGGAATGATTTTTTTATAGAAGAATTCAACACATTTCGAATAAGAAACAACTAAAAACAGACAAACTTAACGGCCAAACCGAACTTTTTATAACCTCCACCACGAATTGTACAGAAGTAATATGGAATAATTACTTTCTAATACAATAATTACTACTAACCTTTTTCGCCAAGCCATTCGTATGATTCATATCAATGAAACTTCAATGTTTTCTACGCATAGCAGTTCCCCGAGGGAACAAGACTTCTCTCATACCAATGTTTGCACTCCGATTCATATTAGCTCAGTTGTATGGGATCTACTTTTTATAGCCGAGTCCGAACGGCATGTTTTACGACTCCATTTCTAGAGAATTAGAACATGGCTGAACTTCTTAGGAAATGTAAAAATCTACAAATACTTATAATCGGGAGATACCGTCATAACGGTCTTATACATTACTACCACCTTATTTTTTTCCATTTGATTCAAAACCTTATGTATGAAATTGTATGGTTAACGTTAACCTGTGCCACGTGAGCAATCTTTGTTAGTAAAGGGGAATTTTTACGAAAATGCTCTAAATACCGCATTTAAAGTTCAATCGACCAAAAAGTCCATTGTTGTGGCTACAAAATGGTTTCTACAAAAATTTATGATGATCGGTTAACGTCAACCCGTGTCTCTCTCTGTATTTCCCATAGTGATTTGTATGAGGACCAAAGGCGAATTTTAGCGAAACCGCTGTAAAGGCCACATTTATCTTCCAGTCGATGAAAATTTGTTACCAGTTCGTTGTTGCGGCTAAAAATATGCCGTGGCATAACTCCCAACATTTTTGGCAGCTTTATTCGACCCCATAAGTTTAGATCAAGTCCGAAAATTGTGCAATCTTCTACAGAAATCCTCCCCACAAAATTTCAAAAATGTCAATTAATTTCATTTGTTTATACAGATAGTGAACGAAATTATTCTACCGTCGTACAATGGTTCAGGAATCGATTTTCCTGGCCAAAACTCCATTTTTTGTCGTCGCCGATTGTCAATTTCCATTTCGGATTCGATAGTAAACATATTGAAACTAAGGAAACAAAAAAAAACAAGTAAGAACGTCGTTGAGTTCGGCCCGGTCGAACTTGTTATACCCTCCACAACGAGTTGTATTGAAGTAAAACTGAACAATTAGTTTCCTTTCGTTTATGAAGAAGACTAAATACACAATACACAGCAATTTCGGCAAAACGATGTGGCTAACTTTCAAAATACCAAAATTCGGGAGCTACCGTTCACCTGTACCGTTCACTATATGAGCTGTGCGGACAAATTTCGGGGGGAACGTATTATAAGACCAACGAAGACTAAATACCAAATTTCAGCCATTTCGGAGAAATATTGAAACCACATCCTTTAAAATACCGAAAAACTGGTGATTCAAAATACCGAAAACTGGGAGGTGCCGTTTTATTTGGGTACATGAAGGCGAGGGCCTATACCGACATATTAAATACCAAATTTAATGGGTTATTGTAGCCATAACCATGAAAATACCGAAAATCGGGAGGTACCGTTCTGTGGAGCTATATTAAAGCGTGGACCTGTATGGACACATTTCCGGGGAAAAGTATTATACCACCAACGAAGGCTTAGTAAAGAACTACAGCCATTTAGGTGGAATATTGAGACCACAACCTTCAAAATACCGCAAATCCGGAGGTACCGTTTTATGGGGGCTATATGAAGGCATGGGCCTATACCGACAAAATTCATATGGAAAGTTTTATACCCCAACTGAAGCCTTAATACCAAATTTCCGCCATTTGGGAGGAATATTGAGGCCGCAATCCTCGAAATAAGAAGGTACCGTTCTATGGGGGCTATATGAAGGCGTGGACCTATACCGACAAAAATCTGGGAAAAAGTTGTATGCCCCAACGAAGACTAAGTACCAAATTTCAGCCATTTCGGTGTGATAATGAAGCCAAAACCTTTAAACTACCGAAAATCGGGCGGTACCTTTCTATGGGGGCTATATCAAAACGTGGACCGATATAGTCCATTTGCAATACCAAACTTCTATACCAAATTACAAAGCATTATCTTAAAAATTGCGAGCTGTATCTTCACGCAGAGAAAAAATATTTTTCGCTTTTGTTGGAACAAAAATATATGTTTTGGTTCCAAAAATGTATTTGTTTTGTTCAAACATTGTAATCCAAATCCAAAAATACCATCTTTTGTTCCAAACATAGAAAACAAAAACAACTTTCGAATTTCCGCAATATTGTTAAAATCGTTAACAATACCGATTGTAGGAACTATCATAATCTAATTTTGTTTACAAAAAGTATTGTCAATACAGAAAACCAGCCCAGAAATTTTTGATTTGAGTGCATATACTTCTCATATACACTTTTCGCATAACTTGGATATAAATGTCGCGTATAATATTGCAATCATTGATGAACACAATACATGGTTTGCTGCATTGGCTGACAACAAAGACAAACAAAAAGCCACAAGAACCCACCACAACATAAGGAATAATTAAACACCATAACAAACATGAAAAGGAAAGAAGAATGAAACAAAACAGAAACAAATAAAAACAAGAGTCTCACAAGTACATACACACAAAAACAAAGGTAAAGGCAGCATGTCATACAAACACACCACAACTCACCAAAATTGTTTTTTCAACACGGCATCGAATAGCGAGAGAAGAGAAACAAATTTTCGAAGAAAAGAGAGAAATATTGTTCAGTTGACACAAACTATTTTTGGATTTACAATACTACATGAGGAATCCAACAATATGTTAACAATACATATTTTGCTCTTGGAATATTGTTGGATCAAACATATTTTTTTCTCTGCGTGTTGATTTCAACAGATGGGCGGACTGACAGACGGTCATGTTTATATCGACTTAGAATTTTACCCTGATCAAGAATATACAGTGACTGTCCCTGAAAATGATGCAACCTGAAATAAAAAATGTAAACATTGATAACTTGATAACGAGTAGATATTTTTTAACAATTCAAAAAACAAATTTGTAGACTGAAAAGTTGTCTTTAAGATGACATACAAAAATATTCCATTTACAATACCGTTATCTAAAATTTTACCGGAAAACAAAAAATGGGCATTTTTAAAATGAACATTAAAAATGATGCACCACAATAATCGATTAATAATTTCCAAAATTGTCGCTTTGTATGCCATTTAAGTCATCAGAATGGTGGAATAATTGGTTTTGTACCGTTTTCAGTAGTTTTGTCATTGATTCAGACAGAAAGAATGATGTTCCTGACGTAATTTTGGCATGATAGTAATTATTGTCCCAAGTTTTTGAACTCGATTAATTCAATTAATAAAAACTTTCATAAATAATGGTCTTCGTCCTAAAAAGACAATAATAAATAAAAACTCACAGCAGAGCCCGGCTGCCCCGGCTGTGGTTTGAACAGACAATGTTGTCGAGGTCTTAGCGTTCTAAGCCACTGCCAACCTATCATATCAGCACTTCTTGATATGATATCAACAAAAACACTTCCGAAATGGAGGGCATTACAATTCATGAAGGAAACCCCCTTCGATTGTACATGTGTATGTATTGAGAAAATGATTCCTAGACAAGACACTAGGGTGACTTGATATAGAAAAAGACTTCAAAAAGTACTTCATATCTACAAAAAAATGGTTGTATAAATAGAAGTTATCAAAAATCAGCCTTTGTCTTCTAGCCATTTATATTCAAAATATGCCTGATGACCTGGCTTAAACCACCAGCGAAACGATCGTAGCATAGTGGTTGGGTGTGTGGTACTTCGCTAGAATACAATACAATTTTTCAATACAAATTCCTTAGGCCATGTTAGCTCGATTAATTCAATTAATTAATTAAAAACGTTCATAAAAAATGACAATAATAAATGAAAAAAATATTTTTTTTTTAAATTTTACGAATTTTTTAGTTTTATGGTTTGTTTATTGGTGTTTGACCTTTTTTAATAGATTGGAACATATCGCACCTTTATTCAAAGAGTGATACCACTCAAAAAATCATGTTTCGAGGAAAACGTCGGCGATTGAAATTTGACTTCCAAATTTAAAAAAAAAAATTATTACACAAAAAATAAAATAACTATTTGGACCATATTATGCAAGCCAGATATCAGTGCTAAATTTCTGTGCATGATCAAGAATGATTTGATGTGTTTTAGTGTTTCATAAACTCAAAAAACATTCTTGTTGATTTATGCCAAACTCCTAGTAAAGGAACTGTAACTCGTTGTGTTTTAGAGATATCAACATGAAAATTTGATACGAGATAAAGTATATGTCGTAGAAAAATAGAAATTACTATCACAAAAAACTCATTTAAAAAAAACTCAAAAACTCATTTTGATGCAAAATATGAAAACAAATCTAAATGTTACCTTTTAATTTTAACCATAGACTAATGAAATATTGACGAAGGATAACTCAATTTTTCGGCGGTGAAATCACTCAAACCCGAAAACTCAAAAAAGTCCGAAGACGATTTCTGGGGAAAATTACAATATTTTCTTGGATATTTTTATCTGAGAGTATAGTTTCTATCAGAAACTAACACCATGTAGTCTTTTGCCATAACAAAATATTTTTTAGCTTGTATTTTTCTTGGCATTTTTTCGAACATACTTGGTGAGAGCATTCCGTCATCTATACCTTCATTAGTCTATGTTTTAACTTCAATCCCTCTGCAACTACTAGACCGAATTTGAATGCATCGGAAAGAAGATTTTGCTATCTGTCGAACAAAAAAATATGAAAATATTTCTATCCGTTCAAAAGTTACAGCGTTTTGATCAGAAACAAAAACATTTTGAACCACTATGCTTCACACATAGGGTTGAAAGCGCTAAAAACGGAGATTGATTCAGAGAATCTTTTAGGGGTTCAACATTTTGTATTTTTTTTTTTTTTTTTTTTTTTTTGTTTCAATAATCGGCTGAAAAAACAGTTTGTAAACATAAGTTAGAGATAATAAATATTTAAGATTCACATTGGCAAATAAAAGGCAATAAATGTGTTTTTGTTTATTTTTTTAATGTTCCTCCCTCAGATCGCCAGATGTGTTTGAATAACATAATATGTACATATTACTCATTTTATAGCTGAAAAATCATAAAACTCTCTATAAATATGTATGTATGTGAGTGAAAGTAAAACAAAGCCAAGGTTCGCCCCATTATGACACCCGAACTGTTATGTCAACTGTCGATGTTAATACGTTTTTTTATGTTTTCATTCGATTGCTGCTTGAATCTTACAAATTGCGGATATATGTCCAAAGTAAGAAGTTGAAGAATACAAAATGATGACACTTACACTATGCAACACTGCAAATGAAAACAACTTCTAGCATGCATTTTTTGAAAGTACATATTTAGACTACAGAAACCCTAGTAGGGTTTTGTCCTGCCAGATCCAGTTCGGATTTTATGGCCTCATCTAAATCGGGCTAAATCTACACTTTTTTGCATTTATCAGGCCTTTATCTCAGAAACAAATAGGAATTTGGCCTTGCTGTCTTTAGCAATATTAGCTGTGTTCCTGTACTTACCTGAGGTTACCATTTTAACCGTTTGTTACCATTTTTAACCTGCAAAGCGTTCCTTAACCCCGAAAAGTGGCAAAACTGGAAGCAATTTTTAAGAGAGTGAGAGGGGAGAGAGAGCGAAAATGGCTTTCTCTTCTACCACAGGCTACCAGCAAAATTTCTGCAGGTAGAAAATGGCAGAACTGATTTTTCGACTTTTGTTTGACGATTATTTCACAAAATGGACGAAAAATCGAAGAAAAAGTCGAACACTGACAACACTAAATTAAAAACTGTGAAATAAAAGACGAAAATTGATTTTTTTATGTTTTTTTCTGACATTGCTGCCGGATCTACCATTTTTCCGTTCCTTTACTTTTCTGGTAAAAATGTTCATGAGAGAGCAATTTTGAACAATTTTTACACTTTTCTCTTTTACCACTCTTACCATTAAAAAAGTAAAGGAACAAAGCTATTGTTGCCCTAAACTAGTAGAAATTACCCTGTGAAAAAAACACCTGAGAAAAACTCCATCTAGGGCATCAAAATCTATAAAATATAGAAATAAAACGAATTAGGCCCAGAAATTTTTGCATATCGTGCATATTTTGACATATTTGCATAAAATGAGCATATGCAAAATCATATGCAAAAATATATACAAGGATTTGTGGTCTAAAAATCCAACCGAAATGACTGAAATGTGGTATTAAATCTTCGTTAGGTGTATGCAACTTTACACCTGAAATTTGTCCGCATGGGTCCACGTCTTCACATAGCCCCCATAGAACGGTACCTCCCGATTTCCGATATTTTCAAGGTTGTGGCCTCAACATCACACTTCAATGAATGACATTTGGTATAAAGTCTTCGTTGGGAGTGTAAAACTTTCCACCTGAATTTTGTCTGTATAGGTCCACGTATTCATATAGCCCCCAAAGAACAGTACCTCCCGATTTTTGGGTATTTTGAAAGTTGTAGCCTCAATATCCCTCCGAAATGGCTGAAATTTGGTATTAAGTCTTCGTTGGGGGTATAAAACCTTCCACCTGAAATTTGTCGGTATAGGTCCACGTCTTCATATAGCCCTCATAGAATGGTACCTCCAGATTTTCGGTATTTTGAAGGTTGTGGCCTCAATATCCCACCGAAATGAGGGAAATTTGGCATTTTGTCTTCGTTGTGGGTATAAAACTTTCCACCTGAAATTTCTCGGTATAGGTCCACGTCTTCATATAGCCCCTATAGAATGGTAACTCCAGATTTTCGGTATTTTGAAGGTTGTGGCCTCAATATCCACGTATTCATATAGCCCCCATAGAACCGTACCTCCCGATTTTGGGTATTTTGAAAGTTGTAGCCTCAATATCCCACCGAAATGACTGAAAATTGGTATTTATTCTTCGTTAGGGATATAAAACATTCCACCTGGAATTTGTCGGCATAGGTCCACGTCTTCATAAAGCCCCTATAGAATGGTACCTCCGAATTTCTGATATTTTGAAGGTTGTGTCCTTAATATCCCTCCGAAATGGCTGAAATTTGGTATTAAGTCTTCGTTGGGGTATAAAACCTTCCACCTGAAATTTGTCGGTATAGGTCCACGTCTTCATATAGCCCTCATAGAATGGTACCTCCAGATTTTCGGTATGTTGAAGGTTGTGGCCTCAATATCCCACCGAAATGACGGAAATTTGGCATTTTGTCTTCGTTGTGGGTATAAAACTTTCCACCTGAAATTTCTCGGTATAGGTCCACGTCTTCATATAGCCCCCCATAGAACGGTACCTCCGGATTTCTGGTATTTGGAAGGTTGTGGCCTCAATATCCCTCCTAAATAGCTGAAATTTGGTATTAAGGGTTCCTTGGGGATATAAAACTTTCCACCTGAAATTTGTCGGTATAGGTCCACGTCTTCATATAGCCCCCATAGTACGGTACCTCCAGATTTCCGGTATTTTGAAGGTTGTGGCCTCAATATCCCACCGAAATGACGGAAATTTGGCATTTTGTCTTCGTTGTGGGTATAAAACTTTCCACCTGCAATTTGTCGATATAGGTCCACATCTCCATATAGCCCCAATAGAACGGTACCTCCGGATTTCTGGTATTTTGAAGGTTGTGCCCTCAATATCCCTCCGAAACGGCTGAAATTTGGTATTAGGTCTTCCTTGGGGGTTAAAAACTTTCCACCTAAAATTTGTGTGTTTAGGTTCAGGCCTTCATATAGCCCCCATAGAACGATACCTCCCGATTTTCGGAATTTTGAAGGTTATAGCTGTGGTTATACATTTCTCTATTTAATTGATTTGTCTGAAGAGAATTTTAAACAGAAAAAATATACACACAAGCATCTTTGTACCTATTATTGAAATATTTGTTGCATAAGAAAATATATAAAATGCATAAATTTTGCATATGCAAATTTATGCATTTTACATATAACACAAAAGTTTGTAAAAATTTATACAAACTTTTACAAAATACTGTTCGATAACAAACTTGTTCAATAAAATAGAAATGAGAAGTAGTTACTAGTACACTTGCAAATATTTTTTACTTGCGAAGTTATCGAACAGACCTAATGCCATTTTACCCATTAATAGACGGCGGAATTTTATGCAACCCCTATTTTTGGTCCGATTCATGTCAAATTTTGGGACTGGGCATATTTTTTGGCTTCTGATTAAATTGCAATCGAAACATATGACATATGCAAAATTATGCAAAATGCATAAATTTTGCATATGTATAATTTTTTACAAACTTTTGTGTTATCGAACAAACCTAGTAGTAGACTGACAGGCATCCTTACATGTTGTGCAGGAAACAGTGAATACAGGTACTTTTATAGCGGCTCTTAAAATAAAGGACGAAAAGGACATTGAAGGAAGCGAGTTAGAAGGTCGAAGTGCTCTACGAAAATAATCCTTATTCGATTTGACTGAAGACATGTCATCTCAAAAACAAGCTAAATCAACAGTGAACAAAGATATAGCGCTAACTCCTAATGGCTTACAGGGTCTCTAGCAAAAACTTCATCACGCCATAACGCGGAAGTTCGACTCACGGCGGGTCTGTCCTTCGGGATTCTTAATATACTCACCAAGGGCTTTCATCTCCAAAAGGAATTATCTGTGCCCCAAAATTTGTGTTCACAGTGTTATTTGATTGTCATACATAAATATACAACGATGGGGCATAACAAAAAAAATATGTTCAAGGTCAAATAAATATTGTTATTACCTTCACACTCTGCCGATTAATTAGTAGACCTATTTTGTAAATACAAATGCGTATCAAAAGCCCCGTTTAAAATAAAGACGTAATCAGCGATAACAGTTAAACAAAACAACAAAGCAAAGTCATTTTGACAATTTCAAAATCAACGGAAGTTTAATAAGAGGAACTCTGAGAAAATTATAATTTGGAGCATTTCCATCCATTCCATTCCATTTATCAAGTTCAAAATATTAATATAAATTTGTTGTGGAATTAAAAATTACAAGCATAAATTCACCTCTATAACGAATACTATCCCACACCATGAATGGAACAATAAAACAACAATCATTATTCCTAAAGCGATAGTGTATTGTGTGTATATAATATGCCTCTAATAACGCCCTAAGGTCGTGCACTGCAACTAAATCATATCGTTAAATATCTTCATTTAACAGCTAATGATAGTCATAACAGGTTCCGTTGGAAAACAAAAGGTAAGTGGAAAATCATGTCTTAACTTCTTACATCAAAGCGAAAAAGACAAGTCTGCAATGACTCAAAGCAAAAAAAAAAAACAAAACAAAACAAAACAGAAAAACAGAAGGTTTTGTTATTGGGAAAATAAAGCAAAAACAAAAAAGAAGTGAAACAATAGAAAAGAAAAGTGTTTGTTGACTCCATGAAAATTTCTTATAAGATTTTTTTCGCTTGTGCAAATGTTTGATCCGGGGGGCATAAGCAACATGCCCTCTTCTCCATCATCATGTTTCCAACAAAAGTGTAAGTGATTTTACTGTAAGACCAAAACAACAGTTACTAACACTTACAGCCGCCATCGTTGGAGATGCTGCCTGCTACTTGCCTTTGATGGCAGACATACCAAGAAGAAGACAATACGAGTTTTCGGTACCCAAAAAATCCCATACCCAAAGAGACGTGTTATCTCTTATCTAAACTGAAGACCGCTAAATAAATGTAAGACTTCAGGGAAATATGTAGCTACAACAAGCCGCTGTTACAAACATCACAAAATTGTGCATCCGACCGAACCATACAACGTGTTTGTTGTAAATATCCGTTCTTTGGGACATCTATCGGATGTTTAGATTCAATATGAATGAATAGCCGAATACTCGTAAGGAGGATATTTTGCTTGTTGCAGTTTATGTTTTAACCAGTCTCGCTGCGCACAATATTCCTGTGAGTGTACAGTGTTTAATATTTCAGACTAATAATAATAATAATAATATGTGAGATGTAATATCCCTCTTTTATACCATCCACTCCGTTTGTAACTAGAGCTCCGAAATACTCGAATTCTACTCGCGAGTGAAATTCGAGCGAGTTCCAGCGGGAGTACTCGCGCGATTAGAAGTATACTCTATTTTTACTCGTCACTCGCGAAGCTTATTTCAGACTTTCTCGTTTTTACTCGCGAGTGAAAAGTGTTTGCGAGTACGAGTACTTGAAGAGTACGAGTTTTGCAAGAAAAAACGAGTGGGAGTGAAAATGCTCGTAATAGAGTACGAGTTTAGTCAAAGAATAAAATCGAGTATAATCGAGTAGGAAAAATTTATTTGTTTTTTTATTGTTTTTTTACCGTTTGTGTATTCGGCGGTTCGGATGAGGTTATTCCGAAGTTAGGAGGAGGGTGGTCGAGGTCCAGAGGAGGTTGTTCTGAAGTTCGGAGGATGGTGTTCGGAGGTCCGGAGGAGGTTGTTCCGAAGTTCGGAACTCCAAACTCCTTCCTTTGAACCTCCGACCAACCTCCTCCGGACCTCTGCCCACCCTCCTCCGAACTTCGGAAGAACCTCCTCCGACCACCCTCCTCCGAACTTCGGAAAAACCTCCTCTGGACCTCCGATCACCCTCCTCCGAAATTCGGAACAACCACCTCTGGACCTCCGACCACCCTCCTCCGAAATTCGAAACAACCTCATCCGGACCTTCGACCACCCTCCTCCGAAATTCGGAACAACCTCGTCCGGACCTCTGACCCCCCTCCTCCGAACTTCGAAACAAGCTCCCCTGGACCTCCGACAACCCTCCTCCGAACTTCGGAACAACCTCCTCCGAACTTCGGAACAAAACCTCCTTTGGACCTCCGAACCACTTGTTCTTTCCATATTCAGTCCACAGGAACATCAAAACCTGTTTGCTACTACAGACGCAACAACACACAAGCAGCAAAAAAATATTTTTTTCACTCGATTTTACTCTTCGAGCAAACTCGTACTCTATTTCGAGTACTCCCACTCGCAGGTATTTTTCACTCGCGAGTAAAAACGAGCAAATCGGAGTTCTGTTTGTAACACATCGACATATTCGTCTGAGCCCCTATACGAGTAAAGTATATATGTATATCAGCATAAAGTTCTAAGGCGCTATAACCATGGCGTGATGTAGGGGATGGAAGATACCAAGGAACGGTCCTGATCGGCTTTAACATGGCAAAGCCCAGGATTTATCATGGGCCCTCTTTCATCTCAAGGGGACACTGACCTCCCCGTGGTGTCACCTGGGGAGCTGCCTTTAACACCCGTTAAAGTTAGTGAGCTAACATGTGCCGCGCGTTCACCCATAAGAATGTTAAAAACTTAGGTTTGGGCGTCGGGTTAGTAACCCTGCCCTAGAAAAAGTAATCTACTATGAAAAAACGAGAGAAAAGAAAAACAAACCCCCTCTAAAGTTGACGAACCCCGCAAACGTTTTAAGGACCATGATCTGCGAATCTGCACCTGGAATGTTCGCACTCTTTATAGAGAAGGTGCAGTCTTCGCATTGGCAGACGTACTTGAAAAGTACAAGGCCATGCAGGAAATACGATGGATTGGGAAAGGCGTCACAACAACACCTAAAGTTGACGCACTGTATTATAGCTGCCATGACAAAAAGCATGGGTTTGGTTGCGGATTCGTAGTCAGTCGGAGGCTAAAACATCTGATATCAAGCTTCACCCCAGTGAGTGAAAGACTTGCTGCAATTCGAATAAAAGCTAAATTCTTCAACATCAGCTTGATTTGCTCTCATGCTCCCACTGAAGACAAGGACGAACAGACCAAAGATATATTTTAAGAGCGCTTAGAAGAAACTTATGACCCATGACATTAAAATTATTCTAGGCGATTTTAATGCCAAAATTGGAAAGGAGAATATCTTCGGGAAATTCAGTCTCCACAGTAAAACATCAGGCAATGGTATGAGGCTGATAGACTTTGCAGCTGCAAAAAAACATTCTGGATAGCTGTACCGGATTTAAGCATCTCGATATTCATAAGGACACCTGGCTGTTTCCAGATCAAAGAACAAATAATCAAATTGATCATGTTGTGATAGATGGAAGACATTCATCGAGCGTGTTGGATGTACGATCGTTCCGAGGAGCAAACATAGATTCTGACCACTACCTTGTTGCAGCAAAGGTACGTACCCGTCTAAACGCGGCATATAAAGCACGAACAGATACAACGCGGAAGTTGGACATTGGTATTCTGCACACACAACAGATAGCCACAGCATATTCCACTCAAGTGGCCCCATTGCTTAATGACAGCACTCCTCGTCCTGATAACATATCAGCACAATGGCAAGATATTGCCCACTCCATGCAAACAACCGCAAAATCCATACTTGGATACCAGAGACCTCCACCAAGGAATCCATGGTATGAACTGGAGTGTCGTGCTGCTACCAAAGAGAAAAATGCGCCATATAGAGCTACTCTACAATCAGTAGCAACGCGTAGCGCACGAGAGAGGTATCGAGAGAAAAGGAGAGAGGAAAAACGTCTATTCCGCAGGATAGAGAGAGAAATGGAAAGGCGGGAGTGTGAAAAAATCGAGATGTACAAAATCCATACTTGGATACAAGAGACCACCACCAAGGAATCCATGGTATGATCAGGAGTGTTGTGCTGCTACCGA
This sequence comes from Musca autumnalis, assembly GCF_047663935.1. Lineage (NCBI taxonomy): Eukaryota > Metazoa > Arthropoda > Insecta > Diptera > Muscidae > Musca > Musca autumnalis. The sequence continues at coordinate 140,340,946 of NW_027411866.1, forward strand.
AGAGAAAAATGCGGCATATAAGACTACTCTACAACATTGATGCTCAGAAAAGTTGGTGTATTAGTAGTGGTAAGACACTCTTTCCATTGCTAAACAATGACAAATCAAAAATAAAGAGAGAATACGTGTGATTTGTTTCCACTTTTGTGTAAGAGAGCGAGCATCGCTGCTCTACAATCAGTAGCAACGCGTAGCGCACGAGAGAGGATCGAGAGAAAAGGAGAGAAGAGAAACGTCTTTAACGCAGGAAAGAGAGAGAAATGGAAAGGCGGGAGTGTGAAAAAATCGAGATGTACAGGAGCCAGAATGAAGTCCGAAAGTTCTGTCAAAGAGTAAAACATCAAACTGATAGCTTTGGTACAGGCACATCCTCTTAAAGAGACCAGCAAGGTAATTTAGCAACTGATACAGATAGTGTGCTCAGGATATCGAAAGAACATTTCTCCAAACTGTTGGTATCCAATACTAACGAAGACAACGAAGATACCACAGATCCAATCCCAGAAGATGGTATTGATTGTATACCGCCCAGCCAAGATTAGGTAAAGACAGCAATAAACCGGCTGAAGAATAATAAGGCAGCAGGAGCCGATGGCTTACCAGCCGAGCTGTTCAAAACCGGAGGCGACACGATAATAAGGTGTATTCATCACCTGGCAGGAAGAACGAGAACCCGATGATTGGAACCTGAGCATTCTGTGCCCTGTCTACAAGAAAAGAGATAAGACTGTGTGCTCTAACTATAGGGGCATAAGTCTTCTCCCTATCGCCTACAATATAGTGTCAGGGATATTGTGCGAACGACTAAAGCCCATGGTCAACGAAATAATTGGACCATACCAATGCGGCTTTAGACCTGGCAAATCCACCATTGACCAGATATTTACCCTGAGACAAATTCTGGAAAAGACCCAAGAAATGCAGATCAACACCTTCCATCTTTTCGTCGATTATAAAGCAGCCTTCAACAGCCCTATACGTTCAAAGGTGTTCCAAGCCATGTCTGATTTTGGTATTCCTTCAAATCTCATTCGGCTTTGTAGAATGACTGATACTCGGTCCTCAGTTAAAACAGGAAAGAATCTCCTCGAAGAGTTTAGTACCAAAAGAGGTTCCAGACAAGGTGATAGCCTCTCATGTGACCTTTTTAACATTCAGCTGGAAAAGGTTATACGAGATGCGAAGGTCAAAAGAAGTGACACAATATATACAACCAGCCATATGTTACTTGCTTATGCCGATGATATTGACATCATGGGTCGATCGGTAAAGGAAGTAACTGATACCTTTGAAAAAGACGAAAGGGAGTCTTCTAAAGTGGGTCTGGCGGTAAACGGCGAGAAGACCAAGTTGATGGTGTCGACGCGCAATGCGTCCATAGAGATCGGGCCAACTGTTGATGTTGGTTCCTATAATTTTGAGGTAGAAAAGGACTTCGTCTACCTCGTCATCACCGTAAACACAACCAACAACATCATTTGTGAAGTACGAAGAAGAATAAATGCTACTTCGGACTAAGTAAGCAGTTTAGGAATAATGCCACATCTCGTCAAACAAAAACAACGCTTTACAAAACAATGATACTACCTGTGCTGATGTATGGTTTCGAAGCCTATGTACTTGCGCAAGCAGACAAGGCAGTGCTAGGAGTATTTGAGAGAAAAATTCTTCGAAAGATCTATGGACCAATCTGCGTTGACGGTGAATAACGAACCACGAGCTGTATCTGCTATACAACGACATCAGTATAGATAAACGTATCGAGATGCAACGTTTGGCTAGGCTATATCATAGAATGAGCGATGATGAACCCACTAAAAAGGCGTATAAATACGTGCCGCATGGCGGTGCACGCAGAATTGGCAGGTCTAAGCTTAGCAGAGAGCGGTTAACAGAGAGAGAGAGAGAGTTAGAGATCTTTTCTTAGTTCGGCTTATGGAACAAATGTTCTGTAATGGGCCAGCTAAGTAAGTAATAACCATGGCCGTCTGTCTGACCGTCCGTCTGTCTGTTGAACATTATTATTTTTATACTCTTAAGATGTTTGGTATTTAAGATGGGGTATATGGGGTACATGATATATCCTCCATAGAACGGTACCTCCCGATTTTCGGTATTTTCAGGTTTTAACATCTTTATGCAAACGAAATGACTGAAATTTGGTATTTTGTCCTCATTAAGGGTAAAAAACTTTCACACCGAAACCGCTGAAATTTGGTATTTAGTCTTCGTTGGTGGTATACCAATTTGTCGGTATAGGTCCACGTCTTCAAATAGTTGAAAAGGTGCAGTGTGTCCTACAAGCCGAGATGTTTTGCACGGTGTCATGACCACTGACGCTCCTCAGCTTCGATAGATGGGGTATCTTCTCCGAGGACCTGCTTGATAAGCTTATCTCGTGTAATGGTCTTCTAAATCATGAAGATCTCTCCTAACATGCCTGGGTGGGGAGTAATTTCAGCCATATGGTGATTAGGAGGACTTTCACAGTTACATCCGAGCAAGTACTGCAACGAGAGTATGTCAATGTGTTGCTGTGCTGAAAGAATCTTTGTTTCCAAATGTAGATGATCCACTGAAGATATGAGGAGGGACCCTGTTGCAGGTCTCATGGCGGCATTCTGACAAGTTTGAATATTGTTCAATTGCGTATTACTTAAATTCGCGGTCCACAGACCAACTTTTCCTTTATCTGCACTCCAAGTAATAGCGGCTAGGGACTTTAGAACCTTGTTTCTACATCTCAGCTTGCGGCAGATTGCTGTGGCATGCGTGGACAACGTGAACGTGTTGACGAATGCGATTCCTAGAATCTTAGGGTAGTTGACGTTCGTAATTCTGATATCATCGTCCATAACGTTCAACTCAGTGCTCAACTCTCTCTGCAGTCCATGTGGTGAAAACAGTGTGGCCGTAAATTAAGTGCGAATATCAGATCAGTCAAATAGGAATAGGAGCCTTTCACAAATGACACCAGGGAAGGTACCTGACGCTATGGTCGTACAATCATCGGCATACGTTACGATTTCAATGCCGTCTGAAGGGAGCGGAATAAAGGGTAGGTAGTGGTTAAACAGTTCCAGAGATATCATCCCTCTTCGGAAACTGTCTGTTGCACTCTACGGCATGCACGTATGCAGGGTGTTTTCAAGAAGGAACGCAGCCCCCTCCCCCCAAATGAAAATTTTTCATACACTTGTTGAATATTTTCCTTCCAAAAATTTCAAATTTGGTATTGGTACTATACGTGGCTTGGCCTTCTTGTTTCTGAATTCCACATACGACTGACGTACACACATATAATTGATTATCCAACGTTTCAAAGTTAGTCGGAGGGTAGTCCTGGCAGTCAATGTTCTCAAACAGCGTGGAGTCCTTGACAGTATCAAAGGATATTGATAAGTCGAGCGCCAGCACCACTGTTCTATCACACTGCTTGCTCTGGTTGAGTCCTCCATACTGCTTATGGAACCCATGCTGATCATCCTCGGCAGAAAGCAATCTAATGCGACGTAGTACTCTTCTCCTCGTCCTGTCACTTCCCGGATGCTCGACAAACTGCCCATTAAAAAAAAACTTACGCACTTCTTCGGATCTGTCAGTATAACGTCGCCAAACGTGACTGAGGTCCTATCTTCTTTCTTTCCAAGGTTCGAGAGTGTTGCCCACAATTCACTTATTCCGGCTCCAATGTTGCAACTCTTCAGATGATTTAGACACTTGTTCCACTTATGCTCAACGACCAACTTACTAACTTCCAGTGTCAGCTCCTGAAGTCTAGGGTCACGGGGTTGGCAAGACGAAGCTGTCAATTTGGTCTTACTTCGGGTATTATCAGCAGCTATATGGCGAGCGGCTGCAGCAGGGATGATGTCTCGGATCGTCCTTTCTACTACCCGAACATCACAAGGGTTGGATAGATCTCTGAGGCGGTGATTAGTGAACTCTCTGAAACTAAGTCAATTAGCTTGCCCATGATTGAAAGTGTCGCGTTCAGAGGTATGGGAAGATCGTTTGACCCAAGAGAAATGCCGTATTGCCAGGTGACATCATTTGTCAGCACATGTGACACGATGTTTATATCTGGCGAACTGTGACACTCTACGCTAATTCTAGTAGGGGCGTTCTTGTTGACCATGCAAAGCGTAGAGGTATCAATCTGCTGAGCTAGCACCCGCTGTTCATTGAGGAGAACCGAACGCCACAACTAATGATGAGCATTAAAGTCTCCCATGATCAGGCGGAAGACCTTCTACAAGTGGGCTAATCTGAAGTAAAGATATTAATCGATACATTAAGTAACACTACCTAGCAGTTCCACACCTGACTGCTACCCCCATACATTCAATGTACGGGTCATTAGATTGACCAGTATTGATCAGATAGGTGCAATAGGAAAGCTAATCCCCCACATCCACTTATGGTGCGAACTTTCCTCAGTACGTTGTAACCATCAAAACGCTGCAAGCAATTAAAGCGATAGTCGTACTATCGATAGTTTGCCACATCTACATAGGTTATTTTCCTCTTTACTCCATTTCCATTTAACTTGGCGAAATCAGTTGCTTCAATGAATAAACATTTTGTTTTTTCTGAACTGCTAATACTCTTCCACAAGTTTTATTCCAGAGCTCCACTCAATTCCATTCTTAGAGTAAACTCTTACTCTATTTCGAACCTTTTGATTTAAATTCTTATTTTTCAACAAGGAGTCCTCTGGAGCTCTGAGACATAAAACAAAAAGAGAGGAGAGTAAACATTGAGTATTTTTCACTCGCGAGTAAAATCGAGCAAATCGGAGCTCCGCTTTTGTAAAAATTGGTTGATATGATATATGTGGCAAGTTCAATGCTTTGTTCCAAAAGGCTTCGACCGCTCATAAACCATTCCCAACGGGTAGCCAATGGAAAAAAACACACACCAACAAAAATTCTCAATATTCACGGTCTTAACTACATTTTTCATAACATTTCATGTCAAATGTCAAATTAAATTTTTATACCCTCCACCATATTATGGAGGGTATAATTAATTTTGTCATTCCGTTTGCAACAGATCGAAATATTCATCGGAGACCCTATAAAGTATATATATTCTTGATCAGGGTAAAATTCAAAGTCGATATAACCGTGCCCGTCTGTTAAAATCAAGATGCAACTCGCAATTTTGAAGATACAGCTTTGTAATTTGGTATAGAAGTTTCTACTACTCCTAGAATGTTTGGTATTGCAAATGGGCTATATCGGTTCCCGTTTTGATATAGCTCCCATAGAACGCTTTTTGGTGTTTTGAAGGTTTTTAGGGTTATGAAGGTTTCTGTTGGGGGTATAAAACTTTTCCCCAGAAATTTTTCGGTACATGTCCACGCTTTCATATAGCCCCCATAGAACGATACCTCCCGATTTTCGGTATTTCGAGGTTTCGGCATCAATATTCCACGGAAATAGATCAATTTTGGTATTTAGTATTCGTTCTGACTATAAAACTTTCCCCAGAAGTTTGCCCCTACAGGTCAACGCCTTAATATAGACCCCATAAAACGGTACCTCCAATTTTCCGTATTTTGCAGGTTGTGGCACAATAACGCATCGAAATGGCTGAAATTTGGTATTTAGTGTTTGTTGGAGGTATACAACTTTCTCCTTCTCGGTACAGCTCCACGCCTTAATATAGCCCCCATAGAACGATACCACCCGATTTTCTGTGTTTTGAAGATTTTAGCCTCATTATCACACCAAAATGGCTGGAATTTGGTACTTAATCTTCGTTGGGAGTATAAAACTTCCCCGCAAAAATTGATCGGCGCCTTAATATAGCGCCCATAGAATGGAATCTCCTGATTTTCGGTATTTTGAAGGCCTTGGCCTCAATATTCCCCCGAAGTGACTGAAATTTGATTTTTAGTCTTCGCATCAATCTTTTCCCCCGAACTTTGTCCGTACAGGTCCACGCCTTAATATATCCTCAATAGGACGGTGCCTCCCGATTTTCGGTATTTTGAAGGTTGTGGCCACAATAACCCATCGAAATGGCTGAAAGTTTGGTGTTTAGTCTTCGTTAGGGGTATTCAACTTTCCCCCCTAAATTTGTCGGTATAGGTCCACGCCTTCATATAGCCCCCATAGAACGGTACCTCCCAAATAGTTTAGTCTACGTTGGAGGCAAAAGCCTTTCCGATTGAAATTCGTCGGTATAGGTACACGTTTCGATATAGCCCCCATAGAACGGTACCTCTCGATTTTCGTAATTTTGAAGATTGTGACGTCAATATTCCACCGAAACGACTAACATTACCGCGACTATCTGGGTAATGAAAGAGCAGATGAATTAGCTAGACGAGTCATCACTGGACACTGCTATATCAGGGCCTTTACCATCAAATGGGATAGTCTGTGAGGATGAGGAGGAGTTGGAGACGATCGAGCACATCCTGTGTCGTTGTCCAGCCCTGGCTCGTAGACGACATAGGTTAGTAGGTGTTCACTTTTCACCGTGTCTAACTTTCTACTCAACTGTGGAACTTGCTGTGATCTACAACATCATCAAAAATCTGAAGTGGCTGGGACAGCGCAACCTGAACGCGTAAATGATGTTTTAAATATTCTGCCTACCATCGAAATAAAACTTTTTTCCCTTCTCAAAAACTATTCCTCCCCTCTTAAACTTTCTGTAATTTATTTGCTCTTTACTTTATAATAACTCCCTCTTTTAATTTTTTCCCTCTCTCCTCCCTTTTCCATCTCCTCTTTTCTTTACAGTATTTTCCTCGTTTTTCTACTGGATGATCACAATAGACTGGAAGGTCTCCGAGTGACGCAGTCACAAGTTAGTGGCTGGACATCCCCAAACCTAACCTAACCATGGGATAATAAAATATTCCAGAAGAGAATTATCAGTATTATTATTATCCATAGAACGGTACCGTCCGATTGTAGGTATTTTAAAGGTTCGTAAACAAAAGGAAACTAATTGTTCCATTCTACTGCAATACAACTCGTGGTGGAAGGTAAAAAAGTTCGGCCCGGCCGAACTTAACGCCGCACAATGGTTCTAGAAACGATTTTCCTGACCAAAAATCAAAATTTTGTTTTGTCACAGATATTTAATTTCTAATGGGATTCGATAGTAAACATATTGAAACTAAGGAAACTAAAAAATTAGGTCAAAATATTGGAAGGTGTGGGCGTGGGGTGCACCTAAAGACGAACAGTTTTCCCATTTTTGGGAACGAACTAGCTATTTCTCGGAAGCTATAACAGATATTGTGTTCATTGTTTTTTTTGTTCGGTAGGATTGTGGTCTTTAAAAGCGTTTTAATAACGTTTCGTAGCGTTTACATAACATGAACGATTTTATTTATCCTCAGGTACTAAATTTTATGAAATTCCATATTTTGTGGACTAGAACTTTTGTGGAACAACATGGAACAATGTTCTACTCTTACAGAAAGATGCCCGAGAGTCTCCTCTTTCAGTCCATATGTACTTTTGTATCCGTCCCGTTCCGTCCGTTTAACCCTTTTTAAATTTATTGAAATTACATGGGTAAAAATGTGTGTTTTTTCCATACCGTTTCCAATATGAATTACAGCTTTTTTACACAAATGGACATTTTTGGAGTATATTATTTATATCAGCTTTATGAAAACCCAAGTTATATTTTTGTTAATTAAAAAAAATTAATTTTTGAAAAAATTTATTTTTTTGTATTTTTTTTTTTTAAATTTTGTCACTATTATTTTTTTGATTTTTTTTGTTTTTTGGTATTTTTATAGTTTATTTATTGTTGTTTGACCATCTTTAATATATAATGTTGACCATCTTTAATTTAATTGATTAAAAGTTTAATTTTGACCTTGAATTTGGCCGCTTATAATTCATCGGAAAGATAATTGTGTTATCTGTCAAACAAACAAAAAGAATTATGAAAATATCTCTATCCGTTCAAAAGTACAGAATTTTGACCAAGAAAAAACTATCCTGAACCACTATGCGCCGTTCTTACTTGTTTTTGGTTAAAGTGTGCATTTTGCGTATCTCCTATCGACTCTATCATTTGATTTATTTCCTCATACATTTATGTATTTAGTTCAGTAATATCTCTTCCCATTTCAAATTAAAGTGTTATATTGGCAAACTATCTACCCGGTAGTTGATTTGCATGTGCCAAAAATCAGGTTAGTAAACACTGTGCCAAAAAGAAAAAACATTAAAGAAGCACTGCCACCGGTGCACAGTGTTGCCGCTTCCATACAAAAGTTGACAAAAATAGAAGGAGTTGACCTAGGTTGATGAATTTTTGCACAAGTACTTGTAAGGGCATAGGAATGAAAAATTCCAACTTTGGTCCATATCGGTTCAGATTTGGATATAGCTCCCAAATATATCTTTCTCCGATTTTGCTATAACTCGGTCAATTTTGATCGAATAGCCCTCAAATTTAATATGTAATATTTTCTTAGGCCCCTGAGTAGCTCTACCGATTTTCACAAAAATCGGTTCAGATTTGGATATAGCCCCCGTATATATCTTTCCCCGATTTTGCTATAACTCGGTAAATTTTGATCGAATAGCGAAATCTGAACCGATTTTTATGAAAATCGGTGAACCTATTCAGGGACATAAGAAAATATCACATATCAAATTTTAAGGCTATTCGATTAAAATTGACTGAGTTTGTGAAAATCGGTAGAGCTACTCAGGGGCCTAAGAAAATATTACATGTTAAATTTGAAGGCTATTCATCAAAAATTGAGCGAATTATAGCAAAATCGGGGAAAGATATATCTAGGGGCTATATCCAAATCTGAACCGATTTTTACCAAAATCGGTGAAACTACTCGGGAGCCTAAGAAAATAAGACATACTAAATTTGAAGGCTATTCGATCAAAATTGAACGAGTTGTAGCAAAATTGGGAAAAGATATATATGGGGGCTATATAAAATCTGAACCGATATATCTCAGAAGGTTGCAAGGATGGGCAGAATGTTTTTACACATTTTGTTTTGGAAGATATGTCCAATTAACGGAAAACAGGACCCAAGGTGGCAATAGGTGGCAACCAAAAGATCTGCTCTACTAAATATTAAGAATTTTGAATATTTTTTTTTATCAAATTTAAATTTTGATTTCTTGATAACGGTACATTGCCAATGTGCAGTTAATGTCAACTTTTTGTACTAAAACGTTATATTTATAGCCCACTCATCAAATCCCCATCCAAAACTTTTAGTATTATCAACAAGTTTTTCAGAAAATGTTATTTTAAATGTCGCCTTATTTTCATATGATTTTCGCCTTAGATTACCTGGGAAATATTTTTCATATTTAAGGAGCTATAACTTCATTATGGATGCACATATCGACAAAATTCTTTCAGATACCTTGTATCGGATGTGTTTACTGTAAGAAAAAGACATAAACATATGTAAAAGTTAACATCACATTTTTTGATTTTTGTCCACGCGGCAACACTGTGCGGCGCATAAAAAACGTACAAAAAATCTTAGCATTTTGATGTTGGATATTCGTGGTTGTTGTTCAACTACTGTGTGTTCAGGAATTCAACTCTTAAGATATGAGTTTTCACTTTCTATTGGCTAGCTACCTATCCAGCTAGCCATGTAATAAACAGAAGTTACTCCGTAACATCCATCGGTCGATTATGGAAAATCAAAAGACGACAGTAGTAACAAATTAAAGAGTCATTTAAACACGAAACAATTCTTCAAGGCATAGCAGACACAGGAGTGCAATGGAACGAACAATTGTTCGCTCACTTCACTATTGCTATTGGGAAGTTAACTTCAATGTCATTCATCCATCCATTCATCCCATAGATAGTTGTTGTCATGACAATGAATCTATTGAAGCGTCTAACGAACAACGATGGCAAGTTGTCTAAAATTGTTGTTGTTTTGTTGCGACTATTATTGTCGCTGATGTTTTTCTGTTGTTATTGTTGTTGATTTCTTGAATTGTTGGTAAATTGCTGCTGCCACAAATTATTAACATTATCATTTTTGTCCAGGCTTCTTTTGTACCATCATCATCATTATTATTATTTTGTTTTTGTTAGTTTTTCTTTTGTATGTTTGTTTCACATTTAAACTACTGCTTTAGGCTATTACGGTACAAGTTGGGTTTTTTGTTTAGAGTGTCATCTGTTGGCTGGACTTTGGAAAAATATAGTGGCTCACAGTGAATTTTGTAATCTATTGGTTACCCAGCGAAAAGTTTGCCTCCAAAGAGGCAGTTAAATGATATGTACAAGTGATTTGGAAGTGCATCAAATTATGCATTTTCACTCATGATTTTTACAAGGGAGTGACTACTGAAAGAGGCACTCCATTGCACCGCATTTTAACTGACCCTTTGGCATTGCATTTTAACTGAACCTTTGGCACTGCATTTTAACTGACCCTTTGGCATTGCATTTTAACTGACCCTTTGGGGTAGAATATGAGGCAGTCCAGAGCACGTGTTTTGAATAACAAAATAAAATGCATTTATTAATTGTGTAAAACAAATATATTAATAACTTTATTAAATTAACACAAATTATGAAAATTCTCTATCGAATTCAATCGCAAACATGTGTGTGCTCTTCATTTAACCCAAGCTTAAGTGCTTTTGCTTCATCTGCTAAATGGGTTTGATATTGTCTTCCCATCACCAGTTAAGATTTCGACATGTACTCCAACAGCACTCCATTGGGAAAGTTTCTTCTCGTGAGTTACCGGAAAAATGTTCACAAATTAAATATTATTTAGTTTGTATTAACAAATGTTTGGAAATGTTAACACGGTTATCTCCTTTTGGAAATGTATTCCGGTGCCTGTAGAGATGTACAAACTGATTTATGTACATGTAGGGATCTCTAACAACTGCTAATAAAATGTAGTGAACGGAGTGCCTTTTTCACGACTCCGTTTGCACTGCATCCGGATGCTGTTAAATTGTGAGGAATTGGAGTGCCTTTTTCACGACTCCGTTGAACTGCCTCCGTATGTTGTTAAAATGTGACAAATGGATGTGATTCTTTGGATTGCTTCCAAATGCGGTTAAAATGTGGGGAATGGAGTGCCTTCTTCACGACTCCGTTTGAACTGCATAAAAACATGCCGTGAAAGAACTAGTCTACATTGCACTACTTCCAATTTATTTTGCTGGGTTAATGGTTATTAACATTTGTCAAGGTCAATAGTGGATATTTTCAGATTCTGGTTTCATCAAAATGTACAAAAACAACAATGTTAAGTTCGAACGGGCCGAAATTTTATACCCTCCACCATAAAATATTTTGAACTAAATTGGAAAAATTAGTTTTCTTTCCTTACCACATGTTTAGACGGATACTGCAAATAATAAACAAGTGAGCAAAGGCTATAGTATTCAACAAATTACATAATTGGTCCGCAAATTGTATTTCTCATTATTGGAAATTGAGATCCAATGCATTGGTGCAAAATGTCATGACAAAGAACTGGTGCACGATGCCACAATGAACTGGTGCAAAATGCCATGACAATGAATTCGTGAAAGCGTGTGTCACTCCCTTGTAAATTTCATAGGTTATTCACCCGAATTTTCATCGATGTCATGTCACTTGCACCCATGATTCAACTCATGATTTGTCATCGAACATTTTGCTGGGAATTTAAAGCTCAAATGGTTTAGTCTCATAATCAAGCTCTCTCCTTGGAATATGTCCAACAGATGCAGAAATATCTGACATAGAAATAACATTCCATAAATTGGAAATTGGGATATCCCAGCTTCTTTTTCAACATCACAAGCATTATACCAATTTTGGTAACGCAATTGGAAGCATTTTAAAGCTTAGAATGTCTTCATTGATGAAACGCATCCAACCAAAGTTGAGATACTCGTCGGTACAATTCAAATAAACTTACTTAACTGGCCCATTACAGAACATTTGTTCCATGTTCATGGTTCATACGACGACGATATTCACCGTCAACGCAGATTGGTCCATAGATCTTTCGAAGAATTTTTCTCTCAAACACACCAATCACTGCCTTGTCTGCTTGCGCAATTACCCAGGCTTCTAAACCATACATCAGCACGGGTAGTATCAGTGTTTTGTAAAGCGTTGTTTTTGTTTGACGAGATGTGGCTTTATTTCTAAACTGCATACTCAGCCCGAAATAGCATCTATTGGCCAAAACTATTCTCCTTCGTATTTCACAACTGATGTTGTTGGTTGTGTTAACGGCGGTGCCAAGGTAGACGAAGTCCCTTACTACCTCAAAATTATAGGAACCAACGTCAACAGTTGGCCGGATCTCTATGGACGCATTGCGCAACGACACCATTAAATTTTTCTTCTCGCCGTTTACCGCTCTCTCTAAACTCTTCGCAGAAGTTCTTTCCTATTTTAACTGAGGAACAAGTATCAGTTAATGTCATTCTACAAAGCCGAATGAGCTTTGCAGGGATACCAAATTCAGACATGGCTTGGAATACCTTTGAACGTAGGGGGCTGTCGAAGACTGCTTTGTAATCGACAAAAAGGTGATAAGTGCCGATCTGCATCTCTTGGATCTTCTTCAGGATTTGTCGCAGGGTAAATATCTGGTCAATTGTGGTCTAAAGCCTCATTGGTATGGCCCAATTATTTCATTGACCATCGGCTTTAGTCATTCGCACATTATCCCTGACACTATCTTGTATGCAATAGGAAGAAGACTTATGCCCCTATAGTTAGAGCACACAGTCTTATCTCCTTTCTTGTGGACAGGGCACAGAATGCTCAGGTTCCAATCATCCGAGTACCCTCCAGGTGCTGCTAACTAGCTGATGAATACACCTTATCAGTGTGTCGCCTCCGGTTTTGAACAGCTCGGCTGTAAGTCATCGGCTCCTGCTGCCTTATTATTGTTCAGTTGGTTTATTGCTGTCTTTACCTCATCTTGGCTGGGAGGCATACATTCAATACCATCTTCTGTGATTAAATCTGTGGTTTCTTCGCCGTCTTCGCTACTATCGGATACCAACAGTTTGGAGAAATGTTATTTCCATATCCTGAGCACACTATCTGTATAAGTTACCAAATTACCTTGCTGGTCTCTACAGTAGGATGTGCCCGTACCGAAGCTATCAGTTTGATGTTTTACTCTTTGGTAGAACTTTCGGACTTCATTCTGGCTCCTGTACGTCTCGATTCTTTCACACTCTCGCCTTTCCATTTCTCTCTTTTTCCTGCGGAAAAGACGTTTCTCCTCTCTCCTTTTCTCACGATACCTCTCTCGTGCGCTACGCGTTGCTACTGATTGTAAAGTATCCCTATATGCCGGATTTTTCTCTTCGGTAGCAGCACGACACTCCTGGTCATACCATGGATTCCTAGGTGGAAGTCTCCGGTATCCAAGTATGGATTTTGCGGCTGTTTGCATGGAGTGGGCAATATTTTGCCATTGTGCTGATATGTTATCGGGACGAGGAGTGCTTTCATTAGCAATTGGGCTAGTTGAGTGGAATGTGCTGTGTGTTTGCAGCCTACCGATGTCCAACTTCCGCGTTGTATCTGTTCATGCTTTATTTGCAACGCTTAGACGGGTACGTACCTTTGCTGCAACAAGGTAGTGGTCCGAATCTACTCGTAGTTAGCTGCATATTTTCTAAGTGTATTTTGTAATGCCAATTCGATCATATACTTAAATTTGATCTAAGGTTTTTGTCATGATGCCCACCAGTGACCACCTCGGGAATAATTTTCCAAAGTAGGTCATGGGTTTAAGATTACTCAGTATTAAAATCAGCTGCCATCTAGTGCCAGACTATAAATGGTGGGTCGATGACTAAAGCTGCCCTAGAATAGGGTTTCCATAGATATATTAGCGTATAACTCTGTTATCTGACCAGGTACGTTAACATAATTGGCATCAGTGGCAAGATGAAGAAATCTTCTTCCAAATTATTCTTACTTTGGCGGTATGTGCCTTCCAGGAAGAACGCTATAAAATTTATATTAAAAATTTTACCAATTTTCAGACAAAAATATTGATTTTTTTAATCCGCTAAATTGGTTGGATTTTATGTTGCTTTGGCGCTTATTTTGTTTCCCCAAGTCTATTTTTGCATCATAAGATAATCGGGACTTTTGTTCATGTCATTTTGTATTAACAGCATAGAACAATTCTTACCATATACCCGCTCCAGAGGGGAAAAGGGGGAGAATGTCACGCTCGTGGTTTCTTAAAACAATCTTCGCAGCTGCACAAAGCCGTAACCGGCGCATTAGCTTTATTTTTACACACTAAATATTTTTGGCCACTTTCTCCATATAAGTAGATCCACTGTGCAGTGTGGCAGTGGATTTAGCGTCGAATATTTTCATATTCCTCAGATGAAGGACATTTATCCCATCACATATATCATCAACGATAGGATCCGACGCCATGATCGTACAGTCATCGGCATATATTACACGATCTCTATGCCGTATGGATGGTGTAGAATTTCTGAAAGGTAGATGTTAGACAGTTCCGTAGATTTCACCCCGCCTTGGTGAACTTCCTATTTCACTCAACGGGCTTTGGACTATCGAAAACGGTGGAAAAGTTTCATGACTGCAGGGAACATCAAATGGTAGCTAATTTCCACAAAACAGAAAGTACCGTTATATGGGGACTATATCAAAACAGTTTTGCGATCTCTGGAAACCTCGAACGTCAAATTACAGCTAGTTTGGTTAAAAAATGTAGCTAAAATTCTCAAAATACCGACAATCGGGAGGTATGGAGTCTATACATAAAAATACCCAAATACGGCACCTCCCGTCCACCCTCTGCGGGAATATGTTCTACCCCCAACGGAGACCAAATGCCAACCATTTCGGTCGGATATTGAGATTAAAACCATAAAATACCGAAATCCTCCCGATTTGACCACGGGGCTATATTAAAACTTTATAGGGTCTCCCACCAATATTTCGATGCGTTGCAAATGGAATGACAAAGTTAATAAACCCTCCATCTTATGGTGGATGGGATGGGATAGGAACTTATGCGACATTACCATTGTTTGACCACCTACGCCAACATACTTGTCATCATCAATCCCGCACCGTTCTGTTTTGTGTACCGGATTGACCCGAGGATACATCAGTACGGCCAGTTTTCATCATTCCAGTAAGTACATGT
This sequence comes from Musca autumnalis, assembly GCF_047663935.1. Classification (NCBI taxonomy): domain Eukaryota; kingdom Metazoa; phylum Arthropoda; class Insecta; order Diptera; family Muscidae; genus Musca; species Musca autumnalis. The sequence goes on from NW_027411866.1 coordinate 140,356,114, forward strand.
TTGTATTTATTTTTTTAGAGCGGTTTGTAACGGTATGCCTGCTTCGGAGTCTTCTGGTCTATGGATTATGCTGCTTCGTGCTGCGCCATCTTGATCCCCAGTGAGTCTTCCTCGTCATTATCAGATTAAGAAACTCCAGTGAAATTTACTCAACTGCACTACCAGCCGTCGTCTTTAGCACCGTGTATTGCACTTCCTGTTCCTGACAATATAACATTCCTGAAGTATAACAGCGAACAATAAGATGGCGAATTTTATAAGTCGAAGAAGTAAAATGGTAGCGGCGATTCAATAAACGAAGCTGTAGTATTCGGAGTTGTGATGGATACAACGTACTTCGCTTGGATCGTACGAGAAGTGGAGACAAATCAGCTAATAGATGTGTCCCGCATTATTCACCTGACATCAGATGACAGATGGAAAGTGATAACTGGATGGTTCTAGAGATTTTAATTCGCATCATTAATTTTGACATACAACCAAAGAAAATGACCAGAAATGCATAGAGCTGGCTGAGCAAATAGGTACATAGCTCCAAATTTGGCACAGTGGACGGTTCGCCTAACATATCTATCGTTTCACCCGATCCGACGTATGTTGTGACTAGGCAACCAAACTCATTTCCCTTGGGTCGGACTATCTCCCTATCCTCATCTTCACAATAGACCACCCCACTTACAACCTCTGAACGTCGTACTTTCCTTAACCATGAGAATGTCAATGGGCAAGGATTCAGAGAATTCACCAACAAACGCTTCATAGAACCTCTCTGATGTCGGGTAACAGAGAGGAATTTCCGAGACATCATCACTGCTTCTGCCACTCGCCATATTTCTACAGGTCGAATAACTGAAATAGGACCTAATTTCTCAGCAGATGCAACGGGCTTAGCAAATAAGCTTGATGACCATCGCCGTACGAACCCTGGCGTCAGAAAACTGACTGGAACCGGTGGTAGTGAATTGTGGGCATCGATTAAGGCGTTATCGAACCTTGGTAAAAAGGATGATCGGACATTTGTCGTGTTTAGCGGCGTGGTTGTGACAGATCCGAAGAAGTGCGCTGGTTTTTATCCGTGGAATATAAGTGTTTTACGTCGTTGGCCATCTCTTCAAGCCAAGGAGGAACCACCACAATTTATTATGGGTGATGTTTCAAATGTTATTTGAGGCGCAAAATCATCCAAAGCGCGTGGACCTGAGGGAATATCAATGGTGATGCAAAAGATGATGGATGATCCACTAGCCGAGTATCTTAACAAGATCCTCAACCTATCGTTAGTCAAATAGAGCCACCCTAATAGTTCCAGAAGCCTGGAAAATAAGACCTGACAAGAATGCCAGCAAAGGTGTTACCAGTAGCAAAGTACTTGAGGCGTTACTCATCCCCAGCATCAGAGCATGTTATCCAGTTGCGGATCATCAACATGACATGCGGACGCCATTTCCGTGGTCTCAACCAGAACAGGCCGTGTCACAGAACAGTGATGGTAGCATTAGACTTGAATGAAGCTTTTGATACTGTCAGCCATGCTTGTGATTTGCCATGCATGTGATTTGCCAATGTAAGTGATAAGCAATAGAAAAACTTGTCAACTTGCCAGAATGCAGCCTTGCGAACCGCAGCAGGGTTTTGGCTTATGCCTTCAGTGGACCACAAGAACTACCTGATTTGAAATTTTTAAATTACATTCTATTTTGAACTTTTTTGTGAGAGGTACCGGAAATTTTGTAGAAATATTAGGATGTGCAAAAATTGTTGGCATTTATATTGTTGTAGCTCTCGTATAACGGTATCTACCGATTGTAGTATTTTTGAGGGGCTAAGCCACATTTTTCAAACGAATCACGTGTAATTCGTTATTTCGAGTTCACTGTGGGCAGAAAATCTCTTCTTAAAATATTGTTGACTAGCAAAGTGCCCGCTACTTCGTATGCCGAAAGGATATAAAAAACAAATAAACAATATATCATATGAAAATGGCGAACACTGAAAATTAACAGCGAGACCAACATTACACACCAATACTCACACTAAATCCAAAAAATACAGATTCCAGCACTGTCCCTACACCCAATAGTACGATTTTCCAAAACTACCTCAATCATTCACTTCACCAGTAATCTTAATTCCAAAAACAGGATTCCAGCGCTATCGGTGCACTCAAATTCAAATTGTTCAAATTTCGTGCCCATAAGTACGCATTTCAAAAACTACTTCCATGTCTCAATCCTACACTCCAACCGTAGTCTTACCAAATTCCAGGATTCCAGCTCTATCCGTTCCCCAAATACCTACTGTACCAAATTTAGAACCATTTAGTACTCTTCGTACCCATAAGTACGAATTTCCAAAACTACCTTAATCCTATACTCCAGCAGTAATCTCAATTCCAATTTCAAGGTTTCCAGATTCCAAATCCCAATTGTACCAAATTTAGTAATTTTCGTTCCCATATGTACACATTTCCAAAACTACCACAATTCTACACTCCAACAGAAATCTCAATTCCACATTTCAGGATTCTAGGTCTATCCGTTGACCCAAATCCAAATTATACCAATTAGTGCTTTTGGAATCCCTAAGTACGAATTGCCAAAACTACCTCAATCCTACACTTCAACATTAATCTCAATTACGAATTTAAGGTTTCCAGCTCTATTCGTTCACCCAAATCCAAATTTGGTACTTTTTGTACCCATATGTACGAATTTTCAAAACTACATCCATTTTACACCCCAAATGTAGCCTACAAAGTACGAATTTCCAAATTATTTCAATCCCATACTCTAACATCAATGTTAATTCGAAATTTCAGGGCTACAGCTCTATCCGTTAACCCTAAATCCAAATTTAGTACCACTTAGTACTTTTCGTAACCTTAAGTACGAATCCATTCTTCCATTCTAAAATCCAACAGTAGCCAATCTTATACACCAGCAGCAATTTTTATTCCAAATTTCAGAAATTCAGCTCTATCCGATGACCCAAAACTTAATTGTACAAAATTTATTACTTTTCGTAACCCATAAGAACGAATTTCCAAATTATCTCCATACTACAACATCAATCTTAATTCGAACTTTCAGGATTCCAGCTCTATCCGTTCGCCCAAATCATAATTGTACCAAATTTAGTACCATTTAGTACTTTTCGTTCAAATAAGTCGAATTTTCAAAACAACTTCCATTCTACCCTCCAACTGTAGCCTTAATTCAAATTTTCAAGATTCCAACTCTATCTGTTCAACCTAAATCCAAACTGTACCAAATTTAGTACCATTTAGTACTTGCCGTACCCATAAGTACGAATTTTCAAAACAACTTCCATTCTACTCTCTTACAGCAGCCTTACTACGTCCATTCTACTCTCCAACAGTAGCCTTAATTCAAAATTTCAGGATTCCAGCTCTTTCCGTTCGCCCTAATCATAATTGTAACAAATTTAGTACCATTTAGTACTTTTCGTACACATGTGTACACTTTTCCTAAACCACCTCCTTACATCAACCGTACCTTTTAACCTTGATTCTCACACCAAATTTCAATCTTTAACCTTTATCCGTTCACAAAATACGAATTGGTACCAAATTTAGTACACTTTAGTACTTTTCGTACACATATAGTTCGAATTTCTAAAAATTTAGCACATCCTTCCTACACTCCATCAGTGACCATCATTCCAAATTTCAAAGTTCTAGCTCTACCGGTTCGCCAAATACAAACGGTACCATATTTAGTACCTTTTAGTACTTTTCGTACCCTTCCAGTTCGAATTTCCAAAAACCCAGCCTTATCTGACCCCTTCGGACCAAGAGTGATCCACACCCAAAATTTCAGGATTCTAGCTTCAGCCGTTTCGTCTGGGCGTTGATGAATCAATCAGTCAGTCAGTCAGTCAATCACTTTACTCTTTTATTATACCCTCAGCCTTTAGGCTAAAGAGGGTATTTATTTACACTTTGATACGGCCAAAAATGTGCCTCATCGAAATAATGGTTTTAGACCCCAAGTATGTTTGTACGATATCCGTTTCAGACAATTTTGAGTCGATCTAGCAATGTCCGTCCGTCTGTCTGTCTGTCTGTCTGTCTGTCTGTCCGTCTGTCTGGCTGGTGCGCACAATAACTCTCGAACGGATCAATCGATTCGATTCAAATTTTGGTTGTCGAAATATTTTGTCCAGATTTGATTTAAGTCCGAAGATGGGCCATATCGGTCCACTCCTTCAGGTACCTCCCCCACAAAAGTTCAAAAATGTTCGGAAAAATTGTCCGCACGATAACACTTGAAGGGAGTAACAGAATTAGTCCATACTTTGCACATCGTGACATTTCTACCAGATATAGATGAGGTTCCAATATGGACCCTTTTGGTTCACTCTTTCGGGTACCTCCCACACAAAATTTTGCTTAAGTGCAGTTTAAGGCCTGCTCTCGAATCGCTTTGATTTTTGTTGCAGCCACTTGTATTCACTACCCTCATTACGACGATATAATTTTTTTCAAGAGCAAGTCCAAATATCCTGAGAAATCAGCACGAAAACTGCAAACAGCCCATATAATACCATGTGTCGTAGTTGGAGCGCACAATAACTCTCGAACGGATCAACATATTTCGTTAAAATTTTGGGTCTTTCAATATTTTGTCCAAACTTAGTTTACGTTCGAAGATAGACCATATCGGTCCACTCCTTCCGGTACCTCCCCCACAAAGGTTCAACATTTTTCGCCAAGATTGTGGCCATGATAACTCTAGGAGGGAATAACCGAATTGTGCCACACTTTGCTATTGGTAATATTACTTTCAGGCATAGATCGAGTTCTAATATGGACTATATCGGTCCACTCATTTGAGTACCTCCCACACAAAATTTGAAAAAAGTATAGTTTAACAACTCCTCTCTGATCTTAATAATTTGTGATGCAGCAGGTTGCACTTGCGGCCCCTGTTACGACGATGTAATTTTTTTTCGTGGGCAAGTCCATACTTCCTGAGATAATGACCCAAAAAGTCCAGAAAATCCTACCGGCACCACCTAAACTGGCTAATGTGTAAAATAACCCTTTAAAATAAAAAAAAAATAAAAGTAAAATTGTAATATATTTAAATTCAGAAAATTAAGTACAACATATTTAATTATATAGTCTGTAAGGAAAATATCCATACCCCCATTATTATAAGTCTTCTTTTGTTATAGTTTGGTTTTACCGAACAGATTTATAGCGTTCCGGTTAACTTAAAGTTAAAAGTGATGATTAAATTTCAAGGAGGAGCTTCAAGTCATTATCTTTCAATGTGAAAATTATACTTTTAATGCCTCCAAATTAGTTTATTTTGCATTTTCAAATCCATCAGATAGTAAAAGAACACATGTAATAATGGCCCATAGACTAATAAAGAAAAAAAAATATTTCCTACAGATTTGTATTAGGTCCGAATATGTACTACATCGGATCACTCCTATGGGTACACCCTACCCAAAGTTTGGAAAAAATGCACTCGTCTTGGATCATTCTGAATTTTGTTGCAACATGTAGTTTTTTGCGGCCCTTTCTTTCCATCCTGGAAAATTTCCCAACAGCTAAAAAACCTACAAAGTATTGTGTTAACTTTTTTTCTTCGGGTACGTGGCTGAGGGTATATCTCGGTCGGCTCAGCTGACTGATACTTTCTTACTTGTTATTAATATAAGATATTGGTCCATGATTTAGTTTAGCCCCTATACAACGTTACCTAGTGTTTTTAGTTATTATAAGACTTTAGATACATTCAACGTTGATAGTTGAGAAAAATTAACAAAAACAACCCTCCGGAGGGATTCCTAAATAAATCGCGATCAAAGATCACATTTTAGGGTTTTTTTTTAATTTTTTGGTTTTAGCTAGGAAACCACTGGCCCTATCGAAATGGGACTGAAGAAAATGTTTTAGAGAATTTTCAGTGCCACAAAAATTTCTTTAGCCCTATTTGGATAGGGATTTGTGGTTTCTAAGCAAAACCCTGAAAACATAAAAAAAACTAAACATGTGACCTCTGACCGCGATCTATTTAAAAAGCCCTCCGGCAATTTTTATACTCTCCACCATAGTATGTAGGGTATATTACGTTTGTTTTTCCGTTTGTAACGCATTGAAATATACATTTGCGACCCTATCATGTATATATATTCTTGATCACGATAAAATTCTGAGTCGATATAGCCATGTCCATCTGTCCGTCTGTTGTAATCACTCTAGCGTTCACAATAATTAAGCTAGAACGCTATATTTTTGCACCCGATTGTCTTTCTTTCATTGGCAGGTCAAGTTCGATGAATGGCTTTATCGGCTCACGTTTTGGTATAGCCCCCATATAACAGTACCTCCCGATTTTTGGTATTTTGGCGATTTTAGTTACATTTTTTGACCGAACTACCTGTAATTTAGCGTTTGGGGTTCACAGTGGCCACAAAACCTCTCCACCAAAAATTGTCAACATAGGTCCATCTACTACTTTTTACCATTTATTCGATATCGTAGTAAAAATTTGTAGATTCTTGCAGGTTCTGGAACAGACATTTAGTCGGCATATCTTAATAAGTTTCTTGGTATATTTGAATTTTTTCTTATTGCGTCACTGTAAATCTTTTTAAATTGTCCATGAAAACATCTATGTACATATGTATATTTCTTATTTATTTTTTTATATTACAATTTTTTAGTTTTCGTTTACAAATGTATTTGTTGTTTTATTACAGTTTGTTGCAAGTGAAGACACTGTTTTGTTTTCAAAATAACAGGTGGCTCGTTTTTTTTCAAACCACCAAATATTCATTTCTTTCTGTTAATAACCTATCAGAGGCATGTCGTGATTGAGTGTGACATTTATTATTATCACCATGTTTATAACATTGCCTATAAATCATTAACGAAGTTTTTTCTTTCATCTCAAGATGTTACTGAGCTAACAGTATTGTGCCATAAAAATTTGAGCCCATCATCAGAAAGAAATGGTATGACAAACAGAGAATTCGATCAGAATTCGATGCCAATGTTTGTCAAGGTGATAGTGAATTCGAAGCTTATACTTTTGTTCGTGGATTTTATTGACCTGCTCGATGATGAAACATATAAGAATCTACAAATGTTTACTACAATAACAAATTTTCCTTTATGTTATTAAAAAAAATAGTAACAATTAGTAGATGTTTGCAGTTCTGGAACAGACCAAATATTGAAAAGGTATTTTTAATTTACTGTTTTCTTAACTATAACATTATAACTGCTTAATTAATAATTACTTTCCAAAAGTAAAAGCAAGTAGTCAACGTTCTGTTGTAAATGAGAAATATGTAAAACTAATGATGAACTCCGTTTACTTTGTTAAAATATGTAAATGATAAGAAAAAATAGCTTATGGCTATAATGTTCTATTTAGCTTACATTCCTCGAATTCTTCTTCTTCGTCGAAAATCAGCTTTTAGTTTCAACAGAAAAGTCATTCATTTTAATTTTAATGAACAGAAATTTAAACAAAGTCAAGAAAAAATACATACATATAAACATAAATATGTGTATCTTGAAGCGATTTTACGCTTTGGATTGAGAATAACAGTGGGACCAAAATTCGTAACCAGATAATATTTCGTAACACTTGCTGGACCCCGTGGATTAATTTACCCACAGTGTCACTTGGAGTTGTTTTAATTTTGTAAACAACTAAATTTGGAGGCATTACTACGATCGATTGTCCCAAACCATACTTTCTAGGGACAAAAAACAGAAAAGACGGGCTTAATTGTAGTACCATCCAGTACCAGATAGATGCTTTCTGAAAGAATGTTTGCTTCGATTGAAAACACGGGCTTATTTTTAATACCATCTACACACAGAAAACAATGGCCTCTCTAACATATGTCCCAAACATATTTTGCAGCAAACATATCGTCTGCTCCGTCGGAAAAGGTCGTAAGTCCCTCTCAATAAATGTTTTCAGGAGGAAGAAAAAACATTCCAGCGCTTTCTGTATTAAAGATTTTATTATGGTGGTAAAGGAAGCATTTTTCATTTATTTATTCCGCTTCAATACCTGTACTTTGTTTGATAAAATTCCGTCGCGTTTGGGAGATAATTGGTTGTCTTTGGACTTACGACCTTTTCCTTGTACAGTTTTGTATTTTTACCATTTACGGACGTTTTTAAAATAAAATATTTATACTTTACAAAACAATGTGGAAAGGGTATTTTAAGTTTGTTTTGTCCAATGTTCCTGTAACAAAGCGCAGTATTTATCGTAGACCTCCTCCCCTTGCCATTTTTTCATATCTTGACGAGATAAAGCGATTTAGATATGTGTGTCCGTCCATCCATTAACAATTGTGATAAAACTCCAGGCCTCAATTTTGCACCGATCGTCACGAAATTTTGTGGAGAGGTCGGGTTCCGACCAGAAGTGATCCCATTAGATGTTGGTTATGATCGAAAGGTATGAAATGGACCAAACCAAAAATTTTTACCCGACTTTGTAGTTGCCCTTTAGATCTCAGTAATATTCCGATCGGAGCGAAATTTTAAGAATGATTTGAGTTTAAGACGAAGAATAAGCTTGCAATTTAACATGGTGATCAGATAATTATTAGCGGGTTTAATGGACCAAAACTTTTGTGTGAAATCTTATATAAGTAGGCTGTATATTTTGTTGAATTTCGGAGGAGCGGGTTACACCTGTGCCCTATTTTTTAAATGCGCTATATATAAAACTTACGAACGATTCCGTTTCCCTAATCCTGGGTACATATTTTAGCAATAAGACCCGACCAGAGTAAAATTCTAAGTAGGTATAACAATGACCGTCTGTCCGTCTTTTGAAATTAAGATACAGCTCTCAATTTTTAAGATAGATCTTCGTGATTTGGCATAGAAGTTTCTATTACTTCTAGGATGTTTGGTATTGACGCCTTCATATAGCCCCCATAGGACGGTACCTCCCGATTCCCGGTATTTTGAAGGTGTGGCCTCAATATTCCTCCGAAATGGCTGAAATTTGGTATTTATTATTCGTTTCGGGTATAAAACTTTCTCCCATAAATTTGTCTATATAGGTCCACGCCTTCATATAGCCCCGTAGAACGGTGCCTCCCGAATTTCGGTATTTTGAAGGTTAGTCACATTGTTGAGGGTATAACAAGTTCGGCCTGGCCCAATCTTACTCGTTATTAATATTCACTTGCAAATCCCCACTAATTTGCGATGCAAAAAAATTTAATTGACATAAGAAAAGGTAACATAAATTGTTTCAAGGGCCAGCAATGTGGACCGGTTCGGCTAATATTTAATATAAAACATGACACGTTGTACTTACGACTTTGTACTTTTGCCTTACGACCTTTTCCTTCAATTAAATTTCATGATTAATTCCGTTAATATACGTGGTTTCTTAGCTACATTGTAATCCCAAATAGTGTCCTTCTTTGTCTTCCAAAGTAGTTCTGCCCCAACTTCCTGTATCTTTTGTTTTTGTCTGCAAACCATGTAGAATCTTCAGCATGTAATGTCTTCCTGCGTTTAGGAAGTTTATCATCAGAGCTTTCAGAATAACTATGAAAATCATAGGGAACTGGACCCATGACACCGACGTCTAATTCCATTCCAAATTTATACTGCTCTTTGTTAGCAAAAACATTTCAATCAATTATTATTTTAGAATCATTTAATAACATAAACATTGAACTTACACGTCCGTTAGAAGGTATTACTTTATTGAATTCAGAATACAAACTTATTTCGTTACGTGAATAAATTTCCCTAGAGAAACCACAAATGACCAGTTAATAAAGTTAAGTAAGATATACGACAGTAAAAACAGTAAATATTTTGATTTTTTTACAAATTTTTCAATATATGAGGTATTTGAACATATACAGCTTCCCAATTTGTATAAATGAAAAGGCCAGAAGTCCATCTTTCATAATCAGTTCGCTTATAGGGGAAAATAGATTTTAAATGTAAATTTTCGTTGCAATATAGAAATTATGACATTTTTGTTCAAAAGTTTAGTTCAAAGGCTCCGCCAAATATCATCCGATTATCATCAAAAAGGTGTAGGCTAGTTCTTTACATTGTACCCCAACCATGGAAGACATTAAACATTATATCTGAACTACATTAGATGTAGCATTCTTTTAAAGTATACATTTTCCTGTGGACTTACGACCTTTTCGAACTCAAATTTGTACGTTTTGTGGACTTACGACCTTTTCCGACAAGGGCAAAACATATAGAAAAACGCGACGTACTACCATTTTCTTTGTATCATACGACGTGTTTTGACTTGTACTATCATCCTGTAACAAAAACGCGATTTCGAAAAAAAGTGGACTTACGACATTTTCCGACGGAGCAGACGATATATTTGTTTCCAATAGTTCCAAACATAACATATGTTTGGGTCCTGCAAACAAATATATGTTTGGGTGCAAACAAATACAAACCCAAAAGCCACAAAAAAAAAACAAACACATGCACCAGTGAGCGCTTTCTGAGAGCAAGGGAGCGTAAATATCAATGTAAAACACATTGAAATGTATGCTCACTTGCTCTCAGCAAGCCCTCACTGGATATTTCTAACATATATACACATTTATAAATGGCGGTGTTTTTTTATTGAAGGGCATAGGTACATACAAAATTCCAAAGAAATACATAACACACTTTAATAAAAGAAAAACTAAGGGCCATTATTACATGTGTTCTTTTACTATCTGATGGATTTAAAAATGTAAAATAAACTAATTTGGAGGCATTAAAAATATAATTTCACATTGAAAGTTAATGACAAGAAGCTCATCCTTATAATTCAATCATCACTTTTAACTTTAAGTTAACCGGAACGCTATAAATCTGTTCGGTAAATCAAAACTATAACAAAAGAAGACTTATAATAATGGGGGTAAATGAAATAACTTATAAAAAGTCGCACTTTTAAAAAGAAAAAGTGATATCGAAACATCGTTGAACGCTTCTCCTTAGTTGTGAAATAAAAACTTGTTCTTCACTGTTGAAATCATCAGCGGGAAATCGGCATCTGGAATCAAATGACTATATATATTGTAATAAATAGGCACATCCATATTTCAAATATACATATCAAGCTTTTTGTAGAAAATTAACTTATGTTAAAACTGAGGTATGGGGTTTTAGTTTTACTATACCATAACTTTTGACCGCATTTCGGTAAAATAAACTGTTTTAGCCCGATTCACCGAGGGGTTTCTTAAAATAATAATTTGAGCGGAAGCTGCGGTCGTACTAATGTAAAAAAATCGGAAAAAATCGTTGAAGGAAACTAGTTTCATTATGTTATTTTCCAATTAGTGGTTTTACAACACAATGTAGAGCATAATGCTCAAAGGAGATGTTAAAGAGTACACTTCAGAGTTGAAGTTTCTAATGTATGATTTTTTAATATATCCACGGTATCTACCTCAAAAGGATGCTGACATTTCGAAGACTGAAAAATGGGTTTTTTGAATTTTTTCTCTAATCGGGACGCGCAGCTGGATTTCCCTAATAGCTTATTATTTGATTGTAGTACTCGCGATTTCGCATTTTTTTAATGTATAACATGAGGGTGTAGCCCTCAGAGGATCACAGTAATCTGCGCCCAAACACGAATTTTTTTGTGCGTAAATTTTTCTCAAAAACCTATTTTTTGGGTTTAAAATTTACAAACGTCATTCGATTTCCGTTGAAACCTGCGTAATTTTAGTTTTTTTTTTACGTTCTGAATCTAACAAGCCACGAAGCGTACAAATCCACCCACTAGATCGGCGGATATGATATCGCATATTAAAACGCGTTTTGGATGTGTCAGTTCTACTTAAATAAATATGTATATCGATACGCGTGTTTAAACTGCGCGAAAACAGATATTTAATAGATTTTTTCTAAAAATTGAGTGCGATGCTACATCCACGGTTCTTGATGGATCGCGTTGAAACGGCATAGGATGATGTATTTTTAATGGTGATTATTGAAATCGGATGCGCATAAAATGTAAATGAACTTCGCGGAAATTATGACCATTTTACTGTATTTTGCACCCGAATATGCAGCAGATGCTACATCGTGGCCGCCACATAGAATTTGACAAACTGTACACCAAATAAAAGGGATTGATTCGCTGTGTTGGAAAATCGGTGCGCATCATGTCATATTCATAATTACGCGGTTTATATGCGTCTCAAATGTTGTAATATTCAATATAACATTATTTTAACGTTATGCCACAATTGGAATTCCTTGTGATTTAATATAAGGTTCTAATAATATTATCAAATAGGAAAACTATAAGTGAAAATTTTGTTAAAACGGAATATCATCATTATTGCGTGAAATTTTGACGAAAATGCCGAAGAACTCAAACATTTTTTCTCCAACTTTTCCTATTAAACCATAAAAAAATAAAATTAGAATAATATGATTTTAATTTTTTTCGTAATATTTTCTTGGCATTTTTGCAAATAACAACTCCCACCTCACAACTTAGGTTTCATTTTATTCCTCAAAATGTCTGGATGCTGTTATAATTTTTTATATATTTTTCGAAAGTATGAGCGCTATTGTTTCAAAAATATGTTTTTAAATACGTGAAATTATTTAACAAATTTGATTTTTCGCGAATTATGCGATTTGCGATTATTTTTTGCATCATTGCAAAGGCTACGAATTCAGTTAACGATAATAGGATACAGGGTTTAAAAGCCAGCATCTAAAAACATTAGCATTAGCTGTACACTTCAACTGCTACACAATATTGACACACACGGCTAAATAAGCAACCGAACGCATATTTATTTTTGTACATTTTTGATTATTTCGTTTTTTACGCCTAATTTTTTTCGTTAGGCATAATCGACAACCACGCTACATATTTAGCAGTCGGCTGACCATTCGTAAGAACGAATTAGCAACCGAGGGTGGTTTTTTGATTAGAGTTGCCAACGCAGTAATAAAAAAAGGTGTCATTTAATGTCAAAATGCCTCCATCATATGGTAGAACCTATAGAATACTAATTATTATTGTTTAAAACTAAAAAAAATATATATTGAACAGCTACACCAAAAATTCACATGTCCTTTGAACGAAAAAGTGGAATTAATTATATCGTTATTTTTAATGCATTACACTGGTAAGTAACCCCGATCTCAAAAACTATTGTTTGCTGAAAACCTGGCTAAGCCGTTGAAACTTTGTTGCTTATTCTCTTTTCTGATATGTGTTGATGATGTGTGCTGCAAAATATGAGTATGCGCGTCCGATGCATTTTTATTATAGCGACAATAACAAATAGCATCAGCATCGCTAGCAATATTTTTGTGAAATTTGTTGCTACATATTGCCGTTGTTCATTGTTGCTAAACATATTTCGAAGAAATTTTAGCAGGCAAAGCTGCAAATATTCGGTGCTTTTGCTAATATGGCGTTAGCATTTTAAACCCTGATAGGATATAACAGCTAACTATATTAAGCCGCGATTTTTGTAGAATTTTTTCTAATTATCATAATTAAAACGGTCATATCTTTTGCGCGCAACGATCAAAATTAGTAACGAAAACAGATTTGGAATGCAGATTTTTTTTAATCTATGTACCAAAAGTCATTGATGTAGTATCAAAAAATTATTTAGATTTTTTTGAAATGGAAAAGCCAATTTTAGGCATTTTTCCTGATATGTATATATATGAAAAATGTATTGATGTAATTACCAATATTAAATGCGATTTCTTCCTTGTGCAATAAAATATTCCATTCACCTTTTTGATTCAATTATAAAATGTATTGGACGTTTAATTTACTAAAAATCACAATTTCTTTAAGAAAAGACAAAACACTGATTTATTCACTCACTTTACCGATGTTCTCTAGAACAGAGTAAGGCAGAGAACATTTTTGGGTCTCCCTTGTACTCTCAATGAGCGTAAATTTGTTGTTGTTCACAACTGTGAGCGATAACAAATTTACGCTCACTTAGAGCACATGGGCTCTCTTGTGAGTCACAATGCCTTCCCCTGCTTTAGAACATGGATAGGCAATGTGCGCTTACTGAGAGCAAGTGAGCGAAAACTTCAATGTAAAATGCATTGAAATGTATGCTCACTTGCTCTCAGTAAGCGCACATTGCCTATCCATGCTCTAGAACACTGATGAAAAAAGACCAAAACAATGAATACCATTTTTTTCTTTTTCCTTTTTGCTTGCTACGTTGGTTAACAACAACAAAGCACGAAACACACGTGTTTTACGCATACACATCACAAAACGTCTGCGTCTCCTATTACACGATGCACACAGCTATTTATTATAAACCAGCATTCCGCAGCTGCGAGAGCCCTCTCGTTACTCTCTTTGACAAAAGTCCTCTCCACCCATAAAAAATATCTTCTAACATAAAAAATATGTTGGTACCCAAAAAAATAAAATTGAGATATGTTACAAAATGTTGCAAGCGTATATTTGTTTGGACCCAAACAAATTATGTTTGGATCCAAATATATATTTGTTTGTAATCAGTCCCAAATCACTCTAGCATCCACAAAAGTGGAGATAGGACGCTGAAGATCCGTCTTTTGTTTGTAGACAGGTAAAGTTCGATGATGGACTATATCGGTCCACGTTTTGGTATAGCCCCCATATAACGGCACCGCCCAATTTCAGGTTTTTTAACGTTTTTGGTCACATTTTCAGACCAAATTTGGACATAGCCTCCCGATTTTTGGTATTTTGAGGATTTTAGCTACTGAACTCTCTGTAATTTGACGTTTGAGCTTCTGTGTGGTCACAAACTTCTCCACCAAAAATTGTCACCATATGTCCATATAATGGTACCTCCCGATTTTCGGTATTTTTAAAGTTTTAGCTACAGTTTTTGACCGAAGTATCTGTATTTTTACTCACTAGTGAATGAAAGTCTCGCTGCAATTCGATTAAAAGCAAAATTCTTCAACGTCAGCTTTATTTGCGCTCATGCTCCCACTGAAGACAAGGACGAACAGACCAAAGATATATTTTACGAGCGCTTAGAAGAAACTTATGACCGTTGCCCTGCTCATGACTTTAAAATTATTCTAGGCGTTTTTAATGCCAAAATTGAAAAGGAGAATATCTTTGTCCCAACAGTCGGGAAATTCAGTCTCCACAGCGAAACATCTGACAATGGTATGAGGCTGATAGACTTTGCAGCTACAAAAAACATGGTGGTAAGCAGTACCAGATTTAAGCATCTCGATGTTCATAAGGGCAGTACTTTGATACCAAAGACGTCCACCAAGGAATCCATGGTATGACCAGGGCTGCCAGATTATTTTTATTGAAAATCGTCAAAATGACGATTTTTAAAATTAAAATCGGCAAATCTATTTTACAAAATCGTCAAAAAATCGTCAAAAATTAAAATTGTAATATTTATTTATATCTAAATATATTTTTAAGTAAAATAAACATTTAATGGCTATTCGAGTTAGTAAACATATTTTTACTTCAAATCAGTATTAAATTAAATGATTAATTAAACGATTTTGTAAATAAATATTTGAGTTAATATTCTTAACAAGTCGTGTTTAATCAATGTATCAAACAATAGCTCTGTTCCAGAACTAAAAAGTTTTTACAATTTGTACCACTTTTACACATTTTGCGTTCCCGTACACAAAATTTATATGAAAATCGTTTACGACTTTTACAACTTTTACGACTTTTACCACTTTATAAAGTACGGGAAAAGGCCATATGTATTTTGTTAAGTATACTCTACATTGAATCCTTATGAAAATAACTTCGATACATATTTCGTTTGTGAAGATTTACTTGGCTGAAAACTCGTTTAACATTTGTTGGCGAATGTGGTAATACCTATCATTATTTTCTTTACAAATTTTGTTATTATAGGAAAACCATATGAACCATCATCACGTTTCAAATCATATATTAAAATGCGAAATAAATCAGTTTCATAATTTTCAAACATTTCCTCAAAATACAAAAGCTTTAGTTCACGAAATCCTGAATCCAATATTTGCTTTTCCTTGTTGCTGACAAAATGAGAAAATTCGTTAAGGATGTCGAAAAATCAATAAAACTATTTTCAAAATCATATCTATTAAACTTTTAAAATTTCTGCACAAAGCTCAATATAACGCAGTTAATTGCCCAGAACGGAATCTACTATTGTTGAAATTTTGACTTTTTGTTCCTTTATAAATTTACCAAAATATAGGAGATTATTGCAGGTTCTGCACAGTGCAATTTTATATTTTTCTTGTTTCCATTAAATTCAGTTTGGTTCTAGTTAAAAATTCCTTTGCATATGCACCCAAACATATCGTCACCATTGATGAAATCTGATACATAAAGCTAAAATACATGTTCTGGCAAAATTTAAAATTTATACGTTCAAAAATAACGATTATTGTGATAATTGTTTAACAATTAATTTTTAAAATCAACTAAGTTTTTACAAATTCATATTTTACAACATTTTTATGACTGCATTAGCAAAATATCCAAAAATCGTCATTTTTTGGGTAAAAATCGTCAAATCGTCATTCATCATTTTTTGACCAAAAAATCGTCAAAATGACGATAAATCGTCAAATCTGGCAGCCGTGGGTATGACCAGGAGTGTCGTGCTGCTACCGTAGAGAAAAATGCGGCATATAGGGCTACTTTACAATCATTAGCAACGCGTAGCGCACGAGAGAGATATCGGGAGAAAAAGTGAGAGGAGAAACGTCTTTCCCGCAGGAAAAAGAGAGAGATGGAAAAGAGGGAGTGTGAACAAATCGAGATGTACAGGAGACAGAATGAAGTCCGAAAATTCTACCAAAGAGTGAAGCATCAAACTGATGGCTTAGGAACTGGCACATCCTCCTGTAGAGACCAGCAAGGTAATCTGGTAACTGATACAGATAGTGTGCTAAGGATATGGAAAGAGCATTTTCCCAAACTGTTGGTATCCAATAGTAGCGAAATCCAACCCCAGAAGATGGTATTGACTGTATACCACCCGGCCAAGATGAGGTAAAGACAAACCGACTGAAGAATAATAAGGCAGCAGGAGCTGATGGCCTACGCTGATAAGGTGTATGCATCATGTTAGCTCCATCTGGCAGGAAGAACGCGTATCCGGCGATTGGAATCTGAGCATCCTGTGTCCCGTCCATAAGAAATGAGATAAGACTTTATGCTCCAACTATAGGGGCATAAGTCTTCTCCCTATTGCCTATAAGATAGTGTCTAGGTTATTGTGCGAACGACTAAAGCCCATGGTCAACGAAATAATTGGACCATACCAATGCGGCTTTAGACCTGCCAAGTCCACCGTTGACCAAATATTTACCCTGCGGCAAATCTTGAAGAAGACCCAAGAGATGCAGATCGACACCTACCACCTTTTTGTCGATTATAAAGCAGCCTTCGAAAGCCCGCTTCGTTCAAAGGTATTCCAAGCCATGTTTGAATTTGATATCCCCGCAAAGCTCATCCCGCTTTGTAAGATGACTCTAACTGACACAAGATCTTCAGTTAAAATAGGAAAGAACCTCTCCGAAGAATTTTGTACCAAAAGAGGTTAAAGACAAGGAGACAGTCTTTCGTGTGATCTCATCAACATCCTGCTGGAAAAGGTTATACGAGAGTCAAACGTCAAAAGAAGTGGCACAATCTACACCAATAGCCACATGTTATTTGCTTATGCTGATGATATAGACATCATGAGACGATCAGTAAAAGAAGTAACCGATACCTTTAGGAAGGTCGAAGGAGAATCTGCTAAAGTGGTGCTACTTTGGCTTAAGTAAGCACTTTAAAAACAAAGCCACAACTCGTCAAACAAAAATAACGCTTTACAAAACACTGATACTACCCGTGGTGATGTATGCTTCCGAAGCCTGGGTACTTGGGCAAGCAGATAAGGCAGTGTTTGGCGTGTTTGAGAGAAAATTTCTTCGAAAGATCTACGGACCAAACTGCGTTGACGGTGAATATCGACGTCTTATGAACCACGAGCTGTATCTGCTGTACAACGACATCAATATAGTTAAACGTATCGAGATGCAGCGATTGTGTTGGCTAGGACATATCATAGAATGAGCGACGATTCGGGCCACATGGCGGTGCACGCAAAATTGGCAGGCCAAAGAAAAGATGGCGCAAACAATTGGATGAAGAGATGATAAGGCGCGGAATTCCAGAAAGCGAAGCATTAGCATTGGAGATCTTTTCTTAGTTCGGTCTATGGACCCAATGTTCTGTAATGGGCCAGCTAAGTAAGTAAGTATGTGTATTTTTACATTTGAGATTCACATTGGTCACAAAACTACTTCACTAAGAATTGTCAACAAAGGTCCACGTTTTGGTATAGCTCCCACAGAACGGTACCTCCGGATTTTTGGTATATTGAAGTCTGTGGCTTCAATATCCCACCATAATGGCTGAAATTTGGTATTTAGTCTTTGTTGGGCATTAAAACTTTCCACCAGAAATCTGTCGGTATACTTTCACATCTAGAAGGGTACCTCCCGATTTTCTGTATTTTGAAGGTAGTAACCTCAATATCAAACCGAAATGGCTGAAATTCGCTATTTACTCTTCATTGGGGGTATAAAATTGTCCACCTTAAATTTGTTGATATAGGCCCACTTCTATATATAGCCCCCATTGAACTATACCTCCCGATTTTCGGTATTTGGAAGATTGGGACCTCAATATCCCACCGAAATGGTTGAAATATGGCTTTCAGTCTTCGTTGGGGGTACAAAACTTTTCACATGAAATTTGTCGGTCTTTATATAGCCCCCTAAAAACGGTATCTCCTGACTTTCGTTATTTTGAAGGTTGTGGCCTCAATATCCCACCAGAATGGCTGAAATTTGGTATTTAGTCTTCGTTGGGCATATAAAAACTTTCAACCTGAAATGTGTTGGTATAGTTCTACGTTTTCATAGAGCTCACATAGACGGGTACCTACCTATTTTCGGTATTTTAAAGATTTTGACTTCAATATCCAACCGAAATATCTAAAATTTGACATATATTCTTCGTTGGTGATAAAAAACTTTCCGCCTGAAATGTGTCGATAACCTCCACGTTTTCATATAGCCCCCATAGAAGAGTACCTCCCGATTTTTTGTATTTTGGACGTTATGGCCTCAATATCCCACCGAAATGGATGCAATTTGGTTTTTATTCTACGATGGAGGTATAAAACTTTTCACTTGAAATTTGTCGGTACAGGTCCACGTCTTTATATAGCCCCCATATAACGGTACCTCCTGATTTCCAGTATTTTGAAGGATGTAGGATCAATATTCCACCGAAATGACATAGATTTGGCATTTTGTCTTCGTTGGGTGTATAAAACTTTACGCCTAAAAAAAAATATGTCCATAGAACAACACCTCCCGATTTTCAGTATTTTGAAGATTTTAGCCTCAATATCTAACTGAAATGGCTGGAATCTGGTATTTAGTCTTCGCAGAGACTACAGCTCTTTCCCCCAGAATTTTGTCAGTTTGGGTCCATGTTTAGATAAGCCCCCATAGATCGGTACCTTCCGATTTTTGGTATTTTGAAGTTTTCAACTTCACATCAAAATTGCTGAAATTTGGTATTTAGTCTTCCTTGGGGCTACACAACTTTCTCCCAGAAATTTGTGAGTACTGGTCGACATTTGCCACCATATAACGGTGCCATCCGTTTATCGGATTTTTCAAGTTTGTGGCCACAATATACCACCGAAATGGTATACAACTTTTCACTAGAAATTTGTAGGTATAGGTCCACATTTTCATATAGCCCCTATAGAATGGTTCCTCCCGAATTGCAGTATTTTGAAGATTGCGGTCTCTATATCTAACCGAAATGACTGAAATTTGGTATTTAGTTGGTGGTTGGTGGTATAAAACTTTCATCCTGAAATTTGTCAGTATAGTTCTACGTTTTCATATAGCCCCCATTAGAAGGGTACCTTCCGATTTTTGGTATTTTGAAGGTTGTGGCTTTAATATCACTCCGATATGATTGAAATTTGGTATTTACTCTTCGTTGGGGGTATACAATTTTCTACCTGAAATTTGTCTGTATAGGTGAATGATACATGCTATGCCCTACATCTTACAATGTTAACATGGACCTACTGCTCTTCTATTCTAGATCACGAGAGGAAGACGGCTGGAACAACTCAACCTGATTATTATAAACATGCATTGTAATTAGCGATGGAGCATTCCTTCTTGTTCCAAATATTACACAATACTGAACCAAGACCTACTTACATAAATATTGAACATTTTAATTTTCAATTGATTTAACAAGTACATAGTTGTCATTTCGTTTGTGACACGTGACCTTCAACGCTTCTTTTGTGATCCGATTTACATTTCAGTTTTTACATGTCAACAGAGTTGGGGAGGTTGAGGTAAATTAAACACGTTAAAGTGACAATTATTAACATAAATACAAACGAATATGACAACTGAAATACTTTCCAGAGTGTTTATTTAATGCTTAAAACAAAATGTTCGTAATTGTGGATCGCATTGTCCAAATAGGGAAACAAAACTGTCATAAGTATGTACACACGACAATGACATGACTGATATCATGATTCTCATCATCATCATCTCAGCATTTGATAAAATTAAAAGTAACATCAGTATGGGCGAATAGAAAAAAAAACAAATCATATGCTTTCAATTGCTTTAATAAGGAAGATGACTACAAAGACAAAACGGAATGACAGAAATACGACGGACTCATTGTTCACAACAGTTGTAGCGATTTCATAAATGTCCACAAAGTGTAATAATCATCGGTTATTGTAATAACGTTCACACATCTTTATATTATGTAACTATAGGCAACTAATTTATCATCGGAGGTTGTTACTTCTATTGAGCTATTGTAGGCATAATTAAACGACAGGTTGTGGTTAATCCTATTAGAGCATGAAACATAGGAAATTGAATTGAAAGTTTTTATCAATGAAACGCTTCACTCCAACTACGAAGAAAATGTTTACACTGTTTTGGAATGAAAACATGAATGATTGTGTACCTTCATTATTCACTTAAAATAAACAGTAATGCCTCGTCTTCAGAATCAAAATGTCAAACGACTACGGAGTAATGTTTTGCTATAGAAATGTCTATAGCCGTTCCTACACAATTGCTATAGAAGTTTCTGATCTCCTACCTTAAAAGAGATCCTATATGGTAAATTTCAACCATTTCGGTAGGATAATGTGGTTAAAGCATCAAAATAGCGAAAATCGGGTGATGCGTTTTATGGAGGATACATCAAAAAGTGTATCTTTACCGACCATTCTCAGCGAGAATATTTCAATGAGGGCTATATGAAGACGTAGATCAATACCGAGACAGATTTCAGAAGAAATGTTTGATACCACCAACGAAGACTAAATGCCAAATTTCAACCGTTTTACTGGGATATTGAGGCCATAACCTTTAAAATAACTAAAATCGAGAGGTATCGTTCTATGGGATTACATGGAAGCGTGGGCATACACAGAAAAAAATAATTACTGCATTTCAGGAATAGTATTCATAAAGTCTTGCCAAGGTTCAAATTTCTGTATTTCATGAATGCCTTTCATAAAATATGTAAAATTTCTTGAAATATTTTTTCTGTGTATACTGACAAATTTCATGTGAAAAGTTTTAAACCCCTAACGAAGACTAAATACTAAATTTCAGCCATTTCGGTGCGATATTGCGGCCACAACCTTCAAATATCGAAAATCCGAATGTACCGTCCTATGGAGGCTATATGAAGGCGTGGACCTATACAGAAAAATTTCCGGTGGAAAGTTTAATACTCCCAACGAAGACTAAATACCAAATTTCAGACCTTTCAGTGGGATATTGTGGTCACAACCTTTAAAATACCGAAAATCGGGAGATACCGTCCTATGGGGTTATATGGAGACGTGGACCTATACAGAAAAATTTCAGGTGGACAATTTTTTACCCCCAACGAAGACTAAATACCAAATGTCAGCCATTCCGGTTAGATATTGTGGCCACAACCTTCAAACTACCGAAAATCGGGAGGTACCGTCCTAAGGGGGCTATGTGAAGGAGTGTGCCCAACGAAGACTAAATACCAAATGTCAGCCATTCCGGTGGGATATTGGGGCCACAACCTTCAAACTACCGAAAATCCGGAGATACCGTCCAATGGGGGCTATATGAAGGCGTGGACCTATACGGACAAATTTCTGGTGGAAAATTGTATACCCCA
Source organism: Musca autumnalis (assembly GCF_047663935.1). Classification (NCBI taxonomy): domain Eukaryota; kingdom Metazoa; phylum Arthropoda; class Insecta; order Diptera; family Muscidae; genus Musca; species Musca autumnalis. The sequence goes on from NW_027411866.1 coordinate 140,378,412, forward strand.
ACGAAGACTAAACACCAAATTTTAGCCATTTCGGTGGGATATTGTGGCCACAAGCTTCAAAATACCGAAAATCGGGAGATACCGTCCTATGGGGTTATATGGAGATGTGGACCTATACAGACAAATTTCAGATGTAACATTTTTTACCCCCAACGAAGACTAAATACCAAATGTCAGCAATTCCGGTTAGATATTGTGGCCACAACCTTCAAAATACCGAAAATCGAAAGGTACCGTCCTATGGGGGCTATAAAAAGGCGTGCACCTATACTAACAAATTTCAGGTGAAAAATTGTTTGCCCCCAACGAAGACTAAATACCAAATGTCAGCCATTCCGGTTAGATATTTTGGCCACAACCTTCAAAATTCCGAAAATCGGGAGGTATCATCCTATGGGGGCTATATGGAGATGTGGACCTGTACCGATAAATTTCGGATGGAAAGTTTAGTTCCCCAACGAAGACTAAATACCAAATTTCAGCCATTTCGGTGGGATATTGTGTCCACAGCCTTCAAAATACCGAAAATCGGGAGGTACCGTCCTATGGGGGCTATATGAAGACATGGACCTATACTGACAAATATCAAGTGAAAAGTTGTGTACACACAACGAAGACTAAGTACCAAATTTCAGCCATTTCGGTGTGATAATGAGGCTAAAACCTTCAAAATACCGAAAATCGGGTGATTCCGTTCTATGAGGGCTATATGAAGGCGTTGACCTATACCTACAAATTTAATATGGAACGTTTAATACCCCAAGTGAAGACCAAATACCAAATTTCAGCCACTTCGGTGGAATATTGAGGCGGCAACCTTCAAAATACCGGAAAAGGGAAATACCGTTCTATGGGGGCTATACTAAGGCGTGGACCTGTACCGACAAAGTTTTATAGCCATCAACGAAGACTAAGTACCAAATTTCAGCCATTTCAGTGTGATGATGAGGCTAAAATCTTCAAAATACCGAAAATCGGGTGGTACCATTCTATGGTGGCTATATAAAAACGAGGACCGATATAGCCCATTTGCAATATGAAACATGCTAGGAGTAATATAAACTTCTATACCAAATTACAAAGCTCTATCTTAAAAATTGCGAGCTGTATCTTGATTTCAACAGACGGACGGACGGACATGGTTATGTCGACTTAGAATTTTACCCTGATCAAGAATACGAGGAATTCGGGAACATAAAGTCCAAGACCCGTAGATAGAAAAACGGAGTTCCCCCAGGTGGGGTGATATTTCCGGAACTGTTTAACCTCTACTTCTCCTGTATTCCACCTCCTCCAGACGGCATTGAGATCGTAACGTATGCTGACTATTGTACTATCTTGGCGTCAGATACAATCCCTAATGTTATTTGTGAAAGACTGAACTTATATTTAACCGAACTTGACATCTTCTTCCGCTCGAAGAATATGCAAATATCCGCCACTGAAGCTACGGCCACTCTGTTCACCACATGGACTGCAGAGGTGAGCACTGAGTTGACTGCCGTCGTCGATGATAGAAGAATTCCGACCACCAACTACCCCAAGATTTTTGGGGTAAAATTCAACAGCATGTTTGCGTCCGCGCATGCCACAGCTATCTGCGACAAACTAAGATGTAGGAACAAGGTCTTCATGTTCCCAGCCGACAGCATTTGGGGTGCAGATAAAGAAACCTTGTTGACCATATATAAAGCTATAGTTCGGTCTGAGGTATGTTATGTGGCGCCAATGTGTTCAGCGAATATAAGTGCAACGCAATAGAAAAATATTCCAGCCTGTCTGAATGCCGCCCTTAGAACTGCATCAGGGAGCCTCTTCATGTCTTCTGTAAACTATCTACATGAGAAGATAAAGATTCTTCCAATACTGCAACGCATTGACACGCTCTCGTTGCAGTACTTCACTGGGCGTTACCGTGAGAGCCATTTTAATCTTTATATGGTAGATAGGACTTCCCCAACCTGGCATGTTAGGAGGGATTTTCATGATGTAAGAAGAGAGGACCAACATTACAACAAAGAATCCCTAGATCAGCAATAGTATAAAGCAGGTTTGGATAGCATTTACACAGATGCAGTGGCAGATGTCATAAACAACTATCGTGCAAATGCGTTCCTCGGAGTACATCCGCCAGCTATAGCAGCTGAGGAGCGTCAGCTACCATAACAAACCAGAGAAGTTTTGCTCTACTACGCTCTGGATGGTGCAGCCGAATAAATTCCTACAGGGCAAGGATTGATGACATCTACCCAGCATGCAGCACAGGCCCGCACGATTCGCTGCACCATTTCAACTGCCCTGTCAAACCTACTCAATTAACTCCAGTAGCTTTGTGGTTAAAACTCATCGACACAGCCACATCCTTAGATTTGGAGATAGAGCCAGAGACAGATTAAGGCCCATTATTACATCCCTTCTGTAGTTAAATTTTAGCCGGTATCGGAAAGATAACACGTTTTTTGTTTTTACATGTTTCCTTTAATAATAAGTGTCAGATAAATTAAAAGGAGGTTTGTGTTCCTTTTAAAAATTAAAGTGCGCCTGAGAGTATGCTTTACCAAAAACAAGAAAAAATGGAGAGCAAATCCAAGTCAACCAATCAGATTTGAGTAAATTTGATGTGTACAATCTTTTTTGCTTGATATTGTCATATTTTTACAAAATGTAACATTTATTTTAAATGGCAGATGTAATAATAAATCTCCTCACCGGGGATAACAATTTTGAAGCGATGTGGGGGCTTAAGTGCGCTTCTACCCTTTTTGTCTAGCCAACGTACTTATAACGCACATTCTGCTTCCAAGTACATTGTCTGGACTTATAGGAAGTTGTGCACGACTAAAGGTTATTCCAGGTCACTGATCTTCCACCTGAAGGAAGATCCCCTAACACCGGGGTGTTAAGCGACCTCGTGCCTATCAGTGTACCAAGGTTTGCCATTAGGGTACTCACTGTATTCGATCGGAGCCTCGCTGATACCTGGGCACCTCAGCGAGTAGTTAGCCCTAGTTATGGTAGTGGAGGGCTATGCCATGGCTGTCCTTTTCTCATGGAAAATCAACTTAAAAATCTTAAAACCCCCTATTCCGATCTACCCTCGTCGACCACTGCTATGAACACGGACAATGTTGCACCTTGTGCGAATACCCAATCCCTGCGCGGGGACGACAATAAGACGACACTGGACAGTGTGAGTGACGCCATCAACCAGCAAAGCAGGGAGTTGCTCGAGCTCCTTAGGGATAGTGACACCCTCCGACTCAGTCAGGAGAGCCCCCCTCCATGGGACTGGGAGAGTTGGGAGGATGATGAGATGGATATCACAATTATCTTATCTCAGTCGTCCAACGCAGCTCTCTCTTGTACCGTGGAGACCACCAACCTTACGGTCGGGGATCCTGCTCCCTCAGGGGCTGTAGTGTCGGTCGATTCCGAAGCCTTCCCTATGCAGGCAGGATGCTGTTGCTTCCCTATGCAGGCAGGATGCTGTCAGTGTTCCAAGGTTTGCCATTAGGGTACTCACTGTATTCGATCGGAGCCTCGCTGATACCTGGGCACCTCAGCGAGTAGTTAGCCCTAGTTATGGTAGTGGAGGGCTATGCCATGGCTGCCCTTTTCTCATGGAAAATCAACTTAAAAATCTTAAAACCCCCTATTCCGATCTACCCTCGTCGACCACTGCTATGAACACGGACAATGTTGCACCTTGTGCGAATACCCAATCCCTGCGCGGGGACGACAATAAGACGACACTGGACAGTGTGAGTGACGCCATCAACCAGCAAAGCAGGGAGTTGCTCGAGCTCCTTAGGGATAGTGACACCCTCCGACTCAGTCAGGAGAGCCCCCCTCCATGGGACTGGGAGAGTTGGGAGGATGATGAGATGGATATCACAATTATCTTATCTCAGTCGTCCAACGCAGCTCTCTCTTGTACCGTGGAGACCACCAACCTTACGGTCGGGGATCCTGCTCCCTCAGGGGCTGTAGTGTCGGTCGATTCCGAAGCCTTCCCTATGCAGGCAGGATGCTGTTGTGGAAGAGGTTGTGGAGGAGGAAACGACGACGGCCTTCCCCATGTCCCCCTCAACTGAAGCTAATAAGTCTCGACAGAAGAAAGACAGGTACAATTACCGTAGAGCTATCTTCTACTACCAAAGATTTATCGGCAAGGACCCCTCCGTGGTGACTCAGACGGAATTTATGGAGATTGGTTTGAAGATCCAATTTGTGAGGCGTTTCGAAAGGAAATACCCTCACATTGAGAAGATCATTCTGCCAATCGACAAAATTCCGACCCCTGTAACGGCAACCTCTACAGGGAAAAACGCAAATCCTGCGTTGTCGAACTGCTCGAGTCCTTTGCGGACATCCTTGATGACTTGGACTCACACTCACAGGGGACCGGTCATAAGAAGGTAGAAAGGGCTCAACTAGGGAAGGCCAGCAATGCCGACACAGGTCTGATACCCCCACAGTCTTCTGATGGCAGGACAATCTCCGAGTGGAGATCATCGATAAGGCTGATATGGATGGGAGGATCAGCGAAACGCACTGGCTCGCAGTGGAACGGCTCCTTAGGAGAGCTATTACCTCTGATGAGGTAGACGCCGGGAAAACCGGCTTAGGTAGGGCGGTTGTCCAATGAGGGATCAAAATCCTCTATTGTCAGGATGAGGAGTCGAGAGATTTCCTTATCCAGTTAATAGAGGGTGATGGTGAACTCTGGGACGGCTACAGGCTGGCCGCGGTCCCTGCTGATGAGATACCCATGAGAATCGTAGCCACATCGTGGGTGCCTCCTCCCGACTCTGATGCAGGGGAAGTGGTCAAGATGCTGAAGAAGCAGAACAGAGGTCTCTTCGTTGATAGTTGGAGGCTTCTCAACTATTTCAAAGAGAGAGACGGCATGGTGATGCGATTCACCATTGATAGTGAGAGTGCGGACTATATTAGAGACTGTGGGGGAGTGCTGTTCTTCGGTTCCGGTGGACTTCGGTTCCGGATCTCGAAGTCGCAGTAAAGTAGTTCGGCAGCATGGCCTTCGGGTGGTGCAGATCAATCTGCATCACTGTAAGTCCGCGGCTGCCGAACTTCTTCTCTCCTTCACAGACTCTGCAATAGATATCGCTTTGGTCCAGGAACCCTATTTATATAAAAATAGGGTTTCTGGACTAAACGATAAGTACTTCTTCCTGTTCTACACGAGTAGTGGAGACAAGGTAAGAACCTGTAATGTAGCAAGGAAAAGTCTAAATCTTATTCAACTCTACAATTACAGTGATGGCGATACGACTGTAGTGAGGCTAGACGAAGTTACCGGTAGGGCTACATGCCGTATGAGGCACCCGACCCACCAAGCGATTTGGTGCGCAAACTAGTGAAGGAGACGACGGGCAATTGCAGGTTAGTGATGGGCTGTGATGCAAATGCTCACCACTTCCACTGGAGAAGCAGTGACACCAATGTGAGAGGTGAGTCCATATTCGATTTTATTTTAGTTAATAATCTACGAGTATGTAATAGGGGTAACACTGCCACCTTTAATAGGGTAAGGGAGGAGGTCATTGACCTAACCCTTACAAATATGGAAGATACAGCCATAGTGGACTGGAGAGTATCAGAGGAGTGTTCATTTTCAGATCACAGAGCGATACACTTTTAAGTTCACTATGGAAGTAAACTGCAACTGTCTCATAGGAATCCAAGGAATGTATGGGCCGCATAATAATCTCAAGTAAAATACTTTTTATACGAACTGTATTCCTTTATTTATTCAACTTATACGTCACTTTTTTGTCAATTAAAACAAAAGAAAACAAATTCAAGCCAATGAGATCTGCTGGGGGATTGGGTAAGTCTTTGCAAAATCTCCGATAATCTAAATTCGATGACTATAAAATCTCCAACATTTTAGATACCTCCATTGAAATCGAACAGGACAATCAATCTTATACAGATTTTGAAAATGATTTGGTGCGAAGGAGATTCATACGGAAATCCTATCTTATATTGGCCGCCCAACTATTGGTTACAATGGGTCTAGTTACTGCCTTAGTTTTGTGGGATGCTTTTTATGAATATATCGAAGTTCATCCCATGTTGATTTTTGTGGCTTTGGGTATATTGCTCGTAATTTCGCTATTATTGTCATGCTGTTCCGATTTACGACGCAAATCTCCAATCAATTATATCTGTTTGATTATTTTTACACTGGCGCAGACTTTTCTTTTGGCTGTCGTTAGCTGTAGATATGATACAAAAGTTATTCTAATGGCAGCCGGTTCAACTGCACTGATCTGTGTCGCTCTTTCACTATTTGCAATGCAAACTAAATGGGATTTTACACCGCTTCGTGGAGTTCTGCTTATTTCATTGATAGTTCTGCTAATCTTGGGACTGTTGTTATACTTTTTCCGCAGTTATATGCTGATGATAATCTATTGTTCAATAGGAGTATTTGTGTATTCAGTATTTATAATTTATGATACCCAGCTGATGGTGGGCGGTAATCATGCCTATGCCATTGGTCCGGATGAACATGTTTTTGCAGCATTGAATCTTTATATTGATATTTTGCAAATATTTTTATTTTTATTACATATAATTGGATGCGATAATTGATTGCATAATAAATGTTGTTATATTCTTATTTATATACTGTTACGGAATTAGATTTAACTAATCTCCGTGTAGACGTTGTTTTATTCCCCAGTACGATTTATACCAAATAAAACAGGGTTCGTTTAAGATTACGTTTCTACAATGCTTTATTTACTTTATTACACTTATTCGGAAGCGACTTTAATTACTAAGCACACAGCTCGTCTCTAGTTAGCACGCAGCACTTCTTTAACCGATCTGTTCAGTTCAACTCTTAAAACACAACTAACTCGTCATTGCTAGTTCCAACTGTATTTATATCCCAAAATCTCCTTGGTCGAGAATCCTCTTGAACATGTCTGGCAACACCTCGAATCTGTGCAGCGAACACACAGACGCACATTCGCACTAAGCGAACAACAATACTCACATACATACATGGGGGAATACAATTGGACGACAAGCACAGTAATGACGTAATTACAACAACAAACAAATGCAAGAAATAAAAAAGTAACAAACTAAACGATAATTACATGACTATGGCAAACAAACAAAAGCACATTAATAAAAGGTAATGTAACAACTAGAATGATGAAGAGAGTTCTACATGGTAGTTGTTGTTGCTTAAATAAAGTAACTGCGTAAGAAAAAATTTACGTTACAATTCAAATTTTTAAATTAACGGAAATTAAACTAAACTAACTTAAACCTATCAGTTACATTCGTAACATTGCCTCCCGCTTAAGCCTGTTCGTCCCGAATAGGCACAGTTCCCTCTCGGTGGTATGGTAACACTGCCTCCCGCTTAAGCCTGCTCCTCTTGACTAGACGCAGTTCTCGTTCCGTAGTGGTGGCAACTGATTTAGAAGTACCCTCTACTGCGTCAGCTTTGGACTTTTGCTCTTCTGGACGACGTTGCTTTCTTTCCAGGAATCTTGACGTTATACCTTCTTTCTTTGTGGTAACCTTCATAAGTGCCACCTTGTCTTCATCGGACTTGTCCTTCCTTGTTGTACTGCCGCTTTTCGATGTAACTTTCCTCGACGTACATGTTCTCTTTTTCCCCCTCGTTGCGGGATTTTTCCATTTTCCTACGGACCAATTGTCGGCGGCTTCCACCTTCAGCGTACGGACATCGACAGCTATCTCGCTGGATTCTGCCTTCGGGCGATGTTTGCTTTTCTCGTTGTAGCCCACACTTATCGGAATTTCCACATTGGACCATGTCATCACACGGTGCTTTATGTCCAGGTTGATATCGAAGGCAATCATGAAGTCTACACAAAGTATAACTTCGTCCACAATATCGGCCACTATAAAATCGAAATTTACAGATTTTCTACCCATACTTAGCCTTTGGTAGGCCTTTCCATGTACCGTTGTAGTCTCGCCTGTGGCCGTCCGTAATTTGACTCCATTTAACGGCAATACCTTCCCTTTCACCAAATCCGGTCTAATAAGGGACTTTGTTGCACCGGTGTCCAATGTCAAGGTACGCAATACACCATTGATAAAGCCTTTAAACGTTAAGTTGTGATTCTTCTGTTGGACTATGGCTATAGAGATGGTGGGACCTCCGTCTTCATCATCTGCCGGTGGCGCCTCGTGATTGGCAGAACTTTCTTTATTTGGCTCACCTGATGTCTCATTTTTCAGATTCTTGGGCACGGGTTGGTCTTCGCTTTTCGAAGGCGGTGAGGTGGATCTGGGCCTTGCTTGCCGCATTCTGCATTCTCGGGCCATGTTTCCAGTTTTCCGATAGTTATAACCAGTCTTTTTCGTTCTAGCAGCCCCTCGTTTCACACGCATTAGTGCATCCTTCAGCGGGTCGACAACGGTCTGGGAATTGTTGTCCTCAACGTCCAGCCTCCTCACGTTGTAAGCTTTAGGTTTCACCCGCATCCTCGCGGTTTCTTGGGCCAGGGCAAATGTCACGGTTTCCGCAAATGTTCCTATCGGTGTCGCAAATTTTACCTCTGGATCACGAATACCACTAGCAAATGTCTCAATCTTTATGCGGTCCACCAATGGATGTGTCTCTCCTGGATATGCCAACTGCGCCAACCGCTCTATATCAGCCGTAAAATCTTGTAAGGTCTCATTTGGCTTCTGGACTCTTCTCCTAAGTTCCATTCGGTAGATCTCTTGCTTGTGTTCACTACCGTATTTACGTTCAAGAGCAGCCATTATATCTCCATAGTTGTTCCTAGAAGCGGCGGGAATACTCTGTAATACGTCAGCAGCATCACCCTTCAATGCCATAAGGAGTGATACCGCCTTGTCGTTGTCGTTCCAAGAGTCTCTAGCAGCCACTGTATCGAACTGTAATTTGAACACATTGAAAGAGGTAGAGCCGTCGAACATTGGAGGCTTAATTTTTAACGCGTTATGGATAGCTCTCACTGGACCGCCTTTAATTTCCAGTTCCGACATTTTCTTTTCTATGCTCAGAATCTTCTCATCTTGAGCCAGAAATTTCTCGTCAACAGACAAAATCTTTTTATCCAACTCTTTAATTTGTACCTCCACGTTTTCTACTCTCTTTTCAATCACCATCGTGATGTTCTCGAGTTTCTCGTTAATTGTTCTAGAATTTACCTCTAATTTCTCTTCCATGCCCTTAGCGATTTTTCTAGAGTTCTCTTCTAACTTTTCCTCTAATTTTTTGGAATATTCTTCACTCTCTCTGGAATTTTCTTCCATTTTAGCATCTAATTTCTCTATCATTTTACTGGAATTTTCTTCAACCATTCTGCAATTTTCCGCTTTCATTTCCATCACAAGTCTGGAAGTTTCTTCATTCTTTCTAGACATATCTTCTAACATCTTACAGTTGTCAGATTTCATTTCCGCCATAAGTCTGGAAGTTTCTTCATTTTTCTTATTCATTTCCATGGAGCTACCTTCTATTTTCTTAATTTCCAGCATTATCATAGCCAGCATTGATTTCAAATCGTCACCCCTGGCAGCTACCGACGAAACTTCCTCAACGCTGGATTCGCCCTTTGCCGATAACTCGACTTCCTCCTTACCGTCGAACTCATATTAATCGATGTTCATTCCACGGCGCTCGAACTCTTCCGACAAGAGTTTTTGTAGTTCGGCCTTGTTGCCAGTAGAACACAACTCCAACTTACTTAGCTCCTTCTTCAAGTCTTCCACTCGTAGATCCTTAAACTTCATTGTAGGATGATCGTAATCTCACTTCATGACACCAATTGTTACGGAATAAGATTTAACTAATCTCCGTGTAGACGTAGTTTTATTCCCCAGTACGATTTATATCAAATAAAACAGGGTTCGTTTAAGATTACGTTTCTGCAATGCTTTATTTACTTTTTATTACACTTATTCGGAAGCGACTTTAATTACTAAGCACACAGCTCGTCTCTAGTTAGCACGCAGTACTTCTTTAACCGATCAGTTCAGTTCAACTCTTAAAACACAACTAACTCGTCATTGCTAGTTCCAACTGTATTTATATCCCAAAATCTCCTTGGTCGAGAATCCTCTCGAACATGTCTGGCAACACCTCGAATCTGTGCAGCGAACACACAGACGCACATTCGCACTAAGCGAACAACAATACTCACATACATACATGGGGGAATACAATTGGACGACAAGCACAGTAATGACGTAATTACAACAACAAACAAATGCAAGAAATAAAAAAGTAACAAACTAAACGATAATTACATGACTATGGCAAACAAACAAAAGCACATTAATAAAAGGTAATGTAACAACTAGAATGATGAAGAGAGTTCTACATGGTAGTTGTTGTTGCTTAAATAAAGTAACTGCGTAATACAAATTTTACGTTACAATTCAAATTTTTAAATTAACGGAAATTAAACTAAACTAACTTAAACCTATCAGTTACATTCGTAACAATACATATGTATGTAATTTTGTCGTCTGCCTCGCTAAAAAAAGGCGTAAGTCCGTATTATGCAAATTTTCAGGTGGAAGAAAATCCCTTCTGGAGTTTATTTTTAGAACAATTTTCTTCATTTATTTCTTGCGCTTCAATACTCGTTATTTCTTTATGTGTCCACTCTTACCAGCTTCGGAAAGTATCAGAGATTCATTCGACAGCAACATAGATAGTAATTGGGAGGATGGCAATGGCAGCATCAATGAGCAAAAGGATGCATAACCCAAAAGGCATTACAAGACCCGTTGTTATAACCTGAAGGCTGTGGTCCCACTAAGCAGCTATGGCGTGCCAACAGCTTTCCTCTGCGGATATTCTAATTCGACAGCAGCATAGATAGCAATTGGGAGGATGGCAATGCAGCATCAATGAGCAAAAGAAAGCATAACCCAACAGGCATTGCAACACCCGTTGGTGAGATGCGACAAATGCCGGGTGTGGGTACATCTTAGGAGTTGCTATGGACTCGTCCATGTAAGGTACTACAATAGGGACTATGTTTGCTGCTTTAACACAGCCTCCATTGAGCCGTCTTCATCAGAATACAAGCCACACATGCAGTCCTTGACATCAGCCGTTGCTGTTCCAATTCCTGGAAAATGTATCGTTTTTGCTATTTTATTGCAATGGACACCAAGGTAAGATCAAGGAAATAATGGATTTTATGAATCGGAAGAATGGCAAGATCGGGGTGGTGTAGGGAACCAAGCTCAACAACAACTGCCGCAGCTAGAAATCCAAACCCCGTAGAGTGAAACAGGAATTCCCCAAGGCGGGGTGATATCTCCGGAACTGTTCTTTGCATTCTACCTTTCTGAAATTCCACACCCTCGGGTCCTATTTTCGATGCCATATGCAATAGGTTTAATGTCTTCACAGCTGGCCTAGTACAGTTCTTCCATCTGAGGATTATAAACATATCCACCGCTAAATCCACTGCCACAATGTTCGCCACTTGGACGGCGGAAATGAGGCTCCCACTAAACATACTGGTCGATGGTGTACTGATTCCGACCACAAACTATCCGAAAATATTGGGTGTAACGTTCGATTGCATGTTGAAGTCGTCCGCACAAGCCACATCTACTTGCGATAATATCAGAAGTAGGAACAATGTCCTCAAGTCGCTGGCCGGTAGCACTTGGGTTGCTGACAAAGAAACCTTGTTAACCTCTTGCAAAGCAATAAGCTATGCGATGCCAGCGTGGTATGTAAATGTTAGCGTTACGCAATGGAAGAATATTTAAACCTGCCAGAATGCCGTTCTGAGGACTGCAACAGGGTGTCTCCTCATGACACCTGTAGACCACCTTCATGAAGAGACGAAGGTCTTATCGGCGCATCAACACAACGGGGTGTTGTCGATGCAGTACCGGCATGGGTGTTATCGCAGTGAACATCCCTGTCACGATTTAATGACAGGCTCGACAGGAAAGATCTTCATGATCTATAGAGAGAGAGAGAGAGAGAGAGAGGTCCAAAGATCAGCGAGTCTATCAGACAAGCTTGGATAGCTTTCACACTGATGCTGTCGTGCTGGCAGTACAAAGATACAGATTAAATGCCGTTTTCGAAGACCATTCCCTATCCATCGCAGCAGTAGAGCGCCAGCTGCCAAGGCAAACACGAATGGCTTTAGCCCAGTTAAGATCCGGACGATTTAGCCGACTCAATTCGTATTGGGCCCGAATTGATGCCACGATACCCAACACATGCCCGGCATATGGATTGGGAACACAACACACGCTGTATTTGTTTAGCTGCCCAGCCAACCCCACTCAACTGCCTCCTGATTCTATATGGACGCAACCAGTCCAAGTTTCAGAACTTTGGAGTATGGATGCAGAGGAACAAGAACCTGATTACTGAAAAAATACACGAACGAAGATATTTGCGCTGCTACAACAACAACAGCAGATCACAACGTTGTGATAACAAAAGTAGGAACAAGGTCCTCAAGTCCCTAGCCAGCAGCACTTGGGGTGCAGATAAAGAAACCTTGTTGACCACATATAACGCGATAGGTCGGTCTGTGGTAAGCTATGCGGCACCAGTTTGGTCCCCGGGATTATGTGATACGAATTGGAAAAAGATTCAAACCTGCCAGAATGCCGCCCTGAGAACAGCAACAGGGTGCCTCCTTAAGTCTTCAGTGGACCAACTACATGAGGCGGCAAAGATTCTTCCAGTAAAGCAACACAATGAGATGCTTTCGTTACAGTATTTGCTTGGGTGTTACCGTGAGAGCCATCCCAATCACCATTTGCTGGCTAAGCCCGACGCATTCAGGCATATCTAGAGAGGCAGGACCAACAATATAGGAGAGAACCCCTAGATCAACAGGTATATCAAGCAGGTTTAAATAGTATTCACACGGATGTAGTTGCCAAGGCCATAAGCAAATATAGTGTCCCAGCAAAATTTATTTGAAGTTGTTCCTTGTGAAGTAGTGATTGAATAGCTTTTTTTGAAGCAGTCCACGCAGAGTCATGAAAAATGCAGTCCGTTCTTCACATTTTGACAATGCCCGATTTGAATCCATTTCATAAAATTTTCACATTTTAAAAATTTCAAAATTTTGCAAAAAAAAACTTAAAAAGACAAAGAACATAATTTGTTTCTTGTTAATTATAATAACAGCAATATGTTTGCATCCATAAAAAGTAATTTGTATACAAAAAATAATAAAAGTGATTTCGAACTACATCTTTGTTTGTAGCCAAAGAAGTAGTTGAATCATATGTTGTTGTGATTTATTCACTACAAAGAACTAATGCAAAATGTGTGCTTAAGAAGTTAATTAGACAGTATCCTCACTGCACCATGCCCTTGTAAAAATCATGACTTCTTTCACGTAAAAAGATGTAGTCCAGAATCACTTGCACTCATGATTTAACTACTTCTTTGGCTACAAACATTTTGCTGGGGTGAATAAAGTCCTCGAAATCATCACCCCATAATTGTCACCGTCCGCAGACGGTCCGATTTCATCACCTCTGAACACCGCACATTCATCAATCATGTGAAAGCTAATTGGCCTAGTTTCAGAGAGTTCACTAATCATCGCTTCAAGGATTTGCACAATCCTTCTGATGTTCGGGTAGCAGAAAGGACGTTCCGAAACTTCATTACTGCTGCCGACGCTCGCCATATATCTGCTGTCGAATACACGAAGTGACACCAAATTTCCCAGCAGAGGCGACGGGATTAGCAAATGAGTGTGGCGAGCCCAGCCAACGTCAGTGACCCCAAAGTCCAGAAGCTGACACTAGAAGTTAACAGGTTGGTTGGTGATCATAAGGTGAACAATCGGCTAAATTATGCGAAGAATTCCAACATTTAAGGGCGAATAAATGCATCGCAGGCAACGCTTAAGTCACTCTCAAACCCTGGAAAGATGGAAGATAGGACCTCAGTCACGTTTGGCAACGTTATGCTAACTGCTCCGAAGAGGTACGCAAGTTATTTTAGTCGACAGTTCGTCGAGCACACCGGGAGTGACAGGGTGAAAAGAAGAGTACTATGTTCCATTAGATCTCTTCCTGCCGAGGAGGGAGGAACCACAACAATTTACAATGGATGGAAAGGTTAATCATCCAAAGCCCTGGGGCCCTGATGGAATCTCCATTGTAATTCTGAAACAACTGAATGAGCCAAAATTCTCAACCTGTCGCTAGCCACCCATATCACGCTTGAATTCTGGAAAATGGCAGTATGGTCCCGCTACTGAAGCGTTGTAAGGATGCCAGCAAAGGTTTATCGTAGAGACAGATTTCGCTATTGTCGATTCTGGAGGCTTTGCTCCCCACAGTGTAAGAAATCCGCATGGGTTCTATAAGCAGCACAACAGCAGACAACAGCGCTGCACGCCATCTGCACACATATTAGTCGAGGACTCAACCAGAGCAAGTCGTGTGATAGAACAGTAATGGTGGCGCTCGACATATCAAAAGCTCTCCACGCTGAGCAGACAACTCTCAGGCCAATAGGTTAATCAATTAAATGTATGTGTGCTCGCCAGTCGTACGTGGAATTCAGGAACAAGAAGTTCCAGCTCCGTAGAGTAAAACAGGGAATTCACAAGGTGGGGTGATATCTCCGGAACTGTTTAACCACAACCTCTCCTGTAGTCCACCCCCTCCAGACGGAATTGAGATCGTAACGTGTGCTGACGATTGTTCGATCATGGTTGATCTTACCACATTTTTGAGCAAATATCCATGAACATGACTGCGGAGGTGGGTTCTGAGCTGAATGTCATGTTTGATGGTAGCTTAATACCGACCACTCCAAGTCGACTGCATATTCACATCGTTCTCAGATGCCACAGCTATCTGCGACAATCTGAGTCGTATTAACAAGATCCTTGTACGATTCTCCTTTGCTGGCACCCTTCCAGCCGTTTTCGCTTTTGTCGCCCGCAGCAATTATTCTTGAGAAGGAGAATCGTACAAACCGTTTTCGCTTTTGTCGCCCGCAGCAATGATTCTCGAGTCTTTACTTCTCTCCAGCGTCAGAAATCCAGTTGCCGATCATCAGCCGTATAGTCGCCACACGGTTAGTTTAGCCGAAGAAACAGGCTCACTTTCGGAAATCCAAACGGTCGATTCCTGTTTTGTTTCGGGCTCCTAGGCATAGATCCAAGATTCGTCGTCTGTGACGATCTTATAAATTTGTTTGAAGCACCACGATTGTGACGATTCGTCGTCTGTGACGATCTTATAAATTTGTTTGAAGCACCACGATTGTTTTTATTCACAATTTCTTTGCACCAATGTCCAATTTTGCTGGATCTAGCGAGAAAAATCCATTTTTGAGGCCAGGTGTTCATGTAATATCAAATGTTAATTGGTGGAAGAAATGCCCAAGGGTGCCTCTATCTCTGTATATAACCTGGCGATCTTGCATTATCCGTTCACGTAAGGCTTTATTTTTTTTTCTGGCACAACGTCCGATTTTGTGCGACCCTCACGACCTTCGTTCTTTGTCGAGTGCCGGCCACGATTAAATCCATTAAACCAGTTTTTCATAGTGCTATAGCATGGTCCTTTAGTCCCGGCCCACACTATCGTGAATTTCATTAAAAAAATTAATGAAATTAGGCGTTCTTAAATCGAATTCCCCACTAAAGCAATTTTATGATTCTACTCTACTATGGAAGTCGATCTATAAACGCATAATTTCATGCAATTTTTTCAATGAAATCACTCTAGTGGGGACCGGGACTTATCGACATACAAAAATTTATGGTTTGTTCCAGTACTGCAAGAATCTACTAATTTTTACTCTTTTTTCCGATAACATAAAGGAAAAAATGTTATCGTAGTAAAAAATAGTAGCTTCTTGCAGGTTCTGGAACAGAGCATTAGTTTGATCGATGCACTCTTGCCGTGATTATCCACGTCGAACGTTGTGAAAAATTATCGGACGAAAATGTTGGCAAGTAAATTCCATTTTTTTTTTTTTTTTTGATTTTTTTCAAGTCACTGTAAACAACAAAACACATGGTCGTATGTCAAACTGTCCTGAGTACTTAAAGGCCTGGGTACATAAGCTACCTCGCCTGCTTGCCTTGCTTTCCCGCTTCATTTCTGACATAACGAAAATAAAAGAATAAAGAAGGCCGAACCAATTTCGAACTAGGTTGCCCTTTTCTTCGTTATTCTTTTATCAGAAGCAAGCAGGCGAGGGTGGCCCATACATTTGTCGACAGTCTCCCAGCTGTCCATCATTTTTTCACAGACAGTCGGGTTAAACAAATTTTGACATTTTCGTAAATATAAGTGAGATAATAACTGAAATGTGTGGAAATTAAAAGAACATGAACAAAAACAAAATATGTGAACGAAAAACAAAAAGAAATTGACGATTTTCATTCATAATTTTACAACTGTTTTTTGCAGTTGTCTGGATGCCTACGTCACACAGGCAAGTTTTGGGTTTTTGACAATACATGTACTCAACTGTCCTGTCATATGTAAACGCAGTGTTAGCTAAAAACTGTCAAACTTTCCAAAAAAAAGTGAAATGACGCTTTTCATGCCCCCGTATACCCGAAGAGCAGGAAAAGCTTCATCGGCCCGACAGCATGACTGATAGTGAATGGAGGCCGTTTCAAACACATTTTATATTTTTATTGTTTATTTATTTTTTAGAATTTAACAATATGTATATTTTATAATTAATTTTTGATATCAATTATTTATATGAGAGAAAATGCAGGATTACTTATATGGATAATATATAGGAATAGAGGATGGATACAAAGTAAATAGCTTATATGTATGTATGTTATATGATGTCAGTCTTAAGATAAAGCATCATTTCCAATGTAGAATAGAATCGTTTTCGTTTTTCTTGGGGAATTAAAAGAATGAAATGCAATATTGATAAATAAATTCCAGCAGATTGTGTTAGGACGCTGAAGAAGTATATATAACGGCTGGTAAGACAGGCATTTTTGAACTGAAAATAACAAGAAATTAAAATATGTTAAATTTAATATCAATAAATATATGAAGTTGTTTTGGAAAATGGGAATATTTCGACTATGGATTCAAATTGGACGTTATTCCAATGGCGTCTAACCCATTTTCAAATACTAGCTGCAAATTTATATTATTAACAGGACAAACGCTACTTACAACAATTGTGATAAGGAGGGCTATTACAGAAAATAAAACAACATCTACATATGGATTTTTTCAAATATAGTTATTTTGAATGTAACTCAGTTTTTATTTCTACTTTTTAAATATATGTTACTTTTTGTCATATACGTATGTATGTAAGTTTTAAAACTATATTTTTTTCTTTACTTTAATTATATAGTATATATTTATTTTTGTTGTTTGTTTTTTTTTTTATTAACACAGTAACGTCATCATAGATTATTGTAATATTATATTCTACATTACAGTATTTTGAGTATTTATGTAGGTTTTTGTTTTCAAATGTCCACCTCCAGCTTTATATAAAGGTTGTATTATAATGAGAAAAAACAATTGTTTAAAAATACTAAACTAAAAATCACTAGAAATTAAAACGCAAAATTATGAATTAAAATTTTAAAAATATACCAGCAGCACTGTTGCTATAGGACAGTTTTATTTGCGTCGCTAAAAATTGGTAATCTTAAAAGTTATTGACAGATATATTTTAGTGAAATTACGACATTTTTCGGGAATTTAAACCATGCGTGATCGCTAGTATTGCTAAGGATACCAAGTATTTCTGCAATTTACACACATGCGACCCAATTGCAAAGGCTGTGCAAGATAGCATTAACTTATACAGAATCCGCAACGTCTCCGAACAATTCAGTATCAAACGAGGTTTTAGAGAAGCAGTTTTCAAACCTTGTGCTGGAAAATCAAATTCTATGTGCGAAAGTACATCGAATTGACACCTTTAAAGAATCGAAAATGAATTTTTTGATCTGTGTCTGAATATTTCGTGGGCCATAATTCATCCTCTAGGCACATCCGGAAGGACAATCGAAGTTTCAGAGCTGCAACCCAAATGTCATACCAATAGACATGGACCATGTGTTACTCGGCGCTCAGTCCGAGTGTAAATACCTATAAAATCAAACGTGTGGTACAAAAACCTCTGCGGCCCTGTGGAAAGCCAATATAATCGTCAGTTAAATCACTCTCGAATGCGGGAAAGAAGAATGTTAGAACGGCTATTTCTTTCACCGTGGTGACCGTGACAGATCCGAAGAGGTGCGCGCGTCATTTTAACCGGCGATTTATAGAGCATCCCAAGAGTTATAGGGCGAAGAGGAGCGTGCTACGTTGTATAAGAGGAAAGAAGAGAAATGAAGAGATGTTAGAACGGCTATTTCTTTCACCGTGGTGACCGTGACAGATACAAAGAGGTGCGCGCGTCATTTTAACCGGCGATTTATAGAGCATCCCAAGAGTTATAGGGCGAAGAGGAGCGTGCTACGTCGTATAAGAGCTCTCTCAACCGAGAGGTATCATCACAAGATCAGAAGTAGGAACAAGGTTCTGGCAGCACTTGGGGTGCTGAAAAAGAAACCTTGTTGACCTCGTATAAAGCAATAGGCCGATCTATGATAAGCTATGCGGAGCAAATCTTAGCGCTACGCAGTGGAAGAATATTCAAACCTACCAGCATATCGCCCTGAGAATTGCAACAGGGCGCCTCCTTCATCATGGAGAAGCTAAGATTTTACTAGTAAACCTACTCGGGTGTTACGCCGTGATCATCACTGCCACGATCTAGTGGACATGCTTACGCCACCCAGGCACGACAGGAAAGATCTTAATGATCTGTAGAGAGAGATCCAAAAGTATAAACGGATTAGAATAGCATTCATACTGATGCCGTTGCGCAGGCAGTATAAATGTATTGTGTGAATGTCGAAGACCACCCGCCACCCATCGCAGCAGAAGAATGCCAGCTGCCAACTGCAACACGAGTGGGTTTAGCCCAGTTATGATTCGGACAATGCAACCGACTCAATTCATATTAGGCCCGAATTGAAGTCACGATTCCCAACACATGCTCTGCATGTGAATTCGCACAACATGCTGCATTTGTTTAGCTGCCCAGCTAACTACATTCACCTGTCTTCTAATTTTTTATGGGCGCAGCTAGTCCAGGTTGCAGAATTTTTATGTATTGATACAGAGGAACCAGATAACTAAATAAAATATACAGACGAACATGTTTGCGTTGCTACAACAGCAACAAATATGGCCCTAACTCCACTCACCTGTCTCCTAATTCTTTATGGGCGCAGCCCGTCAAGGTTGCAGAATTTTTATGTCTTGATACGGAGGAAACGGAACCAGATAACTGAATAAAATATACAGACGAACATGTTTGCGTTACTACAACAATAACAAACTTGGCCCTAACTCCACTCGCCTGTGTCTAATTCTTTATGGGCGCAGCCAGTCCAGGCTGCAGAATTTTTGTCTTGATACGGAGGAAACGGAACCAGATAACTGAATGAAATATACAGACGAACATGTTTGCATTGCTACAACAACTAATATGGTTCTTCGAAGCTGGATGCAGCAATCTGGCCTGTCCTCCCTCCTAGGATTGTATAGCTATCACTCGACAAGTTTGGGATGAAAATCACTGTGGGCCTTATCACGGGCTACTGAGATCTCTAACTTCAAAATGACCACAATGGAACAAAAGGTCTCCGAGTTAAGCAGTCAAACAGATCATTAGATGGTTGTGGATCCTTTAAGCTAACCTAAGATCGATCTATCGAAATAGTTTAGCCTTTCACAAATGACATCAGGGAAGGTACCCGACGCCAAGTTCGTACAATCATCCGCATATGTGGCTTCCACTTCTTGTCCTTGAATTTCGCTCACGACTGCGGTCTACACATGTCATTGATTATACAACGTTTCAAACTTAACCGGATGGTAGTTTGCACGATGTCCTCAGTGATTGACAGTAGGTCTGTACGATAACTTCGCAAGTGAAAAGTACTTGCAAGTTCTCAGTAACGTCTCTCCACCAATTTTACTCTCTCGCAGCTAAAAATTTGCAGATTGTTATCGAACAGCAATTTGCAAAAACTTGCGGAAAATCAGGTGATTTGAAGAAGATGTTGGCGGAAAAGATTAAATAAATAAATAATAAAATAAAAAAGTAGTCACCACAAAACTGGAAAATAAGTTATTTTATTTACATTATCGTTTTCCATAATTTATTTAATAATTTTTCCCTTTTTTATTTCTATTTACTTTAATAACCAAACGTTTGTTTATGTTTTTGCCAAGAAGTCCGCCACAAAACATTCGAATTAAAATCAGCTGATCAAACTTGCAAGTTCTTACAAGAAAAAATTTCCTTGCAAAAACTTGTAAACAAAACTCTCGAAAGCTCTCCAAAATTCTCTCACTATTGTCTCCAAATTCGCTCTCTTTTACTTTACAAGTTTGTTATCGAACAGCATTTTGTAAAAGTTTGTGCAAATTTGTACAAACTTTTGGGTTATCGTACAGACCTAGTATCAAAGGATTTTTCTAAGTTGGGCGCCACCATTACGGCAGCTATTGTGTGAATGGATTTCTCATAGTAAATCCCCCATCTATTGAAGTTTGTTGTTGTTGCTACGACATAACACAATACGGCACATATTTCCTCCTTTCCAGATCAACCCACAACTTTGAGCCCAATTGAACTGTGGGGTTAGGTCAACCTGTCGAAGTAGCGTCTATACGCATCTCCCAATTCATATCCCTTTATCTCACCAAATCGCCACACACAATACTCGCTATCTCCATTATCATACCTTACCAGCAAACCAATCGCACCGACATCGTAACAAAATCGGAACAAAATTCGGACGCTATGTCCGATGTCGGATCCGAAATCCTAACGATATCTTAACGAAAGTTGTATGAAGTGGTTAACATAATTTCGGAACAAAATCGTATCAATTTCCGTCTGAATTCAGAACGAAATCGGAAAAAAATCCTTGGGAAATTGGGATGTCGAATTTTTTTCTTGCGAATTTTCGTACAGATTTCCGAACGATTTCGGAATAATATCGAATGAAAATTTGAGGTACCTTCCGCATCTTCGTAAAGATTTCTGAACGATTTCGGAATAATGTCGTATGAATATCGATGGAAAAAATTTTTCTCTGACGCCTTTTTCATTGATCAATTTTTCTTTATGTTTTTATTTTAATATCAAACCAACTCCTTGCTGTTAGATACATACAAGACTTGGTTGTTGTGCTAAGGGAAATTTGTTTCCGACATTTCGCTCCGAATTCATATCGAAATCGGAAGAAAAACATTGACACATTCGAAAGGAAATTTAATTCCGATATTCTGTCCGAAATCTGAACGAATCCCCTACGAAAAATCTTATAGAAATCTGTACGATTTTGCTTCCGAAATTGTTCAGATGTGTCGGACATCCGACATTTGGTTTGCTGGGTTATTATACACTCAGCCTTCAAACCAAACCCGTTCGTGGGTATTGATTTGGTTACGAAGTTTTTCGGCAAATCACACACACGCGACCCGAACGCAAAGTAAGAGAGCAAATGTTTTGATTTTTTTACTTCAGTCTTGTACTGAATTTCATACAAGCAGGTTGATGCCGCTTTATTTGTTTATTTTTGGGTACACAGAAAAGATTTTGCAGTTGTACAGCAAATATGTGGAGGGAAGAATTTGAAAATGATTTTTGTTTTGTATTAATATTTTTAATGACGCAGAATGCCTCGTCTGCAATGCAACAATAAAAAATGTATGTATGCTTAGAAAGTCTTAAAAAATCATTTTTATAAACAGTTTGTTTTTTCTCTCAAAAAAATTAACATATGAAGAAAAATACTTTTTAAATTATTAAGTTATTTATATTATTTTTAATTTAAGTCATACAAAGCGAACGCGTCAACAATATATTTTTCATTTCACACTCAATATGAAAATCATCACCCTGTTCTGTCAGTGTAATTTTACCCACACATAAACAATTTAAGCGCTCGCTCTTCTTGGTCGGCTATGCTTCAAACTAACAAGAACGTATAAATATTCGCGCGAGGCACCAAAATGTACCTCATCAAAATAATGTTTTTACAACCCAAGTATGTTTGGACGAAATCCGTTTGAGACCATTTGGAGTCTGTCTGGCTGGCTGGAGGGCACACTAACTGTCGAACGGATCAACTGACAGCACATGGACCGTTTGAGAAAACGAAATATAAATGACTCACCGTACCCCGAAAAAGACATTCCTAAACGTATCAAATTCCAAGTGTAATAACCTCCAAACTGTCAGTGTCAGTTTGAGTAACACTAAAAATTCAGTCGCTTGGAAGTTTTAAAACTCTCTGGACATTTAAACAAAATGTTGTTTCTCACGGAGTAAACAGGTTTTTTGATTCCAAAAATAGAATAGAATAAATATTTATAGTTTGAGTGGAGTATTCCCCCATTGGCTCAACTTCATTTATTACCCTCTATTACAGAGAGTAATGTTTTTCAAAACGAACTGACAGTGTTGCAAAATTTTTCTGATCGCTACCAATATCATGATTTCATCCCGGCGAAGGGAATTATCAATTGGCTTCTCAGTTTTTGAAATGATGCCTTTTTAGCGAAAAACCGAACTCTTTAAGTGTCAAGTATTCTCATATGAATGAGAATCACACTCACTTTTCGGCTTTTCCAAAGAAACACCAAAATCAAAATATTTTGCAACATGTCAGCACGTATCAACTAAGAATTCTTCGAATTCTGTGAGTTGAAAAGAAACACCAACACAGTTGCCTGTGAGGTAGTTATTGGAATTTTGTTTTTTTGTTTGAACTTCAACAATAAACAAAACAAACAATAAATATTTATATTTTTATCTCACAAAAGTTATTATTCATAAAGGCATGCTTACCGATTTGAAAATAAAATAAATAAATAAAAAAACAATAATTCAACTAAAAATTCTTTGTAGTGTCACAACTACATATATATTCGAAAAAATAATAAAAAAAAAAAACAATTTCAAAAAATATTATATATTAACTAAGGAAAATAAACTTACAGTTAAATACAGAGCTACACTTACTTCAAACACAACTCATATACGTAGTATGGGAACTAAACTATTTGCAATATTATTACATTGTATACTAGAAACTATTACAAGTTATGGGGGATAGATAAGAAAAATAAAACGTTTTTAAGTTCAAAAATTTTATTTAAATTTCTTTGTTATTATTTCGGTTAAATTTCAAATTGTAATATATATAAAACATAATTAGGGGTATTTTGTTTTTCTAAAAGGAGCTTTTTATTAGTTTTAGTTTCTTAATGGAAAGACATAATGTGTGTATGTATATAGTTGTAGGATTTGTCTATTATGTGTAATACTAGAGTAGAAAAAATAAATAGATTTAATATTATATTTAAAAAAAGTAGATTAAAGAATACTATATACGTTTACATGAATTAAAATCATCAGCGTAAAGTGCCGCTTTTTATAGAAAAGGAAAAAACAGAAATCAAACCTTTTTTTCAGTTGAATTCAATTTTGGTTTCTTTTTTAAAATTTCTGTTCGCAATTGTTCGAGACTAATGGTGAGTTGGGAAATTTGTGAGGTTATGTTTTTAACTTGTTCTTTTTTGTTTTATTCATCAGTTTGATTTTGCAACATCTAAGCGCAGTGCTGTAATGAAAAATATAAAAAAAGGTTATTAAAAATTGTAATAACAAGTAAAAAATATCAGTCGGCTTTGCCAACAGAATTATACCCTCAATATACATATGTGTATTGAGACTTTCATCTATGGATAAATCGAACACCGTGGTCCGACCAGCGGCCGCCACCACAGTGTACATATTTTTAAAGTTTTTCTGTGTTGAGAACAACTTATACGGAATGCCTGTCTCCGAATTCTTTAGGTCCGTGCTGGGACGCAGGAGAACCCAGGACCAATATGGATGTGTTTAGTTTGCCACATCCGTTTCCACCACACTCAAACTTCGGAGATATGCAATAGATGCCTGTGGTGGGTGCATCTCATGGGTTGTTCTGGACTTGTCCATGGGACTATGTTGCGGTATGCTGCGTGATCACAGCCCCCAGCGATCATCGTCGTCAGATTGCGAAGCTCCCCCGCAGTCCCCACCAACAGCAACCGTACACGCAGCAATAACCATCAGCCGTTGTTGTACCAATCCCAGAAAATGCATCTTTTTTGCAATTTAATTGCAATGGACTCAGAGGTAAGATCGTGGCAATAGTGAACTTCATGAATCGGAAGAAGATCAAGGTCGCGGCGGTGTAGGAAACCAAGCTCAACAACAACTGCAGCTTGCAGCGTTGTGGTGGTTACAACGTACTGAGGAAGGATCGCACCAGAAGTAGAGGTGGGGATTAGCTTCCCCATTGCACCAGTCTGTTCAATACAGACCTATCACGCTTGAGCCTAACTCTAATGACCCGTACATAGAATGTATGAGGGTAGCAGTCATGTGTGGAACTGCCGAGATAGAGATGCTAAACGTATACATCCCACCGGTAAATAGCTGTATCACAGTGTATAAGCCTGACATTAGCCCGCTTTTGGAAAGTCCTAACCGTCTGGTCTTGGGGGACTTTAATGCGCATCATGAGATGTGGCATTTGGTCCTTGGAAACGACCAGAGGGGCACAGCGTTGGCTGAGCAGATTGATAGCCTTATGTTTTTCTCGGTCAATGAGGACGCCCCTACAAAAATTAGCGGAGAGTGTCACATTTCGCCAGACATAATCATCATGTCCCCTGGTTTGACAAATGACGTCACCTGACAAGTCGTCGTTTCTCTTGGGTCAAAACATCTAACCATAATTGTCTCCATCAGCAAACCGATCGATTTCATCACCTCTGAACGCCGCACTTTCATCAATCATGGGAAAACTAATTGGCCTAGTTTTTAGAGAGCTCATCAATCACCTCTTCAGAGATCTGCCCAACCTTTCTGATGTTCGGGTAGCAGAAAGCACGTTCGGAGACATTATCACTGCTACAACCGCTCGTCAATATCCGAAGTGAGACCAAATTTCCCAGTAAAGGCGGCGTGATTAGCAAATGAGTGTGATGAGCCAAGGAACTGAAACTGGAAGCTAAAAGGTTGTTCAGTGAGCATAAATCATCCGAAGAGTTGTGGGCAACGGTGAGGTCATTCCTGAACCCCTGGAAATAATGAATATTGGACCTCATTCACGTTTTGCGACGTTACGCTGATTAATCTAAAGAGGTGCGCAAGTTATTTTAATCGACAGTTTATCGAGCACCGCGGGGGTGACAGGTCGAAGAGAATAGTACTACGTCGCATTAGATCTCTTCCTGTCGAAGATGAACCACCACAATTTACAATGGATCATGTTACGAATGTCATCCGGAACTCTAAATCGTCCAAAGCGTTGGGCCCTAATGGAATTTCCATGGTAATGTTGAAACAGTCGTATAAGCCGGGAGTTGAGTATCTCACCAAAATTCACAACCTGTCGCTAGCCACCCACATCGTCCCTGAAGTCTGGAGAATGGGCAGCTGTCGCTACTGAAGCCAGACAAGAATGGCAGCAAAACCGTACAGACCGATTTCGAAAACAGCACAGCACGACAACAGCGCTGCACGCCAACTTCACACAAATTTGTCGAGGACTCAACCAGCGAAAACCGTACGATAGAACAGTGTTGGTGGCCCTCGACTTATCAAAAGCCTTTGATACTGTCAAGCACTCCAGCCTGTTTGAGGACATTAAGGAGACTACACTCCGACTAAGTTTGAAACGTTGGTTAATCAATTATATGTGTGGACGCTAGTCGTACATGGAATTCAGGAACAAGAAGTTCCAAGTCCCGTAGAGTATAATAGGGAGTTCCCCAAGGTGAGGTGATATCTCCGGAACTGTTTAAACTCTACTTCTCCTGGTACCTTCCCTGGGAAGGCAACAGGCACAACTGGGAACACATGATACGACGACGAGGGAGAAGTATGAGATTCAAGGAGTGGATGGAAATGAGATTAAGGAATTTTATGAAGAACTGGTGAGGAACAATGCGAAAGAGGAGAATATAACGTATATACGCAGCAAGTATACTCAAGAAACAATAAGAGCGAAGCAATCCAACCACATGACTACGAGAAGAAATCCCTTTGAAGTGGCGAAATATCATTGTTATTCCATGGAGAACAATGTGGAAGAGTTACAACGACTTGATTACGAAGGAAAAAATATAAATGTTTGTGACAATTATGGTTGGACAGCCCTCATGATGGCGACTTGTGAAGGTCATGTAGAGAGAATTGGGAATTGACAAAGACATCAAAGATAAATATGAACAAGTTCCTTCAAGCCCTGGCAGGCAGCACTTGGGATGCAGCGTAACCTCGTTGACCACATTAAATGTGATAGGACGTTTTGTGGTAAGCTGTTCGGCGCCGTTGTGGTCCTTGAATTTAGTGCAACGCAACCTCTCAGAATTTCGTCCTGAGAACTGCAACATAGTGCCTCCTCATGTCTTTCGTGGATGACCTACATGAGGAGACAAAGATTATTCCAGTACAGCAACACAATGGCATGCTTTGTTGCTGTATTTGCTCGAGTATTACCGTGAATGTTTAGGATGACATTCACGGTATGGTGGATATAGGACATATGGTGGATAGGACTCCCCACCCACACCCAGGCTTGTCAGGGGGGATCTTCATGGTCTACAATGTAAGGTCCAACGTTACAAGAGAGAACCCCTAACTATCGCGTGAATGCGATCCTCGGTGAACATCATCAATCGCTGCTGAGGAGCTTCAGCTGCCACGACAAAACCAGAGTAGTTTTGGCTTGACTACACTCGGGATGGTGAAACTGTCTAAATTCCTATAGGGCCAGGATTGATGACACCATGCAAAACATTTGCCCACCATGCGGTACAGGCACGCATGACACACTGCACCTTTTCAACTTTCCTGCCAAATCTACTCAACTAACTCCAGTAGCTTTGTGGTTACAACCCATCGGAGCAGCCACATACCTAGAAGTGGAGATAGACCCAGAGCCAGATTAAGCAGTAAAATGAACTTACAAATATTTCATATGCTGCTACAACAACAACTTAAACCGTCAAACGCTTTCTGTGATCATATTTTTAACTATTTAAACTCATGTTTTTAATTTCTTTTATGATAAAATTACTTACTTACCAATTTTATTTTGTTTGCTCGTACATTAGATTTATATTTGTGTGTGTGTGTGTTGTCACGTAACGGCCAAATATTTGGTCATTTCTGTTTGTATGTATATAAACAACTACTTATTCCATTTTTTTTCTAGTATTGACTTGAAACGTAGATTTAAAAATATGTAAATGTCCACTAACATCAGGTTGTTGTTTTTTGTTGATATTTGTTGTTGTTATTTTGTGTTGAATTCTTCAGAAGTAATCATCTTCTTCGAATTGTAAGTTTTCATTCTAGGCATCATGACTGGCTACTGATTCTAAATCGCTATTATCTTCGCTGCCGGTTGCTTCGGTGGGATCGCCCATAGCAACACGGGCATATTCATCAGTATCAATGCTTTTACAGAAATGTATGGCATATTTGAGTTTTTCCATTAGAACGGCCTGAAAAGAAAGAAAGAAAGAAGGAAGAATTGCGGAAATTGTCCAATCAAAGAAGACGGAGGGGTTTAGTTACTTTGCATGAATATCTGGGCATTTTCAATAAAAAGAAGCAGGTATATGATTCGGGTAAAAAGTGATCGGGCGGATTTTTCTCCAAGACTTGTAAAACAAAGTCACGGCCTCTAAAATCGGCAATGGTCCTAGGCAAGCGTGTACGACCCCATACGAAACGTAAGAATAAAGAACGTTCCTGAAATTTTGAAAAAGAAAATTTTAAAATTGCGACAATATGTTGCTCGTTTTTAGCCACTTTACCTGATTTGAAAATTCTTCCATAACTTCCCAGAACCATTGTACCAAATCGGAATTGGGATCAAAGCCTTTATAGGTGGCCACAGATTTCAATAAACCTAGCGGTATATCCGGTGATCCACATACCATAGCTTGTAACTCGGCTGCCGAGAATAGAGAGAGTAGAGGGACGGGTATTACTTTGGACATGCCATCTCGTACTGCCTTAACTTGTTCATCGAATTCATGTAAACGGAAATTCAAGGCAAGCCGAACATATTCATGGCGATTTTGTGATGTTATGCGTGTATAACGTGTCGATAGTGGTACTTCATGGCCCTTGGCCGATGATGTGGAAAAGGGTAATTCTAGGGTACTGAAGACTTTCGGATCATCATCCATGTTACGTATGCACAATAAGCCGGCTACATAATCACGATCCACCTCAGTAAGATCTGATGGTCGTAATTGTTCACCAGCCAATTGGCGCCACACGGGTTCCGCAAGACTGTGTGAACAAACAAACAAAGAAGATAATTTAATTATAAATTCCATAGAAAGACTTACTTTGTCAAACTTACTTCAAACTAAGCGGTGAACCTGTCCTAACAGCAATACCCATAAGAACACCCAAAAATCGGAACATGTTCATTTGCAAAACCGACGTCAATGTAGGATCTAACAAGAAACAATCACGATTCGCACCAGCCTCGCCGCGGCCATTAGGCGTACCAATGAGGAGTGGTACACTACCGTTTTGCAACTCATCACACATTTCCGCAATCGATTCACTATAACCACCACCACAATCATCTACGGATTCACCAACAAATTTCACTTTCCACACCCGGTGGGGCAAAGATAAAGCCTCCTGAGTAAGTAACGGTAACTTTTGTACCATTTGTCCGAAAACACTTTTCATGCCATCCACCCCGGCCAAACCATTGGCAGATTTATTGCGTGACCGTTTCACCTGTATACGATTTAACTCAATGACTGGTCCATGTTGTTTATCCCTCACCATGGTGGTTTGTATGACTTTGCGGAAGGCAGCCTCCTTTATGGTGTAAACTAAAACATCTTTTAGAGCTCCTAGGCTAAGATCACCTGAAACAAAAGGCAAACACATCATTACATCCAAACATCTATGAAAATGTTGAAAACTAAACAAACCTGTAATTGGCAACATGGCCAAACAAGGACACAAGAGCTCTGAAAAATGATGTAGCAGTACTAAACGTGCATGCAATGCTTCTGGTGGCAAATCTCGAACCAAATCATATTCCAATGGCGGATTTGGTGGTGGCCTAACTCGTTCCGACAGTTGTGACGTGGAAAGTGCCAGGGTGTGGGCCGATCCGCATGTAACTTTAACAATGTGTTTTCCCACCAATGCATGTACCAAACGAGGCCTTTGAATGGCACTAACCGTACCATCTCCCAGTTGACCTTCATCGTTATCACCCCATGTATACACTTCACCATTATCCGTACAAGCCACACAATGCAGGGATCCCGTAGCAATTGAAACCACTTTCTTACCCTGCAAAGCTGCCACCTTTTTAGGTCTCCGTACATGATCCACAGTTCCATGACCAAGACGATGAAAATCTCCTTTACCCCATGTATAAACAGCTCCAGATTTGGTAAGGGCAACAGAAAATTGAGAGCCACATTCCACCTTGATGACACCCAAACCCGAAAGACTTTCAATTTTGACGGGTACCTTACAGCCATCAGAACCACCTCGACCCAATTTGCCATAATCTCCATCACCCCAACTCCAAACATTGTCATCATCGGTAATGCATAAAGTTTGCGCATCACCGGAACCACAAGCAATGTCGATGGCCCGATAACCCAAGAGGGCTTCCACCAATTTGGGCCTTAACTGATCTTCCGAATCACCATGACCCAAACGACCATAACGTCCTTTGCCCCAAGTCAAAACGTGACCCGAGGCTGTAATGGCAGCTGAGTGCGCACTACCGCAGGCTATATCCACAATGCCAATACCGGTAAGATCTTCAATTAGTTTTGGACGATCATAGCCCATGCGGTTACCATGGCCCAGTTTTCCATCTTCTCCTTCACCCCAGGAATAGACTTCGCCATCTGTTGTTAGGGCCAGACAATGTTTACCGCCAGAATTGACAGCCACCTTCTTTACGAAAACATGTTGCAACGATGCAACCAATGTGGGAACTGCCCAGGAATCCGTACCACCCACACCCAGTCGCCCACCGCAACCATAACCGGTTGCAAAGAGTTTTCCATCCGGTGTCACAGCGAAAAGAGTTTGTTCTCCTCCAGCCAGTTGAACCGGTCGTAATAAACTTAAAGCTTCACATGGAGTTGGTGTTTTAATGCGACTTCCTTCTAAACCACCCAATTGACCACGATGATTATGACCCCAGCCGTAAATGGTACTTGCCCCACCCCATGAAAGGGCCCAATCATCGGGACGTCTGTTAAGCCACTGCAGCAATTGGCTGTCATGTTCGGTCTTAAAGAGATTATGATCTTCATGCATAAACTGTAAATGTTCACCCGCACTTGAGCTGGGAGTCATGGGACCTCCTGAAGCACCACCACCGCCGCCACATGCTCCTCCTGACTCCTGCAATGACAATGTCATAACCGTATCTATATACTGTATCAAGCTACTAGTGCTAGGTGTTAACGTATTTACCATGGCTGTCAGACAAGGTTGTGGCGATGGATTGGTAGCTGTACTTGTCGATGATCCCAGGGACGTTGTTGAGTTCATCATTGAAGATCCTCCCGGTTGAGGTGTATGAGCCTGCGAGTGTTGTGTCGGCTGTGGCATCATTTCGGCAAATTTCTTTCGCACTTCCATGCAAAATGCTTTTGGCAATTCGGTTCGTTTTATCAGAGATTGGGCCACTCGAACAGCAATGCAGTAACGTTTAAACCACGCCCATTTGTGTACATCGGCAGGTGGTAACACGGCGTCCAATTGCATATCACAAGCAAGGGCTGCCAAAGTTTTGAAATAATCCGAATGCATGAGATGGATACCTCCCCTCACCTGTGGTTCTTCATATTCATACTGTCGCAATAGTTCCGGTATCAAAGGCATTAGTATGGGATTCAATGAGGCATCCAAAGGTTTGGGAGCATGTTTTGTCAGCAGCACAGCATGTAATCGTTTCAAAGACCATATTCTTTGAGTTGTTGTTAGGGAATTTAATTGAGCACAAGCAGCCAAGGCCGCAGCCAAACGCAGCATAACACTATTATTATGGGGACCCAAACGCTCGTCCAACAAAGCCATCACCAATGGCATCGAAGGTTGTGAGAGCACTGCACGATCTGAGCCTCGTTCATTCATTGTAGTGGCCGGCATTATGGCATGTACCCAAAAACGCCATCCCCAACCATTCACGGAACTGTCAGAGGTGAATTTCCATTTCATTTCGTCGCCAGGTATACGTATCTCCGAAGCCCATTGGGCAAATTCACGTCCAGAACGCATGGCGATAACACGACCCGAACCATCCATAATAACCAAAGGATCGTTGCGTTTTTCTGTTGAACAATTCGAATCGAATTCGAGACGTAAAGCTTCAGCCCCTGGTATCTTAACATGGCCGGTTGTGGTAACATTATCAACATAAGGATGACTGCTTTCTTGCATCACCGGCTTTGGAACTTTACCCAAACTATAACGTGATGTGCAGAGATCTTCCAATTCTGTTATGCATGTCTCCAAAAGCATAGCACCAATTGTGGGGCTATTAGAACCTAAAGCTATAAGGGTTTCGGCAATGGTTTGTGCAGTACTTGAGGGGCCAGTGCGACCAGCAACACTTAGTTTTAATAATTCCACCAAACTCTTGGCCTCAGATTCTCCCAGTAGAGAGGTAAAATCATCCAATCCCGTAAGGGATGTTTCATTTATCATTTCCTCTTGATTGTTCATCGTCGCAGCCATAACAGACATTGCAGAGGCTGACATTTTTGAATGTTTGTGCGGTGCAGTGCTAGATAAAGATGCTGATAAGGACATGGAACCTGTTAAGCTGTGGAAAGCACTCAGATCCGAGCGTATTCGCTCCGAACCTCTATCCAAAGTAGAAGAACTTGGCATTACACTGTTGGGTATTTCAGCTTCTGGTGAAGGTTCATGTACTGCTGGGTCAGAGGCATCAGCCAATGCCTCTCCACCACCTTGAGCTATAACTTCATTGGTATTATTGACAATTTGTTGTTGGCTACTTTGGTTACTGAGGGTATCTCTCACACCACCCATCAATCCACCTCCTCCTCCCCCTCCGCCCGCTTCTGAATCAATATCACTGCTCAGTCTTTCATTTAAATTCACTTTACTATGACTAGTTAAGGCGGCCACAATTAATTGTCGGGCCTGTAGAATGCTCATGGCATTGAGAACATAATTCAAGGCAGTTTGTCGTGCCCCATTGGTTTCCAACGATAGTAGGGTCTCACTTAGGCTAGCTTTAGTTGGGGTTTTACTATTTGCACTGCTGCTGGATGGTGCCACACAGACTGTTGGCTCGGCATCATATATACCCAAACTTGTACCACCCAAAGGATCTTTGGTGGTGGCAAAAGGTACGGGACCTTTCTTTTCATCTTCCGATGGTGATTGTGGTAGACCCCAAGCAATGGAATGGGAACTGCCACAAGCAACGCGATTTACAAACACTGAATCCAAACCAATTACCAAGGCTGGTTTTTTATTCACCACAGTGTTACCAGAACCCTGTTGGCCGTGATCATTATCACCCCAGGCAAATACCTGGCCGGTGTCAGTAACAGCCAAGCAATGTAGAGCTCCCACAGCAACATGTATCACCTTTCGTCCCCGCAGGCCTTGTATTGGTTGAGGTTTGCGAACATGTTGATCACTACCATGACCCAGCCGATAGTAATCACCTTTACCCCATGTCCATACTTCTCCAGTGCGTGTCAGAGCAAGGCTAAATTGTGCTCCACATTCTATTTGTATGACACCAATACCACTCAAACGTTCGATTTCATGGGGAACCGATGAACCTTCAGAGCCACCTCTACCCAACTTGCCAAAATCACCATCTCCCCATGAATAGACGGCACCATCCTCTGTTAGTGCCAACGTTTGGGCATCTCGACTTCCACATGCCACCTGTATCACCCTCTTGCCACTTAGACCAGCCACTAGCTTTGGTTTTAATTGTGTTGCATTATCTCCATGACCCAAACGCCCGTATTCTCCCAAACCCCAGGTATACAATTCACCTGCAGATGTTATGGCTGCACTGTGCGATGAACCACAGGCAATATCTCGAATCTTCTTTGAACGCAAAGCTTCAATCATTTTTGGCTTATCCATTGTCAAACGGTTGCCATGACCCAACTTGCCATCTTCACCCTCACCCCAAGAGAACACTTTACCATCCAAAGTTAAAGCCAATGCATGTTTGCCACCGGAATGAACAGCTACTTTCTTAACAACATATTGATGTAAAACTGGAACTTGTCGCGGCACGGAAACATTGGCACTGGTTCCCAGACCCAAGCGGCCATTGGTCCCCTCACCACAGGCATAAACTTTACCATCTTGAGATACAATAAACAGGGACTTTGAGCCACCAGCAATGTGTATGGGTCGCAAACGGCTAATGGTTTGTGAAAATGTGGGTACCTTTACTTTCGATCCCTTAAGGCCACCCAGTTGTTCTTTATCATTCAAACCCCAAACCATAACGGTGCATGGTGGATCACTCAGCGATGACGATTTGGGATCTGCATATGATGTCATGGAAAGATTTTGATTGGAATCTGATAGGTTGTCATATTCACAAGCCAAGAAAGAGGCATTCATTAGCATTAAATCCAAATCGGTTTGCTTACGTCTTCCAACTATATTCAGGGAGTGGACCTTACACTGGATGCCATTGTTGCGACACTGTTTAATGACTATTTCAATCCAGGGATAATATTGTCTTACATCTGTCATTAAAGCCACTGTGGTATCGGTAATCTTTATTGATATCCAGGAGTATTCTTTCAAATTGCCAATACTGTCACCAACCCTTGTGACAACCAAAGATGGCATGTGGGAGTGGTCACTGGGACTAACTGTGATCGATAGACTATGCACCAAGACATTTTCATGCATCTCCAGTCGTATCCAATGTTTTCCCTGGGTACTTGAAGAACTTTGCCAACAATTGGGGCTGCGGTCTAACAAATGTTTGGCCGTCGATTCATTGGAGGATACACTTAGTGAACGTATACATCTGGACCAATCTTCAATTAGATCACTTGCATTTGGCACTGTGTGGCTATTCAAACCCAAAAGTGTGCAACCTTGGGCAGAGGTACCTACTGTTTCAATGTCATTTATGGAACCCTTCCAGCCAGGATGTTGGGGGAAATCAACACAAACATTTTTACCATTCACAGCTGTGACAGTACCCACACTGCCACGCATGATATTTCCCCATTTGTATCGGGGAGCTGCACGCATGCGTACCTGTGAACCAATTACCACCTGAGATGATGTTGCTCCACTACCGCTTTCCATACTAGCCACCGAAGAAGTGCTCAATTTATCCACGGGTTTTTCCAACAACTCAATATGGACAAAACATACCCAATAAGTATTACCATGCAGCTGCCAATCTACCTGTACATTAAGATCATGTAAACCCTCTGTGTCCACCTTCAACACTGTACCAATATCGCCTTGCTTAATTTCTTCAAAATCACGACAACAACGCACAATCATGCCGGGACACACTAAACCGCGTACATACATGGCATATTGGTCGGCTGTTTGGAAATCTTTACGAGTTTGATATTTAAATTGATGATCTTGCACTGAGGACCCCTCTACGGTGTCCGAACTGGTATCAACACTATCATTATCTGAATCACATTCAGGATCTTGTATCGTTAGGGATTTTTGATGGGAAGCAATAGTAATGCCACCAATGCCGACCACTGCGTCTGATGATGATGGTGTAGGTCCCATTAAATCTGCCGGATCATTGTAATCTGTCGGATCAATGGTATTATTACAAATATCAGGATGTTCTAATATCCATTGAACAATTTGTTCGGGTGTGGGCATCAAGGGATAGACGGTTAATTGTTTAACAGCCAATTCTACAGATTTCTTGCTGAAACCCATTTCCATAATTTGTGAGATGAGAGACATGGATGAGTTCATTGTGGTATCGGAATCTTTAATTTCAATATTTGAGGGAATACTGGTTGAGCTGGTGCCAGTGGCTTCATCATATACTCCCATATTATAGATGGGAGTACCATGGATCATTGTAGCATGCATTGAGGGCATTGCGGCACCATTACGCGAGGAGGAGGAACAGTTATCATTGAGTTCCGAATGGACATGAGATGCCAGGACTTGGGAACAATTTAAAGCTGCCGTTGCCAATTCACTGTAGGTGTAACAAGCCTTAACGGGTGAGGGTTGGGTGGCTCTTATCAATATACTTTGAATAAGTAGTTCCGATTCATTTGAACCCATCATAAATTGTGCGGATGAAGTATTAATTTGGTCATGTTCTTCACTGCCATCATGTTGTTGCTCTTTATTTGCCGCACCCTTTGCAGTTTGTTCTTCATCCGAAATACTTTCCTCCGATGAATAAGAACACATCCCCGGCGATCTTTGTTTGAGTATCTTACGCAGTGATGTTTGATGGCGATATAGCACACAATTTGCATTCAAAACCGCCAATTGGATTTGCTGAGATCGCAATAGACTAATATCGATAACGTTTGGTACTGATTCCTTGCGTTCTCCTGGCCCATATAAAAGCACAGACCAGGAGTTTAATAACATTTCATTCATGGGTAAACGGGAAAGACTGAACACGGAGTAATCGGCACTTTCCAAAGCCGCACTTAGCGAAATCTTACGACATTCACCATTCAAAGATTGATTATCGGTGCTAAGCAAACATTTGCCTTTGGTGGTAAAACCACATATTGTGGCTGTGGTACCTTCATGACAAACTTGTAAACCCACTCGGGGTCTTATATCACAACCACCAATTGTGGTTAGAACACCCATTACAAAAATATATTCATTCTCCAGATGTTGTAAATCCAGACCATCTTCGCCGAACAATTCTGCAGCCACACATAATTTTTGTGATAGAAAGGAATTAATGGCTGTATTCCACACGGGTAGGGTATGCAGCTTTCGCAGTAGAGTTATTATCTCCTCCGCCACTGTACCAGAATGTGAAGATGTCAATAAAATTCTAGGTTTATTTTCTGTTGTTGTTTGCAATAACGACGAATCATTGGGGCAATACAGGGTCAGCTTTCCCAAGGTGGAAAATATTTGTCTCACCAAGGCTGTCATTTTGTTCAAATCACCTTCGTCACTCCAATGCAGTAACACAATTTGTAACAATCGCAAACAATGGATCTTACGAAAAACATCTTGTTCGCGTGTTGTGGGTTGTTCCAAGAGATTGATATAGAAATCAATCCAAATGGGAGAGGTTAGATATTTTGACAGGGTTAGTGATTCTCCTGAAATGAGAGATATATAGCCGAATAGAAATTATTATGTGGAAAAAGCTTTTCTTAAACTCACCTGCAATGGCCTTCAAGAATCCCAATGTTGTCCAATTATCTAAACCACAAATATTTGCCAGTGTAGAATCAGGATTCAATATTGAACGGAACATTGAAGAAATTCCTCGTACAGCATTTTTATCCATCTTTTCGGAATGCAATCCAATACCCACAGAGACAATTTGTAGGAATTTTGTGCAGGCATAACGCAGCAGTTTTGTAGGATGAGATTCGCCACTCAGCGAGGAGTCACAACTGATTTCTTCTTTTTCCGTTTCAGTATCAGGAGAGACAATATTTAGGGCGCTATCAGCTAGCCGCAAATCATATTGACCCTCCTTACCCATACGATAGGAGTTTGTGGCCCCTGTATACCATTCAACGCGAACCCAACTGAAAGAAGAAGAAAATATTTTCATGTAACAAACGATTCTGAGGAAAATAACAACCCAGCAAAATTAAATGGAAGTGATTCCATGTGAAATCATGATTTCACTGGTTCTTTTGCATGAGTGCGAAAGGAGTCGTGAAAGATCCCATCTTTTTCATCGAATTTTCATGAGTGCAATTGAAGTCGTGAAAGGTCCGATCTTTTTCATCGAATTTTCATGAGTGCAATCGAAAATTTATATATTTTAATTAAAAATACAATGTAAATTGATATAAAACAAAAGAAAAATATATTTTGTGTTTGGAAACCCGTTTCGTTTTGTGGATATTAAAAAGAAGTATGAAAAAGACCCGGTCTATAAACCACGAGCTTCCCCAGCCGACCAAACCGATATAGTAAAACACATCGAGCTGCAATTATTGGGTTGGTTGGGCCATGTTAACAGGATGGATAAAGATGTCACCGGCATATGAATACGAGCCATTTGACGTTATGCGACCCGAGGGAACGAAACTCCAATGGAAAGATCACGATATCACAAGCATGGCATGCGAAGTGAGAGAAGCAAAGTAGAAGATCGGTAAAATAAGTATAAAAGAGACCATAACGTGGTAACTATTACAGGATGAGATTTTTCTTTTGAAATAAAATAACAGAATTCAAATTTATACTAGATTTCCCAAAAGATGAGCTTGGTTCAGAGATTGACACATAATTTATCGAATATTGGAAAAATGGAACCCCCCAAGTTGAAAGAAGTATCTTGCAGCCATCGGAAGAGATAAATATGATATTGCAGATTAATATAATATATAATTTTGAAAATTACATACAAAATAAAGAAAAATAACATCTGGCGATACAAATCATCTGCGCATTGTATTCTTATTAATTCAACAAATTACATAATTGTATTGCGAATTTTATTTCTGATTGGCAAAAATCCGGATCCAAAGCATTGGTGCAAGAAGCCATGACGATGAACTGGTGCAAGAAGCCATGACAATGAACTGGTGCAAGAAGCCATGACAATGAACCGGTGCAAGATGCTATGACAATGAACTGGTGCAAGATGCTATGACAATGAACTGGTGCAAGATTCTATGACGATGAACTGGTGCAAGATGCTATGACAATGAACTGGTGCAAAATGCTATGACAATGAATTCGTGAAATCATGTGTCACTCCCTTGTAAATGTCATCGGTGATTCACCTAAATTTTCACCTATGACATGTCACTTGCACCTATGATTCAACTCATGATTTGTCATCGAACATTTTCCTGGGAAGTGAGCAAATGCTATAGTCGTTACAGGACCGACAATGTGATACCAGTACCGCTGTACATAAGATTTTCACTGGTAAAATTTATTTTAGGGAGATACTAAAGTTTTCACCAATCCTGGCTTTTATACCAAGCTGAACCATTTTTTTTTTATTCGAATTATTTTATTTGTAATTTGAATTATTCCATTTGTAATACGAATTGTTCCATTTGTAGTTCGAATCATTTTATTTGTAATTCGAAACAAAAAAATACAAAATATTTTTTGTATTGATTTTATATCTGGCTTTTTCGAATTACAAATAAAATGATTCAAATTACAAATGGAATAATTCGAAATACAAATGGAATAATTCGAGCTACAAATGGAATAATTCGAATTACAAATGGAAAAATTCGAATTACAAATAGAATAATTCGAATTACAAATAAAATAATTCGAATTACAAATGGAATAATTCGAATTACAAATGGAATAACTGAAATAACAAATGGAATAATTCGAATTACAAATGGAATTCTCGAACTACAATTAAAATAATTAGAGATCCATCTGAAAAGGTGCATCTATCAAGCTCTTTCTTCGAATATGCCCAACAGAAACAGAGACATCCGCTTTGGAAATACAATTCGACAAACTGAAAATTGGAATATCAGAGCGGCTTTTTCTATATCTCTAGTATTTGACCACTTATGGTAACGCTATTGGGATCAATTTAAAGCTCAGAATGTCTTCATTAATATAGCACACTTTTGTTGAACTGCGCCCCACCAAAGCTGGAATATTCGTCAGTACAATTCAAATAAAAAAAAATGGAAACTGGGATGTACGACAACCTACTTTGGAATAATTCGAGCTACAATTGGAATAATTCGAATTACAAATGGAAAAATTCGAATTACAAATAGAATAATTCGAATTACAAATAAAATAATTCGAATTACAAATGGAATAATTCGAATTACAAATGGAATAACTGAAATAACAAATGGAATAATTCGAATTACAAATGGAATTCTCGAACTACAATTAAAATAATTAGAATTCCATCTGAAAAGGTGCATCTATCAAGCTCTTTCTTCGAATATGTCCAACAGAAACAGAGACATCCGCTTTGGAAATACAATTCGACAAACTGAAAATTGGAATATCAGAGCGGCTTTTTCTATATCTCTAGTATTTGACCACTTATGGTAACGCTATTGGGATCAATTTAAAGCTCAGAATGTCTTCATTAATATAGCACACTTTTGTTAAACTGCGCCCCACCAAAGCTGGAATATTCGTCAGTACAATTCAAATAAAAAAAAATGGAAACTGGGATGTACGACAACCTACTTTGCAGCTTTGAACTTTTGTTCTTCCATTTTGGAATACACCTACTTTACTTTTGGAATACACCTACTAGAAGATATTTGGAGATATTTGCATAAGAAAAAAGCGTTGAATGTTTTCCACATTAGTTTTTTGCCCATTCTGGTTCCTTAATACTATCTAACCCTCACCACAATCAGTAGCCTTCTTCCTTTCTGGGACCCCCATTACCGCCATAATTTCGTGACGATCCGATCAAAATTGCAACCTGTAGCGTGACTACAAAATGGAAAAATAGGATGTAATACCGACTATTGCGATATCTCCGTTGTTTGACCACCGGCGTAGGTGGGTTGGCGTAAACCTACTTAGGAATTCCCCTATTAGAAGCAGAGATATTTGAATAAGAACAAAACGATGATTTTTCTCCACAGAAGTTTTTTGTCCATCCCGACGCTTTAATATGATCCGACAATCAACAAAATCAATAGGCTTCTTCCCCTCCGGGACCCTCATCAACACGCAAATTTTCGTGACGAACCGATCTAAATTGCGACCTTTAGCGTGATTACAAGGTTTAGATGGACAGACACTCACAGCAAGATCGTCTCAGCTCGTCAAGACATTCATTTTGGTATACATAAGTATAGGTCTACGACCTTTATTTCGATGCGTTACAAACATTTTGGCCACAACCAACTTATAATACATTTCCCACAAAATGGTGTAGGATATAAACACAAAACTTTAACATGCTACTCACCCATCCTCACCAACTTCACTTATGATTCGTCCCTCACCAGGCGGATTTCCATCTTGATCACCCCATTTCCAATCAGCACCACGAACAATACGCGTACCAATTTTCATTAGTTTTGCCAGCTCAGGACCAGTCAAATTTGCTTTATTCGATTTCTGTTTAAGGATGGTATCCTCATATACCGTGGAAAGTTCATAAGTATTTTTTACAGCCGGTATATCGCCACCAGTTTGACTTAACAAACCCAACACAGTACCCAATGTACCAGAATTTATTAGCAAACTAAGTTCATTGGAACTCACGTCTTTGGCCAAAATACCAAAGATACTCAAAAGAAATCGTGCTCTTGGCAATTTCTTGAGAAACACATAGGTTCCCAAATTCGAATTATCCTTGCCGGTATTGTTGTATTTTGATTTTAAATGTATTTGTTCTTGATTAACCAGTCTTTGTAGTTCTGCCACACACCATTCGAGTATTTTCGCTTGGGCCAACATGAGATTAGCTTTTTGGAATGCTGTTATAGAGCCGAGATCATCCAATATATTGGTGGTGGTTTGTTTATTGCCCTTCAAATGTAGACCCAAGTAACCGCTTAACATATTGTATTTGACAGCATCCATTAGACCATTCACTTGTAAAATGGTGTGAAACATTTCCAAACCTTGGCGACGTATTTGATAACGTTGCACCTGGCAATACATGGCTCGTCGTACTGTCTCAACATCACAGATTTCTTGCATTACAAATTCGACAATTTCATTCATTATTGTGGTATTAACATCTCCTGAAAAATACCATTTTTCACATAGCCTACGTATGAGATCACTGCTAAGTCTTGGTTCAGCTTCTGGTTTTTTATCTTCATAATCAAGTTCGGCAGCTGCTTGTTGCTTAATATCATCGTGTGATGCTTTGCGCTCACTTAAAATAACATTATTATCTCCAGTTTCTAAGAGATTTTCATTTGAAGGATGATTTGTGAGGGTTGAAGGTATATGTACAGTGGCCAGAGGTGGCATTGCCACTATTTCAGCAGCTGGTGGCATATTACGATCAACATTGGAAGCTTCCAAAAGAGATTCCTGCAACAAACAAAGTCGAACATTAGGCAATTACTTGGGAAATTTGTTTGGATATTTACAACTTACCTGTGATTGATTGAGTTTTTGTGCAACATTTTGACTTTGTATTGTAACATTGAGTATATCCTCGGGTTTGGCACATATCAACTGCTTCTTGGCCACCCTCATTTCACAAATAATTTTACGCACAATTTGCTTGAACCGTGGTTGTTTGTGTAAAATAGGTAATTTGTGAAGTCCCTCTTGTTCCAAACTAACAGCGGGCCGTACTTCATACAGCAAAAAGCGCAAACGTTCCAACATTGGTGCACATACCTCTTTATAGCTACGATTCAATTGTTGACGAATCCTCACCACCGACCACTTGGTTTGATAAATTAGGCGAATAATCTCGGCAATTTGTTTTGGCAACTTTCCCGCGGGATTTGTGGTAACCCCACCCAAATCTCGTTCAATTGTTGTCAATATTAAACCGCCCAAACTTTGATGTCTTATCAGCACAGCAGTAAGGAGACGCTCCAATTCTTGTACTGGATGTTCGGCTGGAAATTCTTGATGCCATATTAAATTATTCTCTTTACAAAAACGTTCGGAAATTGTCATCCATGTTACAACTAAAGGATCTGTTAAACGTCCATCCGATAGGCCGGAGACAAGTGTTTCTATACGTTGTTGTACATTATTTGGTGATAAAATTGTTGCTCCAATAGTTGCCATGGTGTGGGCTGGTGGTTCTGTTGGTGTGCTACCAGCAGTACTAGCACTGCTACGGGCTTCACCTTTTTCTTCATCAAAAGGGTTACTGGGTTGTAGAACCTGTAGACCACCACTGAGGATACTTGATTTTATAATTGTTTTACATTGTAATTCTGCGGGCTGTGGAGGTGGACCAATTTGCAAGGTATTAACAACTAATCCCAAAAGATAAGCCAAGGCTCGTTCCGAATTGAAATGGGTAAGAACTTTGCTTTGTTGTAAGTGTGGCTGGAAGTAAAGAAAAAATAATTACAATTAAATTTATCAATCCAAGAAGTAAAACCTGCAGAGAAGTGGTGGACTGAGTGCCAATCACATCTAGCGTATACTCAGTAATTGACACGTAAAGAGAAACTGATATTTCTAGAACAAACATTTCTTGAGTTCCCGAGCCAAATCGGCTCAAGCCCGTCAGTTATGAAGACACTTGCGTGTCTCCTGCTAACCAAAAACCATTAAAATAAATTATTACAAACTTAAATTAAATTAGGCTAAATTAAAATTAAAATAAAAATTAAATTATAATTAAAATTAAATTTAAACTTAATTTAAACAACAACAAACAATACTTTGAGGGCTACATTAATTCAAATCCGAAAAATATTTCGAGCGGGTGTGAACCTTATTAATCAAAAAAGTGAAAAAGGAAAAATAGTTCCTCAATCTTACCTTTTCTTCACTAATATTTGGAGCATAACGTCCAACCTTGTAGTGGCTCAATATGTATTCCAAACATGAACGATAATTTGTGTTATTAAAATCAATCGAAAGATCTTTTCCAATACTTTCATTTAGATAATCATTGATGCAGGAATTATCGTTTCTAAAAAAGAAAGAAAAGCAAAAACAACACAAAAACTTATTAAGAAAGAAAAAC
The DNA here is from genome assembly GCF_047663935.1 of Musca autumnalis. Classification (NCBI taxonomy): domain Eukaryota; kingdom Metazoa; phylum Arthropoda; class Insecta; order Diptera; family Muscidae; genus Musca; species Musca autumnalis. The sequence goes on from NW_027411866.1 coordinate 140,421,434, forward strand.
AATTATCAAGAGCAAGCATCATACTTACTGATAATCATTGATGTCACAAACATAACCATTCAGTATGATCCATTTACCACCATCTAGCAAATGATTTTCAAAATCATTTTTACGTATCAACATCAGCTCTTCCTGTTGTTGTTGGGTCATAGACGATGTTTTCAAATTACCCCTACATATAATGCCGGGCCATCCCAAATCATCGGAATCTTGTATATCACTATCACAAATGAGTCGATTTAAATTATCTAAGGCATGTAGTAAAGGAACAAAATGGTGAGACCAATCAAATGCCGGCATTAAAGTGGGGCGATCACGTTTCAAAATGATAAGGCCAATCAGAAGTTCATAGAGCAGCGTATCCGAAATATCAGTCATTAGGATGTCGGCAACACCTTCCTTGCCTTGCAAGGCAACCTCATGGGCTTTTTGTAGGGAATGTATACATAAACTAATAGCACTTTGGACATATTTGCTGAGTAGTAATTCAGCACCGGTAAGATCCTCATTTTTGGGACTTTCATGGATGTGTGAAAATAGTAGCCGTTGAAAGCGATGTAGTAAGTCTAAACTGGGACTAGAATGTTCAAGCGATTGTAGGCTGTTGAGGGAGGGATTATTGTCTTCTTCTGCTGCTGTCTTTAGACAACCATTATTGATTACTAGTTGTGTCAGCTTGGCCTGGGATAAAGCTGAGTTGTTACGTAACAATTGTTTGATTAGATGTAGCAAGGGAAGATTGTGACCATTATCGGCACAGCAGTCATTACATTCAAGACGTATTGCTTGTTTGAGGGCCGTCTCCAAGCCGCCTTCCGCCATTAAGGAACCCACAAGTAGATCTGTCATAAATCTATGACCAGCTGTTGAAATACCAGGTTCTGATGGCAGTAGTGAGGTCAGAGTTTGTGCTCTCTCCGATGCAGTTGGTAAGAGGACACTCCAGCCCACTTGTAAAGACCATTGCGCAGCTTCTTGCATGGTTTTTAACACATTTGCTCCTCCGGCCAAGCTAAGAATACGCGTTTTCAAGCTCACCAATAAACGTGAACCCTCTGAGAGGCCCACACTTTTTGCTGGTATACCATTTGCTATGAGGGCATGCAGTTGTAGTCGCAACAGATTCAAACAGGCCACAGCCACACATTCCGCTTCTTGATTAGGTGTCTGGCGATTATTTGAATCCTGGCCACAAACCATACCCAGCAATTGATCCAGTAAGCGGAATGTTTGTTCACTTAGATCGATCACAAAGGGTATACGTGCCGGTATTCCCTGTATAGAAGTTTGACTCCAAATAATACTTTGGGCCGCTCCGCAAGCTATGCCATAGGCAAAGACCGAAGGATGGGTAGCAAGTATTGGTTGTTTTACCAAAGGTTCTTTGCATATTGAGGCTGGACATATTTGCTGGTAGTCATTGCGACCCCAGCCAAAAACTTCTCCGCCATTGGCACTCAAGGCCAAACAATGTGACACCCCAATGGCCACATCAATTATGGTCTTCGTTTGTAGAGCTGTTATTAGTTTCGGAGTGCTTAGACACTGAACTTGTTTATCCAGTTGACTATGGCCCAAGCGACCTCCACTAGACTTGCCCCAAGAATATAATTTGCCATCACAGGTCAGGGCTACCGAGAATTGTGCTCCAGCAAATACCCGCTGTACTCTTGGTAAGGTGTCAATAAGTTGTGGTATCGGCGATCCATTACAAGAACCATTACCCAGTTTGCCAAAATCACCATCACCCCAGGCATAGACCAGACCTGTGGCGGTTACAGCCAAAGTGTGGGCATCACCACTACCCAATGCTACATCTATTATTTTGTGTTCAGCTAAGGCGGTAACAGGCATGGGCAAGAGTTTATCATCAGAGTTACCGTGGCCCAGTCGACCATATGTTCCGCGACCCCAAGTAAATAGGGTGCCGTTGAAGGTAATGGCAGCACTGTAGGAACAACCAACATGCACGGATTTTACTGTACTCTCAAGGGCAGTAATTTTTGTAGGATGTTCGCGGGGCAAAGTGTCACCATGGCCCAAACGTCCTCCAACACCATTGCCCCATGAATAGGCATTGCCTGAAAAGAAACCAAATACATTATTCTTATTACATTACACCAGTAACTTATCAAACTTACCCATACTATCCACAGCCATATAATGTCTACCCTCACAGTGAGCCGCCACAGCAATTATATGTACCTCAGACATTTCTTCAATTAACATTGGTTCCGTTTCCGGTTTTGAAATTCTCCATGTGTACATCTTACCATCTTGGGTTAAGAACAATACATATTCTTCCGATATGACCACTTGTTGTACTTGAAAATAAAAATTCAAAACTGGTGCAGAATATTGACTATAAGTTGTTTGGTTGCCATTTAGGGGCATGCCAACAGCTGGCTCTGCTGTAAAACCATTTTGATGAGGATTCAGCGACAACCATCCCAGAGCATAAATTCGCTGTTCATGCAGCTGTGGAGTGCTTGAAGAGATATTGTTATTATTATTTGTTGTTATAGAAGCACCAGCTCCGCAAGATCCACTCTCTTGTGAGCTTTGATTAATCAACGATGTCTTTCCCAAAGCTGCCGTATATTTATTCATAGCATTATAATTAGTAGTTTGTATGGAATGTGCTGTAGGCATATGCGGCTTAGCCAAACGATCCAAATGTGATATAACGACAACAGCTGCCTGTTTCAGATCAACATTGGCATTTTCCTGATCGGGTAGTGTAAGGAAACGTAAAAAGCACTCGGTTGCACTTGATGGTAAAACATTGGCTGAACTGTTGGGCGCCAGACCATAATTACCAATGGATTCGTAACGTTTTAAAATCGGTACCAATGGTGCACCCGAATTTTGGGGTACATCGCGATTATCGTCGGTGGACTTATCTTTCTCCCAAAGGGTTAACAAAAGTACCACAGCCTCTAGTGATGCGGCTAAACTTCCCTTTTGGGCACCCAATTCCAAAAGCAGACATAGGGCGGTGTGACGATCTTCTTTGGGTGCTAAACATCGTCCTCCTAATGGGTCACCTAAAGCTACTTGTCGTAGAAATTTAATTGAACGTTCCAAAACTTCAATCCACAGCGGCGAAACCTGAAAATTAATTAAGGGGGAAACATTAGCAGGGAAAAATATGTATTAAAAATCTGTGTATGGTGCAGTTTCACCACTACCAAAATCAAGGAGAGAAAATTGTTATTTTTTTCATGGACATGATAGGGTGCAATTGTTAAACGATAAAATAATCAGTTGTTCAAAAAATCCAAATGAATTTTGAATATAAGCAGCATCAATCAAGGCAAGCTCTTTTTGTTCTGGTACAACTAAGCATCTATTACATGTCCCTCCTGTTACCTAATCATCTAGGACGAATGGTAATCCCATAGATTTGTGGTGAAGGAAACAATCAAGAGGTATTTATCACAGTAAAATCCGTAAGAAAATAAAGATTTACGGCAACTGAAGTAACTGCTTCGATGTTAATTATTTTTGTGTTTTTATCGACCTTTTTATTTGTTGATAAATAAAGTTTATTCGAGCTTGAGGTCTATATATACATATGTATATGTATATATTCATGTAGAAGTTGCAGACACTTACATATTGTCCTTGGCAGAAAAAAACGGCAGTTAATATTAGCGTATAGCTAATGGCCTTGAAGTTTTTGTTTTAAGCGGTTTGTCTTCTGCCTTCTCCTTATATACATTTTCCAAGTTTTAAAGATGCCCACATCGGTTCTTCATTCACATTTAAGATAGAATTCAATTTATTACTTACATGAAATTTCTAAAATTCTCACATAATACTTTTCAATAAGTTGAAGTTTTCTTATACAAATTGAACATTTTTAAAGGTCAATTAAAAGATTCCTCATTTGAAAGCCTTTGATTTTGTTCTTTGTCAAAAATGCGTTTCAAGGTCATCGAACCGATATCTTTGTGCTTGTCTGCTACTATGAACTCCACAAAGAATAAATTATTATTGAGCATGAAAACACAAAAGTCAGTGACATGTTTTAACTGTTCTTTGTTCTTTTAACGATGTTAACTAGACAATAAGTTTTTGCAGTAGCCAAACATTTAATATGAACGCATTTATACAACGAAGTGAGTTTTAAGTGAACACCACACAAAAACACTTTGTTTGTGTCCAAATTAGGATAAAATATATAAGCTTCTATTACTGAGGAAGGTATGGGAATACGGTTTCGTTGTTGTTGTTGTAGCAACGCATATATGTTCGTTCGTATATTTTATTCAAAAATTCTGCAAACTGGACTGGCTTTGTCCATAATGAATCAAGGGACAAGCCAGTGGGGTTAGTTGGTTATGATTGAGCTATAACCCATCGTGTTTGCCTTGTAAGCTGGCGTTTTTCTGTTGCATTCATCAGGGCGGCATTCTGGTAGGTTTGAATATTATTCCACTGCGAAGCGCTAACATTCGCCTACCACAATGGCGCTGCATAGCTTACTACAGACCGGCCTATAGCATTATAAGAGGCCAAGAAGGTTTCTTTGTCAGCACCCCAAAGGCTGCAGACAAGCGACTTGAAGACCTTTTTCCTATTTCTGATCTTATCGCAAATAGTTGTGGCTTGCGCGGACGACTTAAACAAGCTATCGAACGTTACACACAACATTTTGGGCTAGTTAGTGGTTGAAATCAGGTTTCTTTGTCAGCACCCCAACGGCTGCAGACCAAAGACTTGAGGACCTTGTTCCTACTACTGATCTTATCGCAAATAGTAGTGGCTTGTGTGGACGATTAAACATGCTATCGAACGTTACACACACAAGTTTGGGCTAGTTAGTGTTCGAAATCAGGACGCCATGGACCAATATGTTTCGGGGGGAGCTTCACTTCAGCCTTCCAGGTGGTGAACAGTGTGGCAGTGGATTTAGCGGCGCATATTTTCATATTCCTCAGATGGAAGAACTGCACTATGTCAGCTATGTAGACATTTAACATATCTCATATGTCATCGACGATAGGATCCGACTTCAAGATCGAACATTCATCCACATACATTAGGGCCACTTTGCCGTCTGGAGAGTGTGGAACTGGGGAACTCTCTGTTTCACTCTATGGTTATTGGACTTCTTGTTTCAGAAAGGCTGATTCTATAGACCTTTACTGAAAGGAATGTTGTTCTATAGACTCTTTCTGAAACAAAAGTTGCTTCAATAGACCCTGTATGAAAGAAAGAGTGCTTTTGTAGACACTGTATGAAAGAAAAGGTTGTCACCATAAATGCCCGAAGACGTAACCGACATGAAAATCGAAATTTGTTTTTTGACGAAATCTGATACCGAAAGCTAAAATACATGATCTGGCAAAATTTCAAGCTTCTACGTTCAAAAACAACGATGCTATTCAAGAAATTGCATTTCGGAAAATGGGATAATATTGCAGATTTTGTTGTAATGGAGGATCTCAAAACTATGCACTTCAGCGGTTTTGGTTTCACTACTAATTCCCCTTCGTATATGATCGATAATATCCCAAATACTCGCCTTCATAAGATTAATATTCCATAAAACAGTTTTAACTTTATAACGTTTTTTGCTTCTCCTGTAAAGTTTTGGTTTTGTGGGTTACGTCTTCCGGCATTTATGGTGACGAGGTGCTTCTGTAGACCCTGTATGAAGGAAAGGGTGCTTCTATAGACTCTTTATGAAGGAAAGGGTGCTTCTATAGACACTTTATGAAGGAAAGGGTGCTTCTATAGACTCTTTATGAAGGAAAGGGTGCTTCTATAGACTCTTTATGAAGGAAAGGGTGCTTCTATACTCTTTATGAAGGAAAGGGTGCTTCTATACTCTTTATGAAGGAAAGGGTGCTTCTATACTCTTTATGAAGGAAAGGGTGCTTCTGTTGTTGTTGTAGCAGCATATAATGCTGGGTTGGCAGCCGCTGGCCGAAACACTTTTGGTTTCGGGTCAATCCGGTACGTAAGAACCCGCTGCCGTGGGATTGAGGGTGCTTCTGTAGACTCCTTATGAAGGAGAGGGTGCTTCTATAGACTCTTTATAAAGGAAAGGGTGCTTCTATAGACTCTTTATGAAGGAAAGGGTGCTTCTATACTCTTTATGAAGGAAAGGGTGCTTCTATAGACTCTTTATGAAGGAAAGGGTGCTTCTATAGACTCTTTATGAAGGAAAGGGTGCTTCTATAGACTCTTTATGAAGGAAAGGGTGCTTCTATAGACTCTTTACGAAGGAAAGGGTGCTTCTATAGACTCTTTATGAAGGAAAGGGTGCTTCTATAGACTCTTAATGAAGGAAAGATTGCTTCTATAGACTCTTTATGAAGGAAAGGGTGCTTCTATAGACTCTTTATGAAGGAAAGGGTGCTTCTATAGAATCTTTATGAAGGAAAGGGTGCTTCTATACTCTTTCTGAAGGAAAGGGTGCTTCTATGCTCTTTATGAAGGAAAGGGTGCTTCTATACTCTTTATGAAGGAAAGGGTGCTTCTATAGACTCTTTATGAAGGAAAGGGTGCTTCTATACTCTTTATGAAGGAAAGGGTGCTTCTATAGACTCTTTATGAAGGAAAGGGTGCTTATATACTCTTTATGAAGTAAAGGGTGCTTCTATACTCTTTATGAAGTAAAGGGTGCTTCTATACTCTTTATGAAGGAAAGGGTGCTTCTATAGATATTTAGCAGCAATGGCTTGGCCGTCAGGGTTCTATAGACACTGTATGACATTTTAGAAATATAATATCTACGGGCGCCATCGTGGTGCAAAGGTATGCACACCCACCTTGCACGCTAAAGGTCGTGGGTTCGATTCCACGGCCAGGCAACATCAAATTTTTCAACGGTGGCAAAATACGCCTCAGTAATTCTGGCAACATTTCCTGGGTATTTCAGCTATGTAAATCTTCTCTATAAGTGGTGTCTTACGACACGCCGTTCGGACTCGGCAATAAACCGTAGGTCCCATATCATTGAGCTAATATGAATCGGGGTGCACTCATTGATATATGAGAGAAGTCTCCCTTGTCCCGTATGGGATGTTTGTGGAACAATTATAATAATATCTACGGATACATATTAAATGGTGTTAGCAATTTATGAGCACACTTTCTCATTACAATAAATAACAAAGAGAATAAAAACCCGAACTCTTGTCGGTGTACAATATGCAACTATACCGTGTCTCTTATTTAAAACAATGCTCTCAAGGACATATAACGATGATTTCGTGTCTGCTTTCAAACTTGCCTAACAATATTGCCTAAGATCTGTAATTCTCATGATTTCATTCATTTGTTCAAATAGCACGCCCTGGGCCTTAACCAGATCAACTTTCCTCGAAATCATCGAGTGTTAGAATATTTTACTTTAAACACAACAAAAATATCTCTACAATACTTTTTTCAACCTTTTTCAACTCACCTGAGATGTATCGAACAGCAATGCTTCTGGTAAATCTTGTAAAGATTCTAAGGCTTCACACAGTAATTCACTGCACATTTCCGTATCTTCGCCAGAACGCCATGCTCGACGGAGGAAAAAGAATGAAAAATTCAACGCAGCACGTGTACACACTCTGGCCAATCCCAATGTGGCACGTTCACTATCACGGCCAGGAGATCTCAATTCTTGTGATGATGTCTGACGATATTTACCAAAACGATCACGTGACGAGAAATTGCTCTCTTCCGATAATCTTGCTGTCTTATCGCCAACATTCAAAAAAGGATTATTGGGATTCAAGGAAGTTGGTATATCTGCCGATTGCATTTGTTGTAAACTATGTTGTTGTTGTTGCATTGCCTGTTGTTGTTGCAATTGTTTTTTACAACGTGCCAAGGCTACGAAATATCTTTCATAAATAAATAACTGTTGACGCAAGTGGATGGCCGAAAGACAATTGCCAGCCGCTTGTAGGGCAATGTCATGCAGCTCATTAATGAGGGTCTTTTGACATTCAATTTTAGCCACAGCATTGGGTGTCTGGCCCCATAGCCAAGATTCAAAAATGGCATCACTTGCAATACGTTGGGCAGCTACAGCCGCAGCCTGGGCCTGTGTGGTGATTTTCTTAATGGTCGCATCCGAATCTAAACTGTGGCAAGCACTACAGTTACAAGCCGACAATGGACCACAATAGTCACTGGCGGGACAACAGGAACATTGCAATTTCTGGACGCCACAATAATGTTTGCCATCATCACCCAAATATGACCAATTGCCGGCGGTGTTTAGAACTGGGCCAGCTGGCGATGATACCAATTCACAATCTTGTATCAAGTTATTCCACAATACTGCAGCATCTTCAGGGCTACGCAAACTTGATATGAGATCTGCTCGTACCCATTTGTGATCAAGATAAGGCAGAGGTCTCAAATATAATTCGGAATTATTTGAATTTGCTGACATCTTTCCAAATGTCTAATTGTTGCCGCTTCAACTGCTTCTCTGCTATGATACGTTTGCTGTCTAGTTTGGATCTAGTGGATGTTTGGATGTTGCACGACGTCGATGATGATGACCTCCTACAACATCATCAACAGAATACATATTGTGTTAGAATTTTCATTACGTTGTTTGGATGTTATTGTTGTTGTTAATATTCAAATGAATTTTTTTAATCAAATCGTGTTTGTCGTGCCAATTCGACGTAATTCAATTCAAGCTCAATGAGATCAATTTTCAATCGGAACGTCGTTGTCGTCGTGATGTGTTTGTGATATTGTGTCGCGTCGCCGTCTCTCCTATATGTGTATTGTTGTTGTGCACAAAAAAGTTGCAGTGGAAAACCAAAAAACAATAATAAAAAAAAAACAAATTAGTTACATACAGATAATTATAAACAATACTACATATATACGAATATGATGAAAATATGACGGGATTGTAACCGATTTGTTTACTTCAATGGCTTTAACCTCACGTTCACATTGCAGCTAAAAAAGTGACAAGCTCACATGCGCTTATTTTATTTGTATGAAGTGATCCGATACATTTGCATTATTATTGTTGTTGTTTATTTTTAAATGCTGAATTCTACACCTTTCCCCATATACACACCCTATGATTGCACGTCACAGAGTTCCACACACGCATCGGCCGTCAAGAAGAGTTGATGAAACAGTCTCTTGTCGAGCTGAGTATTCTCCACTTACTTGTCACTTGTTTGTAACAAAAGTATCTGAGATTTGTGAGTGGTTACGTACGTTTGGTTTGTTCGCCGCCAACCGCTCGCTTGCTACATTGGTTTGGGGTGTCAACAAAATAATAGATTCCAATTTGCTTTGTACCTGTTTTCTTGTTGTTTTCGTAAAGGATGCCAGATTGTTTTTTCAGATTGTAGGTTTGGGGCATGATGGATTGGTTAAAATGGAGCTTCTATAGTAACTCTCTAAAAGAAAGCGAACTTCTATTGACCCTTTCTGAAAGAAAGCGAGCTTCTGTAGACCCTTTCTAAAAGAAAGCGAGCTTCTAAAGCCCCTTTCTGAAGGAAAGCGAGCTTCTATAGTAACTCTCTGAAAGAAAACGAGCTTCTATATACACCTTCTGAAAGAAGGCGGACTTATTTATACGCTTTCTAAAAAAATCGAGCTTCTATACCCCCTTTCTGAAGGAAAGCGAGCTTCCATTGAAACTTTCTAAAAGAAAGGGTGCTTCTATAATCCCTTTTTAAAGGAAAGTGAGCTTCTATAGAATCTTTTTGAAAGAAAGGGAGCTCCTATAGACCATTTTGAGCGAGAGAATACTTCTATATACTCAACATAAGGGGAAATAACCTTTGTTTTCAGCTTGCTATTCTGTTCCACTAATAACGGCTGATCCAACAAGAGGTACTTTTTTCAACAGCCTCTTTTTGACAGACCGCGTGTTATTCATGTCACGTGCTAATGTTATTTTTGTTTAGTACTATTTGATATGTTATCATGGAAAAGCTTACGCCTCTACAACGTTTACAAAACGGTCAACTTTATCACGAAAATTCGCGTTATGTGGGGAGTGTGTTTCGAGCCTGATTTTGTTCAGTGATTACGCACATTTCTGGCTTTATAGGTATGTAAAAAAGCAAAATTGGAAGGAGAGCAACTGAAAGAGATTCAAGAGCTTCCACATCATCCAGAAAAAATAACGGTTTGTGGGTCTGTAGAATCTTCGGACCCTATTTTTCAAAGTTATGCCGGTTAGGACTTCATCGTCAATGGCGACCGTTATTGCGCCATAATTGCCGAATATTTGATGTCTGAAATGAAGCTTAATCACGGCATTTGGTTTCAACAAAACGGCGCCACTTCCCACACATCCCATCAATCAATGGATTTATTGAAAGAACACTTCGGTGGGACCAGTCGATTGGCCACCAAGATCGTCTCATATCATTCCGTTAGACTTTTTCCTGTGAGAATATGTATGTAAATTTGAAATTGTATGCGGACAAAGCCGATTCGATTCCGGTCTTGCCAGTCGAAAAGCTTGAACGAGTCATTGAAAATTAGACTCAACGGATGGACCGTCTGAGATGTAGCCTCGGCCAATATTTGTTAGACATAATCTGCAAAAAAATAAATATCATCGAATGTTCTTTTAAATGATAAGTACCAATTTACATTAGGCAACTTTACTTGCGGCAAGTCTCAGTTCGTAGGAGAGACACTTAAGGGGAATGGAAGTGGAAAAAATAGCTCGTACCGGCAATTCCTTTAATATATTTTATGTTTTTGACATTATTTCTAATGTTTTGATAACAAAACTTGCCGAAACAGAATTGCTTGTATAAACGCAAGAGGCAACTTTAGAAAAGAACGAGAAAAATTGCCGCAAGGAAAATCGTCTAATGTAAATCGGGACTAATAAACATTCCTCATCCAATTTGATTTTTCTTTAAAGATAGTAGGAACCTCTAAATCACCCTTTATTTTAGAGTTATTCGGGAGTCTCATTCCAAATTCTACGGAATTCTAGTTTAGTAAAAACTGTTCGATTTTTTGAAATTTTTCCAGAGGTAAATACTGTTGCGCTCATCATGGGAATATATAATTTTCTTGGGGGACGGACTCGAAAGTCCGGGTACAATACCCGGGTTAAACCCGGCTCTACTGATCCGATTGTATCACTGGAAAGCCTATCCAAAAAGTGGTCATATGATGGGGTTACTTCAAGATATTAATGTGATATAACCCAAAAATCAATTTATGGACCCGGGTTTTTGCATAAACACCTCAAAAAGTAAAAACAAAATTACCGCTTAGTTTATGTCAGATTATAGCTCGCACTTTAATCTTTCCAAATTGGTGCTATATGTTGTAATACCTTCTCTGGATCCAGAGATATGGCCCTTAGAATCTTGACAACTCGGTTCTGTAGAGCTCATTTCTTTACATTATAGGTGTCTATGGAAAAATATAAAGTTCCAAATTGAACCAAATTTTTTTTTAAATTATAATTTTTCTCTAAGTAGACGGCCTTCGGCCAGGAATATAAAATCTTGGGAACGGGAACAAAATTTTCTTCTTATTTTCTTTTGAGGGTTTTATGGAAAAATCCGGGTCCAAAAATCAGTTTTTGGGTTATTTCACTTGTCCACCTGACAACTAGTTGGATAGGTATTTCCATAAGCTTTCCTATGATACCCATTTTGTAGCAATCGGCTCAGTAGAGCCGGGTCTAACCCGGGTTTTGTACCCGAACTTTCGGGTCCAATAACCGGGTCCGTCACCCAAGAAAATTATACATTCCCGTGTCAGCGCAACAATATCTATCTCTGGAAAAAAATTAAAAAAAAAATCGGGAGGAGTCATGGAGTATGTTTATGTGTACATTTTCGCAAACTTCCACAAATTTGATTAAATTTGCATTAAACAATCTGGCAACGCCATACATAACGTCACTTTTGTTTCATTTCACTGTGTGTGTGTGCGTGTGTGTGCATAAAATTTAGAATATTTTTTTACACAATAAAAAAATTGAAATGACCGTGTCACAATTTTACAATTATTTTTATTTAGAAAACCTTGCAGGAATCCTTCACTTTTGAATATTTTATGCGATTTTCACTTTTCATTATATTTTATCTGCTTATTTTCAATGAAACTAACTCAAGGTAGTTGGTTTGCAAAACTTTTTAACTCCACCTTAATTTTTTTTCTGCTCGATTTGTAATCGCCACAAAGTTGTAATTTTCATTAATTTTGAAATTTTTTATTTGCTTTTGCAATCACTATAACGCGTTTAATATTTTTCTGTTAAATAAATAAATTTAATTGCGGATATTTTGGGGAAAATCGAAAATCTCCTTGGCAAGCTCGCCGTCGCTATGAAAACTTCTATTATTTTTTTACAAATTTTTCAGTACACTTGTGCGAAAAACGAACTACAGGAAAATGAAGAATGTCTGAATGGAATGGATAGAACGTGAAGAGGAAAAATTGTGTAAATGTCAAATAAGAAAAAATATAAGGATACATGACAATGAAGGAAGAGAAACAAAAACACAGAGAGAAAGAGAGACGGCATTTAGATAAATTCTCTGTTTACGTTTATGCCGAGCAAAACAAAACTGATTTGTTTTTGTTATTTCATTTTCTTGTTTTGTTCGTGTAAATGGTTGGAGGGTTGGAGAGAGTTGATTGGCGGCAAAATAAGAAAAAACAAGACCAAAGGAAGACAGCAATAATCAACAACAACGTTGCCACAGAGGTTGTAGTGTCTTTCGAAAGTTTTTAAGTCGCTAATACTACGTTTACATATAGCCGGATTTAATAAAGCCACTGGGTTTCAAATGTCAATTCCAATGCGTATGCGTCAAATAAATCCTCATAAAGATAAAATGCTATAATACAAACAAGCTATAACAGCACGTTTACATATTACTGAATTTAGTTAATCCAGTAGTTTTAAATTGTCAGACCTGGAGACCGGGGATGGAAGTAAGGAAGTAACCAATTTGGTCCAACCCTTCTTTTTTATGAAATGATAAATTACGCGGCCCAACTCGATCTTACTCACAACTATTTTCATAATTTATTGTGAAAATTGATCTTGAAAAAAATTAACAAGTACGGACACCAATTATTAAAAAACGCACAATTCATTGGCGACACTGAACATCTTAAATACGTTTCACATACCTTTCATTACAATTACAAAAAGAAAATATTTAATAACCGTTGTTTATTTTGCATATTATCATAGATTTATAAACAACTTAAATATTAAAAAAAAATAGGGTCACTTCGACCTGCTTTTACACCCACTTTTAAACAAGAAATGTATATATTTTTTCATAAGAACACGCACTGGTATCCTATAAACAATATCTGATCCTTTTTAGTGTAAATTGATACATTTTTTCGATTTTTGGCCAGGTTTTTTGGAAAATCGGACACTGTGCGATGTGTCAAAAATGGAAGAAGACACGGGATCTGGTGTGTATTGCATACACTGAATATCAGTCTTTGCAGTGCGAAAAGCTTTAGAACTACTAGTGGGAATGACAGACTTTGCAGATGGGATAGTCACGGTGTACGTGGATAGACAGGCTGCGGTAAAGGTTTTAAGATAAATCTAAGACAGTTCAATGTTGCAGATCTTCTTGTAAAGTTTAATATTGCCGTTACGTTTTGTTGGGTACCAGAGCACTGCAATGTTGATGGAAATGAAACAGTTGATGTGCTGGCAAGAAGGGAGCCTATTCTTCTAACTTTCGGGCGGAGGCGGAACCGTAAGAATTTGGCCAGACGCACCGTGTTGTAAGGTATCGAAGTCAATCTGGCCGGCGTCCCTTCTCTCACTACGTAAATCAGAATCGCTGTAGGGGTCATTACTGGTCACTGCGGCATCAGATCTATGACAAGCAAGTGGGAGGACAACAACTTTCAATTTTTGCAGGCTAGGTGAGGAGGAGGACGGCCAAAAACCACTTGGCGAAGAACCATTTCCAATGAAACCGGAAAAACATTCAATGAGTTAAGATACCCCAGCAAAATTTGGCGGAAGAGGTTCTTTGCGATGACGTGATTTCATGTCATCTTTTGCATTGGTTCAAAGGATGTCGTGGAAGATCCGATCTTTTCATTAGGATTTGAGCCAATGCAAAGGAAGTCGTGAAAGATCCGATCTTTTCATCAGCATTTGTACCCATTCCATCGATCCAATAGAGATGATGTTTGTGTTTTTATTTACACATCTGTTTATTTTCATTTTGGTACGTTCCAGTACTGCAAAAATCTACTAATTTTTACTATTTTTTCCGATAACATAAAGGAAAAATTGTTATCGTAGTAAAAATAAATAGATTCTTGCAGTTTAACAGACCAAAGTTGTTAGAACTGTCGTCGTGATGTTGTCTTACATTTCCTGCATATCAAACAACTAAAACTTCTAAACAATTGGTATTATATAAAGTCCCAACCATCGAGCTAAAAATAGAATCGGACTGCACACATTGCTATTTTAAAAGTTCCCTTGTCTGTTCTAGATCTGACATAGAATGAAATCAATCAAATCTCGCTTCTTGGAATTTGAAAAAAAGTCCGAAACGAAAACGAACAAGAATCTGAAAATAAAGAAGAAACTACTTTTGGAAAGAAACAATTAAAAATAAATTAATTAAGCATAAATGGTATTTTCCATAAAAAGTCTCTCCTCCCCGTTCGTTACATTTTGTTCTTAGAGATCCCTAAAGCAAGCCGGGTTGTAGATCCCTACATATTTCCGTCACTTAACAAAAGAGTATAAATTACCAAAATGTTGTTATAAAATAATAGTAATTTACGAAATAAAAATACTTTAAGGAGTGCATTTGGAGTCCATGTCGAAATCTGAACTGGTGATGGGAAGATAATTGAAAAAACCTTTTGTAAGATGAAAGAATATCAGTTGCGGAGAACGGAGGAAGTAATCTTTTGCGTTGCAGCGGTGGTGATTACAATGCAATTTTGGATGTAAACTTTTGAAAAACTAAACTGATAAATTAATTGTAGTTATTTCATGAATTCGTTTGAATTAATAAAGAGTTTTGTTTTTCATGAAAACCATATTTCAATACAGCATTTCCATTTTCCAAACAATATGAAAATTTCATGCCAAGGGGTTGGTGAAAATGACATGCCAAAGCATTGGTTAAAATGACATGTCAAAGCATGGGTGAAAATGACGTGTCAAAGCTTTGGTGAAAATGACATGTCAAAGCATTGGTTAAAATGACATGCTTAGGATTCAGAAAAGAACGTCATCTTTTGGGGTCCACGCTCATATAAAATTCATCGATGAAGATGCTAAAAAGATGACATGCTAGATCACTTGCACCCATGATTGAATGTCATCTTTGGCATCGAACATTTTGCTGGGTACATTGCATCGGATAGAGTAAGATGGAGATTCTATGTGAATAGTTTATGTTCCTGATGGAATATGCTAATAAATAATAAAATATGTGAGGATGCGGTGTCATAGACTGTCTTACTCTTATTTTTCCTCCATTGACCCTGCAGCCTTGTTAAGCTACTGCAGAAGTCTTAAGCAGAAAGTTCAACTAAATACTTATTCCTCATCTCTCTGTTATATACTGTCCTTCTGCCTCTTTCCTGTAATAAAGGTTATTTTCGGAACCCTATTGCGACGCTACCAGTTCTCCAAAGGCAAAACAATACTTCCTAAGGAAATAACTGTAAAAATGCTTACGAACGGCCGATGCTCACGAACAACCTTTGCATATCATTCTGTGAATCTTTGATATAGTTCGAAAATGGTGCTTTTGGGTCCACTACCTCCCCCCACAAAAATGTCATGATGAACAGAGCAACCCATTTGTCCATTGGCCATATCGGCCCAATCCTTAGCGAACTTCCCTCAAAAAAGTTAAATATTTTTATATAGACGCTTTTCGAGGAACATTTGGAAAATTTTTTCCTTGCAGTCCTACTAACACCGATATTATGTTTTTCGTTGTCAAGTCCATGCTTCCTGACATGGAAATGATTTGTGTGCACAATACCTATTAAAAGGAAAAAAACAATGCGGTTCTTTCCTTTAGGTACCTCCTTGTACCGCAGAATTCTGAAAAAAACTTAAATACATAATTTGGGGCTAAAATAATGGCCGATATTCGATCTGTACATAGGTGAAAGTTCGTTTGAGACAGAGATAAGGCTAAATTTACAATACATATTTGCATTTTTCGATCCTTAAAACAGTTCAACTGCAAAGAGAATGACGAGATTTCGGTCTTTCTACAAGTAAAAGGCTTACATTCTGCCTCTTCCAAAACGTTGCGTATTTTCTGTTTGCAGGAATATTGTGGTTTAAACATTTTTCTAAAATAGTCGATCATTTTCCTTCGCATCCATATCGGAAAAAATTTAATTTTGTTTGTGTAACTGTGTAACTATTAATATTATTCACTAACCCCCATTATTGTATGTCTTCTTTTGTTGTTGATTGGATTTAACGGACAGATTTATAGCGTTCCGGTTAACTTAAAGTTAAAAGTGATCATTAAAATTCAAGGAGGACTTTCTTGACATACATTTTTAATGTTAAAATTATATTTTTATTTTGCGTTTTCAAATCCATCCAATAGTAAGAGAAGGCATGTAATAATGGCCCTATGAGTTTAGATTTGTGTTGTGAAAAATTCCCTAAACAGGCGCGTACAATTTAGCGGAAGTGTGTGGGGTACTAGTAGAAAAAGTTCAAGTTCGGAATATGATATGAACCAAATTGTTTATTTCTGAAATGCTAATGGAAAATAAGAGATATTTTTTTTACTTTTCCAGTATAATGAAGACGACGGGATATCAAATAAACATTGCGTGTAATAATGGCGAGGAAGATATAAAATATAATAAATTAAATTAACCTTTACTCCTTTGAATCAGTTCTATTGCAAATTAAAACAACTCTTTTACAATATACTACTATCTATTATTTATTTTCTATTTTTAATTCTGTATTATTTTTAAACATATTTTCGATCCTAAGTGCAGCTTGCTGTATTGCCAATAGACTTTTGGCGAGAGATTCAGTGGCATCAGCACTTCTTATTGCAGCATCAGCTTGAACTGCAGCAGCATCTGCTAGCCTCTTTAATATCTCATTCTGGGTTTTTGTTATTGACAAATGTTCTTCTGATATTTTGATTTGTTGGCGGATAAGTTCATTTTTCTCATCATCTGGACATTTGTTCTTCTTTGGTGAGGAGCATGGAGTGTCTTCGATTTGATCTGAAGTCATATGTTTTTTCTTCTTCTTCTTTTGTTTGCCCAAATTACTGGCCTTTTCTTCCTGGCTAAACTGATTATCAACAATTTGCGTTGGGGGTTCTGATATACAACTTTCATTATTTGCAGGTGGTGAGATCACAGAGTTCGATGTTTCGATAAAGGAAAAAGAACCATCTTCCAACATTTCCTCTTTCACAACAATTTCATCGTTGTCTTCATTGTAGGCAAGGGGATCACAATTTGAAACTGAACAACATGAAACTGAGGAGCATGTTATTGCTCTGGCAATAATTTCCTCCACCTTAGTTAAATCAGACATCCTATAGATACCACCATGACCCTCCAGAAGACTTTTCTTGTTGTCAGATAATTTTTTCTTGGTTCTAGATTTCAAATCAGCCCACGTCTGCAACAAATAAAAAAAAACATATAAGGAGAAATTAAAAAAATGTCCTACTGGTAACCCCGAAATGGTGGAGGGTGCAATGGAACAAACGAAGCAAACGACACATACCTTTTTCCATTCTGCAAGTGAGCGTGTTGGGGGACCAATGGAATTAAGTTTAATTGTTATCTCCCTCCAACATTTTTCTATGTATGGCCTATTGCTGTTACATACGGGTATCCCCTTTGCTATTTCCGGATGTTTTTCCATATATAGAACCAATGTTTTCATTTGATATCCTGTGGTTTTCTTTATTCTGGAAAAGCATAAACAAGCCGGGTAATATTTGTATTTACGTACACAGTAAAATCACAATAATTCGTATCCCAATAACTACAATGGCTTTTCTTTCCTTTAACCACCCATCCCAGAAAAGTTTGAAATGTCTTAAAAACTTGACCGATGGCCCCAACTATGTACAAAAATATAATTTTTAAGGGAATTATGGGTATTTTTGGGACTTTCAAGTGCCATATCCCGGGAAGTATACATTTCCCAGAAGAAAATAATATATCGTTGGAGTCAGTACAAAAACAAGTAAAAAAGTATCAGTCGGCTTTGCCGACAGAGATATGCCCTCAGACTGTGTATATTGAAACAATTTTTTTTTCCAACAAACGCATGTATTTAGGGAGTTTTAAAAATGTTGGGCGTTTGAATTGACAAAAATGTTGATTAGGATTTAATATCAAAAGTTTTGCGGAGGAGATACTAAAAAGAATGGATCTCCAGCCACTACATATGGTACCATAGGGGTTTTTTACAACTTCAAGGATGTTTGCTCAAGAAGTATGAACTTGCCCCTGAAACAACTTTTACCATCGCAATTGAGGCAGCAATGCAAGTTGCTTCAACAAAAATCAAAGTGATTCGAAAGCAGGTCTTAAAGTGAACATGTATCCGAAATTTTGGGTGGGAGGTACCGGATGGAGTAGACAAATATAGTCCATATTTGAACCAGATCTATTAGGATGTGTAAAGTATGGACCAATTCGGCCACTCTCTTCAAGAGTTATCGAACGCACAATTTTTCCGAACATTTTTGAACTTTTGCGGGGGAGGTACCTGAAGGAGTGGACCGATATGGTTTATCTTCGAACTTAAACTATGTTTGGACAAAATATTACTAGGGCCAAACTTTGGACCGAATCGGCAGACCTGTTCGAGAGTTATTTTGCCCTCCAACCTCGTCACACGGTGTCATAGGGTTTTTTTTGCAACTTTCAGGCTATTTTCTCAGGAAGTATGGACTTGCCCCTGATGAAACTTATACCGTCGTATGGAGGGCAGTGAATACAAGTTGCTAAAGCAAAAATCAAAGCGATTCGAGAGATGTTCCTAAACTGAACTTTTCCAAAATTTTGTGTGGGAGGTACCCGACGGAGTGGACCGATTGAGTCCATATTAAAACCTGATCTAAGTCGGGTACACGCTCCACGATGAGCAAAATATAGACCAAATCGGTTACATCCTTCAAGAGTTATCGTGCGTACAAATTTTCCGAACATTTTCGAACTTTTGTGGGGGAGGTACCGGAAGGAGTGGACCGATATAGCTCATCTTCGAACTTAAACTAAGTTTGGACAAAATATTACGAAAGCCAAAATTTTAACCGAATCGGTTCATCCCTTCGAGAGTTATCCTGCGCTCCAGCCAGCCAGACAGACGGACGGACATTGCTCAATCGACTCCAAATTGTCTGAAACACATTTCGTCCAAACATACTTGGGGTCTAAAACCATTATTTCGATGAGGCACATTTTGCCCGTATGAAAGTGTATATACCCTTCATAGCCTAAAGGCTGAGGGTATAAAAAATACTTGAAATGTTTTTTTTTTAATTCTTCCGAGAGGGTTTGTTAAAGGAAATGCTTTCCACGAATTATTATAGCAATTCTACTGTATATGTGACATATCACTCATGTTCAACAAAAGGGTAGTAACTCAAAATTTTCTATTTTTCAGTACATTACATACGTAGTTATGGGTACATTACACGATATGTTTTTTTACATATGGGTTGTTACTTTTTATATACAAAGTGACAACATAATGCTAAATAACAAATAGTGTAAAGAAAGTAGCCATTACTCTGAAAACTTGAAGAGTGGCATAACGGTAGGTCCGTGTTTAGACACACAAATTTTACGGGAAAGTAAATTCAGTTTTTGGGCAATAGGGGGTAGGAAAGAGTATTGAGGAGCTCTTTCCTCTCCGCTCTCTCCCAAAAAACTCAATTTACTTTCCCGATAAATTTGTGTGTCTAAACACAGACTAGGGTAGGCAAAGTAATGGATTATTTTTACAGTGGATGGAGTTGAAGTTTTTTATCGTTTTTTTTTAATAAAAAGTAAAAATTTCACTATTTTGATTTAATACCCTTTCGATGAACAAATGAGAAATGAACCGGAACTTACCTTTTATTTTTCATTGCTTTTAAGAAATGATTTCTTTCTCTTGGTCCTTTTATATTTCAAACTTGTTTACGGTGTAAAGTCAAACTTGTTAGATTGGGACTAATTTTAATAAATAGGTGATAAATTAACAAATTAAATTAACAAAAAAACTTATGGTGGAAGATCCAATTATTGTTACGTTTCCTATCGAGCTGTAACTCTGTTATGCGATTCTCTAACTCATTTTCGATGACATGGAAATGAAAAGATTGGAAGAAAGGCATGTAACGTACAAATAGTTTACAAAAAATTGTAGGGGGGTTGCCAAATTTCATAATTTTATTACATAGTAATTTCCAATAAGTTAAGTATTGCCTTTGCGGTTAAAATTGCTATCAATGTTGTTAAACTGAGGTTATACCCCGTTTATATATAACCGGATTTAACAAACCGACTGGGTTTTAAATGTCAATTCCATTGCTTATATTTCAAATAAATCTTCATAGAGAAGGTTAACCCTGCAAAAAGCTCTAATATAAACATCATATTACCTCCATCTATTGACAAATGTTAACAATTGAGTTTTCCTATCCTAATATAAGGTCTGTCTGGTTACCCTAAAATTTGTAAACTTGTACCAATTGTTGCTGGAAGTCGTCTGTTAACACAAAAAACCAGCAAAAGAGGGCGATGGGAGTGAGACATTTTGACAGTTCTTTCACTGAGAGTTTGCAAATTCTTGCTGGACAAATTTCTTCTAGCAAGCACTAGCAATTCTTCTTCTTCCTGAAAACAGTCAATCATCTGTTTTTAGTTTTTTGTTGATTTATGTGTGTGAAAATTAAAAACTATTTTATTGTGATTGCTTGCTGGTTTTTGCTGGAAGGTGTCTGTTTACTTTTTACAATTTTCTAGCAAAAGTAAATAAAAACCCCTTACTCTATGAGAAAGTTCTTGCTGGGAAAGCAACCAGACAGACTTATAATTACTTTGTCATTATTAAATAAAAGTTAACAGCACTGTTACTATCGCAAGAACTATCAGGCATGTCACAGAAACCAATTTCGATCGAAAGTGGAATTGATTCTGTATTTAGCTTCTTCAGAAAACGAAACTTTTTTTCGAAATGAAACCACTTTTTGTTTCGCAAGTGGAATTGTATTTTTTGGAAGCATGTCACTTTAAAATAATGAAAACATTGTTTTATTAAAAAAATCACATTTAATTTCATATTAATTATCATTTTATTTAAAAAATTCGCAAATTTGCAGGCATGTCACAGAAACCAATTCGGATCGAAATTTAGCTTCTTCAGAAAACGAAATTTTTTTTCGGAATGAAAACACTTTTGTTTCCGCTAGTGGAATTGAATTTTTTTGGAAACATGTCACTTAAAACCACTCCAAAATTACATAAAAATAATAAAAATATTGTTTATTAACAAATCAAATTAATTTCGTACTTTTTTTTATCATTTTATTTAAAAAATTCCAAAATATCCATTATTTTTCAATTAATAGCTCTGTTCCTTTACGTACAAGAATCTTCAAGTTTTACCACTTTTTACTCGAAAAGCGTTCCCTTACTTCAGACACCATTCAATTTATATGGAAGCAGTTTACAACTTTTACCACTTTTGCCGGTTTTACGATTTTCAAAAGTAAAGGAACACACCAATTGAAACCAATTATTAGGTGTGTCTTTTTACGTGATAATTTGTAATAATTATTACGAAATGTTACTAAATGCTGTCTTTTTACACAAAAGTTCAGTAAAAGAGAGCGAAGTGAGAGAACAAGTTTGACAGTTGTTTGCTGAGAAATTGCTAAAAGTTGCTGAAAGAATTTTTCCCAGCAACCTTTAGCAAGTTCGATCAGCTGTTTTTTAATCATCTGCAAATGGTCAGCTGCTCAATGTTTATCTTATTTTTTGTGGAAAAATACTATAAATATTACGACTCAGGTTTATTTATTGATTATTTTATTAATATATTAATTATTTTCTACTTATTTTGCTTAAAATTGAAGAACTTTTTCATTGCTTTGGAGTTATTTTTTTGTTCATGCATTGGCGCCAATGTTTTTGTTTTGGTTATCAACTATTATCTTGCTAAAGTTTACTAAATGCTGTCTTTTTACTTTTTTCTCTATTTTCGTATCAAAGAGTAAAATCTCTCTTACTCTCTGAAAAGAAGTTACTGAATAATTATTACTGAAAAAGTAAAAAGACACAACTATTAACAAGCTATTACCATATAATTTTTTCGTTGTAAATTTGTACAAACTAAACAATTTGATATTACCATGACAGAACTACCAGGTAGTGGTATCACACCAGCTGATCGAATATGATAAGTCAAATTCCTTTATAAAAAAATGGTTTTTGTTATAATTTCCCCAACAACATAAAGAAAGTTTTGACATAACATATTCAAAATTTTACGACGCCACTACCTGGGCAGTTCTGCCATGGATATTACGAATGATAAATTGTGCCTCGATTACAGACAGAAATAATAGAAAAATTTAGAATCCAATAGAAATTAACTAATTTTTCGCTCAAAAAGGCTTTTTTAAACACAATAGCTTTGTTCCTTTACTTTTTTAATAGTAAAAGTAGCAAAAGAGAGAACTGTCAAAATTGCTCTCACATAGGAAATTTTGCACAAAAGTAAAGGAACGGAAAATAGTAGATCTGGCAGCAATGTAGAAAAAAACAAACATGGCTGACTAAAACAATAACAACAAACAAAATAAAAAATTATATTTTATTTCTCTTGTTTAATTTTTTTATTATACTTATTTTATTTCTTTTTATTTTGCTTTGACAGTGTCTTAATTGTCAAATAAATGTCAAAACACCAGTTTGACAGATTTTCCACTTTTTACACCACGCAATTTGTCGAGCAGAAAGTAGCAAAAAAGAGAAAACCATTTTGACATGCTCTCTCTTAAATTTTGCTTCAAGTTTTACTTCTTTTAGGGGTTAAGGAACGCTTTCCGAGTTAAAAATGGTAAAACTGGTAAAACATTAAGAAACTTGAACGTAATGGAACAAAGCTAATAATTTCACAATTCCCATTTCTACAGTACTCATGTGTTTTCGTTTTGTTTCTTTTGATTCCTCTAATATTGCCATATTTATACTAAATAATAAGATTTTCGGAATTCACCAAATCGATCGCAATCTGAAGAAGCTAAAACGAAAACGATGGATATGAAATTACGGAATCGAAACCATTTCGATCGGAATCTGTGACATGCCTGTATGATGCAATAACAAGGTGACCCTGTAAGCTACTAAATGTACCTTTGATAGAACTTTACGAGTAATTCGTGCAGGTTCTGGAACACGCATAGAAGAATTCCTACTCCAACATTTGTGTACAAAGCTCTGTTCCAGAAACTTTGAAATTTTTTTCAGTAATAAATTTGCTAATTTTACTATTGTTTTTACTATTTTTTTGATAACAAAGAAAAAATTGTTATCGTAGTAAAAAGTTGTAGATTCTTGCAGGTTCTGGAACAGGCATAGAAGAATTCCTACTCCAATATTTGTGTACAAAGCTCTGTTCCAGAAACTTTGAAGTTTTTTCAGTAATAAATTTGCAAAAAAAAAAATTCAAAAATATTAGATTTTCATATAGTAGAGTTCATATTCGTACACCCCTAAAAATTGAATAAAATCGTTAATAATTCCATATTTTATGTGTAGATATGAAACAATTGATGGGAATTACCATAATGTAAATTATTAATTTATTATTTCTGTTAGATTTTTTGTTTTATTCGACCTTTTCCATTAAATTTTGAAATAATAACAAGTTTGTCGAGCTTGATTCACTACTATTGTCGGCGGTAGAGTGCAATATTTACTCCCAACAATAGTAGTGAATCTACGTTAGTTTGTAAGAAATATTTGACGAAATTATTTTTACGTATATATTAACGCCTGATGATGCAATTAAATAATTGCGAAATATTGGGAATAAATGAAGAAATAAAACAAACAATTGTAATGACCTCAGGCTCATCAAACTTCTTATTATTTCAAAATTTATTAGTCCTAGTAATTTGCGATATGTCTTGACAATAAATGATTTTCGAAACGGTATTCTAAAACTTCAATACATTTTATGTAAAATATAAAACGAAACTTGCGATTTTTACCAAGTAGAAATCAAAAATGTGTTTACTTTCCCTTAGCCCGGATTACGTTTCTTTAAATTTCCAAACGCTGACAAATTTTATTTTCATATCGACGCCTCCAAACAATAGTATGCTAAGTCGACTTAGCATGTTTTCAAGTTCTTTACATTTTTACATTTTACGTCCTTTAACTTAAATTCTGTCAAATTTTGGTAATGATCGGTCAATCCGAACAGAAGTTATAAACAAATGTTTACTCAGAATAGTAGTGAAGGTCAAAGAAAACTGTAAACTTTGAGAGCTTCTCCTGCAAAACTCATTTTTCGGACTTAGCATACTATTATTTGGAGGTGTCGATATTAGACCTCGAATATTGTTGCAGAAGTACTGCTATTAGCTATATTCGGCCAAAATTCGGGAATTAATTGTCGTAGTTAATCATATCTACCATGGTGTAATGGTATGCACACCCGCCTTGCACGCTGAAGGTCGTGGGTTCGATTCCCTGACCAGCCAACATCAAAAAATTTCAACGGTGACAAAATACCCTTCTCGCTACCAAATCTGGATGGTATTGCCCTAAAACTTTCTTTGGAAGCCAAATACCTCGATGTTATCCTGGACCAACGTCTAAATTGGAAAAGGAACACTGAGGAGAGGGCTAAGAGAGGTTTTATGGCACTCTATTCCTGCAAGAACTCCATCGGTAACAGTTGGGGTCTCAAACCAAAGATCATACACTGGTTGTATGATACCGTGGTTCTCCCAATTCTTACCTATGGAGGGCTTGTCTGGTGGCATGCACTCGGGTACAGTGCACTTCTGTCCAAATTATCTAGTGTTCAAAGAGCCGCATCTCTGCTAATCTCTGGTGCCATTAGATGTACACCTCAAGCCGCCCTGAATGTGATACTGGATCTCCAACCTCTGGACATCACTATCAACTTTCAGGCGGCGAGGACGGCTTTCAGGCTTAGAGAGGCAGGTATGTGGCAGTGTTCACGATTTGGACATGCAAAGGTCCTCTTCCCCTTCACCGATTTACTTAAGTCCAGTGGACCCGATCACATCAGTGATTATATACCCACTGCACTCAACTTCAACCAAATTAACGCTACAATCCCAAGCAGAGATGCCTGGTCTAGTGGTAGCCCTCCTCTTAGCGGTATGGCCATCTACACAGACGGTTCAAAGATGGAGGATGGCACAGGTGCCGGGGTCTTCTGCGAAAACCCACAAATTAAGCAATCCTTCAAACTCAACGATAACTGCAGCGTCTTTCAGGCAGAGATTTTTTCAATTAGGAAATCAGCGGAGATGATCAAAGAACTTGGGAGTGTCCTTAAAGGACCGGTGACTATTTTTGTCGATAGTCAAGCGGCCCTTAAGGCTCTCAAGTCATGTACCATAAACTCAAAAGCTATCCTCGATTGCATAAACGCTCTGCTTGAAGTACGCGACATCGTTGATCTTTGCTGGGTTCCAGGACACAGTGATATAAAGGGAAACGAAGAGGCGGATGAACTAGCACGGGGTGGCTCTCAGTCGACTGACTTACCAGTTGAGTCATCTATCAGACCACCAAAGTGCTACTACATCCGGAAACTTCGCGGTTACTTCCTTGAGAAGCCGGGGCAAAGATGGCAAATGGAAACTGGCTGTAAGGTATCCAAGGCAATCTGGCCCAGCTATTCTCAGCATAGAACCAACTCTCTTTTCTCACTAAATAAGTTAGGGATAAAGACCATTGTAGGTCTCATTAACGGTCACAACATGGTCAGGTCCCTAACTTCTAGATGGGACAACAGTAGTGTAGACTACTGTAGGCTATGTCAAGATCCAGAAGAAACAGAGACGGTCGAATATCTACTACGTAGGCGCCCCTCATTACTCACGAGGAGACATCGATTCTTCGGTAGATATGAGATAAATACTCTGACTTTCTTCTCCGACATAGACCCCATCTACTTGTACCAATTTGCCAAAAATCTCACATGGCTGGCAAACAAAACTAATTAATCATTGTTTTTCTTTCTCCTTCACACAGGGGGATAGAAATCGGCTCAACACTGAACAACACCCTCAGCGTCAACACACCCACATCACATCCACTACATCAACATCTTTGCCACAATCACAGCAGCCGCCCATCCTTATCCATTACTCATCGCACCCATCACACCAAACCACTTTACATCAACAAACCGGCAATAGACCAACCACCTCATATTACTTCAGAATAAACCAGTCACCACTTTCAACACCCATCTTATAAATCAGCATCCATCATCATCACATCTAACCCACCAAAACCACTCTACAATTATAAACTTACATCCACCATCACAACCTCAACAACAACCTATAAACTCACATCCATCATCACAGCATCACCTACATACTCAACTTCACAACAAATCCGCAATAGTCCAGCATCTATCATCATCACATATAGCCCAACCACAACACACAGTTTCTTTAAGGATGATCACAATGGACCTCAAGGTCTCCGAGTGAAGTAGCTGCCAACAACGGTAGCTGCGCGTCCTAAAACCAAACCAAAACCAAACCAATGTAGGCGACATTTCCTGAGTAAAACTTTTCTAAAAGTGGTGTCTGTAAACTGTAGGTCCCATATCATTGAGCTAATATGAATCGGGGTGCACTCATTGATATGAGAGGAGTCTCCCTTGTCCCGTAATGGATATTTTTTCTTAAGTATTTCAAATATTCGTCCGAATTGTTTGTTATCGGAAAACAAAGACATAAATACAACTAAGACATGACAAAATGCATGCAACAAAAAAATGTTTACGAAACTTTGTATATAAACATTACCCTTAACAGGTTGCAGTTAATTCAAAATCGCAAGCAAGGAGGAACATTTCATGTAATGGTATCAGAAACGAAATTTGTGAATTCAAGGATCTATTCAAGAATAATTCTATGTCAACTGGATCGGTAAATTCGGTTAAATACGTAAAAATCATGGTAAAATGATTAATAGCCCGTTTTCACGGTACGTCGTTCGTGCTCTATTCGTTGTTCGACCCATAACTACGAATAAATTAGTTATTTCCCCACACAAAATTCTATGAACGAACGACGATTTTTATACGTTGTTCGATTAGAAATACGCTCTGAACGACGAATAAGTATGTCCCATCCCTAACAAATGAGAGAATTTATCGAAAAAATTAATTATGACATGTCTAAATTCAAAATTGAAAAATTTGTTATAAACACAAAAAATTTTAGAAAAAAGGATAAAGATGAATGAATATTAATGAACTAAACATTTTATATAGATGCAGAAGGTAGGTGGTTGTGTTTCTTTCTTAATTCCACACACATTTCTTGTCCATTAGTTCAAAATCGCGTAAAAAATCAGAAACAAAAAGGAAACAAATAACTGAAAGTCTGTATACACAAACATTGTTTTGACATGTCTTTCTCTCTCTTTAATTTTGAAAATAGAAACATATAAAAATATATTGAAAATACAAAATTATTCAGAATTTATGGAAAAAATGAATGAAATGTGTGTAGTTAAATATAGAAGATACATTTGAAGGAAAGTCTATTGCTTTTCCTATTCATTTAATGTAAATTTTATGTGTTTTCGGTTCAAATTTTCGTGAAAACAAGGAAACAAAAATGAAGGAAATTTTGTTTATGTTTCTGTTAATTACGAATGGTGTCGTGGAAACGGGTTAATTCGTGTACGTCGTTCGACAGGCGAACAACGTAATTGAAACGCTCGTGTGAACATGACATAAAGGTAGTCGCATCTCAAAAATGTATGTAGATGCAACTCTGTATATCTGTACGTTACCGTGTCAAATACAAAGCAAAACAAAAAATGAATGACATTTAATATCAAAAACAAAATATAATGATTTGTTATTTGTTTTTGAAAATACCAAAAGTAACAATTTATTATCCAAATATTTCAAAAAAGAGCAAAATATATGTATTTGTACATGCGTGCGACCCTTCAAATTCATTTGTGTTGCTGCAAATCTGATCTGATATTGGAATAGTCCTTTACGATGCCTACCAATGCCTGTGTTTGTGGATGCATGTTTCGAAGATGAAATCGCTTAAACCTGTATTTTGTTGGTAGGTCGAAATTGCAGAACATGAAAAAACAACAGATCCAATTTAGTCCACAAGGTCCTGCAGGGAACGTTATGGCTTGGAATCCGAGTTATGAAAGATGGTCACAGGATGGTTGGTACAAATTCAAGCGAGAGACCGTGGTATACTCGTCCGTCATGCATTCAGAAGGTCTGCAGAACATCAAAATTTTGTGCTGTGCCAAATCGCTTCAGTAGAGTTCCCATGCATTTCCTGAGTATTTCAGCCAGTTTATCAGTGGTGATAGATTATCCCTTCGGGAATGTTTTGGGAACATGCATATGTATGCGTATACATATGTAAATTAAACGGAACAATAAACCAATTTTGTTTTTTCTCAAAATATTTTATTATAACCAAATGAAGTTTAATTTACCCAGCGAAAAGTTTGCCTCCAAAGAGGCAGTTAAATGATATGTACAAGTGATTTGGAAGTGCATCAAATTATGCATTTTCACTCATGATTTTTACAAGGGAGTGACCCCGGAAAGAGGCACTCCATTGCACCGCATTTTAACTGATCCTTTGGCATTGCATTTTAACTGAACCTTTGGCACTGCATTTTAACTGACCCTTTGGCATTGCATTTTAACTGACCCTTTGGGGTAGAATAGGAGGCAGTCCAGAGCACGTGTTTTGAATAACAAAATAAAATGCATTTATTATTTGTGTAAAACAAAAATATTAATAACTTTATTAAATTAACACAAATTATGAAAATTCTCTATTGAATTCAATCGCAAACATGTGTGCTTCCTTCGCCCTTCATTTAATCCAAGCTTAAGTACTTTTGCTTCATCTGCTAAATGGGTTTGATATTGTCTTCCCATCACCAGTTAAGATTTCGACATGTACTCCAACAGCACTCCATTGGGAAATTTTCTTCTTGTGAGTTACCGGAAAAATGTTCACAAATTAAATATTATTTAGTTTGTATTAACAAATGTTTGGAAATGCTAACACGATTATCTCTTTTGGAGATGTATTCCGCTGCCTGTAGAGATGTACAAACTGATTTATGTACATGTAGGGATCTCTAACAACTGCTAATAAAATGTAGTGAACGGAGTGCCTTTTTCACGACTCCGTTTGCACTGCATGCGGATGCTGTTAAAGTGTGAGGAAATGGAGTGCCTTTTTCAAGACTCCGTTAAACTGCCTCCGGATGTTGTTAAAATGTGACGAATGGATGTGATTCTTTGGATTGCATCCAAATGCGGTTAAAATGTGAGGAATGGAGTGCCTTTTTCACGACTCCGTTTGAAGTGCATAAAAACATGCCGTGAAAGAACTAGTCTACATTGCACTACTTCCAATTTATTTTGCTGGGTTATATTAAGATAAAAGAAAAGCCTTACTAAAAATTTATATATAATCTTTTTCTAGCTTCTATGAGGTTTTAGTGAATATAATACGCTTTTTTGTGGTTAGGTTTCTATTCCTTATCCGTTCTCTCTGACCATTTGAGCCACATTCAAGAAATCTTCTTCAATAGCGCAGAATTCAAGGCATTAAGAAAATCCACATTTTCTCAATGTTGTCGGTGGTCGAGTTCTCATCCAACTGATTTGATTTAACAATTCAATAGAGTCATAAATTGTCTTTTTCTGGCCGATAATTTCTGGTAAAGAGAAACCAGTCCTCAACAATGTATCAGGTTGACAACTATTCAGGCCATAGAGAATTTGATGTAAATGGACACTTGAAACCAAATTGCTATGGACTCCTTGGTGATATTATCAACAGCAGGAAACGTTATAGTGGTCACCATCATGACTCGAGCTTAAAGGCAGATAATATTTGAACATGCTCACTAGCTTGAGACAATTATATTTGCGGTATTCCGTGGCAATATTCAATTGGTTAACTTGCAAAGATTTCTCTTCATTATTTGCCGAGGACTTACCGCTCCATTCAGTCAAATTATCGTTGAGTTTTTGTACCAATTCACGTAACTTAGCGCTACCAACCGCGGGAGCAGCGGTGAATACATTCACATTATAACGATCAAACAGAAAGAAAATATTGAACAAAACATTTTTATTTTCAATATTTTTTGTAAATGAAAATGACATTTGTGTACATGTTTACATTCAGTGTCAAATCCCGTTTGACAATGAACGTACTTCAAATTTGAAATTTGAAAAAAAAATTTTAAACAGTTGTGAGCATGAAACTACCTTTCTTCTTGTACCATGGTAAAAATGTATAAAAGAAAAAAATGTTATATCACCATATCGTGATATAACATTATGTTAAATTCAAAAGCCATTCACTGAAGAATGATAGCAAACAAAATGTCTTATCTTGTTGTATTTATGTCTTTGCGGAAAAATAAGTAAGAATTACTAGATTCTTGCAGTTCTGGAACAGAGCATTTATTTTTGTTAACAATTCCTTTGAAGTTCGCAATTTATTATTATATTTACAAAATTACTTAAGGCCTGCGTACATAAGCTGCCTTGCTTACTTCTGATAAAAGAATAAAAAAGAAAAGGGCAACCCAGTTCGAAATTTCCCCGGCCTTCTTTATTCTTTTATTTTTATTATGTCAAAAATGAAGCAGGAAAGCAAGGCAATCAGGCAGAGCAGCTTATGTACGCAGGCCTTTAAGTCTTATGCCAGACTATGAAAATGTTCATGTACGTGAAAATGAGTATAAGCAAGAAGGGGGTGAAACTCTGTACACAAGGTTCTGTAATCTGAAATTATTCTTTGTGTTTAAATTCATAACTCTCAAACCAATGTTAGTCCCAATTTACATTAGGCGAGTTTACTTGCGGCAATTGTTAGTTTGTAGGTGAGAGAGAGTGCTGAGAGGCAAAGGGTTACCATATGCCTCACCTCTCTCTCCTACAAAATGACAATTGCCGCAAGTAAACTCGCCCAATGTAAATTGGGACTAAAGCAATGAAAGTCCCAATTTACATTGGGCGAGTTTACTTGCGGCAATTGTCATTTTGTAGGAGAGAGAGATGAGGCATATGGTAACCCTTTGCCTCGCAGCACCCTCTCTCACCTACAAACTGACAATTGCCGCAAGTAAACTCGCCTAATGTAAATTGGGACAAAATAACAAAATTTTTCATTTGAATTCCTATACGCATGATACAATAAGAAGGTAGCATTATCAGCCCAGCTGATGGTAACATATGGTCTGTTCCTTTACTTTTAAAAATGGTAACAGTGGCAGAAAATGGTAAAAGTGGTAAACTGCTATCATATAAATCACAGTTTATACAGTTGGCCATTCAGAGTTCTGTTAACAACATTTGACAACAAACATAATAGATTGTTCATTATTGTGATTTGATTTCCTTTGTATTTTATGTATTTGACAGCAAACTACAAAGACGTATAGCAATAAAGACCCGAACAAATGCATTTTCCAAAAACATATGCTATTAGTTACACATTTTGGTTACAGATGGCTACACAACTCACTGGAATTGATAACAGCAATGCCAATCGTTTTTTATTCCCATTTCTCGCGGCAGAAAACATTAACGTCGTGTTTTGTGACTGAAATTTATTTCTTCACTATTTATTATTTTTTATTTAATAAAAAAACAAAAGTCAACGCCGTAAAATTTGAGTTTTAATGTTTTTCTTGTCAATATTCCAATGAGTAACAGTTTTCGTTTAACAGAATGTTGCTATGATATCATAGCAACAGAGGTTAACTCCCTCTACAGTTAATTTTTCACAATTGACTTTTCCTATCTTATAATATTGACATCTTTGCAAACTAAATAGTCAGGGCTAACTAGTTTGGGCTGAATGGCCAACTGTATAAACTGTGATATAAATTGTATGCTATTAAAAGTAAGGGAACACTTTACAGGTTAAAAATGGTAAGAAATGGTATCCTCAGGCACGTAAAGGAACAGAGCAATAATTTGTCAATTGCATTGAATTTATGTCAAATTTTGACATCTTATGTTACCAAAAACGGCAGTTGCTGCTACCTTCTTATTTTATCATGCATATACGTGTGTGGATGTCAATCAAATTTTAGAAGAAAATGACAAAGAGATTTCAATGAAAATGTTCATAGTCTGGCATAAGACTATGGGCCATTATTATATGTGTTATTTTACTATCTGATGGATTTGAAAACGCAAAATAAACCAAAATGGAGGCATTAAATATATAATTTTAACATTGAAAGTTAATGCCTCTATGAATTTCAATCATCTCTTTTAACTTTAAGTTCACCGGTACGCTATAAATCTGTTCGGTAAATCCAAAATAAAAGAAAAGAAAACTTATAATAACGGGGGTATGACTGTTTTAGCAAAATAACAGAAAATCGTAATTTTGGGGTAAAAATCATCATTTATCAATTTTTGACCAAAAAAATCTTCAAATCTGGCAGCCATATGTCTAACCTCTATATAGTCCATATTTACATTAGGCAATTTTCCTTGCGGCAGGCAATTAGGTCTGTTCGTTTTATTTAATTTGTGTTTAATAATTTGTACAAATTTGTACAAGTCCAATAACTTCTTGAAATCGACTAAGGTCTTTTGAATTGTACTGTAGAGTAAAGGAACAACATCCAGTAACAATTTGTACAAATTGTCAGTTTGTTGGTGAGAGAGGGTGTTGAGAGGCAAAGGGTTACCATATGCCTCACCTCTCTCTCCATCAAACCGACAATTGCCGAAAGGAAAATTGCCTAATGTACATATGGACATATGGACAAAGCATGGCAAATCTAAATTGAGGCTTAAAGTACGGTTACATTTGAGAGCTTAAATTTCCTTTAGCGGCACCTATGGTAGGAAGACAATTTCTTCACCACAGGTAGCGCTTTCTATTCTGATTCCAACGATGTATAATTTTTGTTCCGGAAACGTATTTTGTTCCCATACCCCAGATTTGCACCTGTCCATAGGGAAAAGTTCTTAATCGCCGACCGAAGGCCGGCTACTTAGAGAAAAATTTACAATTTAAAAGAAATATTGTTCCTATTTGCGAGATTTGCACCTGTCCATAGGGGACATTTTTTAATCTCCGGTCGAAGGCCGACTACTTAGGGAAAAATTTACAATTTAAAAGAAATTTTGTTCCCATTCCCGAGATTTCCAGCTGTCTACAGAAGAACTTTCGAGGCCTTTATCTCGGGGAGTATACATTTCCGGGACAAAAATGCAGGGTGGTGAAAATGCCGTATTTTTCCGCCAGGTGCCGCTAAAGGAAATTTGTTCCATTCAATTTTCAATTCCATTGCATATACCTCAAACGAAATCCACTAGAATTCAGATGAGTTTCTAAAGGCCTGCGTACATAAGCTGCCTTGCCTGCTTACCTTGCTTACTTCTGATAAAAGAATAAAAAAGAAAAGGGCAACCCAGTTCGAAATTTCATCGGCCTTCTTTATTCTTTTATTTTTATTATGTCAAAAATGAAGCAGGAAAGCAAGGCAATCAGGCAGAGCAGCTTATGTACGCAGGCCTTAAGACCTTGGTACATAAGCTGCCTCGCCGGATTGCCTTGCTTTCCTGCTTCATTTCTGACATAATAAAAATAAAAGAATAAAGAAGGCCGAGCTAATTTCAGACTGGGTTGCCCTTTTCTTTTTTATTCTTTTATCAGAAGCAAGCAAGGTAAGTAGGCCAGGCAGCTTATGTACGCAGGCCTTTGGTTCCTTATGGGTACTTTACACGATATGTTTTTTACATATGAGTTGTCACTTTGCATATACATTTTGTATGGCAGAAGTGACAACTCATATGTAAAAAACATACCGTGTAAAGTACCCCTTACGTGGCAGTTGTTGCCACTTTTTAATCGAAAAGTGTTTTCTCACTTCAAAAGCATACTATTTAAATTAGATCAGTTCACCAGAGTTGGGCAATCTAGTTCCCGGAGCGGATCGATGCTTCTAGTTCCTTTTCCCAAAAGGAACTAGTTCCTTAATATAGTTCCATAGTTACGAGACCGATATAGTTCAACGAATCTTTCTCTTTCATCGTTTTTTTCGTTACAAATAGTTCCGAGACCGAAATAGTTCAACGAATTTTTCTTTTTCGTCTCTCTGTTTTGTTTCCTTTGTTCCAAATAGTTCCGAGACCGAAATGTTTTCATGGTTTGGTGGATGAATGACATAAAATAAATTGCTGCGAAAAAACAGCAACAGCAAAAAGTTCGACGTAGGTTTTAAATTAGAGGAACAAGAAGCTATATAAACTAACGGGACTGTATAAACGCAAGAACTGGATATAGTTCCAATTGTTCCTTGTCCGGAATAGTTCCTTGGAACAAGTTCGTTCCGGAAATACACATCTCTACAGTTCATCGCTATCACAATTTTTCTATCACATATAAAGTCCTAACAGCATTTGGGACAAGGAAAATGAGGGGGCAGCAAGAAAACAATAACTCTCTATGAAGCTCTCCCACGAAGAAACTATAAATTGCCAAAACTAAAGTTGGCTTAGTAAATTAAGGAAAAAATTGAATGTCAGTGAAATAAACAAAGATGCATATTATTTCTCTGTTTACGTCCAGGACGGTCACAACAAAATCAAAATGTTTTTCTTTGCTTTCATTTTGTTGTTTTGTTCGTTAGTACATATTTCATTTTGGAATGGATACATGTGGCAAGCATGCAAATGAAAACTATGGCAGCACCAAACACGTCACATTTCTTCTTCGCATGTGTATGTACATAATATTTGTGATTTGTATATTTTCACTTTTTTTCTTAATGCACAATATAATTATTAATAAGAAAAAAACTATTTCGGCAAACTAAATTTATCTTATTAGGTGCTATTTAATATCTCTCACTTGTTTATGGTCACAAATTAAACATTTAAACTATGCTTTTGATGAGGATATAAGAACTCCACCTCAATTTTTCAAATGTATTTTATTTGTTATATATCCTGTTTAAACACAATCTTCGCATAAAAATCTATCAAACTGATATTAAATTTCAATATTATAATCGATTTAACCGTACATTTGACAAATTGAAGCCGTTTTTTATTAACTAAAAATATCTTCGAACGTCTGCGATTAAAATTTCTCCGTATACTATTTTTTCAGTATTTAAGCGAAATTAGAACGAAAAGAAAATTAGAAAAAACAATGGAATACGTAAAGAATGATAAATGTCAGTTGCTGTCAAATTCGTCGATAAAGATGAGCATAAAGAAAAGTCGAATAGTAACATAAATGCTCTCTGTTTACGTCTATGGTAATAAAAACAAAGTAAAAAATATGAAAAAAAGAGATACATGCTTTGTGAAAGAATCTAAATTTTAGATTCTAAAATATTCCAATTCATTTGAAACCCCTGAAATGAAATAAAAGTTACTTACATATGTAACTTTTAATTGCCTTATATCGCGATGTATGGAATGGACTTTCCCAACAAAAAACGGTTTTGACCAAAATCAAGACCCCAAGAGATACTTGCGGTAAATCTATATATACAAAGTATTGCAAGTTTCTACAAATTCACTAACTATTGTGCCAGACATTAAACATATCACGTGAAAATATGTTAGCTTTTAGGATACACAAGACATAATCAGCTTTATGCTTAACGAAAATTCCGCGTGAGTTGTGTCTTCCGCCGTTTTAACTTAAAGGAGGGAGTGAGAAAACTCACAGGGGATTTACGTTCAGAATAACCCCCAATAATGCTCTTCGAATTGTCATTTCTTTGCACCGTATTTCAATTTCGAGTCAAAACGTACATATTTTAATTTAGATCATATTTTACACATCAGTTTTATTAATTCCCCCACAACTTGTACATTTATACTATTACCTAATAAACGATATTTTTGACGATTTGTAGTACCACTGGGAAATTGAAATGTGTCTGGAAAACACATTAACCTAGAAACTTCACGAGGTGTAAAATAACGTAGATTTAGTTTTTGCAGCAGATCCCAATATTCTGGTTTTTCACAACTCTTTGCGTCATCCATAGCTTTCAATTTGGCAAAAGTGTTTTGCATTTCGTTCAAACTCAAAGGGCAAAACACCGAACCAGTTCCCTCACAGTAGTGTGTATAGGCTTTGGTAAAACACATTGTATTTGTGGCATCTCGTGTAACAATATCCATTAACCACACTCTCTTCCTTAATACTTTTTCATCTAAATGCAATTCTTTCGGAATGGCTTCTTCCAACAATGATGAAAGTGATTTTGTTTGAAATTTACTTTGCGTATCTTCAACAGGTAAGGAAGTTAAAATTGATCCACCAGGAAAACTAAAGTCATTTTCCTTTCTTGCTATACAATAATAACGATGTCTTGTATTGGGTACACCCATAATTGTGGGTGTTAGAATAAATTCACGATAATAAAATCCCGATTTTTCTAAAGCCTCTACATATTTTGTTCTTGCCATGGACTCTTCGAAACCCTTCACATTTTCCATCAGAATATATTGCACAGACTGACACATTGGCAACAATTCACAAATATGATTCAGGGCATCCGATCGATTGTCTTCTATATCACGTTTCTGCCCAACGCGCGTGTGGGGTTGGCAAGGTGGCGACATCAAAATCGCATTGATTTGGAGCTTTTCAATAGTTTTAACGCTTAATTTTTGTATATTATTATTCATGACTGGTGTTTGTGGGTGATTATAAGCATATACCACATTAGCCACGGTGTTTATGTCCATTGCTGCACACACCTTTCCTTCGAGTTGGGAGTCTATAAATGAGAACAATATCATTATGGATCTTCTTATTATTCTTCTAAATGGATAACTTACATTCAAATGCATAGTGCATTCCTCCAATACCACTAAAAAGTTCCAATATTTTCAATTCCATACTAATAAACAAACTCCAATTAAAATAATAAAACAGTACACGCGACGAACCGTCAAAAATATAAATCTCTCTAACAGCTGATATTTGTTTTTGTTTACATTTGCATTACTTCTTAGGTGGCTTGCTAACATTTCAAATTCATAGCTTTGTTCCTTTACTTTTTTAATGGTAAAAGAGAAAAGTGTCAAAATTGCTCTCTCATGAACATTTTTACCAGAAAAGTAAAGGAACGGAAAATGGTAGATGTGTCAAAAAGAAACATAAAAAAATCAATTTTCGTCTTTTATTTCACAATTTTTAATTTAGTTTTGTCAGCGTTCGACTTTTTCTTCTGTTTTTCGTACATTTTTTTTTTCATTGTGAAATAATCGTCAAACAAAAGTCGAAAAATCAGTTCTGACATTTTTTACCTGCAGAAATTTTGCTGGTAGCCTGTGGTAGAAGAGAAAGCCATTTTCGCTCTCTCCACTCTCACTCTCTAAAAAATTGCTTCCAGTTTTGCCACTTTTCGGGGTTAAGGAACGCTTTGGAGGTTAAAAATGGTAACAAATGGTTAAAATGGTAACCTCAGGTAAGTAAAGGAACACAGCTCATGCAAGCATGTCGGCAAGCGTCTGTTTGTTGGAGAGACAAGTCCCGGTCCACAATAACTAGGCGTTTACACCAGACAATTTGTCTTCAAATACAACTTTGATTTACACATACATATGTACATTTGTCGACTGTCCATTTTTGCCAGGCAGTCGGGTTAACAAATTTTTGACATTTTTGTAAAAATAAAGCTGAAAACACATCCAACGTTTGTGTAAATTTTTGTGTCATTTCTGGTAGAAGAATAAGGAAAAGTTGAAACTGGGCAGCACTTTGCCTTTTATTCATAAAACCAGAAATGACACTAAAGGCCTGCGTACATAAGCTGCCTTGCCTGCTTACCTTGCTTACTCCTGATAAAAGAATAAAAAAAGGGCAACCCAGTTCGAAATTTCCTCTGCCTTCTTTATTCTTTTATTTTTATTATGTCAAAAATGAAGCAGGAAAGGAATTCAATCAGGCAGAGCAGCTTATGTACGCAGGCCTTAAACTTTTCCAACGTTTGTGTAAATTTTTGTGTCATTTCTGGTAGAAGAATAAGGAAAAGTTGAAACTGGGCAGCACTTTGCCTTTTATTCATAAAACCAGAAATGACACTAAAGGCCTGCGTACATAAGCTGCCTTGCCTGCTTACCTTGCTTACTCCTGATAAAAGAATAAAAAAAAGGGCAACCCAGTTCGAAATTTCCTCTGCCTTCTTTATTCTTTTATTTTTATTATGTCAAAAATGAAGCAGGAAAGGAAGGCAATCAGGCAGAGTAGCTTATGTACGCAGGCCTTAAACTTTTCTCAAACGTTGGATGAGTTTTTTGACATTTTTGTAAAAATAAAGCTGAAAACACATCCAACGTTTGTGTAAAATTTTGTGTCATTTCTGGTAGAAGAATAAGGAAAAGTTGAAACTGGGCAGCACTTTGCCTTTTATTCATAAAACCAGAAATGACACTAAACTTTTCTCAAACGTTGGATGAGTTTTCAGCTTAAGTAGCATAGTCGAAGGTCACACTAGAGTGGTTTCACTGAAACTTTTAGGTATTTATATATCGAGTTCCCCACTACAGCAACTTTATGATATCACTCTACTGTGAAACTCGACCTAGGAACACTTGTTTTCATGAAATTGTTTCAATGAAACTCTCTACTGTGACCTTCGACATAAATGGTCTGTTCCTTTACTTTTAAAAGTGGTAAAACCGGCAAAAGTAGCAAAAGTTGTAAACTGCTCCCATATGAATTGTATGGTGTCTGAAGTAAAGGAACGCTTTTCGAGTAAAAAGGTGTAAAACTTGTAATTGAAAATGAAATTCACACACATTCTTCTTTCGGCATACAGAAACAGACTGTAAATATTTTATGGTACCAAATTTCGAGTTTTTATATTTCATGAGTAGATCTCAACTCGAAGGAAAGTTGTGTGCATCAATGGACATAAACACCGTGGCTAATGTGGTATATACTTATAATCACCCACAAACACCAGTCATAAATAATAATATACAAATTTAAACGTTAAAACTATTGAAAAAGGCACAAATCAATGCGATTTTGATGTCACCACCATGCCAAACCCCCACACGCGCGTTGGACAGAAATGTGACATAGAAGACAATCGATCAGATGCACTGAATCATATTTGTGAATTGTTGCCTATGTGTCAGTCTGTGCAATATATTCTGATGGAAAATGTGAAGGGTTTCGGAGAATCCATGACAAGAACAAAATATGCAGAGGCTTTTGAAGAATCGGGATTTTATTGTCGTGAATTTATTCTAACACCACAACTATGGGTGTACCCAATACAAGACATCGTTATTATTGTATATCAAGAAAGGAAAAGTGACTTCAGTTTCCTGGTGGACCAATCTTAACTTCTTTACCTGTTGTAGACATGCAAAGTAAATTTCAAACCAAATCACTTTCATCATTGTTGGAAGAAGCCTTTCCGCAAGAATTCCATTTAGATGAAAAAGTATTAAGGAAGAGAGTGTGGTTAATGGATATTTGTTGGAAAAGTCCATTCCATATATAATAGACAATTAAAAGTTCCAAAAGTCGATGGTCAGACTAGCAAGGTTTCTTGAAACTAATTTCGTTAAAATTTCTTTTCAAGTTTCGCTAGTGTCCACACACATTAACGTGAAATTTCAGATTTTTTCGTGTCCTCTTTATTTTACCATTCGCGTTTGTTGTGTTTCTCATACCAATAAAAACAAAACAAACATAAATAAACTAAAAACAGCACAAAATAATTAACATTTATAATTAAATTAATATTTATACATAGTTAAATTTTCACTATTTTATAATTTAATGTTTTTATTAAATCTTTTTATGCTTGCTTTGTTCTTATCGTTTGCTTGAGAAAATAAAAATGAAAGAAAAAATCTTGCTACGAACAACAAGAAGCGGCAACACAACAAACACAGAAAACCATGTACATGGTTTTCACTACTTAATACCCCTCGCCTATAAACTTGTCGTCGCCATGTTGAAATCGTGCTAGTCTGACCATCGACTAAGTAATAGTACTTTTATATATAACCGGATTTAACAAATCCACTGGCTTTCATATTTCAATTTAATTGCTTATATTTGAAATAATTCCTTATAAAGAAGGTTAACCCTACAAAAAACTATAATATAAACAGGCTCAAACTTTGATTTCATTTCAGGGGTTTCAAATGAATGGAATATTTTATATTCTTTCACAAAACACGGACATCTTTTTTCATATTTTCTACTTTGATTTTATTACCATAGACGTAAATAGTACGTTTACATTTACGAATTCGAGTGGATTTCAACAGTCAATTCCTTGGAATATGCCCAGCAAAACATTTTGGAAGTTGTGCAATTGGTGTTATGATTTCACAACATCTTTCGATGTAGTCCAACAGAGTTATGAAAAATGCACTCCGTTCGATATATTTTATAAGCAGTTGCTGTAGAGATCCCTACAGAAAAAAACAGTTGATTGATCCCTACAAATTTCTTCTCAAAAATAAGCAAGAGTGTATACTTTACGAAGAATTTGTTATAAGGTAAAGAAATAAAAACTTAAGTTGCGAACGTTTTTGCCGTATTTCACGAAACCGAAATTTTTAATGGAGTGGAGTCCATGTCGAAAGCTGAACTAGTGATGGGAAGGCAACATAAAAAACTTACCACTACTAATGCACGAAACATTAGCTTTGTTCCCGTCCTTTTTATAGTAAAACTCGTAAAATAAAGAGAGAAAAGTTTTTGTCACACAAAAGTTTTTTCAAAAAGTTCGGGAACGCAAAAATGGAAAAACGTCAAAAAAAGCTGGAACAAATGTCAAAGTCTGCGTACCAGCCAATCAAACGCCGGCATCCATGTTACTATTTTTTACATGCTCAAATTTGTCGAGTAAAAAGTTTTTAAAGAGAGCGTCATTCAGCGCCATTTTTGTTTAAAGAGAAGTGAACACTTTACAACTTTTTTGTTTACGGGAACAGGTATT
Source organism: Musca autumnalis (assembly GCF_047663935.1). Classification (NCBI taxonomy): domain Eukaryota; kingdom Metazoa; phylum Arthropoda; class Insecta; order Diptera; family Muscidae; genus Musca; species Musca autumnalis. The sequence continues at coordinate 140,462,669 of NW_027411866.1, forward strand.
CTGGTAAAATGTGTAAAAGTCGAAAAAATTTTAAAAACTTTTTAGTTCTGGAACAAAGCTATTATGAGCATCGATGTTATAAACTCTTAAAATCGAAAACACATCTGACGTTTAATCAAAGTTTTGCAACATTTCTTTTTTAAGAATAACGCCGAAAACACGTCCAATCTTTCAGTAAAAATTGATGTCATTTCTCATAAAATAATAAACGTAAGGGGAATGGAAATGGAAAAAATTGCCCCAAAACTCGCCTATTGTAAATCGGGACTAACAACAATGTTATTTTCATAGTTTCCATAACACAGTAGTTTTTTATTTCCAATTTATGTTATTATTCTTTTTGATTACTTCTTAAAGGAGTTTATACAGTTTTTATACCCTCCACCATAGGATGGGGGTATATTAAGTTTGTCACTACGTTTGTAACTACTCGAAATAATCATTGTAGACCCCACAAACTATATATATTCTTCATCAGCGTGCAATTCTACATCGATATAGCCATGTCCGTCCGTCTGTCCGTCTGTGGAAATCACTCTAGCGTCCGAACGGATTGACGTAGGTGGATGAAATTTTGGAAAAATCTATTATTTGTACGTAGGACTTTTGATATTGAAAGCGGGCTATGTAGGTCCACGCTTTCGTATAGCCCCCATACAAAATGACGCGTGACGCGTCGTCGTTTTATAGAATTTTCAAGATATTTGTCCCATTTCACCACCGAATTGGTTGTCATTTGGTATTTTGTGTCCCCAGAGGCCAAAAAACATTCCTACCAAAGTTGGTTTATATAGGTCCACGTTTTGGTATAGCCCCCATATAACGCCCCATATAAAGTACGCGTCATTTTAATATATTTTGAATGTATTAGTCCCATTTGACAACAGAATCGATTGTAACTTTGTATTTTGTGTTTCCAGAGGCTAAGAAACATTTCTACCATAAAATTTGTATATGGTTCCTCGTTTTGATATAGCCCCGATAGGACGAGATCTCCTGATTTTCGGTATTTTGAAGGTTGTGGCCACGTTAATCCACCGAAATGGCTGAAATTTGTGGTGGAGGGTATAAAAAGTACGGGCCGACCGAACATAACGGTTTTCTTACTTGTTATTTCATTAAAGCTTATAGCTTCTTATATTTAACTTCGACTAATTTTTGTAAGGTACTTTTAAGATTATTGATAGCCTCGATGTTGATGCGTTCGATTTTTTCCTACTGCAGCAAGGACATTTTAAGTCTGTCTGGTTACTTTCCCAGCAAGAACTTTCTCAGAGAGTAACTAGGCGTTTACACCAGACGGTTTGTCTTCAAATACAACTCTGATTTACTAACACATGCATACATTTGTCGTTTGTCTCTCAGCTGTCCATCAGTTTTTCACAGACAGCCGGGTTGACAAATTTTTGACATTTTTGTGAAAAAGAAGTGAGATGATAATTCAAATGTGCTGAAAACAAAAGAATATGTACAAAACAAAATATGTGAATGGAAAACAAAAAGAAATCGGTGATTTTCATTCATAATTTTACAACTGTTTTCGCAGTTGTCTGGACGCTTACGTCACACAGGCAAGTTGTGGGATTTTGACAATCAATACATGAAGTCAACTGTCCTGTCATTTGTAAACGCAGGGTAAGGGGTTTTTATTCTCTTTTGCTAGAAAATTGTAAAAAGTAAACAGACACCTTCCCAGCAAGCAATCAGCTGACTTGCCAAAACAGAACAATTTGTCCGCCAACAAAGGAAGCAAACACGTTGTATTTTATTAAAAATAAAAAAGAAAATGAAACAAAAAAGTATTTTTCCACTTTACAAATTTGTTCTCCATAAAACAATACAATTAGACTATGTTATTTCCACAATAAAATTGTTTTTAATGTTCACAAACATAAATCAACAAAAAACTAAAAACGGCTGATTGATTGTTTTCAGGAAGAAGAAGAGCTTGCAAGTGCTTGCTAGAAGAAATTTGTCCAGCAAGAATTTGCAAGCTCTCAGTGAAAGAACTGTCAAAATGTCTCTCTCGAATCGCTCTCTTTTGCTGGTTTTTTGTGTCAACAGACGACTTCCAGCAACAATTGGTACAAATTGTTACAAATTTTAGGGTAACCAGACACAGCTTTTATTGAATTGCATCAATTCACGATGAATTTCTGTTTGTAATTTAATTTTATCAAGTTGCGTTAAGTTTTTGGTCAACACTATCGAAGGAATTATCGTGATATCGGAGGAGGTCTTTCAAGATTGTGAAGATGTAGATTACATATTAATTGGAAAACTGAGCCAAGACTGCTTAGAAAACGCCTTTACCCGCTTCAGAGCACAGGGCAACAACACACACAGCGCGATATGTTTTACAAAAAATCCTTACCAGCGCCCGGGGTTAGTTGTGCTAAAGATTGCGAGAACGACACTGAGCAATTTTTGGAGTTTTGAAACACATTGGATACACCAAAAGAAGATGTCGTTGAAAGGAATGCTGTGGTCGCAAGTATGTTGTCCTTTTTGGACGAATTAAATGTAATAACCACAAACAAGGTGGAAATGCAGGCGGAAAGATATGTAATCGGCTTTACTATTTTAAAAACACTGATATTAAATGTGTCAATTGCCAACAGCAACTAACAAAGGCAACATCATAACAACGTCCAATATCCCTTATTCCGAATTATTTTTTAAAAATTGTAATCCAAACAAAATGGCACTAATAAACACAAACGATCAAACCTTTATGATATATCAACTAGTTATACATTGGTATAAACATTTATTTGACAAATTTGCTCTTATTTGCAAATTTAATTCCTTGGTGTACGACGTTGTATTACAAAAACTAACTGAACACTGTCCATGGTTCATAATTGATGGAGAATGTGGAGATCACAGACAGAATTTCATGCATTTTTTTCAATGAAATCACTCTAGTGTGTACCGGGACTTATTATTCATTCAGGGCAATCATGAATATTTCCCTCGGAATTTTCCGCACGGAAAATAATGGTTATAAGAAGTGATTTTTTTAAATAAAATATTTTTATATATTTAAAAATATGTTAAAACGATTAAAAATACTAGAATCACTTAATTATCGACAAATATATTGCCTTTTTGGACATAAATATGGAAATAAAAAATTGTGAAATTTGGGAAAGGGAACAAATTCCGCTCGGAATTTTTATTCACGATTGCCCTGATTATTATTATTATTTTTTTTTTTGAAATTTTATTTTCATTAACAAGAATGTTGTTTTTTTAATTGTTAGTTGTTGTTATTCATGCATGTACCTTCTTTAAATAAGCTTTGGATTTATTCAAAAAGTTTCCATATCACAGTCGTTTTTTATTTCCAATTTATTTTATTATTATTCTTTTCGATTACTTCTAAAAGGAATTTTACAGTTTTTATTACATTCAAGCTTATAGCTTCTTATATTTAACTTCGACTAATTTTTGTAGGGTACTTGTAAGATTATTGATAGCCTCGATTTTGATGCGTTCAATTTTCTCCTGTTGCAGCAAGGACATTTTATTGAATTGCATCAATTCACGATGCATTTCTTTTTGCAGTTCAATTTTTTCACGCTCCACTTGTAGTTTACGATCAAAGTAATCCTGCCACCATGATTGTGTATCAACTGTTCCGTTCCCATCGCTAGCACCACAAAATCCCCCAAACTTTTGTATACTATTTCCTGTACGCTTATTTTCTATTTTATTATTTGTCCCATTATTTGTATCACCTATTTCCATGGGAAACATTTCGGGGCTATCATCTTCATCTTTAATCTCCAACTTGGGTTTCTTTAGATCCGACAACGAATTGCTGTCTTCTTCGTCAAAATCATCATTTGATTTTGAATCAATTTCAACGTGTGGTTGTATAATGGCTGGTTCAGAATTGGCATTCGAAAATGATGTATTCGTTGTTCCCTCTGGATTTACGTTAGATGTGCTAGCCGGTCCACCAGGCATTATTGCTTGCATTTGTCTTTTACTGCCATGTGCACTTTCGTGAAAATCCGCCTTTTTACCTTGTAAATATTTATACATTTCTTCAAAAAATTCCCAATGAACATAGCCAGAGGTGAATTTTTTACTCAAATTCTTGTTGTAAGTTATCAGTATATTATGCCATTTCTTTTGCACTTTACCGGCACTATAACGAAATCCCATTTTCTGCAATTGCCTTGTGCAGTGCAGCCATAAAGCGGTGCGTTTTTGCCGCCCCTCTGTAAAACGATGTTCCATTGGGCCGCGGATATGAATTAATGCTCTCGTGGCATCTGTTGTCCATGCTCTTTCGTAGGGACCTCGAGTATGAGTACCACCCAGCGACTGTGATGTTGTTGCATTCCCTACATCAGTTTCTTCCAGCAGACAATCATCGGGCAAATCTTCGCAATCATCTAAGTCATCATCACTAATTTGATAGTAATCTGAAAAGAAAGCAAACACATGCAGGAGTTAACAATGTTATTTCTATGTCCCGGTCCACACTAGACCGATTACATTGCAAAAATTGCATGAAATTATTCGTACCTAGATCGAGTCCCATGGAATTGCTGTAGTAGGGAACTCGATCTAAAATCGCCTGTATTCCAATTCGAAACCAAGCTAAAATCTGTGATGGGAACTCAAATGCCTCAGCATGAACGCTTTTCGAGTAAAAATATTAAATCAGAGATAATCTGTGTGTTTTTATGGGAAAGTGAAACAATTTCATCTCTGAGGAGGTTAGAAATTTTACTAATTTAAAATTTAGATTAAAGGCATGTAAAGAAGTCCCGGCTCACAATTTAGCGATTTCAATTAAATAATTTCATGAAATTAACCGTTCTTAGATTGAGTTCCATACTAAAGTAGTTTTATGAAATTGCTATAGTGGGGAACTCGATCTAAGAACGCCTAATTTCATGAAATTATTTATGGTCTGTTCCTTTACTTTTGAAAATGGTAAAACCGGCAAAAGTAGCAAAAGTTTTAATCTAGTTCCATATGAATTGTATGGTGTCTGAAGTAAGGGAACGCTTTACGAGTAAAAAGTTGTAAAACTTGAAGATTCTTGCACGTAAAGGAACAGAGCTTTAATTGAAATCGAAGCAGATTTATTTCGTTTGAAATAGTTTTTTTACAGTTAAGGTGAAAACACAATGAGAAATTCATGCTTATCCAAGTCTCTATTTGTGCAAAAGATTAAAGAAATGCAGGATCGCATTTGAATTAGCTAGTACTAGGCCTTTATTCATTTACATACAACTGAGCAACAAAAGAAAATCCCAATTTACATTAGGCGAGTTTATTTGCGGCAATTGTCAGTATGTAGGTGAGAGAGGGTGTTGAGAGGCAAAGGGTTACCATATGCCTCACCTCTCTCTTCATAAAACTGACAATTGCCGCAAGTAAACTCGCCTAACCCTTTCCGACCTATAGCCTAGCCTAGTGACCGATTTATCTGATTTTTTGAATTTTGTTGTTTCAGTATACACAAAACATTTTAAGTTAATAAGTTTCGTCACTAAGACCCTTTATCCTTATTTTTCAGGATACGCACAATTGTTGCAGTCCGGTTTAATTTTAAAAATAAAAAAATCTATTTCTTTGAAACAATATTATTGATTTGTATTTTTCATTGCAATACTTAAAGAAACAGATTTTTGTTTTACTTAAACATAAATATAATTTACTATATGAGTAATAAGTTCACGTTCTTGATTTCCATCCTACACGTCGGCAGCATCTTGCTGAAGGCAAATCATGTTCAAGGGGTCAGAGTTTGACGGATAGTTAAGTCTTTTGTTTTTACGTGGCTGTTTGGATGAACGATAGTTTGGGCAAAATTCTTCTTCATCCTCACCTTCAGATTTATACTCAATATTTCATATATATATCTATAGGTGTTAGTTGTTTAGGTAACGCCAATCTAAAACTTAGTAAAGTCATGGGCATCTTTCTGAAGTTGGGAATTCATTTTGCAACTACTACGATATTGCATCCATGCACTGCAGCAAGCAAGGACAATGGAATTGATGAATACTTTTAAAGTATTCTGACTTGTATGATTCCAGCTGACCTGTATGATTCCATTAATTGATAGCAATATGTGATTCTGTGACGTACAACTTCAACATACATTTTCTCTTTTTTCCCAGCGCTTCGTCTTTCGACGGTTCACGTGTTGTTTGCAGTCCTACGCTGAATATGCAAGGGCTACGGACTTGAAACCTTCCACTGAACAACGACAGTATTTTATACACTACGACAGAATTTTTCACATCACCCCTCTTCATGTGCTTTTCATTCGTGTACATATTTATTATGTTCTTCTTTATTGTACCAGTAGCAAAGATTCCACGATTCAACTGATCTTGTAGTAGTGCTATTGTCATGAAATAAGGGAGTTTCAGGAAGTGTTTAAAAAGGAACAACGAAAAACAAAGCCTGATCCTAAGACTAAATTCATATTTGAAACTGTTGAAGTTTAGCCCTGTACAATTTTAAAATCAAGGACGAGCCCTTCAGAGGTTTTTAAAACTTCGTTTTTTAATCCTACTCCTCTAGGCTTATGTGGAAGGCTTTGTCTAACGGGGCACCGACAAGTAACTGTATTATTATCTCATCTATTAAGTAATTAGCATTACATTTTCGTAGAATATCTTTACAAGTAGGTCTCACACTCTCAAGTAATAGATTTATTTCCAAACTACATCGCACAGCACAAATTTTCCAACTGAGTCTCAAATTGCCTTTTCTCACAAATATCACGACTATTGCCATTTGACTTACATTTTCTATTGTCTCTGGTAGAACATTCGACTCTTCTTTATTGACGCTTTCCTAGTCCGATAAATCGTTTGCAGCTATAGGTAAATCCCAAGTTGCATCTGCGCACTAATCATCACCGCTAAAGTGTTCCAAACCTTAATCTAAAAGCTGATCTAATATTCCGTATTCAGTTAACCTTCTTGAGAACAAGAACAAAAAAGTAAAAATATGTTGATAATCTAGTCCGAACACGCACAATTGTGGTACCTTAAATAGTTTTGACGTAAAAATATAAAAAATCACAAAAAATCACGAAGTTAACACTTTACACACGATATTTACTATTTATTTTTACTGACGATGATTATTTGATACAAGATTTCTCAATTTTAATAATTTTAATTAATATTCAAACTTACCCTTTCGACTGATTTTTACAACTTCAAAAAGTTCACTACTTGAACAACGAAATTAATATGAAAAGACAAAATTGAATGACGGTTCTTTACAAAGAGTAATGAAAAAAGGGCATACACTATGTTTGTTTGCCGATCTCATCACATAATGTCAAATATTGATGAAATTATACTGATTTAATCTTACCCGCACAATTGTGCATATACGGTCGGAAAGGGCTAATGTAAATTGGGACTTAATGTTGTTTCTACCATTACTTTTCACTTTTCCATCCCTGCCACCCTGTCCGATTGAATAACTGTTATAAACTCATAACAGCGCCAACGAATGTCAATAACATTAAACAGAATTACAGTTAAGTTTGTTTACATGTTGATTAACACAACAGTTCTATAAATTTACAGCGAATGTTATCACATCCATTCCCCACATTTAACGAGAACACAGCTAGACTGTTATATGTTTCCTATATACTAACTAAAGTATACTCTTTGGCGTTTAGCATCCAGCATCCTACTAAAATTTTGCACGTCACACACACAGGATACATTAAGTATACCCAAGCACACACACACCGACATTTTTAACACACAACAAATAGTTTGCCCATCTCTCAAGGATAATAATCAAACAACAACTAATATATTCTACAAAAGCGTTTTTCTTTGATGCCATGTTTAGTATACACAAAACTATAAATTTGCAATAATTTTTCATCACAAAAATTTTTTGATTGTATTGATTTTCTTTTATTAATTTCAAGTAACTTACTATCACACTCTATACTAGCTGCGGCGGCTGCCATTGCTAAATGGAGAACTTAATTTAGCTTTTTTATCAACAAATTAATATTTTTCTTAATTTCTTTATTTTTCCACTAGGATAGATTCCATGCAGACAGATCTTAGAATGATTCCGTTACAGTTCTGTTGTCCTTCCTTACTAACACTGAAATACAATACTCAGCATCCAATGACTTTTACTTAGCAAAAGAGAATAACCACACGAATAAATGGGTCTCTGTTTGTCTATGCTCGTCAGTTAGTTCGTGTAGCCGTCGTACTGTTACTATTAGATCTGATAAAAAGGATGAGGCTGGTTGGGGGTAATGCTTTGTTTGTCGTCACCGCAATTCGTTTGTGTTCTAGTTTCTAGAGTTAGCTAAAGGTACAAAGTGTGTCTGCGCGTTAGCAGCATCCTACTCTTTCAACACATCACAGCCCTCGATGCTGTGATATGAGAGCATAAAATCTAAATGTCAAAACAAATGTGGGGCACATTGCAAATGAAAGAGAACTAGGCAGGGAAGTGAGAGAAAATGTAAAATTAAATGAAACAACCCTCAATGTTAACTTCATAATGCGGTGTTTTAACATTAGAAACAAGCCTATAGAAGGTCGGCCATTCAGAGTTCTGTTAGTCCCGGTCCACACTAGAGTAATTTCATTGAAAAAATTGCATGAAATTGTGCGTCTCTAGATCGACCTCCATAGTAGAGTAAAATCATAAAATTGCTGTAGTGGGGAATTAAGACTTTTACCTCTTTATAAAGTACGGGAACAGGCCAATAGTATGAAGATTTTCATATTCACATCCAAATCCATATGTACAAAAAAATTGTCATCTACATAAGGTCAGTACGATAACTTCGCAAGTGAAAAGTACTTGCAAGTTCTCAGTAACCTCTCTCCACTAATTTTACTCCCTCGAAACTAAAAATTTGCAGATTGTTATCGAACAGCAATTTGTAAATACTTGTAAGAAGTCAGCTGATTTGATAAACAAGAAGAAAAAGAAGTTGGCGGAAAAGATTAAATTCAACAATTAAAGGTGTTTACCAATTTTTTATTTTCCATTTAAAATTAGAAAAATATGAGAAATAAGAGGAAAATGGAAAGCAGTGCGATGTTTTGCATACATATTTATTGATATCGTTGGCAATACCAGCCGTCTACATTATGTATCTTCTACTCTATGGATGCACCGCTTTTTGCTGGGATTTAATGCCTTTAAAATCAAAAAAAAAAAATAATTGTCACCACAAACTAAAAAATAAGTTATTTTACTTACGTTATCGTTTTTCATCAATTATTAATTTTTCCCCTTTTTTATTTATCTTAATAAACAAACGTTTGCTTATGTTTTTGCCAAGAAGTCCGCCACAAAATATTCGAATTTAAATAACCTGATCAAACGTGCAAATTCTTACAAGAAAAATTTTCCTTGCAAAAACTTGTAAACAAAACTCTACAAGACTCTCCAAAATTCTCTCACAATTGTCTCCAAATTCGGTCTCTTTTACTTTACAAATTTGTTATCGAACAGCATTTTGTAAAAGTTTGTGCAAATTTGTACAAACTTTTGGGTTATCGTACCAGACCTATACTGTTTATGATTTTTGCTATCATACCTGGGGCTGGATTCTTGTTCTATGAAAATTTGAAGTGAAAAATATTTTCTTTATATTTTTTTTCATTTGACAGTTTTCTCCTTTATAAAAGTTTTCATTTCACATTTTCATAGAAACAGAATTGAGCCCTTGGTTAAGTTTTTTGATATGACATAACCTAAAAATGTAAACAACAGCTTTGCCAAACAAACGAAACAGGGCCTTGATTCTTGTTCTATGAAAATTTGTATGTATCACACGAAGAATATTACTTACAGATCTGAAAAACAGATACATAACATACGAAAAACAGATGGTCTTATGGCACTCTTATGGGTGTTATACACAATATGTAATTTTACATATGTATGTGTTGTCACTTAAAACAAAGAAGAAGAAGAAAAATTACTGATTACTTTCTAAACCCTTTGCGTATACGTCAAATAAATCCTCATTAAGAAGGGTAACCCTGCAAAAGGCTATAATATAAGCCCTGTTCCTTTACGTTCAAGAATCTTCAAGTTTTACAACTTTTTACTCGAAAAGCGTTCCTTTACTTCAGACACAATACAATTCATATGGGAGCAGTTTTCAACTTTTACTACTTTTGCCGGTTTTACCATTTTCAGAAGTAAAGGAACAAACCAATAAACATGGTCTTGGTATATGTATTCTTTTATAATCTTTGCTTTTTTATTTTCCTTGGTGCTTATTTTAAATGTTATTACTGATTCGGACTTTTTAACATAAAAAAACTCTTTTTCTTGATGTTATCATTTGGTTGGGGAACCAGGAAATTGGAATGTATTTTGTGAAAGTTTGAATATATTTTGAGAGTGTATTTAAAAATTGGATATCTTTTTGAAGTAGTATATGTTAAAGCATAAATTTGTTATGTAATAATTTTTAATTTTGGCCTAATGAGGCTTAATTATTACCTTATGGAATAAATAAATAAATAAAAAACATATCGTGTAAATTACCCATTAGGCCGCCATCAGACCATCTGCTTTTTATCATGTATGACATCAGCTGTTCTGTATATTAGTATACCCAAAGTGACAACATACATGTGAAAAAATGTGGAAGTAGTAGAATCCCAGCAAAAAATTTTGGATGTTGTGCATGTAGAGTTATGATGATTTCACAACATCCTTCGATGCAGTCCACACTGAGTTATGAAAAATGCATTCCTTTGGATACAATTTATAAGCAGTTGCTTTAGAGAACCCTACCAAAAAAAAAAAAAAAAAAAAAAAAAAAACAGTTGGTTTATCCCTACCCGCCGCTGGCGAAATCATTTATTCTAAAAATAAGAGAGAGTGTATAGTCCCGGTCCACACTAGTGTGAATTTCATTAAAAAATTTCATGAAATTAGGCGTTCTTAAATCGAATTCCCCACTACAGCAATTTATGATTTTACTCTACTATGGAAGTCGCATAATTTCATGCAATTTTGTCAATGAAATCTCTCTAGTGTGGACCGGGACATACTTAGAAATAAGACTTTGTTATACAATAAAGAAATTAAAACTTATGTTGCGAATATTTTTGCGGTAATTCACGAGACGGAAATTTGTAAGTCCCGGTCTACACTAGCGTGAATTTCATTAAAAAATTTCATGAAATTAGGTGTTCTTAAATCGAATTCCCCACTACAGCAATTTTATGATTTTACTCTACTATGGACGTCGATCTAGAGACGCGTAATTTCATATCAAAATTTCAGTGAAATTACTGTAGTGTGGTCCGGGACTAATGAAGTGGAGTCATGTCGAAATCTGAACTTGTGATGCGAAGGCAACATAAAAAACTTTTAGGATGACAGTAACAGTTCAACTCATGGGAGAATAATAAAGGTAATTTCATGCTAACAGCTGATTAAAATTTTTTCAAAATTCGAATTTGAAGTACGTCCATTGTCAAAGGGTATTTGACAAAAGCTCTGTTCCAGAACTAAAAAGTTTTTACAATTTTTACCACTTTTACACATTTTGCGTTCCCGTACACAAAATTTATATGAAAATCGTTTACGACTTTTACAACTTTTACGGATATTTACCACTTTATAAAGTAAGGGCAAAGACGTATAGCAATAAAGACTTGAACAAATGCATTTTCCAAAAACATATGATAATAGTTCCACATTTTGGTTACAGATGGCAAAACAACTTACTGGAATTGATAACAGCAATGTTGTCAATCGTTTTTGATTCCCATTTCTCGCGGCAGAAAACATTAACGTCGTGTTTTGTGGCTGAAATTTATTTCTTTTCTTTTTTTATTGTTCATTCAATGAAAAAATCAAAAGCGAATGCCGTCAAACTTGAGTTTTAATGTTTTTCTTGTCAATATTCCAATGAGTAACAGTTTTCGTTTAATACCCCGGTTACACTATTGAAGGTTAACCTACTGGGTTTAATAGATCCAGTGGGTTAATCTTTGCTGGTTACACTTAGCTTTTCGAGGATATAAACTGTCAGCTGATGTTTGTTTACGTATACATACAAAATAACTAATAAAGTCGTGTTTAACACTATTACAATTTCTCGCATGAGATATCGTCCCCTCTTTGCTCATATTGGTATATTTTACACACAGGGATACATTTTTTGTATCAAGGTATCAAGCGTACTTTTTGTTAAAAAAGTGTCTAATGTAAAAAAAATAAATAATTTTATGATTTTCAAATAACATTAGATTTGTTAACTCCATAAAATCTCATGCGACCAATCGTAAACGTGTAAAACACGACAAACTCTGTTGCAAAAACAGTTGCAACTTTTGGTACTTTTTGAGTAGAGTTGGATTTTTTTGCACAAATACCGAATACAACACTGTATTTTTGGTGGATTTATGCCGGATTTAAAATAAACCCAGTCGTGAGAGGATTTAATTTTTGTATGGCAAATCTGGTCAGATTTGACCAGATTAAGCAATAAATCCTCATAAAGTGGGTTACCCGGCAAAAACTGTAGTGTAACCGCACTATAACAGAATTTTGCTATGATATCGTAGCAACAGAGGTTAACTCCCTCTACAGTTAATTTTTCACAATTGACTTTTCCTATCTTGTAATATTGACATCTTTGGTAAAGCCGCCATCAGACCATCTGCTTTTTCACATGTATGAATCAGCTGTTCTGTATATTAGTATACCCAAAGTGACAACAGACATGTGAAAAAGCAGATGGTCTGATGGCCGCCTTAGGGAACAGGCAAAAAGTCCCAATTTACATTAGGCGAGTTTACTTGCGGCAATTGTCAGTTTGTAGGTGAGAGAAGGTGCTGAGAGGCAAAGGGTTACCATATGCCTCACCTCTCTCTCCTACAAAATGACAATTGCCGCAAGTAAACTCGCCCAATGTAAATTGGGACAAAGCAAACTGAATACGTATGTGCGCACATGTATACATACACACATGTCAGTAAACATTTAATTTCCAATAGATTTTTAAATTAAAATTAATAAAAAAAATTTCTAAAATATGGATTCAAAAAAGAAAAATAAACCCTCCGCTGTCCCCGCTACTAGTGTCCCTAAGATCATCCTTTGCAAGAATCCCGCATTTATCCAGCCTGTTATGATTCGGAGAAACTTTTTGTTATCCCAAGTGAACTATTAGACGAAGCCACCTAGAAGAACAACCTTTTACGAAAATGAAGTCGTCTCAATCCGTGTCGATTGACATTCGGTATGCACAAATAAGCAATCTCCGTGAGGTTTACGACTGTTATTATTGTGATCAAGGACTTCGATGAAGAAACCCCATATTTGGATGTCGTCAAGGATCACTTAAGACAAAGCTACTATGGTGTTTAGTTAAGACACCCAAAAAACCAATCCCAATAAAAGTGGCTAAGCCATTAATAAAATAGATATAAAAAGTTAAGATGTGAAGATGTTTTTATTAAAAAAATGGTTGTGCTAGTTATGGAGAATGTTGTTGTTTTAAAAAGATGTCTGCAACCATTCGTTTTCCTCGTAGATTCAATACTGAATCAGCTATCTTGGGACCGGCCAGTTAAAGACATTTATATGGATGTTATTGTTTCTATTGGCTGTTGTAACAGTACATATATGTCTGTAAGTTCATTATTCTGCTTTGGAATGTGGCTGCTTCGATGGGTTGTAGCCACAAAGGTACTGGAGTTAGTTGAGTAGATTTGACAGGGCAGTTGAAAAGGTGCAGATGTTTTGTACGGTGTCATCGATCCTTGCCCTATAGGAATTCATATAGTTTGTGCCAAACTACTCTGGTTTGTCGTAGCTGCTGACGCTCCTCAGTTGCGAAAGATATGAGCTGATCTCATAGGACCTCATTCATACCATAGTTGTTTATGGCATCAGCGACTGCATCTATGTGAATACTATTTAAACCTGTTTGATAGTCATGTTGATCTAGGGATTCTCTCCATTGCGTTGCACTTAGATTCGCGGACCACACTGACGCTACATAACTTGCTACAAGGATTATTTATACTGCCGGCAAGGACTTGAAGACCATGTTTCTGCATCTAAGCTTGTCGCAGGTAGCTGCGAAATGAACATTACGGCGGAAAATGAACATTACGGCGACAAAAGTTGACGTCGTCGTGCGACTTTTGCCATACGTAATGGAAAAATTGCAACTGGCAACGCGACACGACTCGCCTCGCTGTACGGAATCGGCCCATAAGACTTTCTCCTATGGACAGGTGCAAATCTCGGGAATGGGAACAGAATTCTTTTTAAATTGAATTTTTTCTAAGAAGCCGGCCTTCGGCGGGTATTTAAGACTTTCTCCTATGGACAAATGCAAATCTCGGGAATGGGAAAATAATTTCTTTTAAATACCATTTTTTCTAAGTGGCCGCCCTTCGTCCGGGGATTTAAGACTTTCTCCTCGACCAATGCAAATGTCACGTACAAAAACATAATATCTTTTAAATGGTAAATTAAGATACATATAAGACTGAATAAAAAATATACACTATTGTAAAAATTTCAATCAATATTATTTGTTATGTGCTAATAAGTTTCATAAGCCTGACTATGACACCCATATCTAATTTCATAAATGGATATAACCTTAAAAATATCAGACCTTCGGATAAGTATTTCTCGAGGACTGTGGACCTTTCCTATACATATTTGGCCTGTTCCCGTACTTTATAAAGTGGTAAAAGTCGTAAAAGTTGTAAAATTCGTAAACGATGTTCATATAAATTTTGTGTACGGGAACGCAAAATGTGTAAAAGTGGTAAAAATTGTAAAAACTTTTTAGTTCTGGAACAGAGCTATTGTACACTAGTGCATATAGGAGGACGTTATACCCCGGTTACACTATTGAAGGTTAACACACTGGGTTTAATAGATCCAGTGGGTTAATCTTTGCTGGTTACACTTAGCTTTTCGAGGATATAAACTGTCAGCTGATGTTTGTTTACGTATACATACAAAATAACTAATAAAGTCGTGTTTAACACTTTTACAATTTCTCGCATGAGATATCGTCCCCTCTTTGCTCATATTGGTATATTTTACACACAGGGATACATTTTTGTATCAAGGTATCAAGCGTACTTTTTGTTAAAAAAGTGTCTAATGTAAAAAAATAAATAATTTTATGATTTTCAAATAACTTTAGATTTGTTAACTCCATAAAATCTCATGCGACCAATCGTAAACGTGTAAAACACGACAAACTCTGTTGCAAAAACAGTTGCAACTTTTGGTACTTTTTGAGTAGAGTTGGATTTTTTTGCACCGAATACAACACTGTATTTTTGGTGGATTTATGCCGGATTTAAAATAGACCCAGTCGTGAGAAGATTTAATTTTTGTATGGCAAATCTGGTCAGATTTGACCAGATTAAGCAATAAATCCTCATAAAGTGGGTTAATACCCCGGTTACACTATTGAAGGTTAACCCACTGGGTTTAATAGATCCAGTGGGTTAATCTTTGCTGGTTACACTTAGCTTTTCGAGGATATAAACTGTCAGCTGATGTTTGTTTACGTATACATACAAAATAACTAATAAAGTCGTGTTTTACACTTTTGCAATTTCTCGTATGAGATATCGTCCCCTCTTTGCTCATATTGGTATATCTTACACACAGGGATACATTTTTGTATCATGGTATCAAGCGTACTTTTTGTTAAAAATGTGTCTAATGTAAAAAAATAAATAATTTTATGATTTTCAAATAACTTTAGATTTATTAACTCCATAAAATCTCATGCAACCAATCGTAAACGTGTAAAACACGACAAACTCTGTTGCAAAAACAGTTGCAACTTTTGGTACTTTTTGAGTACAGTTGGATTTTTTGCACAAATACCGAATACAACACTGTATTTTTGGTGGATTTGTGCCGGATTTAAAATAAACCCAGTCGTGAGAGGATTTAATTTTTGTATGGCAAATCTGGTCAGATTTGACCAGATTAAGCAATAAATCCTCATAAAGTGGGTTAACCCGGCAAAAAACTGTAGTGTAACCGCACTATAACCCTGCAAAAAACTGTAGTGTAACCGCACTATTACATACCTATAATAACCAAATTTCCATAGTCCCAATTTACATTAGGCGAGTTTACTTGCGGCAAGTCTCTGTTTGTAGGAGAGACACGTATGGGGAATGGAAATGGAAAAAAATTGCTCGTACCGGCAATTTTCAGGCAATTCCTTTTATATTTTTCGTATTCGACATTATTTTGAAAACAAAACTTGTCGGAACAGAATAAAACAAAAAAAAAAAAACATTGTTCCACAACATCCCATACGGGACAAGGGAGACTTCTCTCATATCAATGAGTGCACCCCGATTCATATTTAGCTCAATGATATGGGACCTACTGTTTATCGCCGAGTCCGAACGGCGTGTCTTAAGACACCACTTGTGGAGAAGTTTTTCAAGGCTGAAATACTCAGGAAATGTCGCCAACATTACTGAGGGGTATTTTGCTACCGTTGAAAAATGTTTGATGTTGCTTGGCCGGGGAATCGAACCCCCGACCTTCTGCGTGCAAGGCGGGCGTGCATACCATTGCACCACGGTGGCACCCAATTTTTTCGGAACAGAATTGCTTTGTATAAATGCAAGAGGCAAGTTTAGAAGGGAACGAGAAAAATTGCCGCAAGTAAACTCGCCTAATGTAAATTGGGACATACAATTCGAGTTTATTAAATATATTTAACTTAATGCTTAGATTACATTTGGCGTCGTTTCGTGATTTCGAAGGCGTTTCGTGATTTCGCGCAAAATCAAGCAAAATTTTTCTTGATTTCGCATACAAAAATGAAATCATCTCCTTTCGTGATTTCAGCGAAATCAACATCGAAATCACAGTACACATGATATACAACCCTGCTTTTGCCTAAAAAAGTACCAAAAGTTGCAACACTTTTCACGTATCACAATAAACAAGGTAGATGGTCAATTGCTGCAACAAAAAATTTTAGTGTCAAAATTTGTAAACAATGTGAAAAAAATATTAAATTACTTTGTTACAATGCTATTTTTCATTGTGTTCCATGCTTGCTGCTAGTTTCTACTAGGCCAAAATTGTATGGCGAAAACAGGAGAAGAGGGTGTTATTCGGCGCTATTTTTGTTTAAAGATAAGTGCAAGTCTTGCTAGATTTCGGAGTACGGGAACGCATTTTTAGCACTAAACGGGAAAACTACTGCAAGTACTAATATTGTGCAGCTTCTGAGCACAACTTTTACCTATCAAAATTTATTATAACGATGTCTCAACAATAAAATCATTTTTTTAGTTTTTCATTTGTTAGTACTATACACAATTAACACCATATATAGATAATTTTACGATAAGTTTCCAAATAAAGTTGTAAAGTTCTATATTGTCGTATATTTTTGATGATTAATTCAATTTACAACAAGTTGTTTTGAAATTTCGTGTGCGATCAGCTGCGCATATGCATCTACCTTGATCATTGTGATATGCTTGAAATCAACAAAAAATAAATGTAAACATAGGGGTGTATTTCAGGATTTCGTGAAATCCAGTGGATTTTATGTATTTTCCGGAACTTTCGAGGCCTATATCTCGGGAAGTATACATTTCCCAGACAAGTGTTATACACCGTTGGGATCAGGATCGGAAGGACTACCTGGCGAATTTTTCCACCAGGTGCCTCTAAAGGAAAGATAAGCCTTTATTTCTTCTAAATTTTTAAGGTTTTCGGTTTTCTTTTTATTTTCTCAAAAATATGTACCTTAAAGAAAATAAACAAAATGAATTTTGTTTTTGTTATTAAATGTCATATTGTTTTATTGTTGTTCTGTATTTGATATGCTCCCGTACAGACATACAGGGTTGTACTTATCTAAATTTGACAGATGCGACTACCTTTTATCATTCTACCATGGACAAATTTGCAAAAATTATGTTTTTTGTTTTTGAATTAAGTCAAATTAGTTGTATGTGTAATTGTGTGCGTATGTATGTCCCGGTCCACACTAGCGAGAATTTCATTAAAGCATTTCATGAAATTAGGTGTTCTTAAATCGAATTCCCCACTACAGCAATTTTATGATTTTACTCTACTATGGACGTCGATCTAGAGACGCATAATTTCAATCAAAATTTCAATGAAATTACTGTAGTGTGGCCCGGGACTATATGTAAAAGCAATTTACGCAAAATAACAAATATAAAAACACTTCTTTTATTTTCAGAATTTCGTAAAACGAAATCGTATAATGTGCTAATCTAATGCTTTAATGGTTTACATTCGGCGTCGTTTCGTGATTTCGCGTGGAATCAAGCTAAATTTATCATGATTTCGCATACAAAAATTAAATCATCTCATTTCGTGATTTCAGCGAAATCAACATCGAAATCACATTACACATGATATACAACCCTGCTTTTGCCTAAAAAAGTACCAAAAGTTGCAACACTTTTCACGCATCACAATAAACAAGATGGATATGCGAATTGCTGCAACATAAAATTTTAGTATCAAAATTTGTAAACAACGTGAAAAAATATTAAATTACTTTGCTACAATGCTATTTTTCATTTTGTTCCCGTACTTTTTTAATGGTAATTTTAGAAAATAGGTCGAATGGTCAAAAATTTCTTCCCCATACAAATTTTCTTAAAAATACGGGGACGGAAAACCGTTCACGTACACTAAAAAGTTGTAAAACGTTCACTTCTCTTTAAACGAAAATGGCGCTGGATGACGCTCTCTTTAAAAACTTTTTACACGACAAATTTGGGCGAGTAAAAAAATAGTAACATGGTTGCCGGCGTCTGATTGGCTGATACGCCGACTTTGACATTTGTTCCAGTTTTTTGACGTATTTTCCATTTTTTCGTTCCCGAACTATTTTAAAAAACTTGTGTGTGAGAACAAATTTTTTGCAGTTCTCTCTTTTACGAGTTTTACTATTAAAAAGTACGGGAACGAAGCTAATATTAGATACCAATGAACATGCTTGCTGCTAGTTTCTACTAGGTCAAAATTGTTATTCGGCGCTATTTTTGTTTAAGAAGTGCAAGTATTGCTAGATTTCGGAGTACGGGAACGCATTTTTAGCTCTAAACTGGAAAACTACTGCAAGTACTAATATTTTGCAGGTTCTGAGCGCAACTTTTATCTATCAAAATTTATTGTTATGATGTCTTAACGATAAAATCATTATTTATTTTTTTATTTTTTTTTTTTTTTTTTGGTACTATACACAATTAATATGATATATAGATAATTTTACGATAATTTTCCAAATAAAGTTGTAAAGTTCTATATTGTCGTATATTTCTGATGTTTAATTCAATTTACAACAACTTGTTTTGAAAATTAATGTTCAATCAGCTGCATCTACCTTGATCATTGTGATATGTTTGAAATCAACAAAAAATAAGTGTAAACACCGGGGTGTATTTCAGGATTTCATGAAATCCAGTGGATTTTGGAGCGCAAGTGTTAACTTGGCATAAAAAGTACTCTGTTCCTTTACTTTTGGAAATGGTAAAACCCGCAAAAGTAGTAAAAGATGTAAACTGCTCCCATATGAATTGTATGGTGTCAGAAGTAAAGGAACGCTTTCCGAGTAAAAGTGGTAAAACTTGAAGATTCTTGCACGTAAAGGAACAGAGATAAGGCTTTTAAGGCCTGCGTACATAAGCTGCCTTGCCTGGTTGCCTTGCTTTCCTACTTTATTTCTGACATAATAAAAATAATAGAATAAAGAAGGCCAAGCAAATTTCAGACTGGGTTGCCCTTTTCTTTTTTATTCTTTTATCAGAAGCAAGCAAGGTAAGCAGGCGAGGCAGCTTATGTAGGCAGGCCTTTACTTTTACCGAAAAATTGTACGTGTGTTTTTATATCGTGCGCATATGGTCTTGGTAACCCGGCGCCTTAATTAGTACATTTTATAAATTAATTTATAAAATATGTTCAAAATAAATAAATAAATAATTGTACGTGTGAATTCCAAAATTTTTTCAAGTATCGTCATCTCTATTTGTAACCTATTTTGGTACTGAAAAAGTAGTATACTACTAAAATTTCCATTGCTGATTTGATGTTACAAAAAACAATGTACAGATCCCTATTGAACGACGCAAATGTCAACTGTATTCTTGGTGCCAGAGAAAAGTGAAAATCGTTTATTTGTGTGCGCCAAAATCCAGAAGTTTTCCTCAATTCATGGGCCAGACAAATTTATCATTATGCAAAAGAAACAAATATAAAGGAAATTGAAAATTTACATTTACATTTTTATCGGGAAATTAAGAATATTTGTGTAAGCAGGTTCGACAGCAATAAGTTGTGTATGTGTATGTAAAAAAGCTACACAGAACTGACGAACTGATAGAAAAAGGAAAGGAAACAATATTGAAAGAAAATCCTAAACTCTTCGAATTTCACCAAAGAAAAACTTACTTTTTTGGGGAAATGTTTAATAAATTGTTGCAAAAGTGGCGTTTGTAAGCGATAATTTAAGTTTTGAACGTTATTTTCTTCAGAAAATGCAGGTAAGTTTATCATCTGTATATTTTGGGGGACTCTTGTAACCTCCTCTGTGTGAATGAGTGTGTGTATGCGTACGCCAGAAAACTCCAGACAATTGCCCTCCCAAAGCGATGCCTTTTAGTTTGTTAGCTTCTTGTTGTAGAAAAAATAAGCGTCTGTCTGTAAGGTGTTTTCTTTTACGTTGACTGCTCACTACTCCACATAACACATAACCTTATCATAAACTATTCTAATATGCATCTCTGTTATTCTAGCAAGTGGACGATCCTCCCTATTTACAAGTGGGCACGGAAGTCAGTGCCAAATACAAAGGCGCCTTTTGTGAAGCCAAAGTTAGCGAAGTTGTTCGCAACATCAAAGTCAAGGTTGCCTATAAACAGGGCCTTGGTTCTGGAGTAGTTTCCGATGATGACATTAAAGCAACGCCTGGACAGCTTAGGGTGGGAGCTGTTGTTGAAGTACGCCACCCCGATCGCAAAGATTACGTGGAGGCAACAGTTACAAAAATTCAAGATTGTTCCCAATATACAGTAGTTTTTGATGATGGCGATATAACGACGCTAAGACGCACCGCTTTGTGCTTGAAAAGTGGTCGTCATTTTAATGAAAGTGAAACACTGGACCAATTGCCTCTCACCCACCCAGAACATTTTGGTAATCCTGTTGTTGGAGGTAGACGTGGTCGCAGACGTGGACACATGAATGATGGCAGTTCAGATGAAGATGATGAAAGTGATGCTAAAGAGGTTGTGAATGAAAAAGAGGAACATATAGGCAAAGTTGTATGTGTGGAGACGGAATCAAAGAAAAAAGACAAAGAGAAGTGGTTTCCAGGTTTAGTAGTTGCTCCCACAGCTCAAGCTACAGTGCGGATTCGTGTTAAAGATGAATATTTGGTGCGTTCGTTTAAAGATGGGCGTTATTATACGGTACCGAAAAAGGAAGCAACTGGTTTTACCAGGGAAGCAGCTGCCAAACAAGATGGCCCTGCAATCCAGGCAGCTTTAGAATACCTTGATAGTGATGTACTACCGCCACATTGGGAACGGGATGCCTTATTTGCCCTAAGTAATACATCAAGTGAAAATGAAGATGAGATTGATTCAGATTCTTCAGATGACGAACCACGTGAAGAGAAAGATCGTTTTGTTGCCCAATTATATAAATACATGGATGATCGTGGTACGCCATTGAATAAAGTACCATCAATACAAAATAAAGATGTTGATTTATATCGCCTTTTTCGTGCGGTGCAAAAACGAGGAGGTTATAATCGTGTCACAGCTCAAAATCAATGGAAATCGATTGCGGTACGTTTGGGCTTTCAGCCAGTCACCGTTAGCATTACCAATTTGGTTAAACAGGCCTATAAGAAATTTCTCCAACCCTATGGAGAATTTCATCGTAAATTGGGTTGTTCCATGCTAATGTCACCACGTAATTCCAATCGCAGTAAAGGTCGCAGTTTAGTACGGGCTAATTCAGTTGCTTCACCAAAACCCCAAGAAACTCAGAGAGAATCATCCATGCCAATTAGTAAATTGGCAACTAATTCGACATCCAGCGCAGCTTCAACATCAGCTGCGGCTGCTGCAAACACCGCATCCCTATCGACGTCCAATACCAATGTTTCAATTACTGAAGAATCAGAAAATACCAGCGAATCTAGTAGCCAGGATAATACAAATAAATCGAAACGTAAATCATCTTTGGGTGGATCTTCAACAGCTGGATCCAGTAGTGGCATTGCTGCTGCTGGTAGTAAAGTCAAGGGCATGGTAGAAAAATATGATGAAAAGAATTTAAAAGATGATGGAGATGTTCCACTGTCTAAAATAAAAGCCGCTGCTGCTTCCAGTGCAGCGAACAAGGACAAAGCTGAAGAAAACAATAAAGAAAAAGAGAAGGAGCGTGAAAAAGAACGCGATAAAGTTGAGACGGAGAAAGAAAAGGAAAAAGATAAAGAAAAGGATAGTGGTAGTTCGAAAGATTCATCGGGACATGCTACAAGAGATTCATCGCCCTCGGGTAAGTTATGAAATAAATATTATTTTTTTAAACGCTCAAAATGAACGTTCGTTACATTATTTTATTTAAGGACAAATACCACAAAATAGAGATAGGGGAATAAATTTGTTAATTTTTTCAGAATTGTAGTCACTTTGATGCAATTGCCTACATGAAAAATGAGTCGGATAACGTGTCTAGCATTTGAACTACTTGTAAGCTCGAAGGATTTAGTGCGGGATAGGTCTGTATTGAACAGAATGGTGCAATAGGGAAGTTAAAGAAAAACAGTGCATCCGAATTTCGATAGCTTGTGTCAGCGTTGCTCACCTTAATGAAATTGTCAGTCGGGTAACGTATTGTTTTACAGCCCAGACTGTTCCAGTTTGGCAGTACCTAACACTAAACCAACCCTAGGGTACCACCGTGGTGCAATGGTATGCACACCCGCCTTGCACCCTAAAGGTCGTGGGTTCGATTTCCAGGCCAGGCAACACCAAATTTTCAACGGTGGCAAAATACCCCTCAGTGATGTTGGCGACATTTCATGAGTATTTCAGCCATGTAAAACTTCTCTACAAGTGGTGTTCTTAGGACACGCCGTTCGGACTTGGCAATAAACAGTAGGTTCCATATCATTGAGCTAATATGAATCGGGGTGCACTCATTGATATGAGAGAAGTCTCCCCTGTCCCATCTGGGATGTTTGTGAAACAATTATTATTATATTAACCCTAAACCAACATTCATTAACAATTTCAGACAGTGTGTGGTAACTTCAAAGGCAATAACGTTCCGTTGTGGCACAACTTCGTTCCCCATACGTTAAAGCCCTCTGTTGAATCAACGACAGCTGATTCAACATGACCATAAATTGCAGCTGATCGTTATTAGCATAAACTGATGGTAACATCATCAACATAAAAACAAAGTAAAACCTGATGGCAACGTCATTGTTGTCATAAGAAAAAACAAATAAAGTACAAAAGACAGTCTGTCACAAATAAACGTTTTTGCAGTGTTTTTCTTTTATTAAATATTAGCAAATTATATTTGCCAATATTAAACACCCTCAATTCCTATAGTTGCTGGTTTTGCAATAAGGAAAACACGGTTGTTCTTTTAGTATTTTTAACCGTCTTCAGTCCAGCTACAGTACGGGTCTCCTTTGCAGGCAGGACCACCCTGCCCGTTTTCCAGACTTCGGGAAAGATGTGGGTGGCCAGCAACAAGTTGATGGCTTTGGTGAGATACTCGACTCCCGGATTATCAGGATGTTTCAGCATCACCATGGAGATTCCATCAGGGCCCAAAGCTTTGGGTGATTTAGCGTTCGTTATGACATTCGCAACATCATCCATTGTGAATTGTTGTGTTTCCAGCTCGGCAGAAAGAGATCTAATGCGGCCTAGTACTGTTGAGCAACATTTCGGATCAGTCAGGGAGATGTCATGACTTCCTTTTTTCCATGGTTCGAGAGTGACTCAACCGTTGCCCACAATTCACTTATGCCGGTCCCAAAGTTGCAACTTTTCGTTCCGCTTATGCTAACCGAACAACCTGTTAACTTCCAGTGTCCGCTTCCTGGGTTTGCTCAACTAAGCCTATCTCGCTCATTTGCAAATCCCGTCGGCTCCCCTGAGAAATTTGGTCTCATTTCAGCTATTCGACCACGTCTTTTCTGCTACCCGAACATCTGAAGGGTTGAGCAGATCTCTGAAGCGGTTGTTAGTGAATTATCTGAAATTAGGCCAATTAACTTTACATGATTGATGAAAGTGCGGCATTCAGAGGCGATGAAATATAGCTGTCTGCGGATTGAGGAAATGGTCTGACCCAAGGGAAACCGCGGGTAATTCTGGTAGGATCATCCTCATTGGCAGTGCAAAACGTATACTATACGCTTCTGTTACGCTTAAAGTTCCCCCTTTTTGTTTTAGGCCAATCTGGTACAAAAAATCCACTGTCGTGGGATAGCACTCCTATAGTTGTTAGTTTTGCAATACTATTTTAATAGATAAAACTCAAGTGTTCTTTCAGTAGATGTATTTTTATTTTCAGTCATATTCGGAATCAAGTTGTTGCATAAAATATTAATTTTATGAACATTAATTCAACAAAACTTTAACACGATGATAGGCATTTGAGAGGACACCTCTTAAATTCCAAATATTTGCAAATGATTCTGGTTGGACATTGTAAGCTGAATCGACAGCCTTTGACCAAATTTCTACCTCCTGTCCTTTGAGTTTGGCATCAACGGGTATACGAGCTGTCCACAAAGACCAACCATAGTGACGTCCATCAGGTTCGTTTTCTTGCTCTAACGCAGCTACATGCCATGATTTACCCTTGTCTGCTGTCAAGTCAACGCGTACAATACGACGGCCACCACCAGACCAGGCATAACCACGCACTTCAACAAAACCATCTGCAGTAACTTTTACTTTTTCTCCTGGCAGTGGGGTGCAAATCGCCGATGTTACAGGCATTGCTTGAATAGCTGGTGATTTTGTGAAATCCACGGTATCCCAATCAGTGCTGGGACTGAAACCTTTATAATCGTTTTGTTGCCAGTGTGAATTGGATTCATGATCAGCAACAACAATACGTGTTAGCCATTTGACATTGCGTGCACCCACAGTTCCGGGTACTATGACGCGTATTGGGTAGCCATGATCACGATTTAGAGGTTTATCATTCATTTCATAGGCTAAAATAACATCACCTCTTTCATCCAAAGCTTTGGAGAGAGGTATGGAAGCACCATATGGATTTGAAGTGGGATCTAAATCAGCTCCTTCTAGGATCACGTGAAGATTTTCATTTGGCTGTACACCCATGGCTAATAAGACATCACGCAAACGGGCTCCAGACCATTTGGCATTACCAACGGCTCCAGCACCCCAAGAGAGACCTGTAATAGAACATACTATTAATTTTCTTCTCATTTTCTTAATGATAATCTCTTACCTTTAACACTCTTAACTTCTGTCATTTCGGAACGTCTATTACCACCACACATTATGGCTGCGGTAACGCTGTGCTTAGGCAATGCTTTGATATCATCAAAACTCAGAACCTTTTGATTTTTGTTAGCTCCTGCTTTATCTGTTTCAACTTCTACTTCCAATTCATAGGTCTTTACATCAATAACTGGCACTGGCAAATGATTTCTTACGTAGAAGAATTCATTGGGTGTATAGAAATTATCGGCTAATATTGTCAACGGAGGTTCAGCATTAAAAGGCCTTTCAGAGGCAGGTTTTAATAAAGGATGCCTTTTGGGTTCATGGGCCCATGGTGAACCCATATCTTCGGTAGATACTTCATCTTCTGGTGAAATGTTACCAATACGATAAGATTCCAGTAGAGTTAAAATCTCCTTTGTATTGTGTTGTTGATAAATTGCCCAAAACGGATCAATGGCACTACCGGCACCCAACATAATTTTATCACTACCCGGATGTTTTGGTATGAAATCGGTAATATCATATACACCGATACCATAGGTTACCCAAATACCTTTCTCCAGGCTATTGTGTTTTTGTACATCTTCCAATTTGAATGTTGGCAAATCTTTACGTTCCGTAGAATGCCATTGCTTATAGGTTTCTTCGTCATCATCACCCGCATTCTGATTGGAATTTTGTGTTTGAATTGTTGTAGCTGCTGCTGTTTTTTCTGTCTTATTTGATTTTTGCATAGCTGCCAGTTTTAGTTTTTCCAAATTATCGAAAAACAAATAGCCCAGTGTTATGCCACCCAATGTAAAAAGGGTATAAACGGCTGTTTGATTTTTCGCAGGTTTTGCATTACCAGATGCATACCTATATTGTTGTTTTTGTTGGCCATTATTGTGATTGTTGTAAAGTGAGGTATTGCATAAACCCGAAGATAAACATCTTAAACCAGGTTTATATGCATTTCTTATATTGTGTGTAGCTTTTATTAGGAAGCTCATTGTAATAATCTAAAAGTAAAAATATGATAAATTAGTCACTTGTTTTTTTAGGGGACTAGGTTAGATTCAAAAACGCTTCTATGAGATTGTTATAAACAGCTACTTCACTTTGGAGACCTTGTGGTCCATTGTGTTTACCCTAATAGATTGCTGAAAAGTGAAGTCGAAGAAAATAGATAATTGTGAACGAAAGGAAGAAATGACAGAAGTATTCAGAAAGACGGTAAAAAGGTAACGATTTTTGTTTAGAGAGGTTTGACAGAAGGTTGTCAGAGATTGGATCTTGTGGTCGATAAGTGTTCGATTGTCTCCGTTTCTTCTTTATCTTCACATAACTCCTTGAACAGGAGTGTGCTCTTGGCTGCCAGTTTCTGCACTACCGGTGTTGTTGTAACAGTATTTTATATGTTATTTTTCTTGCTTAATCTGCCTCTGGGTCTATCTCCAGCTCTTCAAATGTGTCAGATATACTGGAGTTAATTGAGTAGGAGGTTCAGATATACTGGAGTTAATTGAGTAGGAGGTTTGGCGGGGCAGCAGATGTTTTGCACGATGTCATCCATCCTTGCTGAACGGCTGCACCATCAAGAGCGTAGTGGCAGCAGACTCTCCTCAGCTGCAATTTATGGGGTAAGTTCTCCGAGGACCGCATTCACACATTCGTTTATGGCATCCTGCAACTGCATCCGTGTGTATGATATTTAAATTTGCTTGATAGGCTTCCTAGATCATGAGGATCCCTCTTGACATGCCTGGGTGGGGATCCTATCCACAATATAATAACACCCGAGCAAGTACTGCAACGAAAGCATGCCATTTTGTTCTCCTTTGTTTCCTCATGCAGAAGGTCCACTGAAGAAATGAGGCACCCTCTTGCAGTTCGCAGGGCGGCATTCTGACAGGTTTGCACTTATATTTGCGGGTCAAACTGTTGCCACATAGCTTACCACAGACCGAACTATCTCGTTATATAAGTTTTCTTATTTCTACATCTCAGCTTATCGCAGATAGCTGTGGCATGCGCGAACGACATGAACATGCTGTCGAATGTCGGAGCTCATGTCACCGGTGCTGCCTCTCTGTGGACGTTGTTTAGAGAGATACTACGTTTTGCTCAAAGCATCCCACCACACCACATAACCATACCTAAAAATTGGTCGTACTATAGAAAATCCAATGGTCTCAGTCCCCACCTCTTTCCAATGGAATTATTGCATGGATATGGAGCTATTAGACCTCTATTAGAATGTTCCATGACATTCCTTTTTCAAGATAATTGTTTGTCAGATTTTTTAATTGAAGGAAGACTGATCAGATTGCCTTGGATACCTTACCAGATCTGACTAACCTTATCACAAAATCCATGTTGAACTGCCGCATGAAGTGACATAAAGGTGGCATATAGGTTGCTTCCGTAATAGATCGGAAATAAACACAAGGTATCGAGCGGTTTTTAGACTTCATAGAATGGCAACTGAGTGGTTTATGGGCCGCTGACTATCCACGTAGATCGCCAACGATCCAACTATGTCCCTTTCCATGTTGTCTATCAGTTCTGTAGCTTTTTTGCTTGCAAAGATCTCCACCTGAAAGACAATACAATATTCGTTCAACCTGTATGAGAGCCGTAAGGTGAAGTTATCGCTGTAGACGCCTGCTTCTGTTCCAGATAACATCTTGGAACCATCGGTATATACCTCTATAGAGAGTTGAGGTGGGTGAGTTGGCGTGCTCTGTCTTTGTTGGGTTCACTCCAAGATCACTGTTGTGTGTCCATATCGATAGTTTGAATAGAGTTCATCGCATGAGGAACTTCCCGTTGATCATTGTGACCACGTCGTCACCACAAGCGATCGTTTTTATTATACCCTCAGCATTTATGCTAACGAGGGTATATACATTTTCATACGGGCAAAATAATGGTTTTAGACCCCAAGTATGTTTGAACGAAATCCGTTTCAGACAATTTGGAGTCGATTTAACAATGTCCGTCCGTCTGTCTGGCTGGCTGGAGCGCACGATAACTCTCGAACGGATCAACCGATTTGGTCCAAAATTTGGCATTCGTAATATTTTGTCCAAACTTAGTTCAAGTTCGAAGATGAGCTATATCGGACCACTCCTTCAGGCAACTCCTCCACAAAAGTTGGAAAATGTTCGGAAAAATTGTGCGCGATAACTCTTGAAGAGAGTAACCGATTTGATCCATACCATGCAAATCGCGAAATTTCTTCCAGACATAGATAATTTCCCAATGTGGACTGTATCGGTCCACTCCTTCCGATACCTCCTACACAAAATTTCGGAAAGGTTCAATTAAGGATCTTCTCTCGGATAGCGTTGATTCTTTATGCAAACATTTGTATTCATTGCCCCCATTACGACGCTACAATTTTTTTCAATGGCAAATCCATACTTCCTGAGCAAATGCCTGAATTCTGTAAAAAGCCCTACGGCACCATGTGTAGTGCATGGGGCACACGATAACTCTCGAAAGGATCAGCCGATTCGGTCCAAATTTTTCCATCCAAACTTAGTTTAAGTTCAAAGAAGAGCCATATTGGTCCACTCCTTCCGGTAGCTTACCCTTAAAAGTGCAAAAAAAGTAATAGAATGTTACGTACGATAATCTTGAACGGAGCAGCCGATTTGGTCCAAACTTTGGATCTGAAACTCTTTAATACATAATTATTGGTGAAAAGTATTTTGGTTACGTAGCCGGCATTTAATTCAATTTTGGTAATAGATTAAAGTTTCAATTCACACAGGCTGAGGGTATAACTCGGTTATGTTAATATTAGAACGGACTTTAGGGTCAATTTAACTTTTAAGGGACTTGATAAGAAAATATGATGAACTATTTAGCTTATACAGAACACACAGCTATCTTCAATGGCCAGCTTGGCCGCTTTGCACGTACAAGGCCTTAGCAGAACATCAACCAACCAATAGAAGAAAACATCTTAATAAGATCCTCGACTTTCTGATTCTTGAAATTGTACCGAGCAAAAAATCCACTAGACCATACGACTACGGTGAAAATTGAGCTTCGTAAACTATTTGAAATTTTAACTTATTTTTGAAAATAAAGTTGTAGCTGTTGTCTCGGGCTACAATTTCCCTGAAAATATTACTCAGAAAAAACTTTGTTTTCATGGTAAAAAACACGAAAATGTAGAAAATTCATATTTTGTTTGGTTTGGTCATATTTTTGTTTTCGATCCAATGCTAAGACAAGATTTGTAGCCAAGACATTGGTTAAGAACTCTTTTGTACAACGCAAACGAATAAAACACTCCTTCAGGCAGTTTCGGTCTTGTGAAACTGTAATTTTTCGGAAAAATATTGAAAAATGACCAAAAATGACTCGACTTTCCAGCTTAAGCGTAATGGTATAATGCGTTAATGTCTTTGACAATATGATGGGACATTTTGCGAATAGATATCTTCAGGCAGAATACATGTTTTTGTCCGTTTTAATTAAATGGCTTTACTCCAGTGACTACACGATTCTTTCCATCCCAAATTTAGATGTGTTGTACTGGCGTATTTGTTGGCTCTATTAGTTAACATCTTTAGAGTTGATTGAACTTTTAAAAGAAAAAGTTATGCCCCGTTTTCTTTGTAAAGTTCCTATTTTTGAGAAATTATAAAATTAATTTGTATTGCCTAAAAAGTATGGTCTTTGAAACCAGTTTATATATCTGTTGCGAAAAAATGGAAATTTTTTAATAATCTTTGAACGAAAATATACGAATTCCATCAATCAATTTTCGTTAATTAATTAACATGCTACCACGATTTTTATATAGAGTATTGGCATAATTATTTTGTAGATGCGCGTGCTATACAACGACCAATGAACATGCTGTGCTATCATATCAGCACCTAATTTGCAATGTTAGTTGACCTCTCTTGAATTTAAATCGCCGAATAGCAGATAAGAAATTCCAAAATACTGCCTTGTGATTGCGTTGAATTTTGGAAAACTTTTGAGAAGGAAAATGTTTCATTATGGAAACATATTTTTAAGATTATTTATTACTATTGAAAACGTTTGCTGGATTTTTTTTATGGAATTTATTTATTATCCATTGAGTTGTTCGTTATTACCTCTATTCAGACTTTGTTTTCTCTTAATAAACTTATTTACTTCTGTTAGTTTCACTTTTTACTTTTTATTAAAATGATCAATCAGACTGTCGGCAACTTTATTCCCCTTTTGTTATTGTTGTGTAGTGGTTCTGCGGTGTTAGTGTATTTACAAATGTCAACATATAGACTGAAGATGATAATTGTCATACAAAGCGAAATGTGAAATGAAACCACAAAAAGCTTTATGTGGATGTAGAATGGGGGGCATAATGTACATGCTAAAAGAAAAGCTTTTAAACTAAGCCATCAACCATATAAAAACTGAATGTGTAGTTTTTTTAATTCCAATGTAATTTGGCATGTAGGTCCCAGTCCGTACTAGAGTAGTTTTATGAAAGAAATGTCATTAAAATATGCCTTCTTAGATCGAGTTCCCCACTAGCAATATCATAAAAATACTCTAGATGGCACGCCAGCGGGTTCTTTTGTACCGGCTGATAACCCAGCATCATATGCAGCTATAACAACAACAACAACTGGTGCGCACCATGAGTCTCGACCGAAGTACCCACTGTGGGCCAAAATTTGGAAGATCGTAGTATTTGTTCAAAATGTACAACAATTTCGAAGATGTACTTGTTGTTGTTTCAGCATGAAACCTACGTAGAAGCATATGTTTGATTTTGGGTTGGCAGCCACTTCCCGAAACACTATGGTTTTGGGTCAATCTGGTACGAAAGAATCCACTGCCGTGGCATACTACAGAAGATGTACAAGATTGTTGAGTCCAGTAGTGCGATTCTGTAACTCCTTAACGACAGAATTAACGACAAATGTCGATAGTTAACGACAATTTTCGTTAAGTGCTATTCTGTATACCAATTTTACCGATTTTTGTCGGTAAATTTTGTCGTTAATTACCGAAAATGATTGTTAAGTTAACAACCAAAAAAAAGTAGTCGTTAAGTCATAACGACAGTACAATATTTCGCTGATTTCTTTTAACAACGGCGTTTTTATATGAACATATGTTATGTTGATAAGGAGGGTACACAAGGTAAATTCCGCCTTATTGAGAAAAATCTTCTTAATGCATTTACATAAGTGTTAACTGTGTAGAATAAAACAACAGGGGCAGCTTCCCCACTATTGTGCTTTCGACAGCGCCGATTTTATTGAAACTGCATAAAGATCACCAACTGAATGTGTTGTTTTTTTTTTTTAATTCCAATGTAATTTGGTATGTAGGTCCCGCTCCGTACTAGAGTAGTTTTATGAAAGAAATTTCATTAAAATATGCCTTCTTAGATCGAGTTCCCCACTAGCAGTTTCATAAAATTACTCTAGATGACACGGCAGCGGGTTCTTTTGTACCGGCTGCTAACCCAGCATCATATGCAGCTATAACAACAACAACTTAAAAATATTTTTGCTTAAAGGCAATTAATTTATTTATACATTTTTTAAATTAATTTGTAAAAAAAAACAAGTAATTTCGATATTTTCCGAATAATGAATGTATCAATCGCTTTTCTAGGTTCGAATGTTTCAGCCAAAAAAGACAAATCTCAACGTAAACAATCATCACAAAGTGATGATAAACGTAACAAACGACGTAAAGATGAAATTGTTGTTGAAAAAATTGATACTGGAGATTTTGTTGTAGAAACAGGTGACAAATTGAAGGTGTATTATCACGAGAAGAAGGTCACATATGAGGCCAAGGTACTTGAAATAACCTTACAACGTAATACCCCCATGTATTTGGTACATTACACTGGATGGAATAATCGTTATGATGAATGGGTACCAAGAGAACGTATAGCTGAAAATCTTACAAAAGGTTCGAAATTTAAGGGAGGAGGACGTTCATCGAATAGTAATGAAAAGACAAAAGAGAATCCACCAAAACCACCAACTGCATCTTCATTCGCCTCAACAACAAGTGGTGGACCGAGCGGTGGGGGAGGGGGAGGAGGTGGAGGAAATACTGGTTCAACATCATCATCATCAGCTTCCAGTAGTAATCAACAGCAAAGTGTATCAGTATCAGGCGGAGCAGGAGCAAAAACACCAACAGCGGCTGCTAAACGCGGTAGGGGACGTAGTGATTCAATGCCACCACGATCGACCACTCCATCATCGGTGGCATCGAATTCTAGTCGCACCAAATCACCAGCCACTTCATCGGCTTTGAAAAAACGTCCACAACGTCAAATGCAGGGTAATATTAGAAGGACATCGGCAAATGTTTCAGATGTATCCATGGCCACAGAAGATGATTCAGATACTGATTCAGATGAACCGGTTAAACCTCCCAATCGCAATATGAAAGAATCACTTAAATCCAGGAAATCTCCTGGGAAGTCTAAAATGTCTGTGTCAGCACCAAATAGTCAATCAGAAAGCGACGATAATGATGAAGACGAAGAGGAGGAAGATGAAATGCCTTCTTCTAGTAAAACAAATACACCACGCAAGGGAAGAGATTATGATCTGTCACAGATACGTTCAGAACTCAAAGGTTTTGAAACAATTAAATCTTCCAACGAAATGGAGGATTCTACAGATATCAAAAACGAATCAAAGGACCTGCCTTTGGGTAAAATAAAAACTGAAAAATCAGAATTTGATTCAAAATCTTCAACAACCTCTGCAGCCTCATCGGTAATCATCAAAGAAGAATTGAAATCAGAAACCAAGGAGGAACCTAATAAGAGATCTTCAACAGAGATGTCTTCGGAGACGGATTCATTTGGTGATGATGAGTCACAATCTTCCGATAAAACCACACAACTGGAAAATATGCGTAAGAAATTCCAACAGCTAATCCATGCTGAAAAGTCGGCGGACAAATCAACCGTCAAGGCCCCAACATTTCCCCCAGGCGGAAATCGTGTGGTAGAGAAAATCATAAAGGAACGAGAGTCTGAGAAAAGGAATGAAGCCTCAAAAGCGAAAATAACCATTAAGGAAGAAATAAAACCTTCCATATCATCCATGAAAATAGAAATGGAATTGAAAAAGGAAAGCACACCCATCAAGGACGAAGAAAAGAAATCATTGATAGCCACAACGATTGGTTCTGAAACGAAATCTACATTAATACAACCCACACGGTTCCCCACCTCGGCAACATCGTCAATAACTCCCTCATCCACTCCCAATAAATATGCCTCGGTTATTGTGGAGAAGCCCTTATCTGCTGTAAAGAAATTGGAAACTTCATTTGCAAAGAAAGTTGAAACTCCCAAGAAATCATCTTCTCTAACTGAAAGTCAAATGTCTGTCCACACAATTAAGAAGTTCATTGAGCCAAATGTCCACAAAGAAATCTTAAAAGTGGAGCCCCCAGCAGCATGTTCACCATCTTCAACATCGTCTACATCTTCCTCAACATCGTCATCCTCTTCCTCGGCCACTTCATCTTCATCGGGCTCAAGATTTTTACCCGATATGAGTAAATTGGATATAAGTGGAACTTCATCATCCTCCAATTCGACATCGTCACCATCAAATTCAACCTCATCCTCCTCGACTACTTCCTATGTCAGTGCCGTGGTAAAGGAACAGAAATCGGGCAATGTCATGGCTGTAAATAAGCCACCATCACCTGATATTTATGAATTTAAAGACACCGAACCATTTGAATTTGAAATACGTAAATCACCAATGGTAACTGCAGGTAGCAGCGCCAGTAGCTCATCAGTAATTACAGCCAACTTGGGTAGCTCTTTAACTGCATCATTGGCTGCTTCTTCGTCATCTACAGCATCCGCTGGATTTGGAACTGGAACTACTAACACTAGCTCAGCGGCACAACGCTTGAAGGTTTCTTCAGCCAAAACCACGGAACACCATATGTCATTGGCACAAAATCCCATGGCGACCATAGTGAAAAGTAAAAAACGTGGTTCACCCATGAAGGAATCGGTTATTGAAAAATCCAAACTCTTGAAGTTGGAAGATAAACCACCCACCAATCCCAGTCCCCTGGTGCAGGATGCAAAACTTGTACATCATTCCTCCATGACCGCGGTGGGTCCAACAACAACAATTGTTAAGACTCAAACAAGTGCAATCAGCAAGACGATTGGCGGTGGTACAACAATAATGCATGCCCCTGCTTTGCCCAAAACCACAGCACAATTGATTACACCAGCCTCAAGTGCGTCGTCATTACTGGCTCCAGTCATATCAATACCACAAAAACACAGTTCTACAGATACAACATCTGTTTTTGATGCTTTACGCAAATCTCCAAGCTTCAATTTGAATATTAATGATTTGAACAAAGAATTGGCTCAAACTGTTCAAGAAACCACAAGAGCTCTAACGGATGCTTTGCAAACACCTCAGTCGCCACAGGTCATTGTACCAAATAATCCAAATGAAAGTACACCAACAAAAATGATTACCGTCGGATCAGTTTCGGGAACAAATTTAAAAGCAGCACCACCTCTGCTACAAACACCCCCTCCTCCACAGTCATCTTCGTCAACTGCAACAACAACAACAGCAAGTGGTTCAACCACATCAACATCAATTTCCCAAGCAACGCAATCGCCCAAACTTACCACACCGCCCAGTACTAGTACCAATACCACTGCCAAGCCTCAAGTAGGAAGTCCTTTTATTGAAACCAGAAGTGTTTTCGAATTATCCTTTGGAGCTGGTAGCAGTGGTCGGGAAAATAAATTCGAACTTGAGAATGCCAAGGTATTGCTTTCAGCAACAGGTGGTGTGTTTGATTTGGATGTTTCCAAACTGGAAACTAAACCTTCAACCTCATCCATTGCTGACAAAGTCTTGAAAGCCATTTCCCAAAAGAAAGAGGAAGAAGAGAATAAGAAACAAGAAGAATCAAGGAAAGAAAAAGAGAGCACACCATCAGAAACTAAGGACCAAACCAAGGACTCTATTATTAGTACCAGTCTCACGGGTCTTTCCACAATACCACCACCACCAACTAAAAGCAATTTGGATGTGTTGTCACAACCTTCCAGTAATTTCCCCAGTACATCATCTATACTCCTAAGTGAACCATTGAAAATCAATACAGATTTAACATCGTCTGGACAAGTCTGTGCAACTCTGCTAAGTGGACCTCTTACAAATTTCTTGGCCAACAAGCGAACACCACTTACCTCGCCAGAACCGAAAATGGGTATACTCGAATCTATGGGAGGTACCAAAAATCAGCTCTCGGAAACCATACAAAAATTGGAATGTGCCATTCAAAGGCGAACACCCGTTACTAGCCATCCTGTAACACCTACCACACCTTTGTCGACTACAAACCCTGAAACCTTTTCCGAAGATAGTAACGACAGTACAGACTCCGAAAGACGTTTGGTTATTGAAGATGTGGTCGATGAGACTGCAGCTCCACAACCACAATCGACGTCCACAACACCAGTTGAACAAAAACCTAGTCCGGTTTTACTGCCCAGGACAGAAGAGTCTACTTCGTTGTCATCTAAATCAACAACAACAACAACAATGGCAACTATTGTTAGCAGCAGCAATACATTACCCATTAAACTGGAATCAGCAATGATACCCACGAAAATTGCTTATGCTGCACAACATGACATTCCTGCACCAATACCCATTAAAGCTGTAACAGCCATTACAGCGACAAGGGCCACAATTACGCCAACTATTGCATCAAATCCCACCAATATTGTCAATATAGTGGCTTCATCAAGTTTACTGGTAAACAAAACCGGAAGTGGAACCGTTGTATATCCCGGTGGCACCCTTAAACCGGTTATACAAACCAATCCACAATCAAGTAGTGGCGTGACAACCACATCCCCACCAACCATACAAAAAAGTGTAGTGGTTATGTCCAGTGCAATACACTTGCAAAATAACGCACAAGTCGGGGGTACCGAAGCCAACGCAAATATTAGCAATACAGGTCCAGCAAATGTCGCCATATCAACCCCACAAAAAACCAATCAGACCATAAGAATTAGTAGCGCAGGTAGTGGCGTAGTTTCAGCATCAAGTGCTGGTGTGCCCATAGATTTGCCAGATATACCAGCCTCTGTAGTGGTTGCCTCCTCGGCGGTACCCTCTGTTATGGCAGCTGCTCAAGCTGCTGCAGCTGCTTTACAAACCCCCAAACACACACCACAAAAACAAGTGCCACAAACACAGCCAGCATCTCATGTTACCACACCATCCTCTCTCAGTGGAAATATACCCAAACCCACACCTATTATACCATCATCCACAGCAACCGTATCAAGTCCCATGCAAAGTCTTATTACACCCGTCCAAAGTGGTGGTGGTCCCACCGCATTTGTAGCCACAACGAAATCATTTGAAAATTCCACCACCATTCGGCCCATTGTACCGCAAATAATAAAACCCATTTTAACATCCGGCAGTATACCGTTAACGGCTACAAAATCAGCTGGTGGATTTCATCCTATTACAGCATCTCCTGGTCCTCCGGCTTCTTCTTCAGGTTTTTATTTAGATCCTCGTACAGAATTACGGCCTGATGATGGTCTTAAACCTTTAATTGATATTCCGAAACCAGGTAGTAGTTCCACAACGAATCCAACAAGCAGGGGTGAAAATATCATCACCACCTCCACAAGTAGTAGTACGACGAGCAGCAATATACCCTCCACCATGGACATTACCTCCAATATAACAGACACCCACAATGATTCCATTAATCAATTACGATGTGAGGAGACCATACCGGGAAGTCCGGCTTCAGTTATAGCAGGACGTGAAGATTCTCAAGAGCGTACAGCAACATCTTTATTACCGGATCCCATGGTGGGCGGCGGCGGTGACAAAGACTTTTCAGTGTTAAGCAGTGGTAACAAAGTCACACCAACAGAATCTTCGAATATGGGATCAACGGCTATTTCAAGCGCTGCTAATGTCAACAGTTCTCCCAATGATTCTGGTAGTCAAGAAGATGAATCCAGTGAAGATATCAAAAAGGATGTGGATCTTGATAGTGGTGTATCACCACAAAAACGTAGGCGTACACGAAAACAGGGTGATGGCCACAATAGTGGTTCGTTATCACTTGATCAACAACACCACCAACAACAGCAGCAGCAGCAACA
Source organism: Musca autumnalis (assembly GCF_047663935.1). NCBI lineage: Eukaryota > Metazoa > Arthropoda > Insecta > Diptera > Muscidae > Musca > Musca autumnalis. The sequence continues at coordinate 140,500,412 of NW_027411866.1, forward strand.
TCTTCAACAACAATCCAAACGACGTCGAGCTATGACAATAAACAAAAATAAAACAGGTAAGGATGTGCTTTGATAATTTCCGTTTCAGATTTTTATTGGTAAATAACTTGGTTTTCCTCTTTCTTCCTTTGCAGCTGGTTCTGATAGCGATGACAATTCAGATAATATTTCTCAACGAAGCGCACACACATCATCTAGACATAGTTTACAACAACAATCCCAGACACAGCAAGGTTCATCATCATCAGGTTCCAAACCGTGTCCATACAACTTCCTGGTGCAATTAGGTAAGAAATGGATTTTATACGTTAATGTTTTTTTTACTTATTGTAATTAGAAAAAAACTCGTACCGGTAAAAATATCCCAGCAAAATTAAATGGAAGTGCTTCCATGTGAAATCATGATTTCACTGGTTCTTTTGCATGAGTTCAAATGAAATCGTGAAAGATCCGATCTTTTACATCGAATTATCATGAGTTGGAATGGAGTCGTGAAAAATCCGATCCTTTTCATCGAATTGTCATGAGTTCGACTGGAGTCGTGAAAGATCCGATCCTTTTCATTGAATTTTCATGTGTGCAATGGAAGTCGTGAAACATCCGATCCTTTTCATTGAATTTTTATGAGTGAAATTGAAGTCGTGAAAGATCCAATCTTCGTCATAACATTGTCATGAGTTTAAATAAATTGATAAGTATCCGTACAATAATTGATCAAATAGTCATGTACCCGAATAATTGTTTACTTGCAAAAGTAATTGTTTAAATGAAAATAAAAGTCACATAAAAGTGATCAATAGTGGCCAATTGTTATAAAACAAAAAGAAAAATATATTTTGCGTTTGGAAACCTGTTTCATTTTGTGGAATTAAAAATATGTTTAAAAGAGACCCGGTCTATAAACCATGGGCTGTACCCGCCGATCGACACCGAGCTGCGTTGGCTGGGCCATGTCAAAAGGATGAACCAATGCCACGGACATATGAATACGAGCCATTTGACGACAAAACTCCAATAGAAATACCAAGTTGAATATGATGTACCAGCCAATCAGACGCCGGCACCCATGTTACTATTTTTTACACGCTCAAATTTGTCGAGTAAAAAGTTTTTAAAGAGAGCGTCTTTCAGCGCCCTTTTGGTTTAAAGTGAATTGAACATTTTACACCTTTCTTGTGTACGGGTTTTCGGGTAAAATGTGTAAAAGTCGTAAAAATTTCCAAAGCTTTTTCGTTCTGGAACAAAGCTATAATGTATTGTTGCAAAATGTCATCACAAAGAACAAAATACCATGACAATGAACTGGTGCAAAATGCCTTGACAATGAACTGGTGCAAGATGCCATGACAACGAACTGGGGGGTTACTCTCTATTGCGATGCGTTAGAAAAATGCGATGCGAAAGGAAATTAAATGCGTATCTAATACGATTTCGTATCTCCTTTCACAAGTATTTTTGTTCCATTTTCCTTTCTGGCACCGCCGCAATCTGTGATACAAAAGCATATGTCAAAACGTGCGCTAACGCAAATATCTTGCGCTAACAAAATACCAAACGCATCGCAATACAGAGTAACCCCCCTGGTACAAAATGCCATGACAATGAACTGGTGCAAAATGCCTTGAAAATGAACTGGTGCAAAATGCCATGACAATGAATTCGTGAAAGCGTGTGTCGAATTTTCATCGATGTCATGTCACTTGCACCCATGATTGAACTCATGATTTGTCATCGCACATTTTGCTGGGATGTCGTTGACATTAGGAGGGTACGCACGTAGGTTGTTGTTGTAACAGTATATTTATTATAGTTTGTATGTTCGCTTTTCTGCTTAATCTGGCTTTGGGACTATCTCCAGTTCTAGAAATGTGGCTGCTTCGAAGGGTTATAGCCACCAAGCTAATGGATTAAGTTGAGTAAGTTTGCAGGGCAGTTGATAAGGTACCGTGTGTCGTACGGGAGATATTTTGCACCGTGTTATCGAACCTTGCCCTATAGTAATTTAGGCGACTGTACCATCCCGAGCGTAGTTGTACCAAAACTACTCCGGTTTTTCGTGGTAGCTGACGCTTCTCAGATCCGATAGATGGGGGATGTTATCCGAGGACAGCATTCACACGATAGCGGTTTATGACTTGTTGATCAAGATTTTCTCCCTGGTAACGTTGGACCTCTCGTTCTAGATCATGAAGTTCCCTCCTGACATGCCTGAATGGGGAGTCCTGTCCACCATATGGTGATTGGCTGTCATGGTAATGGCTGTCATGGTAACACCAGAGCAGGTATTCCAACGAAAGCATGCCATTATGTTGATGTACTGGTAGAACCGTTGAAGATAGTCCACTGAAGTCATGAGGAGGCGCCCTGTTGAAGTTCACAGGGCGGCATTCTGACAAGTTTGCAAATGTTTCCATTATGTTGCACATTGGCGCCGCATAGCTTACCACAGACCGACCTATCGCGTTATATGTGGTCAACAAGATTTCTTTATCTACACCCTAAGTGCTGTCGGCTAGGGTACTGAGGACCTTGTTCCAACATCTCAGCTTGTGGCAGATAGCTTTGGCATGCGCGGATGACATGAACATGCTGTCGAATGTCTTGGCGTAGTTGGTGGTAGGAATTTTGCTGCCATCGACCATGACATCTAACTCTGCTGTTGTAGCTGTTTTATAAGCATAGGTTTTTTGCTGGGTTGGCAGCCGCTGGCCGAAACACAATGGTTTCGGGTCAATCCGGTACGAAAGAACCCGCTCACCTCTGCCGTCCATGTGGTGAATAGAGCAACCGTAGATTTAGTGGCGGATGTTTGTATATGGTAAGATCGTTCAAATAAGAGTTCAGCCTTTCACAAATAATATCTGAGAAGGTACCTGTTGTTGTCAAAATCGTACAATCAACCGCGATCTCAAAGCCATCTGAAGGGGGTGGAATACAGTAGAGATAGAGATTAAACAGTTCCATGGATATCACCACACTTTGTCGAACTCGCTCTATGGGGCTTGAACTTCCTGTTCCTGAATTCCACGTACAACTGACATTCATCCAATAATTATACTCTCAGCATTTATGCTAACGAGGGTACATACACTTTGATACGACCAAAAATGTGCCTCATCGAAATAACGGTTTTAGATACCAAGTATGTTTGGACGAAGTTAGTTTCAGACAATTTTGAGTCGATTTAGCCATGTCGTTCCTTCTGTCTGGCTGGTGCGCACGATAACTCTCGAACGCATTAACCGATTCGAACCAAATTTTGTATTTCGTAATATTTTGCCTAAACTTAGTTTAAGTTCGAAGATAGGCCATATCGGTTCACTCCTTCAGCTACAAAAGTTCAAAAGTTTTCTATGAAATGGTGTGAACGATAACTCTCGAAGGAAGCAATCGATTTGGTCCAAACTTTGCATATCGTATAGCTCCTTCCAAGTATAGATCGGGTTCGAATATGGGCTATATCGGCCCACTCCTTCGGGTACCTCCCACACAAAATTCGGAAGAAGTAAAGTTTAATAGCTCCTCGCGGATCCTGTTGAAATTTGTTCAGTATATTGTCCTAGCGTCCCCCTTTAAAACGATAACATGTTTTCCGGAATAAATCCATACTTCCTGAGATAATGGTTGATTAATTGCAAGTTATCAGTTAGTGAAATATAGATGTGTTATTAGTCATGGCCTGTTTTTATTCCTATCGTGGATATTAATCTATATCCCTATTTTTTAATAAGGAAATTTATGCTATATTTTGTTTCATTGTTTATTGTAGATTGTAATTTCTTATATGTGGCCTTCGGACTTTGAAATTACCAAGAATAAATAAATAAATGGAAACCATGACGGCGCACACTAAAATGGCTAGTGTGAAATATAACTCTCAAACTTTTTTTTTTCAAAAATGTCCTACAAACCTAAACTAAATCTGCTTCCTAAAAAAAAAATTTGGTAATTTCAATAATTTGGTATAGTCCCACAAATTTCACGTATATAAAGCAAACTCGTGATACAAAATCAATATACACATAGCCCAGAAAGTCTGCGTTCACCTTACTACTTTTCAAAAACGATGCTAAAACTTTAATAAATAGGTAAATGAGAACAGTTTTTCTTTCATAAATATGTTATTGGCACTCTTTACTACAAAAATAAAAAGAAAAATTCCAGAAAATATATTATTATTACGAAGATAACGGTAAAAAAGTGTTACAACTGCTAGATTAGAGCCCCATAAACTCTGCGTTCACTTTGTATGTTGCAATAATATCTTTAGTTTTTTTGAATTTTTTTTGCAGTTTTCTCCCATTTTTAATCAATATTGTCACAACTGGTCATTCTTTGAGGTCGTTTGCACACTTAACTTAAAAAAGTAAAGTATTTTAAGAATGGAAAACAAGGGCAAAGAAATTGGCATCGATAAAAGGAAAATTCTAGGTAAATTATGGAAAAAGCTATCGAAATATTGGCGAACTGTAGGTAGAACATATTAGTCTATACATAGAGTGATAATTAACTATAAACAAATCGGAATTTTGAAGTCAAAGCCCAGATCTGGACGGTCAAAGCTCAGTTTTGGACGGTCAAAAATATTATCAGAACGGGAGGAGCGTAACATAACTAATATAAGGTGTGTACGATAACCCAATAATTTGTACAAATTCGTACAAATTTTTGCTGAATGCTGTTCGATAACAAAATTATCCAGCAAAAGAGAGCGAGTCTGGAGAGATTTTTGGAGAGTTTTGTGACTGAGAACTTGCAAATTTTTGCTGGGAAAATTTGTCCCGCAAAAATTTGCAAGTCTGATCAGCTGACTTTTAATCACATGTTCAATGTAAACAAATCGAAATGTTAACATTTTCGACCAAGAAAATTTCACGATTGCACATTTTTTTAGATTCTAAAGCGTTGTGGATAGGATTAAAGCATTAAATAAGTAAAGTGCAATTTTAAAATTTATGTTTTTGTTCCGTTTGGTTTGAAATATCAAAAGAAACAAAAACAAATTTCATACATTTTCGGAAACAGCTGACTTTCTTGCAAGTTTTTGCAAAATGCTGTTCGATAACTTTCTGCAATTTTTCTTGCTTGAGAGAGTAAAATTCACTGAGAGAGGTTGCTGGAACTGACTGAGTAATTATTGCTGGGAAAGTTATCGTACACACCTATAGTTAAAACAAACAGTCCGATAATTACTTCGAAAATTGTTGAAAATTTGAAAATGGCCTCCAAAAAAAGTATTCAGCAATCAAGTCATATTTTCGGACGAAACCATGTTCTATATGTTTGCAATGAAAGGACTTCAAACTGTTTGGAGAAAGCTCGAACAGTGCTTGAAAAACAAAATCTTGATTTACACTGTAAAAAATGGCGAGGGTGCTGTTTTGGTTTGGGGGTGTGTAGCAGCTTCTGGAGTGGACCAACTTGTATTTATTGAATCGACAATGGACAAGTATTGTTACCTAAACATCATGAAGCGCAATTTGAACCAAAAATGCAGAAGAACTTGGTTTAGCTACGAAATTTTGGTTGCAACAACACAACGTTTCAAAGCATACTGCTGAGATTGTAAGGTTTTGGCTCCTATATAATGCCCAGATCTGGGTTTTGACGTAAAAATTCCGGTTTGTTTATAGTTAATTATCACTCTATGTATAGACTAATATGTTCTACCTACAGTTTCGCCAATATTTCGACAGCATTTTCCATAATTTACCTAGAATTTTCCTTTTATCGATGCTAATTTCTTTGCCTTTGTTTTCCATTCTTAAAATACTTTACTTTTTTAAGTTAAGTGTGCAAACGACCTCTCAGAATGACCAGTTGTGACAATATTGATTAAAAATGGGATAAAACTTAAAAAAAAAACTAACAGTATTATTGCAACATACAAAGTGAACGCATACTTTTTGGGGCTCTAATTTAGCAGTTGCAACACTTTTTTACCGTTATCTTCGCAAAAATAATATATTTCCTGGAATTTTTCTTTTTATTTTTGTACTAAAGTGTGCCACTAACATATTTATGAAAGAACAACTGATCTCATTTACCTTTTTATTAAAGTTTTAGCATCATTTTTAAAAAGTAGTAAGGTGAACGCAGACTTTCTGGGCTATGTGTATTTTTTGGTCAGAGGCTGAGGGTATATCTCCGTCAGCACAGCTGACTGATACTTTCTTATTTGTTGATTATCCTGACTATGGGGTCACGGTTGGGATTGGTACGACGAAGCTCATCAAGCTCACTTAGGGCATTCAATCAGCAACTATATGGTGAGCGGCTGCAGCAGTGGTGATATCTTGGAACGTCCTTTCTGAACTTTGTAAAGCTGAAAACACATACAACGTTTGAGTAAAGTTTTGTGTTGGGCGTCGAGAAAAAAACAACAATAACAGGGCGACGCCGATACCAAAGTCCAGCGTTTATCTGTTTGTCGGCATATATTTCAAATGAATTTGAATTTTTCGGCATCATGCCCAACAGTGTGAAAACGCCAAAACGACACAAACGTTGTATGTGTTTCAGCTTAAGTCTAGGCCAGTTAGCTTTCCCATGATTGATGAAAGTGCAGTTTTCAGAAGCGATGAAATCAGGCGGTATGCTAGGCGATTTTAACGATTATTTATTTGATTAATTTATTTTAATTATAAAAACACTCGTATCGTATATAAAAATATGTCGTTGACATAATAAAGTACCCTCAGCATAGGTGGTTTTATGAAGAGTGTGTTATTTCTATTCCACACTTATATATGTATTTACATTTTATATGAAAAAACATATTTTTAATGTTATTCTATAATATATTGTATATCTTTCCCTTGCACTTTTTCAGATCCATCCCTTAGTTCTGATCAATGTATTGCGATACTATTGAAACAAATACAAGATTTACGGAAGACATACAACATTATTAAAAGTGATTTAGCCAGTATTGATAGAAGACGTAAGAAGCTACGTCGACGAGAACGTGAGAAGAAACAGCTAATGCAAAATCAACAACAAATGAAGGTGGGCACATAAGTGCTGTTGCTGTCGTTGACCAGTAAGGTGTGACAATACATCCCAATCCACCACCTGCCTTACTCCCTCGCTCAGCCTCACTTTACACACAATTGTATATGTAAATGGAAGATGAAACAACGTTGCAATTTGATTATCATCTATTAATTAAATAAGTCCCAATTTACATTAGGCGAGTTTACTTGCGGCAATTGTCAATTTGTAGGTGAGAGAGGGTGCTGAGAGGTAAAGGGTTACCATATGCCTCACCTCTCTCTCCTACAATATGACAATTGCCGCAAGTAAACTCGCCCAATGTAAATTGGGACAAACCCTTTAATTGTAAGAGTATTTTCGAAGAAAACAATTCGAAATCGAATTTCATGTATAACTTTTTTGTACGTACACAACATACATTGTTAATGTTCAAAACATAAAGAAATGTATTTACCACTAACCAATCATTTTTTGGGCAGAATGAAATTCAGATTTTAGTATAATAAAAACAACCAATACTCCAAGTACACACATCATATATTTATGTATGTATGTATGTAGTAATGTAAAAAACACACAAAATTTTGTAAACATTATTTTTTCGGTAAAAAATTAAGATTCTGCCAAAATCGATTTTCATTAGAATTTGTTTTTATTTACACACTTTAGTTCGTTTAGAATTAACAAAATGAAATTTGAAAACATTACATCTTTGAAATGTATAAATATATTATTAATGTACGTTAACATAAACTTGTTTTAACTTTTTCTTCTCTTTTAAATTTATTATGTGAATATATTGCATTATTAATATTTAAAAACAAAATAAAACAAAAAATTTTCAAAAAAAAATCTGCGTTTTTCTTTTTATGAAACCGAATAGCCTCCCTCTAAATTCAAATGATGACCATTCACAAAACTAGATTTTTCACTCAGCAAGTAGACGATACCATCGACAACTTCTTGGACTTCACAAAATCTACGCTGTGGTATATGGGCCAATAGCGGATCAGCTTTGGCAGGATCACTCCAATTATCACGTCCCATTTTGGTTAGAACAACTGTTGGGTTTACCGAATTTACACGTATTTTTCGTGGTCCCAATTCCAAAGCCAAGGAGCGTGTCAGGGAATCCAGAGCTGCCTTGGTGGCACTGTATACAGTGTGACCATCAAATGATCTGGATGCAGCCAACGAGGAAACATTGACGATACTTGCATTGGGTTTCAGTTTGGGCAAAACTGTTTGGGTAACATTGAATACCGCCTTTATGTTGACATCAAATGTGCTGGAAATGGATATATGAATAAAATGAGTTTAAAGAAATTATGAAAAAAAAAATAAATTAAAAACTAATAATAACTCCTGATTCTGAAGAATGAGAGTGGTGCCTACTACAATAAGACTAAAACCTTAAACCAGAGCAAACAGCACTGGTTTAGCTGTTAATAGTGCCATGAATTCGTTTAATACAGAGATGGCTCGTACAAAAGCTAGACCACTGAGTGATCGGTTTGTAACAGCCACGACTGCAGTGATAGCGACTACAGAGAACACCCTGAGTGTATTGACGCTACCTCATGCGCCAAATAGGCCGGAGCGATTTGTATGGAAGGAAAAACACCTTATTGGGCCCTTCGCATTTCTAATTCCAGGGATCGACTGGGCAAAGAAGTCCAGAAGTCATATGTCCACGGTGAAAATCGAGCCTTCCGATTTTGACTTGTACAACTCTATCATGAATATCAACTCCCCGTGAAATTTCTCACTCTCTCCTTTAAGTTGCAACGACAGAGAGACAAAACTCACAGGGAGTTTAAATTCATGATCAGGCTGGAAGTTTTTTTTATCCACAAGTTAAAAACTGCCTTAAGGAGGAGTACTATAGAGTTCTTAATTATTGTCTTGGCTACAATTTTTGTCTTAGTGTTGGATCGAAAATCTCAATGGTTTGCCTTTTATATTCAACAATATCCAAAAAACGTGGATAAAAAACTTCAATATCGGGAGGCTCGATTTTCACAGGCAACATCCTCCTGCAACAGCGGCAACTTCCTAGACGAACACGTTCCATTCTGGCACTTTGGTCCGGTTATAGAAATGTTGCATCGGTGGAAAATCATCTAGGCTAACAAGGTAGAATTAAAAAAAAATAAACGGAATGCAACTTATTAACTGTAAATATGAGGAATATGGGGAATAACCCATTTCAACGATAAATGACATGACCGCAGATGGAATGGATATTGCTTCAAATAAGCAGTTCAGAGAAAAATTAATGACTTCGTGACAACACATCATAATCGACCCCCCAAGACAATAGAACTTACTTATCAAAATCTTGCTCCGTCAATTCAGTAAAAGGTCTAATAATTGCCACACCAGCATTATTCACCAAACCATCAAGATCCGGAACTGTTGCCAAAGTTTGGCGTACTTGTTGCCAATCTTTTAAATCAACCTGTAGGGTTTTTATTGAGGGGCTAAATGAGCGCAATTCCTTGAGTTGTTCCGTGGAACGGGCTACAGCGATAACATTTGCTCCCGCTTGGGCCAGTTGTTTACACAATTCATTTCCTATACCTGTTAAAAAAGATGAAAATTAGCAGCAGCAACAACAACAATTAGATGCAATATAGTAGATTAGAACAGTAATTAGTTGATAAGTGATTATGGCTTGGGAGAAAGAGAATAATAAAATCCAACAACAACGCAAAAGATTATTTTGAAGTGGCCCTCAGAAAATGTCCGAATAGGAGTGACATTTGTGGTTTATTTATAAATAAAGGAAGTACAACAGATATCCTTTCTTTGTATTTACCTGCTCCGGCACCGGTTACCAATATTGTTTTGTTCTTCATATTCTCGTACATAGTGTTTATGTTTTATTTCACTTTGAGGGGTTTCTTCTATCCGCCTCTATCCACAACAACTTGGGAACGTCAAGCAAGCAATGAAAAGATGAAAAAAAAAACTAAATATAAAACACACAAAATACTTGTTCAATGTGCCATGACTAAATATATGCCTATAAAAAGCTTTGAGCTTTTCATTAAGTTAGTAAAACTTTGAAATGTTATCCGATAAAATAACGGTGGGTGGAAATTTGAAATCTAGTTGGGCAATGTTTTTTTGACAACTTCTAGGGGTCATGGTAGAACAAAGAAGGTAACAGCAGTACCCAGCTGACTGCACCGGGCGGTAATGTTAGTGTCAAATTCCATATGACGTTTTATCAGGCATGTCACAGAAACTAATTCCATTTCATTTTTCAATACAAATTCCTTAGGCCATGTTAGCTCGATTAATTCAATTAAACTTTCATAAATAATGGAGTTCGTCCTAAAAAGACAATTGGTCTGTTCCTTTACTTTTGAAAGTGGTAAAACCGGCAAAAGTAGCAAAAGTTGTAATCTACTTCCATATGAATTGTATGGTGTCTGAAGTAAAGGAACGCTTTTCGAGTAAAAAGTTGTAAAACTTGAAGATTCTTGCACGTAAAGGAACAGAGCTAATAATAACCCCCTGTTTTTGTAAACATTTTTATTCTTCTCACACGAATTGTCAAATTTTTTAGATCGATTTACTCGCTTTAGCGCAAATGTAGAGCGCTGATTTTTAAATGAGGAATTCTTAACGATATATGGAACTGGTATACGAAAAATTATGTATGTATGTTTTCTGGGGGCTGAGCTATGGGTGCCTAAAGTATTACGAATATAGACGAACGAACAAAAATAAGTTACAAAAACAGGGGGTAAATAAAAACTCACAGCAGAGCCCGGCTGCCCCGGCTGAGCTTTAAACCTGGGTCCTCTCCAACAAACAGACAATGTTGTCGAGGTCTTAGCGTTCTAAGCCACTGCTAACATATCATATCAGCACTTCTTGATATACAGTGAGCGTCAAAATAATGTTTCCACCTCTCAACATTTTTTTTTATTGCATTATTACACCGACTAGAGATATTATATGTGTAGCATATAAATGTAACTTTTTTAAGTATTTAGTGGTGAATTAAAATCCAGAAAATATTAGGCCCTTCCAACGTTTCATAGGAAATAAATGAGGATTACATGGTAGAACAAGAAAAGGTAGCAGCAATACCCAGCTGACTGAACTGGGTTGTAGTGTTAGTGTCAAATTTCATATGACATTTTATACATTTTTTTATATTTCGATGTACATTAGGGACATATATTTTTTGAGAAAAAAAATATATCATTCGGAAAAAACCATTTCCCAGAAAGACTTATTCATATCAATGATATGTAACCTCCTCCAAGTTCGAACGATAAGCCGCGCAGTAAATCACCGCTTGTAGAGGCGATACAACGTTTGTTAATATGTGAGGTATTTTGTAACCCCCAGTTTTTGTAACTTATTTTTGTTCGTTCGTCTATATTCGTAATAATTTAGGCATTCATAGCTCAGCCCCCAGATGATATACACATCTAATTTTTCGTATACCCGTTCCATATATCGTTAAGGATTCCTCATTTAAAAATCAGCGCTCTACATTTGCGCTAAAGCTTGTAAATCGATCTACAAAATTTGACAATTCGTGTGAGAAGAATAACAATTTTTACAAAAACTGGGGGTTAAAATTTAAAAAAATAAAGCCCTAATAAACATGTGCTTCTTTGATTTCTAAAACAAAACATTGAAACTGCTTCTCCTTTTTCTATGAATTTTCAGGGAACCAAAACTTTTCTGCAAGAATTCTACTTTCTGGGAGAATTTATGCATTTAGTGGAATGATGTGGAAACATAAAAATTGAAAATGTAACGAATTTTCATTCATGTTTTGCAAAATATTCAACCAAATGTGAAAAATTATTAGTTTTTTAAATTCCAATAATTTATAGACATTTCCTTGTTTTGTATACAAATACAACTGGCAGTAACGTTACAAACAAAAACAAATTCCTTTATGGTTGTTGTTCGAGTTGTATTTGTTGTAGTATTAACTTTACCTTATATTTGTTCTACCATGTGAGGATTACCAAAATAACCCAAAATTTGACGCGTCAAAATAAAGTGTACACTTTTGCCAAACGCAAGAATTTTTTTATTTTCTCGACAAAATTAAGGGATATTTTGGATTTTGAAAATCTTTTTATTACATTCGAGCCTCCAAACAATAAATCAACGAGTGTTTTAGTGTAATCCGGTGATATTTCCCCCCATTTGACCCGTGGTGTCGCTTTCGTGTCTAGATACTTCAATAGGTCTGTACGATAACCTAAAAGTTTGTACAAATTTGCACAAACTTTTACAAAATGCTGTTCGATAACAAACTTGTTCAGTAAAGAGAATTGAGAAGTCTTGCAAGAACTTGCAAAAACTTTTTACTTGCAAAGTTATCGAACAGGCATAAGCTTGGTTCCAGTACTTTTTTAATGATAAAAGTGTCAAAAGAGCAAACTGTCGAAAATGAGCCCAACATACACATTTTTCCAAAATGTACGGGAACGGAAAAAGAGCAGAAACGTCAAAAAAACTGGAACAAATGTCAAAGTCGGCGTGTCAGCCAATTGGAAGCCGGCAAATATGTTGCACATTTTTGCTCGCTCAAATTTGTCGTGTAAAAAGTTTCTAAAGAGAGAGCCATTCAGCGCCATTTTTGTTCGAAGAGAAGTGAACATTTTGCAACTTTTTTGGTGTACGGGAACGCATTTTGGGCAAAAATGTGCAAAATGTGTAAAAACCATGGTATAAGTAAAGAGGTAGGTTTAAATGAACAAAATCTATAGAACCCTTGTTTTTCTTGAATTCCTAAAACTTCAAAATAATAGCAACAAGTGGGTTTGTTTACAATGCATTTTTGAGCATTTTATAAAAAACGCGAAAAATGAATGAGGAGTTAAGTTTTCTCCACATAATCGAGTTGTGAATATGATAAACTGATTGTTTCAATGCAAATCACACCAATTTCTTCCATACAAATGGTCTAAAAACAATTTTAAAAATCATTGAATTCGATTGTTTTTAAAATTGTTTGGCATATTATTCAAACACCACACACACATACACAGTTTGTTTATATTATTTTGAAGTTTTAGGCATACTCGAATGAAAAAATTTAAATTGACATAAAGCTTTGGCTAACCTTTCTTATTAAACCATGGTAAAAACTTTTTAGTTCTGGAACGAAGCTATAATGGGTGATCCGATACATTAGGGTCTTTAATATCGTGTCAATAAAGATGGAAGATATTGTTCTCATAATCCGAAAACCATGCAATCTATTTATCCGCACTTCGTCACTGTCATGGACCCCCTGAACCTATAGAAGCCTTCATAATGTTTAAGTATATTTACCACATTCCCATCATTGAAAGCTTCGTATGCATTTCACGACATTTTTGAAGATTTTATAGCAAAATCTATGTAGGAAACCATTTTTTTTCAATAATTCACTCGTTTTGGGCAAATCGTTTTCATTACAAATCGATTCGAAATTCATCACATACCTGGGGCCTAATTATCAGCCCAATTCTGAACGCATGGGAGTTGGGAATTTTTTCCCATTCCCATATTTTCGTATTCTGAATAAAATGTTGTGGGATTTTTTCCCATTTCCCATCTCCCCTCATTCTGAATGAAGTTCGAATTGGGAATTTGTTCCCATGGATAAAGTATGCATTCTCTATCTTGAATTATGGGAGAATTTGGTGTCTTTTTGTGCGAAAAATCTCCCCAGCAAAAAAAGTTTCAAGAAATGTCATATTTTTATGAAATTTCATATTTTAAGACATCTTCATGACAAAATTATTGCAAATATTTATAATTGGCATGTTTTTGCTTAATACGACAATTGTTGTAATTTTAGCGTCATTCCAAGGACGGATTTCTTGGGTTAAAAAGAGAACTTGTTTTTTATGTATTGAAATACGAGAAAAAGAGTCATGGTTGATTCTATTAACGCCGCACAGCGAATAAAAACAAATCAATTTTAAAAGAATTTTAGGCAATGATTATTAAAATATATTGGAAAATATGTAACTATAATATAAATAATTTTTACAACTGGTATTCATTTTCGTAATATGTGTAACCTTCGAGTTTTTATCAGATGATTAACTTTCTATTTCTATCACTTAAAAAATCCATAAATTAATGCACGGTTGTTGAATTAGGAGGGTTGTGCGTTTACTAACCTAATTCAAAAACCGTGAATTCAATGCAAATATGAATTTTTTATTAAAACCATGGTATAAGTAAAGAGGTAGATTTAAATGAAAAAAATCTATAGAACCCTTGTTTTTCCTGAATTCCTAAAACTTCAAAATTAAGCAACAAGTGGGTTTGTTTACAACACCAATTTTGAGCATTTTATGAAAATCGCGAAAAATGAATGAAGGACCAATGTTTCTCCGCATAATCAAGTTGTGGATATGATAAAATGTTTGTTTCAATGATAACCTGACGAATTATTTCCATACAAATGTTCCAAAAATAATTTTAAAAATCATTGAATTCGATTGTTTTTAAAATTGTTTGACATATTATTCAAACACCACACACACATACACAGTTTGTGTATATTGTTTTGAAGTTTTAGGAATACTCCACAGGAGTATTCAAATTATTATAGCATAGGTACTTTTGATGGCTGTAATTTTGTTTTAATCATGGTTTAATAAGAAAGGTTAGCCAAAGCTTTCTGTCAATTTAAATTTTTTAATTCGAGTAGAATTAATTAATTAGAATTAATTCGAGTAGAATTAAAAAATTTAAATTGACAGAAAGCTTTGGCTAACCTTTCTTATTAAACCATGATTAAAACAAAATTACAGCCATCAAAACTACCTATGCTATAATAATTTGGTGTAACTAATTTCGAATTTTCTCCTCCCATTTCTTGCTGTTCCCACGTCGTTAAGAATCTGGGAAATTTTGCTCCCATGGGAATGTTCAGAATAGGGCTGTATATGTAAATATTTTTAGGGGTCGATTATCGATAGCAATTATCGTTGAGTGGAGTTGTCATAATTACTTTATATATGGCAACCTTCAACTGAAGTTGCGAATCTCAGTTGACGAACCGGATATTTTTCAGCAAACAGTTATTGGGGGTTATCATGAATGAAATTTCCCCGTCAGTTTTGTTTTTCCGCCGTTGCAACTTAAGGGAGAAAGTGAAAAAATTCACGGGGAATTGCCGTTCATGATAACCCCCATTTTCAGTTGCAGTGAATATTTTCGAAGAAACAAGAAGTAACATTGAAAAAAAAAAACATTTTCTTAAGAAATGTTGATTATTTGCATGATTAATTAATTTTGTGTATCAAAAATATGGTGAAAATAGCAATAAAACAACAGTTTGAAATATTAATAAATTGTAATTACATAATTGTACATATGTACATACTGTTACGGAATTAGATTTAACTAATCTCTGTGTAGACGATGTTTTATTCCCCGATACGATTTGTACCAAATAAAACAGGGTTCGTTTCAGATTACGTTTTTAGAATGCTTTATTTACTTTATTACACTTATTCGGAACCGATTTTTATTACTAAGCACGCAGGTTGTCTCTAGTTAGCACGCAACTCTTCTTTAACCGATCTGTTCAGTTCAATAATTAAAACACAACTAACTCGCCGTTGCTGATTCCACCTGTATTTATCTCAAAATCCCCTTGTTCAAGAATTTTCCAGAACACATCTGGCAACCACTTGAATCTGTGCAACGAACATACAGACACACATTTGCACTAAGCGAACAACCACATTCACACACATGGGCGAAGATCAATACAAGTGGACCAGCACACTAATGACGTAATTACAAAAACAAACAAATGCAAGAAATAGCAAACCAAACGATAATTATATGATTGTGGCAAAACAAATGAAAACAAAAGTACATCAATAAAAGAAATAGATGATGAAGAGAATTCTATCCAATATTTAAATCTACGCTACAATCCAAATTAACGGAAATTAAACTAAATTAACTTAAACCTAACAGTTAGGCCATGTTTATATTATAGCCTTTTGCAGGGTTAACCTTCTTAATGAGGATTTATTTGACGTATACGCAAAGGAATTGGCATTTGAAAACCCAGTGGGTTTGTTAAATCCGGTTATATATAAACGTACTATTACATTCGTAACAATACATACATAATTGATGTAATAACATATGGTGTTCCAGTACTGCAAGAATCTACTAATACTACTACTACTTTCTTCGATAACATAAAGGAAAAAATGTTATCGTAGTAAAAAATAGTAGCTTATTGCAGGTTCTGGAACAGAACAATAATTATATTTTCGAGTATCTATGATATTCATGTAGATTCCTTGTAATTATGGGGTCGATTATGGATAGAAACCCAACTACAGTTGCGTTACCGACTGCAAATTTAATAGAATTTTCCATTTCCGCATTGAAATTCATACTTTTTCACAAATAAATTAATAGCTGAAGGTTCAAAACACTGATATTGAATGGATTTAAAAAATTCTGTCGTTTCAGTTATTTTATTTGTATGATTTTCTCATCTGGCAACGCGACTACAGTTGAGTTGCTATCCATAATCGACCCCTATATTTAGGGGGTTCCCATGGGAGTGCGAAATTTCCCATTCCCACGTTTTCCATATTCTCAACGACGTGGGAATATCAAATCATGGGAATTGAATTTTCGAAATTCGAAATTAGTTACACCAAATTATGATAGCATACTTTTGGGGTGCTGTAATTTTGTTTTGTAATACAAAATGCCTATTTGCATTGAATTCGCGGTTTTTGAATTAGATTAGCAAAACCACAACTTACTTAATTCAACAACCGTGCATTGATTTATGGATTTTTTAAGTGAATGGAGTCAACGATGTGTGATGTTATTCTAATAAGCATATTTTCTTCAGATTGTGCGAATTGGTGTAAGCATTTTTTTAATTAGTAGGCAAACATAATTTTTATGTAAAAAGTAATAGGAACTTTTTAAGTTTGTAACTAATTTAGAAATTGTCTGTTGATACGGAGTAATTTTAGTTAGGTGTTTAACGAGTATATCGCTAGTTTTACTTATTCCTAATGATCGCTAGAACTCGTATTTTGCATATTTTTAAAAAAATTCAAAAAGATAAGTTCGGATATTTTTCTCGATTATTACATATTTTTGCTTGTTATTACATATCGTCACCATAAATATCCGAAGACGTATCTCAAAAAAAAAAAAAAAAAATAATAATAATAATAATAATAAAATACGTTTGTGATTGAATCTAAAACTAAAACACATGCCCTTGCAAAATTTCAAGCTTCTACGTTCAAAAATAACGATCCTATTCAAGAAAAGGCATTTCGGAAAATGGAATAGCATTGCAATAATTTAGCATATATGTATGTATGTACGTTTGTGTGATCGTTGTCGTGTCGTTGAGGAGACTAACACGTTTTCAATAGAACGTTGGTCGTCTGATTTAAAAAACCCGAAGGTTATATTACGAAAATGAATAAAAGTTGTAAAGATTGTATATATTATGGTTATTTTCCAATATATTTTAATAATTATTGCCAAAAATTCTTTTGAAATTGATTTGTTTTTACTTGTTGTTCTGCGTTAATAGAATCAACCATGACTCTTTCTCGTATTTCAATACATATGGTCTGTTCCAGATCTGCAAAAATCTACTAATTTTTACTACTTTTTTTTTGTTTTGTTCGATAACATAAAGGAAAATTTTTTATCGGTGTAAAACATGTTAGATTCTTGCAGGTTTTTGTATCATATAAGAATATGCAAAATCCGAAGTCTACTAATGACATATTTTACAGTACATGTTGTATGCTTTTATTAAGCAAACACATGGCGATTATAATTATTTGCAATAATTTTGTCGTGTAGATGTCTTAAAATATGAAATTTCATAAAAATATAAAATTTCTTGAAATTTTTTTTCAAACTCCCACACTGTTTGCTGGGGAGATTTTTCCCACAAAATTCTCCCACAATTCAAGATAGAGAATGTATACTTTTTTCCCATGGGAACAAGTTCCCAATTCGAACTTCATTCAGAATGAGGGGAGATGGGAAATGGGAAATAAAACTCCCACAAAATTTTATGGGCCGATTCCGTACAGCGAGGCGAGTCGTGTCGCGTTGCGAAATGCAATTTTTCGATTCCGTATGGCAATATCGCCTGACGTCGTAAAATTTTGTCGCCGAAATGTTCATTTTCCGGCGACAACAAATTAGCTGTCGCCGTACATTTTTACTAACGAATAAAAATAAAATAAAAAAAAATAAAAATAACTTGTTATGTACGTAGTGCATTTTTTAAATTTTGTCACAGAGACGATAGACGACGCGACATGACTCGCCTCGCTGTACGGAATCGGCCCATTATTCAGAATACAAAAATGTGGGAATGGGAAAAAATTCCCAACTCCCATGCCTTCAGAATAGGGCTGATTGTGTATGAAAATTACCTTAAAGTAACCTTTACTTATATCGTTCTTAATTATGTGGCCAGGTCGATTTATGACTATTTTAATAAATCGTGGTTTCTTTCGTATAAACAAGGGAGAATTAAGACATGTTTTGGCTTTATTTGAAAGTGCTTACCCTGTACTTTATTTACAAATTTTTGTTCCATATATTCAAATATTTGGAACATAGCAAGTCAACTACTTTTTAATACGATGTCGTTCTTAATTATATGGCCGCCACTGTAGATGGCGAACATCATCCTTTGGTCCCATTATATGCACGTGTTTTTTTTTGGTCAATGCAAACGACAACGCCCGGGAAATTTGTTTTTGAATAAAAATAATTTTATTTTTTTGAAATTTTGCCTTTTTAGGGCGAAGATCATTTTTTTAATGATTTTTGTTAATTTTCTCGTTTAGAGTTAAGCTTGATGATCTGAAATTATTTGCAAGTGAAAAAGGAAAGCCAGGGACTCGAACCCACATAGTCACCAAATTACGTTACCTGGTTTCATTGGTGGTAAAGCAAATCTTCGGACGTATCGACTATGTAATGGCTTCTCTGTCCTAGAACTTATCGTTTTTCAAATGCAAATGTGTTTTCGATAAGTTCTAGGACAGAGAAGCCATTACATAGTCGATACGTCCGAAGATTTGCTTTACCACCAATGAAACCAGGTAACGTAATTTGGTGACTATGTGGGTTCGAGTCCCTGGCTTTCCTTTTTCACTTGCAAATAATTTCAGATCATCAAGCTTAACTCTAAACGAGAAAATTAACAAAAATCAAGACGATAGACGACGCGACATGACTCGCCTCGCGATACGGAATCGACCCATTAATTGCATGATCTTCTCTTCTGGCAACGCAACTACAGTTGAGTTGCTATCCATAATCGACCCCTTAAATTGGCCATAGAATTGTAAACTGACATCAATAGTACAACATTTCATCTCAGTTGTGCTGACAATTGACAACGCAACTCAAGTTTAGTGGCAATGCATAATCGACCCCTTAGTGTTTGTGTAACATGTACGGTACCTTATGTTAAGGTACTGTTTGTTTCCGAACACTGACAAGGGGCCTAATTACGTGATTCGATATCGAGTTGTTTCGACCCGAGTACTCAAAGTTGGGATGACAACATTCGTTATCGAGTAAAATTGTCGAGAAATTGAGCATAAATTTGCGAGTAATTTCTCGTAGCCAAATGACCTATCGTAAACAAAACGAAATGAAAGATTTCTTATTGTATTTTTGTTTAAAATGTAAAAAATTGTTGTTTATTGACGGTTTATAGAGGAAAAATGATATTAGTAAATAATTGTGAGCATTCTTTACACAAAATAACAAGAGAAATTGGGAAAAGTCCTTTTCAGTCGTTTTGAGAAATTGTGATAAAATTAGAATTAAAATAAATACATATGCATGCAATCATTAACCAAAAATTAGTGTTTGCAGTCGTTAAAATACAAGTTGAAAAAATATGAATTTCTGCAAAACAAAAAATTATTTATGGCCTGTTTCACTAAGACGATTCGAACAGAAATTCGTTCGAATTACTACCAAACTTCTGTTTTTTTGAAAAATATTTGATTTATGTTTGTTTTCAATCAAACAAAAATATTCTACAACAATAGGAGATTGGTCGTAGTTCGAACGAATTTGAATTCGAATCGTCTTAGAGAAACAGGCCATTAATATTAATAGCCTTCACTTTATATGTGGACAGGTTTTAATAAAGTGCATTTTAAACAGTTCATCCCCCGTTGTTTACCAAAGGAAATACTCTCTCAGAGATGCTATGTCAAAACACCCACCAAATTCTCTCATTTATTTTGAGAGAGAATTATTAAGGTAGATGTATTAGCAAACTGTAACAAGAATGTCAAAACAATTTTGCAAACATTACTAATTTTCATATTTTCTTAGCACAACTTCATTCCGAAATTATTATTCAATGTATTGTTCAAAAAATTCCACAAATATTTACATTTTTCATCCATAATTTTGTCTTTTAGTTTTTGCTTTGAAATAAACACATTTTTTTGACATCTACCTTCATAAAATTCCCTGAAGAACACATAGTCGATTACCGGTTACTCTCGAAACATTCGATCAACGATTTCGATCGAGTCTTATCATGCCGTTTTTTTCTCGTGTCGAAAACTTATTCACGAGTAAATTCACGATCGAATCGACTCACATACAGGCATGTCTCAGAATCCGATCGGAATGGTTGCAATTCCGAAATTTCATTTCGATCGTTTTTGTCTTAGCTTCTTTAGATTCCGATCGATTTTGTGAAGTCAAAAAACTTAATTATTTATTTTAAATGTGAAATTAAATGTAAATTTGTTATCGAAACAACATTTTAATTATTTCTAAGTGTTTTTAGAGTGTTTTAAAGTGGCAGATTTAAACAAAATAAAAATACAATTCCGTTTGCAAAATCAAAAGTGGTTTCATTCCGAAAAATTCTTCGTTTTTCGTTTTCTGAAGAAGCTAAATACGGAATCAATTCCACTTTCGATCGGAATTCGTTTCTGTGACATGCCTGATAATTAGGCCCAAGGATTGAGTTAGTACGTGGTACCATGTTGCAGCTCGGAATTCCTTTAGATCGTGTGCGGTTTACTTTTAATGCTTTACATACCTTTTTTATTCCAAAAAAAATAAAACACAAGTAATTTGTTTGTTCGACTGGACCTGAAAGATCCAGGATTTTGTTGTTCTTGTTTTTTTTTTATAGCCGTTATCATGTTTCCATTTTATTTTTTTTTCAAGGTTTTTATGTGTTTTTTTGATGGAATTTTTGTGTTGCGAAATTTTCTTTCTTCTGTTGGAATATATAATATAATCAATTGTTTTGTTATAAGAAAAATCAAATTTTTTATATAAGAAAAAAGAAATTATATATGTATGAATATATAAATTAAAAAAAAAAAATAAACAAGTTTACAAAAAAATTCTTAAAATTAATAAAATTGTGTGTGATATATAAAATTATTTGGATAAATGTGTGTTAGTAATAATAATAAAAATGTTATACAAAAATCAAATTGTTAGTAAGATATAAGAGAAAAAATAATAAAAAAATATGAAAAACATGGATTTAATATCTGTGTATTTTTAAATATTCAAATGTTTATTTAGCTTTGTTGTCAACTAATGAAAAATATATCCAAAGTTTTACATTGGCGTTTACATCATTGGAGATGTTAAATGGCGGTGAAATAGTTTTGGGAACATCCAATAACAACTTCCACAACATCACATAACTCTAAGAGTCAAAAGTAATTGGCGGTTTGGTTTTAAACTCAAAGATGTCATTGTGCGTGTTTAGGTTGTAAATTGTGTTGATCCCAATTTCCTAACTCAGCGTTATGATAATGTAAACTTTTTCCCAATGAAAACTTCCGCATGTTGTCAATTATCTTAGTTATAAATGTAGTCATATATTCAGAACCTTATACTAGAAAATACAGAACTACTTAAAAATGTATGTATATGTTTTTTTGAATTCTCTACATTCATTTATTGAAACTAACATTGATACATATTATGCATTTTTGTGTTTTTGCTAATATTTAAATTACTATTTTCTTTGTTTTTTTTTTAAGATCATATTTATATATTGTTGTTGTGTATTTTTTAACTTCCGTTTACAAAGTATTTTTTCTATTAGTTTTTGTTGTTTGTTATGGTAGTTATTAAAAGAAACTATAGATGTTGTCTATTTAAAAAATAAAGTTCTGTAAGCCCTCTTTAAAAGTTGAATAAATGTATAGATGGATTATGTTGTTGATTATGGACTCCCCTTTTAATTTGGAGATAACCATTCAATGTTGTGGGCGACTTACTTGGATGATGTTATTTGTTTGTTATCTTATAATGGTTCATAAAAGATAATCAAAGCATCCAGAACATAATTCGATATTTTCTCAATAGAGAGAGAAAGACAATCTAAAAAGAGTTCGATTCCTAAGAATCAAAACCAGGGATCATCATTGAAATGGCGAAGCCTGTGAGACTGAATTGTCAAATTTTTTAATAATCGTCGAAGGGGTCATTTCAAATATTTCTAGGAATAAATTTTTCGTAAAGAAAATTATCCACAAGAATGCCGAATGAAGTTTTAATAACATTTTCGAGAGAACAAAATGTTCACCACTATTTTTTTTTTCCTAGAGTAACCAATATAAAGTTGCTCCCTAGAAAGGCGTGTTGAACACTTTTGAGATATTTGTAAGGGTCATTCAATTTAGACCCTTGCTAAGAAATTTTAATATCAACGTTTATGGTGGTTTGCTAAACATTTTTTTTAATAGTTTCAAGTTTTGTTAGGATTTTCTCGAGCATCAAAAATGAAGCTTAGGAAGCCTAGCGAGGCACAATAAATGAATTTGGCTTTGAAATATTAGTGACCTTTAGAAGCTCTTGAAACGTTGCTAGTGGCTTTTAAAACTGTTGGAACTGTTAAGAAAAACTCATAATACGATTTGGAATTCCTCTAAACTGTTAATAGTGTATAACCTCAAAATTATAACCTCAACATTTGACTCTTCAGTTTTATAATAGGTTCAAAAGGACCCTTGGGTGTTAAAATGTACAATTTAGATGTATTCTCGGGGTTTTAATTTTGAGTTTATGTTAAGAAAATCGGCCCCCTCTTGTCCCTTTCTAAAGAGAATATTATACGAATGATATTCACTGTTGTTTAAGTTTGTTTTTATGGTTGTTCTGGTTGGTTTTTTATTTGAATATTTTTTTTGCAAAACTAGCCATAGAAAGTAGATTATGGATACACCATTCCAATACATATTGATGGTAGAGTTGGCGGTATGGAGGTGATCAAAATCCACAATTAATCGGTATAAAAAGTTTTTGTAATAATCATCAAATCTTACATAGCTACTAAATATATGTATATATATAGATATTTATATATGTTGTTGTAAATCAATCAATTGGCGATTTTTTCATTAAGAGTTTTTTTCATACATATATAATTCTTGTTAAGTGTTAATTATGTTTTTATATATAATATATATATTTTGCATTTATATTTATAGAATAAGATTGATTAATAATAATTGTTGTTGGTTTTTCTTAGTATTTATATTTTAATTAATAATTAGATTTTTTATATAATTCTTATTATATACTTGCATAGAGCCGTGTATTCCGTTGTATATATATATCTTATGCTTCAATTTGTGGTTTGAACTTTTCTTAAATCTAGGTTTGGTTTTCCAAAGAGAACTCAGGTGGTTGTTGTTGTTTTTGAATTCTGCATTTGGACTAAAAATTAAAAAGAAATTGTTGGTTTTTGTTTTTTTTCATGTTGTCTTGTATTGTATTATTATTATTTTATAGTAATTTTTGCATATATTTTTTTATATAATTAATATAAATGATAAGATATAAGAGAGAGATAATAATTAAAATGTATAAAAGAAATGTAATTTTTGTTTTTGTTTTGTGGTTGTTGATGTTTTTGCTGCTGTTTGTTGTTGTTAGCATTGATATTTTTTATTAAAATAATGTAAACATTCTGTTTGTTGTTGTTATTATTATAATTATTAGCTGCTGTTATTGCTAAAGATGCTTAAGCACGTTCACCACGGATACGGCGAGCCAATTGGATATCCTTAGGCATAATGGTTACACGCTTGGCATGAATGGCGCACAAGTTGGTGTCTTCAAACAAACCGACCAAATAGGCTTCAGATGCTTCCTGTAATTGTGAGAGAAAAAATGAAGAAAAGAATAAAGTTAAATAGCAATTAATATAAGTGAAAAAAATATTAAAATTTGCTTTACAAGTTTGATGGCACAAGAACACGTGGAGTTTTTAAAACAAACATATGCAATTTTTTAGCAAAATTCTCAAAATTTATGACCTTTTTAAGAGGACTATCTGCCTAAAACTGAACTGATTTTAAATTGGTTTTTGACAAATTTGAGTTTGAGTATTTAGCAAGTGTGCTCAATGTACCTTTAACCACCCACATTGTAGCAGAAGTCTGGAAAGCTGGCAGGTTGGTCCCGCTACCTGTAGCAAAGATTCTAGAGGCACTACTCTTCCCCATGATGAGAAGACGTTGCCCACAAACAGCAATACACGCCATATCCACACATATAAGTCGATGACTGAACCAGAGCAGGCCGTGCCACCGAAAAGTTTTGGTGGCTTTTGACCTATCGAAGGCTTACGATGTTGGAGAATATAGAGAAGACTTCCCTGCAATCGCGTTTGAAACGTTGGATAATGAACCATATGTGTGAACGCCGCCAGCCGTTTGTAGAATTCACAAATAAAAAGTCCAAAACCCGTAGCGAGAAACGGGGTGATATCTCCGAAACCGTTTAACCTCTACCTTTCAAAAATTCCACACCCTAAAGACGTAATTTCTATTTTTTATGATATATGTGATAGTCTGAGGCAAATGAAAATATCCGCCGCTGAGTTTCCACTGTCACACTGTTCACCAAATGGACGGCTGAAATGAGGCTCCCCCTGAACATATTGGTTGATGGTGTACTGATTCCGATCACTAAGTACTCCAAGAATGTGGGTGTAACGTTCGACAGCATGTTTGAACCGTCAGCGCAAGCCACAGAGAGCAATTTGCGACGGGATCAGAAGTAGAAACACGGTTCTCAAGTCGCTGGCCGGCAGCACTTGGTGTGCTGACAGAAAAACCTTTTTCACCTCTTATAAAGCAATAGGACGGCCATTGGTAAGCTATGTGACGCCAGAGTATAATATGCGAATGGGCTTACTTGAATTGTTTGACAGAAAAACTGATTCTTTAAGTGACCTTTATTGACGGCACAATGTTTAATCCAAGCGGGCGAAACAAGAAAAGAAGTAGAGAAATAATTTTATGTGATCACTGTCACATGGATCATTAGCCCTGCATTAGCTATATTTGAAGAGGGAGTAAAGATCACAAACAACTTTGAAATCTTTGTTGATTCCCATATCGTATTGACAAGAAGTTACCAAATTGTAATTGCTGCGATAATAATAATACATCGCTTCGAACATCTCCTATTCCAAATACAAAAACCGGGGTTAAACAGATGTCATCTATCTACCGCGTTTGCAAAGACTTTGATTTGAATAGTCTAATTTCAAAGTAATAAAACTCTAAACAACAACTCTTTCTATCCCTAAAAATGTACTCAAAAATAAAAATTAAATAGACGACAACAATAAAAAAATATTAAATTTTCTACTAACCTGAAGGGCACCAATGGCAGCCGATTGGAAACGCAAATCGGTCTTGAAATCCTGGGCAATTTCACGCACCAAACGTTGGAATGGCAATTTGCGAATAAGCAATTCAGTGGATTTCTGGTAGCGACGAATTTCACGCAAAGCTACGGTACCAGGACGATAACGATGGGGTTTCTTGACACCACCGGTAGATGGGGCCGATTTACGGGCGGCTTTGGTAGCCAATTGTTTACGGGGTGCTTTACCACCAGTGGATTTACGGGCTGTCTGCTTGGTACGGGCCATCTTTAAAGTTAATTACTGCAAAAAAGAAGATAAGAAAAAATTAATATTTTTACATTACCCAAATGATTAAAATTTTCCTTACTTTATTATTTATTTATCAACAATTAAAAATAATAAAATTTAATAATAACTATGTTTACTTTACAAAATAAAGTCTCTTGTAACGTTCTCTTAGAATGCTTGTAGCTAACTGATGTTGAGGTTAGTCGATTCAAAGGTTACTTGAATTTTTACCAATTTCTAAATTGGGTTTACCATGGCCGGCATCTTTAACCATTTAGTCAACAGGTTAGAAAGAGAGGGTGCTATATTATTACCTACACCACTTTGTTGGTACACACACATAACGAAGTAGTGAATAGATATCAGATGCCACCTTGTTTTTGTTAGACTTTGCAGCTGTACCTTTTTTGCTTGAGATTATACAACAACCACATAAATGGGCATTGTTTTCATTTTCCAAAAAAAAAAAAAAACTACCTAAGTTATAAGAAAAAGTGATTACCACCACTTAAGGTACTCTCTTCTCCCTGAAATTGAAAATTTGGACATTTCTCCCTGCCAGATGTTTTCTTAAAGAAGGCACAATGTTGTAGAACAAAACATACACATTTCCGATATAAATTGGGGATTGTGCTTGATGACACATGTCTACATATAATCTGCCATTACGTGATGTATAATTTGGCGGGAAAATGTTTATCATAAATGCGACGCTGACTACAAACAAAAATGATTTTCGCAGTAATAGATGTTGTCCTAAACAAACCCAGCGAAAAGTTTGCCTCCAAAGAGGCAGTTAAATGATATGTACAAGTGATTTGGAAGTGCATCAAATTATGCATTTTCACTCATGATTTTTACAAGGGAGTGACCCCGGAAAGAGGCACTCCATTGCACCGCATTTTAACTGACCCTTTGGCATTGCATTTTAACTGAACCTTTGGCACTGCATTTTAACTGAACCTTTGGCACTGCATTTTAACTGACCCTTTGGGGTAGAATAGGAGGCAGTCCAGAGCACGTGTTTTGAATAACAAAATAAAATGCATTTATTATTTGTGTAAAACAAAAATATTAATAACTTTATTAAATTAACACAAATTATGAAAATTCTCTATTGAATTCAATCGCAAACATGTGTGTTTCTTGCGCTCTTCATTTAATCCAAGCTTAAGTGTTTTTGTTTCTTTTGTTTCAACTGCTAAATGGGTTTGATATTGTCTTCCCATCACCAGTTAAGATTTCGACATGTACTCCAACAGCACTCCATTGGGAAATTTTCTTCTCGTGAGTTACCGGAAAAATGTTCACAAATTAAATATTATTTAGTTTGTATTAACAAATGTTTGGAAATGTTAACGCGATTATCTCTTTTATTCCGCTGCCTGTAGAGATGTATAAACTGATTTATGTACATGTAGGGATCTCTAACAACTGCTAATAAAATGTAGTGAACAGAGTGCCTTTTTCACGACTCCGATTGCACTGCATCCGGATACTGTTAAATTGTGAGGAATTGGAGTGCCTTTTTCACGACTCCGTTGAACTGCCTTCGGATGTTGTTAAAATGTGACGAATGGATGTGATTCTTTGGATTGCATCCAAATGCGGTTAAAATGTGAGGAATGGAGTGCCTTTTTCACGACTCCGTTTGAACTGCATAAAAACATGCCGTGAAAGAACTAGTCTACATTGCACTACTTCCAATTTATTTTGCTGGGAAGTAAATGGTTTTCTATCGTAACATTGCAATAATCTGAGAAAAGAAACAATCCATAATCATAGATTATAGACAGTATTAAAAGTAACGTTTATGTCAGTTCTTCCGAAATCTGTTAGAAGTAAATTTATTAGATAAACTTTAACTCTGGCATCAGGAACGCTATATCCATGGTTATATTGAAACTGCTGGATGAGCCAGGAGTTGAGTGTATCTCACTAAAGTTCTCAACATATCGCTAGCCACCAACATCGTTCCCGAAGTTTTTAGGATTTACACTCCAGCGTCAGAAATAGCTATCCAGTTGGCGATCAGCAGCATGGGTTTGTAGCGCTCGACTTATCAAAAGCCTTTGGTAATGTTAAGTACTCCACGCTGTTTGAGAACATTGAGCAGACGACCCTCCGGTCAAGTTTGAAACGTTGGAACAAGAAGTGCAAGCCCCGTTTAGTCAAGCAGGGAGGTTCCCCAGGGTGGGGCGATTTATATCTCCGGAAATGTTTAACATCTATCTGTACTGTATCCCACCCCCTCTCCAAACGGCATTGAGATCGTAATGTATGCGGATGATTGTACGATCTTGGCGTCAAGTACCTTTCCTGATGTCATTGTGAAAAGCTGAACTCCTATTTGACGACCTTTTTCCACGCGAGGAATATACAACTACCCGCTACTAAATCTAGGGCCACCCTGTTCACCACACTGACTGTAGAGATGAGCACTGAGTTGAATGTCATGGTCGATAATAGCAAAATTCGGACCAAGATTCAAGAGGTCAAATTCTACAGCACGTTATCTGCGAGAAGCTGAGATGTAGGAACAAGATCCACAAGTCCCCAGTCTGCGGTACTTGGGATGCAGATAAAGAAAACTTGTTGGCCACATATAACGCGATATGTCGCTTTTAGGTGATTTATGTGGAATTAATGGGATCCAAGAAATATAAGTGCGACGCGAAGGAAAATATTCAAACTTTTCAGAATGACGATCTTAGAACTGCAACAGGGTGCCTCTTCATGTCTTCAGTGGACAGAGAAGACAAATTCTTCCAGTACAACAACACAATGGCATACAAGTGCCTGACCGGGTGTTACCATGAAAAGCTGTCCTAACCGCCATATGGTGGATAGGACCCGCCATATAGGCATGTCAGGAGGAATCTTCATGATCTGGAAAGAGGTCCATGTTACAAACAAGTAAAAAAGTATCAGTCGGCTTTGCCGACAGAGATATACCCTCAGCCTGTGTATTTTGAAACAATTTTTTTTTCCCAAAAACCCATGTATTTAGGGGGTTTTAAAAATTTTGGGCGTTTGAACCGACAAAAATGTTGATTAGGATTCAAGATCAAAAGTTTTGTGGAGGAGATACTAAAAAGAATGGATCTCCAGCCACTACATATGGTACCATAGGGAGTTTTTACACTCTTCGGGCTGTTTGCTCAAGAAGCATGGACTTGCCCCTGAAAAAACTTTTACCATCGCAATTGAGGCAGCGAATGCAAGTTGCTTCAACAAAAATCGAAGTGATTCCATACCAGGTCTTAAAGTGCACTTATCCGAAGTTTTGTGTGGGAGGTACCGGATGGAATGGACAAATATAGTCCATATTTGAACCTGATCTATATCTGGTAGATATATTAGGATGTGAAAAGTATGGACCAAATCTGTCACTCCCATCAAGAGTTATCTTATCTATCGTACGCACAATTTTTCCGAACATTCTTCGAACTTAAACTATATTTGGACAAATTATTACTAAGGCCAAATTTTGGACCGAATCGGCAGACCCGTTCGAGAGTTATCTTGCGTTACAACCACCTCACACGTTGTCATAGGTTTTTTTTTGCAACTTTCGGGCTATTTTCTCAGGAAGTACGAACTTGCCCCTAATGAAACTTATACCGTCGTATGGGGGGCAGTGAGTACAAGTTGCTAAAACAAAAATCAAAGCGATTCGAGAGATGGCCCTAAACTGAACTTTACCAAAATTTTGTGTGGGAGGTACTCGAAGGAGTGGACCGATTATGTCCATATTGAAACCTTATCTAAGTCTGGTGCACATTTCACGATGGGAAAAGTATGGACTAAATCGGTTACTCCCTTCAAGAGTTATCGTGCGCACACATTTTCCGAACATTTTCGAACTTTTGTGGGGGAGGTACCGGAAGGAGTGGACCGATATAGCCCATCTTCGAACTTAAACTAAGTTTGGGCAAAATATTACGAAAGCCAAATTTTGAACCCAATCGGTTCATCCGTTCGAGAGTTATCGTGCGCTCCAGCCAGCCAGACAGACGGACGGACATTGCTCAATCGACTTCAAATTTTCTGAAACACATTTCGTCCAAACATACTTGGGGTCTAAAACCATTATTTCGATGAGGCACATTTTGCCCGTATGAAAATGTATATACCCTCGTTAGCATAAATGCTGAGGGTATAAAAAAGAACCTCTAGTCAGCATGTAGCCGAAGAGCGTCAGCTTTCACAACAAACCAGAGTACTTTTTGCTCAACTACGCTCGAGATGGTGCTATATGCCAAGGATTGATAATCCCGTGTGTAAAACATCTACCTAGAATGCACTGGCCCGCACAACACACTGCACTTATTCAACTGTCCTGCCAAAGCTACTCAACTAACTCCGGTACCTTTATGGTTGCAAACCCATCGAAGCTGCCACCTTCCTAGAACTGGAGATAGACTCAGATCCAGATTACAACAGCCCATCTTTGTTTGCACTTCGGAACCAAAAACTATGTGAGTAGTTATGAAATAAGTTTTGAGATAAAAAGGGGAATAATACTGGCCAGAACAAAGCCACTTTATCAGCCCAATCATAAACATTCGTAAGGAATTTATTACCCACGTAAAAGGTTTCCCTTGGGACAACGTTCCTCCAATAATGAAAAATTTTACAAACATTTTTGCCAACCTCATTATTATTAAGGGTTTGTGTTTTTAAACGATAAAAATTAAGCAAATAAAGTACAGTATAATACATCGAAAAGAATCGGATCGCAAGAATCGATCAGGACAGACCTGAATGTAAGATATAGAAGTAAATTTGGGTGGTAATCAGGGCGTAGAAATTCATCCCAGATACTGCATGCAGGAGTCTTAAATGACTGTGGGCGGAGTATTTCCCACATCCCATCTCTTTTAATTTATTCACACGTAAGTTCGACTTATCTTTCTTCATCTTTCTTTGTCGCTTCAATTCACTTCCCTCTTCCTGTCGCCCTTCCATTTTCCATTAACTCTCCTTTCTCTCTGGTGTCGAGTAGCTGTCTATAACAATGATTACTGTGCATCCTACATACAACCTAACCTAGCGTACCTAATCCAATGAGATAATGGCAAATATCGTAAAAATTTACCTTTTTATTTTGTATGTCAAAAATTCTCTTTTCCCATTGTTTTAAAAAATACTCGATTTTTAAAAATTTTCGAATTATATCGATGCAAATCGAATGTTCCTAAAAGACGAAGACCATAGTACATTTATGATGATCATCTGTGAGCTGTACTACTGTACTACTTCATCCTGAAATAACAATCTAAAACAACTTGGAAAATAAACAATTACCTAAATTCTTATCAAGTACCCCAAATTACAAACATACACACAACATATATTTAAGGTCAATGGCACATCACAGCAGTATGTATGATGCTTGATCCCGAATACAAAAGGGAAATGTCACCATTTCTTTAAGATTTATTTTTTAAACATTAGATGGGTATCGGCTGCTACAGTTGAAACAGGAAAAATGCTAAAGAAGAAACAGCGTGAAACTCACATCGCCTGCTGTTAACAATTAAAATGAAATCAACCCTCCACCATTTTAGCAATTATTGTCTGGAAGTAAAAATTTCCGCCAAAAATTGAAGAATGGGCATGCATAATACAACGCAAATTTATACCAACAGAGTAGGTAGACAAGAGAGAGGATGCTCGCAAACTCATAAAACAAATCGAGTGTCGGAAATGAGTGTATTAAAAAAAATAGAAAATAATTGGCATTCAAATCATTAGTAGTAAAACTTTTTATCCTTTTAATATTTTACGCTTGTTAGCACGAAAACTATGGCAGGATAACACATCACGGAACGACATATTGTTTTCAGTGAAAAACGGTTTGACAATTTTAACCCTTAAATTAACGAAAATCAATAGGAAATTCTAATTTCTTCTGACTAATCGCCGTTAACGTGGCTTTAAAGTTTATCGTGCCGGAAAATGTTTTATATATAATTTGATATAATCGGCTTGATAATTTAATGGGATTGGGAATGAAGTGTACATTACAATAAATCTGAGGTGGGAGGACGATGTCGTATGATTTAAAACTTTGTCAGGAAACAAGAAAAGTTTTCAATACAGTAACAGATTTCGATACAATTTACGGCATAAATTCAACGACTTTGTTTAAGAGCTTTAAATTTCATTAACGAAACAACTACAAGTAATAAGTTGGGGGGAAAATCTCAATACGTGACGTGTGCTATACATGATACCTTTTTAACAAGAGGGGTAGCAACATTTGGCATTTCCTAGAATTATATTATTTGACGCAGCATCAAAGCGGATATGCATTTTGCTATAGGTTTGGAAATGAAAATGTTGTTGTATTTGAAATCGTTTGTCAAGAGGCATGCGTGTGAAAGATACAAAAAAGTGACAAACATGAGAATCTTTTTATGCTAACAAGAGAACAAAAGAAGGATAAATTATTTTAAATGCGAAATTTATTCGAATGTATGAATTGAAAATAAATAGATACATAACATAAAGTTTAAACCTAATATAATAGGTGCACAAATGAGACTTTTGAATGTGATCAACATTCGTACCGGATTGACCCGAACCCATAGTGTTTCGGCCAGCGGCTGCCAACCCAGCATCAAACCTATGCTACGTAGGTTTCATGCTACAACAACAACTATTGAATAATACTAAATCGAGGTCGAAGGTACAGTTGACGACTTCAGACAGATGTGATACAGATAAACAGAAATCGTAGTAAAACATTTTAATTTGGAATACCAAGGAATACTTCATTTTGATTAAGAAGTTGCATCGTTTTTTTAATTTTTCGTCTTCAGCGTGTAAGCTTATCTTTTCGTATTTGTTCCGGAGGTTGCAATATGTGAGTTGTAAAAATTGTGTTTCGAGTATCCTACCTGTGAGTAGTGGTGTGCCCCAAGGTTCTGTCCTTGGGCCTTTGTTGTTTATAATGTATATTAATGATTTGTTTGGTTGTATTAATAGTAGAAATTGTATGTCATTTGCCTTTGCTGATGATATACAGGTTTTGTTTAAAGGGGAATATGTTTTTATGTATGTTTTGCAGTCTTCTATTGATTTTAATATTCCCAGCAAAAATACTCATTACAAATTGGCCTACTTTCTCATTATTTTAACATGGGCATGTCATAGGGAGTAAGTACTTATTTTTTTGGCACTTAAAAGTAAATAAATAAGTACTTAAATAAGTAGTTACGACTTGAAGTAACCAGGGAGTAACTACTTATTTATCTACTTTTTAGTGGCCAAAAAGTAAGTACTTACTCCCTATGACATGCCCATGTTAAAATAATGAGAAAGTAGGCCAATTTGTAATGAGTATTTTTGCTGGGTTAATATGTTAGTCACGTGGTTGTCCAACAATGGGCTCTCAATAAATACTAATAAGACTAAGGCTATGTTTTTTGGCAACTTCCAAGAGAGTTCTATAAATGTTTCCATCTATAGGGAGTCTATAGATGTTGTAAGCTCGATGAAGTGTCTTGGTTTGTTGCTTGATAGTGGTTTGGAGTTTGATCTGCATGTTAATTGTTTAGTTTCCAAGGTAAACTTTATTTTAAGAAAGTTGTACTGTTTGGATATTGTCCTACCTAAGAAAATTAGGAAACAGGTAGTACATGCATTGATAATGCCGCATTTTTTGTATTGTATTGAGGTTGTTGGTGGAAGTTGTGGCTACGTTTTGCGTAAACTTAAGCTATTGTTTAATAGGGTCATGCGCTATGTTTTCGTGCTTAAACGTCGTGATCATATTTCTTCGTATGTAGAAGAATTTCTTGGTAGTTCGTTTGATGCTTTTCTGAATATTAGGTGCATGTTGTTTTTCTTTAAGGTGATACAAATCAAAGCCCCTTCCTCTGTTTTAGAGTTATTTGTTTTTAGTAGATCGGAGAGGAATAAACAAATTCATATACCGCGTTTGACCCCTTTTTTGGAAAAATCCTTTTTGGTACGGGTTGCCCGTGTGTTCAATGGTTTACCGCAAGATCTTAAGACATTCAGTGGCTCCTTAATCTGTTATAAAAGGAAGTTATTTGAATATTTCAATCGGAGTGGTTTTGAAGATTAATAATTTTTCGACTAGTACAAATTTTTGTTATGATTGTTTATGTTCCTTATTTTTAATATTGCTTAGCTGATTTACTAAACAGATCTTCATATTTTCTTTAATTACATCCTGTTAATGAATTTTAAGACTATTAAATGTAATGTATTGTTAGTTTTAAGCTTTTGGAGTAGTGTATGTTTTGTAGCTTTTGGAACCGCTCTTGGCCCTATGGGCTAGGTTCCCATTTATGAAAATAAATTGAAATTGAATTGAATTGAAATCAGGACGTAAAGAGCACAAAAGAATACGCACTGGTTTTATGGTAAACATAATGCTTAAAAACCTGGTCTCCAGACTCAATCCGGTAGATGAAAGAATTGCCACAATCCGTATAAAAGCAACGTTCTTTAACATCAATATCATCTGCGTCCATGACCCGACCGAAGAGAAAGATGAACAGACCAACGATATATTCTACGAGGCCATGTCATTAAGATTGTTTAGGAGATTTTAATGCTAAAATTGGGAAGTAACATCCGACAAATTAATGAGGCTGATCGATTACGCAGCCGAAATAAGTCAACATGTTTCCATAAACGGAAGACACTCTTCCAGTGTGTTTGAAGCAGGGTTTCGGAGTCGAGGTATTTTTGGCTCGACTCCAGACGAGTTTTTTCACGACTCCGGGTCGACTCCGAGAGTGAATTCCTAGACCACTAAAAATGAATAAAATGTGCACAAATGTTGAACCTTTTCATATATGTTGGCCTATATATGCTAATGTGTTAGTTTTTCCTTACATATTCATTAGAAACATTCGTTCGAATACATTCGAACATATCAATACTGTTTCTCCGAATTTTACATTAAAAAATAGCAAAGTTAGAAAGTTTGTCGGTTTTCAAATAAAATAGAGATATTAAGCTATTTTCTTAATGATTGATGGGGGTCAATAAAAAAAAAAAAAAATCATTATGTCATCTTAACTTCCATTTTTTGTCGCAGGGTATTCAGTAAGATTTCCATAGAGACCACAATGTCTTTAATAGAAGACGAGGATGACTTCTCATAAAAAACAGGATGAGAATACCAATAGACCTTTGTGAGAAGACCAGTAAGACTTCTGACGAAAGAAGTTAAAGGTCCAATCTTAATTCTATTGTCATAGAACTTTACTTTTGTTCACAAAAATGTAACGAATCAATTGGATCAACAAAATAGGGATGAATAGACTACACTTCAGAGGATAGTAAATATTCTGTGAATTGTCCTTTAACTTAGTATAATATATAAATTGCATATATATTTTGTTATACCTTTCTATTAAAATAAATAGATTTTTTTAAAAATATGTTCTTGTCCCAAATTTAATGTTATAAAGCGTTGAAAAAATTTTGCCCGGAGTCGGTTTATTATGAAATTATGAAATAATAAATTATGAAAAGTTGACAACCATGCGGTATCGGTAAAGGTTAGCGACAACTTTATTTTTGTTGGTAACTCTTGCCGACAAATTTCGTTAATTCTACAAATTATAAGCAAAAAATTCCAGTTATCGATAATTGTCAGTATTACCTGTTGTGAACTAGTTAAGGAGGTCGGAATGAAGTCCGAAAATTTTACCAGTGTAAAACACCAGACTGAAACGTATGGTACAGGCACATTCTCCTGTAAAGATGATGAAGAGAACCAGATAGCATACTGATACCAAGTTGTTGGTATCAAATAATGGCGACGATGAAGATATCCCAATCCCAAACGACGGCATTGAGTTTTAGCCAACTAGCCAAAGAGAGATGGAGGACAGCAGTTAATGGACTGAAGAGCAATAAGGCAGTAGGAGCTGATGCCGAATTGTTCAAGACTGGTAGGGACATACTGTTAAAGAGGAAACATCAGTTGGTTAGCAAAATTTGGCGGGAGGAATGCATAGCCAATGATTGGAAACACAATGTGATAACTATAGAATTATAAGTTTCCTATCCATCGCATAGTCCCAATTTACATTGGGCGAGTTTACTTGCAGCAATTGTCACTTTGTAGGAGAGAGAGGTGAGGCATATGGTAACCCTTTGCCTCTCAGCACCCTCTCTTACCTACAAACTGACAATTGCCGCAAGTAAACTCGCCTAATGTAAATTGGGACATATAAAGTGTTGTCGGGCGTATTAAAGAAATTTTGTTACTATCGACGTCATAGCTCGAGCCGTAACAGCCAAATTTAAAAAAAAAAATTAAAAGGCGATAAGACCAAGTTTTTGGTATCAACACGGAAGACGTCAAGTAGACTCGGACCAACTGTGGACGTCGAAAACTACAAATTGTAAGTAGCTAATGAGATTATTTACCTCGGCATCGCAAAAAACCCCCTCGACAAACAAAAATACACTCTACCCGTACAGTTGGAGAAGTAAAGTAGAAGATCGGTGCGTTTGGTAATCCACTATCAGATCGGCTTCCATAAGCCGTTCTGTTTAGAATAAAAACCACCTAAGTAATACAAAACCCTTAATTCAGGCTTTTTCGTTCCGCAGAAATTTGCGTACATTTTAATTCAGCTAGTTTTTAAAAAAGAAAAGCCCTTCAAAACGAAATGCATAGACCTTAAACAAACTACGACTTACAGCGTACAACAAACACAAGCTGTTGAACATCGTCAACGACGATCCAGATTAACTGAAAAATGTGTGTGAAGAACATCCCCTATCAATCGCAGCTGAGTAGCGTCAGCTTCCCCGACAAAGCAGAACCGTTTTGACTCTGCTGCAGATGTCTGAATTCCTATAGGGAAACGATCGACATCTCCGTGCAAAACATCTGCCCAGTATGCGGCACAGGCCCGCACGACGCTCTGCACTTTCCAAATGCCCTGTTAAGCCTACTCAGCCAACTTCGGTAGATCTGTGGTTACATCCAATCGTATTCATAGAACTGGAGATAGACCCATAGGCAGATTAAGCAGAAAAATGACTTTCCAAACATCCAGAAGAGCCAAGACCGGAAAAAGACGTCAATTTCGATTTAATGTGAAAGTTTTGCTCAATAAAGAATAGTACCTTGAAGTTAAAGTTTGCGCGAAGAAATTCGTTAGAAACGCACAGAAATGTGGCAAATCATGGATTTCGCACTATGATAACGCAGTAGCTTACACATTGATGCTTGTGTGTTCTTGGTCATCCTCAACCACCGTATTCACTGGACTTGGCCCTGCTGTCTTTTTCTTCTTCCCAAAACTGAAAACACCGATGAAAGGAAAACGTTTTGCTACGATTGAGGAGATAAATGGGGGTTTCGAAAAGATTTTCTTTCACTTAGTCAATGAAGTGTGTAAAAAACACGGCGAATTATCGTTTAAAATAACCCCATTTATTTCCTCAATCGTAGCAAAACGTTTTCCTTTCATTGGTGTTTTCATTTTTGGGAAGATATACTGTTTGATATACAAAAAAGCGCGTTAAAGTGTTTCAAGAATTGGAAAAAACGCCGACGTAAGTGTATTATATCAGAAATGAAAGGATTTTTAAATTAATTTAAATAATCGTGGGTTTTCTTCAGGGGTCTGGTGTTGGTTACGTCTCTGGAGTACGGCCAGATTTGTATCATTACTTAGCATTTAGGTTATATTTTAATACCTGAAAAGACCTTTTCGAAAAGATCTTCTTTCACTTAGTAAATGAAGTGTGTAAATGTAAACTGCGAACCAATTTATATTAAGCAACTTAACAATTCTATTTTTTATAATATTAGAATCCAGTAATGGGTACAGGCTTCTTTAAGTACTCTTGTTCAGTTCTAAAACCTGCAAGAATCTACTATTTTTCGACTGTAATTTCTCAAGTTTTTGTTGTCACTTTTTACATGCTACATTTTTTGGTTTAATTTTACGGAATAAAAAAATGTATTTTTTTAATTTATTATTACCTTCAAATATAAATTGCGTATTATTTAGTCCGGGGAACAAAGTTTACATTTTCAAAAATTTGCTTCAACTACACATACAGAACATAACAAATTATAAACAAGCTTAGTTTATTTATATTTCAAATTGTAATTAATGCCATATGCATTGGTAGGTTTGCATTTCTAATAATATGCCAATAAAACAGGTTTAATATCTCCAGTGATTCCCACCATTCGCATTTTACAGAACAGAAAGAAAAATAAAATTGGTGAGACGATCAGGAATTGTTTTTGGCCCTATATAGAAAATGGTTTTTCTTTTTTCCCCAACTGATATATCTTGAAGATTAGTTTTATTCTTCATAAAAAATCTACACTAAAAATCACTGTTTTTATGTAGGCGAATCAAAGATATCAACCTTGACCACCGCTATCATAATCATCACCCAACCACTTCACATACCAAAAGGGAAGGTAAGTAAGCTTGAGTGCATTTTGACTGCAGTAAAATGTAAGGCAAAAGAGAAACATAAAAGAAGCTGTCATGCACCACCTATCATATACGTTGAAATGGTTGTCTTAAGTATTTTCTTTAAATCTGATATTAGAATTTTAGAATGCTTCAACATTTTACAAACAACTTTTGTATACACATAAAGACACATAAAACAAACATTGAGAAATTTGAAAGTTCTACAGACAGAAACAAGCTTGTGTCGAGAGGTGAAGAGCGTGAATTCCAGAACATACCTGGAATTTTACAAAGTGGACCTCTCTTTCGATTCTCGAAGGTCAGACTCAGCCAGTATCAACATGGTCATTTACAAATTTATGTGTAAAAAGGGTGCGATAAAATGATTCGTCTTCTTTCCCACACCAAAAGTGTCGAATCGAATAGGTGGTAAAGTCGACTGACTCAATTACAATTATTGAACAAAGTTTGCCGACAAATATGCAAATCATCAAAAATCAATCCAAATTTTCACAATCAAAACACGAATGTCCACAATTTGTTGTTGTAATAGTTCCGCTCATGTATAATTAAAACGGTATATGGAAAAGAAGAGAAAAAACACGTTAATTATTTGTGTGCATGGAGTTGAATACGGGCAGCCGGAAAAACTGCACCACCTCAATTGGGCTTGACAATAAATCTATGGAACGAATATTTTTGTTGGGTTAAATGGACAATTGAACAAATGCGAAGTATCGTGAGGGCTCTAAAGGCCGGAAGGGCACCTGTTTAATCGACAATCGATTGACGTCAGATGGAATGACGTCTTTGATGGCTTGACGGTAGCCCCTGAAGTTCTGATGGATGTGTCGATCTTCCATCTGGGACGACACGGCAGTTAGGGTGCCAGCAGGAACTGTCTAGTCAGCAAGACATATTGTCTGACTGACAAGCATCCTTTGGTGCGATTCTCTAAAGGTACACATTGTCAGTTTTGAATGAGAGCTTTGTTGTTGCTTGCTAGTGTGGCCGTTCAGTTTTGTCATTCATCATGCAACCACAAAATATTTTGTGATTGCTGGACGGTTGGACAGTTATCGATAATAGCAAAAAAATCGTCATTCAAAACTCGCAATGTGTACTGTACTTTACTCATTTTTTAGTTATCGACAAAAATCGGTAAAATTAAAACGCAAAATTATGAACGAAACTAGCTAGTGCCTGAAGGAGTATTACTGGTTTGTACTTTCCGGTTTATGTAGGTGTGTGACAAGAAGTGGAGGAGATTATCGAAGACTACCGCCGGTATTTTAGGTTTATTGACTGCGGGGTATAAGCCTGTTTTTTGACCACTAGAAACTATAAATGCCAAATTACATCCAACTTTGGTCAATATAGTGCTACTTTTATATGTGGGCTATTTCAAAATGTGGACCTGTTTCATGGCCACATGGGAACCCATAATGCCAAATTATACCAAAATCGAACCGAAAACGTCGATAAAAATTTCTGAATACATGAAATCTGTCGGCACGGATATAGGGTAAGTGCACCTAATGTCGGCATGTACCAGTAGTCGGCACCTTTTGAATTTGAACTCAAATAACTGAAAATTAAAAAAACAAAATAGGAAAATAATCTTAAAAATGCTTTAACAATATTGTCAGCTAACTTTATATAAAGTTTCATTGAGCTAGGACCAATTTTTATATCGAAATTTAAGTTTTTGTCAGTGAAGGGTTTTCACCACAACCGAAAATTAATTTTTCTTAAGAAAAAAATAGTGGAGATGTTAACCTTATAAGCTCTGTAATTATATCAAAATGAAGAAATTCTCCACAACATTTTTGTTGTATAGGTAGAGAACAGTTAAAAGAACACTTTAGAAAAAGAAATTTGTAAAAAATATTTATAATTGTGCAATTTTTGCTGATGCCGACTTTAGGGACAAAAAAATATAAAATTTGCCTTAAGTCGGCATGGGGTTATAAACATTGGTTTTTATCGATTACTTTTAGCTAAAAATTATAAAAAAATACTAAACAAATACTTTAAAATTGTTTCAATTTGAAAGGAACTTTAGCGATTTTAAGCAATATTAGCCATGATTTGAAGTACGTACGTTGGGGGTGCCGACAACTGGGTAATAGATGCCGACTATTGGTACGAAATAATTTATTTAAACAATATGTTTAAATTTCCTTATTTTTTGAAGTAAAATCAATAGAAATGAGTATAATAAACTAGAAATGTATAAATAACTAATGCTTAAGCTATTGTTCTTTAAAATATTTAAGAAAAATATAAAGTATGCACGTTTTCTTTATTTAAATATAACATGCCGACTACTGGATCATATCATGCCGACTATTGGGTAATGGTGCCGACTACTGGTGAAAAAACAGTATTTCACTAAAATTGTAATTTTTGCATGTTGAACAGGAATAATCAAAAAAATTGTTTATATAATCTAAAACTACACAAAATAACGAATCATAACAACTTAAATTCAATTTGATTGGACATTTACACTCGGAATGACATACGGCTAAAGTTACGAGAATCCTTAAAGTGCCGACTACTGGTGCACTTACCCTATGTATATAGGCTATTCTAAAACGTGACCAATTATTATGATTTTAAAGAAAATTTTGTTCCCGTTCCCGAGATTTGCACCTGTCCGTAGGAGAAAGTCGGCAGAAGTCGGGTTTAAGTCCCGGTCCACACTAGAGTAATTACAATGAAATTTTTACATGAAACTTTACATTTTTTTTTTTGGAAAACACATCATTTCTAGAAACTAGTGTACACGTTTTCATGTGTTCTGCTTTTTTTTTTTGTTGCAATATTCGTATGAAACAAACAGACTATTTTATTTTCCATTTTCTTTTACTTTCATGTCATAATTTCAGTGAAATTACTATTAGTGTGGCCCGGGACTAAGCTATGATCGGGATGAAATTTTTTCACGTGTAGATCATCTTCGTCACCCTTATCACAAATATATACAACATTTGTTGCGGAAGTCCATACTTCCCGAGATATGGGCCTCCGAAATTGCGAAAATTCCCCTGTTAAAGCAAGGCTACTTAGTGAAAAATTTACAATTTTTGAAAGGACCTAGAATCTGGTATACAATTAGCGAGTAGGGATACGTAAAATCGATTTCGGTTAATCGATTATTAACCGTAAAATTTCCAAAAGTCGTGGTCGACTATTGACTGTGCGAAACCCGAATAATCGATTATTCTTAGTCGACTATCGGAAGACGGAGTCAACTAATATTCGTATTCAACCATTAGTCGTAGTCGGCTATTAGTCGTGGTCGACTATTAGTCGTAGTTGACTATAGGATGTGCTAAAACCGCATAATTGACGGTACGCATCAACGAAAATGGTCGATTATAATCGGTTTTCGGCGGTTAACGATTAATCGAAAGTCGACTTTTACAACACTCTTAAATAATCGACTAACCGAAAATCGAGTTTTAAGTGGGGTACACACGATCAGTTTTGACTGTCAGTTTTGCTCAAATAATCGGTTGCTTGCCAGTGTGGCCGTTCACTTTTGTCAGTCATCAGGCAACCACAAAATATTTCGTGGTTGCTGGACTGTTTGACAGTTATCGATGATTCCGAAAAATCGACAGTCAAAACTGATCGTGTGTACCCCGCTTTAAGTTTTTCACGAAAACCGAATAATCGAAAAACCGATTATTGCAATTCACTGCGTATCCCTATAAGCGAGCGCCCATAATGGGCCAATTTTCGACTTTTTGATGGTTTTATGGAAAAATCCGGGTCCAAAAATCGTTTTTTGGGTTATATCTTCTAAACATCTGCAAATCGTATGTCTTGTTGGAAAGGTATTTCCATAAGCTTTCCAACGATACCCATCTTGTAGGAATCGGTTCAGTAGAGCCGGGTACAGCACGGGTTTTGTACCCGGACTTTCGGGTCAAATAACCGGGTCCGTCCCCCAAGAAAATTATACATCCCCATATGATCAGCCTAAGAATATCTACCACTGGAAAAAAATTTCAAAAAAAAAAAAAAAAAAAAAAAAATCGGAAAGTGTTTACTAAACAGAATTGTTCTTTTTAGCCTCTCCCGTTCGTTCAAAGGAATATTGTCAAAGCTATTTCTAAATCCAATTGACCTCAAAAAGCGAACAAAAGAAAATGTGCCAACCAATAAACAGGTATCCTATTCGTCTATTTGTTTACTAGAAATCGATATTTTCCTCTTCCAATCAGCTGGTGTGTTGTCCACAAATTCTTTCCGAGTAGATTGTAATCATCAATATGCCAAAATGTGTCTGTGTTAAAGATGTCATAATAAATTATCATCAATTCCAAGTGGAAAGAAAACAGCACACACAAAATAAAAA
This sequence comes from Musca autumnalis, assembly GCF_047663935.1. Classification (NCBI taxonomy): domain Eukaryota; kingdom Metazoa; phylum Arthropoda; class Insecta; order Diptera; family Muscidae; genus Musca; species Musca autumnalis. Next base: position 140,543,223 of record NW_027411866.1, read on the forward strand.
CGTGAGTTTTTCTCGCGCGCAAAACATGTTTCCAATGCATCATTACAGCAACAACAACACAACCTAAAAATCTATTGAGGGATTCTCCACTAACAACCAAACACAATAGGAATTGGGCGGCAAGAGACGCAAAGCCATAACGAACCGCCAAAAAACATTACCTCAAAATACACACAAACAAACCGACACATTTCGCAGTTGAAACAGTACTCGAGTCACGAACCATAAACGAACGACGACACAACAGTTTGGCGACGGCATGAGAAAAATCGACTAACAACAGCAACGATGACAATACAGACCGAGACCATTAAAAAAAGATACACAAAACCACATTTCAGAAGTTACAGAACTTTAGTGCTTTGTAGCTACTTCTTCGTTTTCTAATTTAATCTGATTGTTTAAATATTTCTTCTTACACAAAAATTAAAATGTAAATTGCAGTGATTTGTTTTTTACTTTTTTGCAAATAAATTTAGGGATACTTTTGACTATTTTAATTGCGCACTATTGTGAAAAGGAATATATCGTCGTTGTGTTCCAGTATTTTCTGCATTGGAGAAGAGTCGCCATTTTGATTTTTTTCACAGACTAAAGAAATGGTAGCAGCACAAAATAGTCTGGGCCAGAAAAAATAGATTTCACGATCCCCACTTCTGTAGGAAGAAAATTCGCATAGAAAAAATTTCACTAACAAAATGCATCCAATTTTTCCTCTTAAAATTCACAACTTTTTTTTCATTTCATTTTTCTTATTTGAATAACACTTGTTAGGGATTTTTCACTTGTGAAATTCACTTACCTTTAATTAGTTTTTTTTTCTTGTTGAAGTTTTGTTTTGTTGAAAAGATTTTTACCTTTTTCTTTGCTCTGTACTAGCACGAAAGCGCGTCCGTTCACAACAACGACTGATTTTCTAATGAACCACCAATGAATGAATTCACATACAAACGAGTGCGATGAATAGATTGTTGGAAGTAACAGTGTTGCCACATTTTGTCCTATATATTTAATTTAAAACAATACTATTTTCCATTTTTCCTATAGATTTTCACTTAAATTTAAACACCAATTATGTAAAAGATGTTCAATGAATTTTTTTCTTATATTTGTTATTATTATTGTTAATTGTACAAATTTGAATTTGTTTTCTTTTTGCCACTGTCATATGGCATCTCCAATTAGAAAAGGATAGCTCTCTTGTTGGCACAACTTCGATATTTCATCACATTCATCCGTTCGAGTGGAATGACCAGAGCTGTATTTTACATTCCATTTCTATAGAATTCATTTCGTTAGCAAGCAACCTAAATAAAATACGTGTTTGTCAAACATGTCGACCAATAAATCATTGATATATGGTCTGTTCCAGTACTGCAAGAATCTACTAATATTTACTATTTTTTCCTATAACATAAAGGAAAAAATGTTGTCGTAGTAAAAAATAGTAGCTTCTTGCAGGTTCTGGAACAGAGCAATATCTACCGGAGTTTTGAATGACTGCTTTGCTCAAATTTCGGTTGTTTGTTAGCTTGGTCGATGGTCAGACTAGCAAGGTTTCTTGAAACCAATTTCGTTAAAGTTTCTTTTAAGTTTCGTTAGTGTCCACACACGTTTTATTTTACAATTCGCGTTTGTTGTATTTCTCATACCAATAAAAACAAACGTAAATAAACTAAAAACGACACAAAATAATTAACATTTGATCTGTTCCAGAACCTGCAAGAAGCTACTATTTTTTACTACGATAACAATTTTTCCTTTATGATATCGAAAAAAAATAGTAAAAATTAGTAGATATTTACAGTTCTGGAACAGACCAATTAATTGGCCAGTTCCCGTACTTTATAAAGTGGTAAAAGTCGTAAAAATTGTGAAAGTCGTAAACGATTTTCATATAAATTTTGTGTACGGGAACGCAAAATGTGTAAAAGTGGTAAAAATTGTAAAAGCTTTTTAGTTCTGGAACAGAGCTAATAATTAAATTAATATTAATAGTTAAATGTTCACTCTTTCACTAATCAAACGTTTTATTGAATCTTTTTATTCTTGTTTTGTTGTTAACGTTTGCTAGAGAAAATAATTTTATTGAATCTTTTTATGCTTTTTTGTTGTTAGCGTTTGCTAGAGAAAATAAAAATTAAAGAAAATGGAAGAAAAAACTTGCAACGAATAACAAGAAGAGGCAACACAACAAAGCATGTACTCGACGCATATAATCTCGACGTCGCATATAATCTCGACGTCGCCATGTTGAAATCGTGCTAGTCTGACCATCGATATGGTAGAATAATTGTAAGGTAGGCCAGAGCTAACAGCTGATTACAAATTTTTTCTTATTATGGCCTATTCTGTCATAAGCAGGGTTGGCATATTTTATTGTTGTTGACACTAACAATAATAAAGGTAGATGCATCGGTGAATTGTTCCAACAAAAAACTTCTGCTGCAACACTATGGGCCATTATTATATGTGTTCTTTTACTATCTGATGGATTTCAAAATGCAAAATAAACCAATTTGGAGGCATTAAAATATAATTTTTACATTGAAAGTTAATTTTGAGAAGCTCCTCCTTGAAATTTAATCATCACTCTTAACTTTAAGTTAACCGGAACGCAATAAATCTGTTTCGTAAATCCAAACTATAACATATAATATAATAATGGGGGTATATCTTAAAAGTCGTGTTCCTTTACGTGTCTGAGGTTACCAGTTTTTACCACTTTTTACCCGCAAAGTGTTCCCTTACTTTTAAAAGCATACAATTTATATGAGAGCAGTTCACCACTTTTACCATTTTTTGCCACTGTTACCATTTTTAAATGTAAAGGAACAGACCAAAAACTAAAAACAAGGTCAAACGATTTTTACTTGCGCGGCAAAATTAAATTGTTATTTTTTCATAGTAATAAATACTTGCGATAGAACAAATATTGATGTTAATTTAAATTTATTCCAAAAGTACGGGAATAGATCAGCAAAACTTGCCAAGTAAAAAATAAGAGAATGGCATTTTTACTGTTATAAGTTTGGGTACAACTTTTGTTATTTTTGGAACACTTATCTAGCAACAATATTCTGAAGCATATGCTTGATTTACATTCGGCGTCGTTTCGTGATTTCGAAGGCGTTTCGTGATTTCGAAGGCGTTTCGTGATTTCGCGCGGAATCAAGCAAAATTTTTCATGATTTCACATACAAAAACGAAATCATCTCATTTCCTGATTTCAGCGAAATCAACATCGAAATCACAGTACACATGTTATACAACCCTGTTTTTGCCTAAAAAAGTACCAAAAGTTGCAGCACTTTTCACGTATCATAATAAACAAGGTAGATGGTCAATTGCTGCAGCAAAAAAATGTAGTCTCAAAATTTTTAAACAATGGGAAAAAATTTTAAATTACTTTGTTACAATGCTATTTTTTATTGTGTTCAAGTACTTTTTTAATGGTAATGTTAGAAAAAGAGCGAATTGTCAAAAACTGCTTTTCCATACAAATTTCTTAAAAAATACGGGAACGGAAAAATGACGGAAATTGCAAAAACACCAGCAGAAATGTCAAATTAAACGTATCAGCTATCATATTTACGTATCACTTATCATGCTTGCTGCTAGTTTATACTAGGCCAAAATTGTATGGCAGAAAACAGGAGAAGAGGGTGTTATTTGGCGCTATTTTTGTTTAAAGAGAATACAAGTCTTGCTAGATTTCGGAGTACCGGAACGCATTTTTAGCACTAAATGGGAAAACTAATGCAAGTAGTAATATTTTGCAGGTTCTGAGCACAACTTTTGTCTATCAAAATTTATTATTATGATGATGTCTCAACGATAAAATCATTTTTTATTTTTTCATTTGTTAGTACTATACACAATTAGTACGATATATAGATAATTTACCGATAATTTTCGAAATAATGTTGTAAAGTTCTATATTGTAGTTTATTTTTGGCGATTAATTCAATTTACAACAACTTTTTTTGAAAATCCATGTTCGATCAGCTGGGCATATCATCTACCTTGATCATTGTGATATGTTTGAAATCAACAAAAAATAAGTGTAAACACCGGGGTGTATTTCAGGATTTCGTGAAATCCAGTGGATTTTGGAGCGCAAGTGTAAACTTGGCACTAGCTAAAGTAATTAGGGGTGTCCTCGTACTTACTTAATGTTGCTGAAACACTTTTTTCAGCACCTTTTCCTTTATACAACTGTAAAAATTCGAAACATTTGTAATAATTATTACAATATATCCAGTACACGGACAGGCATATTATTATTATTTACTCTATTTGGTAATTTTAACACATAAACTGTGAAGTTCTACATTCCATACACTTTTGTAAAACAGATGCTTTGTTCCAGAACCTGCGAGAAGCTACTATTTTTTACTACGATAGCATTTTTCTTGCAGTTCTGGAACAGACTAAGAGTAACTATGCAGATACATCTACCTTTTTTATTGCACCATACCATTTGACGTTATAATACTATGTTTACATTTACGAAATCCACTCGATTTCAACTGTCAATTCCATTGCTCAAATGTCAAATGAAATCCAATCGATTTCAGATCAGTTTTCATTTGACGTATACGCAAAGGAATTGACAGATGTAATCGAGTGGATTTCGTAAATGTAAACATAGTCTATGCCATGGTTGAAGGGTTGTATTTTTCACCGATTTTCATACCCTACCTCTACTTTAGTGTACCATGTTTGTCAGTCTGGGCTTTCATTTTTGTTATAGTTGTGTTTCTTTATAGCCCATTTAGATATGACTTCATTAGTCGGATTTAGCATATTATCAGGTTTTATTTGCTAAATCCAGCCGAAATCTACCAGATTTCCCATACAAAAATAAATCCTCGTATTGAGTGGATTTGTTTTAAATCTGGCATAAATCCTCGTATACAACTCTGTTTTTAGCAACATGTTGCTAGAAAATACAAAAAGTTGCAAGCTGACACAAGAAACAGGGTAGATGCATCGATTACAAGAAGTTACTGGACTTGTGCAAATTTCTACAAATTATTTAGTAAGCAAACATGCCTTATGAAGAAGAAATATTTAAAAATATCAAAACTAATTATACCCTCAGCCTTTAGGCTAAAGAGGGTATTTACAATTTGATACGGCCAAAAATGTGCCTCATCGAAATAATGGTTTTAGACCCCAAGTATGTTTGTACGATATCCGTTTCAGACAATTTTGAGTCGATCTAGCAATGTCCGTCCGTCCGTCTGGCTGGTGCGCACGATAACTCTCGAACGGATCAATCGATTCGGTTCAAATTTTGGGTATCAAAATATTTTGTCCAGATTTGATTTAAGTTCGAAGATGGGCCATATCGGTCCACTCCTTCAGGTACCTCCCCCACAAAAGTTCAAAAATGTTCGGAAAAATTGTCCTCACGATCACTCTTGAAGGGAGTAACCGAATTAGTCCATACTTTGCACATCGTGACATTTCTACCAGACATAGACGAGGTTCCAATATGGACCCTATTGGTTCACTCTTTCGGGTACCTCCCACACAAAATTTTGCTTAGGTGCAGTTTAGGGCCTGCTCTCGAATCGCTTTGAGTTTTGTTGCAGCCACTTGTATTCACTACCCCCATTACGACGATATAATTTTTTTCAGGAGCAAGTCCATATATCCTCAGAAATCAGCACGAAAACTGCAAACAACCCATATAATACCATGTGTCGTAGTTGGAGTGCACGATAAATCTTGAACGGATCAACATATTTGGTTAAAATTTTGGGTCTTTCAATATTTTTTCCAAACTTAGTTTAAATTCGAAGATAGACCATATCGGTCCACTCCTTCCGGTACCTCCCCCACAAAGGTTCAAAAATTTTCGCCAAGATTGTGGGCATGATAACTCTAGTAGGGAATAACCGAATTGAGCCAAACTTTGCTATTGGTAATATTACTTTCAGTCATAGATCGAGTTCTAATATGGAATATATCGGTCCACTCATTTGAGTACCTCCCACACAAAATTTGGAAAAAGTATAGTTTAACAACTCCTCTCTGATCTTATTAATTTGTGACGCAGCAAGTTGCACTTGCGGCCCCTGTTACGACGTTGTAATTTTGTTCGTGGGAAAGTCCATACTTCCTGAGATAATGATCCAAAAAGGTCCAGAAAATCCTACCGGCACCACCTAAACTGGCTAATGTGTAAAATAACCCTTTAAAAGAGAAATCGATTTAGCTCAAACTTTGTAAATTGAAAAGTAAAATTGTAATATATTTAAATTCAGAAAATTAAGTACAACATATTTAATTATATAGTCTGTAAGGAAAATATCCATAGACTAATAAAGAAAAAAATATTTCCTACAGATTTGTATTAGGTCCAAATATGTACTACATCGGATCACTCCTATGGGTACACCCTACCCAAAGTTTGGAAAAAATGCACTCGTCTTGGATCATTCTGAATTTTGCTGCAACATGTAGTTTTTTGCGGCCCTTTCCATCCTGGAAAATTTTCCCAACAGCTAAAAAACCTACAGAAGTATTGTATTAACTTTTTTTCTTCGGGTTCGTGGCTGAGGGTATATCTCTGTCGGCTCAGCTGACTGAAACTTTCTTACTTGTTTTTAATTTATTCCGTCATATAGGTATAGATGGCGCCTTGTGGGTGGCAAAGTTCGTATTCATACACCTAGAAGCACTATATATTCGTGGTATTTAAGGATTTTTAAGCAAAATACCACTAATTTTTATTCTTTTCGTCTAGTGGAAGTCTGTGCTGTAGAAAAATGTAAAAATAACGATTTTTTTATAAAAAAAATTGCATGACTAAAAGGTTGGACGAACATTCGAAATACTTAAGAAAAATGTGATAGATATAACAATTTATTCCCAAATTTTGGACGAAAATAGGTAATGGTAGTCGCTCTGCAACAATATCCGAGGTCTCGTACGGAAATAAAGCGTTGGAAATGCAACGAAACGTAATCCGGACTAAGGTAATGTAAAGACTTGTTTGGTTTCTACGTCGTGAAAATCACAAGATCCGTTTTATATTTGGCATAAATGTATTGAAGTTTTAGAATACGTTTTCGAAAATCATTTTATATGGAAAACTGTGAGAAATTATGAGTAGCAATTAAACTATACAAGTTTTCATATGACTGCGTACGACTGAAATTCTACGCTTACTATGAACTAGAGTTATATATAATTGTTCCACAAACATCCCATAAGGGACAAGGGAGGCTTCTCTCATTCAATGAGTGCACCCCGATTCATATTAGCTCAATGATATGGGACCTACAGTTTATTGCCGAGTCCGAACAGCGTGTCTAAGACACCACTTTTGTAGAGAAGTTTTCATGGCTGAAATACTCAGGAAATGTCGCCAACATTACTGAGGGGTATTTTGCCACCGTTGAAAAGTGTTTTGATGTTGCCTGGCCGGGAAATCGAACCCACGACCTTACGTGTGCAAGGCGGGTGTGCATACCATTGCACCACGGTGCCACCGAGAGTTATAGCTTACAAAATTGCAAAATAATGTTTTTTTACTTCTAGAGAATATTATTTCTTTACCCAACGGTCCAAATTAATACACAAATTTCAAAGGAATGAAGTAACTAGGCGTTTACACCAGATAGTTTGTCTTCAAATACAACTCTGATTTACTAACACATGCATACATTTGTCGTTTGTCTCTCAGCTGTCCATCAGTTTTTCACAGACAGCCGGGTTGACAAATTTTTGACATTTTTGTGAAAAAGAAGTGAGATGATAATTCAAATGTGCTGAAAACAAAAGAATATGTACAAAACAAAATATGTGAACGGAAAACAAAAAGAAATCGGTGATTTTCATTCATAATTTTACAACTGTTTTCGCAGTTGTCTGGACGCCTACGTCACACAGGCAAGTTGTGGGATTTTGACAATCAATACATGAAGGCAACTGTCCTGTCATGTGTAAACGCAGGGTAAGTTGGCCAGGAATGAACCTGGGTTAACCTATTGAAGAAATGCATTATTTTCGAAGAAATTTTCGTCCTTAACAATCTTCACATAATATGATTTTCAAAACTGTATTCTAAAATTACAATAAATTTTTCGTACAAAATTCCAAAATAAATTGCCATAGTTAATCATAGCTACCACCTTTTTCTCAAGTATTCCGAATATTTGTCCGACTTTTTATTCATGCAAATTGTTCAATAAAAATATCGTTATTTTTACATTTTTCCACTGAACAAGCATTCCAACAGACGAAAATAAGAAAATTCATTAAGTACCACTTCTCGGGGGGATGCTGTAATCCCTAGAGAACGCGTCGCAGGTGGCGGATAGCGAATGCTTCCCAGATATGGGTGGTAGGAGGGAAATGAAATACCTCCTGCGGATCAAACAGCCCGGAGAGTTTACTTCGTAAAAAAACAAAACTAAGCTGCTTCTGCCTTATATTAAGCATTGGCACATGGAATGTACGGAGTCTCTATGAATCTGGTAAACTCGCGAATACTATATCTGAAATGGAATGGTTAAATATTGATATCCTCGGAATAAGTGAGACATGGTGGCCCAATAACGGAGAATTTTCTTCTAGAAACATGAAAATCTATCACTCAGGTAATAGCAAGCTTAATCATAGGAATGGAGTGGGAATAATCGTAAAGAATACAGTGGCGCAATGTATAACAGGTTTCATCCCGAAATCTGACCGATCTTTGCTTATAAAACTTAAATGCAAGTCTATTAATATAAATACGAAGAAGTAGATGATCTTTTAAAAATGACAAAGCCACACGAAATAACTATAATTCAAGGCGATTTTAATGCTAAAGTAGGGAGGGAAAGAGTTCCTGGAGTTACAGGATTATACGGACTAGGTGAAAGGAACGAAAGAGGCGATAGGCTAGTTCAGTTCTGTCAAGAACACAAAATGAACATAGCTAATACAATGTTCTGTCTGCCCCCGAGAAGGCTGTACACTTGGAAATCACCCCAAGATAGAAGAGATCACATTGTACGTAATCAAATAGATTTTATTTTAATCAACTCGAGGTATGGGTCATCTGTTTTAAAACCGCAACCTAACCGGGAGCAGACGTTCCATCAGACCACAATCTTCTGATGATGAAGTTGCGAACAAAGATTGCTGTAACGAAGAATAGAAAATCTCGACGAAAGCTCGACGTGGCAAAACTTAACGATATCTCTATGAAAACAAGCCTAAAATACCGGATAAACTAGATAGCAAAACCGTTGAAGACATATGGAACGCAGCGTGACCGCTGGAAAATTTCAAAAAGTGTCACAAAAAGTATCATTTCTGAAAAAAAGTGACACACGTCTTTTGAAAAAGTGGCACAAAAAGTAGCACACTTTTTTATTATTAAAATCTGAAAACCATGGCAGAATAAGAAGGTAATCTCATTAGAAAAACCCGTCCTTGAGCTGTCAAATACAACACTGCTTCGAAACAATATGAACGTTTTTGTTGTTATTGTATGTCAATTACAACAAAAACAACACACTGTTTGTTTACGTTTGTGTGTTTGTGTATATAAAATTTATATTATAAATTGTTGGATCAGAATAAAAATATTTTCGTGTTTCTAAGAAAAATTTTACAAAAAATGTTGAGCAGTGTGCACAAATGAAACGGACTCGCGGTGTGAAAACTCGCTAAAATAAGTGTGTATTTATGTAGAAGCAGATCGAAATGGTGTTTTTCTGTTTCTCAGAAGTAGACTGGAATATCTTTGTATTATTGCAGATTTTAAACAAAGCAAGACCACTTGTCTCCGTATAAAAGATAAGAATAAACAAATCAAGTGTTTGCATGCCAGCAGCAGTTTTTGTTCATCCTTTGAATCCTCCGCCTTCGCGCCGATTTGAATTGGCTAAGATCTTTACTAAACGTATCTGGTGATAACACCTGTTACAATATGAGGAACCAGAATACGGCTCATGGAAAAGTGAAGAAACGAAAGATTTCTCCGACGATGAAGGAACAAAGGAAATAAAAAGGTATGTTATCGCTTCATGGTTCTTATAGTTTGACAAAATGCAAATATTTCTTCTGCAGACGCGAGGCAGACCAATCACCAAATATGTTGTCAACGCCTGGAACATGTAGAAGAAGAAATTAGTGGAGACAGTCAATACGGACACATATAACACCAAGCAAATCAATCTCAATATAGTACAAAAACCTCAGAGAGTCAAGTCACTATTAGAAAATGAGGTTTCGGAACTCCTTTCCTTTACCGACCCACCGCAGAAAATATGAAAAAATTACCACAGATAGTGCTTTTTCTGAGGTGTGTCGGTAAAGGAAAGATAAGCCGAGGATTCTCCTAAGAGCTAACGTCCTGTCCCCAAAGGAAATGTTTAGTTACGAATCCTCTTTAGATAGTGAAGCCAATGAACAATTGTGTTCCGATGGAATATACATAGTAATTAAAATATGGGTACTCACTCATTAATGCTTAAAACGTACTTTTTATTCATGTTTGTACTTTTCTAATGTATAGAAAATTAAACTACAATTATAAGATACATATATATAACTTGTTTGTGTTTTTCCTGCGGAGAGTAAGAGGTTTCTCCTTGTAATGTGGAGCGTTGTGATTGGGGTTGACTTCGCTGGGAATGATCTACCGTCGACTTCAAGGTTGTGCTATTTATTTGAGATGTGTAGTGTAGTCTGTTTCAGTTAATGCTCGTGCATTTTAGAAGAATTTTAAAGTGCACACCGTTGCAAAATCTTCTCTGCGTTTCAAATGCATAACAGCGACATTATGGAATAGGATGCCTAAGAGATTTACAAAGCAACTGATGTTTTGGAAGTTAGCCATAGTATTCCGCATTTTTATACCCTCAGTCTTTACGGGCAAAATGTGCCCATAGAAGTAATGGTTTTAGACCCCAGGTATCCAGGTATGTTTGGACGAAATTCGTTTCAGACAATTTGGAGTCTATAGTTAGTATAAGTTCGAAGATGGACAATATTGGTCCACACTTTCCGGTAACTCACCCAAAAGTTAAAAAAATTTCACTAAAATGGTACCTACACGATATATCTCTTAAACGAAAAAAGCAAACAATTTGATCCGAACTATGGATAATATATAGTACAAATTGACTTTAACTTCTAAAATGGTCCATATCTGACTTCTCCTTATTTTACCTCCACCACATAAGTTCAAATTTTTTGTTGAAGTACAGTTTAGGTACGGAAGGATATAGCACTAATATATACGTTTACCAACTGAAAGTACAGGGCGCGATATCTTTCGAAAAGAAAGTAGGAAGTGTTGCTTTCCCCGGCAGCAAGAGCATGCAAATGTTTGAAAGAAATATTACGATGTACAATATCAAATAAACTGCATTTAAGGAAAAATTTTGTGTCGAGGTACTCGAAGGATTGAAACGATATATTCCATACACGATCTAGGTCCGAAAGAAATGCTAAATTTGATCCATTCGAGAGTTATCGTGCGCATCACCTAGACGGACGGCCATGGATAAATCAACTCCAAATCGTCTGAACCATTATTTCGATGAGGCACAATTTTGACCTAAGCTTATAGGCTGAGGGTATACACATTTACCTTTTATGTGTAGCTGAAGATTAGGTGCTTCAACACCTATAAAATTATACATCTGCATCCAAATTCATGCTTTATGTCACGGAGCTAATGCGAAATTGTTCAATGCTTGGAAAAATATTTCGAGGATCAACATTTGGACCGCATCGGCTTATGCGTTCGACAGTTATTCTCCAGCCAAATAGACGTACAGGGCAAAATTGACCTCCATCTGCCTGAAAAATATAAATTAAACATTTTAATTAAATTGGTTTGAAATTTAGAATGTAAATAAACCTGACATACCTAACATATTTTAACATATACATACAAAGTTTGTCAAAAACATTTTGTCAATGAAGGGACGGCAAGGTGAATACAACTCTGTGAGTTGGGAGCGTGAGGTTACCTTGTATCATGTCTGAAAACAATATAAGAGCATAACAGAAATAATTCGTGTACCTATAAGTAGTAATGTATAATATAATAAGGATAGAAGGAGGACCTGCTAGAGGTAGAAAGGAGACAACATGGATCGATAACATCACAGAATGGACTGGCATCCGAGACATTACAACCCTATTGTTTAATTCTAGAGATAGAGAGGCGTTTGCAGATATACTAAGCTATCTATAAACAAAAATATTACAAATATTGTATCCATATATATTTATAAAAAAATATTCGTATTGCTTTGGTCGCTAACATTCGGAAAACGAATTAGCAAATAAAGAAGAAGAATAATATATTAAAACATAGATTATATCACATTTCTTTGAAATTCTAAGGGTTAATAACTTATCGGACAGATAACAGGTCTTTTATTCTTACAAGTTTGCTTGAAGAATAGGTGTCAGATAACTTAAAATGGAACTTCGCGTTCCTTTTAAAAGTGAAAGTAAAAAAGATACACCAAAACCAAGGAAAATTTGACAGCAAATTCAAATCAACCCATTAGTAGTGGAATTCTGTAACTCATCAAAAGAATTATCGGCAAAAATTGGTAAAATTAAAAGACAAAATTATGAATGAAAAGTATCTTTAATTACCGAAATTATAAACATTTTAATTTTAGCGATTTTTGTCGGTAATTCGAAAAATTAGTTACAGAACTACAGAATGGAGTAAACTTAAAGTATACTGGGTTTTTTTGGCTTGATATTGCCACATTTCCACATAATATTATTTGCTCTGTTCATTAAAGCGGGGTACACACGATTAGTTTTGACTGTCGATTTTTCGGAAATATCGATAAATGTCAAACTGTCCAGCAACCACAAAAAATTTTGTGGTTGCCTGATGACTGACAAAAATTAGCGATGACTGACAAAAATTAGCAAACGATTATTTGAGCAAAACTGATCCTGGGTACCCCACTTAACGTGCAAGAATCTTGAAGTTTTACCATTTTTTACTCGAAAAGGTTTCCCTTATTTCAGATACCATACAATTCATATGAGAGTAGTTCAAAACTTTTGCTACTTTTACCATTTTTAAAAGTAAAGGGACAAATGATAGATGAGATGTAATAACAAATCCCTGGTAATGCGAACTTTATTCCTTACTTGTCTTAAAGTAAGGGATAACAAACATTGACTATAAAGATACGATATAAATGTCCTAAATGCATTATCCGTAGAAATTCTCACAAAACTCTTTTACGGAAAGTTATGACAGTCTAATGTAGATAGGATGGTATTGTAAATATCTTCACTTGATAAGAAAAATGAGTCTTGAGTGTAGCCGTTATGTGGACCAAACTGTCTAACTACCATTACCAAACATTTTCGCTCATTCCTACAGATACAAATATTTCCTAAAAACAACCTAATAGGAAAACGTGCCGTATGTTACTTCAACTCCCTAATTCAAAACAGAGTAGTTGGGCAATTCTTCTAGTGATTTTAGTAGAGAGTTTTCATTACAATGTTGTTAATTTAAAAATATTGGCACAAAATTTGAAAAAGTGTCACATTTGGTATCAAAATAAAAAAGTATCACAGAAGTATCAACGCCGAAAGAAAGTGGCAAAATTGATACTTTAGTGGCACAACGGTCACGCTCATGGGACGATGTTAAAAATAAACTCAAGCTCATAGCAGAATACGCTCTAGGATATTATAAACGATCCAAAAACAAGGAATGGATGACACAAGATATATTAAATTTGATGGATCAGAGACGAAAATATAAAAATAATAATTATGAAGTATATTGGGAGCTGAATAGAGAGATGCAAACATCTATACGCGTTGCAAAAAATGAATATTTAAAAAGACAATGCCTGGAGATTGAAAGATTACAAAAACTTCACGACGATTTCAAACTGCATCGAAAATGAAAAGAAACTGCCGGAGCATACCGAAAAACGTCAGCGAATATTATATATAATAAAAACAATAATCTCGTATTCGATATCAATGAAAGGAAAATTCTATGGCGAGACTACATAAAAGATGTTTATACCGACGACAACAGATCAATCTTTGAACAGCACAACCAACAAACACTAACAGGAACAGCAATAAATAGAAGAGAGGTGGAAGCAGCAATAAAGTCGCTAAAAGATAAGAAAGCGTTTGGCCCAGATGAGATTCCCTCTGAAATCTTGAAATTGATTAATAATGACAATATAGATCTCTTAACAGAATTATTTAACAAGATATATGATACATTTCAATATCCACAGGAATGGCTAAAATCAACTTTTATTACAATCCCCAAAAAATCTCACGCCAAATATTTCCATGAATTCAGTCTAATTAGTCTTATGAGCCACGCATTAAAAATGTTCCTTAGAATTATTCATTCAAGAGTATTTCCAAATTGCGAAAATGTAATGCAAACGTCCCAGTTCGGCTTCAAAGAAGGTATGGGAACCAGAGAGGCTCTGTTCTCCATACAAACTTTGATACAGAAATGTAGAAACGTCAAAAAGGATGTATTTCGATGTTTCATAGATTATGAAAAGGCCTTCGACAATGTCCGACACGATAAACTGATAGATATTCTGAAAACTTTAAACATACAGCAGAAATAAATTCAATGTATAAAGAGCTTTTACTGGCATCAGATTGCTCAAATCGAGGTGAACGGAGAAATGACAGAATGTGTACCTATATCCAAAGGAGTCAGACAGGGATGTATACTGTCTCCCTTGCTTTTCAATATTTACTCCGAACAAATATTTCAAGAATCGGTCAACAGACTTCGATATGGTATAAATATAAGCGGTTCGATTTTAAACAACATTAGAAATGCTGATGAAACAACTTTAATGGCACATAGCATATCTCAGCTTCAGAAACTTGTGGCTACCCTCGCAACTTGTAGTGAAAAGTATGGCCTAAACATTAATATCCAGAAAACCAAGTTTATGGTTATAAGCAAAAAGCAAGGACATAATAACTCAGTATTAAAAATTCACAATTTAAACGTAGAGAGAGTTAAGAGTTTTAAATATCTCGGAGTCACAATTACCGAGCAATGGGAGTCGTCGAAGGAAATAAAATGCCGAATAGAATTGGCGAGGGATGCATGACGTTAATCTTGACATGAAAACTATATAGTGCTTCTAGGTGTACGAATACGAACTTTTCCACGCACATAGGCGCCATCTATACCTAAATGCCGGAATAAATTAAAAATTAGTTTTGAACTTTTTAAATCTTTCTTCTTCATAAATATTCCCATTAATTGTTTTACATTTGCATATTAAATATGTAATTAATAACGATTTTATTATTTTTTAGGGGTGTAGGAATATGAACTTTCCATACTGTAAATTGAAACACTTTTTTCCAAAAAAACTTACATGTGTATTTAGGGGGTTTTCAAAATTATGAATTATTATGAAAAGGCAAAAATATGGATTAGGATTAAAGTTCAAATGTGTTGCGGAGGTACTTAAAGAAATGGACCTACATAGTACATTATGGAAGTGGATCTTAGTTTGGGAGTCATATCTTTTCGCGCCCACTGGTCATTTCAGTTTGGACCATTATGCCAGGAAGCATGTATACATTTCCAAAATATCTTCGACCAGATCCTAAACTGCACTTGGACACAAATGTTGAACTTTTGTGGAGGAGGTACCTAAGGAGAGGACCGATACGGGCCATTTTGGAAGGTAGATTGGTTGCCCCATTCAAGAGATATCGTGCATATCATTTTAGTGACATTATTTTAAATATTGGGGGGAAACTAGGTTTGGACAAAATATGACCAAAGACCAAATTTTGGACCAGTTTTCGTGCTCCCCAGCCACTACATATGGCGGCATAGGGGATTTCTACGCTACGGACTTGCCCATGAAAAAAAAACGTTTACTTCGTATTTGAAGCATCGAATGCAAGTTGCTTCAAGAAAAATTAATCTGATCCGAGAGCAGGTCTTAAAGTTAACTTATCCGAAATGTTGTGTGGGAGTTACCCGAAGGAGTGAACAAATATAATTCATATTCGAACCTGATCTATATCTGGTAGATATATTAGGACGTGTAAAGTATGGTCCAAATCGGTCACTCCCTTCAAGGGTTATCATGTGCACAATTTTCCGAACATTTTTGAACTTTTGTGTGGGAAGTACCTGAAGGTGTGGACTAATGTGGCTTATCTTCGAATTTAAACTAAGTTTGGACAAATTATTACGAATCCCACATTTTGGACCAAATTGGCAGATCCGTTCGAGAGTTATATTGCGCTCCAACCACTACACACGGTTTCCCGGGGGTTTTGAACCTTTCAGGCTATTTTCTCTGGAAGTATGGACTTGCTCCTAATGAAACGTATACCGTCGTATGGAGGTCAGTGAATACAATTTGTTACAACAAAAATCTAAGCGATTCGAAAGCAGGTCCTAAGCTGAACATTTCCAAACCTGGAATACCTCATCTGAATCTGGTAGAAATTTTACGATGTGCAAAGTATAGACCAAATCGGTTACTCCCTTCAAGAGTGCGCACAAGTTTTCCGAACATTTTCGAACTTTTGTGGGGGAAGGACCGATATGGCCCATGTTCGAACTTAAACTAAGTATGGACAAAATATTACGAAGGTCAAAGGGTTAGGTTGAGGGTTATGTCTTTGGGCATTTCAGGTGACGATATAATAAGTGTGTCTGCGTACTCGATATTTTGTAACAATTATTAAAAATTATTACTGAATGTTGTTTTTTTACACAAATGTTCAGTAAAAGAGAATGAATTGAGAAACTTGTTTTGAAATTTTTATTACTGAGAACTTATAATTTTTACTGAAGGAATTTTGTTCAGTAACATTTTGCAGCTTTAGGCAGTTGTCAAAAGTTTAAAATATTCAAATATCATAATCGTAAATATTAATCAAATGGAAAATTTTCTGTTTACTTTTTTATTTTTTTCTTTTGAAAGAGTATAAAATGCTTTACTCTCTAAAAAGAAGTTACTGAGTAATATTTACTGAGAAAGTACAAGGACAAACCTAATGTGTGTGTTGGGGTTACATTTAAAATTTTATTTGAATACAAATTTAAATTTCACACAGAACATTCAATATTTTTAACAATTCCCACCAAATCTGCATTCCATTTCCAAAATGAATTTGTCATTGGATTAGATAGGCTCAATTATTTGGGTTCCAAATTCGAAATGATGTTACCTTTTTATTATACCATAATCTAATCCAAAACAGTTATCGAAATGATGGTAGAATATTATTCTTTCTTAGGTTTTTCATTATGTTCTGGGGCGTTATTATCTTTCTTTTGTTCTTCATGAGGTTCTGGAGCGTGATTATCTTTCTTTGGTCCTTCTTCATGATGTTCTGGAGCGTGGTTATCTTTCTTTGGTCCTTCTTCGTGAAGTTCAGAAATGTGTTTATCTTCTTCGGATTCATTGTGGTGTTCTGGTTCGTGTTTATCTTCCTCAGATTCTTTATGATCTTTATCCTCCTCGGAGCCTTTGTGGTGTTCTGGAACGTGATTGTCTTCATCTTTGGGTTCTTCATGGTGGCTTGGTACATGGTTGTGCTCCTGAGGACCCTCATGGTTATCGTTGTGGTGTTCATGATCATGGTTATCTTCTTGCGAATCATGGTGGTGTTCATGATCATGGTTATCTTCTTGCGAGTCATGGTGGTGTTCATCTTCTTGCGAATCATGGTGATCGGGCAGTAAACCATGTGGATGATCTTCATGGAGTGGAAAATGGGGATGAGGCTTAAAAGAATGTCCTTCGTGGAATGCTTCTAGCTGTTGGTATAGAAGGGTAAAAATTACTTTTGAATTTTGTCAATACTAAGAATGTTCGCGGCAGTCATTTTCTGTAAAGGAATAGTAGATTCCCGTAGCCAAAATGTAATTAGGTCGCGCTTGCTCTTTATTCGTGCACCGAAAATTATAGGTCTGTTCGATAACTTCGCAAGTAAAAAGTACTTGCACGTGCATGCAACTACTTCTCATTTCTCGTTTACTGAACAAGTTTGTTACCGCACAGCATTTTGTAAAAGTTTGTACAAACTGTTGGGTTATCGAAGATACCTTATATGAGCTAAAGGGCAACCTAGTTCGAATTTGACTCGGCCGTTCTTTGTTTTTCCCGAAATGATTTAAGCCCTGAATGATGAATACCTACCACAGTTTCAATTAATTGATTCGCAACAGTCAATAAATGTTCTACGTAACGATGAATTTCTTCAACATCACCAGGACCATAGTGGTGGGGAGGATCTGTAGGTTCTGCGGTTTCAGTAGTTTCAGGGGCATCAGTACCTTTGAACTCAAAATCATCGTACTCGATAACTGGACTATTATACGTAAGACCTTCGGAATCAATGTAGTACGAGTTTACATTGACCTATAAAGTACCCAAAAATTAATGTCAAATATTTTCAAATTAGAATCGTTTGCAACTTACCGCAAATGCCATAAGACATAGTGCCAAAAAGCTAAACAAAGTTTTGAATTCCATTTTTCCAGAAGGTTAACGATTGCAAAAACAAATGTGAAACTATTGCCTACTCGTACAATGGCACTGCGTATTTATACCATCTAAAATGTGAAGAGCAATGTTGTTATAACTGATACGGGCGGGAATATTGTTTACTTCAATTAAACAAATTTTTGATATTCCAATTAAATATACACTTCTCAGAAGTGCTTCAAGTTTTCTAAGGCGTAATTTTGAGATAGTTTTATTACATAATAAGTTAGGGGCGTTGAGAGTGTGTCATTGAAAATTGTTTTGTGAAAATACTGAAAAACAAACTATTCACATGACTCATGTCGTTATGACGAACTGTTGGACATAGAGATTGGGTTTTTTTAATTTTTAAGGGAATTTCCAAACACACTATAGATTGTTTACATGAGAGCCTTTTTACCTGTCCAATAAACCCAATTTCCAGAGTGCAAGGATGCCAATTCTTATTTGCCTAGTGTGGATAAGAATAGGATCGCTGATGAGAAGGCTTTTGTTGATAGGTTTATAAGTAATCCAAGGATTTCATGAACAATCAATACTTTGTATTATAGGCCCAATTTCAAGTTTCTTAGGCAAAAAGTCTATTTTTAAAGTCATATATTTGAATAAAGTGGTAACGGGATTAGATTCTTGACACTGTGGACAACTTAATAAGAAACACATTTCAACCTGACAACGATTCATGATCAATACGTGGAAAGGTATGCTTAGTAAGATTGTGATTAAGAATTAAAAAATTTAGAAGCGGTAAAGAATTGTTGGCGTAGACATAAAAATCTTAATCTGGGGCTGGATTCTTGTTCTATGAAAATTTGAAATGAAAAATATTTTCTTTATAACTTTTTTCATTTGACAGTTTTCGCCTTTATAAAAGTTTTCATTTCACATGTTCATAGAAACAAAATTGAGCCTCTGTAATTGTAAAGTATTCAAAAATCGGACGCGATCGCTGTACTCTACTTCCAAATTATCAATTAATGATAGAGGCCACAATTACTATTGTATTGTATAACGAATGGAACAGGATTGTGTCATTCCGGCGATCCTTCAAAACACACCACCTGTCTTGATTACCATACTGAATGAAAGTCCACGTTACCGAAGAACTATAGACCGTGGGTTATATAGAAAAAAAATATAGATGATTCGGACCACACCCTTGTCACCTTTCAAGACACAGAAGTAGTGTTCAATGTAGTGAAATTCGAATCCATCTATTCGGCCCTAAATCTAATGAGTGTCCCCTCTATTCCACTTGAAACAGGATATGGGTGCAGTTCTTCCCAGTAATCCTGGGTGCTGCTTGCTGCGCCAGAACAACCCCCAGTGTGTCTCCAACATCGTCGTCAGAAGACGAGACGCTCCCGCAGTCTCCCCAAAACCAGCAAACGCAGCATTTAACACCATAAGTTGTAATTCAGCGGCCCGGAATTCCTGCAATTCAATTGCAATAAGGTTATCGAATCCAGGAAACAAAGCTTACTGCCACCTGTAGCTTGCAACTTTGCGATGGTTACAATGTTCTGAGGAAGGATCGCACAACAAGCGGTGGAGGAGGACTTGTCTTCTTAATATAGTAGTCTGTCCAGTACAGACCTATCTCGCTTGACTCTAGTGAACCATACATGGAATGTACGGAGGTAGCAGTAAAGAACGGTATGGTAAAGTATGTGCACATACCGCCTATGAATAGCTGTGTCCTGCCTTATATGCCCGATATTAGTTCGCTTTTAGGAGCAATAACAGTCTGGTGCTAGGGGACTTTAATGCTCTTCATGAGCTTTGGTATTCTATCCTGGGTAATGGCCAATCAAATTGATAGATCCACGTTTTGCACGGAACCATGGGAAAGCTCATTGGCAAGGATGAAGAGAATTTACCAATCACCGCTTCAGAGACCTCGGGTAGCTGAGAGAATGTTCATCATTGATGTTGTTGTAGCAGCATGATACCTACGTAGAATCATAGGTTTGATGCTGGGATGGTGGCCGCTGCCCGAAGCACTATGGTTTCGGGTCAATCCGGTACGAATGAACCCGCTGCCGTTGGATTGTTCCGCGACATCATCACAAAATCAGACCAAACACAACAGACTAGTAGGCGAACATAAACATTGGTACAGGATTAAGTAAATTGTGAGCAACGGTTAAATCACTCTCGAATCCGGGAAAGAAGGATGATAGAACAGCTGTTACTTTCAACAGCCTGAAAGTAACTGACCCAAAGAGTTGCGCGTGCTATTTTAGTCGGCAGTTTATAGAGTACCCCGAGATTGATAGGGTGAAGAGAAGTGTGCTACGCCTTATAGGAAAAGCCCTTCCAGCCGAGAAGGTATAACCACAATTTACAATGGGCGATATTGCAGAGATCAGCCTGAAGGCAAAATCATCCAATGCATTGGGACCGCACAGAATGTCAGTGGTAATGCTTAAACAACTGGATAAACACGGAGTTGAGTATTTAAAAAGGGTCCTCAACCTATCGTTAGTCACCCATATTATATCAGAAGTTCAAAAAGTTGGCAGGGTGGTCCCGCTACTGAAGCCAGGCAAGGAATGCCATTCATTCCATTTTTTTAAAAAAAGGTTCAGCACAAATCAATTTAATTTGTTTTTCTTTTTTGAAAAAATTCTATGAAATGAAAAAAAATCTCAAAAAAGTATTTCCTGTTGCAGGAATGAATGGCCTTTTGCCTGTTAATGACTAAAATAATTTTTATTCCATTTAAATTTTAAAAAAGGTCCCGCACAAACCACTTTTAATTTTTAGGATATATGAAATAAACTTGAAATAAACGATGATAAAATTAAGCGCTCGGCACATACGGTGCGTTGAGCATCGCGCTACAACAACCACATGAAAAATGTGTAAGTGATGCCAAGTTTTTTGAAAAACAACAACATGGCTGACGCATTAAACAATGTATCGGGGCAAATGACATAACCAAAATGACATAAAGCGTTCGGCACATACGGTGCGTTGAGCGTCGCGCTACAACAACCACATGAAAAACGTGTAAGTGATGCCAAGTTTTTTGAAAAACAACTAGATGGCTGACGCATTAAAGTTAAACATAATTTAACTGTTTTGGGACAACGCGTGTCCCAACGTGTCACTAAACGGACCGTATGTGCCGAGGGCTTTAGTGAGAAACAAACTGTTAAGTCCTCGGCACATACGGTCCGTTTAGTGACACGTTGGGACACGCGTTGTCCCAAAACAGTTAAATTATGTTTAACTTTAATGCGTCAGCCATCTAGTTGTTTTTCAAAAAACTTGGCATCACTTACACGTTTTTCATGTGGTTGTTGTAGCGCGACGCTCAACGCACCGTATGTGCCGAACGCTTTATGTCATTTTGGTTATGTCGTTTGCCCCCATACATTGTTTTCAGTGAAAATTGTCAAAAGTTCTGAAAAATAAAAACTTTAAAAGCTTTTTGTGCGGAAGCTTTTTTCGTCGAATAACCTTCTAAGGTAAACAGTCATCAAAATATCATACAGGGATTTGAGGTTGTAAAAAAGTTATAACCCTAGTCTACATAGCTGTCCTAAATCCATTGCCACACCATTCGATGGTGCACTAATACTGACCACTATCTACCCCAACATTTTGGGTGTAACGTTTAAGTCGTTCGTGCAAGCGACAGCTATTTGCGATAAGATCAGAAGTTGGAACAAGGTCCTCAAGTTGCTGGCCGGCAGCACTGACAAAGAAACCGCTACGCAGTGGAAGAATATTCAAACCTGTCAGAGTGCCAACCTGAGGATTGCAAGAGGCAACCAGTAAACTACCTTCATGAGGACGCGAAGATTTTACCGGTGCATCAACAGGATGTTGTCGATGCAGTACCTACTTGGGTGGTATCGCAATTAGCATCCTTGTCACGATTTAGAGGGATCTTCATGATTTAAAGAAAGGGGCCAAAGGTATAAACGAGAACCTCTAGGCCAACGAGCCTATCAAGCGGGTTTGGATAACATTTACAGTGATGCTGTCGCGCAGGCAGTTTAGAGTTAAAGTGTGAATGCTGGCAATACGGCAAACACAAGTGGTTCTATATCAGCTAAGATCTGGATGATTCAACAGCCTCAATTCATATCGGGCCCTAATTGATGCAACGATACCAAACACAAGCTCGGCAACCCCACTCACCCGTCTCCTGATTTTTTATGGACACAACCAGTCCAAGCTGCAGTCTGGAAGCAGAGGAACCAGAACCTGAAACAATATACGGTCGACCATATTTGCAGTGCTACAACAACAACAGTACGGATTTTGATCACCTTTTTTGTGGCTTCTGGTAGTGAACGGGATACTCAAGGAATTCGACAGATTAGGAACTTGGGTAGTTGCCTATGCAGATGACGCAGTAATGCTAATCAGTGGAAAAAAAGTCTGTCAGAACTTATTTAATGTGCACCATTAAAGCTCTCTCTCTCTCGGGACTTATCATAACGACGTTGGTGTGAATCTACCAAATACAGGGTTGGTGCTATTCATCAGGAAAAGAAATATTGCAGACTTCTTGTAGGCAATACTGGATGGTGTGCAACAAATTCTCTGTACGGAAGCCAATTACCTTGATGTGGGCCTTGACCATCGGTTAAGATGGTCGAGGAAAGCACGTAAAGGGACTTAATTGCACTTTATTTCCATAGATAAGTGTTTGGGTCTAAGGCCACATGTCATTGGTCTGTTCTATCTTGACCAAGAGCTGTCTCGTTTTGTGGCATGACCTAAGTAATACTTCAAACCTGCCCAACTGATACTAAGTCTGTCTGGTTACTTTCCCAGCAAGAATTGTCCAGCAAGAACTTTCTCAGAGAGTAAGGGGTTTTTATTCTCTTTTGCTAGAAAATTGTAAAAAGTAAACAGACACCTTCCCAGCAAAAAGCAGCAAGCAATCAGCTGACTTGCCAAAACAGAACAATTTGTCCGCCAACAAAGGAAGCAAACACGTTGTATTTTATTAAAAATAAAAAAGAAAATGATACAAAAAAGTATTTTTCCACTTTACAAATTTGTTCTCCATAAAACAATACAATTACCCCCATTTTTACAAGTCTTCTTTTGTTATATTTGGGATTTACCGAACAGATTTAGAGCGTTCCGCTTAACTTAAAGTTAAAAGTGTTGATTGAATTTCAAGAAGGAGCTTCTTGGCATTAACTTTCAATGTAAAAATTATATTTTTAATGCCTCCAAATTGGTTTATTTTGCGTTTTCAAATCCATCAGATAGTAAAAGAACACATATAATAATGGCCCTTAGACTATGTTATTTCCACAATAAAATTGTTTTTAATGTTCACAAACATAAAACAACTAAGGCGGCCATCAGACCATCTGCTTTTTCACATGTATGTTGTCACTTTGGGTATACTAATATACAGAACAGCTGATGTCATACATGTGAAAAAGCAGATGGTCTGATGGCGGCCTTAATTGTTTTCAGGAAGAAGAAGAGCTTGCAAGTGCTTGCTAGAAGAAATTTGTCCAGCAAGAATTTGCAAGCTCTCAGTGAAAGAACTGTCAAAATGTCTCTCTCGAATCGCTCTCTTTTGCTGGTTTTTTGTGTTAACAGACGACTTCCAGCAACAATTGGTACAAATTGTTACAAATTTTAGGGTAACCAGACACAGCTACTAATAAACGAGCCGCGGCAGTTCTCATTAGTGGAGAAGTAAAAGGCACACCTCCAGAAGCATTGAATAATGTACTTTATATCCAATATCTGGATAATATAGTTCATTATCAAGTAACCTCAGGCTATGAGACTCAGGGGGCTTAATATGTGGCGTTGTTCACGGCTTGGACATGCAAGTGTTCTACAGCGGATAGTCAGTCAGAATGAGCTAAGTGACATGGAGGTTGAAACTCCTGGGGCTGTAATCGTTGATAGGAGTGAGTGGACGAAGGCAGGCAACTTCCTAATAGCATATATGTATGTTTTCACTGATGGGTCGAAGATGGAAGAAGACATGATGTATTGTGAACAATTGAATTTCTGACGCTCGTATTAACATAACGACAATTGTTTTCCAGGCAGGAGTCTTTGCAGTGCTGAAAGCCTTAAGGCCAGTATTGATGTATTGATTGTCAAAAACCTAAAACTTGCCTGTGTGACGTAGGCGTCTAGACAACTGCAAAAATAGTTGTAAAATTATGAATGAAAATCAACGTTTCCTTTTCGTTCTCCGTTCACATTTTTTGTTTTTGTAAATATTCTTTTGTTTGAGCACATTTGAATTATCATCTCACTTCTTTTTCACTAAAATGTCAAAAATTTGTTAAACCGACTGTCTGTGAAAAAATCATGGACAGCTGGAAGACAGCCGACAAATGTATGTATGTGTTAGTAATTTAGAGTTGTATTTGAAGACAAACTGTCTGGTGTAAACGCCTAGTTATCTGACCATCGGATGCATTTTGTATCTCAATAAGCTCTAGGCATATAACACGGTCGATTTTGATAGGATGGTACTCGATGCAAGGTATTGAAGTTAATCAGTCTCAGGACGTGCAATTGCGTTGCTTCTTTCACTTCGCTAATCAGAGATCAGAATTATTGAAGGAGTAATTACTGGTCATTGCAGCATTAAATCTATGACAAGTTAATAAGTCTGTCTGGTTACTTTCCCAGCAAGAATTGTCCAGCAAGAACTTTCTCAGAGAGTAAGGGGTTTTTATTCTCTTTTGCTAGAAAAGTGTAAAAAGTAAACAGACACCTTCCCAGCAAAAACCAGCAAGCAATCAGCTGACTTGCCAAAACAGAACAATTTGTCCGCCAACAAAGGAAGCAAACACGTTGTATTTTATTAAAAATAAAAAAGAAAATGAAACAAAAAAAGTATTTTTCCACTTTACAAATTTTTTCTCCATAAAACAATACAATTAGACTATGTTATTTCCACAATAAAATTGTTTTTAATGTTCACAAACATAAATCAACAAAAAACTAAAAACGGCTGATTGATTGTTTTCAGGAAGAAGAAGAGCTTGCAAGTGCTTGCTAGAAGAAATTTGTCCAGCAAGAATTTGCAAGCTCTCAGTGAAAGAACTGTCAAAATGTCTCTCTCGAATCGCTCTCTTTTGCTGGTTTTTTGTGTTAACAGACGACTTCCAGCAACAATTGGTACAAATTGTTACAAATTTTAGGGTAACCAGACACAGCTAATGTGAGGGAAAAAACACTGAGTACTACAGGCTATGTGAGAATTCAGAAGAGAGTGAAACAATCGAGGACCTTCTCTGTCGGTGGCCTAGGCTGACAAGACTGTTTGATATCCATTAGATTGTATCTGTTTCTTATTTCTCTTCCATGGATCCTGCTGCCCTGTTAACGTATTTCAGGATCCTTAGGTGGTAACGGGGCGGATCATCCTAGATCACATATGGCATATAAGTTTTTTTTCTCTTTTAGCATGGTATAAGTAAAGAGGTAGATTTAAATGAAAAAAATCTATAGAACCCTTGTTTTTCTTGAATTCCTAAAACTTCAAAATAAAAGCAACAAGTGGGTTTGTTTAAAATGCATTTTTTGAGCATTTAAAAAAAACGCGAAAAATGAATGAAGAGTTAAGTTTTCTCCACATAATCGAGTTGTGACCATGTCTTTTAGAATATTTATGCATACTTATTCCCATGGTACAATGAAGTAGAGATAGGCCAGGTATGAAAATCACTGAGAAATGCCTCCCTGCAGCCATGGCTTAAAACGTCAAATGGCATGGTAAAATAATAATGGTAGATGTACCTGCATAGCTATCCCGTATTACAAAAACATATGGAACTTAGAGCTTCACTTTTTATATGTTAAAAGTGCCATATAGTGTAAAAGCATTTCTTTAGCTATGCTCCATAATATTCTTGTTGGAAAAGTGTTCAAAAAATAGCAAAAGTTCTTCCCAAACTTATGACAATGAAAAAATGTCATTCACTTATTTTCTACTTGACAAGTTTGGCTAATCTGACATCGTGATTGCTGGCATCTGATTTGCTGATAAATGTCAGCAGATATTTACAAAAAATTTAATTTTTACATTCCCGTACTTTTGGAACAAATATAAATTAATATTAATATTTGAAAAATTGTTCATTCGTAAGTTTTACTAGAAAATCAACAATTTTATTTTGCCACGCGAATGCACATTATTTGTCCTTGTTGTCAATTTTAAGATATAGTGTTACAGCAGAAGTGTTTTGTTGGAACAATTCAGCGATACATCTACCTTTATGATTGCATAATGTCAAAAACAGTACAAAATGTCAACCCTGTTTTTGACAGATTAGGCCATGAAAAGAAAAAAATTTTAATCAGCTGTTAGCTGTGGCCTACCTTTACTTTATTCTACCATGCTTATTCCCTTCCAATCTGTGTAGAATAGAAGATTGTAAGATAAAAGCTTGTGGTCTAAAAGCTTTCTTTGACTTCATATGCCGATGGATTCGAAAATATCATTAACAATGCAATCGAAAAAACGATATAAGAGTCCAAAGCAAAGGAAAGGAAAAATGTGGCGTGTTCGTCAATTTTGATACCTCAGAACCATACGTTTCTACAACGGTAGTTTTAAGCGAAACGGTCTGGACTGGAGACTCTCGATCTGTTATCAGAGGTTCGCTTTCCCGGTTTTTCGGATTTTGATTGTGTCCTGCCTACAACAAGTCACGATCAAACACGAACTATAGGGGATGAACAGCTGATAGATAGATTAACTAGCGTCTAAAGACTTCAATAGGCGATTAACAGCTTTCAGCCTTACAAATCACCGGAACCTGATGGTATAATACCGGCAATGCTTCAGAATGCGGAGATTTTTAAGGCCTGCTTGCGTTTCTCGTCTAAAGAAAGATGATACTCATATGGTAGTGCTGATAGGTGGCAAAATTTTACCAACCCTATCTAACATTTTTCAAAATGCAACTGGCAAGTTGGGCTCATAACAATGGTCTTGGAGTTGACACAGCGAAGATGGAATTTCTATTATTCACAAGAAAACACAAAATAACCGATTACAGTCTCTAGTTTTCGGCGGTGTTGCAATCGTAGCCAACCGTTTAACATAGAAAACGGAGCGGACGAAGAAAGGATTTATTGCACTCTACTCCTACAAGAACTTAATTGGGAAAAGTTGGGGACTGAGAACACAAGTCGTACACTGGCTGTATATAACCGTTGTCCTACCCATCTTAACCTACGGTGGACTTGTTTGATGACAAGCACTGGAGAACAAAGCGTTAGGTTAGTTTAAGTTATAGGATGCGCAGCTGCTGTAAAAAGGCAGCCACTCCACTCGGAGACCTTGTGGTCCATTGTGATCATCCTGTTTGTTGAGTTCGGATATTGTTGATCTTGATATTGTTGATATTGTCTGTTGTTTGGTGGTTCTGCATGTGGTTCTGTGTGTGATGATGACCGTTAATGTGTGGTGATGTGATGATGTGTGATGATTTTTTGCTGGTGTATATGTGATGGTGGTTGTGTAAGTGTGGTGTGATGATGGATATTGCATCTATGGATTTGATTGTTGTGATGTGATGGCGTGTGGTTGTCTGCTCGACTGGATACCAGTTTGTTGTTGCTGGATAGGGGAGGAAGAGGTAGGAGAGGAAGAGACGGGTCGGGGGGGTATAGGAGAAGGATGAGGGAAGATAAAAGAAAGAAAAACAAGAGAGGTGTATTAGTTATTAAATAGACTAACATGCAGTTAAGTTTGTCTGCCCCATAGCCATTTAAGACCTCTACAGTATGCAAGCAGGACTGATGGGTCGAAAGAAGAGAGGTAGGAGAGCGATTCAATCATGTATGTGCCGAAGAGTCTGTATCTCCTGGCCGACAGTCTGGGGCACTGGCACAGTAAATGATCAATCGTCTCCGTCTCCTCTGCATCTTCACACAGCCTGCAATAATCACTGCTGCTAGTCTCCCATCTGCACGTCATTGATCTGATGTTGCAGTGGCCAGTAATGACCCCCACAACAACCCTGATCTCTGACTTGCATAGTGAGAGGAGGGAATCAGTTCTACGTGCCGAGATCTCCGGCCAGATTGACTTAGCCACCCGACAACCAGGAGCGTCTAGCCAAGTTCTTTTGGTTTTCTCAACGTGGAACCTTGTGAGTTTGTCAATGAAGTGACAAAGCGGGGGTCGCACTCCAACTTCCAGTTGTATATCGGTTGATTGCGAGCCTCGCCTTGCCAATTCATCCACAATCTCATTTCCCACTACACCGCAGTGACCAGGTACCCAACAAAGTCTTACTGGCACTCTGCAGGCTTTCAGAGCAGTTCTACAGTCTCGAACGATCCTAGATTTAATAGTGAAAGATCCTAGAGCTTTTAGCGCAGCCTGGCTATCTACATATATAGTAACCGCCCTGTCTGCTAGGTCTGTCCCCCCCACTAGTGCCTCTAAGGCCTTCAATACTGCAAAAACTTCTGCCTGGAAAACACTACAGTTGTCGTTAAGTTTGTACGAGTACCTGAAGTTCAGTTCGTCTGAGTACACTCCAGCACCCGTGCCTTCTTCCATCTTAGACCCGTCAGTGAAGATGGATAGGCTATCGGGTATTGGTCTGCACTGAACCCATGCGTCCCTATTGGGAATTAAGACGTCAGGTATATTGAAGTCAAGAGACGGTGAGATATAATCCGTCTCTCCCCCTCTGTCACCAATCTCTACCTGACTAATGAGCCGCCGCAGAACAGATGCATGGCAGCCATTGAGCAACGCCACATGTCAAGTTCCCTAAGCCTCAAAGCACACCTGGAGGCCTGATGCTGAGCCAAAATGTCCAAAGGTTGAACATTTAAAACAGCATTCAGCGCCATTTGAGGAGTGCTTTTAATAGCTCCAGTAATGAGAATTGACGCGGCACGTTGCACATTGGTTAGCTTTGAAAGATTTGTTTTTATACTAAGTGAGTGCCACCACACAAGACAACCATAGGTTAGAATGGGGCAAACCACAGTATTATACAACCAGTGTATAATGTGTGGTTTTAAGCCCCAGCTCCTTCCTATGGTGTTCTTACAGGAATATAGTGCAATTAAACCTCTTTTAGCTCTCTCCTCGGTGTTCCTTTTCCATAGGAGCCTATGGTTCAGTACCACTCCAAGGTACTTAGCTTCAGTGGAGAGGTTTAATTGCACCCCATCCAGAGTTGGTGGAACAAACTCAGCAGTATTCCTCTTTCTGGTGAATAGTACCAACTCTGTCTTCGCCGGATTCACACCAAGTCCATTTTGGTGGGCCCAGCGTGAGAGCTTTACTAAGGCACCTTGCATAAGGTCGGGCAGCGTTGATAGAAATTTCCCGCTGATTAGAATAACTACATCATCAGCGTAGGCGACTACTTTGGTTTTTAACCTGTCAAATTCTAAAAGTATCCCGTTCAGTACCAGAAGCCACAACAGGGGTGATAGGACTCCTCCCTGTGGTGTGCCCCTGGTGACCGACTTCTTAATTGAACTCTCTCCTAAATTTGAATTGATAATTCTACTCTCGAGCATTCTATCTATCCAATTGATTAGAATTGAGGGGACACCTAGTGATTCTAGAGCAGAGTGGATAGACTCAAGTTTCACGTTGTTAAACGCACCTTCTATGTCCAAGAAAGCAGCTAAAGTGAAGCTCGAGTCATCCATGTTCTTCTCTATATATCCCACGACCTCGTGTAACGCTGTGTCTGTAGATTTCCCTTTTACGTAGGCATGTTGTGAATTGCTTACAAGGTCATTATTTATATAAGATCTAATTTCCAAATCTAGTAGCCTTTCCAAAGTTTTAAGTAGAAAGGAGGAAAGACTTATCGGCCTATAGTCCTTTGGTAAGGTGTGACTAGGTTTCCCAGCTTTGGGGATGTAGATCACCGTCACCTCTTTCCATATCGCCGGTATGTGCGACAGCAGAATGCAAGCCCTAAAAATCTTCCTTAATATAGATTTCAACACTCGAGGCGCGTTATGAAGCATCGCAGGGATGATACCGTCAGGTCCAGGGGATTTATAGGGTTGAAAAGTACTGATCGCCCAAGAGCTTCTGGGATTACTTATTGCACCATCAACAAGATCACACTCTGCTGTGTTGAAGCTTCTGCTCGCATCTTCACTAGGTCGACACGTGCTTGCATCTTGACAGCCAGGAAAGTGTGTACTTGCCAACAGGTTTAGAGTCTCAAGAGCTGAGTTAGTCCAGGTGCCCTCGTTTCGCTTAATGCTTCCAATGGTTTTCGGGTCCTTTGAGATCACCTTGCGAAATCTTGCTGCTGCATTAACTCCCTCTATGGACTCACAAATCTAACCCAAGAGTCTCTCTTAGCTTTCCTAACCTCGCTTTTGTACTTATTGAAAGATGCTCTATAGAGATCCCAATCAGTACTGAGTTTGGTCCTACTAGCTTTGTTATATGCCTTTCTACTGGTTTTCCTCAGATCGTGTAAATCTTTGTTCCACCAGACGGGCTGAGCTTTCCTACCAGGATACGTTAGTGGGCAGGACATCTCATAGCAATCCCTCAGAATCTTTGTGAGATTTTCCACCTGATTGTCAATTTCCCCTACTGTGCGAGGTTCTGGAGCTTCACACAGCCTGGAAGTTGTAAGGGAATGGAAAAAGTCCCAGTTTGTTCTTCTCGGATTTCTATGAGGCGGTTGCCGCTTACTTCTATAAGAGACATGAAAGTGTATCGCTCTGTGGTCCGAAAAGGAGCACTCCTCCGATACTCTCCAGTCAGTTATAGAAATATCTTCCATATTTGTAAGGGTTAGATCTATCACCTCCTCCCTTACCCTATTATGGAAAGTGGCGGTATTTCCCCTATTACATACTCGAAGATTATTAGTTAAAATAAAATCGAATACGGACTCACCCCTTGAGTTTGTATCGCTGCTACCCCAGTGGAAGTGATGAGCATTTGCATCACAGCCCACTATCAAGTTTGCATTACTCATCGTCTCCTCCACTAGCTTCCGCAACAGGTGGGTTGGGTTCCTCGTACGGCATGTAGACTGAGGCCAGCACCAAGGCTCTTCCAGAGCCTACTTCTAACCTCACTGCAGTCGTGTCACCATCACTATAATTATAGAGTTGAATAAGGTTTAAACTTTTCTTGGCTACAATACAGCTTCTTACCTTCTCGCCATTAGATGCAGAGAACATAGAGTAGCGCCCATCGTTTAGTCCAGAAACCCTATTCTTATGAAGATAGGGCTCCTGGACTAAAGCGATGTCTACTTCGGTTTTTGTGAGGGAGAGGAGAAGTTCAGCAGCCGCAGCCCTGCAGTGGTGCAGATTGATCTGCACAACGCGGAGCTCTTGCTGCTGAGCTTCTCTACTGTGGCTTCGAGACTCGGAACCGAAGCCAACCAGAGCCGAAGTACAGCTCCCCCTCACAATCCCTAATCCCGATGACCTTGACACCTCTGATATAAGTTGCCTTGCCAAAGCCCGTCATACTTGCGTCCGCCTCGTCAGAGGTTATGGCCTTCCTCAGTAGACGTTCAACCAGCAACCAATGATCATCACTGATCCAACCTTCCGGATCAGACCTATCAATGATTGCTATTTGAACATCCCTTGAGGCCAGCTTCCTCCGGGTCCTCGCTGGTTTTGATGTCCCACCAGCAGATGACTGCAGGGGAGCCGGACTGGAGCTTCCTTTGCAGGACCTCTCCTGTTCAACCCCAGTTGCCGTCTGCTGGGCGGCCACCTTAGCAAGAGTGGGAGGATGGTTGGTCTGATGTCGGTCCAGCATCCTCTTGGCTGTTGGCTGTGGATCCTCCGAAGACCTGACCCGCTTTACGCATGACTGCTGCGGAGAGGTTTTTGGTCTACCACTGGCCTGCCTAGAGGTTGAAGGGCCGTCCGTCACTCCAGCCATTCTACCAGTTGCGCCACCGGCGATCCTCACTCCTCCATCACTTAAGGAGCAGGGCTTCTTGGGATCCTTCGACGCCTCAGTTGCCTGTTTACCAGGCCTCTGCATCGTCGAGGTTCGCAAGAGGTCGCTGCTTCTATATACCCCGACAGAAGAGGGGGCAGTCACCGACGAGGTAGATGCATTCGGAGTCGCCTTGAGCATCTGCGTTGTCCCTGACTGTCCCTTTTTCTGTTCCGACGGCAAGACGGTTGGTGCCTTTGAGGACATCAGCCGTCTTGCTGTTTCCAGGGTCGAGGGCATCCTTCTGCCCGTCTCCGCCGCTGACACCATCGGTGTCTGCAAGGAGTCCGAACAGCCTGATACTCCCGGTTTGGGTAGGTTACCCGGAACGACTGCACCCTTGACAGCCGTTGGGCTGGAGGGGTCAGCCGTTCCAGGAGTTGGAATTTGATTAACCGGAACGTGGATCTTCTCCATATGAGGGTACTTACGCTCAAGTCTCCTCATAACGCGAAGCCTCACTCCGATTAATCGAAATTCGTCCTGACTTATGTCAGTGGCTTCCTTGCCAAAAAATTTGTTGCAGTACTTAGCGGCTCTTTTGTATTCATGCCGATCCTTCTTCTCCTTGGCCTTCTCGCTCTTGTTGGTAGAGGTCGTGTTAGAGGGGGTCGCTTCCTCCATCACGGCTTCTTCCTCCATGGCGTCCTGCCTCGGAAGAAAAGGCTTATCGGTACCGACCGATGTAACATCCCGTAGAGGAGTTGGACCTGCTGTGGTAAGGTTCGAGGTCCCTCCTTGGGCCGAGGAAGGCGCTACCTGGGATGTCCGAGATGGAATCACAGTAACGTCCATCTCTTCATCCGACATGAGGGAGTCGTCTTCCCAGTTCCAAGGGGGGGGGGGCTCTCCTGGCTCAATCTGCAGGTCTCTCTCTGCTCTATGACATCAAGCAATTCCCTGCTTTGGTTCAGAATGTCTTGACTTACTCTGTCCATCGTCAAGGTCGTCGGGGTCACGTCCCCACCCAGGGATTCTTGAGGTCCTAGATTCGCATTTGGTAGTGCGGCATTGTCCGTGGTCATAGCTGGGGTCGATAACGAGGGGAGATTGGTTTGGGTTGTTTTGGGTTTATTTAGTTCGGATTCATTCATAGGGGAACGTTTTACTGGGGGATTTGAGGACAGGTCATGGCATAGCCCTCCATTACCATGACTAGGGCGCTGGTTACTCGCTGAGGTGCCCAGGTAACACGCGAGGCTCCGTTCGAATACAGTTGGAACCCTAACTGCAAACCTTGAGAACACAGATGGGCACGAGGTCGCTTAACACCCCGGTGTTAGGGGATCCCTTTTGAGGCAAGAGATCAGAAACCTGGAATAACCTTTGGTCGTTCACAACTTCCTATTTCGCAGGCAGTACGCTTCAGGTATATAAAACTATATACCTAAGGCATATTGCTCGGAAGAGGAAATTTGCGAACTTAAGCCCCTACATCGCTTCAAGATTGTTATTCCCGGTAAGGGGAACAAAGCGTTACTGTCCAAACTATCAAGTGTACAAAGGACTGTGTCAAAACTGATTACCGACTCAATTAAAAGCACTCCTTAATGGTGAACTACATTCCAAATTCCAACCTTGGGACATCCTAATCCAGTTTCAAGCTGGGTGGACGGCTTTTAGGCTCCTTGAGTCAGCATCGTGGTGAATTTCACACCTTGGACATGCGAAAGTCTTACTATTAAGCGATAGTATTTGTTTGCACCCAAACATATAATTTGTTTGCATCCAAAAATATAATCTATTTGCAACCAAACATATATTTGTTTGCAGGACCCAAACATATGTTATGTTTGGGACTGCTTGAAAACAAATATATGTTTCCTGCAAAATATGTTTGGGACATATGTTAGGGCGTCGCGTTGAGCGTTGCGTTACAACAACCACATGAAAACTTGAAGAGCAAACTTGACATAACTTACACATTTTTCATGTGGTTGTTGTTTTCAACGCGCAACGAGTCACACAACTGACCGTATGTATTTGGCCTATTAGAGAGGCCTGTGTGTATAAAAGAGTTCAGTAATGATGACTGTTACTTACTGACTGACTGATAACACTGTGCTACACGAAAAATTTGTAGGTGTTCTGATGCTTAAATTCGGTTTTGTGGAAGTCCATGGAAGACGAAAATACTTTAGGTTTCTTTGGGTCACTTCGTTTTTT
This sequence comes from Musca autumnalis, assembly GCF_047663935.1. Classification (NCBI taxonomy): domain Eukaryota; kingdom Metazoa; phylum Arthropoda; class Insecta; order Diptera; family Muscidae; genus Musca; species Musca autumnalis. The sequence continues at coordinate 140,577,876 of NW_027411866.1, forward strand.
GATTTTATAATGGAAAATGTAGTAACAACGGGATTTCTTGGATTTTCAACCTTAAACGGGCATATCGTATTTTTTCCACAACGGATTTCTACAGCCTATTATTTCATTGAAAGGGGGTGAGGGTCACTCTTGATCCGAAGGTGTCATATAAGGCTGGGTTTTTGGAAATTCGAACTAGAAGGGTACGAAAAGTCCTAAAAGGTACTAAGTATGGTACCATTTGTATTTGGCGAACCGCTGGAGTTAGAATTCTGAAATTTGGAATGAGGGCCACATTTGGAATATAAGATAAACGTACCGAACGGTTTTCAAAAATTCGAACTACAAGTGTACGAAATTTGCAATGAGAATCAAGGTTGAGAAATTGGGTTGATACAAGGAGATGGCTTTGGAAATGTGTACTCAATTGTACGACAAGTACTGAATGTGTACGAACAGTACTAAATGGAACTAAATTTAGTATAATTTGATTTTGGGTGAACGGAATTGAGATTACTGGTGGAGTGTAGGATTGAATTAGTTTTGGAAATTCGTACTTATATGTACGAAAAGTACTAAATGGTACTAAATTTAGTACAATGGCAATTTGATGAACTGATAGAACTGGAATCCTGAAATTCTTAATTGGGATTACTGTTGAAGTTTAGGATTGAGGTAGTTTTGGAAATTCGTACTTATGTGTACGAATAGTACTGAATGGTACAAAATTAAGTACAATTTGGATTTGGGTGAACTGATAGAGCTGGAATCCTCAAATTGGGAATTGAGATTACTGGTGGATTGTAGGATTGAAGTAGATTTGGAAATTAGTACTTATGTGTACGAAAAGTGCTAAATTGTACTAAATTTTGTACAATGGGGATTTGGGGGAACGGATTGAGCTGGAATCCGGAAATTTGGAATTGACATTAATGTTGGAGTGTTGGTTTGAGGTAGTTTTGAAATCCGTACTTACGGGTACGAAAAGTACTAAATTTGGTACAATTTGGATTTGGGAGAACCGAGCGCTTGGGTACTGAAATTTTAAATTAAGATTACTGTTGAAGTGTTGGACTGAGGTAGTTTTAGAAATGTGTACTTATGGGTACGAATAGTAAAGAGGTACTAAGTTTGGTACAATTTGGATTTGAGCTAGAATACTGAAATTTGGTAAGACTACTGATGGAATGTAGGATTGAGACATGGAGGTAGTTTTTGAAATTCGTACTTATGGGTACGAAATGTACCAAATGGTACTAAATGATACAATTTGAATTTGTGGGCATGTATTGGAATACTATTATTTGGATTTAAGGTTACTGCTGAAGCGAAGGAATGATGTATTTTTGAAAAATCGTATTTATGGTACTAAGTTTGGTACAATCCTGAGATTTGGAATTATTACTATTGTTATTATTGGGTATTAATGTCAGTGTAGTGTTGAGATATGTGGTTGTCGATATACGTAGCATGTTCATTAGGGTTATGACTTTTTTACAACCTCATATCCCTGTATCATAGCGTGATGAGTTTTGACATAAGATTACATAAAATCATATTTATAAGGTGATTCTTTGAAAAAACCTCACGCACAAAATGATTTTAAAATTTGAATTTATCAAAATTATGGACAATTTTTTGAAGTCACTGTAAGCAGATATACAATTGAAAATAAACTTTAGAGTCACATAAGATAATTAAACTGACATAACATTTATTTCTCACTAATTTTCTTCAATTCTGAGAATCGTAAAAATGTCGTAAACCCTTTTATTAAAAGATATAATTTTTAACAAAAAACAAAAAATTTTTTTAAAGTGGTTTGTGCATGACCTTTTTCAATATTTGAATGAAATAAACATTATTATAGTTATTAGTAGGCTTATATTTATTCATTCGTGCAACAAAAAATAATTTTTGAAAAAAAAAAATTTTTTTTCATTTCATACATTTTTTCAAAAAATTATATTTTTAAAATCGATTTGTTCGTGAACTTTTTTATATTTCAATGTAATAAACGATAGCGTGGTGATTATTAGGCAAAAGTTCATTCATCCCTGCTACAGGAAATCATTTTGGAGAAAAAATGTCAAAAAGTCATAACCCTAATGTTCATACGAAAATTACTAAATGACACTTAATTTGTTATCAGGGTGAGTGTTGGTGTGTAGCGTTGGTAAATGGAGGTGATTTAAGAAATACATACATACCATAAATATACGAAAAGTACTAAAACGTTCTAAATTTGGCATTGGCTGTAGGAACAGAGATGGAATTCTAAAATTTGTTGTTAGAGTCAAGGTTTGTGTGTGGCGTTAAGAAATGGAGATGACTTTGGTAAAGTACTAAATGGTACAGAATTTGGTACAATTTGTTTTTGTGTAAAGGAATTGTAAAATATTTGGCGAAGGTTTTCGAAATTCGTACTTATTTATTTATATTTAAAGTACTATAATTGGTTTTGGAGGAACAGGAAGATCTGGAAACGAGAATCACTGTTGCTATTTTGGGTTGATATAAGGAGGTAATTTTTTGAAGCTTATACCCAGTATACGAAAAGTACTAAATTTGGTACCAAAATGGTATATTCGATAACATAAAGAGCTAATAAAGGCCTGCGTACATAAGCTGCCTTGCCTGCTTACCTTGCTTACTTCTGATAAAAGAATAAAAAAGAAAAGGGCAACCCATGTCGAAATTTCCTCGGCCTTCTTTATTCCTTTATTTTTATTATGCCAAAAATGAAGCAGGAAAGCAAGGCAATCAGGCAGAGCAGCTTAAAGGCCTGCGTACATAAGCTGCGTTGCCTGCTTACCTTGCTTACTTCTGATAAAAGAATAAAAAAGAAAAGGGCAACCCAGTTCGAAACTTCCTCGGCCTTCTTTATTCTTTTATTTTTATTATGTCAAAAATGAAGCAGGAAAGCAAGGTAATCAGGCAAAGCAGCTTATGTACCCAGGCCTTAAGGCCGAGGAAATTTCGAACTGGGTTGCCCTTTTCTTTTTTATTCTTTTTCTGTAAAATATTACTACTTGCAGTGGTTTTCCCGTTTAGTGCTACAAATGCGTTCCCGTACTCCGAAATCCAGCAAGACTCGAACTTTTCTATAAACAGAAATAGCGCTGAATAACAAACACCCTCCTCTCCTGTTTTCTGCTATACAAATTTGGCATAGTAAAAACTAGAAGCATGTTTATTGGCATCTGAATATGATAGCTGATACATTGATTTTGACATTTCTGCTGGAGTTTTTGCAATTTCCGTCAATTTTTCATTCCCGTAGTTTTCAGGAAATTTTTATGGGAAAGAAATTTTTGACAATTCGCTCGTTTTTCTAACATTACCATTAAAAAGTACGACAACAAAATGAAAAATATACTTGTAACAAATTAATTTAATATTTTTTTTCACATTGTTTACACATTTTGATACTAAATTTGTTTATTGCAGCAATTGACCATCTACCTTGTTTATTGTGATACGTGAAAAGTGTTGCAACTTTTGGTACCTTTTTAGGCAAAAACAGGGTTGTATATCATGAGTACTGTGATTTCGATGTTGATTTCGCTGAAATCACGAAATGAGATGATTTCATTTTTGTATGCGAAATCATTTCCGCGCGAAATCATGAAACGCTTCGAAATCACGAAACGACGCCGAATGTAAACCAAGCATAAAGCGCTCGGCACATACGATGCGTTGAGCGTCGCGGTACAACAACCACATGAAAAAAGTGTAAGTGATGCCAAGTTTTTTTGAAAAACAACAATGTGGCTGACGCATTAAAGTTAAACATAATTTAACTGTTTTGGGACATCGCTTGTCCCAACGTGTCACTAAACGGACCGTATGTGCCGAGGGCTTAAGTGTTCATATTCACTTCAATGCCGTTCGTGGTTCGGCCGAACTTAACGCCGTTCTTACTTGTTAGTTGTTAATAAAGCACATTATTCAGATAACACGAACAGCTTTAAATCGATCCCGTTTAACTATTTTTAATGCAAAATTAATTTTCTTTATTCACATAATCTTTACAAATCAGTTATTGATATTATGCTTTCTTAGGTTCTTCATGATGTTCTGGAACATGATTATCTTTCTTTGGTTCTTCTTAATGATGATCTGGAACGTGATTATCTTTTTTCGGTTCCTCTTCATGATGTTCTGGAACGCGTTTATCTTCGTCAGATTTTTTAGGGTGTTCGGGAACTTCTTTGTCTTCCTCCGATTCTTTGTGATTATCATGGCCATCTTCCTGTGGACCTTCGTGGTTGTCGTTGTGGTGTTCATGATCATCGTTATCTTCCTCTGGTTTGTCATGATTGTTGAATTGTTCAGGAATATGATTATCTTCTTCTGAATCATGATGATGATCGGGCAACAAACCCTGTGAATAGTCGGGGTGTGGAAAATGAGGATGAGGTTTAAAAGAAGATCCTTGGTGGAATGTTTCTAGCTGTTGGGATAGAAGGGTAAAAATTGGTGTCAATACAAAGAATTAAGGTTGAGGCGTGTAAGATGCATTGCATTTTTGTTTAAGTCCTTTTCGGTAAAGGAATAAAGGCCTGGGTACATAAGCTGCCTCGCCTGGTTGCCTTGCTTTCCTGCTTCATTTTTGACATAACAAAAATAAAAGAATAAAGAAGAAAAGGGCAATCTAGTTCGAAACTGGTTCGGCCTTCTTTATCCTTTTATTTTATGTTATGTCAGAAATGAAGCAGGAAAGCAAGGCAACCAGGCGAGGCAGCTTATGTAGCCAGGCCTTAATGGATTATCATAACCAAATTTTAATAAGTCGCAGTTGCTCTTTATTTTCTCACCGAAAATGGCTTAACCAATAATCTCAGGTTTTTTTATATCCAGTACAAGATAAATTTTATTCGCGAGTGTAGTTACAACAACATCTGTGTTTAGTTGCAATACCTCTATATTTTTTGCAACTTGAATAAATATCTAAAGTACTTACCACAGTTTCAATTAATTGATTCGCAACAGTCAATAAATGCTCTACGTAACGATGAATTTCTTCAACATCACCAGGACCATGGTGGTGAGGTGCATCTGTAGGTGGTTCATCAGTTTCTGCTGTCTCAGCAGTTTCAGGAGCATCAGTACCTTTGAACTCAAAACTGTCAGGATTGAAATCAACTGGACCTTCGGCATCAATGTAATACGAGTTAACATTGACCTAAAGAGTAAACAAAATTAATAGCAAATAATTCCAATATAAGTAGTCGTATTCTAATTTACCGCAAATGCCATAAGGCATACTGCCAAAACCCCGAACAAAGTGTAGAATTTCATTATTACGGAAGTTTAACGATTGCGAATATAAATGTTAAAGTATTGCCTATTCATACAATGCACTGGGTATTTATAACATCTCATACGTGAGGAGCAATGTTGTAATAACTGATATGAAGCTCAAATTTGTTTACTTCAATTAAACATTTCTCGACATTTTAATTAAATACTTACTTCTCAGAAGTGCATCAAGTTGCCTGGGGTGTAATTTTGAGATATTTTTATTACGTGAAAAGAAAGGGGCGTCGAAAATAGAAAACTATTTTATGAAAATACTACAAAAAATATTCAGATGACTCATATGTTTTTCTGCATGACGAAATATCGGAGCTAGGACTAGGAATTTATTTTAGGGACATTCAGAGTTTAAAAAAAAAAAACAGAAAAAATATAATCATCGACAACCCCCTGCAAAAGTTTTAACGACCACGATATGCGTATCTCGTCACGGAATAACTGTACATAGAAGGTGCCGTTTTCATTTAAAACGTTTCTTAAAGACCACAGTCGCTTACCTACCTAAAAAAACAATGACTGAATAACTGTTATGTTACCGAAAATGAGCTATTTCTTTCTACAGAAATGGCGTATGTATTTTCAAAAATTGGAACACAACAAGCCCGAACCTTCTAACCCTGCGCTTACAAATGACAGGACAGTTGACTTCATGTATTGATTGTCAAAATCCCACAACTTGACTGTGTGACGTAGGCGTCCAGATAACTGCGAAAACAGTTGTAAAATTATGAATGAAATTCACTGATTTCTTTTTGTTTTCCGTTCACATATTTTGTTTTGTACATATTCTTTTGTTTACAGCACATATGAATTTTCATCTCACTTCTTTTTCTCAAAAATCTCAAAAATTTGTTAACTCGGCTGTCTGTGAAAAACTGATGGACAGCTGAGAGACAAACGACAAATGTATGCATGTGTTAGTAAATCAGAGTTGTATTTGAAGACAAACTGTCTGGTGTAAACGCCTAGTAATACACTCCACGTCAGTAGAATAGAACACCTAAATTTTTGTTAATGTTAACTTATGGCCTGTTCCCGTACTTTATAAAGTGGTAAAAGTTGTAAACGATGTTCATATACATTTTGTGTACGGGAATGCAAAACGTGTAAAAGTGGTAAAAATTGTAAAAACTTTTTAGTTCTGGAACAGACCTTTATTTATCCCAATCCGAATGAATCTACGTTTTTAATCTTGTAGGGATTTAAAGTCTATGATGTTCCGTATTAAATACAGAAAAATTATCTTTCTAGCTCATCGCGAAATGATTTTCTGATCATTTTTCCGATAGTACTATGAACAAGTACTAAAAGCGTTAACACGGCGTTTATATTATAGACTTTTGCAGGGTTAACCTTCTTTATGAGGATTTATTTGAAATATAAGCAATGGAATTGAAATTTAAAACCCAGTCGGTTTGTTAAATCCGGTTATATATAAACGTACTATAAGTTAGGTCGTGCCGAACTTTTTATACCCTCCACCACAAATTTCAGCCATTTCGGTGGATTAATGTGGCCACAACCCTCAAAATACCGAAAATCGGAAGGTAACGTTCTATGGTGGCTATATGATGACGTGGACCTATACCTACAAATTTTTGGGGGAAAGTTTTATACCCCCGACGAAGACTAATACTCCGGTTACACTATTGAAGGTTAACCCACTGGGTTTAATAGATCCAGTGGGTTAATCTTTGCTGGTTACACTTAGCTTTTCGATGATATAAACTGTCAGCTGATGTTTGTTTACGTATACATACAAAATAACTAATAAAGTCGTGTTTTACACTTTTACAATTTCTCGTATGAGATATCGTCCCCTCTTTGCTCATATTGGTATATTTTACACACAGGGATACATTTTTGTATCATGGTATCAATCGTACTTTTTGTTAAAAAAGTGTCTGATGTAAAAAAATAAATAATTTTATGATTTTCAAATAACTTTAGATTTATTAACTCCATAAAATCTCGTGCGACCAATCGTAAACGTGTAAAACACGACAAACTCTGTTGCAAAAACAGTTGCAACTTTTGGTACTTTTTGAGTAGAGTTGGATTTTTTTGCACAAATACCGAATACGACACTGTATTTTTGGTGGATTTGTGTCGGATTTAAAATAAACCCAGTCGTGAGAGGGTTTAATTTTTGTATGGCAAATCTGGTCAGATTTGATCAGATTAATACCACGGTTACACTATTGAAGGTTAACCCACTGGGTTTAATAGATCCAGTGGGTTAATCTTTGCTGGTTACACTTATGCCAAGTTTACACTTGCGCTCCAAAATCCACTGGATTTCATGAAATCCTGAAATACACCCCGGTGTTTACACTTATTTTTTGTTGATTTCAAACATATCACAATGATCAAGGTAGATGCATATGCGCAGCTGATCGAACATGAATTTTCAAAACAAGTGTTGTAAATTGAATTAATACGACAATATAGAAAAAATATACGAGAATATAGAACTTCACAGCTTTGTTTGGAAAATGATCGTAAAATTACCTATATATCGTATTAATTGTGTATAGTACTAACAAATGAAAAAATAAAAAAAATATTTTATCGTTGAGACATGATAATAATAGATAAAAAATGTGCTCAGAACCTGCACAATATAAGTACTTGCAGTAGTTTTCCCGTTTAGTGCTAAAAATGCGTTCCCGTACTCCGAAATCTAGCAAGACTTACACTTCTCTTTAAACAAAAATAGCGCCGAATAACACCCTCTTCTCCTGTTTTCTGCCATACAATTTTGGCCTAGTAGAAACTGGCAGCTAGTATGATCATTGGCACTAATATGATAGCTGATACGTTGATTTTGACATTTATGCTGGAGTTTTTGCAATTTCCGTAATTTTTCCGTTCCTGTATTTTTTAAGAAATTTGTATGGGGAAGCAATTTTTGACAATTCGCTCTTTTTCCTAACAATACCATTAAAAAAGTAGGGGAACACAAAGAAAAATAGCATTGTAACAAAGTAATTTAATATTTTTTCACATTGTTTACAAATTTTGATACTAAAATTGTTTGTTGCAGCAATTGATCATCTACCTTGTTTATTGTGATACGTGAAAAGTGTTGCAACTTTTGGTACTTTTTTAGGCAAAACAGGGTTGTATATCATGTGTACTGTGATTTCGTTGTTGATTTCGCTGAAATCACGAAATGAGATGATTTCATTTTTGTATGCGAAATCATGATAAATTTTGCATGATTCCGCGCGAAATCACGAAACGCCTTTGAAATCACGAAACGACGCCGAATGTAAACCAAGCATTAGCTTTTCGAGGGTATAAACTGTCAGCTGATGTTTGTTTACGTATATATACAAAATAACTAATAAAGTCGTGTGTTACACTTTTACAATTTCTCGTATGAGATATCGTCACTTCTTTGCTCATATTGGTATATTTTACACACAGGGATACATTTTTTGTATCATGGTATCAATCGTACTTTTTGCAAAGACATAAATACAACTAAGACTAGACAAAATGCATGCAACAAAAAAATGTTTACGAAACTTTGTATAGAAACATTACCCTTAACAGGTTGCAGTTAATTCAAAATCGCAACCAAGGAGGAACATTTCATGTAATGGTATCAGAAACGAAATTTATGAATTCAAGGAACTATTCAAGAATAATTCTATGTCAATTGGATCGGTAAATTCGGTTAAATACGTAAAAATGTATAAAAGAAAAAAATGTTATATCACCATATCGTGATATAACATTATGTTAAATTCAAAAACCATTCACTGAAGAATGATAGCAAACAAAATGTCTTATCTTGTTGTATTTATGTCTTTGCTTTTTGTTAAAAAAGTGTCCAATGAAAAAAAAATAATTTTATAATTTCCAAATAACTTTAGATTTATTAACTCCATAAAATCTCATGCGACCAATCGTAAACGTGTAAAACACGACAAACTCAGTTGCAAAAACAGTTGCAACTTTTGGCAAATCTGGTCAGATTTGAGCAGATTAAGCAAATAAATCCCCATGAAGTGGGTTAACCCGGAAAAAAGCTGTAATGTACCCGTGCTATAAGCAATAAATCTTCATGAAGTGGGTTAACCCGGCAAAAAGCTGTAGTGTAACCGTGCTATAAATACCAAATTTCGTTATCTCGGTGTGATAATGAGGCCAAAACCTTCAAAATACCGAAAATCGGGAGATATCGTCCTATGGGGGCTATATCAAAACATGGACCTATATAAACATTTTATGGTATAAATGTTTCTTATCCTCTGGAAACACAAAATACAAACTTACAACCGATTCTGTTGTCAAATGGGACTAATACATTCAGAATATTTAAAAATGACGCGTACTTTATATGGGGGCTTTACCTAAACGTGGACATATATAAAACAACTTTGTTGGGAATGTTTTTTGGCCTCTGGAGACTCAAAATACCAAATTACAACCAATTTGGTGGTAAAATGGCACAAATATCTTAAAATTTTTTTTAAAACGACGACGCGTCACGCGTCTTTTTGTATGGGGGCCATACGAAAGCGTGGACCTACATAGCCCGCTTTTAATACCAAAAGTCCTATGTACATATAATAGATTTTCCCAAAATTTCATCCATCTACGTCAATCTGTTCGGACGCTAGAGTGATTTCCACAGATGGACAGACGGACGAACATGGCACGCTGATCAAGAATATATCTAGTTTGCGGGGTCTACAATGATTATTTCGAGTAGTTACAAACGGAATGACAAACTTGATATACCCCCATCCTATGGTGGAGGGTATAAAAATAGGCATTTATTTTTGGTCATCAGGATAGAACAAACATTTTATTTTAACGAATTTTTGAGATATTTCAGTCGATAAAGCAGGGCTATGCAATAATTTTTCAACAAAGAAAGTCTATAAATAATTCCGCGGACATCGAAATAACAGCATAAAACGGCTTATACCCCGGTTACACTTAACCGGATTAACCCAGTGGGTTTGGATTTCAAATGTTAATTCCATAGCGCAAACGTCAAATAAATCCTCTCGGAGTGGGTTAACCCGGCAAAAAACTCAAGTGTAACGGTACTATTAAATTGACAGATAATTGAAACCATGGTTTAATAATAAAGGTTAGCTAAAGCTTCCTGTCAATTTCAATTTTTTTCTTTCGACTGTTCCTAAAACGTCAAAACAACCCTGCAAACCAAATGTCTGATGTCCGACACGTCTGAACAATTTCGGAAGCAAAGTCGTTCAGATTTCGTTCCGATTTCTAAACGATTTTTCGGAGAGGAAATAGTTCAGATTTTGTACGGATTTCGTTCCGATTTCGGAACGAATGTCGGAAAGAAATTTCCTTTTTCAGATTTCGTTACGAAATCGGGCCGAAATCTATCCGATGTCGCTAAGACATTTCGTTCCGAAATTATGTCAATCACTTCATACAACTTTCGTTAAGATATGGTTACGATTTCGGATCAGATATCGGACGTATAGTCCGAATTTTGTTCCGATTTCGTTACGATGTCGGTACGATTGGTTTGCTGGGAATATACACAATCTGTGTATGTATGTGTGATGTTTGAATAATATGCCAACAATTTTATAAACAATCGAATTCAATGATGTTCAAAATTGTTTTTAGAAGATTTGTATGGAAGAAATCCTTTAGCTTATTATTGAAACAAACATTTTATCATATCCGCAACTCGATTATGTGGAGAAACCTTGGCCCTTCATTCATTTTTCGCGTTTTTTTATAAAATGCTCAAAATTAGTATTTTGTAAACAAACCCACTTATTGCCTTTTTGTTTACTAAAGGGGTGTTTACACTATCTATGAATGTCATATGATATGTAAAATTTGCTAGCTGTGAATGTTGTACGCATAGTGTGACCACTATGAAAATTTTCATCTATCAAAATGATGTGGCAACTCATATGTACATTTTTTATTTAGGGAGCACTCTATTCGGCCACGTATTTTCGTATGCAGTTGAGAAATTAATTGTTGAAAGAAAACAATTTTACCAAAAAATTAAGGAAATAGGTAAAGAAAACGAAAATGTGAGTGCTATTAAAGTTTTTAACAATATAAATTGTGTTATTTGCATGATTTATATTTTGTGGTCATATGAAATTGTATGCTAGTGTGAACGCAAAAACTAAAAGTGATATAGATTTTGACAAACATAAAGGATGTCGAATGGATAAAAGAAGTGACAGCTCATATGACATTGATAGATAGCATGGTAGAACAAGAAAAGGTAGCAGCAATACCCAGCTGACTGAACTGGGTTGTAGTGTTAGTGTCAAATTCCATTCGACATTTTATGTATTTATTTCTATGTTCGATGTATATTAGGGATATATATTTTTGAAGAACAAATTTATTCATCAGAAAAAAAAACTATTTTCCATAAAGACGGCTTCATATCATTGACATGTAACCTCCTCCAGGTCCGAACGACATGCCGCACACTAAAACACCGCTTATAGAGGCGGTACAATATTTGTTAATATGTGTTGTATTTTCTTAAACTTAAAAAGAATGAAGCCCTAATAAACATGTGCTTTTTTGTTTTCAAAAGCAAATGATTGAAACATCTTCTCTTTTTTCAATGAATTACCAGCGACCCGAAACATTTTTGCAAGTATTCTACTTTCTGCGAGAAATTATGCATTTAGTGGAATGATATGGAAACATTCAAATTGAAAATCTAATGAGTTTTCATTCATGTTTTCCAAAATATTCAATCAAATGTGAAAAATTATTAGTTTTTAAATTCTAATAATTTATAGACATTTCCTTGTTTTGTTTACATTTACGTTGACACTAAGGTTTACAAACAAAAACAAATACCTTTGTGGTTGTTGTTCGAGTTGTATTTGTTGTAGTATTAACTTTACCTTGTATTTGTTCTACCATGGATAGATAGTGTAAACACCCCTTTATTTTGAAGTTTTATGAATTCAGGAAAAACAAGGGTTCTATAGATTTTTTCATTTAAATCTACCTCTTTACTTATACCATGATTGAAACATCTCGGAATATAAATAAAAGTTGCGCAGTTATGTTATATAATGGGTACTTTACACGACATGTTTTTTTACATATGAGTTGTCACTTTGCATATACATTTTGTATGGGAGAAGTGACAACTCATATGTAAAAAACATACCGTGTAAAGTACCCATAATATGCCATTTAGATATGACATCATTAGCCGGATTTAGCCCATTATCAGGTTTTATTTGCTAAATCCAGCCAAAATCTACCAGATTTCCCATACAAAAATAAATCCTCCTATTGAGTGGATTTCTTTTAAATCTGGCATAAATCTTCGTATACAACTCTGTTTTTTGCAACATGTTGCTAGAAAAAACAAAAAGTTGCAAGCTGGCACAAGAAACAAGGTAGATGCATCGATGAATTGCTACACTAAAAATAATTTAAAATGTAAAAATTTGTAAACAAGGAGGACAAATTAAATTTGTTTTGATGTACAAAGTTAATTTTAATCAACCAAGACTAATATTTATGATGTCTAAACGATAAAATAATTCGTTTATTTATTTTAGATGTTCAAACTGCGATAAAATAATTCTTTATTTGCTCTTTAGTTAGCATTAGTAGCATAATGTGCTAACATTTTAAGTATTAAACAATACATTTGTAATTTGACGTATGTTTTTTTAGACGAATTCAATTTACAAAAAATTCTTTTGACGTTTCAAATTCTTTCAGATGGGCTAATGCATCTACCTTGGTAATTGTGCTATGAACAAAAATCAGCTGACTGCCATTTAAATCCTCCAAAATGTATATCTAAATGCAATGAGATTTGTACTGGATTTATTAAATCCAGTCCAGCCATTTAGATGTGACCTCATTAGACGGATTTAGCGCATTATCAGGATTTATTTGCCAGATTTCCCATACAAAAATAAATCCTCGTATTGATTGTTTTTTTTTTTTTTTTTTTAATCTGGCATTAATCCTCGTATACAACTCTGTTTTTTTGCAACATGTTACTAGAAAATACAAAAAGTTACAAGCTGGCACAAGAAACAAGGTAGATGCATCGGTGAATTGCTGCAGCAAAAATAATTTAAAATGTCAAAATTTGTAAACAAGCCGAAAAAAATTAAATTTGCTTTGACATACAAAGTTGATTTTAATCTACCTAGACTTACAGCCTGTTTCTGTATGTCGAAAGAAACACGTCCAAACTCTTGTGTGTTTTTCAAATTTGTTTTTTGTTTTGTAGCAAAAGCAAACGTAAAATTATTTCGAGAACTAAAGTTCGGGCGTGTTTCATTCGCACACATTCTTCTTTCGACATATAGAGACTGGCTGTTATATTTACGATGTCTAAACGATAAAATAATTTATTATTTGCTAATTAGTTAGCATTAGTAGCATAATGTGCTAACATTTTCAATAATAAACAATAAATTTGAAATTTGCCGTATGTTTTTTGAGACGAATTCAGTTTACAACAATTTCTTTTGAGTTTTCAAATTCGATCAGATGGGGTAATACATCTACCTTGTTAATTGTGCTATGAAAAACAAAAAATCAGCTGACTGTCATTTAAATCCTCCAAAGGTATATCTAAATGCAATGAGATTTGTACTGGATTTATTAAATCCAGTTGAGGATTTACGGCTAGTCTGAATGAGCTATAATAGACCATTTAGATATCACCTTATTAGCCGGATTTAGCGCATTATCAGGTTTTATTTGCTAAATCCAGCCAAAATCTACCAGACTTCCCATACAAAAATAAATCCTCGTATTGAGTGGATTTGTTTTAAATCCGGCATAAATCCTCGAGTACAACTCTGTTTGTTGCAACATGTTGCTAGAAAAGTACCAAAAGTTGCTAGTATTTCAAGTGCAGTTTGTATAAATTTTGCTAAATGTCAAAAGACCTTAGCAGACACAAACATTTTTTTCAGTTTTAATCTTTTCTACAAAAACTTCTGAACTGATTTTCCTGAAATTGTCAGGGTATGTGCAGGGATGGCCCTCGGTGAAAATAGGCTACATATTTTGCTGAATTTCGGAAGGGGCGGCGTAATTCCCCCATACCCTATTTCTTTAAAAATGCTATATTTTTCAATAATTATGAATGTATCGGTTTAGAAATTAATTTGCGAGAGAATTGTGATTGTTTCTTGTGGCTTGATCGCGCCCACTTTTTAAAATGTGTTACATCTACAAACCTACTGAACCGATTTTCCTGAAAATTTCAGGGAATGTACAGGGATGGCCTACGGTAAAAACAAGATTCATAGTTTTCTAAATTTTCGAAGGGGGCGGGGTACTTCCCTTTACCATATTTAAAAAAACGCCATATCTGTATGAATAAAAATAAAATGCCGTCATAATCCAGGTTTTTATAGAAAGGACATTATAGCACGCCCACTTTTTTCGATTTTCAATTTAAATTTTTTTCTGCAAAAACTACTCAACAGATTTTCCGGAAATTGTCAGTGAATGTGAATGGGAGGCAATGGGGTTGTATGTACCTTAGGTATATATTTGGAGCAAAAATACCGTACCACGCCCACTTTTTTTAAATATGTTATATCTTGAAAACCTATGACCACGTCTACTCTTTTTAATACATTAATTTTCCAAAACTACTGAACCAAATTTCATGCAATTTTCAGAAAATGTCCGGGAATGTCCCGTGGCCCAAAAGCTATATATTTGTAGACGAATTTCGTGTGTCTATTGTTTTATAACACTGTGCAACAAAATGGAGGTGAAAGTCTGAGGCACGGAAAATTAATCTTGGGGAAGAAAGGCCTTGGTGAGTATATTAAGAACCCCGAAGGACAGATCCGCCGCGAGTCGAACGTCCGCGTTATGGCATCATAAAGTTTTTGATAGAAACCCTGTAAGCCATCAGGAATTAGCGTTATATCTTTGTTCACTGTTGCTTTAGCTCATTTTTGAGATGACATGTCATGTCCGCTATAAAAGTTCCACAAGATGACGTTTTCAGCTTTGAAATGTTCTGCAAAAATGTCGCTGAGAAAATTTTAGGTACGGCTTTCATTGACAACTAATCGATTTTGTCGCGTTTTCATAGTAATTTTTTACATTTACTTACGCCTGTTTGCTAAAAAAAAACTGTGTTTTGTGTATGTATGTTCTGTAACGAATATACAAAAAAAAAAAAAAAACAAAAACAAAATACATGGTCTGTTCCAGTACTGCAAGAATCTACTAATTTTTACTATTTTTTTCGATAACATAAAGGAAAAAATAGTATCGTAGTAAAAAATAGTAGTTTCTTGCAGGTTCTGGAACAGACCAATAGTCTTTTTCTGAACAAAAACATACATGAGTTTAGTTGTTTCTCTTTTGGTTTCATTTTCGTTCGTTATGTTGGCCGGTATCGGACAGATAACCCGTTTTTTATTCCTTTTCAAATTAAAAGTGCGCCCGAGAGTATGCTACACCAAAACCAAGGAAAATTTGACCGCAAATTCAAATCAACCAATCAGATTTGAATAAACTTAAAGAATACTGTTTTTTTACTCGATATTGCCATATGTTTACATAATGTAATGTTAACGTTAAATGGATGGTCTGTTCCTTTACTATTGAAAATGGTAACACCGGCAAAAATAGCAGAAGTTGTAAACTGCCCCCATATAAGTTGTGTTGTGTCTGAAGTAAAGGTACGCTTTTCGTGTAAAAAGTGGTAAAACTTGAAGTTTTTTGCACGTAAAGGAACAGAGCTGGAATATGTAATAAAAAATTCCTGGTAATGCGAACTTACTTAAAGTAAGTAATAACAAAAATGGACTTTAAAGACAAGATGTAAGAATGGCCCACAGTCTGTTATGGTTTAATGCAAATAATATTTATTTTTCTTTAAAGATTTTTATAACATCTCAACAGAAAAAAAAATTATTTAAATTTCTTACACTCTTTAACAAAACCAGGGAAATCTGCAATTGAATCCCGATATTTAGTAAAAGTATTGAGAGCGCAATCACCAGCATCTTTGGGTACTTTCTTCGTCAATTTAACGGTGGTCTTAATTTGATTATTTAAGCTAATGATTTTACTGCGCAATTGTTTGGCACAACTAGCCGAAACTTTAGCCTTCGGGTCGACATTTTCATCGGTATAATTGGGATTTCCACAAACTTCATCATTAATGTGTAAAATTTCGTTGGTAAGGCTTAGTACTTTTTGGGCAGAATCAACAACGGCCTGGGCTTCTTTGACGGTATTCGCCTCACAGCGTTGGAAATTTCTTAACATTTCACCGGTACTGTCTCGAACATTCACCACACCTTTAATGGTACAGTTAATGCCGCGTAAGGTTTTCATTACTGATTTTACTAGCCACCAGAATGCACTGAAAATGGTACGTGGTTGAATGACAGGCTGTGGTTCTTCATTTTCCACCAAAAGTTCATGGTTTTCTTGGCCGTTATTATCTTTCCCCTCAGATTTTTCGTGATGTTCGGGAACGGGTTTATCTTCATTTGGTTCTTTTTTGGGTTCATCGTGATTTTCTGAGACGTGCTGATTTTCCTCGGGTTCTTGATTGGATTTTTCCTCCTCTTTCTTAGGTTCTTCATGAGGTTCGGAAACGTGTTTATCTTCCTCGGATTCTTTGCTGGGTTCTGCAACATGTTTATCTTCCTTAGGTTCTTCATGATTTTCTGGAACAGGGTTATCTTCCTCGGGTACTTTGTGGTCTTCAGGCAAATGATTATCTTCTTCAGATTCTTCGTGATGTTCGGGATATTCTTGGTTACCGTTTGGATATTCTGGAACATGATTATCTTCATCTGAATCTTCATGGTGTGGAAGTTGTGGATGAGGTTTATAAGGATGTTGTTCATACTTAATTTCCAAAGGTTTTCCATCGTACACTGCCTGTAGCTGTTCGGGATACAATTGAGAACGGATAAAGAATTAGTGGTGGCAGTCAATTTTTAGGAAGTTGGGGAATGCCGGTTCTGAGTTGAAGAGATGAAAACAACTGTTTGCTATTAAAATGGAAGAAGTGAAGAAAATTTGTCAAGGAAAAACCAAGATACCAGTTCTACCCCAAAAATCCCCTTGAGAAACCAGAAATGAAACGTGTTTCGGCCGGACCGAACTTTTTACACCCACACTCGTCATAGAATATTTTATTCAGACCTAAAATGGAATAATTGGTTTTTTCCTGTCCATAATTTTAGGTGGAGAAATTATTTGGTGTAGAAGTTTTGTGACCACTAGGAGCCTTAAATGCTACATATCATGTAGTTGGATCAACAAATGTTACTAAAATCCTCAAATAAAATAGGGAGGTACCGTTATGTGGGCCTATACCAAAACATGGACATGTATGTTGACAATTTTTAGTGAAGAAGTTTTGTGACCACGTGACCAAGTGCCAAATAACAGGTAGTTTGGTCAAACATGGACCGAAATTCCTCATAATACGGAAAATCCGGAGGTACCGTTATATGGGACCTATACCAAAAATTAGACCTATCTTGACAAATTTTAGAGGATAAGTTTTGTGACCACTGTGAATCTTAAATGTCAAATAACGGGTAGTTCAGTCAAAAATGTTGCTGACATCCTTCAAATACCGAAAATCGGTAGGTATCGTTACATGGGGGCTATACCAAAACATGACCCTATGTTGTCAATTTTTGATGGAGAAGTTTTGTGGCCACTAAGAACCTCAAATGTCAGATTACATATAAAACAACAAAAACATTGTTCCACAACATCCCATACGGGACAAGGGAGACTTCTCTCATATCAATGAGTGCAGATTACATATAAAACAACAAAAACATTGTTCCACAACATCCCATACGGGACAAGGGAGACTTCTCTCATATCAATGAGTGCACCCCGATTCATATTAGCTCAATGATATGGGACCTACAGTTTATTTTCGAGTCCGAACGGTGTGTCCTACGAAACCACTTATAGAGAAGTTTTACATGGCTGAAATACTCAGGAAATGCCGCCAACATTACTGAGGGGTATTTTGCCACCGTTGAAAATTTGATGCTGCCTAGGAAGAGAATCGAACCCACTACTTTCTGCATGCAAGGCGGGTGTGCATACCATTGTACCACGGTGGCACCCATGTGGCACAAATGTAGCTCAAACTCCTGAAAACATCTAATATCTGGTGGTGCCGTTATATTTGGGGCTATACCAAAACATGGACTTGTATTGACAATTTTTGTTGAAGAAAGTTTCGTGACCCCTGATAATCTTAAATGTCAAATTACATCTAGTTCGGCTATATATTGTAGCTAAATTCCCCAAAATAACTAAAATCATTTTTCAGGCATATCGTGTCACAAAACGTGGCTTGAAATGGATAATTTTTGAAGGACTATCTACCAGATTACTAGTCGAGGATTTCAAAAAATCAAATATGAAGGATCTATACAAGGATCATCTGACCACAAGACCCTTTTTAAAGAGTTTTAAACCACAATACCTAAATTTTCAAAGCCTGTCCGAAAATATAGTAAGGAAGGAAGGAAGGTAATATAAACCTCATTTTCAGAGATACTTACCACAGATCCAATTAGCTGACCCACAACATCCATTAAATGTTCAGTAAAACGATGAAGTTCTTCAATATTCAATTCATCAGGACCATGATTGTCAGGAGCATCTGTTGCTTCAGTAGGTTCTACGGTTGTTTCGTCAGTGCTGTCAGTGACGGCATCGTTGGTGGTGGCGCCTTCTGGAACTGGGCCAACTGTGCCCATAAATGTATGGCCTTCGGAATCAATGTAAACCGAGTTGACATTGGCCTAAAGGAGGAAAATAACAAAACTGAAATCAAAACATTTCAGAAATGGAATTTATTTGAAATTACCGCAAATGCCATAAGACAAATTGCCAAACAGCTGAACAATGTGTAGAGTTTCATTGTCGCGTAATCTAATGGAAACACTGGTCTCTGTTTGTCGATTTGCACATGATTTTTATAGCTGACAACATTTAAAGGGCAAGGTTGTAATAACTGATATCGACGAAATTCCTTTTACTTTAGCTGCACTTGTTTTCAATATGCCCATAAGATAAAGATAATGACACTAGTCTGAAGTGGCTTAACTTTCCAACAACGTAATTTCAAGATTCCACAATGTAATTTATCAAGATATTAGATTCTCAAGAGCATGGCATTGAAAACATGCTTTCGATTTAGATTCTTATCAAAATCTGTACTTGAGATGCGTTCTGCATTAGTCATCCTCATAAAACATTTTTGGAGGTGTAATAGTGGAATTTTTGCAATAAAAAAATCACCGGTGAAAAATCAGGAAAATATATATTTATTTAGTATGCAAAGGCTATAGTCGGGGCCTATTATGTGATACCCTACACCACTATTGTGTAATACCCTCCACCACTAGCTTTTCACGGTTCAAAATTTCTTTTAGGCAGAAACTAAAAATATTCGCCCTATTGACTTTTTATTCCGTTTGACTTAAGGCGAAGTGAAATAAAATAATTACGGTCGAACTATCAAAATCAAGATATTTTTAGAAAACTCCATCGGTTGCTTCAAAACGCAGCCCTAAAGAAAACTCAAAGGACTGACTGGGCCAACAATATGGACACAATGTGTATTAATTTAAAAAGGAAAGTCCTCGGGAAACTATGAATAAAGACTCCTCACTAGACGGTCCCTAGCTCAGCTGAGAAAGAATGTGAACTGCCTATTCCGCCGTTCACCTCTGAACGTGTGACATGCATATATGTACATATATACTTTTCAGATAAATACGGTGAAGAAGTTCTTCGGATGATCTGAATGACAAACATGAGTCTAAAGAAGTCTGATACCTAGCAACTCCCTCTGGACGGCAGGGCACGGGTAGGGAGTACTTTTTAGTAGCCCAGTCTGCACAACCCGCTACTTCGTACTGTGGTCCATCCCCTCATTTCACATGTATTTTGAGAAAAATACAAATGAAAACAATTAAAAATGCGTTAAGTTCAGCCAGGCCATTGTGATCATCCATAAAAAAAGGTTCAGAATTACCTGAAAAGACAAGAGAAGAGAAAAGAGAGAAGAATAAAGAAAAGAGGGTGTGGTTTGGAAAGTAGTAATAAATGAATTATTAAAAAGAAAAAATGAAGATATAATAAAGAAAGAGAGGGTGGTTTATTTGGCGATGGTGGAAAAAACTGTCAGAGAAGTAGTTACGCTTATGGGTCGCGCCGTCCCAGCCAATTCAGATTTTTGATGATGTTGTTTATGATTGTTGGTTCCATGTTTGAGTAGAAGGTTAAGCTTGGAGGAAAGCGTATTCCTGTTAATCTATATTGCTTTCGAGTTAACATCGGGCAATGACATAAAACATGCTCGATCGTCTCCGTTTCCTCCTCATCTTCACAGAGCCTGCAATAGTCCACGCCATCATCCTGCCATTTTCCGATAAAAGCTGGGATGTTGCAATGGCCGGTAATGACTCCCGTCAATACCCTGATTTCTGACTTACTCAAACTTAAAAGTGAAGTTGTTCTCTTTGTTGAAAGATTCGGCCAAATGGCCCTTGACACGTTGCACCTTGGTTCATTATGCCATAGTTCCTTGGCTTGTTCTTCAAATAACGTCTCCACCTTCCGAAAAACGTGACATATGGGTGGTTTGATAGAATCAGTGATAGCTTGACTTGTTGATTGAGATCCATGTCTTGCCAGTTCATCTGCCTTTTCGTTTCCCACAATGTCACAGTGTCCCGGTACCCAGCAGAGTCGGACAGCTTTAGTGAGGTTCGCCAAAGAAGTTCTACACTCAAGAACGGCCTCGGACTTGATATTGGGGGATTTGATGGCTTTAAGAGCCGGCTGACTATCAACGAAGATAGTCACCGGTTCAAAGATTTCAGCATCAAGACTTTTTATCAACTCTGCGGCCATTTTGATCGCGAAGATTTCAGCTGTTAAAACACTACAGTCGCTGTTCAACCTGTATGAGACAAAGCTTTTCGCAGTAGATGCCAGCTCAGGTACCTTCTTCCATCTTGGAACTGGTCTGTATAGAAAGCCAGACCGTCCAGAGGAGGGTTACTACGGATCCAGTCATCTCTACTAGGGATAACGACCTCAAAATCATCAAATCTATGGATTGGTGATAAGTAGTCGCTGAATTTCCCCTGCTGATTCAAGCTAAGGTTTGGCCCTAGCTCCCGAAGAATGCATGCATGGCCATAGGTGCTGTCACGCCAACGATTCAATTCATGTAGCCTTAGGGCACTAAGTGCTGCTTGACCTTTGATGCTAAGTTTCGTGGGCAAGAGGTTTAGCATAGCATTCAGAGCTGTTTGTGGTGTACTTCTAAAAGCTCCAGTTATCAGGATCGAGGCTGCCCTTTGCACCTTGTCTATGTTGCCAGAGTTCGATTTATGTCGAAGCGCATGCCACCAGACAAGACATCCATAGGATAGGATGGGTCTCACAACAGTATTATACAACCAGTGTATAATAGCTGGATTTAATACCCAACTTTTCCCAATCGAATTCTTACATGAATAGAGTGCGATCATACCTCTCTTCGTCCGTTCCTCGACGTTCCTTTTCCATCTCAATTGAGAATCCAGGATTGTACCTAGGTATTTGGCGTCAGGAGATAGATGTAACTGCACTCCATCCAATGTTGGTGGCACGAAGTCGCCGAGCTTACGCTTTCTGGTGAAAAATACCAGTTCTGTTTTCGTTGGATTTACACCAAGGCCATTTGTGGTGGCCCAACGGAACAGCTTTGATAAGGCTCTTTGCATAAGCTCCGAAATTGTGGACAAGAATTTGCCAGTTATTAGTAAAACTACATCATCCGCGTATGCGACAAGCTTGATGTCCTGATTGTCGAATTCCGCCAAAATATTGTTTATCACAAGTAGCCACAGCAGCGGTGAGAGTACACCTCCCTGAGGAGTACCTCTAGTTACTGTCTTCCTTGTTGTCAACTCCCCAATGCTGGAGTTAATGATCCTGCTCTCCAGCATTCTCTTTATCCAGCAGATCAGGGTTTCCGGGGTGTTGACCGCTCTAAGCGAGAGATGAATGGATTCAAGTTTTACGTTGTTGAAGGCTCCTTCTATATCCAGGAAAGCCGCCAAGGTAAAGCTTGAATTCTCCATATTTCTCTCAATGAAACCCACGACCTCATGAAGAGCAGTTTCGACAGATTTACCTTTCATGTAGGCATGCTGCGAGTTGCTCAGCGAGGCAGTGTCTACAAAGCTCCTAATCTCCAGATCGATCAGTCGTTCGAGTGTCTTGAGGAGAAAGGAGGATTGGCTAATAGGTCTGTAGTCTTTCGGTGCAGAGTGACTGGCTTTCCCCGCCTTGGGGATATAAGTTACCTTTATCTCTTTCCACAGATCTGGTACGCAGGAAAGAAACAAACATACCCTAAAGATCTCCTCTAGAATTTGGTATATCTGCGGTGCGGCAAAATGAAGCATCGCAGGAATTACTCCATCTGGACCAGGTGACTTATAGGGTTTGAATGTACTTACTGCCCACTTTATTTTGTTTCTGTTTACAACCTTATCAATGAGGCTCTCGTCCACTGACTCTTGGACTTGGAAGTTTTCACATTCAATGTGAAGGTTACTGGCGTCCGTGCAGTCAGGGAAGTGGGTCTCAGCTAGAAGGTTTAGAGTCTCAAGACCTGAGTCTGTCCACGTGGCGTCCGGTTGTTTGACACTACCAATGGATTTGGGGTCCTTCGAGAGTATCTTACGGAATCTGGCAGCGTCGTTTACCCCTTCTACAGACTCACAGAAACAAAGCCATGACTTCTTTTTGGCGCGCTTGATTTCACTCTTGTATTTGTTGAAACTCGCTTTATACGATTCCCAGTCACTGTCAAGTTTCGTCGAGTGCCCCTTGTTGTACAGCTTTTTGGTGTTTTTCCGCAGTTCGCCAAGATCCTTGTTCCACCACACCGGTTGGGATTTCTTCCCGGGATAAGTTAATGGACAGGCATCCTTATGGCAGCGAAGAAGGATAGGATAAAGGAAGTTAGGTTGGACACCTTACTGTTAAGCTCAGCAACTGTTTCTATCCTTCCGGAGAGTGACAGTTGATGGTTCGTCAGATCAGTGAACCTGCCCCAGTCCGTCCTTCTCGGGTTCCTATAAGGATTTTGGCGGACTCCGTCTAAAGACATTTCAAACTATATCCTCATATGATCCGAAACGGAACATTTGTTGGATACCCTCCAGTTCTTGATGACAGAATCATCTAAATTTGACATGGTTAGATCAATGACCTCCTCCCTGTCTCTAATTTTAAAGGTAGGGTCGTTTCCTTTATTACATATTCTTAGATTGTAAGATAATATAAAATTGAAAATCGACTCACCTCTAGTGTTTATATCTTTGCTGCCCCAGTGAAAATGGTGGGCGTTGGCGTCACGGGGCATATCAAATGATGGACCTTTGTTGACAATTATTGGTGGAGATGTTTTGTGACCACTGGGAACTTCAAACGTTGAATTACAGGTAGTTCGCACACAATATGCAGCAAAATCCTCAAAATGCTTAAAACTCCGGAGGTACCGTTATATAAGGACCATACACAAATATGCACCTATGTTGACAAGTTTTGGTTGAGAATTTTTGTGATCACTGAGAACCACAACTGCCAAATTACGGCTTCTCCCAATTCCAGGTGGTTTGAGAAGATTTAGCTGCGTATGTCGACCGAACTATCTGTAATTTGATATTTGAGGTTTCTACTGGTTCCAAAACTTCTCCTCAAAAAGTTGCCGATATTGATCCCCACAGTACCGCCTAATGGAAGACAATTTAAGATTAATTTTCTGACCATGTTTATGTATTTGTAATAACCGTGGTCCAAAAAATTCTCCAGCTAAAATTATGGGCAGTAAAGGAAACTAATTATTCCAATTTAGTTCAGAAAATTTTATGGAGAAAAAAGGTTCGGCCCGGCCGAACTTAACGATTTTTACTTATTTTGAAGTGAATTTTTTTTTTAAACATACACATTTATCTCTGGTCCAAACTCTACACGTTGCTCTTGAAAGAACTTTAAATGGAAGGTGCTTACATCTGGGAAGTGTTTGCGGATTCTGAAACTACAATGTTCATAGATGAGAAAAACTACAAAAAAAAAAAAAAAAAAAAACGCCGGGGTGCTTTTTAAATAAATCGCGATTTATGTTGACATTTTTAGAGGTTTTTTAGGTTTTCACAATTTTGCTTGGAAGCCACAAATCTTATCGAAATGGGACTAAAGAAAATGCAAATAAAATTTCTCTACCAGATTGTCCTTTATGATATTTGCGTAGGTTTTACGGTTGTTGAGATAAAGAAGTTCAAATTGGTACAATGCATTGACTGTATCATCTCCTTATAAAACAATGTCATGACTAGAATTTCCCAACTTAAACTTATATATCTCAAAAATGGTACAACCTAGGAAAAAGTCCAATCTTATAGAGAATTTTCACAGTTGTAAGATTTTCTATAGTCTCATTTCGTTAAGATTTACCGTTTTCAAGAAAATCGTGAAAACCTAACAAAAAACCTATAAATGTAATCTGAACTTCTATATCTCAAATATGGTAAAACCTAGGAACAAATCATAATGGCCACTAATCTAGAGAATTTTCACAGCTACAACTTTTTCTTTAGCTTCATTTCGATAGGACTTGCAATTTCCAAGCAAAATCGCGAAAATCCAAAATAAACCTAAAAATGTGAATTTTGACTGCGATTTATTTAAAAATTCCCTCAGCGATTTTTTCCTGTTTTTGGATTTTTTTCATCTATGAACATTGCTGTTTCAAAATCCGCAAAAACTTCTCAGGTGTAAGCGGTTTTCACTAAAAGTTAATTAAGGTTACTTAAGGCGCACCATGCATTCATTGTCCCAATTTGAACTTCTATATCTATATATATTGTAGAGAATTTTAAATTTTTCGATAGGACTTGTGGTTTCCCAGCAAAATCGTGAAAACCTAAAAAAAAACTAAAAATGTCAACTTGAATCGCGATTTATATAAAAAGCGTTCCGACGATTTTTTTGTTTTTGTAAATTGGTTCAAGAGCACCGTGTACAATGTCGACTCTTTTTAATCTATTCGAGCAATTAGTAACTTTATTGGATGGGTGTTCAAAGGGTGTCCTTCTGCTATCGGTGTGTGTCAATTTGCTCACACACACACATTTTAAAAAGAGAACATCCCAATAGAATGTGTCTTTAAGACAACATTGATGAATCGTGCACGACATTTCCAATTCGTTCACGACTCTTTGCAGTGAGCCCATTGGGATCGTTGACGACTTTTTCACACAAGTGTCCCAGTATTCATGCACGACAACATGGGCGACAAGGTAAGCGAAGCTGTCGTCGATGACGACTTGGATGACAAAAAAAACCGTTATTTCGTTGACGACTGCTTTAAAAACATTGTCTTGCTATTTGTCATTAACGACCCTACTAAAGACGATTTCATTTTGTTGTCGTGTGTCAATTTTTTATTTTTATCACCCAATAGAAAGTGTCTTCAAGATAACATTGATGAATAGTGCACGACATTTCCAATTCGTTCACGACTCTTAGCAGACAGCCTTTTGGGATCATTGACGATATTTTCACTGAAGTGTCCCAGTATTGATGCACGACAACTTGGTCGACAGGGTAAGCGAAGTTGTCGTCGGTGACGATTTCGATGACAAAAAACCCCCTATTTCGTTGACGACTGTCTTACAGACACTGTCCTGCTATTTGTCATTGACGACACAATTAAAGACAATTTCATTTATGTTGTCGTGTGCCAATTTTTTGTTTTTATTAAATTACTAGCAGACCCCGGTCCGCGTTGCTGGCCCGTCGTAATGAGTTTTAATGACAACTTTTTATCGACTTTATGCTTGAAAATTAAAAAATAGGTATTTTCTACCTCACTTCTTCGGTCTATTGTCAAACCGAGAAGGATTTTTTGTCTGTAACCTTTCTTTTCTCTTAAGGACTTTGTCGGATTTTTTCGCCAATTTATGCTTTTTAGGATTTATTATCGTCCATGTCCCTGTCTTCATCCTAAAGCGATCTAATTTTAAAGGTTAAAAAGTGGTTAAATCGAATTCTCCCGCTTATTGGGACTTATATGTTTTAGCTTTTCATGGCTGATGGACCGTTGAACCTCACCATAATTTGTAAATATATAGTTTTTCTTGATCGGGGGCGCAACCACCGTTGTCTCGAAAACTAATTTGCAACCCGATGCACTCATAAGTTTAGCAAATATAGCGATTATAAAATAATAGGCCCCGAAATTCGTCTACAAATATATAGCATTTTGAACCACGGGACATTCCTGAACATTTTCTGAATATTAGGTTCAGTAGTTTTGGAAAAATAATGTTTTGAAAAGAGTGGGCGTTGTCATCAGTTTTCAAGATATAACATATTAAAAAAAGTAGGCCTGGTCCGGTATCTTGGTTCCAAAAATGTACCTAGGGTGCACACAACTTCATTGCCTACCAAAATGTATGCTGAAACCGATATAATCATACATTTGGCTTATATATAGCGTTTAACAGAAAGGCATGGGGAAGGTACCCCACCTCTTCCGAAATTCATAATATATACATAACAACGGCAAACATTGAGCTTTTGTCGCAAATTTTATGGAAATCCCTTCGGTAGTATTGGAGTTATGACATATTAAAAAAACAGGCGTGGTCGGGCCTATAGGCCCTAAAGAAGTACCTAGATTGTAGATTAATCCGCAAATTTTTAATCCGATACATGCATAATTTTTGCAAATATAACGTTTTTTAAAAATATCACATAGGGGAGGTACCCCGCCCCTCTGGAATTCAATAAAATATGTAACCTGTTTTCGGGGGGCGTGGTAAACTTTTCTTTCCAAAAAACCCAAGTTGGGTTATGACAGCATTTGATTTTTAATTTTTTTCAAATATGCCCCCTTCAAAATTCAAGAAAATATGCCCGTACATTCCCTGACATTTTCAGGAAAATCGGTTCAGTAGTTTTGTAGATGTAACATATTTTAAAAAGTGGGTGTGGTAAAGTCATTGTATCCTAAAAAAGTGGGTAAGGTCTTCCGAAATAGATACATTCGTACCCAGCAAAATGTTTGATGCCAAAGATGACATTCAATCATGGGTGCAAGTGATCTAGCATGTCATCTTTTTAGCATCTTCATCGATGAATTTTATATGAGCGTGGACCCCAAAAGATGACGTTCTTTTCTGGATCCTAAGCATGTCATTTTAACCAATACGTTGACATGTCATTTCCACCAATGCTTTGGCATGTCATTTCCACCAATGATTTGACATGTCATTTTCACCAATGCTTTGACACGTCATTTTCATCCATGCTTTGACATGTCATTTTAACCAATGCTTTGGCATGTCATTTTCACCAACCCCTTGGCATGAAATTTTCATGTCTTGCTTGGAAAATGGAAATGCTGTATTGAAATATGGTTTTCATGAAAAACAAAACTCTTTATTAATTCAAACGAATTCATGAAATAGCTACAATTAATTTATCAGTTTAGTTTTTCAAAAGTTTACATCCAAAATTGCAATGTAATCACCACCGCTGCAACGCAAAAGATTACTTCCTCCGTTCTCCGCAACTGATATTCTTTCATCTTACAAACGGTTTTTTCAATTATCTTCCCATCACCAGTTCAGATTTCAACATGGACTCCAAATGCACTCCTTTAAGTATTTTTATTTCGTAAATTACTTTTATTTTATAATTTTGTTATTTTATAACAACATTTTGGTAATTTATACTCTTTTGTTTAGTGACGGAAATATGTAGGGATCTACAACCCGGCTTGCTTTAGGGATCTCTAAGAACAAAATGTAACGAACGTGGAGGAAAGACTTTTTATGGAAAATACCACAGTTTATACAGTTGGCCATTCAGCCCAAACTAGTTAGCCCTGACTATTTAGTTTGCTGTCAAATACATAAAATACAAAGGAAATCAAATCACAATAATGAACAATCTATTATGTTTGTTGTCAAATGTTGTTAACAGAACTCTGAATGGCCAACTGTATAAACTGTGGAAAATACCATTTATGCTTAATTAATTTATTTTTAATTGTTTCTTTCCAAAAGTAGTTTTTTCTTTATTTTCAGATTCTTGTTCCTTTTCGTTTCGGACTTTTTTTTTTCAAATTCCAAGAAGCGAGATTTGATTGATTTCATTCTATGTCAGATTTAGAACAGACAAGGGAACTTTTAAAATAGCAATGTGTGCAGTCCGATTCTATTTTTAGCTCGATGGTTGGGACTTCATATAATACCAATTGTTTAGAAATTTTAGTTGTTTGATATGCAGGAAATGTAAGACAACATCACGACGACAGTTCTAACAACTTTGGTCTGTTCCAGAAACTGCAAGAATCTACTTATTTTTACTACGATAACAATTTTTCCTTTATATTATCGGAAAAAGAGTAAAAATTAGTAGATTTTTGCAGTACTGGAACATACCAAAATGAAAATAAACAGGTGTGTAAATAAAAACACAAACATCATCTCTATTGGATCGATGGAATGGGTACAAATGATGAGGAAAGGATCGGATCTTTCACGAATTCCTTGGCATTGGTTCAAATCCTAATGAAAAGATCGGATCTTTCACGACTTCCTTTGAACCAATGCAAAAGATGACATGAAATCACGTCATCGCAAAGAACTCCTTCCGTCAAATTTTGCTGGGTAATTATTGTAAATATAACATTTTTAAACAAGTAAGAACAGACTATAGTCGGACGGGGCCGACCATGTGATACCCTATACCACTAAACGCGTCTTCTTGGGATAAAGTTATAAGATGTGCATTAGAAATTTTACCAATTTTCACACAAAAGTTTTGATCAATTTAACCCGCTAAATATTATCCGATCATACCGTTGACTTGCACGCTACTTCTTCATCTCAAACCAAAACTACGTTTAAAATTTCGCGCCGATCGGACTATTATTGCGACCTACAGAGCGGCTACAAAATCGAGCAAAAATTTTGTTTTTGGTCCATTTCATCCCTTTAACATTTCACGATCATCGCCAAAAACTAATCAGTTCTATTCTGGTCCAAACCCGACCTCCATACTAAATTTCGTGACAATCGGTCCATAATTGCGGCCTCTAGCTTGATTACAATTTTTAATGGACGGACAGACGGACGGACGGACGGACACACATCGCTAAATCGCTTTATCTCGTCGAGATATGAAGTTTGGTATACCACATGAGGGGTCTACGACGAATATTTCGCGGCGTTACATGAATTTTTGGGAAAACAAACTTATTATACCCTTTTCCACATTGTGGTATAGGGTATAAAAAGGAGGGTATAGGGGAAGTACCCAGCCCCTTCCGAAATTCAACTGAATTTGTAGCCTAATTTAAGCGGGGGCCATCCTTGTACATTCCCTGGTAATTTCAGGAAAATCGGTTCAGTAGTTTTTGTATAAATGATAAAAATTAAAAATTGAAAAAAGTGGGCGTACATTTTCTTTGCATAAAAAATATCGAAATCGGTCCAACCGTTCTCAACTGATGCCATGACCAACGAACGAAATTTGACTTTTATTTTTAAAGATTTAAAAGTTTTGACAAATCGCGATTTCCTTCAAAATCCCTTCAGTAGTTTTGTAGATATAACCTAATTAGAAAGTGAGCGTAGTCGGATCTTAAGTCCCAAAATAAGTACGTAAGGTTGGAGACACAATCGCCATTGACTCGCAAATAAATTCCCAAACCGATACATTCGTATTTGTTGCAAATATTGCATTTTTACAAAAATAGGGCATAGGGGAAGTACCCGCCCGATCCGAAAGTCAAAAAATATGTAGCCTATTTTTATCGGGGACCAACCCTGTACATTCGCTGAAAGTTTCAGGAAAATCGATTCAGTAGTTTCGTAGATATAACATATTTAAAAAAGTGGGCGTTGTCCAGTCTTAATGCCCCAAATAAGCACGTAAGGTCGGAGACACAACCGCCATTGACTCGGAAATTAATTTTCAAAGCGATACATTTATAATTGTTGCAAATATTGCATTTTTACAAACATAGGGCATAGGGGAGGTACCCCGCCCGATCCGAAATTCAACCAAATATGTAGCCTATTTCAACAGGGCGCCATCACTCTACGTTCCCTGAAAATTTCAGGAAAAACTGTTGAGTAGTTTCGTAGATATAACATATTTATAAAAGTGGGCGGAAAAGTGGGCGTGGCCAATTTTTGTTTGCATAAAAACCTAAACTGGACTATGACTATCATTTCCACAAAAAAATTATCCAAATCGCTCCAGCCGTTTTCAACTGATGCAATTACCAACAAACGACAATTGAATTTTATATAAAAAGATATATATATATATATATATATATATATATATATATATATATATATATACTAGCAAAATGCCCGCTACTTCGTATGCGGAAAGCATATAAAAAACAAATAAACAATATATAATATGAAAATAACAAACACTGAAAATTTGGTAGCACTAATACCAATTTTAATCAATATTTATTTTTATCTTAGTACTGTACGTACCCCTTAAGTTCGATTTTCAAAAAGATCAGCCGTATCTCACCCTTACACATTAACAGCGAGATCAACGTTGCACACCAATACACACCCTAACTCCAAAAAATAAAAATTCCAGCACTGTGCCTACACCCAAAAACAAATTGAGTACCATTAAGTAATTTTCGTATACTTATGGTACGTATTTCGACGATATATCTCAGCCATACACGGACATTAATACAAAATAATTACAGTAAATTCCATAATAATTACAGTAATTCCAAATCTCAAGATTCCAGCTGTACCCGTTCGTCCAATTCCAAATTGTACCAAACTTAGTATCAAGTCAAACTCTTCGTATCCATAAGTAAGATTTTCCAAAACTACCTCAATCCTTCACTTTAGTAGTAATCTTACTTCCAAATTTCAGGATACAAACTCTATCCGTTAAACCAAATTAAAATTGTACCAAATTTAGAACAATTTAGAATTTTCGTACCAATTTTCAAAACTTCCTCAACGCAACAGGGCTACAATAATCATACTTTCAAATTGCAGGATTCCACCGCTATCCGTTCACCTACATACATATTGTACCATATTTAGTACTTCACGTACCCATACGTACGACTTTTCAAAATTTCCTCAATACTACACTCCTACAGTAATCTTAATTCCTAATTCCAACACTATCCGTTTACTAAAATTCAAATTGTACCAAATTTAGTGGTTTTCGTACCCATAAGTACGAATTTCCAAAACTACCTCAATTCTACTGTCCGGCAGTAATCTTAGTTCCAAATTTCAGAATTCCAGCTCTATCCGTTCATCCAAATCCAAATTGTACCAAATTTAGTACCATTTAGTACTTTTTGTACCCAAAGGTACGAATTTCCAAAACTATCTCAATCCTACACCCCTACAGTAATCTTAATTCAAAACTTTAGGATTCCAGCTCTATCCGTTCACCCAAATCCAAATTTATTACTGATCGTAATCATAAATACGAACTTCCAAAACTATTTCCTTATTTCAACGCCATTTCCCAACCATGATTCCCATACCAAATTTGAAGATTCTAGCTTTATCCATTAAAAGTATGCAATTGGTACCAAATTTAGAAACTTTTAGTACTTTTCGTACACTTATAGGTCGAGTTTCTAAATACCCTTTGGTACATCTTCCTAACTCTCCATCAATGACCACTCGTTCAAAATTTCAGAATTCTAGCTCTTCGCGTTTGCCTAATACAATGGATTCCATATTTAGTACACTTTAGCACTTTTCGTACCTTTCTACGACGAATTTCCAAAAACCCCTTTACACAAAAACAAATTGTACCAAATTCTGTACAATTCGATTTTCCAAAACAACCTTAATCCTTCACTTAAACAGTAACCATAATTCCAAATAACAGGATTCCAGCGCTATCCGTGCACTCAAATCCAAGTTGTACCATTTGGTACATTTCGTACCCATAAGTACGAATTTCAAAAACTACTTCCATCTCAATCTTATACTCCAACAGCAGTCTGACCGAATTCCAGGATTCCAAATTGTATCACAGGTAGTACCACTTAGTAATTTTCGTACCCTTACTACCTCAGTCCTACACTCCAATAGTTATCCTAATTTCAAATTTCAGGACTCAAACACTATCCGTCACCCAAATCCAAATTCTACTCTATAGCCTACCGCGAACGGGTTGCAAATTCTAACTCTTTCCGTTTACTAAAATTCATACTTTAAATTAAAATAAATAAAATTAAAATACTTAAAATTCAGGATTCCAGTTCTATCCGTTCACCCAAATCCAAATTGTAATAAATTTAGTAAAATTTAGTACTATTCGTACACATAAATACGAATTTCCAAAATTTCCCCAATCCTATGCCCCAACAATAATCTCAATTTCAAATTTCAGGATTCCAGCTCTGTCCGTTCACTCGAATCCCTATTGTACCAAATTTAGTACTTTTCGAACACATAAGTACGAATTTCCAAAACCACCCTCATATCTCAGTCCTACACTTCACAATAATCTTAATTCAAAATTTTAGGTTTCCAGCTACATACATACGTTCACCCAAATCCAAATTGCACTAAATTTAGTACCATTTAGTACTTTTCGTACCCATAAGTACGAATTTCCAAAACTTCTTCAGTCCTACACTCCAACAGTAATATCAATTCCAAATTCCAGGAATCCAGCTCTATCCGTTCACCCAAATCCAAATTGTACTAAATTTTGTACCATTTAGTACTTTTTGTACACTCAAGTTTCCAAAAACCCTTTGGTGCATATTTCTTACTCTTCATCAGTGATCCTCAGTCCAAATTTGAGGAATCAAACTCTATCCGTTCACTCGAATCCCTATTGTACCAAATTTAGTACTTTTCGAACACATAAGTACGAATTTCCAAAACCACCCTCATATCTCAGTCCTACACTTCACAGTAATCTTAATTCCAAATTTCAGGTTTCCATACGTTCACCCAAATCCAAATTGCACTAAATTTAGTGCTATTTAGTATTTTTCGTACCCTATGTACGAATTTCCAAAACTTCCACAATACTAAACTCCACCAGTCATCTCAGTTCCAAATTTCGAGATTCCAGAGCTATCCGTTCACCCAAATACCCATTATACAAAATTTAGTTCAATTTAGTACTTTCCGTACACATAAGTACTAATTTCCAAAACCACCCTCATATCTCAATCCTACACTTCAACAGTAATATTAATTCCAAATTTCAGGTTTCCAGCTCTTTCCGTTCACCCAAATCTAAATTGTACTAAATTTAGTACTATTCGTACACATAAATACGAATTTCCAACATTTCCCCAATCCTATGCTCCAACAATAATCTCAATTTCAAATTTCAGGATTCCAGCTCTGTCCGTTCACTCGAATCCCTATTGTACTAAATTTAGTACTTTTCGAACACAAAGGTACGAATTTCCAAAACCACCCTCATATCTCAGTTCTACACTTCACAGTAATCTTAATTCCAAATTTCAGGTTTCCAGCTACATACATACGTTCACCCAAATCCAAATTGCACTAAATTTAGTACCATTTAGTACTTTTCGTACCCATAAGTACGAATTTTCAAAACTACCTCAATCCTACACCCCACCAGTACTCTCAATTCCAAATTTCGAGATTCCAGCTTTTATCCGTTCACCCAAATCCCCATTGTATCAAATTTAATACCATTTAGTACTTTTCATACACATAAGTACGAATTTCC
The DNA here is from genome assembly GCF_047663935.1 of Musca autumnalis. NCBI lineage: Eukaryota > Metazoa > Arthropoda > Insecta > Diptera > Muscidae > Musca > Musca autumnalis. The sequence goes on from NW_027411866.1 coordinate 140,612,013, forward strand.
AAAAGTTCTTCAATCCTACACTCCAACAGTAATCTCAATTCCAAATATCAGGATTCCAGCTCTATCCGTTCACCCAAATCCCTATTGTACCAAATTTAGTACTATTTAGTACTTTTCGTACACATAAGCAGGAATTTCCAAAACTACCCTCATATCTCAATCCTACACTACAACGGTAACCTTAATTCCGAATTTCAGGTTTCCAGCTCTTTACGTTCACCCAAATCTAAATTGTACTAAATTTAGTACCATTTAGTACTTTTCGTATACATGATTGGTAATTTTCCAAACCATTTCCTTTTAGAAGAACCACTTCCCAACCTTGATTTCCATACTAAATTCCTATATTCCTGGGGCCTATTATTGATTTCATTAATTATTTAGCGATTTCTTCAAATTACAGACTTTGAAATTGAATAGTTATGACTGTACACATCTCCATATACGATAAAATTCTTAATTGCAAATAAATAGTGGTAATATGCACAATTTTATTGCACTTTCATTGATTTGCAAACATTTAGTTATTCACGACATCTGTTGCAATGGAAGATAACAAATGTCTTGTCTTTCTATTATTTAGTGGTTTACGGTAAAATAAGTGCGCCTAGAAGTAAACTACAAAATTTGAAATTATGTGTGATCGTTTACGGTATCATGAAGTTATAGCATTGTTAATTTGACACATGTCTTGCAGAGGGCCAACTAAGTGATAAGTACGTAATAATAATGAAAAATAAGGATTTTTGTTGTTGTTATTTTTTGTGGTTCCAGGACGAATTTTCTAAAACCCGGCCTTATCTCGCACATTTGCATCAACAGTGACCCACTGGTAAAATTTCAAGCTCCTAGCTTTAGCCGTTTTGGCTGGGCGTTGATGATGAGTCAGTCAGTCAGTCAATCACTTATCACCAAGCTCATTTATATATATAGATATATATATATATATATATATATATCTATATATATAAATGAGCTTGGTGATAAGTGATTGACTGACTGACTGACTCATCATCAACGCCCAGCCAAAACGGCTAAAGCTAGGAGCTTGAAATTTTACCAGTGGGTCACTGTTGATGCAAATGTGCGAGATAAGGCCGGGTTTTAGAAAATTCGTCCTGGAACCACAAAAAATAACAACAACAAAAATCCTTATTTTTCATTACTATTACGTACTTATTTACTTAGTTGGCCCTCTGCAAGACATGTGTCAAATTAACAATGCTATAACTTCTTGATATCGTAAGAGATCACACATAATTTCAAATTTTGTAGTTTACTTCTAGGCGCACTTATTTTATCGTAAACCACTAAATAATAGAAAGACAATTACGCAAAAAATACAAACCGATCCTGATTTCGTTTTCACATAACAGGTGTCGCACAAAAGATTTTCATTCGTTAAAATCCAGTTAGAAAAAATGATTACAAACGATGCATTTGTAAAAATTTTGATTTTCAATTTAAAATTAAAACAAAAATTCTTTCAATAAATAATGTTAGGTTTGTTGAACAAATGAGTTGATGTTGAAGACAACATTAGGGGAATAAATTCATAAATCGGCCAGAAATAACAACTACTAAAAACTGTATGGACCTGACTTTTTGGTAATAACTAAATGTTTGCAAATCAATGAAAGTGCAATAAAATTGTGCATATTACAACGATTTATTTGCAATTAAGAATTTTATCGTATATGGAGATGTACAGTCATAACTATTCAATTGTCTCTGGTTTGGGGACTATTATTGATTTCATTAATTATTTAGCAATTTCTTCAAATTACAGAATTTGAAGAAATGAAATCAATAATAGTCCCCGAACCAGAGACAAAAGATTGGTTCTGTAATTGAAAACGATTTTGGAGTATGTGTGTTACGTGAAAAAGGCAGAAAAGTATTACATAACAAGTATTCATCACGAAGGGTTAGGAAAAAGTTCTCTCCCCGCAAAATATAAACGAACGAATCAGATTTGCTACTAAGAAGATTTCAAGTCCGTTAAAGTACTTTGATGACGTTATATTTTCTGATGAGATGAAAATTATGTTGCACTATTACGACGGAACCTTAAAAATTTGGCGCAACCCTCTCACAGCCCTGGAAAATAAAAATGCGATACATACTGTAAAGTTCGGAGAACTGTAAGTTATGTTATGGGCATAGACAAATGAAGTGTATAGACAAAGGATTACTCATGTTGAGTGCTGTCAACAGACTCAAACCAAAATACTCAACATTTTTCGAAGTCGATTTTTGAGAAAAATTGCAAGATTTTCTTTTACATCTGAGTATGTAGATTTCGTCAAAAACTAACCCCATACAGTTTTTGTTAGAACAAAATGTTTTTAAATTGTGTTTTTAATTGAGTTGTTCTGAAAACGAAATCGATGTTAACAAATGAATCGTATAGACAAAGGATTACTCATTCGATTTGTTCCTAGGTTTTACCATTTTTGAGATATAGAAGTTCAGGTCACAGTTTTAGGTTTTTTGCTAGGTTTTCGCGAGTTTGCTTGAAAACGGCAAGTATTGTCAAAATGGGACTAAAAAAATGTGAAAAGCTGTGAAAATTTCGTAATTTTTTCCTGGGTTGTACCATTTTTGCGATACATAAGTAAAAGTAGAGAAATTGCAGTCATGACATTGTTTCATATGGAGACGATACAGTCAGTGAATTTTCCTAATCTGAACATCTATATCTCAAAAATGGTAAAACCTACGATAATATCATAAAATACAATTTTGTAGACAATTTTCACTACTACAACATTTTATTCCATTTTGATAGGGCGCGAAAACCTAAAAAAACCCCAAAAAATGTGAACTTTGACCGTGATTTATTTAAAAGGCGCTCAGGCGATTTTTTTATTCCCAGGTGTAAGCTCCTTTCATTTAATGTTGGTTCAAGAGCACCGCATCATGTTATATGCTGTTAACCGACCCAAACAAAAATACTCAACGAAGGCGATTTAAAAACTGACTGCAATATTTTCATTTATACATTTATCTGAGGATGTAGATTTCTTGAGGAGCTTGAAATTTTACCAGTGGGTCACTGTTGATGCAAATGTGCGAGATAAGGCCGGGTTTTAGAAAATTCGTCCTGGAACCACAAAAATAACAACAACAAAAATCCTTATATTTTGCTATTATATACCGTAAAAATATTATATACCGTAAATTATCACAAATAATTTAAAATTTTGTAGTTTACTTCTAGGCGCAGGTTTTATCGTATCATTTTATCGTAAACCACTAAATTATAAAACCACATTAGAAGTTTTTCTTCCGTTGCAACAGATGTCGCAATTGTATAGTATTAACGTAATGTAAGCAGTGAAAACCAACCGATCCAGATTTACGTGTCTGGAGTAATTTTGTTTTCACTTAACAGATGTCGCACAACAGATTTTCTTTTTTAAACAAAAAAAATATTACCAACGAATTTGGAAAATTTTGATTTTTAATTTAAGATTAAAACAAAATTTAGTTAAATAATGTTAAGTTTTTTACTGTTTAAAATATCATTAAGGCAATAAAATCAGAAATCGGCCAGAAATAACAACAACAAAAACTGTATGTACTTGATTTTTTGGCCTTGGTCTAAATGTTTGCAAATCAGTTAAAGTGCAATAAAATTGTGAATATTCCCACTATTTGTTTGCATTTAAGAATTTTTATGGCGTTCTTGGTATATAGAAATGTAGAGTCTATAACTTTTCGTCACTAAATAATTTAGGAAATCAATAATATACCACAAACCAGAATCAAATTTTGGTTTTGTAATTGAAAACGATTTTGGAATATGTGCGTTACGTGAAAAAGCCAGAAAAGCATTATGACGAAGGGATAGGAAAAACCACTGCTCTCCCCGTAAAATATAGGGAAACGAATTTTCTATAGAGAAGATTTCAAGCCCTTTAAAGTACTTTGATGACGTTATATTTTCTAATGAGACGAACATTATGTTGTATTATTACGAGGGGACCCAAAAAGTATGGCGCAACCATCTTACAACCCTGGAAAATAAAAATGTAATACATACTGAAAACTTCGGAGAACTGTAAGTTATGGTACTGGCGTAGACAAACGAAATGTATAGACAAATGATTACTTATGCTGTGCGCTGTCAACAGACTCAAACCAAAATACTGAATATTTTTCGAAGGCGATTATTGAGAAAATTGCAAGATTTTATTTTAAATTTTTATCCGAGGATGTAGATGCCGTCAAAAACTAACTTTATAGAATTGTATTTATTGTAGTTTTAATTGAGTTGTTCGATGTTAAGAACATTGTTTAGAGCATTACTTTGTCTATATGTACATTTAATTTGTCTATGGCAAAGGGTTGTATATGAAGCAATGGCTTTAGGTAAAATAAGTTTTCTGAGGTTTATTTGAAGATCTTCTACAACTTATTTAACGACAACGTCAAAATTGTGGAAAAACACCCTCCACTTATATGCGAAACTTAATAAAGATCAATGGGAAAAATACCAATAAAATATGACATTTCGAAATGTATTTTTTCATATAGTGTAAAGTATCCTTACCTATGTATATAACTTACATTTAAAATTAGTGTTCAGTTAGAAACAAATTTGTGTTTTGAATGATGGTTAATGAATGACTATAATATATTTGATTTCTAAGACGATCCGAAATCAAATTCGTTCGAATTACTACCAAACGCCTTTCGGTGTAGAAATTGGTTGTTCGACTGAAAACAAAAAACAAACAAAAATAACTCATATACAAACAAAACGTAACTCAGGTAGCAGTTTGAACACATTTGTATTCGTATCGTCTTAACGAAACTGTTCATACATCTCAGGTGGCAATAGCAATATTAAGCATCACAAGTAGTGCAATTGCAAAACGATTGAAAACCATACTATAAACCGGATTATGGCGGTCTTAAACTCGAGTGGTTTCCGTGCTGTATAAAGGGTTTGATTTTTATTTGTTTTGCAAGATGACCCACGGTGATATATAAAGTTGGGGAAGTTGGTGTTTTAATAAAAAAATGTGAATCTATGTTAACGTTATGTAATGTTGAAATTTCCACAAATTTTGCACGTTTTTACGTTCATTAGTAGGATTCTGTAACTCATTTTTGCTGTTATCGATAATTGTCGGTAAAATTAAAATGCTTATAATTTCGATAATTAACGAATTTCTTCGGTAAGTTAACGAAGAATAAAAAGTAGTCGCTAGCCTCTAGCGACACAAACAGTGATGTCAACTTTTCTCAATGTTTTTAGTCGTAATTTTGCTATTTAATTTTACCGATTTTTGCCGGTAACAGCAAAAATTAGTTACAGAATCCCACTACATGTTTGTGTAGCCTCAAATTACTCGACTTCGAAAATAATTAATACAGTTTTCTAAAAAATTAATTTATATTTTGTATATGATTAAATTCTTAATAATACTACACAAATATAAACAAAAATACATCATAAGACCTCTGCCCCCTATTAACTATTTGACAATGTGTCTGTCCGTGTACTCGATAATTTGTAATAATTAGTACAAATGTTAATTAGTACAAATTTTTTCGAAACATTTGTAGTTTGATATGAAGGACATAGGTTACTAATTTTTACAGTAAAACACAAAAATTCCACTTATATTAGTTGGTACCACATAGACACGCGGTTTCCTGTAGGGTTAATGTAGCGGAAGCGTCCATTTTTACGTTATAGACTCATTCAATCAATTTTGCTGCAAATTAAGTATAGTACACATTGGCAAGCAAAACTGACAGTCATCGAGATTTATTTCGTGAATATCAAAACCTAACTGAAATTTTTTTGTAATATCTAAATAACACCGTACATATTGTTTTAAAAGGTTGTTATTTGCCGGAAAATTGTCCTAAAAGTACGTTGGCTGTCATTTTTGATTGATAGTGTGTACTCCCCTTTAAGCGGGGTACACACGATCAGTTTTGACTGTCAGTTTTGCTCAAGTAATCGGTTGCTTGCCAGTGTGGCCGTTTATTTTTGTCAGTCATCATTCAACCACAAAATATTTTGTGGTTGCTGGATAGTTTGACATTTATCGATATTTCCGAAAAATCGACAGTCAAAACTGATCGTGTGTACCCCGCTTTAGAATATAGGGTTTTCGGAATATGTACAAAATATTTTCAATACACGTTGGTATAGCCCTCATTTAACCATACCGGCCGTTAGGATACATTTTCCTACGTATTTTGTTGTAATTTGGCATTTGTTGTTCTTTGTGTATAGAAAACCTCTGTGCGAAATATTAGCAACATAGGTTTAGGTTTTGAAGTATTTAAAAGTTTAAAGACAAAACTTTCAATCGACTTTGGTCCATCATCATACCATCAATTTTATACAGAATGTCTTACATTAAGTTCAGGTTGTCACTGCATTTCTATTTTTACCGTTTCGTTTGCGAGAGGATTCTTAGTATCACAGAAATCATCATTTGTAATGATTAGTAGATTAATTTTTTCAATTTCACTGTCGCTTTAAATTTCCACTTTTTTTGCATTTCTGATTTTAAGAGTAAAATATAACTGTGTTGTAAAATATTAAGAGTGATAGATTTGTGCATACCGTTTGTTCCTTACAAAAAATTATGAAACAAAAGTGCAACTTTTAAATGCATTTTTTAAGGCGTTGCGAGGGGTAAATTGCATTGGGTACTTATCTAACGAATTCAATAAAGTTCAATAAAATCGCAGAAGTAAAAAAGGTTTTAATTTGCGTACTTAATTTGGTACCTTTGGTTTTGTGTGAACAGATAGATTTCTAAACTGATATTTAGTATTGGTGTTGAGATAAAGTGGTGATTTTAAAATATAGTTCTGTAAGTTTAGAAATGGGGATCACTGGGGTTGTGTCAACAGACAGAACTAGAAGCAAACTCAATTTCTACAAACGGGTAGAGTTTTTCATAATTAGTGTTTTCGCGGTACGAATATTATTAAATGTTAATTAACATTAAAGTGCTGGTATTAACTTACAAAGAAATCATTTTTTTTTTGTGCCTTCAAAAAATACAATTCCATAAGATGCGAAGGGAAGGAGGGAGGGAGAGACATATTTGCTTACGATTGTAGACATTAATTTTTGGAGATAAGTCGATTTACGTCAAACTATATCGCGAACGAATCGATTTATGTAGTTCTTTTTGAAAACTACATACTTGATTTTTAGAAAAATATAAATAGTAACACTCTTAACTGTCGTAAGTAGCATTACTGGCTTTTATTTTGGTAAAAAAATGTTGTAAATGGGAAATGGAGACATTATATTCTGAATTTTGGTCAATTTATTTATTATACTGCTTTATACCATGGGGATTTTCCGCTAACGAAGTAGCGGGCATATGCTAGTATATATATATACCCAGCAAAATGTTCGATGCCAAAGATGACATTCAATCATGGGTGCAAGTGATCTAGCATGTCATCTTTTTAGCATCTTCATCGATGAATTTTATATGAGCGTGGACCCCAAAAGATGACGTTCTTTTCTGGATCCTAAGCATGTCATTTTAACCAATGCGTTGACATGTCATTTCCACCAATGCTTTGGCATGTCATTTCCACCAATGATTTGACATGTCATTTTCACCAATGCTTTGACACGTCATTTTCACCCATGCTTTGACATGTCATTTTAACCAATGCTTTGGCATGTCATTTTCACCAACCCCTTGGCATGAAATTTTCATGTCTTGTTTGGAAAATGGAAATGCTGTATTGAAATATGGTTTTCATGAAAAACAAAACTCTTTATTAATTCAAACGAATTCATGAAATAGCTACAATTAATTTATCAGTTTAGTTTTTCAAAAGTTTACATCCAAAATTGCAATGTAATCACCACCGCTGCAACGCAAAAGATTACTTCCTTCGTTCTCCGCAACTGATATTCTTTCATCTTACAAAAGGTTTTTTCAATTATCTTCCCATCACCAGTTCAGACTTCAACATGGACTCCAAATGCACTCCTTTAAGTATTTTTATTTCGTAAATTACTTTTATTTTATAATTTTGTTGTTTTATAACAACATTTTGGTAATTTATAATCTTTTGTTTAGTGACGGAAATATGTAGGGATCTACAACCCGGCTTGCTTTAGGGATCTCTAAGAACAAAATGTAACGAACGGGGAGGAGAGACTTTTTCTGGAAAATACCATTTATGCTTAATTAATTTATTTTTAATTGTTGCTTTCCAAAAGTCGTTTCTTCTTTATTTTCAGATTCTTGTTCCTTTTCGTTTCGGACTTTTTTTCAAATTCCAAGAAGCGAGATTTAATTGATTTCGTTCTATGTCAGATTTAGAACAGACAAGGGAACTTTTAAAATAGCAATGTGTGCAGTCCGATTCTATTTTTAGCTCGATGGTTGTGACTTCATATAATACCAATTGTTTAGAAGTTTTAGTTGTTTGATATGCAGGAAATGTAAGACAACATCACGGCGACAGTTCTAACAACTTTGGTCTGTTCCAGAAACTGCAAGAATCTACTTATTTTTACTACGATAACAATTTTTCCTTTATGTTATCGGAAAAAATAGTAAAAATTAGTAGATTTTTGCAGTACTGGAACATACCAAAATGAAAATAAACAGGTGTGTAAATAAAAACACAAACATGGATCGATGGAATGGGTACAAATGCTGATGAAAAGATCGGATCTTTCACGACTTCCTTTGCATTGGTTCAAATCCTAATGAAAAGATCGGATCTTTCACGACTTCCTTTGCATTGGTTCAAATCCTAATGAAAAGATCGGATCTTTCACGACTTCCTTTGAACCAATGCAAAAGATGACATGAAATCACGTCATCGCAAAGAACCCCTTCCGTCAAATTTTGCTGGGTATATATAAGCTTCGTTCCCGTACTTTTTAATGGTAAAACTCGTAAAAGAGAGAACGGCAAAAAATTTGTTCTCACACACACGTTTTTTGAAATAGTTTGGGAACGGAAAAATGGAAAATACGTCAAAAAAAAACTGGAACAAATGTCAAAGTCGGCGCATCAGCCAATCAGACGCCGGCAACCATGTTACTATTTTTTTACTCGCCCAAATTTGTCGTGTAAAAAGTGTTTAAAGAGAGCGTCAATCAGCGCCATTTTTGTTTAAAGAGAAGTGAACTTTTTACAACTTTTTTGTGTACGGGAACGCTTTTTCGAGTAAAATGTGTAAAAGTCGTAAAAATTGTAAAAACTTTTTAGTTCTGGAACACAGCTATATATATATATATATTTTTTTTTTTTTTGATCAAGATAAAATTCTGAGTCGATATATTCATGTCAGTCTGCCTCTCGAAATCAAGATACAGCTTAATTTTTAAAGATAGAGCTTTATAATTTGGTACAGAAGTTTTTATTATATCGGTCCAAACTTAGTTTTAAGAGGGCCATATCGGTCCACCTCTTAATTATTTGTGATGACGCATTCTTCTCTTTGGTAGCAGCAGGCGCTACTGATCATTCTATGGTTTCCTAGCTGGAGGCCTCTGAAAAAGTGCTTACCATCGTGGTGAGAATTAGTGCCTCCAGAATCTTTGCCAGGCTTCAGTAGCGATAGGCTGAGGACACTTGTTAAATACTCAAGTCCGGCTTGATGTTCCGTGTGAGCCCAACGAATATGCAAATTATATCAAGACTTTCATCCACCACGGACAGATTTTTGGTCTGCACGAATAGTCTGTATGTTGTAATAATAGCAGCGTAAACTAAGTCTAGTCTTATCATACGTGGTTACATAGCACCGTTATTGTCAGGAGAACTTTGCCTGGATAAAAAAAAAACTGCAGAGAAATTAATCCTACGGCTTAAGGTCCTAAGAACTGATTTCTAATCTTAAAAAAAATGTGGTAATAGTGAATACTTTGTATGTACATACACACTTACATATATTTCTGGCAAAAGTAATTACAAATTAAATACCTATTTGAGGTAAATCTGTCATCAAGTGGTGTCTGAAGTAATAGATAAGACTTTATCGCATTTATCGATTTGACTTCACAGTATTGTGGAGCTTTTTCAAAAACTATGCAACGAGAAGTGAAACCAATTTGTTGTAATTAAAATATCTGTAAAAAAAGGTATAAAAACCGTCAGCAATCGAAAGAAATTGTTTCAGTACTTACCTTCACTTCCAAGTAGATTTGTGCAATTGTAATTGGTTACAATGAAACTCTCAAGCGTAGCATTAGTTTTGACTGTCTGTCTAATGGTTTTTGCCGTAAGAAAATTAAAATGTTAAATCCTTAATGCAAATAATAATTGTTTATATTTTTGGTTTGTCTACACCAGGTAAATGTTAACGGCAAATCTGTTGATGCAAGTGCCATTGGTTCTGGTGCAGTTCCAAATACATCTTCTGAAAGGCCGCAGACAACACAAACAACTGCTGTTCCAAATACATCTTCTGAAGGCCCACGGACAACACAAACCACAGCTGTTCCAAACACATCTTCTGAAAGGCCGCAAACAACACAAACCACAAAAACTACCGAATCGTCTGAAACCCCTGAGAGTACTGGAGCAACCGAAACAACTTCAGCCCATGAAAGTACAGAAACCACTGAAGTAACAGAAACCCCAGATAGCACTGCAGCTCCTGAAAGCACTGCAGCTCCTGAAAGCACTGAAGCTCCTGAGAGCACTGAAGCTCCTGACAGCACAGCCGCTCCTGAGGGCACTGAAGCTCCTGTAACCACAGATCTACCAGAATCCGACGATAAACCTGCACTAAGTACTGATGAAGCTCACCAATTTATTGACCATTTAATGAAAGTTGTGGCAGATATTGTCAATTCTTTGGTAAGATTTCCTTACAGTACCGTTCTTCTCTAAATGTGAAATTATAAAGTTATACTATTATTTCAGGTTGATGCAGTCTACGAAAACAACAAACATTTACCACCAAATGCCCAGGACGTACCTTTGCCACCACATTTCAATGACAGACCCAAACCAGCTTTCCCTCGCCCAGTTGGGGCATAATGTGCTTTGATAAAAACTTTTAAGTCATGAAAATTTAATGTGTTAATCTCAGGGTTTATTCAAAAATGTTCTCAGAATTTAAAAAAAATGCTATTGAAAAAATAAATTGGGATATTGTGCATTAACAACAAGTTTTAATTTTAATTTGTTTATATGCGGTACCTGGGCTACGAGTTTCAAAACATTAAAAAAAATAACAATAAAGCAGGCCTGGGCACATAAATACATACATACATCTTTTGAGATTGTGTTCCTTTGAAAATACAAACATTTCCCTTAGTTTCCCAACATAGCATTTTGTGTAATTTTATTCAACACAGATAAACCTACAGTAAGGATGCATATTAAATATTTCCCTTATCGGATGCCGTTTAGATCATTACACATGCATTTTAAAACTCTTTTGTAATATTATCTCAAGTTGTATTAGAATTTTGGCTTGTCTTTTGCCATAGCTAGGATGTTTTCTATTACTTTAAGTAAAATTTTTGGGAGTTTTCAATTTTTTTTTTTTTTGAATTTTTGGTCCCAAGCTGCGACAAAAATCGAAAAATCGATATCAGCAAATCTCTGCGACAATTCAGCAAATTGTCTCTAAAACTATCATATTTTAATATTCCAGCACTGTTTTTGTAATTTATAGCGGTATTTTACAAAACAGAAGAAGTTGACATTTACGTATGATCTATTAAAAACTTTAAAAACATCAGGTAGGTTGAGACTTCTTACAAGGCAAGTAACCCAAAATTGAAAGGATGAAATTAATTTTTTCGAAATGGAAGTTTAAGTACAAGCAAGAGCGTATCCTTTTTTCTTGACCACTGCGTAAATCAATTATCTATCACCTAACCTTATCAGGTCAGCTAAAATGTTGTACAATACTTAAAATTGGGGGGGCATGGTTGTTTAGGGGCTGTAGTAAAACGTGGACCTATGTCCACAACTATTGGCGGAGAAGTATTTTGATCACTATGGACCGTTAATGCTAAATTGCACCCAATTTAGAGAGAAAATGTAAATAAAAATAAACATTTTGAATGGAAGGTACCAGAATAACGGGATTGATACGAACTATATCCGACTTAATTACTAATTTCATTTAATTCATATTTGAATTCAAGAACATTTTATGTCCACATTAATTTAGAAGAATCAAATTTTGGTGTCATTAAATCTGGTGTAGTGTTTTAGGTCCTGTTTTATATACAGCAGATATACCCATGAGAGGTGAGACTATGATTGCTACTTATGCAGATGATACTGCCGTTCATGCTATTAACGATGACCCTTCTTCAGCTACTGACTTACTCCAAACGCATCTGAATGATATCGAAGAATGGTTCAATAACTGGAATATTGGAGTCAATATCGAAAAATCTGTGCATGTTACATTCTCATTAGGGAATGGAGATTGTCCTTCTCCAGAATTGAATGGGCTTACCATTTCTTCTGCGGATTGTGTTAAATATCTCGGTCTGCACCTTGATAACAAACCTAACTGGCTGCATTTTTGGAAATTCGAACTAGAACTGTACTAAAAGGTACTAAATATGGTACCCTTTGTATTAGGCAAACGCGAAGAGCTAGAATTCTGAAATTTGGAATGAGGTTCACTGATGGAGAGTTAGAAAGGTGTACCAAATGGTTTTTGGAAATTCGAACTATAAGTGTACGAAAAGTACTAAAAGTTACTAAATTTAGTACTATTTGGTATTACGTGAACGGATAGAGCTAAAATCTTGAAAATTGGAATGAAAATCAAGGTTTAAAGGATGAGTTGATATAAGGAGGTGGTACTAAATGGTACTAAATTTGGTACAATTTGAATTTGGGCGAACTGATAAAGTTGGAATTCTGAAATTTGGAATTACTATTACTGTTGGAGCGTAGGTTTGAGATATGGAGGAATTTTTCGAAATTCGTACACATGGGTACGAAAGGTACTAAATAGTACCAAATAAGGTACAATTTGGATTTGGGGGAACGGATGGAGCTGGAATCCTGAAATTTAGAATTAGGATTACAGTCGGATAGAAGTATTTTGGAAATTCATACTTTTGGGTACGAAAAGTACTAAATGGTACCAAATTTGGTACAATATGAATTTAAGTGATCGGATAGAGCTGGAATAGTGAAATTTGGAATTAAGATTACTATTGGAATGTGGGATTGGGATACTTTTGGAAATTCGTACTTATGGCAACGAAAAGTACTAAATGGTACCAAATTGGATTTGGGTGATCAGATACATTTGGAATCCTGAAATTCGAAATTAAGATTACTTTTGGAGTGCTGGATAGAGGTAGGTTTGGAAATTCGGACCTATGGGAACAAAAAGTACTAAATGATACTAAATTTGGTACAATTTGGATTACGGTAATCTGATGCAGCTGTAATTCTGAAATTTGGAATTAAAATTACTGTTGGCGTGTAGGATTGATAAAGTTTTGGAAATTTTTAGTTATGGGTAGGAAAAGTACTAAATTTGGTACAATTTAGATTTCAATGATGGGATACATTTGGAATCGTGAAATTCGGAATTAAAATTGCTGTTGGAGTATTGATAGAGGTAGGTTTGGAACTTCGTACTTTGGATATGAATAGTACTAAATGGTACCAAATTTGGATTTGAGTTATTGGATGCATCTGGAATTCTGAAATTCGGAATTAAGCTTATTATTTGAACATAGCACTGAGGTAGTTTTGAACATTTTTACTTATGTGTACGAAAAGTACTAAATGGTACCAAATCTGCTACAATTTGGATTTGGGTGAACGGATATAGCTGGAATCCCGAGATTCGAAACAAGGATTACTGTTGGTAAGTAGGATTGATGAAGTTTTTGAAATTTTTAGTTAAGGGTACGATAAGTACTAAATGGTACCAAATTTTAATTTATGTGATCGGATACATTTGGAATCTTGGGCTTAAATCTAGTTTAGTAAAAACTCTCCGATTTTTTCGAAATTTTTTCCATAGGTAGTTATTTTTACGCTGATTACGGGAATGTAAAATTTTCTTGGGGGACGGACCCGGTTACCCGGTTATTCGACCCGAAAGTCCGGGTACCCGGTACCCGATAGACCCGGTTCTACTGAACCGATTCTTACAAAATGGGTATCGTTGGAAAGCTTATAAAAATACCTATCCAACAAGTGGTCATATGAAGGGGTTCAGAAGTTATAACCAAAATACCTCTTTTTGGACCCGGGGTTTTCCATAAAACCCTCAAAAAGTCGTAAAAGGGCCCATTATGGGTGCTCAATTAATTCACGTAATTTTATAGCTCATACTTCAACCTTTCCAAAATGGTACCATTTGTTATAATACCTTCACTGGGTCCAGAGATATTGACCTTAGAATGAGAGAAAAATTTTAAATTTAGAAGAAAATGTTGTTCCATTCCCTAGATTTGAACCTGTCCATAGGAGAAAGTTTTAAATCCCCGGCCGAAGGCCGGCTACTTAGAGAAAATTTATAATTTAAAAGAAACTGTTGTTCCCATTCCCTAGATTTGAACCTGTCCATAGGAGAAAGTCTTAAATCGCCGGCCGAAGGCCGGCTACTTAGAGAACATTTATAATTTAAAAGAAAATGTTGTTCCCATTCCCTAGATTTGAACCTGTCCATAGGAGAAAGTCTTAAATCCCCGGCCGAAGGCCGGCTACTTAGAAAAAAATTTACTTAAAAAAAGTGATGAATTTAGAAAAACTCTGGACCCAGTGAAGGTATTATAACAAATGGCACCATTTTGGAAAGGTTGAAGTATGAGCTATAAAATTACGTGAATTAATTGAGCACCCATAATGGGCCCTTTTTCGACTTTTTGAGGGTTTTATGGAAAAACCCGGGTCCAAAAAGAGGTATTTTGGTTATAACTTCTGAACCCCTGGAGATAACCCCATCATATGACCACTTGTTGGATAGGTACATAAGCTTTCCAACGATACCCATTTTGTAAGAATCGGTTCAGTAGAACCGGGTCTATCGGGTACCGGGTACCCGGACTTTCGGGTCGAATAACAGGGTAACCGGGTCCGTCCCCCAAGAAAATTTTATATTCCCGTAATCAGCGTAAAAATACCTACCTCTGGAAAAAATTTCAAAAAAATCGGAGAGTTTTTACTAAACTAGATTTGTTCCGAATCTTGAAATTCGGAATTACGATTACTGTTGGACTGTTGAAAGAGGAAGGTTTGGAAATTCGTACTTTGGATACGAAAAGTACTAAATGGTATCGAATTTGGTTCAATTTGGATTACGGTGATCGGATGCAACTGTAATCCTGAAATTTGGAATTAAGATTACTGTTGGAGTGTAGAATTGAGGTAGTTGTAGAAATTCGTCCTCATGGGTACGAAAGTACTAAATGGTACCAAATTTGGTACAATTTGGATTTGGGTGAACGGATATACCTGAAATTCCGAGATTTGGAATAAGGAGTACTATTGGAGTGTAGGACTGATAAAGTTTTGGAAATTTTTAGTTATGGGTAGGAAAAGTACTAAATAGTACTAAATTTAGTACAATTTGTATTTCAGTGATAGGATACATTTGGAATCGTGAAATTCGGAGTTAAAATTGATGTTGGAGTGTTGATAGAGGTAGGTTTAGAAATTCGTACTATGGATACGAATATTACTAAATGGTACCAAATTTGGATTTGAATTATTGGATATATCTGGAATCCTGAAATTCGGAATTAAGCTTATTGTTTGAACATAGCACTGAAGTAGTTTTGAAAATTTGTACTTATGGGTACGAAAAGTACTAAATGGTACTAAATTTGGTACAATTTGAATTTCGGTGATTTGATGTAGCTGCCATCCTCAAGTTTGGAATTAAAATCCCTGTTGAATTGTAGGATTGATAAAATTTTGGAAATTTTTAGTTATGGGTAGGAAAAGTACTAAATAGTACTAAATTTGGTACAATTTGGATTTGAGCGAACGGTTAGAGTTGGAATCAGGAAATTTGGAATTAAAATTACTGTTTTAGTGTAGGATTGAGGTATGGAAGTAGTTTCTGAAATTCGTACTTATGAGTACGAAAAGTACTAAATTTGGTACAATTTGGAATTGAGCGAACGGCTAGAGCTGGAATTAAGATTACTGTTGGGGTGTAGGATTGAGGACGTTTTGAAAATTCGTACTTATATGTACGAAAACTACTAAACGGTACTAAATTTGGTACAACTTGGATTTGAAAGAACGGGTAGAGCTGGAATCATGAAATTACGAAAAATACGAAAAGTACTAAATGGTACTATATTTGGTACAACTTGGATTTGAGCGAACGGTTAGGGCTGAAATCTTGAATTTTGGAGTTAATATTACTGTTGGGGTTAGTTTTGGAAATGCGTACTTATGCTTACAAAAAGTACTACATTTTGTACAATTAGGAATGTTCTGGCTTCTTGGTTCAAAATCAAAACTGAACCTGAATAACAAATTACTACTGTATAAGACGATTTTTAAGTCTATTTGGACTTATGGAGTACAACTTTAGGGAACAGCCAGAAATGCTAATATTGAGATACTTCAACGATATCAATCAAAGATGCTTAGACTAATTACGGGTGCTCCTTGGTTCGTTAATAATAACGCGATTCATAAAGATTTAAACATTAATAAAACAAGTAAAAAAGTATCAGTCAGCTTTGCTGACAGAGATATACCCTCAGCCTGTGTATATTGAAACAATTTTGCCCCAAAAAACGTATTTATTTAGGGGGTTTTAAAAATTTTGGATGTATTAACCGACAAAAATGTTGATTAGGATTAAAGATCAAAAGTTTTGCGGAGGAGATACTTAAGGGAATGGATCGACATTGTGGAAGTGGATCTCCAGCCACTACATACGGTGCCATAGGGGGTTTTTACAGCCTTCGGACTGTTTTCACAAGAAGTATGGACTTGCCCCTGAAAAAAATTTTACCATCGTTATTGAGGTTGCGAATGCAAGTTGCTTCAACAAAAATCAAAGTGATTCGATATCAGGTCTTAAAGTGAACTTATCCGAAATTTTGTGTGGGAGGTACCGGATGGAATGGACAAATATAGGCCATATTTGAACCTGATCTTTATCTGGTAGATATATTAGGATGTGTCAGGTATGGACCAATTTGGCCACTCCCTTCAAGAGTTACCGTACGGACAATTTTTCCGAACATTTTGAACTTTTGTGGGGGAGGTACCTGAAGGAGTGGACCGATATGGCTTATCTTCAAACTTAAACTATGTTTGAACAAAATATTGCTAAGGCCAAATTTTGGACCGAATCGGCAGATCCGTTCGAGAGTTATCTTGCGCTCCAACCACCTCACGCGGTGTCATAGGGTTTTTTTTGCAACTCTGGGGCTATTTTCTCAGGAAGTGTGGACTTGCCCCTGATGAAACTTGTACCGTCGTATAGGGGGCAGTGAATACAAGTTGCTAAAACAAAAATCAAAGCGATTCGAGAGCAGGTCCTAAACTGAACTTGTGCCAAAGTTTGTGTGGTAGGTACCCGAAGGAGTGGACCTATTGAGTCCATATTGGAAACTCATCTAAGTCTGGTAGACATTTCACGATTTTCAAAGTATCGACCAAATCGGTTACTCCCTTCAAGAGTTAGCGTACATACAAATTTTCCGAACTTTTTGGACTTTTGTGGGGGAGGTACCGGAAGGAGTGGACCGATATAACCCATCTTCGAACTTAAATTAAGTTTGGATAAAATATTACGAAAGCCGAATTTTGGACCGAATCGATTGATCCCTTCGAGAGTTATCGTGCGCTCCAGCCAGCCAGACACACAGACAGACGGACGGACATTGCTCAATCGACTCCAAATTGTCTGAAACACATTTCGTCCAAACATACTTGGGGTCTAAAACCATTATTTCGATGAGGCACATTTTGCCCGTATGAAAGTGTATATACCCTCGTTAGCATAAATGCTGAGGGTATAATTACAGATGAAATTTGTAAAATTAGTACTACGTATCTTAACAGATTAAGTAACCATTCGAATGTATTAGCACTCAATCTATTAGATGATACAGATGAAATTGAAGACTGAAACGAAGACATGTTTTAGACCTCCCATTTTTAATGAGTTTTATAAAATATACTAGCAAAGTGCCCGCTACTTCGTATGCGTTAAATATACAAAACAAACAATATAAAATATAGAATGGTGGAAACATTTTGTGTACTAATACGTACCAATTTAGTTCGATTTTCATCACGCCTACACATCAAGAGCAATCCACATTTTTTGAGATATTTTAATTGAGGTTCTCAGCTCAAATACGGCCTAACCCAACAACCGCCATCTTCATTTCCAGTTCTATCTGTTATCCCAAAACCAATTATAGAACTATTTAGTACTTTACATGTAAATGCATATATACGAACCTCCTCCTATTATTTCAAAATTCCCTTTACACAATAACAAATTGTACCAAATCCTGTGCCATTTACAACTTTTCGTATATTTATGGCACATATATCTTAAATCGTACGTTATAAGCAAATGATAACAGTAATCTTAATTCCAAATCCCACGAATCCAGATCTATCCGTTCATCCAATACAAAATTGTACGAAACCTGGAACCATTTTGTACCCCTAAGTGTACCTAATTCCACATTTTAGGATTCGAGCGCTATAATTTCACTCAATTCCTAATTGTACAAAATGTAGTACTTTTTGTAAGCATAAGTACGCATTTCCAAAACTAAGTACGCATTTCCAAAACTAACCCCAACAGTAATATTGACTCCAAAATTCAAGATTCCAGCCCTAACCGTTCGCTCAAATCCAAGTTGTACCAAATATAGTACCATTTAGTACTTTTCGTATTTTTCGTAATTTCATGATTCCAGCTCTACCTGTTCTTTCAAATCCAAGTTGTACCAAATTTAGTACCGTTTAGTAGTTTTCGTACATATAAGTACGGATTTCCAAAACGTCGTCAATCCTACACCCCAACAGTAATCTTAATTCCAAACTTCAAGATTCCAGCTCTAGCCGTTCGCTCAATTCCAAATTGTACCAAATTTAGTACTTTTCGTACTCATAAGTACGAATTTCAAAAACTACTTCCATATCTCAATCCTGCAGTCCAACAGTAATCTTAATTCCAAATTTCCTGATTCACACTCTATCCGTTCGCTCAAATCCAAATTGTACCAAATTTAGTACTATTTAGTACTTTTCCTACCCATAACTAAAAATTTCCAAAATTTTATCAATTCTACAATTCAACAGGGATTTTAATTCAAAACTTGAGGATGGCAGCAACATCAGATCACCGAAATTTAAATTGTACCAAATTTAGTACCATTTAGTACTTTTCGTACACATAAGTACAAATTTTCAAAACTACTTCAGTACTATGTTCAAACAATAAGCTTAATTCCGAATTTCAGGATTCCAGATATATCCAATAAGTCAAATCCAAATTTGGTACCATTTAGTACTATTCTATCCATAGTACGAATTTCTAAACCTACCTCTATCAACACTCCAACATCAATTTTAACTCCGAATTTCACGATTTTAAATGTATCCTATCACTGAAATACAAATTGTACCAAATTTAGTACTATTTAGTACTTTTCCTACCCATAACTAAAAATTTCCAAAACTTTATCAGTCCTACACTCCAATAGTACTGCTTATTCCAAATCTCGGAATTTCAGGTATGTATATCCGTTCACCCAAATCCAAATTGTACCAAATTTGGTACCATTTAGTACTTTCGTAACCATGAGTACGAATTTCTACAACTACCTCAATCCTACACTCCAACAGTAATCTTAATTCCAAATTTCAGGATTACAGTTGCATCCGATCACCCTAATCCAAATTGTACCAAATTCGATACCATACTTTTCGTATCCAAAGTACGAATTTCCAAACCTTCCTCTTTCAACACTCCAACAGTAATCGTAATTCCGAATTTCAGGATTCACATAAATTAAAATTTGGTACCATTTAGTACTTATCGTACCCATAACTAAAAATTTAAAAAACTTCATCAATCCTACTTACCAACAGTAATCCTTATTCCGAATCTCGGGATTCCAGCTATATCCGTTCACCCAAATCCAAATTGTACCAGATTTGGTACCATTTAGTACTTTTTGTACACATAAGTAAAAATTTTCAAAACTACCTCAGTGCTATGTTCAAATAATAAGCTTAATTCCGAATTTCAGAATTCCAGATACATCCGATAACTCAAATCCAAATTTGGTACCATTTAGTACTATTCATATCCAAAGTACGAAGTTCCAAACCTACCTCTATCAACACTCCAACAGCAATTTTTATTCCGAATTTCACGATTCCAAATGTATCCCATCATTGAAATCTAAATTGTACCAAATTTAGTACTATTTAGTACTTTTTCTAACCATAACTAAAAATTTCCAAAACTTTATCAATCCTACATCAATTATCATTCCTTCAGCTTTATCCGTTCACCCAAATCCAAATTGTACCAAATTTGGTACTATTTAGAACTATTCGTACCCAAGAGTGCGAATATCCACAACTACCTCAATCCTACACGCCAACAGTAATCTTAATTCCAAATTTCAGAATTACAGCTGCATCAGATTACCGTAATCCAAATTGTACCAAATTTAGTACCATTTAGTACTTTTTGTTCCCATAGGTCCGAATTTCCAAACCTACCTCTATCCAGCACTGCAAAAGTAATCGTAATTTCGAATTTCAGGATTCCAAATGTATCTGATCACCCAAATCCAAATTGTACCAAATTTGGTACCATTTAGTACTTTTCGTTGCCATAAGTACGAATTTCCAAAAGTATCCCAATCCCACATTCCAATAGTAATCATAATTCCAAATTTCACTATTCCAGCTCTATTCGATCACTTAAATTCATATTGTACCAAATTTGGTACCATTTAGTACTTTTCGTACCCAAAAGTACGAATTTCCAAAATACTTCTATCCTACACCCCGACTGTAATCCTAATTCTAAATTTCAGGATTCCAGCTCCATCCGTTCCCCCAAATCCAAATTGTACCTTATTTCGTACTATTTAGTACCTTTCGTACCCATGTGTACGAATTTCGAAAACTACTTCCATATCTCAAACCTACGCTCCAACAGTAATAGTAATTCCAAATTTCAGAATTCCAACTTTATCGGTTCGCCCAAATTCAAATTGTACCAAATTTAGTACCATTGTACTATTCGTACACAAGAGTACACATTTTCAAAACCACCTCCTTATATCAACTCATCTTTAAACCTTGATTTTCATTCCAATTTTCAAGATTTTAGCTCTATCCGTTCACGTAATACCAAATAGTACTAAATTTAGTAACTTTTAGTACTTTTCGTACACTTATAGTTCGAATTTCCAAAAACCCTTAGGTACACCTTTCTAACTCTCCATCAGTGAACCTCATTCCAAATTTCAGAATTCTAGCTCTAGCTCTAATACAAAGGGTACCATATTTAGTACTTTTAGTACAGTTCTAGTTCGAATTTCCAAAAATGCAGCCTTATCTGACACCTTGGGACCAAGAGTGACCCCCACCCAAAATTTCAAGATTCTAGCTTTAGCCGTTTAGTCTGGGCGTTGATTATAAGTCAGTCAGTCAGTGAGTCATCATTACTGAACTCTTTTATAAGTGTAGATGATTTTTCCAGTTAAGTTTTTTATCAAGGTGCAGACCTAGATATTTAACACAATCCGCAGTAGGAATGGTAAGCCCATTCAATTTTGGAGAAGGACAGTCTCCATTCCCTAATGAGAATGTAACATGCACAGATTTTTCGATATTGACTCAAATATTCCAGTTATTGAACCATTCTTCGATATCATTCAGATGCGTTTGGGGTAAGTCAGTAGCTGAAGAAGGGTCATCGTTAATAGCATGAACGGCAGTATCATCTGCAGAAGTAGCAATCATAGTCTCACCTCTTACGGGTATATCTGCTGTATATAAAAGAGGACCTAAAACACTACACCAGATTTAATGACACCAAAATTTGATTCTTCACAATTAATGTGGACATAAAATGTTCTTGAATTCAAATATGAATTAAATGAAATTAGTAATTAAGTCGGATATAATTCGTATCAATCCCGTTATTCTGGTACCTTCCATTCAAAATGTTTATTTTTATTTACATTTTCTCTCTAAATTGGGTGCAATTTAGCATTAACGGTCCATAGTGATCAAAATACTTCTCCGCCAATAGTTGTGGACATAGGTCCACGTTTTGCTACAGCCCCTAAACAACCATGCCGCCCAATTTTAAGTAAAGTACAACATTTTAGCTGACCTGATAAGGTTACACGCAGAGAAAAAATATTGTTTCGGTTTTGTTGGAACAAAAATATCTATTTTGGTTCCAAAAATGTGTTTGTTTTGTACAAACATTGTAATCCAAATCCAAAAATACCATCTTTTGTTCCGAACATAGAAAACAAAAACAACTTTCGAATTTCCGCAATATTGTAAAAATCGTTAACAATACCGATTGTACGAACAATCATAATCTAAATTTTTTACAAAACATATTGTCAGCCCTGTAAACCAGATACTAATTTTAATTAATTAATTTAATTATACTTCTCATATACACTTTTCACATAACTTGGATATAAATGTTGCGTATAATATTGCAATCATTGATGAACACAATACATGGTTTGCTACTTTAGCTGACAACAAAGACAAACAAAAAGCCACTAGCAACCACCACCACAACATAAGGAATAATTAAACACCATAACAAACATGAAAAGGAAAGAAGAATGAAACAAAACAGGAGTCTCATTGTTGGTATATATACACACAAAAACAAAGATAAAGGCAGCATGTCATACAAACACCACAACTCACCAAAATTGTTTTTTCAACACGGCATCGAATAGCGAGAGAAGAGAAAAAAATTTCGAAGAAAAGAGAGAAATATTGTTCAGTTGACACAAACTATTTTTGGATTCACAATACTACATAAGGAATCCAACAATATGTTAACAATACATTTTTTGCTCTTGGAATATTGTTGGATCAAACATATTTTTTTCTACGCAGTGGTCAAGAAAAAAGGATAGATTAAATCCTGGCTACGCCCTTGCTTGTACTTAAACTTCCATTTCGAAAAAAATAATTTCATCCTTTCAATTTTGAGTTACTTGCCTTGTAAGAAGTCACAACCTTACTGATGTTTTTAAAGTTTTAATAGATCATACGTAAATGTCAACATCTTCTGTTTTATAAAATACCGCTATAAATTACAAAAACAGTGCTGGAAAAAAAAATTAATTTCATCCTTTCAATTTTGAGTTACTTGCCTTGTAAGAAGTCACAACCTTACTGATGTTTTTAAAGTTTTAAATAGATCATACGTAAATGTCAACTTCTTCTGTTTTGTAAAATACCGCTATAAATTACAAAAACAGTGCTGGAATATTAAAATATTGTTACGGAATTAGATTTAACTAATCTCCGTGTAGACGTTGTTTTATTCCCCGATACGATTTGTACCAAATAAAACAGGGTTCGTTTTAGATTACGTTTCTACAATGCTTTATTTACTTTATTACACTTATTCAGAACCGACTTTAATTACAAAGCACACAGCAAGTCTCTAGTTAGCACGCAGCTCTTATTTAACCGATCTGTCCAGTTCAACGCTTAAAACACAACTACTCCGTCATTGCCATTTCCCCGGTATTTATAACCCAAAGTCTCCCTGTTCTAGAGTCGTCCAGAACACATATGGCAACATCTCGAATCTGTGCAGCGAACACACAGACGCACATTCGCACTAAGCGAACAACCATACTCACATACATACATGGGGGAATAC
Source organism: Musca autumnalis (assembly GCF_047663935.1). Taxonomy (NCBI): domain Eukaryota; kingdom Metazoa; phylum Arthropoda; class Insecta; order Diptera; family Muscidae; genus Musca; species Musca autumnalis. The sequence goes on from NW_027411866.1 coordinate 140,635,884, forward strand.
AATTGGACGACAAGCACAGTAATGACGTAACAACAACAAACAAGTGCAAAGAAGTAACAAACTAAACAATAATTACATGATTATGGCAAAACAAAATAAAAGCACATTAATGAAAGGTAAAGTAACATCTAGAAGAATGAAGAGAGTTCTACATGGTAGTTGTTGTTGCTTAAATAAAGTAACTGCGTAATAAAAACTTTACGTTACAATTCAAATATTTAAATTAACGGAAATTAAACTAAACTAACTTAAACCTATCAGTTACATTCGTAACAATATGATAATTTTAGAGACAATTTGCTGAATTGTCGCAGAGATTTGCTGATATCGATTTTTCGATTTTTGTCGCAGCTTGGGACCAAAAATGCACAAAAAATTTAAAGCTCTTAAAAAAATGTACTTAAAGTAATAGAAAACATCCTAGCTATGGCAAAAGACAAGCCAAAATTCTAATATAACTTGAGATAATATTACAAAAGAGTTTTAAAATGCATGTGTAATGATCTAAACGGCATCCGATAAGGGAAATATTTAATATGCATCCTTACTGTAGGTTTATCTCCGTTGAATAAAATTACACAAAATGCTATGTTGGCAAACTATGGGAAATGTTTGTATTTTCAAAGGAACACAATCTCAAAAGATGTATGTATGTATTTATGTGCCCAGGCCTGCTTTATTGTTATTTTTATACCCTATACCACAATGTGGAAAAGGGTATAATAAGTTTGTTTTCCCAAAAATTCATGTAACGCCGCGAAATATTCGTCGTAGACCCCTCATGTGGTATACCAAACTTCATATCTCGACGAGATAAAGCGATTTAGCGATGTGTGTCCGTCCGTCCGTCCGTCCGTCTGTCCGTCCATTAAAAATTGTAATCAAGCTAGAGGCCGCAATTATGGACCGATTGTCACGAAATTTAGTATGGAGGTCGGGTTTGGACCAGAATAGAACTGATTAGTTTTTGGCGATGATCGTGAAATGTTAAAGGGATGAAATGGACCAAAAACAAAATTTTTGCTCGATTTTGTAGCCGCTCTGTAGGTCGCAATAATAGTCCGATCGGCGCGAAATTTTAAACGTAGTTTTGGTTTGAGATGAAGAAGTAGCGTGCAAGTCAACGGTATGATCGGATAATATTTAGCGGGTTAAATTGATCAAAACTTTTGTGTGAAAATTGGTAAAATTTCTAATGCACATCTTATAACAGCTAGCCCGGAAAGCTAGTGCACAGGGATAGTGGTATAGGGTATCACATGGTCGGCCCCGTCCGACTATAGTCTGTTCTTACTTGTTTTTTAATGTTTTGAAACTCGTAGCCCAGGTACCGCATATAAACAAATTAAAATTAAAACTTTTTGTTAATGCACAATATTCCAATTTATTTTTTTTCAATAGCATTTTTTTAATTCTGAAAACATTTTTGAATAAAACCTGAGATTAACACATTAAATTTTCATGACTTGAAATTTTTTAACAAAGCACATTATGCCCCAACTGGGCGAGGGAAAGCTGGTTTGGGTCTGTCATTGAAATGTGGTGGCAAAGGTACGTCCTGGGCATTTGGTGGTAAATGTTTGTTGTTTTCGTAGACTGCATCAACCTGAAATAATAGTATAATATTATAATTTCACATTTAGAGAAGAACGGTACTGTAAGGAAATCTTACCAAAGAATTGACAATATCTGCCACAACTTTCATTAAATGGTCAATAAATTGGTGAGCTTCATCAATACTTAGTGCAGGTTTATCGTCGGATTCTGGTAGATCTGTGGTTACAGGAGCTTCAGTGCTCTCAGGAGCTTCAGTGCTGTCAGGAGCTTCAGTGCTGTCAGGAGCTTCAGTGCTGTCAGGAGCTTCAGTGCTGTCAGGAGCTTCAGTGCTCTCAGGAGCTTCAGTGCCCTCAGAAGCTGTAGTGCTATCTGGGTTTTCTGTTACTTCAGTGGTTTCTGTACTTTCATGAGCTGAAGTTGTTTCGGTTGCTCCAGTACTCTCAGGGGTTTCAGACGATTCGGTAGTTGTTGTGGTTTGTGTTGTTTGCGGCCTTTCAGAAGATGTATTTGCAACAGCTGTGGTTTCTGTTGTCTGTGGCCTTTCGGAAGATGTATTTGGAACAGCAGTTGTTTGTGTGGTCTGCGGCCTTTCAGAAGATGTATTTGGAACTGCACCAGAACCAATGGCACTTGCATCAACAGATTTGCCGTTGACATTTACCTGGGGTAGACAAACCAAAAAAATAAAAAATTATCCTCTAAGTTTTGCATTTAGGATTTCACATTTTAATTTTCTTACGGCAAAAACCATTAGACAGACAGTAAAAACTAATGCTACGCTTGAGAGTTTCATTGTAATCAATTACAATTGCACAAATCTACTTGGAAGTGAAGGTAAGTACTGAAACAATTTCTTTCGATTGCTGACGGTTTTTATACCTTTTTTACAGATATTTTAATTGCAACAAATTGGTTTCACTTCTCGTTGCATAGTTTTTGCAAAAGCTCCACAATACTGTGAAGTGAAATCGATAAATGCGATAAAGTCTTATCTATTACTTCAGACACCACTTGATGACAGATTTACCTCAAATAGGTATTTAATTTGTAATTACTTTTGCCAGAAATATATGTAAGTGTGTATGTACATACAAAGTATGCACTATTACCAACAAACATTTTTTTAAGATTAGAAATCAGTTCTTAGGACCTTAAGCTGTAGGATTAATTTCTCTGCAGTTTTTTTTATCCAGGCAAAGTTCTCCTAACAATAACGGTGCTATGTAACCACGTATGATAAGACTGGACTTAGTTTACGCTGCTATTATTACAACATACAGACTATTCGTGCAGACCAAAAATCTATCCGTGGTGGATGAAAGACTTGATATAATTTGCATATTCGTTGGACCCACACGGAACGTCAAGCCGGACTTGAGTATTTAACAAGTGTCCTCAGCCTATCGCTACTGAAGCCTGGCAAAGATTCTAGAGGCACTACTTCTCACCACGATGGTAAGCACTTTTTCAGAGGCCTCCAGCTAGGAAACCATAGAATGATCAGTAGCGCCTGCTGCTACCAATGGGAAGAATGCGTCCCACGAGGGAGGTATAGGGAGAGAGTAGAAACGTCTTTCTTGAAGTCCAAAATTTTAAGAAATAAAGGCACTTATTCTCTTTTGAAGCAATACGAGGAACACTAGAATGTTTCTGGCCTGATATTTGACGATAAATATTCCCGTTTTTATACCCTCAGCCTTTCATACGGGCAAAATGTGCCTCATCGAAATAATGGTTTTAGACCCCAAGTATGTTTGGACGAAATGTGTTTCAGACAATTTGGAGTCGATTGAGCAATGTCCGTCCGTCTGTCTGGCTGGCTGGCTGGAGCGCACGATAACTCTCGAAGGGATGAACCGATTCGGTTCAAATTTTGGCTTTCGTAATATTTTGTCCAATCTTAGTTTAAGTTCGAAGATGAGCTATATCGGTCCACTCCTTCCGATACCTCTCCCACAAAAGTTCGAAAATGTTCGGAAAATTTGTACGCACCATAACTCTTGAAGGGTGTAACCGATTTGGTCCATACTTTGCCCATCGTGGAGCGTGTACCAGACTTAGATCAGGTTTTAATATGGACTCAATCGGTCCACTCCGTCGAGTACCTCCCACACAAAATTGTGGAAAAGTTCAGTTTAGGAACATCTATCGAATCGCTTTGATTTTTGCTTTAGCAACTTGTATTCACTGCCCTCCATACGACGGTATAAGTTTCATCAGGGGCAAGTCCATACTTCATGAGAAAATAGCCTCAAAGTTGCAAAAAACCCCTATGACACCGTGTGAGGAGGTTGGAGGGCAAAATAACTATCGAACAGGTCTGCCGATTCGGTCCAAAGTTTGGCCTTAGTAATATTTTGTCCAAACATAGTTTAAGTTCGAAGATAAGGCATATCGGTCTACCCCTTCAGGTACCTCCCCCACAAAAGTTCAAAAATGTGCGGAAAAATTGTGCGTACGATAACTCTTGTAGAGAGTGGCCGAATTTGTCCATACTTTACACATCCTAATATATCTACCAGATATAGATCAGGTTCAAATATGGACTATATTTGTCCACTCCATCCGGTACCTCCCACTCAAAATTTCGGATACATGTTCACTTTAAGACCTGCTTTCGAATCACTTTGATTTTTGTTGAAGCAACTTGCATTGCTGCCTCAATTGCGATGGTAAAAGTTGTTTCAGGGGCAAGTTCATACTTCTTGAGCAAACATCCCTGAAGTTCTAAAAAACCCCTATGGTACCATATGTAGTGGCTGGAGATCCATTCTTTTTAGTATCTCCTCCGCAAAACTTTTGATATTAAATCCTAATCAACATTTTTGTCAGTTCAAACGCCCAAAATTTTTAAAACTCCCTAAATACATGCGTTTTTTGGAAAAAAATTGTTTCAATATACACAGGCTGAGGGTATATCTCTGTCGGCAAAGCCGACTGATACTTTTTTACTTGTTATTATTAAGCCAGAAACAATTCTAGTAGCCCTCGTAATTGCTTTCCTCTTGTCTCTACCGATAAAATTACTTTGTACTTTAAATGAATTTTTATTGGTACTTGTTCAAATATATTGTCTGCGTCATTCCAGCCTCTTCATCTCCGTGCTAACCCTGACGCCCTCTGCAAAAGGATATTTGGGACTGTCTCATCCGTGTGGATCTTGAAGATGTTTACTCGCGACATTTGAAGGTGGCAAGTTTTTTTTTCTTCTTACAAGCTTCAGCGGTATTCTGTTCCTCAGGCAATCTTATCCTCTACGCCGCTTCCGAGAAAGTGGAGCGAGTATTTTTGACCTCCATTGAGGCACCCCGCTGATCTTTGTAAACTTCCGTCGTTGAGTCCCTGGCCACTGCATCCTTTTCTTTGTAAGTTTTCCGGTACACTCGTTTACTTCGTCTAGCATCTTATGAAGATTATTTTTATTGGGGGTTTCCCCACATGTGGTGTCCATTTAGCTGCTGCTATCGGATTCGTAGTGAGGGTCGCTCCCAGTCTCTGATGATGGGTTCAAGTTAAATCTCTTCCTAAGCTTCCCTGTCTTCTCCTCTCTTTTTCTTAGGTTGTGTGCTAGTATCAATACGTTCGACCACAGACTCCAAGGCACCCACATTTGTGGGAGATGTTTGCTCACGATCGCTTATTGACGACGAGGTGTAACTCGCAGGCATATCACTGGGGTACCCAGTAAACATATGATCAAGTTCGATGTCTTCTCCCAATTCTGGGTAGCTAGACAAAAGCAGTGTGTTCTATGGTCCCAATTCACAGGGCCCGGGTTCGATACAAATTGCGGCTGCTGCATCGTCCAGATCTTAACCGGGCTAAAACCACTCGTGTTTGCCTTGGCCGCAGTCGTTCTTTTGCTACGATGGATGGGGAGGAGTAGTGCCTCTAGAATCTTTGCTACTGGCGACAAGAGGGAATTCGACTTGTACGATTCACCTCTGCTGGTATCCTTGGCGAGCTTCAGTAGCGTAACCACCCTGCCAACTTCCCAGGCTTCTGGTACAACATGAGTGGCTAACGATTGGTTGAGGATACTTTTTATACCCTCCACCATATGGAGGGTATAATTAAATTTGTCATTCCGTTTGTAACACATCGAAATATTCGTCGGAGACCCTATAAAGTATATATTATTGATCAGCATAAAATTCTATGTCGATTTAACCATGTCCGTCTGTCCGTCCGTCTGTTGAAATCAAGAAACAGCTCGCAATTTTAAAGATAGAGATTCACTATTTGGTACAGAAGTTTTTATTACTTGCAGGATGGTTGGTATTGAAAATGGTATGTATCGGTCCACGTTTTGATATAGCCCCCATAGAACGGTACCTCCCGATTTTCGGTATTTTTAAGGTTTTAGCTTCATTATCCTACCAAAATGGCTGAAATTTGGTACGTAGTCTTCTTTAGTGGTATAAAACTTTCCCCCAGAATTTTGTCGGTATCGGTCCACACCTTCATATAGCCCCCATAGAACGGTACCTCCCGATTTTCGGTATTTTTAGGGTTTTAGCTTCATCATCCTACCAAAATGGCTGAAATTTGGTACGTGGTCTTTTTAAGGAATATAAAATTTTCCCCCATAATTTTTTCGGTATCGGTCCACGTCTTCATATAGCCCCCATAGAACGGTACCTTCCGATATTCGGTATTTTGAAGGTTTTAGATTCATTATCACACCGAAATGGCTGAAATTTGGTACGTGGTCTTTTTAAGGAATATAAAATTTTCCCCCATAATTTTTTCGGTATCGGTCCACGTCTTCATATAGCCCCCATAGAACGGTACCTCCCGATTTTCCGTAATTTGAAGGTTTTAGCTTCATTATCACACCGAAATGGCTGAAATTTGGTACGTTGGTGGTATAAAACTTTCCCCCAGAATTTTGTCGGTATCGGTTCATGCCTTCATATAGTCCCCATAGAACGGTACCTCCCGATTTTCGGTATTTTAAACGTTGTGGCCTCAATATTCCACCGAAATGGCTGAAATTTGGTATTTAGACTTCGTTGGGAATACTCAAACTTCCCCTTTAAATTTGTCGGTATAGGTCCACGTCTTCATATAGCCCCCGATTTTCCGTATTTTGAAGGTTGTGGCTTCAATATTCCCTCCAAAATGGCTGAATTTTGTTATTTAGTCTTCAATGTGATATAAAACTGTTCGCCAGAAATTTGTCTGTACAGGCCCATGCTTTCATCTTGCCCCATTTCCGACTAAAATTCGTCGGTATAGGTCCTCGTTTTGATATAGCCCCCTTAGAACTGTACCTCCCGATTTTCGTAATACTGAAGATTGTGACGTCAATATCCAACCGAAATGGCTGAAATTCGTTATTTCGTCTTCCAAGAGTTATAAAATATTCCAGAAGAGTATTACAGTATAGGTCCACGTCTTCCTATATCCCTATAGAAGCGTACTTCTTGATGTTCGGTATTTTTAAAGTATTAGGCACATTCTCTTACCGAAATATAGGAAATTTGGTATTTAGGCTTCTTTGAGCCTAAAAACTTTCCGTCAGAAATTTGTCGGTATATATCGACGTTTTGAAATAGCCCCCATAGAATGGTGCCTCACATTGTTTTACCGAAATTGCTGAAATTTAGTATTAAGTCTTCTTCATACACGAAAGGAAACAAATTATTCCATTTTACTTCAATACAACTTGTGGTGGAGGGTATAACAAGTTCGGCCCGGCCGAACTTAATGCCGTTTTTAGTTGTTTTCGTTATTTATTGTCACATTTTGATCATCTGAAGATTGAACAAGTAAAAAAGTATGAGTCGGCTTTGCCGACAAAGATATACCCTCAGCCTGTATATATTGAAACAATTCTTTCCCAAAAAAGGGGTTTTTAAAAAGTTTGAGAATTTGAGCCGACAAAAATGTTCATTAGGATTAGAGATCAAAAGTTTTGCGGAGGAGATACTAAAAGGAATGGATCTACATTGACCGTTATGGAAGTGGATCTCCAGCCACTACATATGGTGGGCTGTAGTGGCTGGGGTTTTTACACCCTTCGGGCTGTTTTCTCAAGAAGTATGGACTTACCCCTGAAAAAACGTTTACCATCGGAATTGAGGCACCGAATGCAAGTTGCTTCAACAAAAATCAAATTGATTCGATAGAAGGTCTTAAAGTGAACTTATCCGAAATTTGTGTGGGAGGTACTGGATGGAGTGGACAAATATAGTCCATATTTGAACCTGATCTATATGTAGTAGATATATTAGGATGTGTAAAGTATGGACCAATTCGGTCACTCCCTTCAAGAGCTAACGTATGAACAAATTTTCCGAACATTTTTGAACTTTTGTGGGGGAGGTACCTGAAGGAGTGGACTGATATGGCTTACCTTCAAACTTAAAATATGTTTGGACAAAATATTACTAAGGCCAAATTTTGGACCGAATCGGCAGATCCGTTTTAGAGTTATCTTGCGCTCCAACCACCTCACACGGTATCATAGGGCTTTTTCGCAACTTTCAGGCTATTTTCTCAGGAAGTATGGACTTGCCCCTGATGAAACTTGTGCCGTCCTATGGAGGGCAGTGAATACAAGTTGCTAAAACAAAAATCAGAGCAATTCGAGAGATGGCCCTAAACTGAATTTTTCCGAAATTTTGTGCGGGAGGTACCCGAAGGAGTAGACCTAGTGAGTCCATGTTGGAACCTCATCTAAGTCTGATGCGCTCTTTACGATGGGCAAAGTATGAACCAAATCGGTTACCCCCTTCAAGAGTTATCGTGCGCACAAATTTTCCGAACATTTTCGAACTTTTGTGGGGAAGGTACCGGAAGGAGTGGACCGATATAGCCCATCTTCGAACTTAAACTAAGTTTGGGAAAAAATTATACCAAAGCCTAAATTTGAACCGAATCGGATTATCCGTTCGAGAGTTATCGTGCGCTCCAGCCAGCAGGACAGACAGACAGACGGACGGACATGGCTAGATCGACTCCAAATTATCTGAAACACGTTTCGTCCAAACATACTTGGGGTCTAAAACCATTATTTCGATGAGGCACATTTTCATCGTATCAAAGTGTATATACCCTCTTTAGCCTAAAGGCTGAGGGTATAACATTTTTTAATCAAAAAAGGGTCATGCAGGTGCTTGAAAAGTGATTAGAATTACACTGTGCAACATTTTTGCGCCAATCGCGTGCAAACAACTTCGGTCCAGAACCAATAGGCAAAAACCATATTTGGGTTTTGTTTTCTTAGATCGGGTTCGGTTTTTATGGCCTCGTCTAAACAGGGTTAAAGATCGAATTTTTAAAACAAACATCTCAGAATCCAATACGGATCTTGTTTTGACATCTGCAGCAAACTTGTAGATAAGAGTAAGAAGAAAATATTTGGAGGAATAGTGAACTCGAAAAACTGCATTTATTGCCTCCAATTTTATAATATATCTAAAAATTTTAAAAATGCCTCTATCGCCTGGTTTATAGCAAATTTTCCAACAACAATTTGGTAAATATTTCGATAATTAATTGAAATCCCCAACATGAGAATAAACAGCCTGTGTGAACATTGTTTGAAATAAGTTTTGTAAAAGGTATGTTATGAAATACCCCTTAAACAACGTGAAATAACCATTTTAGAGTTTCAGAATGTTCTGAAGAATTGATGGTCACATTATTTTAAAATTTTAAGAATGGCTATTTGTTTCAATTCCCAACAGTATAGTTGTTACCGACCAGAATTTCAGAAATTATGTAAACTTTATTTTAACGAGTTTGATGCGCTAGATGCAGCTTTTCCTGACACATAAGTTCTTTTTTTGACACATAAGTTCTACTACTTAAGGGCTACAATTTTGCTGAAGACTGCAAAGCAAAATTCTTATTAGTTTCGAAGATAAAGGTCCGATCACTGGAAAAAAGGCTCATTTTAGGTCGGTTTAGATGAGAGCATAAAATCTAAACCCGATCTAAGAACACAAACCCAATTAAGGTTTTTGTAGGCTCAATATGTACTTTCAGAAAATGCCTATTAGAAGTTGTTTGCATTTCCAGTGTTGCACAGTGTTATGTATCTTCTGATCGTATTTTGAACAGCTAGGTGAAATAAACAAACACTGATTGTTTTGTTTTTTTTTTCAGACATAACGGTTTGTTGTATATAATTCTCATATACACTTTCTTCAAAACTTTGATATAAATATCACGTATAATATTATGAATATTGAAACAAAGGAAAGAAACAACAAGTAAAAAAACGTTAAGTTCGGCTGGGCCGAACTTTTCATACCCTCCACCATAAAATTTTCTTAACTAAAATGGAACAATTAGTTTTCATTCCTGTCCCCGGGAGGCCCTTTTTTATGGTGCCTATATCTAACTATGTATGTTGACAATTTTTGGTGGGCGAGAAATTGGGAGGTACCGTTATATAGGGGTTATAATAAAACATGGACAGTTTTTAATGGGAACCTTTAATGTCAAATAACTCCTAATTCGGTTAAAAATTGTAGCTAGAATCCTCAAAATACCGAAAATCGGTACATAACGTGGGAACTTCAAATGTCTCTAACAGCTAGTTCGGAGGTATGTGGGCTATACGAAAATATGAACTTAAATGAACAATTTTTGTTGGCTTTTACATTTCAAATTACAGAAAGTTCATCCAAAAAATAAGGTTAAGGTACGCAAAATCGGGAGGTTTGTTTTGGGGCTATACCAAAACATGGATCTACGTTCATAATTATTTCGAATATAAGTTTTTTGGTCACTAGGAACCCTAAATATCAAATTATAGCTAATTCGGTCTAAAAATGTGAATTTAAACGTCCAAATACCTGAAATCGGGCGGTAACGTTATATGGGGATTATTCCAAAACATGGATCTATGTCCACTAGTTATATAAGTTTATTGACATTTAAGAACGCTAAATGTCAGTTTATAGCTAAATCGGTCTGAAAATGTAACTAAAACGTCAAAATGCCATAAATCGGGGGTACCGTTATATGGGGGCTATACCAAAACGTGGACCGATATAGCCCATCATCGAACCTGCCTGCAAACAAAAGACGCATTTTGCCAAAATTTCAGTGTTCTATCTCCATTTTTGAGATGCTAGAGTGATTACCACAGACGGACGAACGGACGTGCACTGATCGACTCAGAATTTTACCCTGATCAAGAATATATATACTTTATGGGGTCGCAAATGAGTATTTCAATGCGTTACAAACGGAAAAACAAACTTAATATACCATACTATGGTGGAGGGTATAAAAACAAATGAAAGAAACAAGAAACAAAGAAGAATAAAAAAGCTAATTATTTTAATTTTTTCGTCTGATAAAAAGACTCATAAATGACTCACTAAAGACTCATAAACGATGATAAGCATGGTTCAAATACCATTAGAAAATGGGCAAAAATGACTCGAAACTAATGCTGAGGAAGATTCATTTGTGATTTGTTTAGAAGGGTCGCCTGAGTTTACGTTTTCCTCCTGACAAAGGAGTCATTTATGATCAGGAAATGAGCTCATATTCCAGCTTTTTAATCGTGCAGTCGGATCAAAAAAAGATTCGAATTTGATTAAAATTTTCAAAAAATGCTGGCTGGGTTTGTATTTTCGGCCCATACCTACATATATACGGACGTATACCCAGGACGTGTGTGGTGAACAAAGTAGGACACATGTATTCTTATGAGAACTACCGAAATACGTCCCTGCAAACCATTTCTATCGTCTAAGAATAATACGCGATTTTCCTGGGCGAATAATTTTCCGCAGGCGATAGCGCCAAAAAATCTTCCACGTATCACCAACCTAAAGTAAGTGTTTATAGAATGCGAATCATCTGGAAGAAGTTGCTTTACAAGACTCGTAAATGAATCGTAAGGAAGTTTTGTAGAAGAAGCCCTTCTATAATAATATATTCTTCGCGGATAAACGTCCCATTTGAATCGCCCGTAGCGAATGTGGCGATTGTAGTTGCTACTGAAAGAAACCATTGAAACATCTCTGAATAGTTTTATTAAAAATTAAATTTTAATATTTAATCGAAAACATAGTTTACAACATATGTACTTATAAATAAAAAGGAGTTTCAGGTGTTCAGTATATTGAGTAATTCAAAAAAGATTAGTTGAAATTTGTACTTGGTACATATATGATATTAAAAATGTATTCAAATGTATAAATTAAAAATATTTGTACTTCACGTGTATAGTATTCTCAGTCATTTAAATTCAAGTTGTTTTAATTGTGTAATTAGTACATACATACATATTATGAAAATAATAAGTAATTCATTTCATAAATTAAACATAAACTTCATATATATGTATGTTAATGAAAATAAAAAGATATATATATATATATATATATATATATATATATATATATATATATATATATATATATATAATATTAATATATAAAATATATATATAAATATTAATTGGTACGTTGTTTTAATGCCTTTTGTCGCTTTTGTACACGGTCCTTAGAGTGGACAATATGTTGTTGAAGAACAAAATAAATTTTGGCCTCGCTAACATTAGGAAATTGTTGGTATACAACATCTGGAATAGAATAAAATAAAATATTAAAAATATTATTCATTTTCTAAAGAATTTTGACTTTTATACATGCATACCTTTAATTATGGATATAAAGAAAAATTGTTGGAAAGTTGGTTTTGTCTTCGTACCTCGCCAAGTGAACTCCATACCCACTTCGTCAGTAAACATTTTTTTTGCAATTGATCTAATGAAAATCGAGCAGTCATCTCTTCCAAGCCTAATGAGAATTCGTTTCTCCAATATATCAATTATAAATAATGACTAAATTAGTCGAAAACAATAAGATTATTTAAATATTATTACTTACCAATTCTGACACCATGTCGTTGTTTAATTTTAACTCTTCATCAAAGGTTTTCAATTCTGTTACGGTTCTAATCGGTAATTTCTGTGATATTTTGTAAGTTTCATCTGAGGCTACTGAATAAACTGATTTTAATTGCCGGACTTCATGACGAAGTGTTATGACTTCTTGTGTTAACGTAGTCAGAAGTGTTTTTCAATTAATCAATTAATCTTTTTGCTTCTCTCTTACTTTTTATTCTTATTGCTTGAGATGACATTGTAATAATTAATTATTTACGCTTAATTTAATATTTTTACGATTTATATTTTTTCACTTATCAACTTATTAATTGTTTGTGATCACGTCCATTTACTTTCACTTCAAACTCTAAAATGACAATTTTTGATATTTTCTTGATTCAGCGACAATTATTACTGTTATTTGGGAATAAACAAGAAGTTTGATACACAAATTCGCAGAAAGATCGCCCAACAACATGGCAGAAGATTCTTTGTTGCGTTTGTTTGTCAACATGCATTTTTGAGAATCGTCTAGGAATAACAAATTACTCGCGTGGAAGATGACGTTACACAAACTCGCGGAAAGATCGCCGAGAAGCATAGCAGGTAATTTGTCGTAGCAATTGATAATAAACAATAATTTTTGAGAATCGTCTACGAATGGCAAATTACTCGCATGGGTGAATTTTATATAAAAATTCGCTAAAAGATCGCCGGAAAGAAGCGTTGAAGAAAAATTTGGTCGAAAAATCGTCCAACAATCTTCCAATGGTTTGCAGGGGTCGAACGTATACTTTTTGTAAGTTGAAAAAGTTTAACTTTGACAGAACGTTATTGTTTGTATGTGTGTTTTGTATTTTAAAAACAAAAGCCCAACAAAACATGAAATACAATTCATTGCAAAGGAAAATTATTTGTTTTACGAATGAAAACATTTACGTAAGTTTCGGTCGCGGATTTTGTGTTTCAAATGTGATTTGGGACTCAACGTATTTGGGTAATACGGACGCTCAGAGAGCGTTGTTGTGGTAGAAAGGTAAAATATTTATGTACGTCCCGTCGTTATTTAGGTTTAGCATTAATTTTTGAAACATGTAGCCCAATGCCGCAAAAATGTCGGATAAGTTCACTTTAAGACCTGATATCGAATCACTTTGATTTTTGTTGAAGCAACTTGCATTCACAACCTCAATTACGATGGTAAAATTTTTTTCAGGGGCAAGTCCATACTTCTTGAGAAAACAGTCCGAAGGGTGTAAAAACCCCCTATGGCACCGTATGTAGTGGCTGGAGATCCACTTCCACAATGTCGATCCATTCCTTTAAGTACCTCCTCCGCAAAACTTTTGATCTTTAATCCTAATCAACATTTTTGTCGGTTCATACATCCAAAATTTTTAAAACCCCCTAAATAAATACGTTTTTTGGGGAAAAATTGTTTCAATATACACAGGCTGAGGGTATATCTCTGTCAGCAAAGCTGACTGATACTTTTTTACTTGTTTTATTAATGTTTAAATCTCTATGAATCGCGTTATTATTAACGAACCAAGGAGCACCCGTAATTAGTCTAAGCATCTTTGATTGATATCGTTGAAGTATCTCAATATTAGAATTTCTGGCTGTTCCCTAAAGTTGTACTCCATAAGTCCAAATAGACTTAAGAATCGTCTTGTTATTCAGGTTCAGTTTTGATTTTGGACCAAGAAGCCAGAACATTCTTTTAGTCTTCAGATCTAGTTGCTGTCTCTTATATGTTATACTAGCAAAGTGTCCGCTACTTCGTATGCGTTAAATATACAAAACGAATAAACAATATAAAATATAGAATGGTGGAAACATTTTGTGTACTAATACTTACCAATTTAGTTCGATTTTTATCACGCCTACACATCAAGAGCAATCCACATTTTTTGAGATATTTCAATTGAGGTTCTCAGCGCAAATACAGCCTAACCCAACAACCGCCATCCTCATTTCCAGCTCTATCTGTTCCCCCAAAACCAATTATAGAACTATTTAGTACTTTACATGTAAATACATAAATACGAACCTCCTCCTATAATTTCAAAATTCCCTTTACACAATAACAAATTGTACCAAATCCTGTGCCATTTACAACTTTTCGTATATTTATGGCACATATATCTTAAATCGGACGTTAGAAGCAAATGATAACAGTAATCTTAATTCCAAATCCCACGAATCCAGATCTATCCGTTCATCCAATACAAAATTGTACCATACATGGAACCATTTCGTACCCCTAAGTGTACCCAATTCCACATTTTAGGATTCGAGCGCTATAATTTCACTCAAATCCTAATTGTACAAAATGTAGTACTTTTTGTAAGCATAAGTACGCATTTCCAAAACTAAGTACGCATTTCCAAAACTAACCCCAACAGTAATAACTCCAAAATTCAAGTTTCAAGCCCTAACCGTTCGCTCAAATCCAAGTTGTACCAAATATAGTACCATTTAGTACTTTTTGTATTTTTCGTAATTTCATGATTCCAGCTCTACCCGTTCTTTCAAATCCAAGTTGTACCAAATTTAGTACAGTTTAGTAGTTTTCGTACATATAAGTACGAATTTTCAAAACGTCCTCAATCCTACACCCCAACAGTAATCTTAATTCCAAATTTCCTGATTCCAACTCTATCCGTTCGCTCAAATCCAAATTGTACCAAATTTGGTACTATTTTGTACTTTTCCTACCCATAACTACAAATTTCCAAAATTTTATCAATCCTACAATTCAACGGGGATTTTTATTCAAAACTTGAGGATGGCAGCTACATCAGATCACCGAAATTCAAATTGTACCAAATTTAGTACCATTTAGTACTTTTCGTACCCATAAGTACAAATTTTCAAAACTACTTCAGTGCTATGTTCAAACAAAAAGCTTAATTCCGAATTTCAGGATTCCAGATATATCCAATAACTCAAATCCAAATTTGGTACCATTTAGTAATATTCGTATCCATAGTACGAATTTTTAAACCTACCTCTATCAACACTCCAACATCAATTTTAACTCCGAATTTCACGATTCCAAATGTATCCTATCACTGAAATACAAATTGTACCAAATTTAGTACTGTTTAGTACTTTTCCTACCCATAACTAAAAATTTCCAAAACTTTATCAGTCCTACACTCCAATAGTACTCCTTATTCCAAATCTCGGAATTTCAGGTATATCCGTTCACCCAAATCCAAATTGTACCAAATTTGGTACCATTTAGTACTTTCGTAACCATGAGTACGAATTTCTACAACTACCTCAATCCTACACTCCAACAGTAATCTTAATTCCAAATTTCAGGATTACAGTTGCATCCGATCACCCTAATACAAATTGTACCAAATTCGATACCATACTTTTCGTATCCAAAGTACGAATTTCCAAACCTTCCTCTTTCAACACTCCAACAGTAATCGTAATTCCGAATTTCAGGATTCCAAATGTATCCGATCACATAAATTAAAATTTGGTACCATTTAGTACTTATCGTACCCATAACTAAAAATTTCAAAAACTTCATCAATCCTACTTACCAACAGTAATCCTTGTTCCGAATCTCGGGATTCCAGCTATATCCGTTCACCCAAATCCAAATTGTACCAGATTTGGTACCATTTAGTACTTTTCGTACACATAAGTAAAAATTTTCAAAACTACCTCAGTGCTATGTTCAAGTAATAAGCTTAATTCTGAATTTCAGAATTCCAGATACATCCGATAACTCAAATCCAAATTTGGTACCATTTAGTGCTATTCATATCCAAAGTACGAAGTTCCAAACCTACCTCTATCAACACTCCAACAGCAATCTTAATTCCGAATTTCACGATTCCAAATATATCCCATCAATGAAATCTAAATTGTACCAAATTTGGTACAATATGAATGTAATTGTACCAAATTTGGTACCATTTAGTACTTTTCGTACCCAAAAGTACGAATTTCCAAAATACTTCTATCCTACAACCCGACTGTAATCCTAATTCTAAATTTCAGGATTCCAGCTCCATCCGTTCCCCCAAATCCAAATTGTACCTGGTAATTGGTACTATTTAGTACCTTTCGTACCCATGTGTACGAATTTCGAAAACTACCTCCATATCTCAAACCTACGCTCCAACAGTAATAGTAATTCCAAATTTCAGAATTCCAACTTTATCGGTTCGCCCAAATTCAAATTTGGTTTTTGGTTTTTGATTTTCATTCCAATTTTCAAGATTTTAGCTCTATCCGTTCACGTAATACCAAATAGTACTAAATTTAGTAACTTTTAGTACTTTTCGTACACTTATAGTTCGAATTTCCAAAAACCATTTGGTACACCTTTCTAACTCTCCATCAGTGAACCTCATTCCAAATTTCAGAATTCTAGCTCTTCGCGTTTGCCTAACACAAAGGGTACCATATTTAGTACCTTTTAGTACAGTTCTAGTTCGAATTTCCAAAAATTCAGCCTTATCTGACACCTTCGTACCAAGAGTGACCCTCACTCAAAATTTCAAGATTCTAGCTTTAGCGGTTTAGTCTGGGCGTTGATTATCAGTCAGTCAGTGAGTCATCATTACTGAACTCTTTTATAAGTATAGATGATTTTTCCAGTTAAGTTTTTTATAAAGGTGCAGACCGAGATATTTAACACAATCCGCAGAAGTAATGGTAAGCCCATTCAATTTTGGAGAAGGACAGTCTCCATTCCCTAACGAGAATGTAACATGCACAGATTTTTCGGTATATTCCAGTTATTGAACCATTCTTCGATATCATTCAGATGCGTTTGGAGTAAGTCAGTAGCTGAAGAAGGGTCATAGTTAATAGCATGAACGGCAGTATCATCTGCATAAGTAGCAATCATAGTCTCACCTCTTACGGGTATATCTGCTGTCTATAAAACAGGACCTAAAATACTACCTACCTAAAACACTACACCAGATTTAATGACACCAAAATTTGATTCTTCACAATTAATGTGGACATAAAATGTTCTTGAATTCAAATATGAATTAAATGAAATTAGTAATTAAGTCGGATATAGTTCGTATCAATCCCGTTATTCTGGTACCTTCCATTCAAAATGTTTATTTTTATTTACATTTTCTCTCTAAATTGGGTGCAATTTAGCATTAACGGTCCATAGTGATCAAAATACTTCTCCGCCAATAGTTGTGGACATAGGTCCACGTTTTGCTACAGCCCCTAAACAACCATGCCGCCCAATTTTAAGTATTGTACAACATTTTAGCTGACCTGATAAGGTTACACGCAGAGAAAATATATTGTTTCGGTTTTGTTGGAACAAAAATATCTATTTTGGTTCCAAAAATGTGTTTGTTTTGTACAAACATTGTAATCCAAATCCAAAAATACCAATCCAAAAAATAAAAAACAAAAACAACTTTCGAATTTCCGCAATATTGTAAAAATCGTTAACAATACCGATTGTACGAACAATCATAATCTAAATTTTCTACAAAACATATTGTCAGCCCTGAAAACCAGATACTAATTTTAATTAATTAATTTAATTATACTTCTCATATACACTTTTCACATAACTTGGATATAAATGTCGCGTATAATATTGCAATCATTGATGAACACAATACATGGTTTGCTACTTTAGCTGACAACAAAGACAAACAAAAAGCCACTAGCAACCACCACCACAACATAAGGAATAATTAAACTCCATAACAAACATGAAAAGGAAAGAAGAATGAAACAAAACAGAAATAAATAAAAACAGGAGTCTCATTGTTGGTATATATACACACAAAAACAAAGATAAAGGCAGCATGTCATACAAACACCACAACTCACCAAAATTGTTTTTTCAACACGGCATCGAATAGCGAGAGAAGAGAAAACAAATTTCGAAGAAAAGAGAGAAATATTGTTCAGTTGACACAAACTATTTTTGGATTCACAATACTACATAAGGAATCCAACAATATGTTAACAATACATTTTTTGCTCTTGGAATATTGTTGGATCAAACATATTTTTTCTCTGTGTGTAGGTGATAGATAACTGATTTACGCAGTGGTCAAGAAAAAAAGGATAGATTAAATAATGGCTACGCCCTTGCTTGTACTTAAACTTCCATTTCGAAAAAATTAATTTCATCCTTTCAATTTTGAGTTGCTTGCCTTGTAAGAAGTCACAACCTTACTGATGTTTTTAAAGTTTTTAATAGATCATACGTAAATGTCAATTTCTTCTGTTTTGTAAAATACCGCTATAAATTACAAAAACAGTGCTGGAATATTAAAATATGATAATTTTAGAGACAATTTGCTGAATTGTAGCAGAGATTTGCTGATATCGCTTTTTCGATTTTTGTCGTAGCTTGGAACCAAAAATTAAAAAAAAAAATTGAAAACTCCCAAAAATTTTACTTAAAGTAATAGAAAACATCCTAGCTATGGCAAAAGACAAGCCAAAATTCTAATATAACTTGAGATAATATTACAAAAGAGTTTTAAAATGCATGTGTAATGATCTAAACGGCATCCGATAAGGGAAATATTTAATATGCATCCTTACTGTAGGTTTATCTGTGTTGAATAAAATTACACAAAACGCTATGTTGGGAAACTATGGAAAATGTTTGTATATTCAAAGGAACACAATCTCAAAAGATGTATGTATGTATTTATGTGCCCAGGCCTGCTCTATTGTTATTTTTTTTTTTTTTAATGTTTTGAAACTCGTGGCCCATGTACCGCATATAAACAAACTAAAATTAAAACTTGTTGTTAATGCACAATATTCCAATTTATTTTACAATATCATTTTTTAAATTCTGAAAACATTTTTGAATAAGATTAGCACATTAAATTTTCATGACTTGAAATTTTTAAGCAAATCACATCATGCCCCAACTGGGAGAGGGAAAGCTGGTTTGGGTTTGTCATTGAAATGTGGTGGCAAAGGTACGTCCTGGGCATTTGGTGGTAAATGTTTGTTGTTTTCGTAGACTGCATCAACCTGAAATAATAGTATAATATTATAATTTCACATTTAGAGAAGAACGGTATTGTAAGGAAATCTTACCAAAGAATTGACAATATCTGCCACAACTTTCATTAAATGGTCAATAAATTGGTGAGCTTCATCAATACTTAGTGCAGATTTAGCGTCAAGTTCTGGTAGATCTGTGGTTACAGGAGCTTCAGTGCTCTCAGGAGCTTCAGTGCCCTCAGGAGCTTCAGTGCTCTCAGGAGCTTCAGTGCTCTCAGGAGCTTCAGTGCTTTCAGGAGCTGCAGTGCTCTCAGGAGCCCCAGTGCTCTCAGGAGCTTCAGTACCCTCAGAAGCTGTAGTGCTATTTGGGTTTTCTGTTACTTCTGTGGTTTCTGTACTTTCATGAGCTGAAGTTGTTTCGGTTGCTCCAGTACTCTCAGGGGTTTCAGACGATTCGGTAGTTGTTGTGGTTTGTGTTGTTTGCGGACTTTCAGAAGATGTATTTGGAACAGCTGTGGTTTCTGTTGTCTGTGGCCTTTCGGAAGATGTATTTGGAACAGCAGTTGTTTGTGTTGTCTGCGGCCTTTCAGAAGATGTATTTGGAACTGCACCAGAACCAATGGCACTTGCATCAACAGATTTGCCGTTGACATTTACCTGGGGTAGACAAACAAAAAAAAAACAAACAATTATCCTCTAAGTTTTGCATTTAGGATTTCACATTTTAATTTTCTTACGGCAAAAACCATTAGACCGGCAGTCAAAACTAATGCTACGCTTGAGAGTTTCATTGTAATCAATTACAATTGCACAAATCTACTTGGAAGTGAAGGTAAGTACTGAAACAATTTCTTTCGATTACAGACGATTTTTATACATTTTTTACAGATGCACTGTTTTTGAAAAAGCTCCACAATACGGTGAAGTGAAATCGATAAATGTGATAAAGCCTTATCTATTACTTCAGAACCCACTTGATGACAGATTTACCTTAAATAGGTATTTAATTTGTAATTTCTTTTGCCGAAAATATGTATATGTGTGTATGTATATACAAAGTGGTCGGAAGACATTTTAGTAAAAGATAAGAAATCAGGGGCCTAATTACGATATTCGATTCGATCGAGTATTTGCTCGTAAATGAAAACATCGAACTATGAAAACCTATGTGTTCTTCAATAAACATAAGAAGGTAGATGGTAAAAATAGCTTCGTTCCCGTACTTTTTAATGGTAAAACTCGTAAAAGAGAGAACTGCAAAAAATTTGTTCTCACACACAAGTTTTTTGAAATAGTTCGGGAACGGAAAAATGGAAAATACGTCAAAAAAAACTGGAACAAATGTCAAAGTCGGCGTATCAGCCAATCAAATGCCGGCAACCATGTTACTATTTTTTTACTCGCCCAAATTTGTCGTGTAAAAAGTTTTTAAAGAGAGCGTCATTCAGCGCCATTTTTGTTTAAAGAGAAGTGAATAGTTTACAACTTTTTTGTGTACGGGAACGCTTTTTAGAGTAAAATGTGTAAAAGTCGTAAAAATTGTAAAAACTTTTTAGTTCTGGAACACAGCTAATGTGTTTATTTTAAAGCAAAATATAAAAAAACAAAATTCATAATAAAAAAATTAAATATTTGTTAAATTCGTTGAAAAATACTTTGGGTAATATTTTCGGAATGATGTTGTAACAAATTGCTAATGCATCTACCTTAGTAAATGTAATATTTGGTTTACATTTACGAAATCCACTCGATTTCAACTGCCAATTCCTTTGTGTATACCTCAAATAAAACTCATCTGAAATCCAGTGAATTTCATTTGACGTTTAAGCAATGGAATTGACAGTTGATATCAAGTGGATTTCGTAAATGTAAACATACTATAGTTGTGTTCCTTTACTTACCTGAGGTTACCATTTTTACCATTTTTAACTTGCAAAGCGTTCATTAACCCCAAAAAGTGGTAAAACTGGAAGCAATTTTTAAGAGAGTGTGAGAGAAGAGGTCAATAATGCCTTTCTCTTCTACCACAGGCTACCAGACAAATTTCTTCAGGTAAAAAATGGTAGAACTTATTTTTCGACCATTTTTTGACGATTATATGACAATGAAGAAAAAAATTAACAAAAACAGAAGAAAATTGCGAACGCGGACAAAACAAAATTAAAAACTGTGAAATAAAAGAAGAAAATTGAATTTTTATGTTTCTTTTTGACATTAGGTCTGTTCGATAACCCAAAAGTTTGTACAATTTTGTTCAAACATTTACAAAATGCTGTTCGATAACAAACTTGTTCAGTAAAAGAGAAACGTTCAGTAAAGAAGAACTTGTGAAGTTATCGAACAGGCCTATTGTTACAAGATCTACCATTTTTTCGTTCATTTACTTTTCTGGTAAAACTGTTCATGAGAGAGCAATTTTGACAGTTTTCTCTTTTACCACTTTTACCATCAAACAAGTAAAGGAACAAAGCTTATAAGGTTGGTGGCACGAATAGGTTTTCATAGTTCGACTTTTTCATTCACGAGCAAATATTCGATCGAATCGAATTCCATAATTAGGCCCCAGCTCTTAGAACCTTTCGCCATAGTTTTTATACCCTCCACCACATTGTGGAGTGTATATTGAGTTTAATTTTTCGTTTGTAACGCATTGAAATAATCATTTGCGACCCTATAATGTAAATAATTCTTGATCAAGATAAAATTCTTAGTCGATGTAGCAATGTCCGTCTATTGTAATCATTCTAGCGTTCCGAGTATCGAAGATGGGCTATATCGACACACGTTTGATTTAGCCCCCATTTAACGGTACCTCCCGATATTTTTGGGATCTAAGCAAAATTTTTTGACCGAATTACCTGTAATTTATCATTTGTGATTCTCAGTGGTCAGAAAATATCTTCACCAAAAATTGCCAGCATAGGTCCATAGTTCGGTATAGCCCCCATATAACGGTACCTCCCGATTTTCGGTGGTTTTAGGATTTTACCTACATTTTCTGGCCGACTTACTTTAATTGAACATTTGAGGTTCCCAGTGGTCACAAAACATCTCCACCACAAATTGTCAGCACAGGTCGATGTTTTGATATAGCCCCATATAGCGGTACCTACATTTTCTGACCGAATTACGTGTAATTTAACATTTAAGATTCCCAGTGGTCACAAAATATCTCTATCAAAAGTTGTCACCATGCTATGTTTTGGTATAGCCTCCATATAACCTCGGATTTTCTGTATTTTTGGGGAATTTAGCTACATTTTTGACCGAATGGCCTGTAATTTAACGTTTGAGCTTCCCAGTGGTTTCAAAATATCTCCACTAAAAATTGTCAACATAGGCCCATGGATTGGTATGGCCCCCATATAACGGTACCTCCCGATTTTCGGTGGTTTTAGGATTTTACCTACATTTTCTGGCCGACTTACTTTAATCGAACATTTGAGGTTCCCAGTGGTCACAAAACATCTCCACCACAAATTGTCAGCACAGGTCGATGTTTTGATATAGCCCCATATAGCGGTACCTTCCGATTTTCGGTACTTTTAGGACTTCACCTACATTTTCTGACCGAATTACGTGTAATTTAACATTTAAGATTCCCAGTGGTTACAAAATATCTCCACTAAAAATTGTCAACATAGGCCCATGGTTTGGTATGGCCCCCATATAACGGTACCTCCCGATTTTCGGTATTTTTAGAATTTTAGTTACCTTTATTAGTTCCCATGGAGATGGCAATAACTGTCTAGTGCTAGGGAACTTCAATGCCCATCATGAGCTATGGCATTCCGTCCTAGGTAATGAATGACTAGAGGGATACAACGCTGGCCGAGCAAATTGATAGATCCACGCTTTGGATGGTGAGTGAAGACGCTCCTACGAGGATAAGAGAAGATTGCCACAGCTCGCAAGATATCACCATTGCAGCAACAGCTCTGACAAATGACATTCAGCAAAGGATGCCAGCAAAGGTGAATCATACAGGCCGTTTTCCACTCCTGTCGCTAGTAGCAAAGAGGCCTCCACCTAAGAAACCATAGTATGACCAGGAGTTTTGTGCTGCTACCGAAGAGAGGAATGCGACTCACGAAAGACGTATCGGGAGAAAAGGAGAGAGGAAACACATTTTCCTTGAGGTCCAAAACTTCTAAAAATAATGAAACATCAAACTGATGGTAAAAACACTTTCTCATGTTGAGGTGAGAAAGGTATGGATTACGTTCACATGATCGATTTAGGGAACAAAACGTTCTTATTCGAACCGTCATTTACCAGGAAAATTTCGTATGAGAATTTATAACAATACTTCGAATGTGTAGATGATGAAGATCCACCATTTCCAGACCCAATAAGACCTTGTCATATTCAAGCTACGGAGCGTCATGTCCAACTACTAACTTGTGTTGCTATGCGCTCAATCGACAAAAACCGTGAAGGTATAATGGATCTCGAAAAGAATTGGAAGACAATCTTCGAACGAAATATACACTAAATTGGAATTTTTGATGTGAAATCGTTTAAAACAATACGAGGGATACTTGAATGTTTTGGCCTGATATTTGATGATAAATATTCCCGTTTTCATTATTAGGGCAGAAAATTTTCTAGTAACCTCGTAATTGCTTTCTTTTTGATGTATACCTTGTCTCTACCGATGCAATTTCTTTGTACTTTAAATGATGAATGATTATTTTTCGACGTCCAAGTATGTGTTCCAATATTTTATCGTTGGCCATTTTTTCCATGGCCTCCTGATGATGGGTACGAGTGTCGATCACCGCATAGCACCTTTCGTCCTTGTAATGCCTTTTGACTACCTTGGCATGTCTTTGTAAACTTTCGTCGTTGAGCCCCTGACCACTGCATCCTTTTCATTGTAGGTTTTCCGATACTCTCATTTACTTCGTCTACCATGTTGTGGACATTCTTTTTATTGGGGGGTTCCCCACATGTGGTGTTCATTTCCCTGGTGCTATCGGATTGGTAGTCAGGGTTGCTTGCAGTCTCTGACGATGGGTTCAAGTTAAATTTCTTCCTAACCTTCCCTGCCTTCTCCTCCTTTTTCTTTTCTTTTCTTTCTTTCGACCACAGACGCCAAGGCACCCACATTTGTGTGAGATGTTCTCTCACGATCGTGGTATAAATTCGGGTCCGATACGAATTGCGGCTGCTGCATCGTCCAGTTTTTAACCGGGTTAAAACCACTCGTGTTTTCCTTGGCAGCTGCCGTTCTTCTGCTACGATGGATGGGGAGAAGTAGTGCCTCTAGAATCTTTTCCACTGGCGACAGATGTACGATTCACGTCTGCTGGTATCCATGCCGGGCTTCAGCAGCGGGACCACCCTGCCAATTTCCAGGCTTCTGGTATAATATAGGTAGCTAACGATTGCTTGAGGACACTTTTTAGATACTCAACTCAGAGTTCATACAGGGCACAGTTTTTCATCGGCGGTATGTGCACATTAAGCAGCTGTAGCTTGGCTGTACCACACTTTACTGATATCCCTATACAATCCATGTATGAGTCATGGATTCTCAAGCGGGATAGGTATGTACTGGAGACACGCTGGGAGATGTTTTGGCGCAGCAACATACCTATCGCAGTAATCCTGGTGGAGAGCACCCTCGGACGTGCACCCATTCTCTACATCCATTACATGTCACCCTTGTTGACATATGGTGGATGCGGATCTGGCAAACGGTTCAGATCCATACTTTTCCCCGCACAGATCAGAAGAGCTCGGAGCAGACATTCCGGGATAAATTCCCATGTTGAAAAAAAAATACAAGAACACAAACACAAAATTTTTGAGGTGACGAACCTTGATCGAAGATTCTTCCAAGTCAATCCGGAGCATAGAACCGGCCGCCGCACAGTGTTGCCGCTTCCATACAAATGTGGACAAAAATAGTAGGCGTTAACCTAGGTTGATGAATTTTTGCACAAGTACTTATAAGGGCATAGGAATGAAAAATGTCAACTTTGGTCCATATCGGTTCAGATTTGGATATAGCCCCCATATATATCTCTCCCCGATTTTGCTATAACTCGGTCAATTTTAATCGAATAGCCTTCAACTTTTATATGTGATATTCTCTTAGGCTCCTGAGTAGTTTCGCCGATTTTCATAAAAATCGGTTCAGGTTTGGATATAGCTCCTATATATATCTTTCACCGATTTTGCTATAAATCGGTCAATTTTTGAAAAATAACCTTCAAATTTAACATGGGATGTTTTCTTAGGCCTGTGCCCTCATAAGTACTTGTGCAAAAATTCATCAACACAGGTCAACGGTAAAACTGAACAGGGGCCTGAGGAATCCCATGTTAAATTTGAAGGCTATTCATCAAAAATTGAGCGAATTATAGCAAAATCGGGAGAAGATATATAGGGGCTATATCCAAATCTGAACCGATTTGTGCTAAAATCGGTGAAACTACTCAGGAGCCTAAGAAAATATCACATATTAAATTTGAAGGTTATTCCATTAAAATTGACCGAGCTATAGCAAAATCGGGGAAAGATATATATAGGGGCTATATCTAAATCTGAACTGATTTTTGCTAAAATCGGTGTAGCTTCTCAGGGGCCTTAGAAATTAACACATACTAAATTTGAAGGCTATTCGATCAAAATTGAACGAGTTATAGCCAAATCGGGAAAAGATATATATGGGGGCTATATAAAATCTGAACCGATATATTTCAGAAGGTTGCAGGGATGGGCAGAATGTTTTTACACATTTTGATTCGGAAGAGATGTCCAATTAACGGAAAACAGGAGCCAAGGTGGCAATAGGTGGCAATCAAAATATCTGCTCTACTAAATATTAAGAATTTTTAATTTTTTTATCAAATTTAAATTTTGATTTATTGATAACGGTACATTGCCCATGTGCAGTTAATGCCAACTTTTTGTACTAAAATGTTATATTTATAGCCCACTCATCAAATTCCCATCCAAAACTTTTAGTATTATCAACACATTTTTCAGAAAATGTTATTTTAAATGTCGTCTTATGGCCTTAGATTACCTGGGAAATATTTTTCATATTTAAAGAGCTATAACTTCATTATGGATGCACATATCGACAAAATTCTTTCAGATTACTTGTATCGGATGTGCTTACTGTAAGAAAAAAATAAACATATGTAAAAGTTAAGATCACATTTTTTTGATTTTTGTCCACGCGGCAACACTGTGCGCCGTAGGATTGTCTGGTATAGATGAGTTACTTCAGTGATAGGATCTATGTATAGAGATGGTATTTACCGGGTATTTACCCGGTAAATACCCACACGGTGGGTAAATACCGGGTAAATACCCATTGGTGTGTATTTATTTGGGTATTTACTATATTGAATGACAAATACAACATTTTACACCCTATTCCTGGGTTTAGGTTGTAAATTCGTTTCAAAATGGATAGTTTTACAATACTTTAGACTAGTGGGTAAATACTTGGGTAAATACCCGAGTATTTGCCAAAGTGTTGGGTAAAAAACTCATTAACTGCCGAACCACTTGACGTAGGCTGACAAAATTTGGCTTACATCTTTCTTATGTCAACAGAACTTCTGGTACTGAACATGGGGTCTCTGGGTCCATGTTTTGATATAGCCCCCATATAGCCGTACCTCCCGATTTAAGGTATTTTTCATCTATTAGCCACATTTTACAACCAAATTGGCTGTAATTTGGTACAGTGAGTTCCCAATATGTATAAAATATCCTTGCCAAAAATTCTCGACGTAGGTCCACGTTTTCTTTTAGCCCCAATATGGGTTTCTGAAATCGGGAGGTACGGCTATATCAAAAAGTGGACCCAGGGACTCCATTTTCAATACCTTTAATACTATTGATATAAGAAAGTTTCTAGCTAAATTTTGTGAGCCTACGCCAATGGTTCGGCAGATAAAGAGTTTTTACCCAATATTTGGGTAAATACTTGAAATCGGGGTACCCATATATGGGGGCTATAAAAAAGCGTGGACCTACGTTGACAAATATTAGCAAGGATATTTTATGCTCATTGAGGTCTCACTGTGCCAAATTACAGCCAATTTGGTTGTAAAATGTGGCTAATAGATGAAAAATACCTTAAATCGGGAGGTACGGATATATGGGGGCTATATCAAAACATGGACCCAGAGACCCCATTTTTAATGCTAAATATTCTCTTGACATAAGTAAGATTTGAGCCAAATTTTGTCAGCCTACGTCAAGTGGTTCGGCAGTTAATGAGTTTTTACCCAAAATTTGGGTAAATACTCGAAATCGGGGTACCCTTATACGGGGGTTATTAGAAAACGTGGACCTATGTTGACAAGTTTTTGCAAAGGTATTTGCTACATATTGAGAACTCACTATGCCAAATTTCAGCCACTATGATTGTACAATGAGGCAAATAGACAAAAAATACCTTAAATCGGGAGGTACGGTTATATGGGGGCTATATCAGAACATGGACCCAGAGACCCCATTTTTAATGCTAAATATTCTCTTGACATAAGTAAGATTTGAGCCAAATTTTGTCAGCCTACGTCAAGTGGTTCGGCAGTTAATGAGTTTTTACCCAACACTTGGGTAAATACTCGGGTATTTACCCAAGTATTTACCCACTTGTTTAAAGTATTGTAAAACTATCCATTTTGAATCGATTTCATAGCCTAAACCCAGAAATAGGGTCTAAGATGTTGTATTAGCGATTCAATATTGTAAATACCCAAATAAATACCCACAAATGGGTATTTACCCAATTTACCGGGTATTTACCCATTAAGTATTTACCCACTGTCCATCTCTATCTATGTATCATTATGCCCTAGTAAGTCGTCATCATCAGATTACGAGACATCCCCGCAGTCTTTCTTCAGTTAGCTCTGGATATTGATTTTCAAAAACCTTTCAGAGGGAAAATGGAGAAATCGTGGAGATCATGGGGTACCTGTCCAGGCGTGTCAGGAAGGAGAAATGTCCAGTATTTACAAAGAGGATCCCTAGATCAAAAAGCTTATCAGCAGGATTGAATTACATTCGCAAAAATACAATCGCTGATGACATAAATAACGATTGGGAGAATGCGGTTCTCGGAGGACATATCAACCGAGGAACGTCAGACTTTTCAATTCCTACTATACCAGGATTCTTAGACCTGGAGATTGAGCCAAAGCAACATTAAACTGAAAACAAATATTTAATCTCGATTACAGAAATTTTTTTTATTTCAGATTTTTTTATTTGGGAATCACTCACTTAACAGAAAATGCCTCCGAAAGTTGGAGTACATTCTCCATCGATAGCAACCGAGGAACGTCAAACTTTTCAATTCCTACTATACCAGGATTCTTAGACCTGGAGATTGAGCCAAAGCCACATTAAACTGAAAACAAATATTTAATCTCGATTACAGAAAATTTTTTTATTTCAGATTTTTTTTTATTTGGGAATCACATATTTCCCAGAAAATGACTCCGAAATTTTCTAAAAACTCTCGATTAAGATAAAAAAAAACTGAGTTTGATAACTTCAATGTCTAGACAATTATCATTAAATTTCAATGATCTCTTAAACCGAAGCATTTTTAGTTCCCATAGAAAAATATATAAAAAATCACGAAAATTATTTCATGTAACAAACAACAATGCTTATCTATGCCTTAAGTGTTTTTTGTTTATTTAATTTGAAAAGAGCAGATATTAGATAAATTATCAAGAAATTCCTAACTATGAAATTAGTCACCGATTTAACCCACTTGAAGCACTGACTGTGTATTGTTGTTTGTCTGTAATATTTATTTGCGCCACAACATTCACTTATGATGTCACTGTAATTAACAATTTGTTGATTCCACGTGTATACAAGGGCGTAGGGTGATCGAGTCAGGATCGAATATAAGGGGGGGTGGGGGGGGGAGTTTTAAGGGGAATGAGGTGTGGTCAAATGCTTGTTTTTTCGTAATATGTATAATTTTTTTACAACTGAACCCTTTTGTAGGATCCAGGGGGAGGGGGTTCCCATGCGTGTATAGACATTTCCAGGTTCTGCTAACATAATACCGAAAATCGGAAGGTACCGTTATATGGGGTGCTCCACCAAAATATGGACCTTTGTTGACAAGTTTTCGTTGGAGAAGGTTTGTGACCACTGGTAGACCTCAAATGTCAAATAGCTAAACTCCTCAAAACACTTAAAATCCGAAGGTCTCGTTTATGAGGGCTATTCCAAATCATGTACCTATGTTGACAATTTTTGTTTGAGAAGTTTTGTGAACACTGGGATTCTCAAATGACAAATTATGGTCAAAGGTACATAGTTCGGTCAACAAATGTAGCTTAACTTCTCAAAATGCCGAAAATCGGGAGTTACCGTCATATGAGGGCTATACCAAAACATGGACCTTTGTTGGCAAGTTTTAGCAGAGAAGTTTTTTGACAAAAAATCCTTAAAATCCCGAAAATCGGGGGCTATAAAGAATGTGAAGCTTTGTTGTTGTAACAGTTTGTTCTTCTGTTCAATCGGGCTCTGAGTCAATCTCCAGTTCCCGGAAAGTGGCTGCTTAGATGGGATGTAACCACATATCCATTGGAGTTAGATGAGTAGGTTTGGCTACTTAGCTGCAATAGATGAGGACTCCGAGGACTTTATTCACACTATATTTGCTTATGACCTTGTAAAGAATATTTGTCTCCTCATGTAGATGGCATTTTGACAAGCTCGAATCTTATTCCAATGCGTATCACATAAATTCGGGGACCTAATTGGCGTCGCATAGCTTACCACAGACCGACCTATCGCTTTATATGTGGTCCACAAT
The DNA here is from genome assembly GCF_047663935.1 of Musca autumnalis. Taxonomy (NCBI): domain Eukaryota; kingdom Metazoa; phylum Arthropoda; class Insecta; order Diptera; family Muscidae; genus Musca; species Musca autumnalis. The sequence goes on from NW_027411866.1 coordinate 140,666,120, forward strand.
ATTTCTTTATCTGCACCCCAAGTGTTGAGGACCTTGTTCCTACATTTAAGTTTGTCGCAGATACCTGCGGCATGCGCGGACGACGTGAACGAAGTGTCGAATGTGACACCTAGAATTTTGGCGCAGTTTGTGGTCGGAATTCTGCTACCATCGACCACGATATTCAACTCTCTTCTATACTGTGCTGTCCATGTGGTGAAGATAGATTTAGTGTCGGATGTCTGCATATTCCTCAAGTGGAAAAAGGTGGTAAGATCGGTTAAATAGGAGTTCAGTCTCTCACAGATGTCATCATCAGTCTCTCACAAGCGTCACGATATTAATGCCGTTTGGCGGCGCGGAATACAGAAGAGGTAAAAGTTTAAGCAGTTCCGGAGATATTATCCCATCTTGGGGAACTCCCTGTTTCACTCTAAGGGGTTCGGACTTCTTTTTTCCTGAATTCTACGTATGACTGGCATCCACACATATAATTGATTATCCAACGTTTCAAGTTTGGCCGGAGGGTTGTCTGCTCTATGTTCTCAAACAGCGTGGAGTGCCTGACGGTAACAAAAGCTTTTGATAAGTCAAGCGCCACCACTACTGTTCTGTCGCACGGCGGTCTCTGGTTGAGTCCTCGACAAATATGTGTGGAGATGGTGTGTAGCGCTGTTGTCGTGCTGTGTTGCTTGCGGAATCTATGCTGATGATCGGCAACTAGGTAGCTATTTCTGATATATAGGGAGGACTAAGGCCTCAAGGGTCTTTGCAACGGGCGACAAAAGCGAAATCGGCCTGTACGGTTCACTTTTGCTGGCATCCTTGCCTTGCCAGTAGCGGGACCATCCTGTACATTTTCCAGACTTCGGGAACAATTAGAGGGGCTAGCGACAGGTTGAGAACTTTAGTGGGATAATCCACTCCCGGCTCATCCAGCTGTTTCAGCATTTTCATGGAGATTACATCAGGGCCCAACGCTTTGAATGACTTAGCGTTCCTGATGACATTCGCAACATGATTCATTGCTGTGGTGGTTCATCCTCGGTAGGAAGAGATCTGATGTGATGTAGTACTCTTCTCTTCGCCCTCTCACTCCCGGGTTGCTCGACAAACTGTCAAATGAAATAACTTGCGCACCTCTTCGGGACAGTCAACGTAACGTTGCCAAACGTGACTGAGATGCTATCTTCCCCCCTTCCCACAATTCACTTATTCCGGATCTAATGTTGCAACTCTTCAGATGATTTAACCACTTGTGTCGCTTATGCTCGCCGATCAGCCTGTTAACTTCCAGTGTCAGCTACTTGACTCTGGGGTCATTGGGGCTGGCTCGACGAAGGCCATCATGCTCATTTACTAAGCCCGTCGCCTCTGATGGGAAGTTTGCTCTTACTTCGGGTATTCGACCAGCAGGTATATGGCGAGCGGCTGCACTGTGATCATATCTCGGAACGTCCTTTTCACCACCCGAAAATCAGAAGGATTGGACAGTTCTCTGAAGCGCCGATTGGTGAACTCTCTGAAACCCGGCCAATCAGCTTTCTTATGATTGACGTATATGCTGCGTTCAGACGTGATGAAATCGGGCAGTCTGCTAATGGAGACAATTATTAAGAGATGGTCTGATCCAAGGGAAATTACGAGTTGTCGAGTAACGTCATTTGTCAGACCAGGTGACACGATGGTTATATCTGCCGAACTGTGACACTCTCCTCTAATTCTGGTAGGGGAGTTCTCATTGACCGAGCAAAACGTAGAGCTATCAATCTGCTCAGCCAGCGCTGTACGCCTCTGGTCGTATACTAGAGCCAAATTTCACATCTCATGATGGACATTAAAGTCCCCCATGACCAGAGGAATATGACCTAACAAAAGCTTGCTAATGTTAGGCCTGTAATCTGAGATACAGCTATTTCTCGGCGGAATGTATACGTTCAGCAACTCTATCTCGGCAGTCCCACACCTGACTGCTAACCCCATACATACCATGTTCGGGTCAACCTACTGCACATCATTGTAAAAATAGCCTTCTTCCTTTTTGGGACTCCGATCTCCATCAATCCAAACAAAATTGCGGGATTACAAGGTATAGATGGACAGACGGACCCTATGTCAGCCGGTCATAGTCATAGCCAGATTGACTCAGCTCGTAGAGACATTTACATATATAAACTCAGTAAAATGTTTTATTAAAAGTATAGTTTATTCAAATTGTTTTCTCTAAATTCCAAAACACCCCCCTTAGCTGGTCAACTTAGAGCAAGCCTTAATGTTGGAGGCAAAGTTGGTCATGGGAGAGGTCAAATCGCTGACAGCACTGTTGGCACAAGAAGCAGCATCAGCGGGAACAGCGGGCACCTTCTTGATGGCAGTCAAAGTGGCCTTAATTTGTTTGTTCAAGGTGGTCAATTGGCTCAACAATTTCTTGAAACAGGTGCTGGGAGTGGAAGTTTTGCCGTCGGTAGATACATCATTGTTGCAAACTTGTTCATTCAAATTGATGATATTGTTGCAGGTGGTGACAACAGCTTGGGCAGAGGTAATGACATTCTTGTAGGCATTGGCAGCATCAGTACCGCAAGCTTGAATGCTAGGAATGAAATTTTGGGCAGCATCTCTAATGGCAATAACCTGTTTAATGGTACAATTGACACCCTTTAAAGTTTTCAAAGCACCACGGGCAATCCACCAGAAGGCACTGAAAATGGTATAGGTTTCAATGTCGACGACTTCATCGGCAAAATCAATGGGTACATATTCCAAGTCGGTGGGATAGGAATCCTCAAAGCCTACGGCGTTGGCCTGCAGGGATAAAAAGGTTTTGGTATTAGAATCTTAATGTTGGTAAGCAGCAGCTCTTAAACTTACACTAACAGCGGCCAAGCACAAAACGGCAACCAAAGCAAAAATTGTGAATTTCATATTGTTCTGAAGCGAATTAAATTGATAATTAACTTGAATTTCGAAAATTGCTAATGATTTTATAGCCAATTTTTGGGAACGACGAAAATGTCTTTATGCGATTAGCCCATTAGAACTGTCAAAACAATTGGCTTATCTCTTCTCTGTGTCATGTTAAATTTTGATGTTACATTTTCTTATCTGAATGACAGTACATGCGGTAGGTAGGTAACCACACACACACGAGCAGGCATAATCATAATCATGATAGCTTAAAACCGTCAAACAAATCCACAAGCTTCGTGAGCTTCGAGAATTTTCATTATAAAGTGTTTAATGATGATATGTTCGATTGAAGTCTCACACAATAAGAAATGATTTTCTTTTCTATATAACACATCAGTCATCAGTTAGTTTCATACCCTCCACCATAGGGTCAAACTCTGAGTCGATCTAGCATGTCCGTACGTCTTTCTGTTGCACTCACTTTAGGGTCCGCAATAATTTAGCTAGAAAGCTACACATGTGCACCCCATTGTATTTTTCCATCTGCAGGGCATGTTCGCATTTTGGCTATATCGGTGCACGTTTTGATATAGTCTCACATAACGTTATCTTCGGATTTTAGTTACGATTTTTGTCCGAACTATCAATAATTTGACATTTGAGGTTCCCAGTGGTCACAAAACTTCTCCACCAAAAATATGCAGCATAGGCCCCCATATAATGGTACCTCCTGATTTTAGGTATATTGAGGGTTTTTTCTATTTTTTGTACCCTCCACCAAAGTATGGAAGGTATATTAAGTTTGTTTTTCTGTTTGTAACACATCGATCTAATCATTTGCGACCCGATAAAGAATATATATTCTTGATCAGGATAAAATTCTAAGACGATCTAGCCATATCCGTATGTTGCAATCACTCTGGCGTCCGCAATAATTGAGATAGAACGCTAAAATTTTGCACCCGAGTATGTTTTTTCCATAGGCAGGTCAAGTTCGAAATTGGGATACATAGGTCCACGTTTTGGTATTGCCCCCATATAACGGTACCACCCGATTTAAGGTACTTTGAGGATTTTATCTACATTTTTTGATCAAACTAGCTGAAATTTGACATTTGAGGTTCATAATGAAATAGAAACTTTTCCACTAAAAATTGTCAAGATAGGTCCACGTTTTGGTATAGCCCCATATAACGGTACCTCCCGATTTAAGGTATTTTGAGAATTTTAGCTACATTTTCCTTACAAATTGGCTCCAATTTGGTACTTTGAGTTTCATGGGATCAAAAAACTGCTACACCAAAAATAGTGAAGATACATAGGTCCACGTTTTGGTATAGGTTCCATATAACGGCACCTCCCGATTTAAGGAATTTTGATGCTTTTAGATCCATTTTTGACCGTATTAGCTGAAATTTGACATTTGAGGTTCCCAACGACCAAAAATCTTCTCTACTAAAAATTGCCAAGATAGGTCCACGTTTTGGTATAGCCCCCATATAACGGTACCTCTCGATTTAAAGTATTTTGAGGCTTTTAGCTCCATTTTTTGACCGATTTAGCTGTAATTTGTCATTAGGGTTCCCAGTGATCAAGAAACTTAACACACGATTTCTCTGGAATATTCTTTAATTAGTTTAAAGTTGTTCCCACTTCTCGTACTGTTTTTAATACCCTCCGCCATAATATGGAGGGTATAATTAAATTTGTCATTCCGTTTGTAATACGTCGAAATATTCATCGGACACCCTATAAAGTATATATATTCTTGATCAGGGCAAAATTCTAGGTCGATATAACCATGTCCGTCTGTCCGTGAGCTTTGTAATTTGGTATAGAAGTTTCTATTACTCATACTATGTTTTGTATTGCCAATGAGCTATATCGGTCCACGTTTTGATATAGCCCCCATAGAACGGTACCCTCGATTTTAGGTATTGTGAAGGTTTTTGCCTCATTATCTCACCGAAATGGCTGAAATTTGATACTTAGTCTTCGTTGTGGGTGTAAAACTTTCCCCCAGAAATTTGTCGGTATAGGTTCACGCCTTCATACTGCCCCCATAAAACCGTACCTCCCGATTTTCGGTATTTTGAAGGTTGGGGTCACAATAATCCACCGAAATGGCTGACATTTGGTAATTGGTCTTCATTTAGGGTATTTTCCGTTACATATGAAATTTGTGGGTATAGTTCCACGCCTTCATATAGCCCCAATAGTAACTACCTTCCAATTTTCGGTGTATTTAAGGTAGTGGCCTCAATATTTCTCAGAAATGGCTGAAATTTGGTATTTCGTCTTAGTTGGGGGCTTAAAATGTTCCCCCAGAAACTTTTCGGTACAGGTCTACGCCTTTCTATAGCCCTCATAGAACGGTACCTCCCTATTTCCGGTATTTTGAAGGTTGTTGCCTCAATATTCCACTGAAATGGCTTAAATTGGTGTTCATTTGCGGTAGAAAACGTTACATATGAAATTTATCGGTATAGGTCCACGCCTTCATATAGCCCACATAGAACGATACCACCCGATTTTCGGTATTTTGAAGGTTTTAGCCCTCATTACACTGTACAACAAAATTTAACTACACAGATTATGAAAGAGGACCGAAAAAAAGAAGACACGTGTATCGGCGTTTTGAAAGTTTACGTCGGGAAGTAACGTAAATAGGCGTGGCAAATTCCGCCCATTTCTACAGGTTTTGCAATATTCGACATCAGATTCCTTGGAATCCTTGCATTTTAGCTATGAAGTGTCTTTGGCAATATTACTTACAACAATGCGGGGTATCTTTTTTATGAAAAAAATTAACCCTAATGCGAGTCACTAAACGGGTCTTTTTGGTCCCTTTTTCAAAAACGTTAACAAATCCTTTAAAATGCGATCGTATCAGATCAAAATATTCTATAAAGTTATTTGTTATAAGATTTTACTATAGGTCCCCGAATACACCAAAACTCTAAATCGTACCTATACGCCAGGAATCTGCCAAAAGTAAAATCACGTTTTAGGGTTAATGTTGTACTTTATCTGAGTTTATTAAGTTTTGTCCCACAAAACTTCTTTCTAGATAGGAGATATTTTGTGATCATTGGAAACCTCAAATGTGAAATTACGGGTAGTTCTATCCTATGATTCATATAAAATCCGGAAAACACCACAAATCGGGAGGTACCGTTATATGAGGGCTATACCAAAACAGAGACCTACGATGACGATTTTTTGTGGGAATGTTTTGTGACTGTTGAGAACCTTTTATGTTAAATTACAGGTAGTTCGGTACACCGAAAGCCGGGAGGTATCATTATATGGGGGCTATACCAAAACTGGAACCTATCTTTCCTATTTTTTGTCGAGAACTTTCGTGACCGCTGAAAACTTCAAACGTCAAATTACCGAAAATTGGGAGGTACTGTTATATGGGAGCTATACCAAAACATGGACCAATGTCCAACATTTTTGGAACATAAGTTTTGTGGACACTAGGAATCTTAAATGTCAAATTATGTCAAAAATGTAGCTAAAAGCGTCAAAAACTTGGAAATTCTAACTCTAGAGTGATTACCAACGAGGGGCGGACGGACATGCATAGATCGACTCAAAATTTTACCCTGATCATGAATATATACAAATACTTTATAGTTACGCAAATGATTATTTCAAACGGAAAAACAAACTTAAAGGTCATTTTTAGAGTGATATTTGAATTAAATCTCTTTCGAGTTGAGCTATTTTGACCTAAGAGGTACATTGAAAAATTAAGAATCCACCGAAGCCCCACACATTCAACCACTATGCTACGTTTCAGGGGTGGTTAGACCGATTATCAGACATATTGAATGGTGTTTTAGTGGGTGGACGGAGGCTAAGCTTGGTAACTAGCATTTATATCACAAATCATTCGAAATTTGTATATTCGAATTATTTATTTTATTTTAATGTTTGTCATTTAATTCCAAACCTTTCCTATAGTTCGACTAGGCTGGTAACCCTATTTTTCAATGTACCTCTTAGGTCAAAATAGATCAACTCGAAAGAGAATTAATTGGAATTTTTTTTCTCAAAAAATATTTCCTTTGGTTTGGTTATTTCATTTGACTTTTAAAGTTTATTTTCAATTATACATATATCTGCTACACTACTATCAACAGTGACTTCAAAAAATTGCACATAATTCTGATAAATTAAAAATTTTAAAATCACTTTGTGCGTGAGTTTTTTTTTCACTGAATCACCTTATAATTAAGATTTTATGTAATCTTATGTTGAAACTCATCACGCTATGATACAAGGATATGAGGTTGTAAAAAAAACATAATCCTAGTACACATATTGTTTAACCCACTTAAAAAATAATTTGCAAAACAAAGCCCAAAAATATGCTTTAAAATTTCATTTTATTTATTATAAACGAAAAACAAAGAAACAGCCATTTCATTTAGCTGCTGGTCAATTTGGAGCAAGACTTAATGTCAGCAGCAAAGTTGTTCATGGGAGAAGTCAAATCACTAACAGCGTTGTTGGCACAATCGGCGGCATCGGAGGGTACAGCTGGAACCTTCTTGATGGCAGTCAAAGTGGCATTGATTTGCTTGTTCAAGGTGTTCAATTGGCTTAACAATTTGGTGAAGCAAGTCAAGGGAGTGGAAGTTTTGCCATTGGTAGATTCATCATTGTTGCAAACTTGTTCGTTCAAGTTGATGATGGTGTCACAGGTGCTGATGACGCTTTGGGCCGAGGTAATGACAGTCTTGCAGGCATTGGCAGCATCAGTACCGCAAGCTTGAATGCTGGGGATGAAGTTGGTAGCGGCATTCTTGACGGCTTGAACTTGTTTGATGGTGCAGTTGGCACCCTTCAAAGTTTTCAAAGCGGCACGGGCAATCCAATAGAAAGAACTGAAAATGGTGTAGGATTCAATATCGACTTCATCGGCAAAATCGATGGGGACATATTCCAAATCGGTGGGGTTGGAGTCTTCAAAGCCAGCAGCATTGACCTGTAAAACAAGGATTTAAAATTGTAATTTGTAGAAAAGTTCGTGTTTTAAAACTTACGTTGCAAGCGGCCAAGCACAAAACGGCTACCAAAGCAAAGATTGTGAATTTCATGTTGCTGTTTGATGAAACTTGTTGCAAGAAATAACATACATTTTCAAATTTGCGAATTCTTTATATAGGCAAATGTCATGTCGTTATTAGCATGTTCCAGACTATAGAACGATATGATTAGGAAATACATATGTATGTATGCATAACTATCACTAGATTATTGACAAAACTGACAGTTGCGATTTATCTTTTTACGCAAATAATTTCTTTTATTTTTATTTTGGTGGTCGTTATTATCTGAAAACCACTTTCTTATGGAGGACTTTCATATACATACATACATACATACTTACATACATAAGTAACCACCTAAAGTGAATTATCACAATCACGATAACTTATTACTGTCAATTATATCCGCATTAAAACTGATATTATTCAAGTATTTGTTTAGTAAAATAAAATTTTCGGTAGTTTCGAGTTAATTGTTTTTCGCATTCAATAATCTGGATCAGAATCAATCTTAATCTTAGCATTGTGAAAACATTTTTATATTGATACCTACACATTATCACCACGATCCGGAAAGGGTATTTTTTTATGAGTTTGTTTTGCCTAAAATTCTAAATTCGTTCTACACCCCCCTTTTAGTATATACACCAATCTTGATATCTCGAGTAGATAAAGCGATCAAGCCGCTATTATCTACCTTTCGTTACAAATAGACACCAGCAATATTTGGTGACGATCGTAAAACATTTAGTGAATGGGCGCCGGGTTAGTGACCCTCCCCTAGAAAAAGAAGCCTACTATGAAGAAACAAAAGAAAAGAAAAACAAATCCCTCTAAAGTTGACGACCCCCGCAAACGTTTTAAGGACCATGATCTGCGAATCTGCACCTGGAATGTTTGCACACTTTATAGAGAAGGTTCAGTTTACGCATTGGCAGATGTACTTGAAAAGTACAAGGCCGACATTACTGCCATACAGGAAATACGATGGAATGGGAACGGCGTCACAACAACACCTAAAGGTGACGCTCTGTATTATAGCTGTCATGACATAAAGCATGAATTTGGTTGCGGATTTGTAGTTGGTCGAAGGTTAAAACACATGGTCTCCAGCTTCACACCCGTGAATGAAAGACTTGCTACAATTCGAATAAAAGCAAAATTCTTCAACATCATCTTTATTTGCGCTCATGCTCCCACTGAAGACAAGGACGAACAGACCAAAGATATATTTTATGAGCGCTTAGAAGAAACATATGACCGTTGTCCTGCCCATGACATTAAAATTATACTAGGCGATTTTAATGCCAAAATTGGAAAGGAGAATATATTTGGCCCAACAGTCGGGAAATTCAGTGTCCACAGTGAAACATCTGACAATGTTATGAGCAGGGCTTCCGAGTCGATCCATTTTTAGACAGACTCCGACTCCAGTCCAATTTTTTTCTCGACTCCGACTCCAACTCCGGAGTCGACTCCGAAAATATATAAATTAAAATTCACAACTTAAATTACAGTCATTTCAGTTTGAACTTTCAAGATACATTACATTGGGCGGATACCAAAACATAGTTGTTCGTTTTTTTTTCGTTGACAATACGGAATACAAAGTAACAGCACTACAGTATACTTCACACTTCACAACATGTAGCAAAACCCTTCAAGGCAACTGCAATCGGACAAGGTTTCTCTACCTAAACACCAACGAGTATATTTACAATTTTCCGAATTTGACTTATGTACATATCGACACCTCCAAATAATAGTATGCTAAGTCTAAAAAGTGAGTTTTGCAGGAGAAGCTCTCAAAGTTTGGAAATTTTTTTGAACTTCAGTACTATGCTAAGGCAATATTTGTTTATAACTTCTGTTCGGATTGACCGATCATTACCAAAATTAGACAGAATTTAAGTTAAAGGACGTTCGACACCTCCATATAATAGTTTGCTAATTCTGAAAAGCGAGTTTTGCAGGACAAGCCCTAAAAGTTTGGAAATTTCTTTGACCTTCAGTACTATGCTAAGTAAATATTTGTTTATAACTTCTGTTCGGATAGTCCGATCATTACCAAAATTTGACAGAATTTAAGTTAAAGGACGTTAAATATAAAAATGTAAAGAACTTGAAAACATGCTAAGTCGACTTAGCATACTATTGTTTGGAGGCGTCGATATGTACCCAATGAGACTCGAAATATCAAATTACCATAATTACTGTCCGGTAACACTCTCTGTAATTTTTTGAGCTATATAAAATTTACGATATTTTAACACCGCATCGTGGTAGAAGACCAAAATATCCTGTTTCCCCTTAACATACACTTCCGTGGTTAAGGTTACTTGAAGTTCACATTTTTAAGGTTTTTTTATGTTTTCACGATTTTGCTTGAAAACGGTAAGTCCTATCGAAATGACGCTAAAGAAAATATTGTTTTTGCAAAAATTCACTAAAGAAGTGGCCTTTACAATTTCGTAGGTTTTACCATTTTTGAGATATAGACGTTTAGGTCACATTTTTACGGCAAGTCCTATCGAAATGGGACTGGAGAAAATCATATAGCTGTGGAAATTCTCCACAAGACTGACTTTTGCAATATTTTCCTAGGTTCTACCATTTTTGAGATTTATAAGTTTAAGTTGGTAAATTGTAGTCATGGTATAGTTTTATAAAGAGGCGATACAGTCAGTGCAGAGAAAATTTTCACTTCTAAAATCGTGAAATTTTAAAAAACCCCTATAAGTGTGAAGTTTGACCGCGATTTATTTAAAAAGCTCTTCGGATATTGCAGTTTCAAAATCCGCGAAAACTTCTCAAGTGTAAGCTCCTTCCATTTAAATTTGGTTAAGGGACACCGTGGTAAGTCTTTCGTATGATTTCCCTTAAAGTACTACAAGGTCTTTCATAGAAGTCCAACAGGTTCATTTACAGCAGACATAAATGACTTCTAATAAAAAACAAGGGAAGACCAGTGAGTCTTCCTTAAAATGACCTGTAAATCTTCTAAAACATCTTCCCCAAGTATATTTGGAGCATGCAAACATTATTCCAATCAATTGACTTAAAAATGCTTCCGATATGCATTTTGTAGCCAAAATAGAGATTAAGAGTTTTTTTAAACTACGATCATTTAAATAAATTAAATTGATTTGACAAATTTTGATAAATGTAGAACAGATTGTTGCCCGGAGTCGGAGTCGAGCTTTTTTCACGACTCCGGCTCCGACTCCGACTCCAGCAAAATTTGCTAGACTCCGACTCCAACTCCGACTCCGAAGCCCTGGTTATGAGGCTGATAGACTTTGCAGCTGCATGAAACATGGTAGTTACCAGTACCAGATTTAAGCATCTCGATATTCATAAGGGCACCTGGCTGTCACCAGATCAAAGAACAAGAAATCAAATTGATCACGTTGTGATAGATGGAAGACATGCATCAAGCGTGTTGGATGTACGATCGTTCCGAAGTGCAAACATAGACTTGGACCACTACCTTTTTGCCGCAAAGGTACGTACCAGATTAAACGTAGCAAACAAAGTGCGAACAGACACAACACGGAAGTTGGACATCGGTAAGCTGCAATCACATCAGATAGCCACAGCATATTCCACCCAACTGGCTCAACTGCTTAATCAAAGCACTCCTCGTCCCGATAACATACATATCAGTACAATGGCCAATACATTGCCCACTCCATGCAAACAGCCGCAAAATCCATACTTGGATTCCAGAGACCTCCACAAAGGAATTCATGGTATGACCAGGAGTGTCGTGTTGCTACCGAAGAGAAAAATGCGGCATATAGAGCTACTTTACAATCAGCAGCAACGCGTAGCGCACGAGAGAGGTATCGGGAGAAAAGGAGGGAGGAGAAACGTATTTTCCGCAGGAAGAAGAGAGAGATGGAAAAGCGGGAGTGTGGAAAAATCGTGATGTACAGGAGACAGAATGAAGTCCGAAAATTCTACCAAAGAGTGAAGCATCAAACTGGTGGCTTTGGAACTGGCACATCCTCCTGTAGAGACCAGCAAGGTAATCTGATAACTGATACAGATAGTGTGCTAAGGATATGGAAAGAGCATTTTTCCAAACTGTTGGTATCCAAAAGTAACGAAGCCGACGAATACATGCCACCCGGCCAAGATGAGGTAAAGACAGCAATAAACCGGCTCAAGAGGCAACACTTTGATAAGGTCAGTGTTCGAAAATAAACACTATGGTATCGTACCGTACAGTTCTGTACCGTACCAAGGTGGATAGGTACACTACGATAGTGTACCGCTCAGGAACACAAACACTAAAAAATATTTTAGTGGTACTGTACCGGAACACAACGATAATCGTTGTGTACCGCATGCCGGACAGCCCACTAAGTTCAAAGTTATTCCAGGCCATGTCTGAATTTGGTAACCCCGCAAAGCTCATTCGGCTCTGTAAAATGACTGATACCAGATCCTCAGTTAAAATAGGAAAGAACCTCTCCGAAGAATTTTGTACTAAAAGAGGTTTCAGACAAGGTATCTCTTCTCGTGTGATCTCTTCAACATCCTACTGGAAAAGGTTATTCGAGTGGCAAACGTCAAAAGAAGTGGCACAATCTACACCAATAGCCACATGTTACTTGCTTATGCTGATGATATAGACATCATGGGACTATCAGTAAAAAAAAAAGTAACAGATACCTTTGTGAAGGTCGGAGGAGAATCTGCTAAAGTGGGACTGGCGGTAAACGGCGGGAAGACTAAGTTGATGGTGTCGACGCGCAATGCGTTCATAGAGATCGGGCCAACTGTTGACGTTGGTTCCTATAATTTTGAGGTAGTAAAAGAGTTCGTCTACCTCGGCACCGCCGTAAACACAACTAACGACATCAGTTGTGAAAGAAGAAGCTTGACGGTGCACGCAGAATTGGCAGGCCAAAGAATAGATGGCGCAAACAAGACGTTTCTCTTCTCTCCTTATCTCCGCGTTGCTACTGATTGTAAGGCAGCTCTATATGCCACATTTTTCTCTTCGGTAGCAGCACGACACTTCTGGCCATACCATAGATTCCTTGGTGGAGGTCTATGGTATCCAAGTACTGATTTTGCGGCTGTTTGCATCGAGTGAGCAATGTTTTGGCCATTGTCCTGATATGTTATCGGGACGAGGAGTGCTTTGATTAAGCAGTTGGGCCAGTTGAGTGGAATATGCTGTTGCTATCTGTTGTGATTGCAGCTTACCGATGTCCAACTTCCGTGTTGTGTTTGTTCGCACTTTGTTTGCTACGTTTAATCTGGTACGTACCTTTGCTGCAACAACCCAGCAAACCAAATGCCTGATGACCGACACGTCTGAACAATTTCGGAAGCAAAGTCGTTCAGATTTCGTTCCGATTTCTAAACGATTTTTCGGAGAGGATATAGTTCAGATTTTGTACCGATTTCGTTCCGATTTCGGAACGAATGTCGGAAAGAAATTTGCTTTCCGAATTTCCCAAGGATTTTCTTCAGATTTCGTTACGAAATCGGACCGAAATCGATCCGATGTCGCTCCGACATTTCGTTCCGAAATTATGTCAACCACTTCATACAACTTTCGTTAAGATATCGTTACGATTTCGGATCAGATATCGGACGTATCGTCCGAATTTTGTTCCGATTTCGTTACGATGTCGGTACGATTGGTTTGCTGGGAAGGTAGTGGTCCGAATCAATGTTTGCGCCTCGGAACGATCGTTCATCCAACACGCTGGATGAATGTCTTCCATCTATTACAACATGATCAATTTGATTACTTGTTCTTTGATCTGGAGACAGCCAGGTGCCCTTATGAATATCGAGATGATTAAATCTGGTACTGCTAACTACCATGTTTTTTGCAGCTGCAAAGCCTTTCAGCCTCATACCATTCACTGTGGAGACTGAATTTCTCGACTGTTGGGCCAAAGATATTCTCCTTTCCAATTCTGGCATTAAAATCGCCTAGAATGATTTTAAGGTCATGGGCAGGGCAACGGTCATATGTTTCTTCTAAGCGCTCGTAAAATATATCTTTGGTCTGTTCGTCCTTTTCTTCAGTGAGAGCATGAGCGCAAATAAAGCTGATGTTGAAGAATTTAGCTTTTATTCGAATTGCAGCGAGTCTTTCATTTACTGGGGTGAAGCTGGAGACCAGATGTTTTAACCTTCGACCAACTACAAATCCGCAACCAAACTCATGCTTTACGTCATGGCATCTATAATACAGTGCGTCACCTTTAGGTGTTGTTGTGATGCATTTCCCAATCCATCGTATTTCTTGTATGGCAGTAATATCGGCCTTGTACTTTTCAAGTACATCTGCCAATGCGAAGACTGCACCTTCTCTATAAAGAGTGCGAACATTGCAGGTGCAGATTCGCAGATCATGGTCCTTAAAACGTTTGCGGGGTTCGTCAACTTTAGAGGGGGTTGTTTTACTTTTCTTTCGATTTTTCATATTAGGCTGTTTTTTTCTAGGGGAGGGTTACTAACCCGACGCCCAAACCCAAGTTTTTAACGTTCTTATGGGAAAACGCGCGGCACATGTTAGCTCACTACCTTCACTACCGGGTGTTAAAGGCAGTTCCCCAGGTGTCACCACGGGGAGGTCAGCGTCCACTTGAGATGAAAGAGGGGCCAAGATAAATCCTGGGCTTTGCCATGTTAAAACCGGTCAGGACCGTTCCTTGGTATCTTCCATCCCCTACGTCACCCCAACTTTTCCTATAAAATTGTTTTTTTTTGATTTGTTAAAAAATCTCACCTTGTTTATAAGTAATAGACGTTTAAATATTTTTTGTCACGTTGGCCCAAGTGTCTATCTTCCATAGGTAAGTCAAGTTTAAAGATGGGCTACATCGGCTCTCGTTTTGGTACAGCCCCCATATAAAAAGGGTACCTCCTGATTTTATGGGGTTTGAGAAGTTTAGCTACATTTGTTGAGCGAACTATCTGAAAATTGACATTTAACTTTTCCACCAACATAGATAGAGTTGTGTGAGTCCGGAATGAACAAGTTCAAATGAAGGATTCTGTGAAATAAACAATAGGAATGAGACATACATAAATCTTTTATTTATCTCAGTCTGGACATTAATTCATCTAGATTAATGGTTATTTAATAACGATATCAATTCATTATTATATTATTTACTTTTATTTTGCTTTC
Organism: Musca autumnalis; assembly: GCF_047663935.1. NCBI lineage: Eukaryota > Metazoa > Arthropoda > Insecta > Diptera > Muscidae > Musca > Musca autumnalis. Next base: position 140,681,240 of record NW_027411866.1, read on the forward strand.
GCAAATAAAACAAAAAAATCGATAATACCTTTCTTTCTTTACCTTTTGTCGTAATTTTTTTGTTTTATTTTCAAACATGTAGCAGCACTCTAGTGTCTTATCATACAATTGACAATTTCAGATAATTATATCAACTTTTCAACGCTGCAAGTCCATTATCGTACATCTAATTCTTGTACTTAATGTCATTCAATTAACAAAATGTTTTCTAGAAAATTGAGATTGTCCAAAAAAATCGATGAGTAATAGAAACGTTTTAATCAAACATACGGATAGGCAGATAATCCCACAGCCAATGGCGGAATATAAAAGTTGCAATGTTTTAAAATGCAATGTCAGTTAATCCGTGCAGTTTATAAACGTTCTGTGTCAACAAAAACAACAACAATGAAGTTTACTGTATTCGCCCTGATTGCCGCATTTTGCCTAGTTGCGGTTTCGGTAAGTTATTCAGGATTCCGCCAAAAATGAGACAACATTCTATTGCAATATTTCGTTTCCTTCCAATGCAGGCCAATGCCACTACTGGTGACATTATCCTCGACAATGAGTTAATGGAAGAAATGGAACTGATTGCACAAGATTTGGCCGATGAAATTGTTGAAATTGAACCCTATGGAGTGTGGACTGGCATGTATCGCATCATTAAAAAGGCTTTGCGTTATATGAAGGGTTTGAACTGTACTATAAAAGAGGTATTGGAAATTCAAACAGCTGCCCAGAATTTCATTAACAGTGTTCAGGCTTGTGGTGGTGAAGTTAACAAGAAGGTCCAAAACTTGATTGATGCCTGCAATGATATCTTGGAGACATGCAAGGACATTTTGGGTATTAACGAAAGTATTTGTGGCAACAGCAATAATGCGGATGAGGAGGAGACAGCTGTTGCAGATGCCGCTGATATTGAAACCTATGGTGTTGTTTCCGATGCCAAGACTGCCCATAAATGTTTCGTCAAAATGGTACGCAAAGTTAACAAATTGAAGAAACAAGTCAAGAGAGCCATCAAAATGATTAAGGATATCAAGAAGGTGCCCGGTGATACCAGTGATTGTGTTTTGGATGCCGTTAACTCTTTGGAAATGACATTTACTCAATTTCCAACGAACGTCAAGTCCTGCTCTAAATTGACCAGCTAATAAATTCTTTTGATTTGTGGAGGAAAATTAGACATCAATAAATACGTTTTGAAGGATTACAATGGAAATTAATGTTCTTGTGGGCATTATTGGAATTTTACTTTTGGGATGATGACTTGTATTTATTGTATCCCCAGCCTTTAGGCTAACAGAGTTATATACACTTGAATACGATGGAAAATGTGTCTCATCGAAATGTGTTACCAAGTATGGTTAGACGAAATCCTTTTCAGCTGATGGTGTATCTCTGTCGGCATAGCTGACTGATACTATTTTACATGTTTTTACAGTGTTTTATTTAACTTGCTTGTTTCATGTCCACGGTGCTCTTGAATCACATTTAAATTGAAGGTGCTTACACCTGGAAAGTTTTTGCGTGTTCTGAAACTACAATGTTCATAGATAAGATAAATCAAAAAACTAAAAAAATCGCCGGTGCGCTTTTTAAATAAATCGCGATTCAAGTTGACCTTTTTAAGGGTTTTTTAGGTTTTCACAATTTTGCTTGGAAACCGCAAGTCTTATTAAAATGGGACTAATGAAGATGTTATAGCTATGAAAATTATCTATAAGATTGACCTTTATGATGTCTTCGCAGTTTTTACCGTTATTGAGATATAGAAGTTCAAATTAGGACAATGGATTGACTGTATCGCCTCCTTATAAAACAATGTTATACACAGGGTGACGTAGGGGATGAAAGATACCAAGCAACGGTCCTGACTGGCTTTAACATGGTAAAGTGCAGGATTTATCTTCGTCCCTCTCTAATCTCAAGTGGACACTGACCTCCCCGTGGTGTTACCTGGGGAGCTGCCTTTAACACCCGTTAAAGGTAGTGAGCTAACATGTGCCGCGTGTTCACCCATAAGAACGTTAAAAACTTGGGTTTGGGCGTCGGGCTAGTAACCACCCCCCCTCCCCCCTAGAAAAAGGCGGCCTACTATGAAAGAACGAAAGAAAAGAAGAACAAACCCCTCGAAAGTTGACGACCCCCGCAAACGTTTTAAGGACCATGATCTGCGAATCCGCACTCTTTATAGAGAAGGTGCAGTTTACGCGCTGGCAGATGTACTTGAAAAGTACAAGGTCGACATTACTGCCATACAGGAAATACGATGGACTGGAAAGATGTCACAACAACACCTAAAGGTGACGCACTGTATTATAGCTGCCATGATACAAAGCATGAGTTTGGTTGCGGTTTTGTAGTTGGTCAGAGGTTAAAACATCTGGTCTCCAGCTTCACCCCAGTGAGTGAAAGACTTGCTACAGGACCGTTGTCCTGCCCATGACATTAAAATTGTTCTAGGCGATTTTAATGCCAATATTGGAAAGGAGAATATCTTTGGACAAACAGTCGGGAAATTCAGTCTACATAGTGAAACATCAGACAATGGAATGAGGCTGAGAGACTTCGCAGCGGAAAAAACATGGTAGTTAGCAGTACCAGATTTAAGCATCTCGTTATTCATAAGGGCACTTGGCTGTCTCCAGACCAAACTATTGGCAAACTATTGCACTCTCCATGCAAACAGCCGCAAAATCAGTACTTGGATACCAGAGACCTCCACCAAAGAATCCATGGTATGACCAGGAGTGCCGTGCTGCTACCGAAGAAAAAATGCGGCATATAGGGCTACTTTACAATCAGTAGCAACGCGTAGCGCACGAGAGAGGTATCGGGAGAAAAGGAGAGAGGAGAAACGTCTTTTCCGCAGGAAAAAGAGAGAGAGATGGAAAAGAGGTAGTGTGAACAAATAGAGATGTACAGGAGACAGAACGAAGTCCGAAAATTCTACTAAAGAGTGAAGCATCAAACTGAAGGCTTTGGTACAGGCATATCCTCCAACAAGGTAATTTGGTAACTGATACAGATAGTGTGCTCAGGATATGAAAAGAACATTTTTCCAAACTGTTGGTATCCGATAGCAGTGAAGATGGCGAAGATACCACAGTTTTAATCCCAGAAGATGGTATTGAATGTATACCGCCCAGCCGGGATGAGGTAAGGACAGCAATAAACCGGCTGAAGAATAATAAGGCGGCAGGAGCAGATGGCCTACCAGCCGAGCTGTTCAAAACCGGAGGCGACACGCTGATAAGGTGTATGCATCAGCTAGTTGGCACCATCTGGCAGGAAGAACGCGTACCCGACGATTGGAACGTGAACATCCTATGTCCAGTCCACAAGAAGGGTGATAAGACTGTGTGCTCCAATTACAGGGGCATAAGTCTGCTCCCTATTGCATATAAGATAGTATCTGGCATATTGTGTGAGATACTAAAGCCTATGGTCAATGAAATTATTGGACCCTATCAGTGCGGCTTTAGACCTTGAGATAAATCCTGGAAAAGGCCCAAAAAATGCAGATCGACACCTTCCATTTTTTCGTCGATTATAAAGCAGCATTCGACAGCCCTATACGTTCAAAGGTGTTCCAAGCCATGTCTGATTTTGGTATTCCTGCAAAGCTCATTCGGCTTTGTAGAATGACGTTAACTGAGACGAGATCCTCAGTTAAAACAGGAAAGAACCTCTCCGAAGAATTTATTACCAAAAGGGGTTTCAGACAAGGAGACGGCCTGTCGTGTGATCTATTCAACATCCTGCTGGAAAAGGTCATACGAGACGCGAAGGTCAAAAGAAATGGAACGATATACACGATCAGCCATATGTTACTGGCTTATGCCGACGACATTGACATCATGGGTCGATCGGTAAAGGAAGTAACTGACACCTTTGCCAAAGTCGAAAGAGAATCTACTAAAGTTGGTCTGGTAGTAAACGGCGAAAAAACCATGTTGATGGTATCGACGCGTAATATGTCCACTAACCCCGCACCATCTGTGAATGTTGGTACCTATAATTTTGAGGTAGTAAAGGACTTCGTCTACCTCGGCACCGCCATAAACACAACAAATAACATCAGTTGTGAAATACGAAGAAGAATAGTGTTGGCTAACAGATGCTACTTTGGGCTGATTAAGCAGTTGAAGAATAGAGCCACCTCTCGTCAAACAAAAGTAACACTTTACAAAACACTGATACTACCCGTGCTAATGTATGGTTCCGAAGCATGGGTACTTGCTCAAACAGATAAGGCAGTGCTTGGTGTGTTCGAGAGAAAAATTCTTCGAAAGATCTACGGGCCAATCTGTGTTGACGGCGAATATCGGCGTCGTATGAACAACGAGCTGTATCAGCTATACAATGACATCAATGTAGTTGAACGAATCGAGATACAACTATTGCGATGGCTAGGCCATATATATTATAAGAATGAGTGATGATGAACCCGCTAAAAAGGCATATAAATACGGGCCGCATGGAGGTTCTCGCAGATCTGGAAGACCAAAGCTTCGTTGGATCGAACAAGTCAAACGAGATATCAGAAAGCTACATATCCCAGATTGGGAAAATACGGCAGCAAACAGAGAGGATTGGAGATTTTTTCTTAGTTCGGCTTATGGATTAAATGTTCTGTAAAAGGCCAGCTAAGTAAGTAAGTATACATTGTGCACCTTAACTAAATTTAAATGAAACCCGTTTACACGAGGGAAGTTTTTTTGCAAATTTTGAAATAGCTATGTTTATAGATGAGAAAAATTCAAAAACAATAACAAATCGCTGTATACATTTTTTAATAAATCGTGATCAAAGTTCACATTCTTAGGTTTTTTAGGTTTTCAGGATTTTACTTGGAGACCGCAAGTCCTATTGTAATGGGACTAAATAAAATGTTTTAGCAGCGAAAATTCTGTACAAGATTGGCTGATTGATATTTTCCTAGTTTTTTACCATTTTTGAGATATACAGGTTCAGATCAAATTTTCAGATTTCTTCATAGGTCTTCAGGATTTAGCTTGAAAACTGCAAGTCCTTTCGAAATGGGACTAAAGAATATGTTGCTGCTGTAAAAATTCTCTGCATGATTGGCTTTCGTATTTTTTCCCTAGGTTGTACCGTTTTTGAGATATATAAGTTTAAGTTGGGAAATTGCAGTTGTTTTATAAGGAGGCGATACAGTCAATTCATTGTTCTAATTTGAGCTTCTATATCTCAATAAGGGTAAAAACTACAAAGATATCATAGAAATCAATCTTCTAGAGAATTTTGATAGCTACAACATTTTTTTTAGTCCTATTTCGTAAGGACTTGCGGTTTCCAAGTAAAATCGTGAAAACCTAAAAACCATTAAAATGTCAACTTGAATCGCGATTTATTTAAAAACCGTTTCGACGAGTTTTTAGTTTTTTGATTTTCCTCATCTATGAACATTGTAGTTTCAGAATCCGCAAAAACTTCCCAGGTGTAAGCACCTTCCATTTAAATTTGATTCAAGGGCACCGTGTGTCTGTTTAGTTCATTTCTACACCATTTTCACATGTAATTCGAAGAATTTCAGTTGTAATTTAAGAATTCCAATTGATTTTCTAATTATTTCATTTGTAATTTGAGATTTCCATTTGAAATTCGAATTATTTCATTTGTAATTTGAATTTTTTGATTTGTAATTCGAATTATTTCATTTGTAATTCGAATTTTTCTATTTGTAATTTGAATTTTTATATTTGTAAATCGAAGATTTTCATTTGGAATTTCAAAAGAAAAAAATTCAAATTACAAATGGAACAATTCGAATTACAAATGAAATAATTCGAATTACAATTGAAAAAATTCAAATTACAAATGAAATAATTCGAATTTCAAATGGAAATCTCAAATTACAAATGAAATAATTCGAAATTCAATTGGAATTCTCAAATTACAAGTGAAATGTTTCGAATTACAACTGAAATTATTCGAATTACATGTGAAAATGGTGTAGTAACCAATTTTTAGCAGAGTTGCAGTTGACCAATCGAACTAAAACTTTGCACACTTTTCAGATTTAGATGATAGTACATGAATATGAAACTAAAACAAATATGGGTCCATGTTTCCTATAGCCCCCATATAACGGTACCACCCGATTTTGAGGATTTTATCTTCATTCTTAGCTCGAATTGGCTGTAACTTAGCATTTGGAGTTCCAAATGGTACAGACACTTCCTTACCGAGCAAGCGTTTTATTTATAGATTCCATCATGAAGAAGGATATACTACTTGATGCTAAGCGAAAAATTATTTTCTAGCGTTTTGTGTTTTATTTATAAATAAAACACTGTTGCATATTTTTAAAATTATTTGTTATTAAATAGCTTCAAATTCCCAGGCTCTATTGACCCTTTATGGCTTATCTTGTCACTTGACGTTGGATGGGTTTTTCTTTATTTCGAAATCTGACAAGCATTATTAGCTTATCTAAAAGTATGCAGACAGAAATGGATTTAGAAAACAATTTTCGTATCTAAACATCTTTTGACCACACCTGAACTCTTCAATGCTATCAGCACGAATGCGATAACAGTTACCTTCGATGGGGGGCTGTCAATCAAGGGAACATCGTCATACCATCAAAATAGTTATTAAAGAAAGTATGTCTGTATTTATGTCAACATATGTATGTATGTTTTAAAGGCACTACTTTATTTGACTCTGGCGTACAAAAAATGTTGGCCGTATTACCAAAATATGCAGTGTCCATATCTCCGTTAAAGAAAACAACGACGAAAAACAAATCCACCATTTAAAATATTGACCGATATAAATAATTACCATTTCTCTAAGTAACGTTTGTTTTCAAATAATGAAAATATAGGACAAAAAAGAAGTAATACACAATACTTATTATGTCTGATCTCGGTTTCGCCCTTCGAGGGTTATCTTACCTATACGTAAATTACAAATTTGTAGATGCGAAATATTCGTACGACCAATGACTTTGTTTTTTCGACACCAAACGCACTGTAGTTGTTTGGTTTGTTAGTTACCCAGCAAACCAAATGTCTGATGTCCGACACGTCTGAACAATTTCGGAAGCAAAGTCGTTCAGATTTCGTTCCGATTTCTAAACGATTTTTCGGATAGGAAATAGTTCAGATATTGTACCGATTTCGGAACGAATGTCGGAAAGAAATTTCCTTTCCGAATTTCCCAAGGATTTTCTTCAGATTTCGTTACCATGTCGCTAAGACATTTCGTTCCGAAATTGTGTCAACCACTTCATACAACTTTCGTTAAGATATCGTTACGATTTCGGATCAGATATCGGACGTATCGTCCGAATTTTGTTCCGATTTCGTTACGATATCGGTACGATTGGTTTGCTGGGTAACTAACAACAATTGTGTGTGTGTGGGTTGTTGGTAAAATCTCGATGTGATGGTGAGACGATGGTGGGGGTTGTGTCGTGGTTTTTGGATGGTGGGACGATGATACCATACAAAAGAAAACGAGAAAAAAAGCAGAGAGCGTTTACCAAACAAGAGAGGAATTGTGAGAGAATGTAGGGAAAAATAAGAAAGTGATTTTGCATCTCATGAAAATCTTACATATTTTTGAAAAAATAGTGGCTTTCGGATGGATATAATCTTATGTGAGGTACCTGTACAGTATGAAAAAACTACATCACGAACGAAAATATGTAAAAATTCTTGAAATATTTTTTTTTCTGTGTACTACCTAGTTTAGTTGGTGCGGGCAGACTTTTTTGGAGCTTTTGGGCCATTATCTCAAGAAGTAGGGACTTGCCCCTAAAAACATATAGCGTCGTAATGGGTAAAGCGAATACAAGTTGTTACAACAAATGCCAAAGGAATTCTAAGTACAAATTTTGGACCGAATCGGCTGATCCGTTCGTCCGCTCCAGCCACTACATATGGTGCCATAGAGGTAGTTTAAAAATTGTCGGACTATTTTCTCAAAAAGTATGAACTTTCCCCAGAAAAGAGTGTACTGTCGCAATAGAGACAGCGAATACAAGTTGTTACAACAAAAATCAAAATCAAATCGATTCGAGGGTATGCCTTAAACTGCACTCTTCACAGATTTTGTGTGGGAAGTACTCGAGGAGTATACCTCGAAAAGTATGAACCAAATCGGTTACTCCCTTCAATAGGTATCGTGCGCACAATTTTTCTGAACAATTTTGAACTGTTGGTGGGGAGGTAGCTGCAGGAGTGGACCAATATGACTTATTTTAAAAAAATAAACTAATTCTGGACAAAATATTATGAAGGCCAAATTTTGGACCGAATCGGCAGATCCGTTCGAGAGTTATCTTGAGCTCCAACCACTACACTCGGTGTCATAGGCGTTTGTTGCACCTTTCAAGCTGTTTTCTCAGGAAGTACAGACCACTGATGAGACTTATACCGTCGTATAGGGAGGAGTGAATACAGGTTGTTACAACAGCGATCCGAGAGCAGCTCCAAAACTGAACTATTTCAAAATGTTGTGTGGGAGCTACCCGAAGAAGTGGATCCATTGAGTCCATATTGCAACCTAATCTAAGTCTGGTAGAAATTTCACGATTTGCAAAGTATGGGCCAAATGAGTTACTTCAAGAGTTAGCGTGCGCACAAATTTTACCAACATTTTCGAACTTTTGTGGGGGAGGTGCCGGAAGGAGTAGACCGATATAATATAACTTAAACTAAGTTTGGACAAAATATTACGAAAGCCAAATTTTGGGCCGAATCGGTTGATCCGTTTGAGATTTATCGTGCGCTTCAGCCAGCCAGACGGACGAACTTGGCTAAATCAATTCCAAATTATCTGAAACGGATTTCGTCTAAAAGTACTTGGGGTCTAAAACCATTAACGAAGTACAGTAGTTGGATTCTGTAACTATTCTTGCTCTTATCGACAAAAATCCGTAAAATTGAAACGCAAAATTTGAATGAAAAGTTAGAATAATAGTAAGAGTTAGCGGTAATTCTGTCGTTAACTAGTTATAGAATCGCATTACAGATGTACATAAAAACCAATAAATATGTATGTATGTTTCTGCTTGTTGAAAAAAATAGGTGTCAAAAATCTGTCGACTTTTGAGATCTAAGTAAAAATCAAGAGATCGATTTTTCAGTTTTAACTCAAAATCAAAAGATCGAAAAGTAATACGCATCCCTAGCTCCTAGTTCACTGTTCTAGATCCAAAACGTATGAGTAATGTATAACAAACTAATGTGTGAAATTACGTATATGCAGTGTTTTTCATACGAACGATGTGGATGAACTAGTGAACTAGATCGTCCCATCTAGTTCAATTGGCACGACTAACAGTAAACACTTTTACTTACCTTTTCTGAGTTAGCAACTTTTATTTTTTTCTACGGATGTGCCACTTACGGAACCCATGCTGATGATAGGCAATTGGATAGCTATTTCTGACGTTGGGGAGGACTAAAGTCTTAAAGGTCTATGCCACGGGCGACAAAAGCGAAATCAGTCCGTACGATTAACCTTTGTTTTAGTGCGATTTTTTAACTCATTTTTCGTGTTACCGACAAATGTCGCTAAAATTGAAATGCGTGTAATTTCGGTAATTAACGAACTTTTTTCGGTAAGTTAACAACAACAATAAAGTTGTTGCTAAGTCTTACCGATATCAACAGTGTTCTTAATTTGTATTGATATTTTTCATTCATAATTTTATGTTTTTATTTTACCGATTTTTTCGGTAACTCAAAAAATTAGTTACAGAATTTCACTGTGGCAGTAGTGCGACAAAAGCGAAATCGGTCTGTACGATTGATGCTGGAATGGCAGCCGCTGGCCGAAACATAGGTGTTGTGTTGTTTCGCGTCAATCGGGTAAAACTAACCCACAACTTTCGTCAGACCAGGTGGCATGATTGTTAGTCTGGCGAACTGTTCGTTTATTCTGGTAGGAGCATCCTCATTGACCATGCAAAGGGCACTGTGATTCCGCCCGTGGAAAAAAATCGAAGAAGTTATGTCGACAAATTTGATGGCGATTGAAATAAATATTCTCTAAACACCTTACATTTTATTATTCAGTATTATTTTTGCCAATTTACAGCGGTAATATGCCAAGTTAAGTCGAAGAAGTTGAGATTTGTATGTGGTACCTTGAAAACGTAGCTTATGAGTGAAATTATAAAAAAAAAATTAAGAGGTAAATGTACAATTTCCAAAATGAAACTTATAGTTGATGGCATTGACAATATTCTTACGAAAACAAATTCAAGATTCGTTTTCTAAGTTCCTTAAAAATAAATTCTTTGTAAATGACTTCTTTTGTTATTTTTAATATCATTGCTATAAATTTATGTTGAGTTTTACTAATGTTGGCCCCATAAGGGCAAGTCCATATATATTTTTTTTTAATACAGGGAAAGTCTCCATGTTAACGAAAATATTTGCGGTAACACTACCACCGATGATGCTGTTACCACCACTTTGTCCAGCAAAACTGCATGGAAAATTATCTGAAAGCTGTTGCTCAAGACCATGCACTTAAACACGCCATCTATTTGATTAAACACATTCCTTCTGTTCCCGGCGAAACTGGTGATTGTGTCAACACTGCCGTCAACACTTTGGGTGATGCTTTCAATCAATTCCCCACCAATGTTAAAACTTGCTCTAAGTTGGTTAGCTAGTAATTGAAATTGTTTACTTGAAATAAATATTTAAAGACACTTAAAGAAAAGCTTTAATTTTCAAATTTTTGTTAATGGCAACGAGGTGGAGTTTTCTCAACGTTGGGTGCCAATAACTAATATGGGACTTTCATAATGAAGTCCTGAAACTCATAAAAGGCTGAGAAGAAGTCAAACATGTGGAAAATCATTAAGTGCAGCAGGGCAGACAATTTAATAACCACCAACACAAAATTTGTTGAACAATTAGTTTTCTCTCCTATCTACAATTTTAGGCGAAGATGTTTATCGACAACGAATACCCAAAATCCTTAAAATAAGGCCAGACAAGTAAGAATGGTCTGGCCGAACTTGTTATACCGAGTTACACGAGTTGTATTGAAGTAAAACAATTACTTTCCTTTCGTTTATGAAGAAAATTAAATACCAAATTCAAGCAATTTCGGTAACACAATGTGAAAAAATTTCAAAATACCGAAATTCGGGAGGTACCGTTCTATGGATGCGATATGAAGGCGCGAATCTGTACGTGAATCTATCTGAGGCACCCAAGTTTTATACTATCAACGAAGACTAAATACCAAATTTCAGGCATTTCGAAATACCGAAAATCGGGATGTAAATTTCTATATGGGAAAATATGAATGCTTGGCCCTATACCTACAAATTTCAGGTGGATAGTTCTGCACCCCTAATGAAGATAAGTACCAAATTTCAGCCATTTCGGTGGAATATTCAAGCCACCACCTTCAAAAAACCGAAAACTGGGATGTTCTGTTCTATAAGGGCTATATGAAGGCGTGGACCTCTATCTACATATTAAGAGGGGAAATTTGAATACCCCCAACTTCTATGGGGGCTATATGAAGGCGTGGACCTATACCGACATACTTAGAGGGGAAAGTTGAATACCCCCAAAGAAAACTAAATATCAAATTTCAGCCACTTCGATGGATTATTGTGGCCATACCCTTGAAAATATTGAAAATCTGGAGGTACCGTTCTATGGGGGCTATATTTAGGCGTTGACCTAACGAATAACGAAATAACGAAAATCAGGAGGTAGCGTTCTATGGGAGCTATATGATGGCGTGGAACTATACCGACAAGTTTCATATGGAAAGTTTTATGCCCCAACCCATGACTATATACCAAATTTCAGCCATTTCGGAGCCATATTCTTCAAAATACCTCGTGGAACTATGACGACAAATTTCACATGGAAATTTTTATACCGCCAACGAAGAATACCAACAGAATACCAAATTTCAGCCATTTAGGTGGAATATTGAGGCCGCGAACTTCAAAATACCGAATACTGGGATGTGCCGTTCTATGGGGGCTTTATGAAGGCGTGGACTTGTACCGACAAACTTCATATGAAACGTTTTATACCTCAAATGAAGACTAAACACCAAATTTCAGCCATTTCGGTGGAATATTGAGACCAAAACCTTCAAAATGCAATGCAAATGCTCACTATTTCCACTGGGGAAGCAGTGACACTAATGCCTATAATGCCTATCTATAAAATAATTTAAGAAGATATTAGGTGTACAATTCCAGCATCGATAAATAGGGGAAGTAATCAATAGAAACCTCACCGACATGGACGACTCTGATATGAAGAATTGGAGGGTATCTGAAAAGTGAAACTACTCGGAGCACAGCACGATACTCTTCGAAATTTCCATATTGGCGATAATACAGGTAAACCATAAAAATACCAGGAGAAAGGACTAGCGTAAATTCAGAGCCCGAAAGGCTTTAATATTGTCTTCACACAATTGAAGAAGTGGAGGGAGTTATGGATTCCCTAGATAATACCGTACTGACTTGCTATGAGGATTTCTTTCTAATCACCTTTCCTGGAAGAAATTCTATGAGATAATACATTAAAGTCAGTAGGACTAAAGTAAGTACGGACTGACATACCTATTTTGTATGTTTGTATTTATATAGCTTTTCTGTGTTGGGAGCAGCATATCCCGGAATGCCTGCTCCGGATTATTTTTGCCGCGACGGAGCTGAAAACCCAGCACCAATTTATATTCGGTGAAATGAAAATAGATTTCAGGAGTGGGTGCATCTCAGAGGTTGTTTTGGACTTGTCCATGCGAGGGACTACGACAGACTATGCTGGTGCTTGCTGCGTTAAAACAGAACACGCGACTCACACGCAGCACTCCAACAGCAGTCGCACACGTAACACTTAACGCCAGCCGTTGTTGGTCCAATCTCTGAAAATGCATTATTTTTGTAATTTAATTGCAATGGACTCCGAGATAAGATCATGGTTGCGGCGTTGCAAGATTAGCTTTCCTTTTGAACCAGTCCTTTCAATACAGACAGACCTATGTATATGGAATGTATGGGGATAGCAGTCAGGTGCGGAACTGGCGAGACAGAGTTGTTGAACATATACATCCCGCTGATAAATTGCCGTACTTAAGGTTATAGGACCAAGATTAATAAGCTTTTGGAAGGTAATAATTGTCTGGCGCTGCTAATCATGAGTTGTGACATTCGGTCCTGACGCCACAATGACAATGACGCTACCTGGCAACCTGTCAATCACTTTCACCAATCATGGAAGAGCTAATTAGAAGAGTTCCAGAGAGTTCACTGATCACCTCTTCAAATTCCCGAAGTGAGACTAAGATTCGCAGCAGAGGCGACGGTATCAGCAAATGAGCGTGATGAGCTTCGTCGTGTCAACCCCATTGACTTCAGAGTCAGGGAGCTGACAATTTAAGTTTGCAGGTTGGTCAGTGAGCATTAGCGGAACAAGTGGTTAAATCATCCGAATAATTGAATTGGAAAGCGTTAAGTCACTCTCGAACTCTGGAAAGAAGGGAGATGGACCTTAGTCATGTTAGGCTAACTGATCCGAAGAGGTGCGCAAGCTATTTCAAGAAAAGAATACCACGTTTCATTTGATTTCTTCCTACCGAGGATGAACCACCTCAATTTACAATGAATGATGTTGCGAATGTAAACTGGAACACTAAGCCAGCCAAAGCGGTGGGTCCTGATAGAATCTCCATGGTAATACTGAAAGAGCTGGATATGTCGGGAGTCATGAATCTCGATAAAGTTCTGAACTTATCATCATTCCCGAAGCCTAGAAAATGGGCAGGACTGAAGCCATGCAAGGAAGACAGTTGCCGATCATCAGCATGGTTTCCGTAAATAGCACAACACTCCACGCTGTTTTAGGACATTGAACAGACCTCTACCCAGCCAAGTTTGGATAATATGTGGACGGACGCTAGTCGTACGTAAATTTGAGGAACAAGAAGTCCAAGGCCCGTAGTGTGAAACAGGGAGTTCCCCAAGATGGGGTGATATCCTCGGATCTGTTTAAGTCCAACTATCCTGTATTCCGTCCGTTGCAGATGGCTATGAGATTTTAAGTTATGAGGATGATTGTACGATCTTGGCGTCAGTTACTTTCCATGCGACAAGCTGAGCTGTAGGAAGAAGGTCCTCAAGTCCCTAGCCGTCAGCATTTGGAGTGCAGATAAAGAAAACTGTTTGACCTAATATAACGCGATAAGTGCAACGTGATGGAAAAATATTCAAACTTCTCATAACGCCACCCTGAGAACTGCAACATGGTGACTCCTCATGTCTTCAGTGGACTGAGTCTACATGAGGAGACAAAGATTCTTCCATTCCAACAACCCAATGGCATGCTCTCTTTGCAGTACCTGTTTGTGTGTTACCGTGAGAGCCATCCTAGTCACGGTATGGTGTTGAGGACGCCACCAGGAGGGATCTTCATGATCTAAAAAGAGAGGCCCAACGTTACATGAGAGAACCCCGCGGTTAGTAAAATTATTTATGGCCTGCTTTATGGCAGTCATAACTCTCCAAATTAACAGGCTAACCGTTCAAATTGATTTGGAGAGTTATGACGCACATTACCGTCCATGAATAGAAAATTGCTGGAAAGCATTTAACCGACAATCCATTGCAATTTGAACGCATCCACCTCGGCTTTAATGACATTCTTTTTGGTTTCACAATAAACGAATCATGTATTATGCAGCAGTGTGTCATATTCTCGAAATTTAACCCTCTTTCGTAGAACATAATGTAATCTATAAATCGAAATCATCCGATTAAACTGCATAGATAGCAATAACTACGATTTGACTCATCATTGCTGTTGGAGTATTGTTTTTGTATGCGGATCTTCTATGTCACGGAGAGGGAAGATAAGATTCTAAAGCAGCTAGCTTAACCATCAATAGGCCACTAATAACTCTTGAGTGTCCATTAAACGGATTATCGGCTAACTTGGTCAGGCAAAAACCTGGCAGCGGTTTGTTATCACATTTATCACAACAGGGCTATTTTGCTAATTCTTATCGTTTGAAAGTAAATCGCGTGCATACATATTTTTTGACAAAAAAATTGAAGGGGATCAGGCTTAGCTATAAATACGGAAATCCAAAACTTTTGCAAACACATAGTTTCGAAAGTCGACAAAGAAAAGTTTATTTCGGAAAAATGAAAGTCGCTTTGATTGCCCTTTTGGCTGGCCTCTGCCTTGTGGCCGTTAATGTGAGTTCGGTTATTTGCAAATTAGTCAAAATCGAACTATAATCACCTATCATCTGTATTTACTTTTAGGCCAATGTGGAATTACCCTCTCCCATGGAAGAAATTGATTTCGAATATATTGCCAATGATATTGCCGAAGATAACATGGATATTGATGCTCAAGTCTCTTGGATTGGTCTTTACTTTGTCCTCCACAAGGCTTTGACCACATTGAAGGGTGTCAACTGTACCATTAAAGAAGTTTATGTTATTCGTGATGCTGCTCAAGCATTTGTCAGCAATGTTCAAGCCTGCGGTGGTGAGGTGTCCAAAAAACTGCAAAACTTGATTGATGCCTGCAACAATATTATTTCCACTGCCAATGACATCATCCATGTTAACGAAAATATTTGCGGTAACACTACCACCGATGATGATAGCACCGATGCTGCTGTTGCCACCACTTTGTCCAGCAAGACTGCATGGAAATGTTTCTGGAAACTGTTGTTCAAGACCATGGACTTGAAGAATCAAGTTAAACACGCCATCTATTTGATTAAACACATTCCTTCTGTTCCCGGCGAAACTGGTGATTGTGTTAACACTGCCGTCAGCACTTTAGGTGATGCTTTCAATCAATTCCCCACCAATGTTAAAACTTGTTCTAAGTTGGTTAGCAATTAATTGGAAATAAATATTTAAAGGCATTTAAAGATAGGATATATGTCCCTCTTGTTGGTTGGTTAAGAAAGTTGAAGTCTTCGCAATGTTGGGCGCCAATTATTAATTTGGGTCAGTTAAGATAATTAGTTATTGTGATTTATTTATTTATTTTTTTTTTTTTTGATATTTCTCATCTATGAGCATTGTAGTTTCAGAATCTGCAAAAAACTTTCCTTCCATTTAAAATTAGATAAGACGCACCGTGTTTGTGCATGAACTTTTTTTTATATTTCAACGGAATAAACGCCATAGTCAGACCTTGATTTTGGAGGGTCCCCAACCAAAGCTGTGATATTCGTCCGTTTCCGAAGTCTGGAAAAGTACAGGATAGCCCCTGAAATGTTCGACCCTTTACATAGAAGCTCCGTTTGAACACTAGTGGGTGTACCTGGAAATTACAAACCTCATATTATCGTCTTACTGGAAGTGCGATGGAATCGGCCCAAGGTAATGATCACAAACGATTACGCACTGTATTATAGCTGTCGTGAAATGAGGTATGTGTTAGATTTATGGCGAATCGAAGACTTTAAAATCAGGTCCACAGATTCACTCTGGTGAATGGGAAAATTTCCACAATAGCAGTTTCATCTTTACCCATACCTCAACCGAAGAGAAAGAAGATGAACAGACCAAAGATTTATTCTACAAGCGCCTTGAGGGAGCATATGACCGGTGCCCTGGCCATGAGATTAGGATGGTTCTAGCAGATTTTAATGCTAAAATTGGTGAAGAAATGTCATTTTTCTCAAGGGTCGGCAAATTCAGACTTCATGAGGCCTCGACTTAGACAAGGCCACGGGTATTTTCCCAGATGGGACAACTTGGAACCAGATCGATAATTTTTTGATAGATAGCACCCATTCTTCCAGTGTGTTAGATGTCCAATCGATTCGAGGAGCGACTCATCTTAATTTTGCGGTACAAGTGCTATTTTACACAGGATGGAAGCTGGATGTAGAGTAACTGCACACACAACAAATAGTAAAAGCCTACTCCGCTCAAATTACGCACATGCTGGAAGACAGTACTTCTTACTGTGGAAGCATAGTGGTGAAGAATAGCCCTCTCTCTTCAAACTGTCACAAACTTCGGTACCAAAAACCACCACCTAAAAATTCATGGAGTGTCGTAGTGCTACTGAAGGGAAGAACGCGGCATTCTGGGCATGCCTGAATTCAGTAGCTACACAAAGGATAAACATCGGCAGAAGAGGAGAAATCCATTTTCTGTAGAAAAAAGAAATAGCAAGAAAAACGTAATCATGGGAAAATAAAATATTTAGGAGACAGAATGAAGTCCAACAATTTTAACAGAATCTAAAACACTGGGCTGAAGCAGACGCACACCACTGCAAACATGACGTAGGGAATCCGGTAATTGATAGGATCTGAAAGGAACATTTTATCAAGCTTTTGGTATCGACCATGGGCGGCGATAAAGATACCCCCGTAGGAATCCCAAACGAAACCATCGAGTGTGTACCGCTTAGGAAAATTGAAGTCTTTTCAGTTATTAAGCGGTTGAAGAAAAATAAAAGACCCCAGGAAGTTGGGAACCTCCAGAAATTTTCTGTTGCCTACAAAAGATACCAAGAAGTAAGTTGTTGCCTATAGAAAGCCCCAATAGGTTTTTTGTCTTCTATAGAAGATATCAAGGTCTTTTGTTGTCTCTAGAACACCTCGAGAGATCTTCTGCTGCAGATAGAATTTATCGCAGATATATTATGTTACCTACACTGTGTGCAATTTTTTGAGTCATGTTTTATTAACCATATTCTGACTCCACAGTGTGATAGAACACAAAAAAGAGAAGACGTTTTTCCCTATCTCCAGGGCTTCGGAGTCGGAGTCTAGCAAATTTTGCTGGAGTCGGAGCCGGAGTCGTGAAAAAAAGCTCGACTCCGACTCCGGGCAACAATCTGTTCTACATTTATCAAAATTTGTCAAAATTAATTTAATTTATTTAAATGATCATAGTTTAAAAAAACCCTTAATCTCTATTTTGACTACAGAATGCATATCGGAAGTATTTTTGGGTCAATTGATTGGAATAATGTTTGCATGATCCAAATATTCTTGGGTAAGATCTTTTAGAAGATTTACAGGTCATTTTAAGGAAGAAGACCAGTGATCTTCTCTTGTTTTTTTTTTTTTTATTAGAAGTCATTTATGTCTGCTGTAAAAAAACCTGTTGGACTTCTATGACTTCCTTGAAAGACCTTAACCAAATTTAAATGGAAGGAGCTTACACCTGAGAAGTTTTCGCGGATTCTGAAACTGCAATAGCCGGAGGGCTTTTTAAATAAATCGCGGTCAAATTTTCACGATTTTGCTTGAAAACCGCAAGTCCTATGGAAATGATGTAAAGAAAATGTTGTAGCATTGAAAATTTTCTCTGCACTGACTGTATCGCCTCTTTACAAAACTATGTCATGACTTCAATTTACCAACTTAAACTTATATATCTCAAAAATGGTTAAACATAGGAAATTATTGCAAAAGTCAGTATTGTAGAGAATTTCCACAGCTATATGATTTTCTCCAGTCCCATTTCGATAAGACTTGCCGTTCCCAAGCAAAATGGTGAAAACCTAATAATAAAAAACAAAAAAAAAAAAAAAAAATGTGACCTATCAAACCGATCAAATTTGAAGCAAACAACCAACTACAAAAATGTATCTCAGACCTCAATAAACATCTTTCTAGAATTTCAACAAACAAGTTTCTAGAACAAATGAAGCTTCTAGGAATGATTCTTCAAGCTAAAAATTCAATTATTTTAGATCATTCTTTCCTGTTTATGTCCGTAAATAACAAACCTTTCAAATTTCCTTGAGTTTTTAACAGTTTGTTATTTCCAAACCTGAGCAGGGGGAACGTTAAAAATAATTTAATTGTTCGTGAATTTCAGGCCTAAGAATCATTCCTAGAATCTTCATATGTTTTAAAAAGTTCTTTATTGAAATCTTAGGTACATGTTTGTAGTTGACTGTATCCTCAATTTACGGGCTGTTGCATATCTTTGGACCAGAGTCGGAGAAAAAAGTATAAAAATTTGATATTTTCAAAAGATTTTTGCTATTTTTACCATTAAGAACCGTTCATAGATATTTCGCATGTTCCAGAAAGTTGTTTATTGATGCCTTTGCTACATTATTGTAGTTGGTTGTTGTCTTGAATATTGAACGGTTTAGTATCTGTGGACCAGATACTTTGACCTTTAAAGCATAGTACACACTGACCAACAAAACTGACAGTCACCCAGGTCTATTTCGTTAATTTCAAAGTCTAGCTGAATAATTACTTTCCTAATATGTAAATAATACTTTACATATTGTATTTCATATATTTTTCGTTAAAGAACAGCTTTTATTTGCGAGAAAATTGTATTAAAAGTACGTTGACTGTCAGTTTTGACTGTCGGTGTGTACCCCGCTTAAGAATCGTCTACACATAGTACATATGAGGCGCTCAGTGCCAAAACGGCCTAACCCACAATAAAATGCTTCTGAGAAAAACGAAGTTTAAAGAAAACAAATTTTTAAAATATTTTTATATATTTTTTATTAATCATAAATACATATTAGTTGTGATATTTGTTTAAGGTTAATCAGTATGTATTAGTTTACATAGATAAAGACTGTTTTAAACAGTTAATAAAAAAATTAAAGTGACTTGGGCCGTTTTGGCATCCGTTTAAAAAATATATATTGATAGGAACTGAGGGTTAGGCCATTTTGTCTACATTTACTAAAACAGCAAAAGTTTTTCAGATGAATAATAAAAATAACTGAGAGCGTTTTAATTGATAAATAATAATTATTGGTCTTCTTCCTGGATATCTTCATCTTCGGCTCTCGTTTTTGTTTTTAAATTATTATAAAATGCATGAGTTTCGGTAAATCCTTAAACTTTGCAGATTCAATAAATCTTACTCCCGGATAAAGCGGTTCCAATTCAAAATTTATTTACTTGCTGGAGTTCCCTTTTAAATATCAACTTCTTGAAATAAAACATTTATGTCATTTGAATATTTGTTTTGAATTGTAAATGACTTCGCATTTTGGAATCGAAGCCACTGAATCTTAAGCTATTTAACTTTTGAAGTTCTGTCTTCGGAGATTTTTCTGTTTGATACTAGTTTCTCAATTGAGGATATGCTTTTAATATCATCTTTCGTTATCTTTACCAAGTGAAATGGTTCCCTTTTTTGCTGTGAGGATTACAGGATCCCAATCATCAGGCAAAATATCCTTATAATATTTTTTTCCTTTTCAATGAGACCAAAATCTTGATCGCAAGGCAGAAATGAATGGCCAGACACTAAAAAATTTTGGTCTATCTGTTCCACTGAGAAGCTCGAATTATTGACCATGTATGTACAAATAGTGCTCATTCTTATGTTACGGTTTTGGCCACCACATTGATCGCAATACATTATGAAATTCTTACAATTTACATTGGCTTTCACGTAATGCATAATACAAGACCCTATTTCCTATGGGTCACGTGAACCTATTCCCGTAACATGAGTTTTTGGCCTAACCCACACGTATTTGATATTTCTAATATGTGGCTTAGGCCATTTTGGCGTCCACATTTTGTCAAACTTTCAGTAAAGGATAAACAGTTTTCGGCATTTAGATTAACATAGGGTTAACCAATAAAATAGGGAATTTTTTAGTATATATTTCAAAAGGTTCCGATTCGATCAGCATAGTCAGTTTGATTTTTTTGAAAATGTGGGTTAGGCCGTTTTGGCGCTGAGCGCCTCATATGTTCTAGAAATATGTTTATTGAGATCTGCGGTACATTTTTGTTGTTTGGTTTATTGCTTCAAATTTGATCGGTTTGATAGCTGTAGACCAAAAAAATGTTAAAAGAGAAAAATGAGAAAAAATGTTAAAAGAAATTTGACCATGGCGATTTTGACCTTGCAGATCAAGTTTCATGGATTATATGTGTTCACAGTTTTTATTCGTTAAGATAAGAGCTACAACTTTGCCTCTGCGATAAATTCAAATTTCCTAACGGTTTGGAAGATATAGCCCAGACTAAATGACCCCTTTGGAGGCCTATAACCGCGAAAGGTGATGAGTTAAAAAAACGGCAACCAGGTGTCTTCTCTTTTTTGGTGTTCTATCACGGTGCGGTGTCAGAATATGGTTAATAATATTCGTGTTGCACAGTGCTATAGAAGAACTCTGGAGGTTTATTTTGTCTTTAGAAAAGCATGAAAAGTCTTCTATTGCCCATTAAGATCTTAACCCTTTCGGCCCCAACGTTGCTTATAAGCAACTTCGATTTTGACGTCGTTTTATTTAAAACTAACGTAAATTTTTCCTCAAAGAACACATTGCTTTGGCTAATTGTAGTCCTAAGAATGCAAAAATTATAAAAAAGTGCCAGTTGTATCCCGATCAACAGAACTACGATGCATTATTCAATGTGAAGTCTGGAAAATCACGGCATGTCAAAAATCGATGTGTACAGTCCAAATAATTTAAATCGTTTCTAAATCAAAAGGTATGAGCTTTATGTTAAACTTTAGTTTTGATTCTTCAAAAGTAAGATCAGAGGTATACTTCTATACGATTATAACATTTATATTTACATAATTGCACAAAATAATGAGCAAATAAATTTTAGATAAAAGAATCAGTCGGCTTTGCCGACAGAGATATACCCTCAGCCTATGTGAATTGAAATATTAATCTACGGACAGATCGAATGTATTTCGGGTCTCTTTAAAATTTTGTGGCCATTTTGTGCCATTGAACTTGTCGACGATAATGTAATGTTTCAAGTTTTGCGGAGGGGCTACTTAAATGAATAGATGATATAAGAAGTGGATCTGATTTTGAGAGTCATATCTGTTTGATATATATTGGTCACACTAGTTATTTCAGTAGGTCATCTTATAACTTTTGGACCAGTATGCCAGGAAGCATGAACTTGTCCACGGAAAACATAATATGACTGTAAACAGCAGGACCAGAATGAACAGCATCGGCATTCATTTCCAAAGCATATTCGAAGAGACCCTAAACTGCATTTCGACACGAATGTTGAACTTTTGTGGGGGAGCTACCCTAAGGGGGAGAAGAAGTTTTCGTGCACTCTGCGGCTACATATAGGGGTTTTTACACCTTTCGGGCTGTTTCCTCAAGAAGTACGGACTTGCCCCTGAAAAAAAAAACATTTATCGTCGTAATTGAGGTAGCGAATGCAAGTTGCTTCAATAGAAATCAAAGTGTCTCGAGAGCAGGTCTTAAAGTGAACCTATCCGATTTTGGACTGAATCGGCAGATCCGTTCGAGAGTTTTTTGCGCTCAAACCATTACACACGGTGTCGTAGGGGTTTTTTTCAACTTTCAGGCTATTTTCTCAGGAAATATGGACTTCCTCCAGATGAAACTTGCACAGTCGTATAGAGGGCACTGAATATAAGTTGCTACAACCAAAATTAAAGCGATTCAAGACCAGGCCATAAACCGAACTTTTCCGAAATTTTTTGTGGGAGGTACCCGAAGGAGTAGACCTATTGAGACCATATTGGAAGTTCATATTAATCTGGTAGAAAGTTTACGCTATACAAAGTATGGACTAAATCGGTCTCTCCCTTCAAAAGTTATAGTGCGCACAAACTTTCCGAACATTTTCGAAATTTTGTGGGGGAAGTACCGGAAGGAGTGGACCGATGTAGCTCATCGTCGAACTTAAACTAAGTTTGGGCAAACTATTACAAAGGCCAAAATTTGAACCGAATCGGTTCATCCGTTCGAGAGTTATCGTGCGCTCCAGCCAGCAGGACAGACGGACGGACATGGCTAGATCGACTCCAAATTGTCTGAAACACATTTCGTCCAAACATACTTGGGGTCTAATACCATTTTTTCGATGAGGCACATTTTCATCGTATCAAAATGTATATACACTCCTTAACCTAAAGGCTGAGGGTATAATTAGTAGATTCTTGCAGTTCTGGAACAGACCATTATTCTGTTGACTAAAGTAGACCTTAAAGGTCTTCTGTTGCATGAAGAACGCCTCTATAGGTTTTATTGTGTCTCTAGAAGACCTCGAAATGTCTTTTCTTGCTCATAGAAAATCCCAAGAGGTCCTCTTTTGCCTAAAGAAGACCATAAGAGGTCTTCTGTAGAAGACCTAAAAAGGTATTCTATTATCTATATAAGAGACTTCTAGCGGTATTCTGTTGTTTGTAGAAGGCCTTAATTATTGTGTCTCTAGAAGACCTATACAAGTCTTCTGTTGCCCATAGAAGACGTCGAGAGGTCTTCAGTTAAAGAAAGCATTAAAAGACCTTTTGTTGCATATAGAAGACCTTTAGAGGTTTTATTTTGCCAGTTAGATACCACTAGAGGTATAATAGTGCACATAGAAGACTTCTAGAGGTATGGTTTGTCTCTAGAAGACTCCGAAAGGTCCTCCATTGCCCATGGGAGACCTCAAGATGTCTTTTGCTGTCTATAGAAAACCTTCAAAGGAGCTCTGCAAGACCGGTGACGACATACTGATAAAGAGTATGCATGAATTGATTAGCCAAATTTCTCCCGTTCACAGGCAGAGAAATAAGACGGTTTGTGCCATGCGTAAGTCTCCTACCTATCACCGAACGCAGTAAAATGTTGTCGATCCTATGCTAAAACCTATGATCAGTTGAATAATCGGGTTATACAAATGTAGTTTTATATCTGGGAAATAGACAAAAGGCCAAATTTTCACCGTACGCCAAATCCTAGGGAAGAAAGACCCTTGAAAAACAGGCCAACACATAACACCGATTCGTCGAATATAAGACTGCCTTCTACAACAAAATAAGATCAAAGCTGTTCCAAGCCAAATCTGAGTTTGGCATTTTTGCTAAATCAATACGATTGTGCAGAATAAAATTAACTGACACAAGATCAGCAAGAATCTCTCTGAGACTTTCAATACCAAACGAGGTTTCAGACAGGGTCCATCGTGTGCCCTACTTAACATCTTATTAACCTCATCACCGCCTTAAATAAAACAATATCCGTTTAAAAAACAAAACCTCCTCTCATGATACAGAAATCACACTCTACCAGACACTAATACTATTTGTACTTATGTTTGTATGGATCCGAAGCATGGCTACTGCAAAAGCAGATGAGGCAGAAATTGTTGTGTTTGAAAACCTCGGATTCCTCGACAAACCAGTGTCTAAGAGATAAAGGCGTTTTTGCCACAAATCAAGAAGAAATACAAGGAATTGGCAATCAAACCAAAGGCACCGCATTGGGCGCCATTTTTCGTAATTAAGCAAAAAATAAAAAAACACTTTTAATTTTTATTTAAATTCCATTTATTAATATATGGTATACATAAATTAAACATATAACAAATAACAAAAATTATATAGTAATAAAATAAAAACTTCGTTCGAATAAAAAAATGAAATTATGTGATTTCTTTAGCAAAAAAATGTAAAAAATATTTGAGCATATTTTCATATTTTTTCGTATTTGTTTTTTCATGAATATTTAAAACAGCACCCTGTTTTCTTGATCTGTTATTTGGGAAGATAATGGAAATATTCTCTTAACATAGTAAATATTGATAATAAAATAAGGGTATATTGCACCAAAATGTGTTATGTGACAGAAGTCGTTGCAGCGCCTAACTGCGATTATCCATTTTTTTAGTTGCTTAAAATGAATTGGAACCTCATATGCATATAGAAAATATAAATTTATACAAAAATTATAGTTGTTGTTGTCATTTCCACTTATTGTCATAAAAAGCATAAAAAAATATTTAACTTTCATATTTAACTACTATAGCAAATAAATTACATTATTATTCTCTTTATTTTCTTCGTATGAATGAAAATGTTAATGAAACAAAATGATAAAAAATATGATAACTAAAATTAAAATGCATTACAAAATGTTAATTTATAATAATAACAGTTTTATGTTTTTCGTTTTTTAAATAAGTGTTTTTTGTTTTTCATTTAACCAATTTACTTTCTCCAAATTATGTTCTTATTATAGCCTAATCATTTATAATGCCTCTCTAAGGAGGAGTGTGTGAGTTCTGGCCTCCATTTCTGTCTCTCTCACTTAAATTAAACTCAGTCTGCTATTAGTTTTTCTCAATTGAGCACGCCATGGTATAATATTTTCATTATCTTCATCATCATGTTGCTGCTGTTGCGTTTGCTGTTGTTGCTGCTGCTGCTGAGATTCATTGTTATTTTGTTGAGAATTATCTCCACCATTCATTGCAGCTTTATTCTCTGTGCTCATCTGACCATTTTGTGAGTAGTTACCATAACCGTTACTGGTATTTTCCTTATTTGTGTGTGACGAAATAATCTCTGTGGCACACGAAACCATGGATATGTTATCAATGGACATGGCCCGATTCTTTAGGCGCCATGTATCGGCCACGCGGTTGTTCTCCTCAACTTTTGGCGTGTAAACTGCAGCTCTGTAGGGAGAAGAAGAAGAAAGAAAAATATTAGTATCTACTCAAATAAAAGTGAAATAAAATACAACTCAAAATATAAGATATAGCCTACTCTGGCTTAAGTGTATGTCCACGAGAACATGTGTAGAGATAGGTAATCGATTAATCGATTAGTCGACTTTTTGCAGTTAAAAGTCTAAAAATCGTGGTCGACTTTTGGCTGGAGGGAAAATAGCATAATCGATTATCTTGTGATCGATTTTAGAGTTTGCCCATTGATTGCAGACTTGACAATTTTACAGTTTTGGCGGTTTTACATTTTCAAAAGGAAACTCGAAAATCGACTAATAATCGATTTTCTACGGTTATGAAAAAGTCGAAAGTCGAGTTTTATGACAAGTGAAATAAACGCCAGACCGATAAATCGCATTTTTAGTTTTAGACCAAAATCGAAAAGTTGAAAAATCGATTATTGCTTTCCATTCTCTATCCCTAGACATGTGGCGATATCTCGTTGCTCTTTTCAACCTAACCTAAATGTAAGATAAAGAAATATATATGCATGAAATGGCGCCCAACATAAGCTAAACATTGAAATAGTATATCGAATGTGATGTTCATTCGATGGGGACATTCAAGTCAAGAGTGTCGTAGGTTGGACTTTTCGACCAGAACCATCGCATCGACAACTGTGTGAATTCTTCATAGACTTTGAATGAAAAAAAAAAAAAATATCCAAGTGTCTTGCTTTCTGAATAAAGAGTATGAGCAATAAAATATCTATAATTCTAAGGATTCAGCAGTCAAATTTATATCCTCGAGGGTATAAAAAATGTGTCTCATCGAAATAATGGTTTAGATCCTAAATATATGTTTGTAAGAAATGCGTTTCAGACAATTTGGATTCGAATTAGTCATATCCATCCGTCTGTCCTGCAGGCTGGAGAGCACCATAACACTCTTACGGACAAACTGATTTGATCCAAAATTTGATCCTCGAAGTATTTTGTACAAACCATGATCAAGTGCAAATATGGGCCACATCAGTCCACTCCAAAAGTTCAATATTTATCGTTAAAATGTTGTATTCAAACCGGTTTGGTCCAACATTTGTTTCTCGTAATATTTTATCTATATATAGATCAGGTCGGAATATCAGGTATATTTGTTTGGACAAAATCCGTTTCAGAGAATTTGTGGCGAATTAACCATGTCTGTCTTTTAGGATGGAGCGCAGGATAGCTCTCGAGCAACCGATTTGGTTCAAAATTTGGTCCTAGTAATATCTTGTATAACCTTAGAACAAGATCGAAGATGGGCCATTTTGTTGCACTCCTGCCGTTATTATTTTTTTTTATGGGAGCAAGTCCACACTTCCTGAGATAATGACCCAAAAGCTCTAAAAAAACCTGGCGGTAACGAACAATAATGATGATGATGAAGATCCGATTTTTCTGAAACTTTACGCACTGTGCAATTTCTTTCAAATGTACATCTAGTTCCAAGAAGGTCTATATCGGACAACACATTCGATTACATTTCTGTACTGTTACATTCACTTATATCGCAAGTTCGACATAATCAATTATCGGAGGCAAGACTGGATTAAAATCCCACGTTGGGCGCCATTCGTAATGTTTCTTATAAACATTTATAAAAATAAGTAGAAACGGCGTTAAGTTCGACCGGACAGAACTTATCATAAGCTCCACCATAAATTATATTGAAACTAGATTTCAGCCATTTCGGTTGAACAATGTGCCTAAAACCTTCAAAGTATCGAAAATCGGGAAGGTACCGTTCTAGGGGAGCTATAACAAAACGTTGACCTACAGCATCAAGTTTCTGGTGGAAAAGGTAATGCCACAAGGAATACCGAAAACGACCTTTCAGCCATTCTTGTACCATATTAAGACTAATCCTTGAAAATACCGAAAATTAGAAGAGACCGTTCTATGATGGCTATATGAAAACGTGGACCTATACTGATAATTCTCTTGTCGTATCTTTTATTCCCCCATCGAAGACTAAAGACAAAGATTCAGCCATTTCGGTTTGATTATGAAGCTAAAACACGTAAAAAAGCGTTAAGTTCGGCCGGACCGAACTTTTCATACCCTCCACCATAAAATATTCTGAACTAAAATTGTGTTGACAATTTTTGGTGGGCTAGAAATTGGGATGTACCGTTACAGAGGGGTTATAATAAAACAAGGACCTATGTTGACAGTTTTTGATGGGAGCCTTCAATGTCAAATAACTCCTAATTCAGTTAAAAATTGTAGCTAAAATCCTCAAAATACCGAAAATCGGTACATAACGTGGGAACTTTAAATGTTATTAACAGCTAGTTCAGAGGTACCCCTATACATATGTGGGCTATACGAAAATATGAACTTAAATGAACAATTTTGTTTCAAATTACAGAAAGTTCGTCCAACAAATAAAGCTTAGGTACGGAAAATCGGGAGGTTTGTTTTGGGGCTATACCGAAACATGGACCTACGTTCGGTTAAACATTTAAAGTAAAATCCTCAAAGTACCGAAAATCGGGAGCTATCGTTATATTTGGGCTATGTTGAAAATCGTTGATGTAGATGTGTGGCGACCACTATAACCTTCAAATGTCAAATTACAGTTAGCTCGGTTAAAAATTGTAGATAAAATTGTCAAATTACTCAAAATCGGGAAGTACCATTATATGCTAGCTATATCCAAACATGGACCTATGTTGACAATTTTTGCTAGAGAGGTGTTGTGACCACTTAGAACTTCAAATGCCAAATTACTGCTAGTTCGGTTTAATATTGTAGCTAAAATCATCAAATTACTGAAAATCGGGAGGTACCGTTATATGGGGGCTTTATCCATACTTGGACCTTTCTTGACATATTTTGGTGGAGAGGTGTGATGACCACTAAGAACTTCAAATGTCAAATGTTCAAATTACAGCTAATTCGGTTAAAACTTGTAGGTAAAATTCTCAAAATACCGAAAATCGGGAGGTAAAGTTATATGGGGCTATACCAAAACATGAACCTAAGTTCATAATTTTCTTCGAATATAAGTTTTTTGGTCACTAAGAACCCTAAATATCAAATTATAGCAAATTCGGTCCAGAAATGTGACTTCAAACGTCAAAATACCTGAAATCGGGCGGTAACGTTACATGGGGGCTATTCCAAAACATGAACCTATGTCCACTAGTTTTGTTATATAAGTTTATTGACACTTAAGAACCCTAAATGTCAATTTATAGCTAAATCGGTCTGAAAATGCAACTAAAATCGTCAAAATGCCGTAAATCGGGGGTACCGTTATATGGGGGCTATACCAAAACGTAGACCTATGTCCACAAGTTTTATTATATAAGTTTTTTGACACTTAAGAACCCTAAATGTCAAATTATAGCTAAATCGTTCTGAAAATGTAGCTAAAAACGTCAAAATATCGTAAATCGGGGGGGTACCGTTATATGGGGGCTATACCAAAACGTGGACCGTTATAGCCCATCATCGAATTTGACCTACCTGCAAACAAAAGACGCATTTTCCCAAAATTTCAGCGTCATATCTCCATTTTTGTGGATGCTAGAGTGATTACCACAGACGGACATGCACAGATCGACTCAGAATTTTACCCTGATCAAGAATATATATCGTCACCTGAAATGCCCAAAGACGTAACCCTCAAAGCGTTACGTTTCAGGTGATGATATACTTTATAGGGTCGCAAATGAGTATTTCAATGCGTTACAAACGGAAAAAAACAAACTTAATTGAACCCGAACATTCAGCGTGCAATGCGGGTGCGCATACCAGTGCACCAAGGTGTTCAAAACTTTAAAGTCCCATATTGGGCGCCACTCAGGTAAGTTATTGAAGTGAAATGTGACGAATCTTTATTTGATTTTCGAAGATATTTTTGCAAATGAAAAAGGAAAGTCGCACAATTTTAGGCGACCGGCTTTGCTGTTGATTTATTAGGTAATCAGGCATATCGGATGTGGGAGTTATTTTTTTTAACAAAACTTAGTACATAACTTAGTACATAATCAACATGTCATTCTTCTGTAAGTCAGATCTGGTAAAAGAATATAGAATGTCCGAGCCAAATTCGAGCTAAGTCGACTAAAAAAGCCAGCAGAATGTTAGAATAGAACATTGGATGTAATTGGGTATTATAAACCACAGTGGCAATGCAGCCAGAATTGTTCTTTTGTAGGAAATATTTTAGAAGTATTGATAACCTCTCACGAGGCCCTGGACTCAAAAATACGGAAATACATTGCAATTTTAAAAGGAAGATAGATACTGAAATATGGACCAAACTTGATTAGGACTTAGGTGTTTTAGCTCATTTTGATGATTTCTCACTAGGCCCTGAACGCAAAATAAATGCATTGCAATTAAAAAAATAAATTCTGCAATGGTCTGTCATTTACTTATTTCACCAGACTTGATTAAGACTTCGGTATTTAGCTCATCCGTAGAACGCTCCTTTTAGTTCAGTTTATAAATAAACTAGTCCTCAGTCCTTCATGCATTAACATAACGAATAACATATATTTTATAAATTTATTTCTGTGAAACTCTACTAATTTTCTTATTTTTCCAAGAAAGAAGTCCCACTTACTTGAGTTTATTTTCGGTTTCTTCACGACGTGCCAACAGATCACGCTTCCATTGGGGTATTTGTGAGAGACGACGATTTTCCGCTTCTTTTGCCATGCGTTCTTCAAATTCTTTCTTCGCTTTTTCGGCCGCCTTCTTAGCCATCATTTGTCGTTTCCAGTCGGGTATAATATTACCGGCTGGATCTTTTTCCGGTATCTGTAAATAAATCTTAGACAATTTATGAAATGTCCGCCAGGTGCGGGAATTATTTCCATACTCACTTGATCGACATAATTACTGGCCGTAAATTGTTTAGTAATTTCCGAATAATGTTCAGAATCGAAACGATTGGCCATTTGTTTTTCAACTTTCATTTTCTTAATGCCCGGAATATCTTTGGAGATTTTCAATTCGGCAATAAGATCAGTTTTCAAATAGGTATCTGTTGTCGAGGATAGGCACTGCATGCTGAGACTGCGGGCTGGCATTTGATAGGGTTTGGGTACTTTTTGGGTATCGGTACGACGAAGCTGTGGTAAAGAATTTGTTTCAGCATAAGATTTTATATGCAATTGAGGCGGAGAGTGCTTTGTGCTGTTACTTACTTGTACACTATTTAAATCTTGTATGGATATCGCTGACAATGGCTGATGCTGTTTCCTTGTTGTCGTATCCTGATGATGCGAATTTTGTGATTGTAAACTAATCGATTTGCCGTTATTGTGTCGATCGTTGTTATTGATTGTATTATGTTGTGGCAACGGGGTCATTGGCAATGGCGGTGGTGGTGGCGGTTTTGGTGGATCAAATGCTACAGGATGCTGGTTGGACACCTGTATGTGCATATAGTCTTCTGAATCCGTAGACCTGTAAGGGGAAGATAAATTTGGCGTTTATATTTATGTGGAGTAAGGTGCTACGAACTTATAATCTGAAAGACTCCCAGATCTGTTTTAGCAAAGTCTTGGGTGTAAAAAACAAACTTCCTATTGGTGTGACAGGCCATCAAGTGAATACGTACGGCTCTAGAATAAGTTATAGAATCGTTTTGGGTTTCTTTTAAGTCATGTCAACGTTTGTTAAGTTCTCTAAGTTTGGCAGTGTATTTCAGGAATGTTTAACCAAAGTTGTAATGTTGCTTGGCTAAAACGGTACCTCCCAGTTTCAGGTATTTATGTCGAAATCGCATTATTTGCAAATCTGCACCTGGAATGTCGGAACTCTTTGCAGAGTAGGTGCAGTTAGGGCACTGACGGATGTATTTTATTATCGCCTTACAGGAAGTGTGGGCAGACATGATATCACAAGCGATGCACTGCACTGCTGCCATGAAATGAAAGCTAGGTCTTGGATTTATCGTAAAACAGAGGTAAGAAAATTTGCACAATCAGCATAAAAGCAAAGTCCTTTAACATCAGTCTCGTCTGCGACCATGCCGCGACCGAAGAGAAAGATCTGATGAGGAAGGATATATTCTACGAGGGCCGCTACCTTGGTCATGACATGAAGACTCTTCTAGGAGATTTTAATTTTAAAATTGGGAGGGAAAATATCTTTGGTCCCACAGTCTGCAAGTTTAGCCTTCATGAGCTAACATCCAAAAATGGAATGTGAGAAAACCAGAATGATCAAATTGTGATAGACTGGAGGTACTCTCCCAGTGGGTTAGGTGTCCGATCCATTTGAGGAGCAAGTACCGTTCCGGACCATTTTCTTGTGCAGCCAAGGTACGCACTCGTCTTAATGTTGCGGCAAAGGTGCGATCTAACACAGGACGAAAGCTGCATATATGTCGAGAAGCTGTAAACCCTACAGGTAGTAGTATAAGGCTACTCCGGTCAACTTACGCACATGCTGGAAGACTCTACTCCTTTTGTGGAAGGGCTGTGATAAAGAATAGCTCATACCCAGCCAAAATTCGGATCCGATAGTCATTATGTAACCCATTATAAAGTAATGTAAACAAAAATAACTACTTATATTACTCCTTACTATGTTATGAGTACGATGGCACAGAGCGTGTGTGTTCGACTACAAATTCTAGGGTTGTGTGTTCAACGCTCACCGTCGGCACGCGAATTTTTTGTTGACAAAATAAAAAAACTAATAGCGATGCACATGTAAACGTTTAAACAAGCCTTAATGTTCGTACGCGTGGCCTAGTGTGTAGTGTGTTCGGTCACAAATCAGAAGTTCTCATGATCAAATCTAGCAGGGAGCGAAATAAAATAAAATAAAAACATGAAGTGTGTTGATATTGAAAACAGATTCCACCTCAACTGTTCTAAACATAGCTTATTTTTCATTTCTTTATCGATAGATAGCGCGCACTCCAGTCGTTTTAGTAGACCACCGTATAACTTAGATGTTTTGGACCACTTAGATGTTTTCCCACGGGATATGCCAATCTTCTACTGGGCGCGTCTTCCCGGGTGGCGGATGGAAAGGGGTCTCTGAGATATGTGGAGTCAGCGCTGTTTGAGGGAAACCGAAGGCGATGCTGTCTTCACATATCTCAAAGACCTTGGTGGTTTTTTTTTCATTTAAACCCCCCGTGGACCAAAATTGGATCGGGGTAGTTCCCTTAAACAAATCAACTAAGATGGGTAAAAGACGTAAAAGGAGTAAAGTTACGGTGCAGGGAGTTAATAACCCAGTACCGGCGGTAAGCGTTGGTGAGATCACAAGCCACGTACCGTCGAGATCAAGCGATTGTGGTCCGGCTGTCTTAGGTGTGGATGCCTTGGCACCTACAGCTGTAACTGTTACAAGGGCAGAAATGCAATCTGCAATATAGATGACGAACCGGCAACGTCAAAGGACAACGCTTTAGCCATAACAGGTGTAAATCAGTTCTCGGGTGACAGGACCGTAGTCTTGGGCGGGGACGACCTACACGGAAATCTCAAAGTTATTGGAGACAGTCTTGAGAGACAGAGTAGGGAACTCCTTGACCAACTGGAGAGACTTGTTCCGACCATGCTACCAGAGGACTTGTTAAATAATCACACCCTCACTGACGACGAACTGGACATTACGGTGATCCCAGCTGAGTCAACTAGGAGGTCTGATGATGGCATGCCCACTGACGGTGATGTGGTCGAAGAGGTTGTGGACCTAGGTTCACAACCCCTAACAAATCGAATCCAGTCTGGTCCTGTATTGGCACCCGCCGATACTAAGCTTCGGAGGCAGATTGCTACTGAGTCAATGGATGCTGATGGAGAATCTAAAGAGGATCCAACGATGAAGAATCAACGAAAACTCCAACAATAGCCACTGACTCTAAGTCTCCGGCCTGCGTTGGGGAATCCAAGGAGACTTCATCGACGGACACCGACGTAACTGCAATATCCGCCAAAGAGGCTGCAGATACGAGGAACTATAAACGTGCGATTTCGTATCTGCTCAAGTTCGTGGGAAGGGACGCGAACTCGCATTCAAAGAGGGAGATTATGTTCATCAAGAGTAAGCTCAAGCACGTTAGGAAGCTCGAAAGAACTTATCCTAATGCACCCAGATGTGAGCTCTTGGTGAAAAAAATTTTCCTCCCAAACACTGTCGCTGCTTCAACCTAATACTCGAAAGAGACTGCGGTGACAAGCAAAAAAGTGGAGGTGAAGCCTGCTGCTTCTGGCAGTAAGGTGGAACCTAAAGCTGTTCCGAAGCCAAGCCCGGATCTGAAAGGACTGGAAAAGGATAAGGGGCATAATCCGACACCAAAAGACTCTCAAAAGGGTAGTCAACTGGGGAAGGCGACTGTCCCAATCCGGATCCTACCCCACACAAGGGTAAAGCGGAAGAACAAAAGGTTTCTGAGACCCGTGCAAGCTGTTCGAGAGACTCGACGGGAGGATCGTCTGGGGAACCATCGACTTCTGAGAAGGCGAACAAGTCCTCACAGCCAAAGACTGTGAAGCGGGTTCGCTCTTCAGAAGACCCACAGCCTTCGCCAAAGAAGACGATGACCTCCCAGGCGGTCAACAAGGCAGACTCCTATGCTGGCGTTCTCGATCGCAAAACCAAGTGAAGTAGCGCCAGTACTGAGAAAGCGTCCACCACCTCGGGAAAAGCTGCTACCAACGGCCGTGATCAAGGACGTAGGAAACCCTATGCCAAAACGGCCACAGTGGCTACCGATGACAATCTCTTGGTTGCAATCATCGACAGAGCTGACCCATTCGGGAAAATCAGCGAAAGTCACTGGTTGCTCTTCGAGACTCGTCTTCGCAGAGCCAGTGTGTCCACTGAGTTAGATCAGGGTGACCGTCAGTTTGGTGGCGCGTTTCTTCAGAAGGAAGTTAAGGTCATCAAATGTCTCAACAGGAGCTCGCAAGAGTACCTTAAAAAGACCGTTAATGGCTTCAACGACCTTTAGGAGGGGGCAGAAATTGCTGCGGTCCCTGTAGCGGAGATACCATCTAGGAAGGTATTCCCAGCATGAACTTTTTTGAGGGAGGTGCCCTAAGGAGTGGAACGATAGAGTCCATTTTCGAAGTTAAACTACAGGGGACAAAGTATTACGAAAACCAAATTTTGGACCCAATCGGTTGATCCGTTCGATACTTATCGTGAGCTTCAGCCACTACACGTGGTGCCATAGGGTCTTTTACAGCTTTCGGGCCACGTTCTCAGGAAGTGTGGACTTGCCCCCGAAAAAAACTTGTATCGTCGTAATTTGGGCAGCGAATACTACTCGAGACCAGCTGTTAAACCGCACTTTTCCTAAATTTCTTGAGGGAGGAACACGAAGGAGTTGGCCTATATAGTCCATATACGAACCCGATGTATGACTCGTAGAAATATTACGATGATTATATTAGGGACGAAATCGGTTACTTCCTATAAAACTTATCGTACGCTCCATTTTAGCTAAAAGTTTTGAACTGAAGTGGGGGAGGAGCCAAAAGAAGTGGACCGATATGTACAATTTTTGAATTTTATCTAAGATTTGCAGAAATATTTCGATATGCAAAGTTTCGAATAACCCACTACACAGCTCGGAAGTTGTCGTGCGCACCATACGGTGGCCGTATGAGTTTTTTTTTAAGCTTTCGCACCATTTTCTCAGTAAGTAATAGAGGCTCAATGTGTAACCAGTTGCACATTTTAGTGAGGTATTAAAGTGGGCTTTACCGACATTTTTAGCGGGAGGTACCTGAAGGCGATGCCGATATAGTCCATATTCGATCTACATATGTTTGACAAAAATATTACGATGGGCAAAGTATGGACTAAATCGGTTACTCCTTCGTTCGCACCATTTTTTGGTAACAATTTTGAACTTTTGTGGGGGAGCTACGCGAGGGAGTGGACCGATTGGGCCATTTTCGAACTTGATCTAAGTTGGAATAAAATATTACGATGGTCAATTGTTGGGTGACGTAGGGATGGAAGATACCAAGCAACGGTCCTGACCGGTTTTAACATGGCAAAGCCCAGGATTTATCTTGGCCCCTCTTTCATCCCAAGTGGACACTGACCTCCCCGTTGTGTCACCTGGGGAACTGCCTTTAACACCCGTTAAAGGTAGTGAGCTAACATGTGCCGCGCGTTCACCCATAAGAACGTTAAAAACTTGGGTTTGGGCGTCGGGTTAGTAACCCTCCCCTAGAAAAAACAGCCTACTATGAAAAAACGAAAGAAAAGAAAACAAACCCCTCTAAAGTTGATGAACCCCGCAAACGTTTTAAGGACCATGATCAGCGAATCTGCAGCTGGAATGTTCGCAATCTTTATAGAGAAGGTGCAGTCTTCGCATTGGCAGACGTACTTGAAAAGTACAAGGCCGATATGACTGCCATACAGGAAATACGATGGATTGGGAAAGGCGTCACAACAACACCTAAAGGTGACGCACTGTATTTTAGCTGCCATGACGTAAAGCATGAGTTTGGTTGTGGATTCGTAGTTAGTCGGAGACTAAAACATCTGGTATCCAGCTTCACCCCAGTGAATGAAAGACTTGCTGCAATTCGAATAAAAGCTAAATTCTTCAACATCAGCTTTATTTGCGCTCATGCTCCCACTGAAGAAAAGGACGAACAGACCAAAGATATATTTTACGAGCGCTTAGAAGAAACATATGACCGTTACCCTGCCCATGACATTAAAATCATTCTAGGCGATTTTAATGCCAAAATTGGAAGGGAGAATATCTTTGGCCCAAAAGTCAGGAAATTCAGTCTCCACAGTGAAACATCTGACAATGGTATGAGGCTGATAGACTTTGCAGCTGCAAAAAACATGGTAGTTAGCAGTATCAGATTTAATCATCTCGATATTCATAAGTGCACCTGGCTGTCTCCAGATCACGAAACAAGAAACCAAATTGATCATGTTGTGATAGATGGAAGACATTAATCGAGCGTGTTGGATGTACGATCGTTCCGAGGCCCAAACATTGATTCGGACCACTACCTTGTTGCAGCAAAGGTACGCACCCGCTTAAACGTAGCAAACAAAGTCCGAACAGACACAACACGAAAGTTAGACATCGGTAAGCTGCAACCACAACAGATAGCCACAGCATATTCACTCAACTAGCCCAATTGCTTAACGCGAGCACTCCTCATCCCGATAACATATCAGCGCAATGGCAAAGTATTGCCCACTCCATGCAAATAGCCGCAAAATCCATACTTGGATACCAGAGACCTCCACCAAGGAATCCATGGTATAATTAGGAGTGTCGTGCTGCCACCGAAGAGCAGGAAAAAGAGAGAGATGGAAAAGCGGGAGTGTGAAAAAATCGAGATGTACAGGAGGCAGAATGAAGTCCGAAAATTCTACCAAAGAGTCAAGCATCAAACTGATGGCTTTGGTACAGGCACATCCTCCTGTAGAGACCAGCAAGGTAATTTGGTAACTGATGCAGATAGTGTACTCAGGATATGGAAAGAACATTTTTCAAATCTGTTGGTATCCAATAGCAGCGAAGACGACGAAGATACCACAGTCCCAATCCCAGAAGATGGTATTGAATGTATACCGCCGAGGTAAAGACAGCAATAAATCGGCTGAAGAATAATAAGGCAGCAGGGGCCGATGGCTTACCAGCCGAGCTGTTCAAAACCGGAGGCGACACGCTGATAAGGTGTATTCATCAGCTAGTTAGCACCACCTGGCAGGAAGAACGAGTACCCGACGATTGGAACCTGAGTATCCTATGCCCCGTCCACAAGAAGGGAGATAAGATTGTATGCTCTAACTATAGGGGCATAAGTCTACTCCCTATTGCCTACAAGATGGTGTCAGGGATATTGTGCGAACGAATGGTGGACTTGCCACCATTGACCAGATAATTACCCTGCGGCAAATCCTGGAGAAGACCCAAGAGATGCAGATCGACACCTACCACCTTTTTGTCGATTATAAAGCAGCCTTCGACAGCCCGCTGCGTTCCAAGGTATTCCAGGCCATGTCTGAATTTGGTATCCCCGCAAAGCTCATCCGGCTTTGTAAAATGACTTTAACTGACACGAGTTTGGTACCAAAAGAGGTTTCAGACAAGGAGACAGCCTTTCGTGTGACCTCTTCAACATCCTGCTAGAAAAGGTTATACGAGAGGCAAACGTCAAAAGAAGTGGCACAATCTACACCAATAGTCAAATGTTACTTGCTTATGCTGATGATATAGACATCGTGGGACGATCAGTAAAAGAAGTAACTGTTACCTTTATAAAGGTCGAAGGAGAATCTGCTAAGGTGGGTCTGGCGGTAAACGGTGAGAAGAGCTCGGACCGACTGTGGAAGTTGGTTCCTATAATATTGAGGTCTACATCGGCACCTCCGTAAACACAACAAACGACTTCAGTTGTGAAATAAAAAGAAGAATTATATTGGCCAACAGATGCTACTTTGGTTTAAGTAAGCAGTTTAAAAACAAAGCCACATCTCGTCAAACAAAAATAACGCACTACAAAACACTGATCCTACCCTTGCTGATGTATGGCTCCGAAGCCTGGGTACTTGCGCAAGAAGACATGGCAGTGCTTGGTGTGTTTGAGAGAAAAATTCTTCGAAAGATCTACGGACCAATCTGCGTTGACGGTGAATATCGACGTCGCATGAACCACGAGCTGTATCTGCTATACAACGACATTAATATTGTTAAACGTATCGAGATGCAGCGATTGCGTTGGCTAGGCCATATCATAAGAATGAGCGATGATGAACCCGCTAAAAAGGCGTATAAATACGGACCGCTTGGCGGTGCACGTAGAATTGGAAGGGCAATGAATAGATGGCGCAAACAAGTGGATGATGAGATGAAAACGCGCGGTATTCTTCTTAGTTCGACCTATAGAACAAATGTTCTGTAATGGACCAGCTTAGTAAGTAAGTAAGATGGTCAATTGTTGGACCGAATCGGTTGATCCGTTAGAGTTATCATGTGCTCCAGCCAGACACACGGACGGACATGGCTAAATCGACTCCAAATTGTCTGAAACGAATTTTGTCCAAACTTACTTGGGGTCTAAAACCATTATTTTGATAAGGTAATATGGTAATTTGGTAATTTGGTAATATGCAAATGTATATAGGGTAGCCTAAAGGCTAAGAGTAAAAAAATGTTAACGCACAATATAAGGCGACACGTCACTTGTGTGCTACTCCTTGTTGCGCCTTCTGAGATTACTGCTTTGCCTGTGCAGTTGTAGTCGGTTTTAAGAATCATTCCTAGGATGTTTATAGGCTGGAGAAAATCTGTTTATTGGTATCTTGAAATAGTTATAAAAAATGTGTATTCCTTTTTGCGATTTTGACCTTAAAGATGCCTTTTTATGGAGCTACGATTTCAAAGGTTTTGCCAGAATGACTCTGAAATCTTGGGACCCCTTAAAAGAGTGCACACATTTGGTTTCAACATGGGATACGTATCTCTCTTTGTTTTCGTATCTGATACTATGACTTAAAAATTACACATCGTGTTATTACACTACTCATATAGGTCAGGACTTCGAATAAGTCTAGTTATTTTATGCAGCTGTACAATTAGTTGAAAGCGTTTCCAGGCTTTAAAAGCCTATAATATCCAAACTTGTTGCAGAAAAGTTCGCAATAATTCATAACTCACAACATAAAACACTGTTAAAAGGAAGAGAATGTAACTTATTTGAGAATGTCACTTATTGATAATGCAACTTATTTGCGATCATAACTGAGGATTTAAAATGATTCCGGTTGGCATGGCTTTGAGCCTATTGAGTTGATATTTATATTAATTAAAGAGAGAATTCACCGATAAATATTCCCAAAAGCTTTTTTTATTTCTTCATAAATTCCTACCTATGCCAGGTGCGACGTGAGTGTAGTATCATCGCGACGATGTTCGAATAGAAACTAAATTGAAATGAACTTGCAACAAGGCATGAAGCACAAATTGGTCAAGCAACATCATCGTCATCAGCTGAAGAGAATGAATGATGCAGTGGAGTTTGCAATGAGTTTTTTTGTTTGTTAACTTAATCTGTTTATTTATTTATTTTTTGGAAATTTTCGGCAACTATAAAAATTGTCATGCTAGACTTGTTACAATACGCGAGAAAAAGGAGAAGAAGAAAAAGATCAGCTAGTTGAAATTACCGCTTAGCACGAGTACAAGCACGCATTAACTTCAAATAACTTAACTTTTTAATTAAGAAATCACTTTTGGAATCTGGATTAGCAATCAACGGCTAAATGAATAATCCAATCCATCCAAATTGCTAATTCAATAATTTTCACTTACCTAGCTGATGAGGGGCATGAACGCTTATCGCTGATACTTTTCAAATATTCCGATGGCTTGATGAGATGTGTTATACCATCTAATGAGTTATTGGGAAAACTGGGTGGCACGAATGGCAATACCAATTGTTTATTTACAAGATTAGGGCCATTGGGCCGTGAAGAATTACCACCAGCTGACGCTCCGGCACTTCCGTTCTGGTTGTTGTGACCGTATTGGACCTGGGTCAATTCGTAATGATCCTCGGCAGATGAACCATAAATTTGTGATTGTTGCTGCTGCTGTTGTTGTATTTGATTGTAGTGATGATTCTGTTGTGAATAGTTGTTGGTTGCACTGCTGCCGCCGTTCCCGTGTAAAGTTCCCGTAACACTGCCACCACCAGAGCTGCCGTTGTGTTGCAAATGTTGATAATGAGCGGAATTTTTGCCATAATTACCGCCACCGTTAGCGTTCTGAAGTTGTTGGTAGCTACCATTATTCATGTTGTTGCTGTTGTTGTGGTAATGATGATTGTTGCTGCCACCCATATTGTTGTTGTTAATTTCTCCATTGTTGCCTGTTGCCGATGGCTGGTGTTGCACGCTTGAGCCTCCATTAAGTAGCTTAGCTTTCTTGTTGGCTGTTGGCAGAAGCAACAAAAAATGAATTGGAAATGCAAAAAAGAAAAAAGAAGAGAGAAAGAAACACAATTAATACAGAAATTTATTTATTAGATGCACCAAAAAAAAGCTAATGCAATTTTAATCTATATACGAGGGTGGTAAGTGAAGTGTTGGGAATTTGGAAATATTGTAAAGATTATAAAAGAAATATAACGAACGTTGGATTCGTTTAATATTGCGGGAAGGTAATTTTTTTTATTTGATAGTTGAAAAAACGCAGACAAATAAATAAAAAGTTAAATATTAAGGAAAGGTCAGGACTTGTTGTGGTACTTCGTTCATCTCAAATAGGTACAACATGGACCTATGTTGACAATAGGTGATGCATATGTTTCGTGACTGCAGGGAACCTCAAATGTCAAATTAGGGATATATCAATGAACAAAACATATTGCTAAAAGCCTCTAAATACCGAAAATCGGGAGGTTCCGATATATGGGGATTATACCAAACAACGGGCCTATGCCTACAATTTTTGGTGTAGTAAATTTTGACCCCTAAAAACCTCAAATGTCAAATTACAGGTGGTTCCGTCAAAAGTTTTACCTAAAAAATACCGCAAATCGGGAGGTACTGTTATAATGGGGGCTATAGCAAAACATGAACCTATGCTGACAACACGGTGCTCTTGAATCAAATTTAAATGGAAGGTGCTTACTCCTGGGAAGTTTTTGTGGATTCTGAAACTACAATGTTCGTAGATGAGAAAAAATCAAAAAACAAAAAAAAAAATCGCCGAAGCGCTTTTTAAATAAATTGCGATTCAAGTTGACATTTTTAGGGGTTGTTTAGGTTTTGACGATTTTGCTAAGAAACCGCAAGTCCTATCAAAATGAGACTGAAAAAAATGTTGTAGCTATGAAAATTCTCTACAAGATTGACCTTTACAGTATTTTCGTAGGTTTTACCATTTTTGAGATATTGAAGTTCAAATTGGGACAATGCACTGACTGTATCGCCGCCCCCTTATAAAACAATGCCATGAAGGGTGCGCCTTAACTAACTTTTAATGAAAACCGCTTACACCGGGGAAGTTTTTGTGAATTCTGAAACAGCAATGTTCATAGATGAGAAAAATCCAAAAACAAGAAACAATCGCTGTAGGGATTTTTAAATAAATCGCGGTCAAAATTCACATTTTTAGGGTTTTTTTTGGTTTTCACGATTTTCACGATTTTGCTTGGAAACTGCAAGTCCAATCGAAATGGAGCTTAAGAGATTGTTGTAGCTGTGAAAATTCTCTACAGGATTGACGTTTATTATTTGTTCTCAGACTGTATCATTTTTGAGATAAATAAGCTCAGTTTACATTTTTAGGTTTTATTGTTAGGGTTTCGCGATTTTGTTTAAATACGGCAAGTCTTATCGGCATGGGACCTAAGAAAATCTTATAGCTGTGAAAATTCTCTACAAGACTGGCTTATGTTATTTTTCCCAGGTTGTACCATTTTTTTAGATATATAAATTTAAGCTGGGAAATTGCAGTCATGACATTGTTTTATAAGGAGACGATACAGAATTTAATTAAATTTGAATTGTGCCACTTTCAACTTCTATATCTCAAAAGTTGTAAAACCTACGAAAATATCATTCAGGCCAATCTTGTAGGGAATTTTGATAGCTACAACATTTTCTTTATTCCCATTTTGATAGGACTTGCGGTTTCCAAGCAAAATCGCAAAAACCTAAACAACCCCTAAAAATGTCAGCTTGAATCGCGATTTATTTGAAAAGCGGTCCGGCGATTTTTTTTTGTTTTTAGATTTTTCTCATCTATGAACATTGTAGTTTCAGAATCCGCAAAAACTTCCCAGGAGTAATAGTAATTGTTCCACAAACATCCCATAAGGGACACGGGGGACTTCTCTCATATCAATGAGTGCACCCCGATTCATATTAGCTCAATGATATGGGACCTACAGTTTATCGCCGAGTCCGAACGGCGTGTCTAAGACACCACTTTTGTTGAGAAGTTTTACATGGCTGAAATACTCAGGAAATGTCGCCAACATTACTGAGGGGTATTTTGCCACCGTTGTAAAGTGTTTTGATGTTGCCTGGCCGGGGAATCGAACCCACGACCTTGTGTGTGCAAGGCGGGTGTGCATACCATTGCACCACGGTGGCACCCAGGAGTAAGCACCTTCCATTTAAATTTGATTCAAGAGCACCGTGACAATTTTTAGTGGAGAAGTTTCGGGACTGCATGGAACCTCAAATGTCAAATAACAGGTAGTTTGGTAAAAAGTTTAGCTTATATCTTCAAAATATGTAAAATCGGCAAGTACCGTCATATGGGAGCTATACCAAAACATGAACCTATATTAACAGTTTTTGTTGAAGAAGTTTTGTGATCACTGGGAACATGAAATGTCAAATTACGTTTAAGTCGGTCAAAAAATGTGGCTAATATTATTAAAATAACTAAAATCGGGAGGTACCGTTATATTGGGTCTATACCAAAACATGGACCTGTGTTGACAATTTTTGGTGGGGAAATTTGTTGACCACTTGGAACCTCAAGCTTATATCTTCAAAATAGGTAAAATCGGGAGGTACCGTTATATGGGGTCTATACTAAAACATGGACCTATATTGAAAAAAAAATTGTGGAGGAGTTTCATGACCTTAGGCAACATAAAATGACAAATAAATGTGGGTATGAATAAGTAAAAAAGTATCAGTCGGCTTTGCCGACAGAGATATACCCTCAGCCTGTATATATTGAAACAATTTTTCCTAAAAAAACGTATGTATTTAGGGTTTTTTTAAGTTTGGAAATTTGAACCGACAAAAATGTTCATTAGGATTAGAGATTAAAAGTTTTGCGGAGGAGATACGAAAAAGCAATGGATCTACATTGACCATTATGGAAGGGGATCTCCAGCCACTACATATGGTGACATAGGGGGTTTTACACCCTTCGGAATGTTTGCTCAAGAAGTATGGACTTGCCCTGAAAAAAACGTTTACCATCGTAATCGAGGCAGCTAATGCAAGTTGCTTCAAAAAAAAAAAAAAAAAATCAAAGTGATTCGATAGGAGGTCTTAAAGTGAACTTATCCAAAATTTTGTGTGGGAGGTACCGGATGGAGTAGACAAATCTAGTCCATATTTGAAATTGATCTATATCTAGTAGATAAATTAGGATATGTAAAGTATGGACCAATTCGGCCACTCCCTTCAAGAGTTAACGTTCGAACAATATTTCCGAACATTTTTGAACTTTTGTGGGGAGGTACCTGAAGGGATGGACCGATATGGCTTATCTTCAAACTTAAACTATGTTTGAACAAACTATTACTAAGGGCAAATTTTGGACCGAATCGGCAAATCCGTTCTAGATTTATCTTGCACTCCAACCACCTCAAACGGTGTCATAGGGGCTTTTTGC
This sequence comes from Musca autumnalis, assembly GCF_047663935.1. Classification (NCBI taxonomy): domain Eukaryota; kingdom Metazoa; phylum Arthropoda; class Insecta; order Diptera; family Muscidae; genus Musca; species Musca autumnalis. Next base: position 140,725,034 of record NW_027411866.1, read on the forward strand.
AACTTTCAGGCTATTTTCTCAGGAAGTATGGACTTGCACCTAATGAAACATGTACCGACGTATAGAGGGCAGTGAGTACAAGTTGCTAAAACAAAAATCAGAGCGATTCGAGAGATGGCCCTAAACTGAACTTTTCCGAAATTTTGTGTAGGACGTACCCGAAGGAGTAGGCCGATTGAGTCTACATTGAAACATGACCTAAGTCTGGTAAACGTTTTACGATGGGCAAAGTATGGACCAAATCGGTTACTTCCGTCAAGAGTTATCGTACGCACAAATTTTCCGAACATTTTCGAACTTTTGTGGGGGAGGTACTGGAAGGAGTGGACCGATATTGCCCATCTTCGAACTTAAACTAAGTTTGGGCAAAATATTACGTAAGCCAAAATTTGAACCGAATCGGTTCATCCGTTCGAGAGTTGTCGTGCGCTCCAGCTAGCCAGACAGACAGACAGACGGACGGACATTGCTCAATCGACTCCAAATAGTCTGAAACAAATTTCGTCCAAACATACTTGGGGTCTAAAAGCATTATTTCGATGAGGCACATTTTGCCCGTATACAGGTATACAAATCCTCCGTGACGGTTTCTCTTTATTCCTCAGCTGCCTTAACTCCAAAACCCCGCTAAAGGGTGATGAAGGTGAGCCAGTTGATGAACAAATGAAAACCAACCGTCGTCCGTTGAATAGCCTCCAGCCCCAAAGGATGTTGACACTGTCACAGCCGGTCCGCTTGCCTGCGTCGTATACTTCGATGAAGGTCAGTGAGAGGATCACTACTGGAGCGATTCAAATCTCTTGTGAAGGCAAGGAAGAATAACGCAAAGCACACATCTTCGCAGAAACCATGTTCGTTTAACCCAAAACATCTTGACAATTTTGTGCGACGTCCCTGATGATCTCCGGCAGGGTGCCGGTGCTAAACTTTAGGAAGGTTATGTTTCCGAATACGTCAAAGGCACCAACAGGACAGAAGGGGCAAAAGCATAGCTTTTGTGCATATAAACCTGAATCATTGCAAAGCTGCTGCTGTTGGACTTCTAAAAACTCTCTACTTGAGATATCACAACCGCCCTAGTCTAGTCGTCTAGTAAGCGGCAAGACCTATACTCTGTTCTCCTTCTCTAACGCTAAAAATAACCTTAATTTAATTATTCTGTTTAATTACAGTAGAGATGATATCACAACATTGAGGATGGAAGGAGGGTGGAGCACGCCCTGGAGTACGATACTGTCTTCGATCTACATGCCGTACGAAGACCCCAACACTTCAGTCAAAGTCACGCAGGAGCCCTTAGGCTTGTTAATGTTCGGATGCAATGCAAATGCTCACCACTTTCACTGGGGAAGCAGTGGCACCAATGTCAGAGATAAGTCTCTATTCAACTTTATTCTACAAAATAATTTCAGAAGATGTAACAGGTGTACAACTCCAACAATTCAAAAGCGATTGGGGGTATCTGAAAAGTGCTCCTCCAAGGGTCACAGCAATGACGCTCTTTCAAATATCTATACTGGGAATAATACAGAGACCACATACAAATCCCAGGACAACGGACTGGCATAAATTCAGAGCCCTGAAGTCTTCAAATTTGTGCGAAAGCATTATCTTCTAAGTGGCTATGAGAAATCCTTTCCAATCACCCTTGCTGCAAAGAAATCCCATCCGGTTTGGTGGAATACACAATTAGTCAAACTTTGTAAAGTCGCTAGGTGATCCTACAATAAAGCCAGTAAGACGAATCTCAGTTCGGATTGGGGTGCCTACAAGGTTAATTTCAATAAGTACAATAGTGGAATAAAGAAAACAAGCGGAGCTCTTGGGTTAGATAATATCTAAGGATTCCAAATGTAGTATAAAGAGGAGCGACGGTTCATGAACTAACTCTGGACTAGATACTCTCCATCTGCTATCAGGGGTTCACTTCCCAGGTTGTATAAAATTTAATGGTGACCTGCCTACAACATGTCATATTCGGACAGAGTCTGTAGAGGATGAAGAACTGATACACAGGTTAACTAGTCTCTTATAATTTCAATGGGCCATTAACAACTTTCAGCCTTACAAATTACTGAACTGGATGGTCTAATACAGGCAACGTTTCAGAATGCGGAGTCAGTACTAACGATCCTGATGGAGATTTTTAAGTCCAGCCTCACAGAAAAATATACCCAAGGACATGTCTTACTTATTTAACTGGTCAAAAAATAACTATTTAATTCACTCGAAATGCCCGTTAAAATAATGGTTTAGTAGGGGGTTTTGTAATGAGTATTTTTGCTGCGCTTTTTTTCTGGCATATGGAAAGATGTGAAGGTAACCTACATCCCCAAAACGCAAAAGCCGAGTCACACATTATCAATGAACGTAAACAAACAAAACGATTCCCGTACCAATCACTCAAGGCCACAAACTTTTCAGCTTCTCTGAATCGTTTCATTCTCATAACCAAAACGAAACCACAAACTTGGAAATGTTATTTAAAGTATTTTTACGTACGCTGCACATTATTCTCACCTCTGCTCTAGCTTCGAATGATAAATAAAATTCTTGTATGTTTCGACCAGCTGATAACTAACGTCTGACCTTTTGCAATTTGCCCTGGTACAATTGGCAAGCTGGGCCCATGACAATGGCCTTGGGTACAATCAAGAGAAAACTGAAATTGTACTTTTCACCACAAACTGCAAAATTTCCGATTTCCAGCCTCCAGTTTATTACGGCGTTGCATTGACACCTTTTCTGGAAGCAAAATACCTCGGTACTATATTGGTCCACCGTTTGACATGGAAAAAGAATATCGAGGAGCGGTCGAAGAAGGGATTTATTGCAATCAACTCCTGCAAGAACTCTATTGGGAAAAGTTGACGGCTGAGACCACAAGTCACACACTGGCTGTATGTTCGGCAGGTAGCCCCTCAGTTCCGGCTGCCTTAATGCTCTTCAGTCGACTAAAAGCTGTCATGACCTCAATTTGGCAATGCCGTCGTTTAGGATTGCTTTTGGGTTATCTACGTCGCCGCCCATATACGATACCAAAGGCCTGATGAAATGCTCCTTTCAGATCCTCTGTATCAATTACCTATGGTGCATAATATTTCGGCACCACAGCCTTCTGTCTGGTGTAAAGCAACCGCTAAAGTTTTCGGACTTCAGTCTGAGTTTGTCACTCTCACGTTTTTCTTAAGCTTCCCTTTTTCTTCTGAAAATATGCATCACTTCTCTTTCCAGTGTTGCTTTGTATGCAGCGTTCTTCTCGGCAGTAGCCTTGCGACCCTCCTGATCGTACCATGAATTTTTTGGTGGTAGTTTTTGGAACCCAAGTATAGATTTTGCGACAGTTTGAAGAGAACAGACTATACATTGCAATTGCGTTTCCACATTAACGAGACAAGGAGTGTCGTCTTCCAGCATAAGGGTCAATTGAGCGGAGTAGGCTTGTGCTGTATCTTGTGTTTGCAGCTTCTTAACACCCTGCTTTTGTCCTATGTTAGATAGATCGTATTTTTGCCCCAATATTAACATGAGTGCGTACCTTGGCTGCCACAAGGAAATTGTACGAATCGATGTTCGCTCCTCGAATCTATCTATTCCGTCTATGCCGACATGATCGATTTGGTTTCTGATTTTCCCATCTGAGAATATAATATCACTCACTAGCTTCCCCCCCAAATAGTTAACCTCGTATAAACCTCAATTAATTTGTTGCTTTTTAAAAGTTTTTTGTTGTTATGTTTAAAGTTCAATGGTATGTGTTAAGTCCGTTCAGCCACTGAAAACTAAAAGACCTGCAACAATGTCTGACTGGACTGCCATGGTTTCTTAACATTAAAGTGGTCGGCAAACACACAAACACACAGACATATGTAGCTTTTGTGAGATATATATTTTTCTAAAGTTTACTGTAAATTAATTAAAAAAATCACCCCACTTATCCCTCTCCAATTGCATTTTGTTTGCCTTATTTAATTTAATCTGTTCAACATTCAGCACCTTCTTTTTTGCTGCTCCTCTTTAAAAGATAACTGTGTTGTGTCGGCTCCAAATGGCATGCGCTTCGCAAAATTTGCAACAGACCGTTTGATGTTTTTCTAGATTGAATGGGGTTGTTGTTGTTGCATCTTTATTGGATTAAATTTATGTATGTGGTTTGTTGTTCCACAAAAATCAAACAAAACAGAAAAAAAGTTGCTAATTTATGGTATCTTGTCATGAGTCAGAAGATGTGTTTTTGGGCTATCAGTAATCAGCTAGACTAAGTGGATGAACGGAGGTGATTGTGTGAATGTTCGATAGATATGGGGAATATTGAAGAATAAAATAGGTGATGGAAGATACCATCATGGGGCGGTCCTGATTGGCTTTAATATAGGAATAATATATTGCCGACCCCCGCAAATGTTTTAAGGACAATGATCTGCGAATCTGCACCTGGAATCTTCGGCCAATATTACTAAAATACAGGAAATACCTACGATGGGATTGGAAAATGCATCACAATGACATGATATAAAGCACGAGTTTTGTCGTGGATTTCTAGTTAGTTGAAGGTTAAAATATCTGGTCTTCTAAATTTTTTATACCCTCCACCATAGTATGGAGGGTATATTAAGTTTGTTTTTCCGTTTGTAACGAATTGAAATACTCATTTGCGACCCTATAAAGTATATATATTCTTGATCAGGGTAAAATTCTAAGTCGATCTGAGCACGTCCGTCCGTCCGTCCGTCCGTCCGTCCGTCTGTGGTAATCACTCTAGCATCCACAAAAATGGAGATAGGACGCTGAAATTTTGGGAAAATGCGTCTTTTGTTTGCAGGCAGGTCAAGTTCGATGATGGGCTATATCGGTCCACGTTTTGGTATAGCCCCCATATAACGGTACCCCCCGATTTGCGGTATTTTGACGTTTTTAGCTACATTTTTAGACCGATTTAGCTATAATTTGACATTTAGGGTTCTTAAGTATCAATAAACTTATATTACAAAAGTTGTGGACATAGGTCCACGTTTTGGTATAGCCCCCATATAACGGTACCCCCCGATATAGGGTATTTTGACGTTTTTAGCTACATTATCAGACCGATGTACCTATAATTTGACATTTAGGGTTCTTTAGTGTTAATAAACTTATATATTAGATGTTGTGGACATAGGTCCACGTTTTGGTATAGCCCCCATATAACGGTACCCCCTGATTTGCGGTATTTTGACGTTTTTAGCTACATTTTCAGACCGATGTAGCCATAATTTGACATTTAGGGTTCTTAAATGTCAATAAACTTATATAACAAAAGTTGTGGACATAGGTCCACGTTTTGGTATAGCCCCCATATAACGGTACCCCCCGATTTACGGTATTTTGACGGTTTTAGCTACATTTTCAGACCGATTTGGCTATTATTTGACATTTAGGGTTCTTAAGTATCAAAAAAACATATATAACAAAAGTTGTGGACATAGGTCCACGTTTTGGTATAGCCCCCATATAACGGTACCCCCCGATATACGGTATTTTTGGACGTTGTTAGCTACATTATCAGACCGATGTAGCTATAATTTGACATTAAGGGTTCTTAAGTGTTAATAAACTTATATATTAGAAGTTGTGGACATAGGTCCACGTTTTGGTATAGCCCCCATATAACGGTACCCCCCGATTTGCGGTATTTTGACGTTTTTAGCTACATTTTTAGACCGATGTAGCTATAATTTGACATATACGGTTCTTAAATGTCAATAGACTTATATAACAAAAGTTGTGGACATATGTCCACGTTTTGGTATAGCCCCCATATAACGGTACCCCCCGATTTTCGGTATTTTGACGTTTGTAGCTACATTTTCAGACCGATTTAGCTATAATTTGACATTTAGGGTTCTTAGGTGTCAATAAACTTATATAACAAAATTTGTGGACATAGGTCCACGTTTTGGTATAGCCCCCATATAACGGCAGCCCCCGAAAACGGTATTTTGACGTTTTTAGCTACATTTTCAGACCGATATAGCTATAATTTGACATTTAGGGTTCTTAAGTGTAACTTAACTTATATAACAAAAGTTGTGGACCTAGGCCCACGTTTTGGTATAGCCCCCATATAACGGTACCCCCGATTAACGGCATTTTGACGTTTTTATCTACATTTTCAGACCGATTTATCAATTGACATTTAGGGTTCTTAAATATCAATAAACTTATATAACTTGTGGACATAGGTCCATGTTTTAGAAAAGCCCCCATATAACGTTACCGCCCGATTTCAGGTATTTTGAGAATTTTACCAACAAGTTTTAACCGAATTATCTGTACTTTGAACATTTGACATTTGAAATTCTTAGTGGTCAACACACCTCTCCACCAAAAATTGTCAAGAAAGCCCCCATATAACGGTACCTCCCGATTTTCAGTAATTTGATGATTTTAGATGCAATATTAAACCGAACTAGCAGTAATTTGACATTTGAAGTTCTTAGTGGTCACAACACCTCTCCATCAAAAATTGTAAACATAGGTCCATGTTCAGATATAGCTCCTATGTAACGGTACCTCCCAATTTTCAGTAACTTGGCAATTTTAGCTACAATTTTTAACAGAACTAACCGTAATTTGACATTTGAAGGTTGTAGTGGTCACCACACATCAGCATCAACAATTTTCAACATAGCCCCAATATAACGATACTTCCCGATTTTCGGTACTTTGAGGATTTTACATAAAATGTTTAACCGAACGTAGGTCCATGTTTTTGTATAGCCCCAAAACAAACCTCCCGATTTTCCGTACCTTAGCTTTATTTTTTTAACGAACTTTCTGTAATTTGAAATTTAAAAGTCAACAAAAATTCTGCAACAAAAATTGTTCATTTAAGTTCATATTTTCGTATAGCCCAGATACCTCCGAACTAGCTGTTAATGACATTTGAAGTTCCCACGTTATGTACCGATTTTCGATATTTTGAGGATTCTAGCTAAATTTTTTAACCGAATTAGGAGTTATTTGACATTAAAGGCTCCCATCAAAAACTGTCAACATAGGCCCATGTTTTATTATAACCCCTATATAACAGTATCTCCCAATTTCTAACCCACCAAAAATTGTCAACAGTTAGATATAGGCACCATAAAAAAGGGCCTCCCGAATAAAGCATTTTATATACATTATCTGACATTTTAACGTACTCACTTAAAGTTGGGGACAGGAATGAATATTTTATGGTGGAGGGTATGAAAAGTTCGGCCCGGCCGAACTTAATGCTTTTTTACTTGTTAATATAAATTTGTATTTGACAAGGACGAGCAGACTATTGTCCTGCCCATGGCATTAAATTTGGAAAGGAGAATATCTTTGGCCCAACAGTCGGGAAATTCAGTCTTCACAGTGAAACATTTGAGAATTGTATGAGGCTAATGGACTTCGCAATAAAAAAACACGTGGTAGTTAGCAGTACCAAATTTAAGTATCTAGACATTAATAAGGGCAACTAGCTATTAATATAGCCATTATATTGATTATGTTGTAATAAATGGAAGACATTCATCGAGCGCGATGGTAAATCCGATCGCTCTGAAGGGCAAACATAGACACGGATCACTAACTTGTTGTATCAAATGTATGTACCCGATAAAACATAGGAAGTTGGATACCGGTAAGCTTCAATCACAACAGACATCCACGGCATATTCCACTCAACTGGCCCAATTGTATAATCAAAGCCGCAAAATCCATACCAGTGTCGTGCTGCTGTAGAGAAGTAGCGCTTGAGAAAGGTATCGGGAGAAAAGGAGAGAGGATAAACGTCTTTTCCGCAGAAAAAAGAGACAAAAAGGAATGTGAAAAATTTAAGATGTACAGGACCAGAATGAAGTCCGTAAATTCTACGAAAGATTGAAACATCAAACTGGTGGATTGGGTACTGGCACATTTTCCAATATAGACCTATAGACCCTTTCGGAAAATAAGGGCTCTTCTAAAGACCCTTTCTAAGAGAAAGGGCGCTTATATAGACCCTTTCTGAAAGGAAGGGTGCTTCTATAGACCCTTTCAGAAAATAGGGGTTATTCTATAGATCCTTTCTAAGAGAAAGGGCGTTTCTATAGACCCTTTCTGAAAGAAGGGGTGCTTCTATAGACCCTTTCTGAAAGAAGGGGTGCGTCTAAAGACCCATCTTAAAGAAAGGGTGCTTCTATAGACCCCTCTCAATGAATGGGTGCTTCTATAGACCCCTCTCAAAGAATGGGTGCTTCTATAGACCCTTTCTGAAAGAAAGCGTGCTTCTATATACCCTTTCTGAAAGAAAGCGTGCTTCTATAGACCCTTTTTGAAAGAAAGGGTGCTTCTTTAGACTCTTTCTGAAAAAATGGGTGCTTCTATAGACACTTTCTGAAAGAAAGCGTGCTTCTATAGACCCCTTCTGGAAGAATGGGTGCTCCTATAGACCCTTTCTGAAAGAAAACGTGCTTCTATAGACCCTTTCTGAAAGAAAGCGTGCTTCTATAGACCCTTTCTGAAAGAAAGCGTGCTTCTATAGACCCTTTCTGAAAGAAAGCGTGCTTCTATAGACCCTTTTTGAAAGAAAGGGTGCTTCTTTAGACTCTTTCTGAAAAAATGGGTGCTTCTATAGTCACTTTCTGAAAGAAAGCGTGCTTCTATAGACCCTTTTTGAAAGAAAGAGTGCTTCTTTAAACTCTTTCTGAAAAAATGGGTGCTTCTATAGACACTTTCTGAAAGAAAGCGTGCTTCTATAGACCCCTTCTGGAAGAATGGGTGCTTCTATAGACCCCTTCTGAAAGAATGGGTGCTTCTATAGAACCTCCCTAAGAGAAAGGGTGCTTCTATAGACCCTTCCTAAGAGAAAGGGTGCTTCTATAGACCCTTCCTAAGGGAAAGAGTGCTTCTATAGACGCTTTCTGAAATTAGGGGTGCGTCTAAAGAGCCATCTTAAAGAAAGAGTGCTTCAGCCTAACTATTTTGAAACGCAAAGAGAAAGGCTGCTTCCATAGACCCCCCCAAAGAAAGGCTGCTTCTATAGACCCCTCCCAAAGAAAGGCTGCTTCTATAGACCCCTTTTAAAGAAAGGGTGCTTCTATAAACCCTTTCTAAGAAAAAGGGTGCGTCTATAAATCCTTTCTAAGAGAAATGGTGCGTCTATAAACCATTTCTAAGAGAGATGGTGCGTCTATAAACCCTTTCTAAGAGAAACGATGCGTCTATAAACCCTTTCTAAGAGAAACGGTGCGTCTATAAACCCTTTCTAAGAGAAACGGTGCGTCTATAAACCCTTTCTAAGAGAAACGGTGAATCTATAAACCCTTTCTAAGAGAAAAGGTGCGTCTATAAACCGTTTCTATGAGAAAGGGTGCGCCTATAAACCGTTTCTATGAGAAAGGGTGCGCCTATAAACCCTTTCTAAGAGAAAGGGTGCGTCTATAAACCTTTTCTAAGAGAAAGGGTGCGTCTATAAACCTTTTCTAAGAGAAAGGGTGCGTCTATAAACCCTTTCTAAGAGAAAGGGTGCGTCTATAAACCCTTTCTAAGAGAAAGGGTGCGTCTATAAACCCTTTCTAAGGGAAACGGTGCGTCTATAGACCCCTCTTTAAAAAGGGTTGTATAGATCCTACTTAAGAGAAAGGGTGCTTCTATAGACCCTTTCAAAGAGAAAGGGTGCTTCTATAGACCCTTTCAAAGAGAAAGGGTGCTTCTATAGACCCTTTCAAAGAGAAAGGGTGCTTCTATAGACCCTTTCAAAGAGAAAGGGTGCTTCTATAGACCCTTTCAAAGAGAAAGGGTGCTTCTATAGACCCTTTCAAAGAGAAAGGGTGCTTCTATAGACCTTTTCAAAGAGAAAGGGTGCTTCTATAGACCCTTTCAAAGAGAAAGGGTGCTTCTATAGACCCTTTCAAAGAGAAAGGGTGCTTCTATAGACCCTTTCAAAGAGAAAGGGTGCTTCTATAGACCCTTTCAAAGAGAAAGGGTGCTTCTATAGACCCTTTCAAAGAGAAAGGGTGCTTCTATAGACCCTTTCAAAGAGAAAGGGTGCTTCTATAGACCCTTTCAAAGAGAAAGGGTGCTTCTATAGACCCTTTCAAAGAGAAAGGGTGCTTCTATAGACCCTTTCAAAGAGAAAGGGTGCTTCTATAGACCCTTTCAAAGAGAAAGGGTGCTTCTATAGACCCTTTCAAAGAGAAATGGTGCTTCTATAGACCCTTTCAAAGAGAAATGGTGCTTCTATAGACCCTTTCTGAAAGAAAGCGTGCTTCTATATACCCTTTCCAAAAGAAAGGGTGCTTCTATAGACCCTTTCTGAAAGAATGGGTGCTCCTATAGACCCTTTGTGAAAGAAACGGTGCTTCTATAGACCCTTTGTGAAAGAAAGGGTGCTTCTTTAGACCCTTTCCGAAAAAAGGGTGCTCCTATTGACCCTTTCCGAAAGAAAGGGTGCTTCTATAGACCTTTCCGAAAGAAGGGGTGCTTCTATAGACCTTTTCAAAGAGAAAGGGTGCCCGACCCCTCTTAAAGAAAGGGTGCCCGACCCCTCTTAAAGAAAGGGTGCCAACCCTCTTAAAGAAAGGGTGCCAACCCTCTTAAAGAAAGGGTGCTTCTATGGACTCTTCATAGGAGAAAGGGTGCTTCCATAGAACATTTCCAAAAGACAGGGTGCTTATATAGAACATTTCTGGAAGAAAGCGTGCTTCTATAGACCCTTTCTAAAAGAAAGAGTGCTTCTATAGACCCTTTCTGAAAGAATGGGTGCTTCTATATACCTTTTCTGAAAGAAAGCGTGCTTCTATAGACCCTTTCTGAAAGAATGGGTGCTTCTATAGACCCTTTCTTAAAATAAGGGTTCTTCTATAGACCCTTTCTGAAGAAGAAGTTATTCTAAGAGAAGAGATTATTCTATACACCCTTTCTGAAAGAAATGGTGCTTCTTTAGGCCCTTTCTGAAAGAAGTGGTGCTTTTATAGGCCTTTTCTGAAAGAATGGGTGCTTCTATATACCCTCTCTGAAAGAATGGGTGCTTCGATAGACCCTTTCTGAAAGAAAGCGTGCTTCTATAGACCCTTTCTGAAAGAAAGCGTGCTTCTATAGACCTTTCTGAAAGAATGTGTGCTTCTATAGAATCTTTCTTACAGAATGAGTACTTCTATAGACCCTTTCTTAAAGAATGGGTGCTTCTATAAACCCTTTCCGAAAGAAGCGGGTGCTTCTATAGACCCTTTCCGAAAGAAAGGGTGCTTCTATAGACCCTTTGTGAAAGAAACGGTGCTTCTATAGACTCTGAATGAAAGAATGGGTGGTTCTATAGACCCTTTCCGTCCACTTAAGTCTATGGCCAATGAAAAAATTGGGCCATACCAATGCGTCTTTAAGCCAGGCAAATCTACCATTGACCAGATGTTTACCTTGCGATAAAACGTGGAATATACCCACGAGATACAGATCCACACTTACTATCATATCGTCAATTATAAAGCAGCCTTCGACAGTCCTATACGTTCAAATAAGAAAAAAATCTGTCAGATCAGTTTAGTATGAAAAAAGGTTTCAAACAAGGAAACAACCTTTCGTGTAGTATATTCAACATTCTGCTGAAAAGGTTATTCGAGATGCAAACGCAATAACAAATGGCACAATATACACCAACAGCCACTTGGTGCTTGCTTATACCGACGAAATTGCCACCATTAGTCGATCAGTAAATTAAGTGATAAATACCTTTAAACAAGTCGAAGGAGAGAGACTCTGCTAAAGTAGATCTGGCAGTAAAGGGCGACAAGATCAAGTTGATGGTATTGACGCACAACGCATTCACAGAACTCGGACTAACTGTGGTAGTTGGTACCTAAAATTTTGATCTAATTTAAGGTTTCTATGGAGTAAAGAGGAGGAAGACGAAATGAAAAAACAAGTACACAAATATCAGCCGGCTTTGTCGACAGCATGTGGGAATTGAAACTTTCATCTTTGGACACATTGAAAACCGACACACAACCAAGATCCTGTTCCCCAAAAATTATGTATTTAGGTGGTTTTCAGAAATTTGTGCCACTTTTCGGACATTTGAACTTGCCCTCAAAAATATGGAATCTGATTAAAGCTCAAATGTGGTGCGGAGGAGGTACATAAACAAATGAACCGTATTGTCCATTTTGGAAGTGGATCTCATTTTAGTAGTTATTCCTTCCGATAGATATCGCGAACACCAGTCATTTGGACAAAATATTAGTAGATCCAAAACTTGGAATATATCCGTTTAAGATATATCTCGTACATTTTTAGTGAATATTTTGTTTTTAATTTACCAGAAAGCGTATTGTGTTATCTTGTTTACATTACTTTGTAACGGGTTATTTGGCTCATGTGTATTGGGTATGTTTAAAACTTGAATGTATTGAAAATGAGTTCATAGTTTTTGCATAGGATATTGTTACTTAAGCGTTTAACAGTATATATTTTTTCCAAGAAATAATAATATAAATGTGGACGTAACAGTCACTTATGCCTATTATTGATTTTATGAGTTATTTTTACAATAATACAGATAACATTGGAACAGATATATGTATTTGGAAAGTTGGCTTTGAAAAATGCATGTAAAATAAAGTAACCAATACAACAGAGAGCTTATACAGCAGTATTTGTCTCCTAAAACTCAATTCATTATGTGAATTTTCGCAAAAAATAAATGTACAAGCTTGGTGTAAGTGTAGCAAACCAGTACTCCAATTTTCTTTAAAAAAACAATGTGTGAAAAGTTGTTTTAAAAAGAAAGAAACAAGCATTTGTTTAAAACGCCAACAACAGCAGCAGCAAACATAGGCCAAACATGCCACATGAAGTTGCAACACTTTTTTGTTTGTTTTATTTGATGGCAACATAACTTTCACATTGCCTCAAACATAACTTGAATTCCAAGTTGTTATTTTTTTTAGCTCTAATTTGTTTTTTTGTTTTAGTTTCAGATTCAATGATCTTTTTTTAGCCCCTCACACAAATGTAGTTGAACTCGATTGTCACCCATTAATGACTGGCTTTTAAATAATTTTAATTAAAATAAATAACTGATTTGAATTCAATATGAATGGTGAAAATATCTTAGTAGCTAATTAAAGTTTATAAAAAATGTAGGTGTATAATGTATTTTGATTAAAGAAAATATTTAACAACTGCCTTTTGCATTTATTATAGAATCTGTGTAATGTAAATGAGATGAGTGCAAGAAGCAATTATGTCAGGTAGCCTGTTGTTAATTGTCTTTAAAATCATGATAAATATTACCGGCTTCAACATCCTCTGAGGGTAGTGAGGCGTTATAACTACAAAACTTCTTCTTCTATGGAAAATAGACATTGAAATAGCAAAAATTCCCACAAAGCTGAATTTTGGTGGAGAGCTAGCTTTAGCCATTAGAAGCAACATCCTAAAAGTTCCCATCGGCCCCATGTATCGTAAAAAGGTATTCGGGGTCAAAGGTAACACTTTGTGCTTTTTAGGTTTTTCGAAAACAATAAAATTTGTCAGAAATATGCTAAAAAGAAAGCTATAGATTATAACACTTTGTACAAAATCGGTCTTTACATGATTGACATCGCATCTACGGTTCCTGAATATGTGTCACGCAATCTAGAAAATGCAAAAAAAAAAACGTCGTCTGTACTGTAGTTTGCATGTTGCGATACTTTTACATTTATTTCAAAAACCAAAATTTCTATCGAGAAATGCCCAAAGAGAAAAATGTAGGTAATAACATTTTCAATAAGACTGCTCTTAACGATAAATGCCTACTGTAAATGGTACTGTTCTTACGATACGAGTCAAACAATGTACGGTATGAACTTATTACCACGCCACCTAAGAGAAAATAAACATGACGCCATTATTTTACACTTGTTTCGAAAACTGTAGGTTCTGGTAAAAAGCGATTAAAGAAAAGGTTATAAACTATACAATTTGCTACAAGAGTGGCCTTTACGGTCTGTCCTAAGACTTACCGTTCTTGAGATATGACTCAAACAACACAAAATATTTCCACGCCAACTCTGAGGAAGTCTACATTGAGCGATTATTTTAAACTTATTTCGAAAGCTGTAGGTTTTATCAAAAAGTGGCTAAAGTAAACCTTTTAGATTGTAAAATACAAAAGTGTTCTTACGATTTTTGACTAAGACCTACTATTCTTGAGTTACAAGTCCAGCAATAGATATGTACATATTCCCATGCCACCAGTGAGACAGTCTACTCTGCGAGTTTTTAAACCCTCAGAATTTATGCTAACGTGGGTATATACACTTTGATTCGACCAAAAATGTGCCTCAACGAAACAATGATTTTAGACCCCAAGTATGTTTGTACGATATCCGTTTCAGACAATTTTGAGTCGATCTAATAATGTCCGTCCGTCTGTCTGGCTGGCTGGTGAGCACGATAACACTCGAAGGGATGAAACGATTTGGTCCACAATTTGGTCTATACCTACCAATTTCAGATGGAAAGTTTTATACCCCCAGCTTATACTAAATACCAAATTTCAGGAATTTCGGTGAGACATTAAGGCCACAACGTTCAAAATACGGAAAATCGGGAGGTACTGTTCTATGGGGCGATACGAAAACGTGGATCTATGTATACCGACAAATTTCAGATGGAATGTTTCACACACCAACTAAGTGTAAATATCAAGTTGCAGCTATTTCGGTTTTTTAACGAGGCTAAAACCTTCAAAATACCGAAAATCGGGAGGTACCGTTCTATGGGGTTATATGAAGGCGTGGACCTATACCGACAAATATCAGGTGGAAAGTTTTATACCCCCAACGAAAACTGACTATCAAATTTTAGCCATTTCCGTGGGATATTGAGGCCATAAATTTCAAAATACAGAAAATAAGGACGTACTTTAATTTGGGGGTTATATGAAGACGTAAACCTATACCGACCAATGAAAAGTTTAATACCCCTAGCTGACACTAAATATCAAATTTCGGCCATTTTGGTGGGATGTTGAGGACACAACCTTTAAAGTACCGAAAATCGGGAGGTACCATTCTATGAGAGCTATAAGTTCGAAGATGGGCCATATCGGTCCACTCCTTGAGGGTCCTCCTCCACAAAAGTTCAAAAATATTCGGAAAAATTGTGCGAACGATAACTCTTAAAGGTAGTAAACCATTTGTTCCATACTTTACACATCGTAAAATTTCTACCAGACATAGATGCGGTTCCTATATGGACCACTCCTTCGGTTACCTCCCACACAAAATTTCGGAAACGTTCAGTTTAGGACCGAGTCTCGAATCGCTTTGATTTTTTTTTGTAACAACTTGAATTTGCTGCCCCCATTACGGCAGTACCTCCTGAGAAAAATGCCCGAAGGTGTAAAAAACCCCTATGGCACCAAGTGTAGTGGACGGAGCACACGTTAACTCTCGAACGGATCAACCGATTTAGTTCAAAATTTGGCTTTAGTAATATTTTGTCCAAACTTAGTTTAAGTTCGAAGATGGGCCTTATCGGTCCACTCCCTCGGATACCTCCACCACAATAGTTCAAAAATTTTCGCAAAAATTATGCGCACGACAACTCTCGAAGAGACTAACCAATTTGGTCCATACTTTGTATATCGTAATATTTCTATCAGACATAAAACAAGTTCGAATATGAATTATATAGGTTCACTCTTTCGGGTACCTCCCACACAAAATTTGGGATAAGTTCACATTAAGACCTGCTTCCGAATCACTTTAATTTTTAATTGAATTAATTGAGCTATCATGACCTAAGTAGTTTTGTATTGAAAAAGATATACCTAGCGAAGTCCACACACATCAAACCAATATGCTACGATTCGTTTCGCTGGTGGTTTAATTCAGCTCATCAGGCATATTTAGGTGTGGTGCTAGACAAAGGCTGTGTTTAAAAACTTGTATATATACTAAACTTATTGCAAATTTGCAGTTGTGAAGTATTTTTGAAGCCTTTTTACAATCAAGTCAGCCTAGTGTCTCTGGTCTTCATAGAATCCTTCTTTAATACACACATATATACAATCGAAGATTATTTTCTTCATAAATTGTAATGCCTTCCAGTTCGGAAGCAACTTGCATTCGCTACCCACGGTTGAAACAATTTTAAATGGAAGGTGCTTACACCTCAGTAGTTTTTCCGGATTCCAAAACTACAATGTTTATAGATGAGAAAAATCAAAAAACAAGAAAAATCGCCGGAGCGCTTTTTTAATAAATCGCGATTTAAGTTGACATTTTTGGGTGTTGTTTAGGTCTTCACGATTTTGCTTGGAAACCGCAAGTCCAATCAAAATGGAGCTTAAGAAAATGTTGTAGCTGTGAAAATTCTCTAGAGGATAGACATTTATCATTTGCTCCCAGCTTGTACAATTTTTGAGATAAAGAAGCTCAGTTTACATTTTTAGGTTTTGTTTTGTTAGGTTTTCGCGATTTTGCTTGAATACGGTAAGTCTTATCGATATGGGACCTGAGAAATCTTAAAGCTGTGAAAATTCTCTACATGACTGGCTTAAGTAACTTATCCTAAGTTGTAACATTTTTTTAGATATGTAAGTTTAAGTTGGGAATTTGCAGTCATGACATTGTTTTATAAGGGCCGATACAGAATTGAATTGAATTTGAACTGTCCCAATTTGAACTTCTATATCACAAAAATGGTAATGCCGACGAGAATACCATTAAGGTTAATCTTGTAGAGAATTTTCATGGCTACAACATTTTCTTCAGTTCCATTTTGATAGGACTTCCGGTTTCTAAGCAAAATCGTGAAATCCATTACGACGGTAAAAGCTTTTTCAGGAACAGTTTCATACTTCTTGAGAAAACAGCCCAAAAGGTGTAAGAACCTCTATGCCACCATATGTAGTAGCTGGAGAGCACGATAACTCCCGAACTGATCAACCGAACCGAACTGGACCAAATTTGGCCTTCGTAATTTTTTATCCAAACTTAGTTTCAATTCGAAGATGGAAAATACCGATCCAAAACTTCCGATACTTCCCCCAACATTTAAAAAGTGTCACTAAAACGGTATCCACGAAATCTCACAAACTTTGGATTTCATAATATTTTTTTCTCAAAATTTTGTTTAACTTCTAAAATGACCCATATCGGTCCTCTCCTTAGTGTACCTCCTCCCACAAAAGTTCAAGATTTGTGTCTAAGTAAAGTTTAGGGTCTTTTCGAAGATCCTTTAGAAATGTATACCGATGCTGTTCGTTGTGGTCCTGTCCTGGACAAGTCCATGCTTCCTGGCACACTTGTCCAAAAGTTATACGATGACCGACTGAAATGACTAGTAATAGTGAGATATGACTCCCAAAATAACATCCACTTCCATAATGGATTATGTCAGTTCACTTCTTCAAGAACGTCGTCCGCAACACTTTTGATCCTAATCCACATTTTTGTCATCAATTTCAAATATCCAAAAAGGGCACAAAATTCTGAAAATCATCTAAACAGACACATGGACTGAGGGTGTATCTCTATCGGCCGACCGATACTTTTTTACTTGTTTTCATTTTTTACAGCTGACCAAGGCAATAAGAGTATCTTTGTAAAGCCCGCAGTTAAATTTCCTGTAAACATTAGAATTATATGTGGGTGGCTGGCCTTCTGCCGTGAATTTAAGACTTTCACCTATGGACAGGGACAAAAGCCTGCTACGCGGTTAAAACTCCTTTTAAAAATGGAAAGTTTTCTTGGTTGGCCGGCCTTCGGCAGAAAATTTAACACTTTCAACCCTGGATAAGGTGCAAAATAGGCAACATAATTAAATCTTCATCTTTAGAATGAAAACTTGCAATGTATACCTCCCACCAGAGCTTTACAATGATACCCATATTGTTTGGCTGTAAAAAATATTGGTATTTACGGAACTTAAATCCCCATATCTCGGAAAGCATGGATTTGTGCTAGGCAAAATTTTTAAAGCTTTTAGCCTCATTATCACATAGAAAAGGATGAAATTTGTCGGAACTGCATTATCCAACCGAAATAGCTGATATCTGGTATTGAGGCTTCGTTGTGGGTAAAAACATTTCTGAAAAGAATTGTGGGTATCGGTCCACATTTTGATATAGCCCACCAACCCCAATACCTGAAACTTGGTATTACGCCTTCTAGGATGTGTAAAGTATGGACCAAATCTGTCACTCCCATCAAGAGTTATCGTACGCACAATTTTTCCGAACAGTTTTGAACTTTTGTGGGGGAGGTACCCGAAGGAGTGGACCGATATGGCTTATCTTCGAACTTAAACTAAGTTTGCACAAAATATTACGAAGGCCACATTTTGGACCGAAAAGGCAGATCCCTTCGGGAGTTATCTTTCGCTCCAACCACTACACACGGTGTCAAAGGGGTTTTTTTGCACCTTTCATGCCATTTTCTCAGGAAGTATGGACTTGCCCCTGATGAAACTTGTAACGTCGTATGGGGGCAGTGAATATAAGTTGCCACAACAAAAATCAAAGCGATTCGAGGGCAGGCCCTAAATTGAACTTTTCCGAAATTTTGTGTGGGAGGTACCCGAAGGATTGGACCGATTGAGTGCATATTGAAACCTCATCTAAGTCTGGTACACATTTCACGATGTGCAAAGTATGGACCGAATCGGTTACTCCCTTCAAGAGTTATCGTGTGGACAAATTTTCCGAACATTTTCGAACTTTTGTGGGGGAGGTACCGGAAGGAGTGCTCCGATATAACCCATCTTCGAACTTAAACTAAGTTTGGACAAAATATTGCGAAAGCCAAATTTTGAACCGAATCGGTTGCTCCGTTCGAGAGTTATCGTGCGCACCAGCCAGCCAGACAGACAGACGGACGGACATTGCTAAATCGACTCCAAATTGTCTGAAACACATTTCGTCCAAACATACTTTGGGTCTAAAACCATTATTTCGATGAGGCACATTTTGCCCGTATGAAAGTGTATATACCCTTTCTAGCCTAAAGGCTGAGGGTATAACTATTCTGTTGAAACCCGATTTCATTGAGAATTCTAGAAGGACCGGTCCTACTACTCACCGTGAGCGTCCTGAGTAAAAGAGTTTTGGGATATGAATACTGGACCAGTTTCTCAAGAAGTATGAACTTGCCCCCCAAAAAATGTGTACCGTCGTAACTAGGGCCACATATACAACATGTTGCCAAAAATCTAATAACGAGTCCTCAAATTCTCTCTTTCCAAACTTTGTGTGGGAAGTACCCTAAGGAGTGCTCCGATGTAGTAAATATTCGGATATAATTCGAGAACGTAGAACGTTTTGCCAAATTCGTTTCAGCCTTCGATTATACACAACCCAGTTTAGTTGGTATCGGCGCCGTCGTAACAGGACCCGAAAGAATAACTTGTTGTAAAAAAATTCAAAACTATCCGATTCGAGCTGTTATTCTGTACTACTTTTTCCAAATTTTGTGTGGCAAGTTCACGAAGGAGTGTACTTATAATACTCCATCCATTAGTACTCAAACCTGAATTATGTCTGCAAGTAATATTACCATATCCAAAGTTATGACCAATTTTGTTACTCCCATCGAGAGTTAT
Source organism: Musca autumnalis (assembly GCF_047663935.1). Lineage (NCBI taxonomy): Eukaryota > Metazoa > Arthropoda > Insecta > Diptera > Muscidae > Musca > Musca autumnalis. The sequence goes on from NW_027411866.1 coordinate 140,744,615, forward strand.
CGTGCGCACATTTTAGCGAAAAATTTTGAAATTTCGTAAGGTGGTCGATCTTCGAACTTAAATTAGGTTTGGACGAAATGAACCAAATCGGTTGATCCGTTCGAGAGTTATCGTGTGCAACAGACAGCCAGACAGACGGACGAACATTGATATATCGACTCCAAATTGTCTGAAGTGGATTTCGTCCAAACATACATGGGGTCTAAAATTATTATGTCCATGGAGCATATTTTGGTCGTATGAAAGAGAATATGAGGCTGAAGGGTTGACCGGACTTGAAGTGATTTCCCCATTGAGGTGTTTGTAATCTCTTTCTACAATCCCTCAGGTTATTCTGTTTCGTGTGTTTAGAGACCCTCGGTTGTGATGCTCTCTTGAAGTCCTTGTCTTCAAAAGTTTACACCATCCTAGAGACCTTCCTCCTTTGCAACAGTATTAATATATCCTCTCTTCGTCGTAAACCACGTATTATGCGAATATTTTTCTCAATTTCATATTGTTTTCATATTTTTTTTTTTAATTTTCATCATTTAGATAACACTCAGCTGGTCAATTATGTTGGATCATTTGCCAAATCAGTTATTGTTTGCAATTTGGCCAACATTTGGACAAATACATTTTGACACCTTAGTTTCTTCCAGATTCAATTCACTTTTATTTTTTTCATATTTCCAAATTCACATTCACTTTTCTTTTGTCCACTCTAAAACTGAGCCATTACAACTGGCGACACTTACTACGCAAATGAAAGAAATCAAATTGTGACAAGCGCAGGGTGAAGTAATTTTTGCGGGAACATTTCTTTTGTGTTAACATTTTATAAACAATATTTTCTTTTCTTTTTCAATTAAAAGAAAATAATATTTAAAATAATTTTTTAAGTACTTCAATTGTTGTTGTGTTTTGTTTTCTACACAAACATTAAACGAGTTAACATAATGCCATTGACCGAACGTAAAAATCCGTAATTGGTGGCAACGGCGGGAAACATAAACCGGAAGCTATTTTCTTTTAACTTGAGGATTGTTGTTACAGCGAGATCCCTATTACGATGCTACTTCGTTCGTTGAGCGCGGGTTGTTTGATAACGTTAACGTTATGACGGTATCAAAGTGACTGGCAACGGTTTTGGGTGCATAATGCCACTGACACTGCCATGAAATGTTGTCCCAATCAAAAGACAGACATGCTGTGGATGTGGGGATGGAGTTAGACAAACAACAAAACTTTTGTAAAAGTGAGTTAGCAGAAGAAGCCCCCCTCAAACGACCAACAACAACGGGCTTAAAACTTAGGAAATACAACAATTGGCCACTCTTGCGATTGGCAAATATATGCGACGACAACAACAAGGAGAGGAGAGAGACAGACAGACATCCAGACATTAGATGACAAACAACCTACCAGTCAAGCAAAAGCACTATCAGCAACAATAATAACAAGAAATGATATAGCAGAGCTTACCAAAATACTGAACTGTCTAAATATCCCACAGATGAGTTATATGTACATACACACATCTACGTACATCGTGACAAGACAACATTTAATGTACCAACAGTAATTATGGGTCGAACAGGTGAATACGAGTTAGGGTGTGAAAATATTGTAAAATGTTGTAATTTACTGGCATAGCTAGAGGGATTATTTCATGGTGGTGGTGACCATAATTGATTTGTAGATGCGTTAAGTTTCTCAGCGCCCTGCAATTTGTAGGAGCAAATAGTTTTGTAATGACCACCCAAGAGAGGTATTTGGAATTCTGTAATTCTGTTTTATTAATGAAATATCGGTAGAAATTAAAATGTAACAATTTGAATTAAAATTGTTGCTATAATTTAGCAATAATATTTCTATTTGGAAGTCCTACAGCTTGTTTCTCAATATCGTTAAAAAAGGGGAAGGGGTAAAAGGGAAACTTTAGGATAAAAGTATTAGATTTACATATTTTGCTCTGTTCCAGAACCTGCAAGAAGCTACTACTTTTTACTACGATAACAATTTTTCCTTTGTGTTATCGAAAAAATAGTAAAAATTAGTAGATTCTTGCAGTACTGGAACAGGCCAATTATTTTTTCACAGACTTTACGTAAAAAAGTGTCAGATTTTTTTATTTCCTCAGCCTTAAGGGGTCTGAGGCTCATTGGAATTTGTGTAGAAATCCATTGGGAAGGCAAGGTAACCCAACCAACAACTTGGGTACCAAACAAACAACGACAACAACAAATCTTTTAATTCTAAAATAAGCGTTTCTTATATCGACACCTCCAAATAATAGTATGCTAAGTCTAAAAAGTGAGTTTTGCAGGAGAAGCTCTCAAAGTGTGGAAATTTTTTTGAACTTCAGTACTATGCTAAGTCAATATTTGTTTATAACTTCTGTTCGGATTGACCGATCATTACCAAAATTTGACAGAATTGAAGTTAAAGGACGTTCGACACCTCCAAATAATAGTTTGCTAATTTTGATCAGTGAGTTTTGCAGGACAAGCTCTAAAAGTTTAGAAATTTCTTTGACCTTCAGTACTATGCTAAGTAAATATTTGTTTATAACTTCTGTTCGGATTGTCCGATTATTACCAAAATTTGACAGAATTTAAGTTAAAGGACGTTAAATATAGAAATGTAAAGAACTTGAAAACATGCTAAGTCGACTTAGCATACTATTGTTTGGAGGCGTCGATATGAATGTGTGAATGATAATGAATCAATTTTTTTTTTTGGTTTATGGCTAGTCAGAAGTGGCCACTGAGCTAGACCGAATTTTTTTTCAATGGCAAGTGTATACCAGCTACATCTTGGTATGCCTCATTCCCCTTTACATTCCAACTTAGTTACATAACAATGTTAAGATTAAATCCATATCCATCATACGCTTAGCTAAAGACCTCAAGGAGTCTTCTGTTGCCATAGAAGACCTCAAAACGTCTTCTGTTGCCAATAGAAGACTTCAAGAGGTCTTCCGTTTCCCATAGTAGACCTCAATAAGTCTTTCGGTGCCTTTGTTTATTTATTTCAAAAATTTGTGATACAAAGCCTTAAAGCTTTGAGGACCTCTGTTGCCTATAAAAGACCTCAAGAGGTCCTCTGTTACCTATAGAATACCTCAATAGGTCATCCGATGCCTTCAGAGTACCCCCAGAGGTCTTCTACAGAGGACCACAAGCGACGTTCTGTTGTCTATAGAAGAGTTCAAGAGATTTTTTGTTGCCTAAAGTAATAGGTCTTCCGATGCCATTAAAGACCCATACCCCCATTATTACATTATTATTTTGAATTTACCGAACAGATTTAGAGCGTTCCGCTTAACTTAAAATTAAAAGTGATGATTGAATTTCAAGGAGGAGCTTCTTGGCATTAACTTTCAATGTAAAAATTATATTTTTAATGCCTCCAAATTGGTTTATTTTGCGTTTTCAAATCCATCAGATAGTAAAAGGACACATATAATAATGACCCATATAGGTCTTATGTCTCCTATAGACGACCACAAGTGGTGTTCTGTTGGCTATAGAAGACCTCAATTGATGTTTTGTCGCCTTTTAACATCCTAAAAAGATCTTCTCTCTCCTACAGAAGACTTCAAGAGATATTCTGTAGTCGATTCTGTTATCATCTGTTACCTATAGTAGACCTCGATAGGTAGATTTGATGGTATCAGAGAACCTCCAGAGGTCTTCTGTGTCCTATAAAAGACCTGAAGAGATCTTCTAATTCCTATAGAATACCTCAAGTGATCTTTTGTAGCCTACAGAAGACCTCGATATGTTTTTTGTTGACTATAGAAGACATCATGAGGTCAATAGAAGACAACAAGTGATCTTCTGTTGGATACAGAACACTTCAAGATATCTTCTATTGGCAATAGAGCACGTTAAGAAGTAGAAGAACACAAGTGACGCTCTGTTGCCTACAAAAGAACCCAAGAGATGCTCTGTCTCCTATAAAAGACATCAAGGGATCGTCTGTCTCCTACAAAGGACCTCGAGAGATCTTATGTAATCTGTAGAAGACCTATAGATGTTTTTTGTTGCCTATAGAGGCCTTCAACAGATCTTCTGTTGCCTATAGAAGACCTCAAGTGGTCGTTTGATGCTTATAGAAGACTCAAGTGATCTTTTGTTACCTAAACAAGACCTGTAGTGCGATTCTCTAACGCATTTTTGGAGTTACCGACAAAAATCGGTAAAATAAAAATGCTTATTTCTGTACTTAAAAATATTATTCGATATGTTAGCGACCAGTAAAAAGTAGTCGTAAAGTTCTACCGATAGCAACAGTGCTATCAACATTTATTTCAACATTTCATTCATAATTTTGCGTTTTAAAGTTACTGTTTATTGTCGGTAACTTAAGAAATGAGTTAGAGAATTTAGCTACTGAATAGGTCTTCTGGTGTCTTTACACAACCTCCAAAGGGTTTCTGTCTCCTATGGAAGACAATAAGTGATGCTCTGTTGCCTTTAGAACACTCAAAGTGGTCTTCTCTTGTCTATAGAAGTCCTCAAAAGGTCTTCAGTCTCCCATAGAAGACCTCTGTGTGCTGGCTATTTATCGTGCGTACGGTAGCATTCGAAGGGAGTAACCGATTTGGTTAAAATTGTGTACATAGTAGTATTTCTGCCAAACTTAATAGTTGGACTATATCGGTCCACTTCTTCGGCTACATCCGTCAGGAATGTTCAAAAATGTTCGAGTACCCTTAGTCCTGTTCAAGGATCGCTTTGAAAGTTTAACCGAAGATTGCCCTTATTTATGGTCCTTATTATAATTATATAAATTTTTGTGGGCAAGTCCATGCCTGCTGAAATACAGTAATAATGTTCCACAAACATCCCAGAAGGGCTAGGTAGACTTTTCTCATATCAATGAGTGCACCCCGATTCATATTAGCTCAATGATATGGGATCTACTCGTACTTGTAGAGAAGTTTTACATGGCTGAAATAATCAAGAACTGTCGCCACCGTTAAAACCACACACCTTCTGAGTGCAATGCGGGTCTGCATACTATACATAATGACCCGAAAACTCTAAAAGATACTACAGTGACTTCCACAAGAAGTGACACATTGTAATACTTCTTCTATGAAATTAAAATCACGTTCGATGATGGATTATATCAGGCAACTCCTACGAGTATCTCCTCGGCAAAAGTTCACAATTTTCGATTTTAATTGCAGTTTAAGGGCTTTTTGAAAATTTTATAGAAGCTTGTAGTTTACAACGATATAATGTTTACGGTAACCTAATAAAATAGCTTGTGGATATGTAGGACCACACTCTCCGTCCACTACCTGTGATACCAGAAGCTTGTATTGTCGCCATCATGTTTCACGAAGGTCTACAGCGGACTACTCCAAATTTTCGTGTATGGTAGTCATTTTCACCGAAGGTTGTTGTTGTAGCAGCCCAAACATATTCCTCTGTATATAGATTTACAGAATCTGTAACCTGGACTGGCTGCGTCCATAAATAATCAGGCGAATGCTGAGTGAGTTGGGCAGTTAAAAAATTAATCGTATCGTGCGGTCCCAATCCATATGCAGGTCATGTGTTGGGTATCATGCAATAAATTCGGGCCCAATATGAATTGAGGCGGCTGCATCTACCGGATTTTATCTGGGCTAAAACCACTCGTTTTTGCCTTGGAACAACGGCATTCACACTGTACCTTTGTACAGCTTGCCCAACTGCATCAGAATGAATGCTATTCAAGTCCGCCAGATAGACTCGTAGATCTAGATGTCCTCGCTTCTGCCTTTGGACCTCTCTCTCTCCAGATCATGAAGATATCTAATGACGTGGCTGGGAGGAGGAAGCCTGTCCACTAGATTGTGGCAGGAATGTTCACGGCGATCACACCCAAGCAGGTACTGCATCGACATCTTGTTGTGTTCATGTACCGGGAAGATCTTCGTATCCTCATGCAGTCCTCAAGGACCACAGGTAGCCATATTGCTTTATAGGAGGCCATTGTCAGCACCCAAGTGATGTCGGTCAGCCTTTGTTCCTACTTATGATCTTATCGCAAATAGCTGTGGCCTATGTACGTGGACGATTTAAACATCCTATCGAACTTTGCACCTAATATCTTGGATTAGTTAGTGGTCTGAATCAGGGCATCATCGACCATTATGCTTAGCCGTCCAGCTGGTGAACAGTGTGGCAGTGGATTTAGCGGCGGATATTTTCATATTTCTCAGATGGAAGAATTTCACCAAGTCAGCTATGTAGACATTTACCTATCGCATATGTATGTCATCGGCGATAGGATCCGACGCCAAGATCGTACAATCATCCGCATACACTATCTATGCCGTCTGGTGGGTGTGGATTTTAGAAAAGTAGAGGATGAACAATTTTGGATATATCACCCCACATTGGGGACCTCCCTGTTTCCCTCTACGGACTTCTTAGTTCTGATTTCTACAAGCAGCTGGCGTCCGCACACATAGTTGATTATCCAACGTTTCAAACACGGCTGGACGAAAGTCTTCTCTATATCCTCGAACCATGGTATTAAAGCTTTTATTCGGCTACACAGCCTGCTCTAGTTCAGTCTTCGACTGATATATTTGGGTAGGTTTTGGATGATTGCGCGTTTCGGATGACGTTTGCAACGTCGCTCATTGTAATTATACGGTGTATCACAACAGCCTGAAATTGAAAGGGCGAAACGGTTGCCCTATTAATCTCGGGGTCTCCTATAAACTACAGGTTAAAATAACACACGCACCTCTTCGGATCTGTCACGCCGTTGAAAGTAAGAGCCGTTCTTTTATTTTAAACCGTTGCTAACAATTTAATTAATCCTATATAAATATTGTATTTCTCTAAGTGGTCTTGCCAATTTTTCCGCTTATGTTCGACTTATAGCCCGTTGACTTTAAAAGTAAGTTATATAACTCTTGGGTCTTCAGGAATCCCTACCGGAAGATCTGAGGGAATGGGCAGCTCGCTGAAGCGGTAATTGGTAAATTCTCTGAATACTTGCCAATCAGATGGTCTTACGGAGACGATGAGCCATTAAGGGTGGTGACGTGACATGTGCCGAGCTTTCACCCATAATAACGATAAAAATTTGCGGTGGGCTTTGGGCTACTAACCCAACCTACAAAAAACGTCGAGCAGTGGTAATCATTGTTATCCTCTTCATTCGGCGCACAAAACGTGGAATCACCAATTTGCTGCCCAGCGGTGTACCCTTCTGGTCATTGCCTAGGACGCCAAATACCAAAGTTCATGAAGCTGGTCCTTTTTGTCCTGTCCAGACGGTATAATGGGTGAAAGGAGTAATTTATATTAGTCTAAGCTTGGCACATTGTACTATTTCACTCAAAATTTAATCTAAATGGGCTATTTCGAGTATCTCCCCCGCAAACATTCAACAAGTAAGAACGGCATTAAGAAAATGTGGCTAAAACTTAAAAAAATACCGAAAATCACGCAGTACGCAACTATGGGGCTATAGGAAGACGTGGACCTATACTGATAATACTCTTCTGGTGGGATGCTGACGGTGGGATGTTGACGTCACAATATTCAGTATTACGAAAATCGGGAGGTACCGTTCTAAGGGGGCTATATCGAAACGTGGATCTATAACGACGAATTTTAGTCGGAAATGGGACAATATGAAAGCGTAGACCTGTACAGACAAATTTCTGGCGAACAGTTTTACATCAAATTGAAGACTAAATACCAAATTTCAGCCATTTTGGTGGAAAATTGAAGCCACAACCTTCAAAATACGGAAAATCGGGCGGTACCTTTCAATGGGGGCTATACGAAGGCGTGGACCTATACCGACAAATTTAAAGGGGAAGTTTGATTACCCTCAACTAAGTCTAAATACCAAATTTCAGCCATTTCGGTGGAATATTGAGGCCATACCGTTCAAAATACCGAAAATCGGGAGGTACCGTTCTATGGGGGCTATATGAAGGCATGGACCGATACCGACAAAGTTCTGGGGGAAAGTTTTATACCACCAACGTAGACTAAGTACCAAATTTCAGCCATTTCGGTGTGATAATGAAGCTAAAACCTTCAAAATACCGAAATCGGGAGTTATCGTTCTATGGGGGCTATATGAAAGCATGGACCGATACCGACAAAGTTCTGGGGGAAAGTTTTATACCACCAACGTAGACTAAGTACCAAATTTCAGCCATTTCGGTGTGATGTAATGAAGCTAAAACCTTCAAAAGGTACCGTTCTATGGGGGCTATATCAAAACGTGGGCCTATATTTCCCATTTTCAATACCAACCATCCTGCAAGTAATAAAAACTTCTGTACCAAATATTTACTCTCTATCTTTAAAATTGCGAGCTGTATTTTAATTTCAACAGACTGAAGGACGGACAGACGGACGTGGTTAAATCGACATAGAATTTTATGCTGATCAATAATACATATATATACTTTATAGGGTCTCCGACGAATATTTCGATGTGTTACAAACGGAATGACAAATTTAATTATACCCTCCATATGGTGGAGGGTATAAAAATATTATTTTAAGATGGCATCCACTAGTTATACAAATTCTCGTTCTCTCGGAAAACTGCAGGTCTTATTAAAGCTTAGTTTCTGGATCCCAGCAAAAATATTATGTCTATAAATATACTAAATTATATTGAAATCGGTTCAGATTTGGATAAATAATTGTTCCACAAACATCCCAGATGTGACAAAGGAAGCCTTCTCTCAAGACATCACTTGTAGAGAAGTTTTACATGGCTGAAATACTCAGGAAATATCGCCAACATTACTGAGGGGTATTTTGTACACCGTTGAAAATTGTTTGATGTTGCTTGGCCGGGGAATGAACCCTCGACCTTCAGAGTGCAAGGCGGGTGTGCATACCATTGCACCACGTTGGCACCCTCAGATTTGGATATAGCTTCCATATATATTTTGGGCCGATTTGAGGTATTTTATGTACCAAACATGCTACCTCTGTCCAATTTTGATCAAATTTGGAATATGTTAGAAAATTCGTTCTTGAAATAAGTTTGCCCAATTATATTGAAAACGTTACAGACTTGTATATTGCTCTCATATATGTATACTTTTGCCCAATTTCATCTGTTCGTAGCACTAAACACCTCATGTGTGCCCACTTTTAACTAAATTTGAACAATTTGACGTAATTTGGATTATAAATAAGTTCTTCCAATTATTTTGAAAACTGTTCAGATTTGGATATATTTTCGGCCGATTTCATGTATTTGGCGCACCAAACACAAAATAGGACGAACACTCATTTTGATGAAATTGGGAAAATGTGACGCGAATTGTGTTAGAAAAAAAGTTTGCAAAATTATATTGAAATCGTGGTGGTGAAAGGTATCTGTATTCGGCCCTGCCCGACTTTGATTCTTTCTTTACAGTTTTTTATGTCCATGAGACTTTCAGAACATTCCAGGATACTTAAGTTCAGGGTAACAATGTAAATTTTCCAAGAGTATTTTTTTTAAATTTGTATGTGAAATATTTTAAATATTTTACGAATACCGTGTCGGGTCCATATCATGATTTTTTGAAGAATATTTTCCGAATACCTGGATACCTGGATCTTTAAGAACTTCAGATCTAACAACTTGATTTGGTTAAGAATACATTCCAATTTTACGTTAGATCCACAATTCTTTTCCACTGAGCTTCATCATGAGACTGACCCTCGTATAGAGCATCGAAATGCTGAGGCAAATGTTCAATTGTTTTTCATGCACCTACACAACAACTTTGATCTGATACTTACAGACACAGGTACATATGTAGATGTGTGTGTATGAATTCCTTGTTGCAAAAACCAAACACAAATGCATAACAATGCAATTTTCATTTGTTATTATAAGTATTTTGTAAATGATTTGTGGCTATTATCGGATGTAAAACAATCGACATTGCAACGGAACTAAAAGCAATAACATTCACTTTCGTTTTATTGTTGTGAAGCGAACAGTATCCCCTTTTTGTGAACATAATACAAACATGATCTTGACATGTTGAGAGCAAAATGGTTTTACAGAGAGAAATGTTTTATTATTTCAATTAAAAAGTAAACTATTACGTTTATATATAAATACAGAGGAACATGGATAAAGCAAATAGGTGTGGATATCAATCGTCAACAGTAAACCTGAGAAACTTTACCTAACCAACAAATATCTGTCACAAAGAAACAAGTTCCTTCCTTACAACTGGTTTCATCATAACCTCTTCCCACTGTATATTTTGTTTTCAAAACATATATGTGTGCAATCACATACATTTAACAATTCATATAAACATTTCACCAATAGCCATCTTCTCACATTACCAGGTTATAAACACAAAGAAAAAGCGTTTGTAATGAAACTTAAGCGGATCACCTCAGCCAACTATAACGAATCGATTGTTTAAATGTTTTCGAAGCAATTTTTGTTTTATTGGACCACAAAAATTCGTAAAAACGGCTTAATATTACTACTTGTGCATCTTTTGGACATGCCATGCCCCATTTGGCGGCAGCGATCTAACTGGTTATTGCCAAACTCATAGAAAGTTTCCACTGAACTGGTTAAAGCAGTTAAATGGATGGCTATGTTGCAATCACTTACAAGAAAATTGAACTTCAATTACATTACGAAGAGCAAAAGAAAATCGTATTTCTACACACTTCAATTTATTTTGCTCAGCTGTATAGAGAAACAAGTTGAGAAAATGTAAACAATAAGTGAGAGGAAAGACATTGGACTTGAGGCATACGTAAGCATACATTTAATTGTTTGTTCAAGCGCATTTTATGGTAATCGAATTTTTTCGGTATTATATGTGTCCAGAAGGATGACGAAGGGGTGAAAGATGTCACTTAACCTTCCCGACTGGTTTTTACATGACAAAGTCTAGGACTTATCTCCTTCAACGATAACTCGAAACCGAATTGTCCTACCTTCATATATGTATGTATATTGGTGGGCATTTTAAGAACCTTATTATCCTGTCTTTAAGCGAGGCAGAATTTTAAAATATCTACTTTAAAAAAGTAGTAAACTGTCAAAGTCAAAATTTTGATTTTAAGTAAAAAAGTCCACAAATAGGCCAAAAAAATTAAAAATATCCGTATGGCTTAAAGACAAGATTTTTATGTATTTAATAAGCTCGCCAAAATATATGAAGATCGGCCCATTCGTTTTCGAGCTATCGTTGGCACCGACTTCAAAAATTCCATTTCGAGAAAAAATCGTTTTAAATTGCGCCTCTGCACACAAAACACAACGGGTTCTTCACTTTGAACGGCCAAACCAAGTTTGCTGCGATCGATTTGAATTTTTTGCGGCCTATAACATTTTTTTTTTTCAATTTTTTAAAAGTGAAAAGAAGGGGGATTGCCCCGTTGAGGGTGGTGACGTGACATGTTCCGAGCTTTCATCCATAAGAACGATAAAAATTTGCGGTGGCCTTTGGGCTACTAACCCAACCTACAAAAAATGTCGTACTCTGAAAAAAAAAACTAAGAAAAAGAAATCCCTCTAAAGTTCACGACCACAGCAAACTTTTTAAGAACCATGATCTGCGACTCTGCACCTGGAATGTCTGGACTCTTTATAGAGAAGGTGGAGTTTGGGCAATGGCGGATATACTTGGTAAGTGTACAAAGCTGATATTACCGCCCTAGAGGAAGTGCGATAGAATCGGACAGGCGATCACAAACGACTACGCATTGTATTATAGCTGCCATGAAACGAAACACGAGCTACGTGTTGGGTTTATGGTAAATCGAAGGTTCAAAAACCTGGTCTCAAGTTCCACTACGGTTGATGAGAGTATTGCACAATCCATCCGTCTCATCTGTGCCCATGCCCCAATGGAACAGAAGGATGATCAGATCAAGGACAAAATCTTCGAGCTCCTAGAGAGAGCATATGGCTGTTCCAGGAGATTTTTATGCTTAAATTGGGTGGTGTGAAATATCTTTGGTCCCACAGTCGGCAAGTTCAGCCTTCATGAGGTAACATCCGACCGGAACGGAATAAGGCTGATCGATTTTGCATAGGCAAAAAACATGGCAGTGAGTTGCACCAGGTTCCAACACCTCGTCATACACAAGGTAACGAGGGAAAACCAGAAATCAGATTGATTATTGATGTTGTGATTGACGGAGGTCGATATTCCAGTGTGTAAGATGTCTGATCGATTCGAGAAGTGAACATGGATTTGATCCATTTCCTTGCAGCAGCCAAAGTACGACTCTTGTCTTAATGCTGTGTCAAAAGTGCGATCAAACACAGGACGGAAACTGGATGACGAGATGGTGCAAACTAGAGTTGGGTAATCTAGTTCCTAGTTCCTTGTACTAGTTCCAAAGCGTATGAGTAACATTATGAAATATAACGTGTGGTGTTAAGTATACGCAGTTTGTTCAAAGAAAAAAAGTGGGCCATTGGAACTGCGAAGTGAACTAGATCGTTCCAAATAGTTCCTTTGGCACAACTCTAGTGCAAACACAGGTTTGAATATGGCTTCCATATATAATTTCGTCCGATATCCCTCAATTAGGGATAATTACGTCATATTTTCCTAATTTAATCAATATCTCGCATACATTGCGTGTTTAATGCATCGAATACATAAAATCGGGCAAAAATATATATGAGAGCTATATCCAAATCTAACCCGATTTTTGTAAAAATCGGTGAAACTTAAAAAGGGCTTAAAAACATCCCTTGTTAAATTTGCAGGCTATTTTCCAAAAATTTACCGATTTAAAGCAAAATCGGTGAATGATATATGTATATGGAGGCTATATCCAAATCTGTATCGATTTTTGTGAAATCAAATCAAAATCGGTAAAACTTAACAGTGGCCAGAGGAAACATCCCATCTTAAATGTTAAGGCTATTCATCAAAAATTGAGCGATTTATATATATCAAAATCCGGTAAAGATATATATGGGAGCTATATCCGAAACTGTACTGATTTTTTATGAGAATCGGTGAAACTACTCAGGGGCCTAAGAAAATATTACATATTAAATTTAAAGGCTATTCCATTAAAATTGACCGAGTTATAGCAAAATCGGGGAAAGATATATATGGGGGCTATATCCAAATCTGAACCGATATTGACCAAAGTTGAAAATTTTCATTCCTATGCCCTTATAAGTACTTGTGCAAAAATTCATCAACCTAGGTCAACTCCTTCTATTTTTGTCCACTTTTGTATGGAAGCGGCAACACTGTGAGACATACTGATCAACCCTGCAGTCAGTAAAACACGAAGCCAAAAGGGAACATATCGGGAAAAGAGGAAGAAAAAAAGAAAATTTTCTGAACAAAAGGAGAAAATCGAGATGTTCAGGAGTCAGAATGAACTCCGCAAATTTTACCAGGGAGTAAAACACCAAACTGAAGGGTATGCTGCACCCAAATTCTCCTGCAAAGATTATGAAGGGATCCTGGTAACGGATACAGATAGCGTACTGAGAATCTGGAGGGATCACTTCATTAAGTTTTTGGTATAGAATATGGGCGGTGATGAAGAACCCTTCTGTAACCAATCCATAACGACGGCATTGATATGTCGACAGTTAATATGTCTGATGAGCTGCAAACTAAAAGCGAAACTACCCAGCATACCAATCGTAACGAAATCGGAACAAAATTCGAACGGATCGGATCCGAAATCGTAAGAATCTTAACGAAAGTTGTATTAAGTGGTTGACATAATTTTGGAAAGAAATGTCGGAGGGAAATCGGATCGATTTCGGTTAGAGTTCGGAACGAAATCGGAAGAGAATCCTTGGAATAATGTCATATGAATATCGAACGAAAAAATCTGACGCCTCATTTTTATTGATACATTTTTCTTTATTATGTTTTTTTATTGGAAGATTGTAATTTCAAACGTTTCTAATGATTTTCACTGTCATTATCATTTTGGAAGTTATAGCTTTGTTCCTTTACTTTTTTAATGGTAAAAGTGGTAAAAGAGAAAACTGTCAAAATTGCTCTCTCATGCACATTTTTACCAGAAAACTAAAGGAACGAAAAAATGGTAGATCTGGTAGCAATGTCAAAAAGAAACATAACAATTCAATTTTCTTCTTTTATTTCACAGTTTTTAATTTTGTTTTCATTTGTTTTTTTTTTTTTTCATTGTGAAATAATCGTCAAACAAATGTCGAAAAATCAGTTCTACCATTTTTTACCTGCAGAAATTTGCCCGGTGGCCTGTGGTAGAAGAGAAAGGCATTTGTGCACTTTCTCTCCTCTCTCACTCTCTTAAAAATTGCTGCCAGTTTTACCACTTTTTGGGGTTAAAGAACGCTTTGCAGGTTAAAAATGGTAACCTCAGGTAAGTAAAGGAACACAGCTTATAGTAGAACAATGTAAACTTTGTGTACGAATTGAGTCTATCCCTCCGAATTCGTACCAAAGTCGAAAGAAAAACCTTGGTATATTCGAATGGAAATTTGGTTACGACATTCGCTTCGAATTCGGAATGAAATCTGAACAAATTCCCCTTCGAAATTGTTCAGATGTGTCGGGCATCCGACATTGGGTTTGCTGGGTAGTCACAAGGATTGGTGGTTGTGTGGGTTGGAATTGTCGGCTTTCCTTTCTCACTTGCAAAAAATCTTCGGCCATTAAGTTCAAATCCAACGAGAAAATTAATCAAAAACAAGTAAAAAAGTATCAGTCGGCTTTGCCGACAGAGATATACCCTCAGCCTGTGTATATTGAAAATTTTGGGCGTTAGAACCGACAAAAATGTTGATTAGGATTAAAGATCAAAAGTTTTGTGGAGGAGATACTAAAAAGAATGGATCTCCAGCCACTACATATGGTACCATAGGGGGTTTTTACACCCTTCGGGCTGTTTGCTCAAGAAGTATAGACTTGCCCCTGAAAAAACATTTACCATCGTAATTGAGGCAGCGAATGCAAGTTGCTTCAACAAAAATCAAAGTGATCCCATATCAGGTCTTAAAGTGAACTTATCCCAAATTTTGTGTGGGAGGTACCGGATGGAGTGGACAAATATAGTCCACATTTGAACCTGATATATATCTGGTAGATATATTAGGATGTGTAAAGTATGGACTAATTCGGCCACTCCCTTCAAGAGTTACCGTACGAACAATTTTTCCGAACATTTTTGAACTTTTGTGGGATAGGTACCTGGAGGAGTGGACCGATATGGCTTATCTTCGAACTTAAACTTTGTTTGGACAAAATATTACTAAGGCCAAGTTTTGGATCGAATCGGCAGATCCGTTCGAGAGTTATCTTGCGCTCCAACCACCTCACACGGTGTCATAGGGGTTTTTTTTTTTTGCAACTTTCAGGCTATTTTCTCAGGAAGTATGGACTTGCCCCTGATGAACCTTGTACCGTCGTATGCGGGGCAGTAAATACAAGTTGATAAAACAAAAATCAAAGCGATTCGAGAGATGACCCTAAACTGAACTTTTCCGATATTTTGTGTGGGAGGTACCCTTATCTAAGTCTGATACACCTTTCACGATGGGCAAAGTATGGACCAAATCGGTTGCTCCCTTCAAGAGTTATCGTGCGCACAAATTTTCCGAACATTTTCGAACTTTTGTGGGGGAGGTACCGGAACGAGTGGACCGATATAGCCCATCTTCGAACTTAAACTAAGTTTGGGCAAAATATTACGAAAGCCAAATTTTGAACCGAATCGGTTCATCCGTTCGAGAGTTATCGTGCGCTCCAGCCAGCCAGACAGACAGAAGGACGGACATTGCTCAATCGACTCCAAATTGTCTGAAACACATTTCGTCCAAACATACTTGGGGTCTAAAACCATTATTTCGATGAGGCACATTTTGCCCGTATGAAAGTGTATATACCCTCATTAGCATAAATGCTGAGGGTATAATTAACATTCAAACCCGCCCTACCAGGTAAAATTTCAAACGAATTGGCGGAAGTTTGGCTTGTAGTCTTCGTTGGTCTTCACAACGTCCACGTCTTCAGATAGCCCCCATCGAAGGGGACCTCCCGACCTTCGGCATATTGAAGGTTTTGGCCTCAATAACCCACCGAAGCGACGGATATTTGCCATAAATTTGTCAGCATAGGTCCACTTGTTGATATAGCCCTCATAGAAGGCTACCTCCCGATTTTCGGTATTTTTAAGGTAGTGGTCTCAATCTTCGTTGGGGGTATGAAACATTCTACCTTAAATTTGTCAGTATAGGTCCAAGTCTTTGTAAGCCCCATATAACGGACCCTTTCGATTTTCAGCATTTTGCAAGTTTTAGGGAAATGACTGAAACTTATTATTTAGTCTTCGCTAGGGACCCATAACATGATAATAGGTAAAAAACATCCCTAGCAGACAGTGTAGGTCCACGTTCTGATATAGCCCCCACATAAGTGTAAAACTCGATTTAAACTTTTTCTACCGTATTGGTTCTTAATTGGAAATTTCTGGTCCCAAAAGATAGAAAACTTATTGGTAAAAAAAACTATCCATATTATACATATATCCAGGTTTTATTCTAGCCACCACGAACCGTTATTGCCCAATGTTTTTCGAGTTTATTTTTTATCAAATTTGCGAACCGAGATTGCTACAGTTTGGTATTGTGTGTTGTCAGATTATATAAAACCTCAATTCGAAAAATTGTAAATATTGGTGCATGTTTTGGAAAGAACAACGCTGACGTTCCATGTGAGCACTCCTAAAGGGTTTTGTACTTTTTACTCCTTACCGTTCTTACTTCTTCGTTATTCTACAATTTTCAGAATACGTGTCATCAGTAAACTTATATTCTAGGTGTGTGATTGACTTCAGGATAACTGAGTCGCATAAAATAGATATCAAAGCTTCTCCGTATTAGTACTTTAATACTATTCAATATAAATTTTGTATAACACATTTTTGCCTTAATATTTAGTACACTCTTTCACATCATTTTAATATTATTAATTCTGTCACAATAAATTATATTTCTTCGAATTACCCAATTTTCTTTGGAGATTTATTAAAAATTCGACACCAGTTCCCATTGCATATTGAGATGAGCCAGAAAAAAAAACAAACAAACAAATCCGGAATCCAAATCACAACTGAGAAAAATAATGTGTCAGCATACGAAAGAAACACCCAATTTAATTAGGTATTCCAAATATTTACTAATGCAACTAACAATTGCATTGTTTTGCTGGTGTAATGAACTGCAGACGATGCCAAATATTTCTCACATTGTCATCATCAGCATCTACATCCAGCTGGCTGACATCAGGCCGAGTGATACAATCCTCTGTAACAACATTCATTGAAATTGATCCCCTGGGGAAAGATGGTTGGTTCACTGACAGACAAAGAAATAAACAAGTATGGAACTTGTTTTTTGTGGCGATACCAGTAACCAAAAACTAATGGAATACATGGTGTACCAAGCTACTTAACTATCATGAGACAAGAGGTAGCTCCTAAATAATAAAGAAAGACAAAGAGTTTTATGTTTGCAAGTATTGTACTGTGGTTTTTGTTTTTTTTTCTGAATATTTATGCAAATTTGCCATTTGCTGGCTTTTGAGTAGCGAACAATTAAATTGTCACAGAAGTAAAGTTTTGAAATTCCAACACTTGGTTATTTCGGTTAGTTATTATTATGACAGTGGCTTATTTCCTTCCTGGGATTTGAATATTTTTTGAGCACACAGTAATTTAATTTATAGTTTTTTTTTTTCATTTTGTTATGTTGCACTCTTTCATGTGGTTTTTAAGGCCATACATTACATAATAAATGTAACAAAGTTAGATGTATTACAGGGAGTTTGTAACAGAGTTCGAAAATAAACAGTACACTAACATAGTGTACCGCTCCGAGTACAGTATCACTAAAATATTTTTAGCGTTAGTGTTCCGGAACACAAACACTAAAAAATATTTTAGTGATACTGTTCCGGAGCACAACGATAAACGTAGTGTACCACATTTTGGTACACTAAAAACGTTGGGTACCGCAGTCGGAACACTAAAAACCGTAGTGCTCCGCAGTCGGAACACTAAAAATCGTAGTGCTCCGCAGTCGGAACACTAAAAATCGTAGTGTTCCGCAGTCGGAGCACTAACAAATCGTTGTGTACCACATGTCGGAACACTAAAAAATAACGTAATGATAATGTACCACACACGAGTTTATTATGATTTGCGAGGAAAATTAAATATTTATAATTTTTGAGATAAGTACAAATAAAGACATAAAAACTCAGATACACCTCTTAAATCCATGTATGTATACATATTAATAAATAACGTTGGGAACTTAAGTAGAAAATATGAAAAACATTGATTCGGTTGTTGTACAATGGCGCACTACAAATTGTAGTGTTCTGACTGTGGATACATTAGTTTATTATGATTTGTGAGGAAAATTAAATATTTTATAATTTTTTTTAAAAAATACAAATTAAAAAATAAAATTTAATAGAACACGTGAAAAACGCCTAATTTGATTTTTGGACAATGGATCAATAAAAATCGTATTGTTCGGCTGCGGAGCACTAAAAATCCGGCAGTCGGATCACTAAAAATCGTAATGTTCCGACTGCCGGATCTCTAAAAATCGAAACAATGGAACAATAAAAATTGTACTGTTCGGCTGCGGAGCACTAAAAATCGTAGTGTTCCGACTATCGGAGTACTAAAAATCGTAGTGTTCCGACTGCCGGATCACTAAAAATCGTAGTGTTCCGACTGCAGGATCTCTAAAAATCGAAACAATGGAACAATAAAAATAGTACTGTTCGGCTGCGGAGCACTAAAATTCGTAGTGTTCCGACTACCGGAGCACTAAAAATCGTAGTGTTCCGACTGCCGGATAACTAAAAATCGAAACAATGGGGCAATAAAAATTGTAGTGTCCGGCTGCGGAGCACTAAAAATCGTAGTGTTCCGACTGCCGGATCATTAAAAATCGTAGTGTTCCAACTGCCGGATCACTAAAAATTGTAGTGTTCCGACTGCCGGATCTCTAAAAATCGAAACAATGGAACAATAAAAATCGTACTGTTCGGCTGCGGAGCACTAAAATTCGTAGTGTTCCGACTACCGGAGCACTAAAAATCGTAGTGTTCCGACTGCCGGATCTCTAAAAATCGAAACAATGGAACAATGAAAATCGTAGTGTTCGGCTGCGAAGCACTAAAAATCGTAGTGTTCCGACTGCCGGATCACTAAAAATCGTAGTGTTCCGACTGCCGGATCACTAAAAATTGTAGTGTTCCGACTGCCGGATCTCCAAAAATCGAAACGCTGTTAATTATAATTTCTGAGGAAAATTAAATATTTTATGGGTTGTGGTAAGAGTAAAAATTAAAAATAAAAATTAATAAATAAAATGCACGTGTTTTAAATTAGTTACAAACGTTGAGAGCTTTAATAGAAAATTAGAAAAAAATCATCATTAATTGATGAATATTGTTTCTTGTACAAATGGCAACAGGTACAATTTCCCCAATATAATATGTGTGGTTGTATTTATCCCGAAATCATAAAGTTGACTTAAATGTACAATCCTACTTGCTGAAAATCAGCACATTCTCATTGATTGATATTGTTTGTTGTACAAATATCAACAGGTACAATTTCCCCAAAATAATAAGTGTCTTCAAACGTACAAGTCTACTTGGGAAAAACCACATACTTTCTTCAACTGCATTCACTGAGGAATTTTGTTTTTGATACAAAAAGTTACAGATACAATTTCCGCAAACATTGTGTTGTTATCAATATTTTCCGTTCCTTATTTCATTTGTTCACATTAAGAAATTAAGTAATTCATGAAGATCAAGAAGACAATTTTTATACGAATATGTACATCTTTATGACACTAAGTATTGTTATTCTGATACGTATATACTGAGCGTCTAAATGTGCAACCACAGTAAAGTGTAATATTTTAGATTACATGTAACAAAAAATTTAATAAATAGTGTTTTATAAAAATTTGTTAGCTGATGGCCTTAGTAGCCAATGCTACCTTCTTATTAACTTTGTATTTACTACTAGTTAATGTAAATAAAATAAATAAATAAATAATAAAAATTTGTACCCATACATCTTGTCATATTTTCTACTAATGTTCTCAAATTTTGTAACTAATTTTAAGTACATGGATATAACATGCTCATCTTAATTTTTACTTGACCCAAAAGCCATCAAATGTAATAAACTCATGTGTGGTACATTACCTTATTGTATTACACGTGGTACACTACAATTTTTAGTTATCCGGCAGTCGGAACACTACGATTTTTAGTGCTACACAGTCTAATACTACGATTTAGTGCTCCATTGTCCAAAAATCAAATCAGATATTTTACACATTTACTTCTAATTTTTATATATTAATATGTATGTATTTATTTATCCTAAAAACATAAAATATTTAATTTCCCTCATAAATCATAATAAACAGACTATTACCTTAACGTTACTTTTTAGCGTTTCGGCTCGTGGTACGCTACGATTTTTAGTGTTCCGACAGTGGGAACACTACGATGTTAAATGTTCTGCAGTCGAACACAACGATTTTTGGTGCTCCATTGTCTAAAAATCAAATCAGATGTTTCACACATTTTCTTCTAATTTTTATTTATTAAATAATAATTTAATAAATAAATACATATTTTTTTATTCTAAAAACATAAAATTTTTAATAAACACATAATAAACAGACGATTATCTTAACATTATTATTAGTGTTTCGGCTCGTCGTACGCTACGATTTTTAGTGCTCCGACAGTCGGAACACTACGATTTTTAGTGCTCCATTGTCCAAAAACCAAATCAGATGTTTTTCACATTTTCTTTTAATTTTTATTTATTAAAAAAATATATATCTATATATATAAATGAGCTTGGTGATAAGTGATTGACTGACTGACTGACTCATCATCAACGCCCAGCCAAAACGGCTAAAGCTAGGAGCTTGAAATTTTACCAGTGGGTCACTGTTGATGCAAATGTGCGAGATAAGGACTGGTTTTAGAAAATTCGTCCTGGAACCACAAAAAATAACAACAACAAAAATCCTTATTTTTCATTACTATTACGTACTTATTCACTTAGTTGGCCCTCTGCAAGACATGTGTCAAATTAACAATGCTATAACTTCATGATACCGTAAACGATCACACATAATTTCAAATTTTGTAGTTTACTTCTAGGCGCACTTATTTTATCGTAAACCACTAAATAATAGAAAGACAAGACATTTGTTATCTTCCATTGCAACAGATGTCGCAGTTGGTGATAATGGTTTAAACATAAATTACGCGAAAAATACAAACCGATCCTGATTTAGTTTTTACATAACAGGTGTCGCACAAAAGATTTTCATTCGTTAAAATACAGTTAGAAAAGATGATTACAAACGATGCATTTGTAAAAATTTTGATTTTCAATTTAAAATTAAAACAAAAATTCTTTCAATAAATGATGTTGGGTTTGTTGAACAAATGAGTTGCTGTTGAAGACAACATTAGGGGAATAAATTCAGAAATCGGCCAGAAATAACAACAACTAAAAACTGTATGGACCTCACTTTTTGGTAATAACTAAATGTTTGCAAATCAATGAAAGTGCAATAAAATTGTGCATATTACCACGATTTATTTGCAATTAAGAATTTTATCGTATATTGATATGTACAGTCATAACTATTCAATTTCAAAATCTGTAATTTGAAGAAATCGCTAAATAATTAATGAAATCAATAATAGGCCCCAGGAATATAGGAATTTGGTATGGAAATCAAGGTTGGGAAGTGGTGCTTCTAAAAGGAAATGGTTTGGAAAATTACCAATCATGTGTACGAAAAGTACTAAATGGTACTAAATTTAGTACAATTTAGATTTGGGTGAACGTAAAGAGCTGGAAACCTGGAATTTGGAATTAAGGTTACTGTTGTAGTGTAGGATTGAGATATGAGGGTAGTTTTGGAAATTCGTGCTTATGTGTACGAAAAGTACTAAATAGTACTAAATTTGGTACAATAGGGATTTGGGTGAACGGATAGAGCTGGAATCCTGATATTTGGAATTGAGGTTACTGTTGGAGTGTAGGATTGAAGAACTTTTGGAAATTCGTACTTATGTGTATGAAAAGTACTAAATGGTACTAAATTTGATACAATGGGGATTTGGGTGAACGGATAATAACTGGAATCTCGAAATTTGGAATTGAGATTACTGGTGGGGTGTAGGATTGAGGTAGTTTTGAATATTCGTACTTATGGGTACGAAAAGTACTAAATCGTACTAAATTTAGTACAATTTGGATTTGAATGAACGGATAGAGCTGGAAACCTGCAATTTGGAATTAATATTACTGTTGAAGTGTAGGATTGAGATATGAGGGTGGTTTTGGAAATTAGTACTTATGTGTACGGAAAGTAATAAATGGAACTAAATTTTGTATAATGGGGATTTGGGTGAACGGATAGCGCTGGAATCTCTAAATTTGGAACTGAGATTACTGGTGGAGTTTAGTATTGTGGAAGTTTTGGAAATTCGTACATAGGGTACGAAAAATACTAAATAGCACTAAATTGGTACAGTTTCAATTTAAAATTAAAACAAAAATTCTTTCAATAAATGATGTTGGGTTTGTTGAACAAATGAGTTGCTGTTGAAGACAACATTAGGGGAATAAATTCAGAAATCGGCCAGAAATAACAACAACTAAAAACTGTATGGACCTCACTTTTTGGTAATAACTAAATGTTTGCAAATCAATGAAAGTGCAATAAAATTGTGCATATTACCACGATTTATTTGCAATTAAGAATTTTATCGTATATGGATATGTACAGTCATAACTATTCAATTTCAAAATCTGTAATTTGAAGAAATCGCTAAATAATTAATGAAATCAATAATAGGCCCCAGGAATATAGGAATATAGGAATTTGGTATGGAAATCAAGGTTGGGAAGTGGTGCTTCTAAAAGGAAATGGTTTGGAAAATTACCAAACATGTGTACGAAAAGTACTAAATTTAGTACAATTTACATTTGGGTGAACGTAAAGAGCTGGAAACCTGGAATTTGGAATTAAGGTTACTGTTGTAGTGTAGGATTGAGATATGAGGGTAGTTTTGGAAATTCGTGCTTATGTGTACGAAAAGTACTAAATAGTACTAAATTTGGTACAATAGGGATTTGGGTGAACGGATAGAGCTGGAATCCTGATATTTGGAATTGAGGTTACTGTTGGAGTGTAGGATTGCAGAACTTTTGGAAATTCGTACTTATGTGTATGAAAAGTACTAAATGGTACTAAATTTGATACAATGGGGATTTGGGTGAAGGGATAATAACTGGAATCTCGAAATTTGGAATTGAGATTACTGGTGGGGTGTAGGATTGAGGTAGTTTTGAATATTCGTACTTATGGGTACGAAAAGTACTAAATCGTACTAAATTTAGTACAATTTGGATTTGAATGAACGGATAGAGCTGGAAACCTGAAATTTGGAATTAATATTACTGTTGAAGTGTAGGATTGAGATATGAGGGTGGTTTTGGAAATTAGTACTTATGTGTACGGAAAGTACTAAATGGAACTAAATTTTGTATAATGGGGATTTGGGTGAACGGATAGCGCTGGAATCTCTAAATTTGGAACTGAGATTACTGGTGGAGTTTAGTATTGTGGAAGTTTTGGAAATTCGTACATAGGGTACGAAAAATACTAAATAGCACTAAATTTGGTACAGTTTCGATTTGGGTGAACGGATAGAGCTTGATTCCTCAAATTTGGACTGAGGATCACTGATGAAGAGTAAGAAAGATGCACCAAAGGGTTTTTGGAAACTTGAATGTACGAAAAGTACTAAATGGTACTAAATTTAGTACAGTTTGGATTTGGGTGAACGGATAGAGCTGGATTCCTGAAATTTGGAATTGATATTACTGTTGGAGTGTAGGACTGGGGAAGTTTTGGAAATTCTTACTTATGTGAATGAAAAGTACTAAATGGTACTAAATTTGGGACAATGGGGATTTGGGTGAACGGATATAGTTGGAATCTCGAAATTTGGAATTGAGATTACTGGTGGGGTGTAGAATTGAGGTAGTTTTGAAAATTCGTACTTATGGGTACGAAAAGTACTAAATGGTACTAAATTTAGTACAATTTGGATTTGGGTGAACGTATGTATGTAGCTGGAAACCTGAAATTTGGAATTAAGATTACTGTGAAGTGTAGGACTGAGATATGAGGGTGGTTTTGGAAATTCGTACTTATGTGTTCGAAAACTACTAAATTTGGTACAATAGGGATTCGAGTGAACGGACAGAGCTGGAATCCTGAAATTTGAAATTGAGATTACTGTTGGAGCATAGGATTGGGGAAATTTTGGAAATTCGTATTTATGTGTACGAAAAGTACTAAATGGTACTAAATTTTTTACAATTTGGATTTGGGTGAACGGATAGAACTGGAATCCTGAATTTTAAGTATTTTAATTTTATTTATTTTAATTTAAAGTATGAATTTTAGTAAACGGAAAAAGTTAGAATTTGCAACTCGTTCGCGGTAGGCTATAGAGGTAGAATTTGGATTTGGGTGACGGATAGTGTTTGAGTCCTGAAATTTGAAATTAGGATTACTATTGGAGTGTAGGACTGAGGTAGTAAGGGTACGAAAAGTACTAAGTGGTACTACCTGTGGTACAATTTGGATTTGGGAGAACGGATAGAGCTGGAATCCTGGAATTTGATCAGACTGCTGTTGGAGTATAGGATTGAGATGGAAGTAGTTTTTGAAATTCGTACTTATAGGTACGAAATGTACCAAATGGTACAACTTGGATTTGAGTGCACGGATAGCGCTGGAATCCTGTTATTTGGAATTATGGTTACTGTTGAAGTGAAGGATTAAGGTTGTTTTGGAAAATCGAATTGTACAGAATTTGGTACAATTTGTTTATGTGTAAAGTGCTAAAGTGTACTAAATATGGAATCCATTGTATTAGGCAAACGCGAAGAGCTAGAAATCTGAAATTTTGATGGAGAGTTAGGAAGATGTACCAAAGGGTATTTTGAAACTCGAACTATAAGCGTACGAAAAGTACTAAAAGTTTCTAAATTTGGTACCAATTGCATATTTTTAATGGATAAAGCTAGAATCTTCAAATTTGGTATGGGAATCAAGGTTGGGAAATGGCGTTGAAATAAGGAAATGGTTTTGGAAGTTCGTATTTATGATTACGAGCAGTACTAAATTTGGATTTGGGTGAACGGATAGAGCTGGAATCCTAAAGTTTTGAATTATGATTACTGTAGGGGTGTAGGATTGAGATAGTTTTGGAAATTCGTACCTTTGGGTACGAAAAGTACTAAATAGTACTAAATTTGGTACAATTTGGATTTGGATGAACGAATAGAGCTGGAATTCTGAAATTTGGAACTAAGATTACTGCCGGACAGTAGAATTGAGGTAGTTTTGGAAATTCGTACTTATGGGTACAGAAAGCACTAAATTTGGTACAATTTGAATTTTAGTAAACGGATAGTGTTGGAATTAGGAATTAAGATTACTGTAGGAGTGTAGTATTGAGGAAATTTTGAAAAGTCGTACGTATGGGTACGAGAAGTACTAAATGGTACTAAATATGGTACAATTTGGATTTGGATGAACGAATAGAGCTGGAAACCTGAAATTTGGAATTAAGGTTACTGTTGTAGTGTAGGATTGAGATATGAGGGTAGTTTTGGAAATTCGTGCTTATGTGTACGAAAAGTACTAAATAGTACTAAATTTGGTACAATAGGGATTTGGGTGAACGGATAGAGCTGGAATCCTGATATTTGGAATTGAGATTACTGTTGGAGTGTAGGATTGAAGAACTTTTGGAAATTCGTACTTATGTGTATGAAAAGTACTAAATGGTACTAAATTTGATACAATGGGGATTTGGGTGAACGGATAATAGCTGGAATCTCTAAATTTGGAACTGAGATTACTGGTGGAGTTTAATATTGTGGAAGTTTTGGAAATTCGTACATAGGGTACGAAAAATACTAAATAGCACTAAATTTGGTACCGTTTCGATTTGGGTGAACGGATAGGGCTTGATTCCTCAAATTTGGACTGAGGATCACTGATGAAGAGTAAGAAAGATGCACCAAAGGGTTTTTGGAAACTTGAGTGTACGAAAAGTAATAATTGGTACTAAATTTAGTACAATTTGGATTTGAGTGAACGGATAGAGCTGGATTCCTGAAATTTGGAATTGATATTACTGTTGGAGTGTAGGACTGGGGAAGTTTTGTGAATGAAAAGTACTAAATGGTACTAAATTTGGGACAATGGGGATTTGGGTGAACGGATATAGTTGGAATCTCGAAATTTGGAATTGAGATTACTGGTGGGGTGTAGAATTGAGGTAGTTTTGAAAATTCGTACTTATGGGTACGAAAAGCACAAAATGGTACTAAATTTAGTACAATTTGGATTTGGGTGAACGTATGTATGTAGCTGGAAACCTGAAATTTGGAATTAAGATTACTGTGAAGTGTAGGACTGAGATATGAGGGTGGTTTTGGAAATTCGTACTTATGTGTTCGAAAAGTACTAAATTTGGTACAATAGGGATTCGAGTGAACGGACAGAGCTGGAATCCTGAAATTTGAAATTGAGATTACTGTTGGATCATAGGATTGGGGAAATTTTGGAAATTCGTATTTATGTGTACGAAAAGTACTAAATGGTACTAAATTTATTACAATTTGGATTTGGGTGAACGGATAGAACTGGAATCCTGAATTTTAAGTATCAAGGTTGGGAAATGGCGTTGAAATAAGGAAATGGTTTTGGAAGTTCGTATTTATGATTACGAGCAGTACTAAATTTGGATTTGGGTGAACGGATAGAGCTGGAATCCTAAAGTTTTGAATTAAGATTACTGTAGGGGTGTAGGATTGAGATAGTTTTAGAAATTCGTACCTTTGGGTACGAAAAGTACTAAATGGTACTAAATTTGGTACAATTTGGATTTGGATGAACGGATAAAGCTGGAATTCTGAAATTTGGAACTAAGATTACTGTCGGACAGTAGAATTGAGGTAGTTTTGGAAATTCGTACTTATGGGTACAGAAAGCACTAAATTCGGTACAATTTGAATTTTAGTAAACGGATAGTGTTGGAATTAGGAATTAAGATTACTGTAGGAGTGTAGTATTGAGGAAATTTTGAAAAGTCGTACGTGTGCGTACGAGAAGTACTAAATGGTACTAAATATGGTACAATGTGGATTTGGGTGAACGGGTAGAGCTGGAATCCTGAAATTTTTGTTTGGGAAAGAAATGGTACTAAATTTGATACAATTTGGATTCGGGTGAATTAATAGAGCTGGAATCCTGAAATTTGGAATTACGATTACAGTCGAAGAGTAGGATTCAGGTTTTTTTGAAAAAGCAAACTTATGGTTACGAAAAGCAC
The DNA here is from genome assembly GCF_047663935.1 of Musca autumnalis. NCBI lineage: Eukaryota > Metazoa > Arthropoda > Insecta > Diptera > Muscidae > Musca > Musca autumnalis. Next base: position 140,772,099 of record NW_027411866.1, read on the forward strand.
TAAATGGTACTAAATTTAGTACAATTTGTATGTAGGTGAACGGATAGCGGTGGAATCCTGCAATTTGAAAGTATGATTATTGTAGCCCTGTTGCGTTGAGGAAGTTTTGAAAATTGGTACGAAAATTCTAAATTGTTCTAAATTTAGTACAATTTTAATTTGGTTTAACGGATAGAGTTTGAATCCTGAAATTTGGAAGTAAGATTACTACTAAAGTGAAGGATTGAGGTAGTTTTGGAAAATCTTTCTTATGGGTACGAAGAGTTCGACTTGATACTAAGTTTGGTACAATTTGGAATTGGACGAACGGATACAGCTGGAATCTTGAGATTTGGAATTACTGTAATTATTATGGAATTTACTGTAATTATTTTGTATTAATGTCCGTGTATGGCTGAGATATGTCGTCGAAATACGTACCATAAGTATACGAAAATTACTTAATGGTACTCAATTTGTTTTTGGGTGTAGGGACAGTGCTGGAATTTTTATTTTTTGGAGTTAGGGTGTATATTGGTGTGCAACGTTGATCTCGCTGTTAATGTGTAAGGGTGAGATACGGCTGATCTTTTTTAAAAACGAACTTAAGGGGTACGTACAGTACTAAGATAAAAATAAATATTGATTAAAATTGGTATTAGTGCGACCAAATTTTCAGTGTTTGTCATTTCCATATTATATATTGTTTATTTGTTTTTTTTTATATCCTTTCCGCATACGAAGTAGCGGGCATTTTGCTAGTATCTATATATATAAATGAGCTTGGTGATAAGTGATTGACTGACTGACTGACTCATCATCAACGCCCAGCCAAAACGGCTAAAGCTAGGAGCTTGAAATTTTACCAGTGGGTCACTGTTGATGCAAATGTGCGAGATAAGGCCGGGTTTTAGAAAATTCGTCCTGGAACCACAAAAAATAACAACAACAAAAATCCTTATTTTTCATTACTATTACGTACTTATTTACTTAGTTGGCCCTCTGCAAGACATGTGTCAAATTAACAATGCTATAACTTCTTGATATCGTAAGAGATCACACATAATTTCAAATTTTGTAGTTTACTTCTAGGCGCACTTATTTTATCGTAAACCACTAAATAATAGAAAGACAATTACGCAAAAAATACAAACCGATCCTGATTTCGTTTTCACATAACAGGTGTCGCACAAAAGATTTTCATTCGTTAAAATCCAGTTAGAAAAAATGATTACAAACGATGCATTTGTAAAAATTTTGATTTTCAATTTAAAATTAAAACAAAAATTCTTTCAATAAATAATGTTAGGTTTGTTGAACAAATGAGTTGATGTTGAAGACAACATTAGGGGAATAAATTCATAAATCGGCCAGAAATAACAACTACTAAAAACTGTATGGACCTGACTTTTTGGTAATAACTAAATGTTTGCAAATCAATGAAAGTGCAATAAAATTGTGCATATTACAACGATTTATTTGCAATTAAGAATTTTATCGTATATGGAGATGTACAGTCATAACTATTCAATTGTCTCTGGTTTGGGGACTATTATTGATTTCATTAATTATTTAGCAATTTCTTCAAATTACAGAATTTGAAGAAATGAAATCAATAATAGTCCCCGAACCAGAGACAAAAGATTGGTTCTGTAATTGAAAACGATTTTGGAGTATGTGTGTTACGTGAAAAAGGCAGAAAAGTATTACATAACAAGTATTCATCACGAAGGGTTAGGAAAAAGTTCTCTCCCCGCAAAATATAAACGAACGAATCAGATTTGCTACTAAGAAGATTTCAAGTCCGTTAAAGTACTTTGATGACGTTATATTTTCTGATGAGATGAAAATTATGTTGCACTATTACGACGGAACCTTAAAAATTTGGCGCAACCCTCTCACAGCCCTGGAAAATAAAAATGCGATACATACTGTAAAGTTCGGAGAACTGTAAGTTATGTTATGGGCATAGACAAATGAAGTGTATAGACAAAGGATTACTCATGTTGAGTGCTGTCAACAGACTCAAACCAAAATACTCAACATTTTTCGAAGTCGATTTTTGAGAAAAATTGCAAGATTTTCTTTTACATCTGAGTATGTAGATTTCGTCAAAAACTAACCCCATACAGTTTTTGTTAGAACAAAATGTTTTTAAATTGTGTTTTTAATTGAGTTGTTCTGAAAACGAAATCGATGTTAACAAATGAATCGTATAGACAAAGGATTACTCATTCGATTTGTTCCTAGGTTTTACCATTTTTGAGATATAGAAGTTCAGGTCACAGTTTTAGGTTTTTTGCTAGGTTTTCGCGAGTTTGCTTGAAAACGGCAAGTATTGTCAAAATGGGACTAAAAAAATGTGAAAAGCTGTGAAAATTTCGTAATTTTTTCCTGGGTTGTACCATTTTTGCGATACATAAGTAAAAGTAGAGAAATTGCAGTCATGACATTGTTTCATATGGAGACGATACAGTCAGTGAATTTTCCTAATCTGAACATCTATATCTCAAAAATGGTAAAACCTACGATAATATCATAAAATACAATTTTGTAGACAATTTTCACTACTACAACATTTTATTCCATTTTGATAGGGCGCGAAAACCTAAAAAAACCCCAAAAAATGTGAACTTTGACCGTGATTTATTTAAAAGGCGCTCAGGCGATTTTTTTATTCCCAGGTGTAAGCTCCTTTCATTTAATGTTGGTTCAAGAGCACCGCATCATGTTATATGCTGTTAACCGACCCAAACAAAAATACTCAACGAAGGCGATTTAAAAACTGACTGCAATATTTTCATTTATACATTTATCTGAGGATGTAGATTTCTTGAGGAGCTTGAAATTTTACCAGTGGGTCACTGTTGATGCAAATGTGCGAGATAAGGCCGGGTTTTAGAAAATTCGTCCTGGAACCACAAAAATAACAACAACAAAAATCCTTATATTTTGCTATTATATACCGTAAAAATATTATATACCGTAAATTATCACAAATAATTTAAAATTTTGTAGTTTACTTCTAGGCGCAGGTTTTATCGTATCATTTTATCGTAAACCACTAAATTATAAAACCACATTAGAAGTTTTTCTTCCGTTGCAACAGATGTCGCAATTGTATAGTATTAACGTAATGTAAGCAGTGAAAACCAACCGATCCAGATTTACGTGTCTGGAGTAATTTTGTTTTCACTTAACAGATGTCGCACAACAGATTTTCTTTTTTAAACAAAAAAAATATTACCAACGAATTTGGAAAATTTTGATTTTTAATTTAAGATTAAAACAAAATTTAGTTAAATAATGTTAAGTTTTTTACTGTTTAAAATATCATTAAGGCAATAAAATCAGAAATCGGCCAGAAATAACAACAACAAAAACTGTATGTACTTGATTTTTTGGCCTTGGTCTAAATGTTTGCAAATCAGTTAAAGTGCAATAAAATTGTGAATATTCCCACTATTTGTTTGCATTTAAGAATTTTTATGGCGTTCTTGGTATATAGAAATGTAGAGTCTATAACTTTTCGTCACTAAATAATTTAGGAAATCAATAATATACCACAAACCAGAATCAAATTTTGGTTTTGTAATTGAAAACGATTTTGGAATATGTGCGTTACGTGAAAAAGCCAGAAAAGCATTATGACGAAGGGATAGGAAAAACCACTGCTCTCCCCGTAAAATATAGGGAAACGAATTTTCTATAGAGAAGATTTCAAGCCCTTTAAAGTACTTTGATGACGTTATATTTTCTAATGAGACGAACATTATGTTGTATTATTACGAGGGGACCCAAAAAGTATGGCGCAACCATCTTACAACCCTGGAAAATAAAAATGTAATACATACTGAAAACTTCGGAGAACTGTAAGTTATGGTACTGGCGTAGACAAACGAAATGTATAGACAAATGATTACTTATGCTGTGCGCTGTCAACAGACTCAAACCAAAATACTGAATATTTTTCGAAGGCGATTATTGAGAAAATTGCAAGATTTTATTTTAAATTTTTATCCGAGGATGTAGATGCCGTCAAAAACTAACTTTATAGAATTGTATTTATTGTAGTTTTAATTGAGTTGTTCGATGTTAAGAACATTGTTTAGAGCATTACTTTGTCTATATGTACATTTAATTTGTCTATGGCAAAGGGTTGTATATGAAGCAATGGCTTTAGGTAAAATAAGTTTTCTGAGGTTTATTTGAAGATCTTCTACAACTTATTTAACGACAACGTCAAAATTGTGGAAAAACACCCTCCACTTATATGCGAAACTTAATAAAGATCAATGGGAAAAATACCAATAAAATATGACATTTCGAAATGTATTTTTTCATATAGTGTAAAGTATCCTTACCTATGTATATAACTTACATTTAAAATTAGTGTTCAGTTAGAAACAAATTTGTGTTTTGAATGATGGTTAATGAATGACTATAATATATTTGATTTCTAAGACGATCCGAAATCAAATTCGTTCGAATTACTACCAAACGCCTTTCGGTGTAGAAATTGGTTGTTCGACTGAAAACAAAAAACAAACAAAAATAACTCATATACAAACAAAACGTAACTCAGGTAGCAGTTTGAACACATTTGTATTCGTATCGTCTTAACGAAACTGTTCATACATCTCAGGTGGCAATAGCAATATTAAGCATCACAAGTAGTGCAATTGCAAAACGATTGAAAACCATACTATAAACCGGATTATGGCGGTCTTAAACTCGAGTGGTTTCCGTGCTGTATAAAGGGTTTGATTTTTATTTGTTTTGCAAGATGACCCACGGTGATATATAAAGTTGGGGAAGTTGGTGTTTTAATAAAAAAATGTGAATCTATGTTAACGTTATGTAATGTTGAAATTTCCACAAATTTTGCACGTTTTTACGTTCATTAGTAGGATTCTGTAACTCATTTTTGCTGTTATCGATAATTGTCGGTAAAATTAAAATGCTTATAATTTCGATAATTAACGAATTTCTTCGGTAAGTTAACGAAGAATAAAAAGTAGTCGCTAGCCTCTAGCGACACAAACAGTGATGTCAACTTTTCTCAATGTTTTTAGTCGTAATTTTGCTATTTAATTTTACCGATTTTTGCCGGTAACAGCAAAAATTAGTTACAGAATCCCACTACATGTTTGTGTAGCCTCAAATTACTCGACTTCGAAAATAATTAATACAGTTTTCTAAAAAATTAATTTATATTTTGTATATGATTAAATTCTTAATAATACTACACAAATATAAACAAAAATACATCATAAGACCTCTGCCCCCTATTAACTATTTGACAATGTGTCTGTCCGTGTACTCGATAATTTGTAATAATTAGTACAAATGTTAATTAGTACAAATTTTTTCGAAACATTTGTAGTTTGATATGAAGGACATAGGTTACTAATTTTTACAGTAAAACACAAAAATTCCACTTATATTAGTTGGTACCACATAGACACGCGGTTTCCTGTAGGGTTAATGTAGCGGAAGCGTCCATTTTTACGTTATAGACTCATTCAATCAATTTTGCTGCAAATTAAGTATAGTACACATTGGCAAGCAAAACTGACAGTCATCGAGATTTATTTCGTGAATATCAAAACCTAACTGAAATTTTTTTGTAATATCTAAATAACACCGTACATATTGTTTTAAAAGGTTGTTATTTGCCGGAAAATTGTCCTAAAAGTACGTTGGCTGTCATTTTTGATTGATAGTGTGTACTCCCCTTTAAGCGGGGTACACACGATCAGTTTTGACTGTCAGTTTTGCTCAAGTAATCGGTTGCTTGCCAGTGTGGCCGTTTATTTTTGTCAGTCATCATTCAACCACAAAATATTTTGTGGTTGCTGGATAGTTTGACATTTATCGATATTTCCGAAAAATCGACAGTCAAAACTGATCGTGTGTACCCCGCTTTAGAATATAGGGTTTTCGGAATATGTACAAAATATTTTCAATACACGTTGGTATAGCCCTCATTTAACCATACCGGCCGTTAGGATACATTTTCCTACGTATTTTGTTGTAATTTGGCATTTGTTGTTCTTTGTGTATAGAAAACCTCTGTGCGAAATATTAGCAACATAGGTTTAGGTTTTGAAGTATTTAAAAGTTTAAAGACAAAACTTTCAATCGACTTTGGTCCATCATCATACCATCAATTTTATACAGAATGTCTTACATTAAGTTCAGGTTGTCACTGCATTTCTATTTTTACCGTTTCGTTTGCGAGAGGATTCTTAGTATCACAGAAATCATCATTTGTAATGATTAGTAGATTAATTTTTTCAATTTCACTGTCGCTTTAAATTTCCACTTTTTTTGCATTTCTGATTTTAAGAGTAAAATATAACTGTGTTGTAAAATATTAAGAGTGATAGATTTGTGCATACCGTTTGTTCCTTACAAAAAATTATGAAACAAAAGTGCAACTTTTAAATGCATTTTTTAAGGCGTTGCGAGGGGTAAATTGCATTGGGTACTTATCTAACGAATTCAATAAAGTTCAATAAAATCGCAGAAGTAAAAAAGGTTTTAATTTGCGTACTTAATTTGGTACCTTTGGTTTTGTGTGAACAGATAGATTTCTAAACTGATATTTAGTATTGGTGTTGAGATAAAGTGGTGATTTTAAAATATAGTTCTGTAAGTTTAGAAATGGGGATCACTGGGGTTGTGTCAACAGACAGAACTAGAAGCAAACTCAATTTCTACAAACGGGTAGAGTTTTTCATAATTAGTGTTTTCGCGGTACGAATATTATTAAATGTTAATTAACATTAAAGTGCTGGTATTAACTTACAAAGAAATCATTTTTTTTTTGTGCCTTCAAAAAATACAATTCCATAAGATGCGAAGGGAAGGAGGGAGGGAGAGACATATTTGCTTACGATTGTAGACATTAATTTTTGGAGATAAGTCGATTTACGTCAAACTATATCGCGAACGAATCGATTTATGTAGTTCTTTTTGAAAACTACATACTTGATTTTTAGAAAAATATAAATAGTAACACTCTTAACTGTCGTAAGTAGCATTACTGGCTTTTATTTTGGTAAAAAAATGTTGTAAATGGGAAATGGAGACATTATATTCTGAATTTTGGTCAATTTATTTATTATACTGCTTTATACCATGGGGATTTTCCGCTAACGAAGTAGCGGGCATATGCTAGTAAATATATATAAAAATATAAAAATTTCCTCCGAAATCATAATAAATTCATGTATGGTTCATTACCTTATAGTTTCAACACGTGGTACAAAACGATTTTTAGTGCTCCGGCACGACGATCTTTGTGCTTCATTCCACAAAAAACTAAATATTGTTTTTCATAATTTTGACCAAATTTCGCAATGTGTTTAACTAATTTAAACATACATGGATGTAACAGTTTGTCTTAATTTTTATTTTATCAAATTTAACCAAATATTTAATTTTCCTAAGAAAAAATAATACATTTATTATTTTTTAGTGTTCCAACACGTGGTGCACTATGATTTTTAGTGATCCGGCAGTCGGAACACTAAAATTTTTAGTGCTCCGCAGTCGGAACACTAAAATTTTTAGTGTTCTGCAGTCGGAGCACTACGATTTTTAGTGCTCCGGCAGCCGGAACACTAAAATCTTTAGTGCTCCGCAGTCGGAACACTACGATTTTTAGTCCTCCGCAGTCGGAGCACTACGATTTTTAGTGCTCCGGCATGCGGTACACTACGATTATCGTTGTGTTCCGGAACAGTATCACTAAAATACTTTTTAGTGTTTGTGTTCCGGAGCGGTACACTATTGTAGTGTACCTATCCACCTTGGTACGGTACAGAACGGTACGGTACAATACCATAGTGTTTATTTTCGAACACTGGTTTGTAAATGCATATTGGAATTTTTGAATGGAAATCGTAGTTATAACTTGTGAGAAATTGAAGTGATTTTTTAGTGAAGAAAAGTACCATAGTTTTAATAAGATATTTAAACACCAAAATTTGAACACCAATGAATGGAACAAAGATTAACAACAAACACCCACAATACTTTATTATTTTACAGATTATTCTTTTGAAATAAACAACAACTAACAAGACTTTTCATGGTGATGACAAATGTATTTTTTTGTTTATTTTTTTTTAATTTCTATTTCGTTTCAGAAGAATAGAATATGAGACGCCAAAGATATTGGTTTATTTCTTCAGCAGCATGTCTATTTGGTGATTTTTAATTTTTTTTATTGACCCCATTGTTGACAATCAACAAATAATTAAGTATGTTCTCATTGCCTCAAATCAATTCATAAAGTTCAATAATTGTTTGTACTTTTTATAAGCGGGCTTAAAAGTGTTTCATTACTCTTGAAAGAACCCGAATAACACTGTGCGACACAAAATCTAATGACAAGGAAAACTAAGAAGATTATGAAAGAAGGGCTAACAAGTAAAAAGCGTTAAGTTCGGTCCGGAAGAACTATTTATACCCCCCACCTTGAAATATTCTGAACTAAAATTGAATAATTATTTTTTTTTGTCTTTTCACAATCCTAAATTTTAATACTTAATATCGAGCGTTCCTATCGGAAATAGGAATCTTTACTATTATATAGGTGGTTATACCAAAATGTGGTCCGATATAGCCCACCTGAAATTTACCTGTCTGGAAAATTTAAGCGTAATTTGTTTGGAGTGATTACAAAAAAAAATTTACTCTGATCAGTGGGCCAGTTTTGTTTTATTCTGATTTAGAGCTATAACGAATTCAGAGACCTGTATGTATGTATAAAAATGTATTGATGTAATTACCAATATTAAATGCGATTTCTTCCTTGTCCAATTAAATACTTCCATTCCCGTTTTTGATTCAATTATAAAATGTATTGGGCATTTAATTTACTAAAAATCGCAATTGCTTTAAGAAAAGACAAAACACTGATTTATACACTCACTTTACTGTCTTTACCCAATGATTGTATTTAGAGAACTGAAGAAAAAAGAACCATATAATTAATACCATTTTTTTCCTTTCCACTTCGCATGCTACGTTGGTTATTGCGTCTCCAATTACACCATACACAAAGCTCTTTATTATAAAACAGCATTGCGCAGCCGCGAGAGCCCTGCTGTTACTCTCTTTGACCAAAATCTTCTCTCCACCCATAAAAAATATATTCTAACATAAAAAATATGTTGGTACCCAAACAAATAAATTTGAGATATGTTACAAAATGTTGCAAATATATATTTGTTTGGACACAAACAAATTATGTTTGGATCCAAACATATATTTGTTTGCAATCAGTCCCAAACAAATTTTGGATCCAAACATATTTTTAGCATATATTTTTCTGCGTTTAACATTGCTGTAAAGAAGACCAAAAGGAGTACCTAAAATTTTGCAAAAATAACCTCGAACAGATCTTAAAATTCATATAAAATGTTTGGCCTTTTTGAGGGAGGTATTCTAATGAGTGGATCGATGTGGCATATTTTTGAACTTAAATTAAGTTGCGACAAAATTGACCATTTTAGCAAAAACAAAATATTTTAACTTTGCGGGGGTGGTACCGGAAGGAGAGGACCGATACCAACCATTCAATTCTATCTAAGATTCGGCCAAAAATGTATGTTGATACTCCAAAAATGTGCCTCATGGAAATAACGGTTTTAGATCCCAAGTATGTTTGGACAAAATTCGTTTCAGATAATTTGGAGTCGATTTAGCCATGTCCGTCCGTCTGGCTGTCTGGCTGGTGCGCACGATAACTCTCGAACGAATCAACAGATTCCAACCAACTTTTGGGTATCGTAATATTTTGTCGAAACTTAGTTTAAATTCGAAGATGGGCCTTATCGTTCCACACCTTCGGGTACCTCCACCACAATAGTTCAAAATTTGCCTGTAAAATGGTGCACGGTGCTCTTGAATCAAATTTAAATGGTGTAAGCACCACATGGAAAGTTTTTGCGGATTCTGAATCTACAATGTTCATAGATGAGAAAAATCAAAAAACAAAAAAAAATCGCCGGAGCACTTTTTCTACAAATCAAGTTGACATTTTTAGTGGTTGTTTAGATTTTCGCGATTTTGCTTGGAAACCTATCAAAATGAGAATAAAGAAAATGTTGTAGCTATCAAAATTCTCTACAAGATTGACCTTAATGATATTTTCGTATGTTTTACAACTTTTGAGATATAGAAGTTGAAATTCAATCCAATTCTGTATCGTCACCTTATAAAACATGACTGCAATTTCCCAACTTAAACTTATACATCTAAAAAATGGAAAATCTAGGAAAAATTACATAAGCCAGTCTTGTAGAGAATTTTCACAGATATAAGATTTTCTCAGGTCCCATGCCGATAAGACTTGCCGTATTCAAGCAAAATCGCGAAATCCTAACAAAAAACCTAAAAATGTAAACTGGGCTTCTTTATCTCCAAAATGGTACAGCCTGAGAACATGTCATAAACGTTAATCCTGCAGAGAATTTTCACAGCTACAACATTTTCTTTAGTTCCATTTCTATTGAATTTGCGGTTTCCTTGCAAAATCGTGAAAACCTAAAAAACACCTAAAAATGTGAATTTTGACCGCGATTTATTTAAAAATCCCTACAGTGATTTTTTCTTGTTTTTAGATTTTTCTCATTTATGAACATTGCTGTTTCAGAATTCACATAAACTTCTCCAGTGTAAGCGGTTTTCATTAAAAGTTAGTTAATGCGCTCCCTTCAAGACATTGTTTTATTAGGGGGCGATACAGTCAGTGCATTGTCCCAATTTAAACTTCAATATCTCAAAAATGGTAAAACCTACGAAAATACCGTAAAGGTTAATCTTGTAGAGAATTCATAGCTACAATATTTTCTTCAGTCTCATTTTGATAGGTCTTGCAGTTTCTAAGCAAAATCGTAAAAACCCAAACAACCCCTTAAAATGTCAACTTGAATCGCGATTTATTTAAAAAGCGCTCCGGCGATTGTTTTTGTGTTTCTTGATTTTTCTCATCTATGAACATTGTAGCTTCAGAATCAGCAAAAACTTCCCAGGTGTAAGCACCTTCCATTTAAATTTGATTCAAGAGCACCGTGGGTGTTAACGATAACTCTCGAAGGGAGCAATAGAATTGGTCCAAACTTTGCACATCGTATTATTCCTTCCAGATATAGATCTGGTTCGAATATGAACTATATCTGACCACTCTTCGGGTACCTCCCACACAAAATTCTTATAAAGTGAAGTTTAAGAGCTCCTCACAGATCGTTTTGAAATTTGTTTTAGTAAGTTGTCCATGCGGCTCCCTAAACGAAGGTGCAATTTTTTTCTTGCGGAAGTCCATACTTCCTGAGATATTGGGAAAGATGATCCAAGAAACCCCGACGGCACCACGAAAAAGGGCAAATCTGCAAAATAATTCTTGCAGGGAGTTTCTGATTGATGCAGGCTTTGCACATCATATTATTTCATCCAGTCTTCCAGTTCGGATAAAGTGAAGTTCAAGAGCTCCTCTTGGATCGTCTAGAATTTTTTTCAGCAGGTTATCCATGCGGCTCCCTTTACGATGGTTCAATTTTTTTCTTGCGCAAGTCAATACTTCCTGACATATTGGGCAAAATGTTCCAAGAAACCCCGACGGCACCACCCAAAATGGCAAATTCGCAAGATAATTCTCGCAGGCAGTTTCTGATTGGTGCAGACTTTGCACATCATATTATTTCATCCAGTCATGTACCAGGTTGGAATATGGACTATATCGGTCCACTCCTTCGGGTACCTCACACACAAAATTGCGATAAAGTGAAGTTCAAGCGCTCTTCTCGGATCGTCTTGAATTTTTTTCAGCAAGTTGCGCAAGTCCATACTTCCTGAGATATTGAGTAACATGTTCCAAGAAACCCCGACGGCACCACCCAAAATGGCAAATCCGCAAGATAATGCTTGCAGGCAGCTTCTGATTCGTGCAGACTTTGCACATCATATTATTTCATCCAGTCATGTACCAGGTTGGAATATGGACTATATCGGTCCACTCCTTCGGGTACCTTCCACACAAAATTGCGATAAAGTGAAGTTTAAGTGCTCCTCTCGCATCGTTTAGATTCTTTTTTCAGTAGACTGTTCTAGCGACCTTATTTAAAATGTTACAATCTTTTCGGTAATAAGTCAATACTTCCTGAGATAATGGTCCAAGCTCCAAAACCCTGCCGGTACATACTCAAATAGCTATCGTGCAAGATAAAACTTTTTCAAAAAATTCTTCCAAACTTACTTTAATATAATTTAATATTTCGAGTCCTTTATGAAGAAGTTTGGTTACTAAAAATGTTTGTCAATGATTTTGTCAATGATTTGGCATAGCCCCACATTACGATACATTCAGATTTTAAAGCAAACTCGTGATACAAAATCAATATATATTTTATATACGGCATAATTATTGTGTTTAGTTTAGTTTTTTTTTTGGGTCAGTGGCTGACGATATATCTCTGTCAGCACAACTGACTGATACTTGTTGCTAAAATATTTCAACAAAGCCTGTCAGTTAGCAGATATTCACGCTTTTTCCATCGGCAAAAATCATCACAATTGCTTCTACGTGCATTTCATGCTGCTACAACAACAACTGAGCCCACCAATGTGAACTTATCAAACACATTTTTGAGTCCTTATTCATTCTTGAGTGATTATTTGAGCTTTCCCATATTTCAGTTTTAACACTGCCAAATTAATTAATATTGATTAATTCTTAAAGACCACAATCTAATATTCGAAATTCTCAGTGTTTGTCGTCAAAGTGTATGCTCAACTTCTCCAGATATAACGTGCCGCATCTTTCTTGTAGATAGCCTTGTGGATTTCAGACTGCCATGGGGTTAAAATGTCAATGCTCTCAGCTGAAAGCTGGGGCACACTGCTTTGTGGGGCGACAGCTTTGAGCTTATAACAAAGCGTCTTACCACGCCTGTTGGGCACTGCTGTCGAATAAGTCAGTGCTATTTTTGGAACAATAAGGTAACGATGATGTGGTTTGTATGGACGCAGCCGCTTCCATTGTCTTCTTTTGCTTGGATGGGTGGATGGTATTGGCACCAGCAGGTTTGCCGCTGGTGTAACCAATCAGGCCTTTGATCTCAATTTACATTTTAAAGAGGTTATTTTTTCTTTACGCATCCGTTAGCCTTTTACCTTGGTCAATTCAGACCCCAAGCATAATGTCCAAGATTTGTGTTGGGCTTTATGGCAGTTCGCTGTTAGTCATCATCATAATTATGTCTGTCAATAAAAAAAAAAAAACATAATATAAATGATGATTTTGATGGTGATGATGATATCGGGTACCATCCCCCACGTAAGTGTTTTTAACAATAATTCATTTCAATGGCAATGACAACAATCGTGGTTGTCGTTCGCTGTCATTCGATAGTGTTGTGGCCTCAGTCACCGTTCGACAAGTTTTTCTTTTTATTTACAAACAAACAAGCTTCTACTAAAAAAACTACCTGTTTTCTTTTTCACACAGAGATTGCCTTTGAATGTGTGGCCATGGTCATGGACCTCAATCCTGACTAACAAAATATTTACCTTGTCTTTTTTATTCGATGTAATTGAATGTTGTTAGTTTGTTTAGTTGTGTGTTTTACAGAGAGGCTGGTTGTCGGAATTTTCATTTCAAGTTGATGCAATGTTGCCTTGGTAAACGAACGAACAAAACATAAAATGGGGAGTGGGCTCTTAATGGTTTGCCTAAGGTCATTGATGAATGATTTATAAGGAAGCTGTTGGTTATCTAATTTTTATGGCAAATTTTATTCCATACAGTTTTGATGATTTTAAGTGTGTTTTCATATCATTGCATTGCTTTTGGAGATATAAATTTGGAATGTAGGACTATTTATGGAATATCAAGACTAAGATAATGCATCTATCAAATCCCATATTCGAAAACTCTGGAAGCAATCTTAAAAAAAGTTGATGTTATCTAACCTTGCGATCCTAACCGTTGCACACGATGGCGCACCTATGCGATAAAATATAATATTGGGACCATGGCACAATTACCAAGGTAGTGGTATCAACCAGCTGTTCGAATATGAAATGTCAAATCCCTTTATAAAAAAATTATTTTTGTTGTAATTTCCCCAACAACATAAAGGTAATTTTGACATAACATATTCAAAATTTTACGATACTACTACCTGGGTAATTGTGCCATGATTGGGACCAAAAATGTTCTATAAGATTGTTGGGAAAAATTTATCCAAACAAGGAATTTAAAACCATTTCACAGATATAAATCAATGTATACATACATACTTACATAGCATTTGTTCAGTGTATACACGGTGCGCATTAACTAACTTTAAATGAAAGGTACTTACAACTGGGAAGTTTTTGCTGATTCTGAAACTATAATGTTCATAGATGGGAAAAAATAAGAAAAAAAATCGCCGGAGAGGTTTTCAAGTAAATCCCGGTCAAAGTTCACATTTTTAGGTTTTGCTTAGAAAGTCCTATCGAAATGGGACCAAAGAATTTCACTGCAACAACATTCTCGATAGTCCATTCCCAGCAAAAAAAGTCCTCCCAAAATCATGGGTTTTGTAAGGGATTTTTGGCAGCCGTAACTACTCGCAAACCCCCTTTCTTCCCCATTATTTTTACAAGGGCATGTCGCACTCAGTTTGTAGTTATTTTATGGCCGCTAGAATAACTAGTTATTCTGTGGCCACTAGAAGTTGAAAAGTAAAGTTGAAAAAAATTCTATGTTTAGAACAGTTAATGTAGAGATTTTTTTAATTTCATCACACTTCTTACTTTTATTTTACTTTATTTTATTTCGCTCGTTGTGCGAGTTGAACACACGAACCCTCTGATTTCTAGCCAAAGACACTGCATACTATGCCACGCACACGAACATTAAGGGTTGCTTAAGAACTAAAATGTGCAGTGCACATGTGCACCACGAACTGTTATTTTTTAATTAAAAAAACTCGCGGGCCGACAGTGAGCGTTGAACACACGACCCCAGGATTTATAGTCTGTGCCAACGCCCTCATTACTTAGTGAGGAGCAAAGTAAGTGGGTTTGCCTTGTAATTTTTTTAAGAAGTATCCCATTACTTTTCAGATTACTTGTAATGGGAAAAGAAGCTTGTTTACATTACTTTGTAATGGGTTACGTAATGACTACTGGATCCGAATTTTTGCTGGGTTTCGATAGGGCTTTCCGTTTTCAAGCAAAATCCCAAAAACTTAAAATAAATCTAAAAATTTGAAGTTTGACCGCGATTTGTTTAAAAACCCTCCAGTGATTTTTTCTTGTTTTTTGATTTTTCTATGAACATTGTAGTTTCAGAATCCGCAAAAACTTCCCAGGTGTAAGCACCTTTCATTTAAAATTAGTTAAGGCGCACCGTGTATAACAACTGTTCAATCGATCATATTATTTGAAAACAAAAACATAAATTATGGCTGTACCCGGAATTTATGATAGGATGTGGGCAATTGTTTTCTGCTGTCAAGTCAACAAATCAATGATGCATGCATGACACACGTCTGCGAACGTTTGCAGACAACTTCAAATAGAAAACCAATCAATAAGACTGTAATGTTCGGTAAAGTCAAAATGTTGGCACATAAAACATGTAAAAAGATCTATACAAGCAACGTGTCGTGAAGCAATGGGGAGCTCTCCATATAGGTAATTGCATTTTTAAGGTATTGTACATTGGAAAACTAAAGTTAAACTTTGTTAGTGGTTATTGACATAATCCATTGTTACTTCCTTAAAAATGATTGACCAATTTGAATGTATAACATACATACATTGTATAGTAATTATGATTTGATCATGCCGCGCATAAATTCGTTTAAAGGAAGCAAACATGATGTAAAAGATTATAATACGTTTTGTTATGACCGAATAAGTATTATTTCCTGAATGCTGATTCGGCAGGGCATAACAATATAATATCGTTATTGAGCCACTTATTGTATGGGTGAGATTTACTCCACCGTCTACTCCGAGCACACTCTTGGTCCCATTCTGTTTGCTTTGGGAAAGGTTTAGGCAAAAGCACGCACGCGTGCTCTCAGTGAATATTACTATCTCACACACAATTTATCTAATTGAAAGTCACATGTTGACACGTAGGAACAATGTAAATCTGCACTTCTTACACTACGCTAGGGCTATCGCGAGTAACAACACACACAAGTTGTATTGTTGTCAAATAAATGGAGTAAGTACCTTATTTGGAATGGGAATTATATATTGCAGAAAAAATGTTTGATACCAAAGATGCTGCTCAAACATGAGTACAGATGATTACCGCATTTTCATTAATTTTCATACTGCTTCTCCACAATTAATTTAAAATTTTCGCTTAAGGACTGTTGGATCACCTTTCTAAATTTATATTTTTTTTTTTCGTGGACAATTCCATATTCAATGACAAAATGGCACGACAGCAGATGCTTCTATGCCGAACGGCAAAATTGCTGGTACACACGACCGATATTGGTCAAAACTTTACAGAACGTAATATGTTTCCCAAAATTAAATCACATTCGAAAATGGATTTTATAGGACAACTTTTTTGGGTACATGCCTCATAAGAGTTGAAAATATTCGCTTATGAGCAGTTTTTGGGGCTGTTCGAGAATCGCATTAAAATGTTGCCGAAGGTAGTCCTTGAGGTCCTGATCACGACGATATAAATTTGATGCCCGGTGGCATCATTCCAAAATTAAGCTTTAATTATATCCTACACCATAAGATGGAGGTTAAAATTAACGTTGTCATTCCGTTTGTTACACATCGAAATAATCGTCGGAGACCCTATAACCTATATATTTTTATACCCTTAACATTTATGCTATCGAGGGTGTATACACTTTCATACGGGCAATACGTGCCTCATCGACATAATTGTTTTACACCCCAAGTATGTTTGGACGAAATCCGTTTCAGACAATTTGGAGTCGGTTTAGCAATGTGTTGCGCGTCCGGATTATTAAAAAAATTCAAAAAACCCCGAAATTCCGGCATCAATTTTAGGTGGATGCAGTGGATATATCGAAAAATCATACACTCGTATCATGTTGCCCATGGAGTATTCTGGTATTCTTTTTTTGGCATAGGTCTATAATATGTAAGGTTAAGCCAGAAATCGGAAAGGAACATAAAAAACTTGTTGGCTTCAAACCATTTTGACCCATTTTTCAACATTGATGCCAATACAGCTTCCACGAACATTAATTTTAATGGTCGACATTATGGGATCCCTCCTGAAACACTTCATTTTAAAAAAATTCAGTTATACTATATAGAATATTTTAACAGTTCGCGAGTTCTGGAAGGGTGAAACTCGGATTAATCGATTGTAAAACATTTTTGGTTTTTGCCATATACACTTTTATACGGGCAAAATGTGCCTCATCGAAATAATGGTTTAGTTTGGACGAAACAGAAAATTTGGAGTCGATTTAGCAATGTCCATCTGGCTGGCTGGTGCGCACGATAAATTTCTACCAGACATAGATCAATTTTGAATATGGACTATATCGATCCACTCCTTTGGGTACCTCCCACACAAAATTTCGAAAAAGTGAAGTTTAAGACCTCCTCTCGTATTGTGTTCGTTGTAACAACTTGTATTCACTGCCCCCCCTAATGACGTTACAAATTATTTCAGGGTCAAGTCCATACTTCCTGAGAAAATGACCCGAAAGCTGCTAAAAAGCTGTTAAAGCACCATATGTGGTGGATGGAGTGCACGATAACTCTCGAACGTCTAAACCAAATGTGTCCAAAATTTGGCAGTCGTAATATTTTGCGCAAACCTTAATCAAGTTCTAAAATGGGTCATATCGGTCCAATCCTACAAAAGTTCAAAACTTATCGTTAAAACGTTGCGCACAAAAGATCTCGAACGCAGTAACCGATGTAGCAACATACTTTGCACATCGTAATATTTTTACAAGACATGGATTCGGTTAGAATATGGACTGTATATGTCAACTTCTTCAGGTACCTCCCAAACAAAATTTCGGTGAAGTGCAGTATCGAACCTCCTTTCGAATCTCTTTGATTTTTCTTGCAACAGGTTGCACTCAAGGCCCTTATTACGATGGTACAATTTTTTATGCGGCAAGTCCATACTTCTTGAGAAAAAGACTCCAATGCTGTAAAAACCCCCTACGGCCAGCAAGCATCACCTTCGAATTTCACCACCAGCCACGAACCAGTCGCACGAACGACACCTCTCAAACCGAATACTATGTTGGTGCACTCTTTGCATACCAGTCATGCGCTTGACACCTTTCGAACCGAATACTGTGTTGGTCCACACTTTACATATCGTAATATTTCTTCGAATATTAAATATAATTCGAAGGTGGTGATTATGGGTCAACTCCTTCCGGGACCCTCCTCACAAAACTTCGAAATTTTTCGCTAAAATGGTACCAGTGATATCGCATAAACGGAGCAACTGATTTGGTCCAAACTTTGGATCTCGAAATATTTGTCCAAACTTTGTTTATGTGGGCCTTATCAGTCCACTCCTTGGGGTAAAATCCATACAAATGCTCAACAATTTTGTGCGGTTAAGGGTCTGTTTGAGGAACTTTTGGACACTTTTATCGAAAGTACTCCTAGTGGCCCTGTTTGCAGTAATATTATACTTTTCGTGGGCAAGTCCATGTTTCCTGATATAATACTCCAAAAGTTTTAAATTATTTGGTAACCAACTGAAATAACTGATGGGCGCGATATCTATCAAAATAAGACCCACTTCCATAATGGACTATGTTGGTCCATGCCTTTAGGTACCTCCCCTGAAGAACTTTTGAGCTTTAATCCAAATCCATATTTTTTGCGGTAAGTTCATACACCCAAAATTCTGAAACCCCTCTAAGTACATATATTTTTGAAAAAAAAAGTGTTTCAATTCACACAGGCTGTGGGTATATCTTTGTCGGCAAAATCGACTGATACTTTTTTCTTGTTGGATTTTTAAGGTTCAGCTACATCATCCAATCGAACTGCCGAAATCTTTTTTCAATATAATTTGCTGTGGAGGCAATAAAATTCAGTCCTGTCGACGCAGTTTTTTTATCTTTTTTATTCATCTTACTTCCACAAGCGGCAAGTCCATATTTCCTGAGGTGATGGCCCAAAAACTCTAAGAACCCTGCCGGCACCAACAATATAAATGATGTGCACGATTGCTTACGAATAGAGTATCCAATTTGGCCGACAATTTACACATCGTAAATTTTCTTCGTAACGTACATCTTTTTCAGAGGAAGTCTGACGATACCTCCCTGTTTACATCGTTGTAATGTGTTTCGTGGCTAAGTCGATGTTTTCAGACAATTGGTTTTCGGATTTTTTGCCAGTAATATTTGCTTCATAAATTCAGTGGCATTAAATTTATTTTAATGTATCGCCTAAAAATATACTAAAATTAGTATGTATTTATGAACACTCCGCACTGATCCGAAATTTGTAATAGAATTTTTTTGACAGTAGATCTACCTGGTTACCCAAAAGTTTGTAACAATTTTATTATTATTTCACCGAAACTTGTATGCACCTACTTCAATCCGTTCGGAAGCTAGGGTGATTTCCAAAGACTGACAAACGGTCGCACGGACATGCATACATCGATGTAGAATTGCACGCTGATGAAGAATATATATACGTTGTGGGAAAAATAAATTTGAGGAGTTATAAACGGAATTACAAGCTTAATATACCCTCCATTATATCCTCTATTACACAGAGGGAAAAAAATCGATTCAAAATCAACACCGTATGGTGTCAACATGAGGACAGGTGTGTTTAATGTTTTTGACCATGGTCTGAGTGTTGCCTTTACGAAATCAGCCCTAATTACAAAAAATAATTTCAGTTCAAATCTTTGCCACCTTAAGTTTAGTTCTATGGCAAATTGATTTCAGAAAAGCTTGAAAATCTATTCCGATGAGTGGCTTGTAAACTCATGTCAAGCTAAGACGATCATTCTTTACACCCTCAGCATTCATGCTAATGAGGGTATATACATGTTCATACGGGCAAAAGGTGCCTCCTCGAAATAATGTTTTTAGAACCTAAGTATGTTTGAACGAAATCCGTTTCAGAACATTTGGAGTTGATTTAGTCTGTCTGTCTGGCTGACTGGTGCGCACGATAACACTCAAACGGATCAACCGTTTCAGTCCAACATGTGGGTTTCGTAATATTTTGTCCAAACTTAGTTTAAGTTCGAAGATGGGTTATAGCGGTCCACTCCTTCGAGAACCTCCCCCACAAAAAGTTAAAAAAATGTCCGAAAAAATGGTGTATACGATAACTCTTGAAGGGAGTAACCGATTTGGTCCATACTTTGCACAACATGAAATTTCAACCAGACTTAGATGAGTCCAATATGGACTCAATCGGTCCACACAATATTTTGGTTCAGTTTAGGACCTGCTCGCGAATCGCTTTGATTTTTGTTGTAACAACTTGTACTCACTGCCCTCCTTACTACGGTACTAGTTCATCAGGGGCAAGTCCATACTTTTTAAGAAAATAGCCTGAAAGGTGCAAGAAAATTTCAATGACACCGTGTGTAGTGGTTGGAGCGCAAGATAACTCTCGAACGGATCTGCCGATTCGGTCCACAATTGGCCTTCGTAATATTGTGTTCAAGCTAAGTTTAAGTTCGAAGATAAGCCATATCGGTCCACACCTTCAGGTACCTCCCTCACAACAGTTCAAAAATGTTCGGAAAAATTGTGCGCACGATAACTCTTGAAGGGAGTGACCGATTTGCTCCATACTTTACACATCCTAATATATCTACCAGATATAGATCAGGTTCCAATATGGACTATATTTTTTCCACTCCTTCGGTTACCTCCCACACAAAATTTCGGATAAGTTCACTTTAAGACCTGCTCTCGAATCACTTTTTGATTTGATTTTTTTGAAGCAACTTGCATTCGAAACCTTCATTACGACGGTAAAAGTTTATTCAGGGACAAGTCCATACTTATTGAGAAAACAGGCCTAAAAGTGTAAAAACCCCTATGCGACCATATGTAGTGGCTGGAGGGCACGATAACTCTTAAACTGATCAACCGATTTGGTCCAACTTTTTCCAAATTTAGTTTCAGTTCGATTATGGGCAATACCGGTCCACAACTTCCAGTACTTCCCCCCAATATTTAAAAAATGTCGCTAATGGGTCGATTGTGGATAGTAACTCATGTGCAGTTGCGTTGCCATAAGAGAAAATCATACAATTATAATAAGTGATGCGACAGAAATTTTTGTCACATTCACTCAATATCAGTGTTTTGAATATTTAGCTATTAATTTAATAGTAAAATTGTATAAATTTCCATACGGAAATGTATACCGACCCGTTTGGTTGTGGTCCTGTTTACAGTGATATTATGTTTTCCGTGGACAAGTCTACTGGCCAAAAAGTTATAAGATAATGAAATAATTAGTGGGCGCGATATATTTTCAACTCCCAAAATAAGATCCACTTCCATAATGGACTATGTCGGTTCATTCCTTCAAGAACCTTCTCCGCAACACTTTTGAACTTTAATCATAATCCACGTTTTTGTCGGCAAGTCCAAATGTCCAAAAATGGCCACAAAATTCTGAAAAGACCCTAAATAATTCGATCTGTCCGTAGATGAAAGTTTCAATTCACTGAGGGTAGATCTCTGTCGGCAAAGCCGTACTGAAACTTTGTTATTTGTTTGTTCTAATAATTCCAATAAAAACAGAAAACGCCAACACGTACTCCGTAAATCTTCCAACTTTAGCAAGTTGGTGTCTTAAGTCTTTCGTTTTCTTAATTCAATAGACAGCACAAATAAACACCCCATATTAAGCATTTTTAATTACTACCAAATAAAGCAAAATTCCCATCGCACTTATTTGTCTGTCGTCGCATTACTTACCAGAAATCGTTGACATTGTACGATTATGATTGCCACGAACTAATTCTGATGGTCTCAGGCTTGGCTCTTCAACAACTTCTAAACCAGAATCAGAATCAATGCCACCATTTTCCATATGAATGTTGGTTGTTGAACCACCATGACATGAATTTGAGGAATTCGAATAATCGGAATTATTTTTGCCATGTTGATAGTGCTGCTGTTGCTGCAGCTGTTGATAACCATATTGTCCTGATGAACCAGATGTAGAGCGCAATGGTGGTGGTAATGGTGGTGGAGGTGGACCAGTAGCTGGTGAAAAAACAAAAGAAAAGTGAGAATATTTCCAACAAATTTAAAATTCTCCCCAACAAACCAAACAAGAAAGTGTTCCACGTTAAAGGCCTTTCTATATGTTTGGCTTTTTCGTGGGAAGAGATACATACATACATATGTAAAAGTCCATTTCAAAAATATTTTGACCCACTTACCAATTTCTGTATTTTGAATTGGTGGTGCTGAGGAAACTCGTTTCAAAATGCGATTATTTTGATTATTGCCATTGTTGCTGTTGTTGTTGTTGTGGTTAGAATTATTGCTATTTATACTATTGCTGCTATTGTACAAATTCTGATTGCTGTTGCTATTTACATTGCCTCCTTGTTTTGTTGCTGCTAAACTTGAATTGGAATTGTTATTGTTGCTGTTATTGTTCATTGCTAACTTGCTGTGACTGCCATAGTGTTGCAGTGGCCCACCACCACCATTGCTGTGATCCAGATTATTTCGTATCACGGAATTCTTGTTCGTTTGCCTGGTACGTTCCACAACATCTTCTGGTGGACACACACTCTCATAGGTATCGCTTTTGATGCCACTGCTGCTACTGTTCAAATGATTTTTTAAATTCACATTTTTACTGCCATAACTGTCTTTTGAACGTATCGAAGAATTATCGTATTTGCCATGTAGACCGATGATTGATTGGGATTTGTTGCGATTCAAGAAGTTGTTGTTGTCACGTTTGTTATTTAGATTCTGAAAAATAATAACAATAATGTATAATTAATTTAGTGAAACAAGGAAAAATCGGTGATAAAGAATATTTTTAGTAAAGAATTATTTTTTTAAAGAAACAACTGGGCCCCGACCGTTGGCTATATGTTACATACATATGTCCTCTAAGGAATCCCGAAGGGACAAGGGAGACTTTTCTCCTGGCTTTCTGTTAAGGATGATTTCTTACAGAAACCACATTTATGAGTGGTCATTATTGAAAACCTTATTTAAAGCTTAAAGCCATGTGGAACAAAAGATTGAACTGGACGCATATTACGAGGGGTGCATGAAAACTTTCTGGCCTAGGCAACACTAGGTGTTGCCAAGCGCCATTTGATATTTTTGAAAGTTTGACAGTTTTTAGTCTAAATGTACTCAGGACAGTTTGTCATACACGGATGAAAAGTAGGCCTCTCTAATGTATGTATGTCCCAAACATATTTTGCAGCAAACATATATTTGTTTGCAATCAAAAACACATACACCAGAGTAAGGCAATGTGTCTCCCGTGAGCGTAACTCAGGGATAGCCAGTGGGAGCTTACTGAGAGCAAGAGAGCATACATTTCAATGTGTTTTAGATTGAAATTTACGCTCACTTGCTCTCACTAAGCGCCCACTGGCTTTGCCTGCTCTAACATGTGGTGACCGAGAGTAAATTTACGCTCACGGGAGACCAATTGCCTTACTTCGGCATACACACATTTATAAATGGTGGTTGTTTTACTTTTATTGAAATGTATAGAAATACCAAACATAAAATCAACAACAGAGAACAAAATTCGAAATAAAAGAAATAATGTCACACTTTTAGAAAGAAAAACAAATAAAAACGATAAATTATAAAATATAGAAACATAGTTGAACGCTTCTCGTTAGTTGAAAAATAAAAACATTCTCCTAAAATTGAAATCATGAAATTGGAATCGGCATCTGAAATCAAATGCTTTTATAATGTAATAAATAGGTATATCCATGGTGTTATTACCAATATTAAATGCGATTTCTTCCTTGTTCAATAAAATATTTCCATTCACCTTTTTGATTCAATTATAAAATTTCCAATTATAAAATGTATTGGGCATTAAATTTACTAAAATCACCATTTCTTTAAGAAATCACAAACACAGATTTATTCACTCACTTTACCGCCTTTATTCAACGACTGCCTTGGGGAAACTGAAGAAAAAAAAACTTCTTTCTCGCAAAAATAATTCATATAATTTTTTTTCTCTTCTTCTTCGCTTGTGGTTGAATAAATCGCAACAACAACACCAAAGAACACATACAAACTTTTTCATCCTCCCGTCGTCGCGTATGCGTCGTCTATTGCACCATACACACAGCTCTTCATTATTAAGAGCTCTCGCTTACCCTGTTGTTACGCTCTTTGACAAGAGTCCTCTCTCCACCCACAAAGTAATATGTTCTAACATAAAAAATATGTTGGTACCCAAACAAATAAAATTGAGATATGTTACAACATTTTGCAAACATATAAGCTTTGTTCCTTTACTTTTTTTAATGTTAAGAGTGGTAAAAGAGAAAATTGTCAAAATTGCTCTCTCATGAACATTTTTACCAGAAAAATAAAGGAACGAAAAAATGGTAGATCTGGTAGCAATGTCAAAAAGCACAGTTTTTTTCACAGTTTTTAATTTAGTTTTGTCAGCGTTCGACTTGTTCTTCTGTTTTTCGTCCATTTTTTCTTCATTGTGAAATAATCGTCAAACAAAAGTCGAAAAATCTGTTCTGCCATTTTTTACCTGCAGAAATTTGTCTGGTAGCCTGTGGTAGAAGAGAAAGACACATAAGCTCTCTCTCCTCTCTCACTCTCTTAAAAATTGCTGCCAGTTTTACCACCTTTTGGGGTTAAGGAACGCTTAAGGAATGGTAACAAATGGTAAAAATGGTAACCTTAGGTAAGTAAAGGAACACAGCTATATTTGTTTGCAACCAGACCCAAACATATATTTGTTTGGATCCAAACATATTTCTAACATATATTTTTCTGCGTGTACGACCATGTGTTGTGCTGTTTACAGTTTACTTGTGAACATTTTCGTCCGACGTGCATAATTCGTCAAGAGTGCATCGATCAAATTAAATCTTTATATGTCGATAAAGGGCCATCTTATACCATTATGAAAAACTGGTTTAATGAATGATGGTAAATATTCGCGTTTTCATTGCTAGGCCAGATAGTTGTCGTGCAGCCCTCGTTTTCTAAGACCACTGGAAGATGAAAAATAAGCTGTAAGCTAAAAAAAATATTTTCTATTTTTAGACCAGTTTAGGTGGAATTTGTTTTCTGCTTTGTAGCCGAACACACTACACACTATTCCACGCGTACGAACATTAAGGGATTGTTTAAACGCTTACATGTGCTTACACATGTGCACCATCAACTGTTCTTTGTGTTGTTAACAAAAAGTACCCGGCCGACGGTGGGAGTTGAACACACAACCCTAGGATTTGTAGTCAGAAGCACACGCTTTTTTACTCATACAATAAAACTAATGTAATCATTGTTCGGCCAGATAGTTATCGTGCAGCCCTCGGCTCTGATCAACCAATTTGTGCAACACAACATAACTTTTGGTAGAGTACGAGCGGTGCCCAAAAAGCAAAACGTTGATTCACGGTTTGAAGGCACGGTTTGACATCACCAAGATAAAGGGCGAATGGAGGAAAGAATCTGTGCAAATTTAGAGCAAATTCGGCATTGGTTAATCCGGCGGTAATCCTGCTGGTGCCAATACCATCCACCCATCTACGCGAAAAAGGACAATAGAAGCAACTGTGTCCATGCTCACCAGCTCTGCGATACCTAGTTGTTCCAAAAGTAGCACGGACTCATCCGTCAGCAGTACAGATAGTCCTTGGGAGGATCACAATGCAGCATCAAGGAGCAAAACGAAGCATAACCCAACAGGCTTTGCAAAACGCATTGCTATAAGCTCAAATCTGTCGTTCCACAAAGCAGCAACGACGCACAGTGTTGCCGCGTGGACAAAAATCAAAAAATGTAATGTTAAATTTTACATATGTTTATGTTTCCTTCTTACAGTAAACACATCCGATACAAGGAATCTGAAAGAATTTTGTCGATATTTGCATCCATAATGAAGTTATAGCTCTTTAAATATGAACAAGTAAAAAAGTGTCACTCGGCTTTGCCGACAGATATATACCCTCAGCCAATGTGAAAGATCGAATGTATCGAATGTTAAGGTCTCTTCAGAATTTTGTGGCCATTTTTGGACATTTGAACTTGCCGACAAAAAAGTGGATTAGGAATTAACTGCACTAAGACACAAATGTTGAACTTTTGTAGGGCAGGTACCCTTAGGGAGGACCGATATGGCCATTTTAGAAGTTAAGCTAAGTTTTGATAAAATATTAGGAGCTCCAAAGTTTGGACCAAAATGGTTGCCCCATTCAAGTGATATCGTCCTAGCATTTTAGTGACATTTTTTAAATATTGGGGAGATGTACCGAAAGTTGTGAACCGGTGTTGCCCATGAAACTAAGTTTGGATATAATATAACGAAGACCAAATGTTGGACCAAATCTGTTGAACAGTTCGAGAGTTATTGTGCTCTTCGACCGCCACATATGGTGACATAGGGGTTTTGTACACCTTTCGCGCTGTTTTCTCAAGAAATATGGACTTTTACCGTCGTAATGGAGGTAGCGAATGCAAATCGCTTCAACAAAAATCAAAGTGATTCGAGAGCAGGTCTTAAAGTAAACTAATCCGAAATTTTGTGTGAGAGGTACCAGAAGGAGTAGACAAATATAGTCCATATTCGAACCTGATCTATATCTCGTAGATATACAAGGATGTGCAAAGTATGGATTACATCGGTCACTCCCTTCAAGAGTTATCGTTCGCAAAATTTTTCCGAATATTGTTGAAGTTTTATGGGGGAGGTACCTGAAAGAGTGGACCGATATAGCCCATCTTCGAATTTAAACTATGTTTTGATAATCGACAGATCCGTTCGAGAGTTATCTTGCGCTCCAACTATTACACAAGGTGACGTAGGGGCTTTTTGCACCTTTCCGGCCATTTTCTCAGGAAGTATGGACTTGCCCCTGATGAAACTTGTACCGTCGTATGGGGGGAAGTGAATACAAGTTGTTGCAACCAAAATCAAAGCGATTCGAGAGCAGGTCCTAAACTGAACTTGTCCGAAATTTTGTGTGGGAGGTACCCGAAGGAGTGGGCCGATTGAGAACCTCATCTAAGTCTGGTAGAAATTTTACGAGGTGCAAAGTATGGGTCAAATCGATTACTCCCTTCAAGAGTTATCGTGCCCACAATTTTTCCGAACATTTTGGAACTTTTGTGGCGGAGGTACCGGAAGGAGTGGACCGATATAGCTCATCTTCGAACTTAACCTAAGTTTGGACAAAATATTACGAAAGCCAAAATTTGAACCGAATCGGTTCATCCGTTCGAGAGTTATCGTGCGCACCAGCCAGCCAGACAGACGGACAGACAGACGGACGGACATTGCTAAATCAACTCCAAATTGTCTGAAACACATTTCGTCCAAACATACTTGGGGTCTAAAACCATTATTTCGATGAGGCACATTTTTCTAGCCTAAAGGCTGAGGGTATAAAAATATTTCCCAGGTGATCTAAGGCGATATTCATATGAAAATTAGAGGACATTCAAAATAAAATTTTCTGAAAAGTTTGTCGATAATATTAAAAGTTTTAAATGGGGATTTGATGGATGGACTATAAATAAAAAAATTTAGTACAAAAAGTTTACATCAACTGCACATGGACAAAGTACCGTTATCAAGAACTAAAAATTTAAATTTGATAAAAAAGTATAAATTCTTAATATTTCGTAGAGCAGATCTTTTGATTGCCACCTATTGTCACCTTGGCTCCTGTTTTCCGTTAATTGGACATCTCTTCCAAATCAAAATATGTAAAAACATTCTGCCTATCGCTGCAAGCTTCTGAGATATATCGGTTCAGATTTTATATAGCCCCCATATATATTTTTTCCCGATTTTGCTACAACTTGTTCAATTTTGATCGAATAGCCTTCAAATTTAGTATGTGTTCTTTTCTTAGGACCCTGAGTAGCTACACTGATTTTTACAACAATCGGTTCAGATTTTATATAGCCCCCTATATATATCTTTCCCCGATGTTGCTATAACTCGGTCAATTTTAATCGAATGGCCTTCAAATTTAATATGTGATATTTTCTTAGGCTCCTGAGTAGTTTCACCAACCGAGTTATTGCAAAATCGGGAAAAGATATATATGGAGGCTATATCCAAATCTGAACCGATATGGACCAAAGTTGATATTTTTCATTCCTGTGCCCTCGTAAGTACTTGTGCAAAAATTCATCAACCTAGGTCAACGACTTCTATTTTTGTCCACAGCTTTTCGTTTAGGACATTGAGATCCCAAACCCATTTCAGTAGGCTGCTCGGGTGAAGGAATGGTAAGCACTTGGAGTAGTGGAGAATGCACTTTGATGACAAACATCGTGAAAGCTTTGAATTTCAGACCGTGGTCCTATTGAAATTAAGTTGGCTGCTCTCAAATGGAAAAGCTCAATGACTCCAGAGTGTGTTAAACCAGTCCACCCTGTGGGAATCAATGGCGAGGATTGTTGGCAATACAACAAGCGTTAATACCAGCGGTGTTGTTCGACTACAGCAAGTGTTCGATGAGAAAGGTCACCCAAACTCATGTTCTGGCTGCATCCCGGTCTTCGCGTTATCATCGGTCGACTGTAACATCGACTTTGTGCAGGATTTGATGAGTAATTATGCTCGATTGGAAGCCCCCTTCACCCATGGTGAAACTGAGATTAAGAAAACAAGCCGCTGCAGAGGCGATATGTTAGTTTCAGGGTTGTCAGATATGGCGATTTTTTGCCAAACGTGACAAATTCTCAATGCGTTTGGCGATTTATTTTTGACTTGGCGACATAGCGATTTTTTTGCGTTTTTTTTTTTTTTTTTGAATAGTTGTCGATTATGTTGGCTAATTGTGGAAATTCCATTATTTTTTGTCTGTTGCACAGATGAGTATTTTGTTTGCAGGCAAGTCTATTTTGAATATGGACAATATCGGCTCTCATATAACGGTACTACCCGATTTCAGGTTTTTGTAGTTTTTAGACACATTTTCTGACTGAATTATTGACGTAAATTCAACTTTTTAGTGTCTCATTTCAATTTTTTGGCTGCTAACGGGATTACCACAGACGGACGGAGATGCATATCGTCACCATAATTGCCGGAAGACGTAACCCACGTTGTTTTTTAATGTAGAAGTTTGAAATTTTGCCAGAGCATGTATTATAGCTTTATGTATCAGATTACGTCAAATGAATTTCGATTTTCATGTCGGTTACATCTTCGGGCATTTATGGTGACGATATATCGACTCAGAATTTCACCCTGATATACTTTATAGGATCGCAAATTATTTATTATTGCGTTACTAATGGAAAAAAACAAACTTATTATAATATAAAAATCTAAATGGAGTACAACTTTTAACATAAACTGAAGAATATTCGGTTTGGCGATTTTTGACACTTGATTTGGCGATTTAGGTTGAATAAAATCTGACATCCCTGCTGAGTGGAGAGGTAATGACCTCACATAATGCCCAGCGGGCATAAGACCCAAAATGAATCTAAGGCCCAATTTAGTTTTGGGCGATATGATCGTCACAATGCCGGTCATAAAACGCATTGGGCGTTGGTTCTGTTTTTAATAAAAATGTCACTAAGGTAAAGAGAGGGCATATGACCGCTGATCTGACCATGACATTAAGATTGTTCTAGGAGATTTTAATGCTAAAATTGGGAAGGAAAATATCTTTATATCAGCCTTCATGATGTAATATCCAACAACAATAAGACTGATCGCTTTGGAAGGGGCATATGTATATTTTATGATAGTCAGCTGCACCATGTTCCAACACCTCGACGCAAGGCAACGTGGATGTCCCCAGATGGGAAAACCAGAAACCTGATCGATCATGTTGTGATAGGCGGAAGACACCCTTCCAGTGTGTTAGATGTCCGATCGATTCGGATCATTTCCTTGTATCAGCTAAGGTACGCACTCGTCTGGATGTTGAGAAGCTGCAAACACAACATATAGCACAAGCCTACTTCACCCAACTGACCCACACGGCACTCCTTGTCCCGATAATGTGAAAGTGGCAATGAATATCGCATGAGGAAAAGAGAGGATAAACGTATTTTCAGGAGAAAGAAAGTGCAAAAACAAAACGTGAACGTGAGAAACTCGATATGATCAGGAGTCAAAATGAAACCCGAAAATGTTACCAGAGTGTAAAAACCAGACTGAAGGGTAGGGTGCAGAGACATTCCCCTGCAAGGATTATGAAGGGAACCTGGCAACTGATACAGATAGCTTACTGAGGATCTGGAGGGATCATTTCATCAAGCATTTGATATCGATTATGGGCGGCGATGAAGATACCCCAGAAACAATCACTAACGACGGCATTGAGTGTTTACCGCCTAATTAACGTGAGGTCAATACAGCAATTAATTGACTGAAGAACAATAAAACATCAGGTGTTGATGGGCTGCCTGTTGAGCTATTCAAGGTCGGTAGCGACAAACTGATTAGGAGTACGCATAAATTGATTAGCAAAATTTGGCTGGAAAAATGCATACTCAACGATTGTAACCTCAGTAGGTTATGTCCTGTGCCCGTTCTTGTGCAGAAGATGGTTGGGGTCAACTACACGCAGAAAAATATATGTTAGATGTATGTTTGGATCCAAACAAATATTTGTTTAGGAGTGGTTGCAAATATATGTTTAGATCCAACATAATTTGTTTGTGTCCAAACAAATATAGGTTTGCAGCATTTTGTAACATATCTCAATTTTATTTGTTTGGGTACCAACATATTTTTTATGTTAGATAAGTGGAGAGAGAATTTTTGTCAAAGAGAGTAACAACAGGACTCTCGCGGATGCGGAATACTGTTTTATAATAAAGAGCTGTGGGTGTGGTGTAATAGGAGACGCAGAAGCTTTGGCGTTTCAATAAACCGCCACCATTTATAAATGTGTGTATATGTTTGAGATAGCCAGTGGGCGCTTACTGAGTGCAAGTGAGCATACATTTCAATGTGTTTTACATTGAAATTTAGCAGTCTTCGACAGCCTACTACGTTCAAAGGTATTCCAGGCCATGTCTGAATTTGGTATCCCCGCAAAGCTCATTTGGCTTTGTAAAATGACTTTAACTGACACGAGATCCTCAGTTAAAATAGGGAAGAACCTCTCCGAAGAATTTTGTACCAAAAGAGGTTTCAGGCAAGGAGACAGCCTCCCGTGTGATCTCTTCAACATCCTGCTGGAAAGGGTTATTCGAGAGGCAAACGTCAAAAGAAGTAGCACAATCTACACCAATAGCCACATGTTACTTGCTTATGCTGATGATATAGACATCATGGGACGATCAGTAAAAGAAGTAACTGACACCTTTATGAAGGTCGAAGGAGAATCTGCTAAAGTGGGTCTGGCGGTAAGCGGCGGGAATACTAAGTTGATGGTGTCGGCGCGCAATGCGTCCATAGATCTACGGACCAATCTGCGTTGACGGTGAATATCGACGTCGCATGAACCACGAGCTGTATCTGCTATACAACGACATCAATATAGTTAAACGTATTGAGATGCAACGATTGCGTTGGCTAGGCCATATCATAAGAATGAGCGATGATGAACCCGCTAAAAAGGCGTATAGATATGAGCCGCTTGGCGGTGCACCCAGAATTGGCAGGCCAAAGAATAGATGGCGCAAACAAGTGGATAAAGAGATGACAAGACGCGTTATTCCAGAAAGAGAAGCAATAGACAGAGAGAACAATTGTTCTGTAATGGGCCAGCTAAGTAATTAAGTAAGTATATGTCCACGCCTCCCTCCCGATTTTCGGTATTTTGAAGGTTGTGACCTCAATATTCCATCAACATGGCTGGAATTTGGTATTTAGGCTTCGTTGGGTGTATAAAACTTTCCACCTGAATTTGATCGATATAGGTCCACGTCTTCATATAGCCCCCACCGATTTTGAAAGTGGAGGTCTCAATATACCATCGAAAATGGCGGAAATTTGGTATTTAATCATCGCTGGGAAACATTCTACCTGAAATTTGTCGATATAGTTACGTCTCTATATAGCCCCCTTAGAACGTACCTACCGATTTTCGGTGTTTTGAAGGTTGTGGCCTCAATATTCTTCAGAAATAGAACGATACCTCTCGATTTTCGTAATTCTGAAGGTTGTGACGTCGATATCCCACCGAAAGACTGACATTTGTTATTTAGTCTTCGTTGCGTGTATAGAAATCTATTCATGTATATCCGGGTTTTAGTTTAGCCTATATTTCCCAATTTCAGTATTTCGAGGGTTTTTTGTCAAATTTTCGAACCAATATTGCTGTAATTTAGTATTGCGTGTTGCCAGACGATACAAAAGCCCCATTCGGATAGTTGTAAAATTGGTCAACGTTTTGAAAAAAAATGAACAATGACGCCTCATATGAGCTCTTTTATCATTTAAGATATTCTGCATCTGCACGGAATAAGAGGAAGAGTTTAGTACTTTCATAAATGAAATGATACTAATTGTTCTTATTCACTTCAAAACAGTTCGTGGTGGAGGGTATAAAAAGTTCGGACCGGCCGAACTTAACGCCGTTCTTACTTGTTCATTATTGGCTTAATGATGTGGAACTAACTTTTAATGGCAATTTCGAAATGGCTTGTCGAACACCACTCATAAAACGTCTTACATGACCGAAATAATTGGCGCTAGGATTACAAAGGGATTTAAGAGCATTTTCAGCTGTATGAAATTTTTTCTGTTTTTGTTTTTCTATTATCCAATGTATGCATACGATTGCAGCATATAGTACGAGTATTCCCATGGGCTGCTAACTACCCCTTGAAAATGTTTACCACCCCAAATGCATCCCAAACCTTCAGGAAATTCATTTAAAATATATTCAAACTTACATGATTACTATATTGCAGAACAACATCTGTACTGCGTGTCGACGATGCTGATGCCGAACGTGAATGTGAACCACTATCTCTGGAACGTGATCTACCGACCATATATTTCTGTTGATTTTTTCTAGCATCCTCCCGCACCAAATAGATGTCTTCATAATCATGGTCATGGCTATTCGATTGTGATGATGATGTCTTGTGGATGTTGCCATTCAATTTGCTGCTGCTACCGCTGGTGTTGTTGTTCTTGTGATTGTTCAAAAAGTTATTGGCAGTGTTGTTGGTCGAATTAGAATGGGAGTTGTTGCTGGTGGCTGGAGTCTTGTTATTAAGCACCTGTGAAGACGACTGATTGTAGTTCTGGCGATTGCTGTTGATGCTACTGTTGGTGTTTGTGTTGCTGTTGTTATTTTGTTGATAATGTTGTTGGGGGTGTTGTTGTTGCTGCTGTTGTTGTGAATGATGTTGTTTCTGCTGTGACGATGTTGGTGGTGGTTGTGGCAAATTATTATGACGAGTGAAACTATGATTACGATGTGTTTGTATCTTGGGAGAATTCAAACTTGAGGCAATGGAAGCCGATTCATCAGAACCACTACCAGCACCACTAGAACTTGAATGGACATCCGCCTGTATGGTCATGGCATTTGAACTGGGTGTGGAATTGTTATGGGACATGTTGTGCTTGGTTTTTTGCTGATGATGACTTGGCTGTCTGTGTGGATTGGAGTGCTTCACACTGCTCGAATCGGAATCAAATAAATCGCGCACCCGATTATAGATCACCTCTTGGGGATCGTGTAGGAAAAATGAATCTCCCGAGATGCTACCAGTCGGCGAGGGTGGTGTATACACCCCATTTACACGCATTGGATTTACATAAAGGCCATCGTTGTTTGGAACCAATGATCCGTTGTAATGCTTTTCGGATGATGAACGTGAATGCTGTGACTGGGCTGTGTAAATCGATTCACTGGCCTTGCTGCGTGCACCCATTGTTGATGGCGGATGCAAATAGAATGGTTCCTGGTCGGAGCTCATGGTCGATGATGTTTTCGATTTGATGGTATTGCTACGACTGGTCTGTTTGCTGCTCATCGAATTGTTGCAGCTGCCATGAGAATTGTTGTGACCCATTGACGAGTTATTACCAGCACCACCGTTTTGATGATGGTAATGTTGCTGTTGTTGTGCTGCAGCATTGCGTCCCGACGTCGAAGATTTGCCATGTTTTGATGTTGTTTTCTTTTCACGTCCATTATTGTAGTCAACAGATGTTCCATGTTGCACCAGCACGTTCAAACACTTTGAGATTGAATGAAGAAGTAAAGAAAAAAATCAAATAGAACAAGTTAATCTTTGTTTTTAGTTTTATGATGATGCTGATGATTTGCTATGAAAGTTTGAGAGCTCTTACTTATAC
Organism: Musca autumnalis; assembly: GCF_047663935.1. Lineage (NCBI taxonomy): Eukaryota > Metazoa > Arthropoda > Insecta > Diptera > Muscidae > Musca > Musca autumnalis. The sequence continues at coordinate 140,806,575 of NW_027411866.1, forward strand.
ATACACACCAACTGCAGCCAACTTACCTCAACTTGTTGATTTTCTGCTGCATCATTTATGGGCGATTTACCGTATTTGTCCAGTGATAATTTTGCACCATGACTGAGCAGCCATCTCACCACTGATAGATGACCGCGTGAGGCAGCAAAGTGCAATGGCGTGGCACCATCTCCATCACGTAAATTCGGATCAACGCCTTGATCTTGTACCTGAAAATAAAAATCAGATTAATATTTATTTGGAGTGGAGTTTTTAAGGAATAGAGCCTTTAATTGACAAGGGCTATAATGCGGTGATAATAAAGACTATGTTGGTGGCCCAACAGAGCTATGAACGTCAATTTTTATAGGTTATTTCTTTTGGGGTCAACAGAGCTATAAACTAGGATTTTATATAAACGTGAATTTTATGGGATATACTTTTCTGGGACCAACAGAGCTATAAACGTGAAATTTATAGGATATTTGTCAGGGGCCAACAGAGCTATAAACTTAGATTTTTATAAGCTATTTTTTCAGGAGCGAACAGAACTATAAATGTGGACTTTTTATAGAATATTTTTTCAGAGAGCAGCAGCGCTATAAACGTGTATTTTTATAGATTATTTTGTCAGGGTCAATAGAGCTATAAACGTGGTTTTTTGGAGCTATAAACATGGATTTTTATAGGATATTTTTTCAGGAGCTATAAACGTAGATAGGATAACTTTTTCAGGGGCTATTATCGTGGATTTGTATATGTTATTTTGTCATGGGTGAACATAGCTATAAACGTGGATTTTCATTGGATAATTTTTTAGAAGCTATAAACTTGGATTTTATGGGTTATTTTTTCATAGGCCAACAGAGCTCTAGACATGGAATTTTATAGCATATTTTTTCGGGGGCCAACAAAGCTGTAAGCGTGGATTCGTATACGTTATTTTTTCAGGAGCCAACAAGATATAAATCTGGATTTTATACGTTGTTTTTTCAGGATTTTTTAGGATATTTTTTTCAAGGGCCAACTCGTGGTTTTAGTAGGATATTTTTTCAGGGGTCTACAGAGCTATAAACGTGGATTTTTATAGGATATTTCTGCAGCGGCCAACAGGGCTATAAACGTGGGTTTTATAGGGTATTTTTTCAGGGGCCAACAGAGCTATTAAGCTGGATTTTTAGAGGATATTTTTTCCGGAGTAATAAAAGTGGATTTTTTCTACGTGATTAAACACGAATTTTAAAGGATTTTTTAGGAGCAATAAACGTGGTTTTTATAGAAGATTTTTTCAGGGGCCAACAAAGCTATAAGAGTGGATTTTGTATAGCATATTTTTCAGGGGCCAACATACTATAAACATGTATTATTATAGGATGATTTTTCAGGGGCCAACAGACCAATAAACTTGCATTTTTATAAGAAATTTTTTCAGGAGCCAACAGAGATATAAGCATGGATTTTTATGGGATATTTTTCATGGCCAACAGACTATAAAGGTGGATTTGTATAGGAAATTTTCTTCAGGGGTTAACAGACTATAAGCTTGGATTTTTATAGGACATTTTTTCATGGCCCAACGGACTTTTAAACGTGGATTTTTATAGGACATTTTTAAGGGCCGAAAAAGTTTTAAACGTGGATTTTTATAGGACATTTTTTCAGGGCCCAACAGAGCTTTAAACGTGGATTTTTATAGGACATTTTTTCAGGGTCCAACAGAGCTTTAAACGTGGATTTTTATAGGAAATTTTTCAAGGACCAACAGAGCTTTAAACGTGGATTTGTATAGCACATGTTTTCAGGTCCCAACAGAGTTTTAAAACGTTTTTATAGAACTTTTTAGGGCCCAACAGAGCTTTAAACGTGGATTTTAATAGGACATTTTGTCAGGGCCCAACGGAGCTTTAAACTTGGATTTTTATAGGATCTTTTTCAGGGGCCAACAATGCTTTAAACGTGGATTTTTCATGGCCCAACAGACTTTTAAACGTGGATTTTTATAGGACATTTTTAAGGACCGAAAACATTTAAACGTGGATTTTTATAGGACTTTTTTTAGGGCCCAACAGGGCTTTAAATGTGGATTTTTATAGGATATTTTTCAGGGGTCAATAGAGGTATGAAAGTGGATTTTTATAGGATTTTTTTCAGGGACCAACAAAGCATTAAGCGTGGTTTTTATAGGACATTTTATTCAGGGCCCAACAGAGCTTTATACGACATTTTTTCAGGGCCCAACAGAGCTTTAAACTTGGATTTTTATAGGATATTTTTCAGTGGGTCAACAGAGGTATGAACGTGGATTTTTATAGGATCTTTTTCAGGGGCCAACAAAGCTTTAAACGTGGATTTTTATAGGACAATTTTTCAGGGACCAAAAGAGTTGTAAACGTGTATTTTCGTAGGATATTTTTCAGGGGCAACAGAGCTGGATTTTTATAGGACATTATTATAGGGATATAACAGTGGACATAACAGTGAATTTTTATAGGATATTTTTTCAGGGACTGTCAAATAAACGTGGATATTTACCGCCTTAAAGGTGGATTTTTATAATTTTTTTTTTTGTCAACTATGATTTTTATAGCGTCAATTTTTAATGTGGTATCCGATAGAATTGCAATTTTCGAATTTCGAAAAAAAGTTGAGTTGTGCTGAATTGTGCTAGGTTTGTGCCGAATTTTTTTTTTCGAAATTCAAAAAAATCGCTGAGATATTCGACAAAACATTTTTTTCGAAAAAATGTTGCCAGAATTGCAATTTTCGAATTTCGAAAAAATTTACGTTGTGCTGATTTGTGCTCAGTTTGTGCCCATTTGTGCCGCAAAAATTTTTTCGATATCTCGTACCATTTTCGAAAAAAAACGATATTTTCGAATACATCACAGAATTGCAATTTTCGAATTTCGAAAAACCAAAAGTTGTGCTGAATTCTACTCAATTTGTTGTGAAAAAATCGTCTCGATATTTGCATTTTTGCAAAAAATACAGTGAAAAACACTATTTGCGATTTTAACGAGTAACGAGTAGAGATTAGAGTTTGGGAATTCCCGACTTTTTTTCAATCCCGGGAAATCGGGAATACAAATTTCTCATTCCCGGGAACCCGGGAATTCCCGGGAATAAGAGAAATCGAGTTTGTGGGGCATAGACGTGACAGAGAGGAAGTAAATAAATACTCTTTATATGTATAGTTGTATCATTAGTTATCTATTTGGAACAATATTAATGACGATTGGCCAAAATCTTGAAAGTACCAATGCATCATATATGGCAGCTGTTCAAGCCAACCAGTTCTTCCTGACTAATTTGCGGAGATTATAGCTTTGTTTGTTTACTTTTTTCTCTCAGACAACTGTGAAAATTGCTCTCACGTAACAAGTTTTCCACAAAAGTAAAGAAACGGAAAAATAGTAGATCTGGCAGCAATGTCAAAAAACAGTCATGGCTGCTTAAAAAAATAACAAACAAAACAAATTTCACTGTTTTTTATTTCACTGGTTTAAATTTTTATTATTTTATTTTATTTCTTTTTATTTTGCTTTGACTTGCTTTTGCCCTAATTGTCAAATAAATGCCAAATCAGCAGTTTGACAGATTTTCCACTTTGTACACAACGAAATTTGTCGAGCAGAAAGTAGTAAAAAAGAAAGTAATTTTGGTTCTCTGTGCTCTCTCACTCTCTAAAAAATTGCTTCCAGTTTTACTACTTTTTGGGGTTAAGGAACGCTTTCCTAATTAAAAATGGTAAAAATGTTAAAACTTGAAGAAACTGTAGTGTAAAGGAACAAAGATTATATAAATTGCTGTTTCCCACGACCATCCTCGCAAAGGCTTCCATCTTATCAATGATTGCTGTGCGACTATATTTTTTAGGTCAATGATATGGGGAGTTATTTTTATGATTCGAAGGGCGTGTCGATCATAGAATAAATCCGTTGATGAAGGGTTTTTGGTTTTCACAATTGCACCACGGTGGCACCAGAGATATAGAGGCGTACTTATATGAACATACATACTATAGTTATTACTGACTTCCATTCCTAATATACAAGATTCGCCACTTGCACATTATACAGTTTTTAATATTACATACAATAATTTTGGAGAAAAAACAATTCGAATCGATCACAGAGTTTATATCTTATCAAATAAATGCCATTAAACATGGACTAGAACAACAAGGAAATGGCTCCAAAAAGTTCAGAATTATGTGAGGTTGTACAAACTTCGAATTCCAGAAAAAAATTATCGAGAGGACCAAAATGTATGTATTTTACACGAATTATCGCGATTTTTACTATGGACCCTAAGTTTGTTACAAATGATCGGGAATTACGAATTATCGGGACATGAATAATCGCTATTCCACTTTATTTTCAACATTAAATAACTATAAGACAAATAATATAAGACTTATATATGAAAAATACAAATACCCGTATTCCCGGGAATTTCAAAAAATTTCCCGGGAAATCCCGTCCGAAAAAAAATCGAGAATTCCCGGAAAATCCCGGGTCGGGAATTCCCGACCAGAAACTCTAGTAGAGATGGAATTTTGCAATGTAAGGCGAAAAATGTGTGCTAGACGAGCACAATTCAGCACAATTTACAGAATTAAAAAAATCCTATTTAAACGGAAGTGATAGGATTTTTTTTCATTTTGAGCGAGTAACGAGTAAAGTTGGAAATTTTCAATGTATGGACGAAAAATTGTGCAGAAATTACAGTGATTTTTCACACAAAATACTGGTTTTTCGAAATTACCATATCTTGAAAACGGTTAGAGATATTTAAAAAATTTAAACGGCACAAGTTGGCACAACAAATTGAGTAGAATTCAGCACAACTTTTGTTTTTTCGAAATTCGAAAATTGCAATTCTGTGATGTATTCGAAAATATAGGTTTTTTCGAAAATGGTACGAGATATCAAAAAAAAAAAATCTTGCGGCACAAATGGGCACAAAATGAGCACAATTCAGCACAACTTAAATTTTTTCGAAATTCGAAAATTGCAATTCTGGCAACATTTTTTCGAAAAAAATGTTTTGTCGAATATCTCAGCCATTTTTTCGAATTTCGAAAAAAATGTTTCGGCACAAATGGGCACAAACCTAGCACAATTCAGCACAACTCAACTTTTTTCGAAATTCGAAAATTGCAATTCCATCGGATACCACATCAATTTTTATGGAATATTTTTCAGGGACAATGATAGCTATATGATATTTCTGTTGTCTTCTTCTGCTGTTTCAAAATCCGCAAAAAGGCGCACTTGTTTTATAAGGCAGCGATACAGTCAATGAATGCATTGTCCCAATTTGAACTTCTATATCTCAATAACGGTAAAACCTACGAAACTATCATCAATCATGTAGAGAATTTTCATAGCTGCAACATTTTCTTTAGTCCCATTTCGATAGAACTTGCGGTTTCCAAGCAAAATCGTGAAAAACAAAAAAAACCCCTAAAAATGTCAATTTGGATCGCGATTTATTTAAAAAGCGCTCCGGCGATTTTTTTTTTTTTTTTTTTGATTTTTCTCATCTATGAACATTTCAGAATCCACAAAAACTTTCCAGGTTCCCTTCCATTTAAAGAGCACCGTGTAGCGTAAAACCATCTCTGTACACAGAAAAAAAATTTATCGATTTTCCGGCGAAAAAAAAATTGTCATATTCACGAAATTCGATAAAATTATTTGATCACAAAGTAAAAATACAACTTATAAAATATTTCACATATTGACTAAAATATTTATCGATTTTTTATATTGAACTGATAAAATATTTCACATATTGACAAAAATATGTATCAATATATTCCAAATTTTGTATCAGCATTCAGTGGTTGTTAGAATAGCTACCAATAAACAGTAGGGTTATAACTTTTTTGCAATTTTTGCAAATATTACAAAATACCACCGCATAGCCGACTAGAGCACGAAAAACTACTATGAAGTAGGGTGTCATTTTTTCTCTATCGCGAAAAAAGTTTCCGCACCAAATGCATTGAAGTTCAGTAATGCATTATTTAATTTTATTTGTTATAATTGCATATACGCTTTCCGTAATAACTTATTAATAGTTTTAACCTAATTTAAAATCAATATCGAACCATTCTGGACCAATTTGGCTTTTGGGTTTCTATTTAACAAAAAACAACAAAATAATTGTAAATATGAAAATGTATAAAAATTTATTCAACAATTTTGTTCATCAAAAAAATATTTTGTTTTTAAATAATTGTTTTTGTTTTTGAAGCATTGTGGCGTTTTTTTTTATTGGGATAGCGTTTGCAATTTTGTTTTTTCAAAATAGTCTGGCTTAATCCCATTGCACTATAGGTAATTTAGCCTGTTTTTGAGGCAAAAATTAATAGCTGTGGATATGTGGGCTTTTTATACATTTTTATTGCTTTATATGCAAAAGTAAGATAAAACAATGAATTACAACGTAAAATTCGGATATAGCGAACATCGGTTATAAGAAACTGCGTTTATAGCGAACAAAGTTTTATGTTTCCAAAGAATTTTTCTTAATATTTGTACACACATTCAACTTCTTAAAACGACCACGACTATAACAAACAAAAGCTGTTACCCCGCGAATAGAATTTTTTACAATTTGTTACGATTTTCAGGCCCGCTTTAAAGCAGAAGCGGATAGCGACGAATTTAAGCACTGTTTCAAATATTTAAATATATGATATTTAAAAGTAGGCTTTAATAAAAATTGTACAGACGAATACGTCTATAATGAACGCAGGATATAACGAACAACTTTTCTTATTCCTACCCCCTATTCTCATTTTACCTATTTTATCCGTTCCAACCCAATAAAAGAAAAACGGTTACAATGAACTAAAGTACTGATCCGCCAAAAGATTTTTATAAACATTGATATGTTTAAAATATTTATTCGCGAAAAGATCTGTATAAATATTATATTTTTAAAGGACCAAATAAATCACGCAATAATGATCCCTAGTTAGAACTTATTACAGCTATAATTAACAAAAATGTTGACCACAACACGTATGTACATTTTTAGAACACATGGTGAATATTTCTTTAAAGAAAATGTTTTTTAGGTCAAATCGGATGCTTTTTCGTATTTGATATTTCCTTCACCAAACAAAAAATTAAAAAAATATATATTTTTCTGCAAGGAGGACACCTTCAAAAAAGTGATATAACTCAAAAAACGCAAAAAATCGCACCTTGGTAATTATGTAGTTGATTCAGAACCCTTTGCTGAAGATATTCCCAATAGCATAATCACGGCCAAACACGGCCAATTTAGTATAAGTCTATATGAAGTGAGTTTAAGAAAAATAAAATATTTATTTTTGACTTTTTGTGTTTTTTTGTCGCTACCCATAATGTTTAAGCTATATTATATATTAAATAAATTCCTCTCGCAATTACCAATCTATTCCATTTTACATATATTTACATTTGGTTTATTTTTCCGCGGTTTTAAATACATTGAAATATGTCTTACAATATATATATTTTTTAGTTCTTCTTCGAAATTCTCACTTTGACTGCAATTTAAACCGCGATAATGACGCTATATTGAAATATATCATTCATATTAATAAATTTTGACATGTTCTTTTTTTAATGCCAACTAAAAAATTATTATTATTAAAAGTTGCAAAATCGACTTTTTGCCTCAAAAGCTGGGCAAATTACCTATAGTGCATTGTTGTTGTTTTAATATTTTAAAACAACTATTTTGTTAGTGGAAAAGATTTGGCATTGTTCGCCAAGGGGTAAGGCAGGGAATACTATAGTTTCGATCCACGCCACTGGATCTCATCAGTTCCCTTGTTTCTTGTTTGTGGATATTCTCCACCGAAGTTATTTTTCAATAACTTCTTCAACAAGAAACTTTTTATACCCAAACATCAATCGTCAGCTCGAAGTATAAAGGTAAGCAAAGAAAAAAGTTCAATGAGAAGTTTTTCCTTGGCAACCTCATACAACTCCGACGAAAGTGTCTGCGAAAACAATTCAAACCTCTTCCACTTGTATGTAAAACAACAACAATGGGATTAAGCCAGACTATTTTGAAAAAACAAAATTGCAAACGCTATCCCAATATAAACAAAAAAAACGCCACAATGCTTCAAATTGAAGACACTGGCACGACGTGTGTTGTTTTTGCTGTAAAGCAGACCAACCAAATTTTGGTGTGTGCAATTGTCGAAATTCGACGACACATACAAGTGGAAGAGGTTTGAATTGTTTTCGCAGACACTTTCGTCGGAGTTGTATGAGGTTGCCAAGGAAAAACTTCTCATTGAACTTTTTTCTTTGCTTACCTTTATACTTCGAGCTGACGATTGATGTTTGGGTATAAAAAGTTTCTTGTTGAAGAAGTTATTGAAAAATAACTTCGGTGGAGAATATCCACAAACAAACAAAGAAACAAGGGAACTGATGAGATCCAGTGGCGTGGATCGAAACTATAGTATTCCCTGCCTTACCCCTTGGCGAACAATGCCAAATCTTTTCCACTAATAAAATAGTTGTTTTAAAATATTAAAACAACAACAATGGGATTAAGCCAGACTATTTTGAAAAAAACAAAATTGTTTTTGTTTTTAAATAAAATATAAAATATTTTGATAAATATTTTTGTCAAATGTGAAACATTTTATCAGTTGTATTTTTACTTTGTGATCAAATAATTTTATCGAATTTTGTCAATATGACAATTTGTTTATCGCCGGAAAATCGATAAATTTTTGATTGAATCTTTGAATTTTTTTATCAAATGGCTAAAATTTTGTCCCAAATTTTACATAAATTTTCGCGCGACCTACAGAGCCGCTACAAACATCGGACAACAGTTTGGTTTTTGGTCCATTTTACCCCCTTAATATAACACGATCATCGGTCATAGGGGTATCTTCTGGTCTGCACCGGACCTCCATACAAAATTTCATGAACATTGGTCCATAATTGCGGCCTATAGCGTGATTACAATTTTTAATGGACGGACCCCCATTTCAAAATCGCTATCGCTCGTCGAGATATGTATTTTGGAATACACATCGGGGGGTCTACGCCGAAAATTTCGCGGAGTTACATGATTTTTTATAATACCCTTTCCACATTGTGGTGTAGGGTATAATAATCGATACGATAGTCCATCAATTTTTTGCCAGATCTACATCCATAATTTTTGACGGTGTAAAAGATTCGCAAAAGTTTACGTCGCAAATGTATTACAAATAAATGTACATAGTATTTTTACACCATTCCATCTCAGATACAAAACAACTACATGTCATTGTTATTAATCATAATTTAGAAAGGTGATTTGCAAGTTTTCTTTCTGCATTGCAGCCCCTTGGCTAAGAGAAGTCGTACTGGAGATATGAATTGGTTTTACCACCTCTTACAATAAATGTATATCGATTAGTCTGGGCACTTTATTTGTTCATCATTCATGTCAGAACGTTAAGAAATAAATGCATACATATGTATGCATGTCTGTACGTATGTATTTACACTTACAAGTAGAAGAAACATAATAATGATCGTTATTACAAAAATGTTTTTTGTCATCTGTTCATCGTCTGCAATATCATAATGCCCAATAACTTTGATTGCATCTGGATGGGTGGCTTTTTATGTTATAAAGATGCACATAAAAATGTTGTAATATTATGACTGGGTTTTTTGTTCACTTAAAATCGTATAATAGTGAATGCCGAAGTGGACGCCATAGAAGGATACAATAGATTCTTTTCAGAGTATTAAAACATTAAAAAAGGATTTTATTAATTGAGTTATTATATTTGAGAGCGGTCATTATTTTAAGACATATTTTAAGCCTAAAGCCTTATGGAAATAAACATTGAACTTGCTGCAAATATCTGATCAACCAATATATGCACAAATTCTGGAAGAGTATAAAAATACAAAACAACGTTTTCTTCAATGAAGGAATTGAAGAAATGGTTTGACAGGCTAAAAACCAGTACAAACTGCAAATTGAGAACAATTGAGAACATTCCCTTTGACAACAAGCACATTGAGAGCTTTGAATATCAGACCGTGGCTTTCAAGAATGATTTTAAAAAGGCTCCGCTCAAACTGAAAGATGGGAATGGATGTGTTCAAATTGTGGGAATTAATTGCGATGATTGTTGCAAATACAACAAGCTTGAATACCAACTAAATGAGATGCGTTTTAGTTCCCCATCCCCCAAGTTCTGCATCATATACTGGAACGTGTTCTTCGTCTTGTCATGGAGGATGAGCCCCATGGTGGGCTAAATCACCAAACATCGAGTACACAGAAAAAATACTGCATTTTAAGAATCTTGTTCATAAAGTCTTGGCAAGGTTCAACTTTTTGCATTTGATGAACGCCTTTCATAAAGCAAAAAATACTGGTTTCTTCTGAGAGATTAAAAAAATGTTAGCGAGTTCTTGTTTTGTTCTTATTGACTAACAACCACCCACCACCACCAACCAAATCAGAGACAAATTTTGCTGATTTTTATAATGCTTTTTTGTATTATTGTAATTTACCGTTTCTTCTAATGATTTTCACTGTAGTTGTTATCGTCTTGTGAGCATAGCAGAACAATATGAACCATATGTACACAGAAAAATAAGGAATAGTGTTCATAACGTCTTGCCAAGGTTCAAATTTCTGCATTCAATGAACTCCTTTTATAAGGAAAAAGAATACTGGTTTCTTCTGAGAGATTGAAAAAAAAAAAACAATTTTGGCGAGTTGTTTTGTTTTTATTGACTAACAACCAACCACCACACACCACCAACCAAACCTGAGGCAAATTTTTCTGCTTTTAATTAATGTTTTTTTATTGTAATTTAGGCTGACTTCCGTATCGTCATTTGCTTTGTGTTGCTTAAGCTTCGTCAAAATATTTCAGTTGCACACTCATGCATAGTTCCTCTAAAATGCAACTAAATTTATCAGAAATGAAAATGATACATGTTTGCTTTTTACCTGCGTTAAAAATAAGTATTTTTGACATGTTGAAGCACGTGGCATCGCAGTTGTTAAATACAATGGCGTTAAGAAACACAATCAGGGATGGAAAAATGAAAATTTGAAAAAGTACTAAAATTGTACTTTTTCCATTGAAAAGGTACTTTTTATTATTTTTTAAGGAAACAACATACAAATTTTTTATTCATTGAAAAAACAACAACAAAAGCTTAAATCTGTGAAATCTGAAGAATGTTTAAAAATGGTATATTTTTAATAACATACTGGAGGGTATAATTAACTTTGCTATTCTGTTTGTAACACATCGAAATATTCGTGGGAGACCCTATAAAGTATATAACCAGGTCCGTCCGTCTGTTGAATTCTATATACAGTTTTCAATATTTAATATGGAGCTTTTTTATTTTGAAAATGGCCTCAACGGTACCTCCCGATTTTTGGTTTTTTGAAGGTTTGAGCCACATTATCATACCAAAATTGTTGAAATTTGGTATTTAGTCTTCGTTGGGGCCACAAAACTCTTCCCCAGAAATTTGCCAGTGCGGGTCCACGTTCTGATATAGCCCTAATAGAACGGTATTTTAAAAGATTTAGCCTCATTATCCCATCGAAATTACTGAAATCAGATTCATTGTATTCGTTTAAATAGCATAGAGCTGGCAAACTATCGGTAGTCCGACTATCGTTTTGATCGCTGACATAAAGCATTATTTATATTGAAATCTGAACAAATGATTTTTTTTTTAAATAATTCGTGACCAAAAAATGTTTTGGTGGCCGATGTAAACTTTGTTTTTCGTCAGTAATCAAAACGATAGTTAGATTGTCGATAGTTTTCCATCACTAATATAGCCCCCATAGAAGAGGTATTGTAGATTCTCATATTGGAATGTACTTCGATACCGCTCGATGTGAAATCTTTTAAATGATTAGTCCACCGTAGTGACTGTAACTATATATTTCGGATTCTCAAAGGGTGGAAGAGCTCCACGAAGAAAATGATCAATATAGCTTCATATTTTGGTATATTCCCAACATAAAGGTACATATATCCAGATTTATAAAATTTCTAGTAATTTTAATCTTTAATTTTGCATTTTTAGTTCCACATAGACTAGACTATGGAAATGGTACTGAATTGGTCGCGGGGGTACATCGGTACTTTTTATAGTGAAATGGTACTGAAAAAAGTACTATTGTACTGAATTTTCCATCCCTGAACACAATACTTCGCAGATTTTCAGTCATTTGCAAAGCAATTGACGATACGGCAGTCAGTCTTACCGTTTCTAATAACTTTCACTGTAGTTGTTATCGTCTTGTGAGCATAGCAGAACAATATGAACAATATCTACAAACATGTTGAGTCTGTCAGCACTAGCTCGAGATATTAGATGTTGCCTTTATATTAAAGAAATTAAAAAATTGTAGATGCGAACTTTATCGTACAGCCAATCACTTTGTTTTTTCAACACCAAACGCACTGTAGTTGTTTGGTTTGTCAGTTAACTAACAACAATTGTTGCGACAGTGGTAGTTTAGAGCAAATGTGTTCTTCTTTGACACAGCGGTGCCGAAGTTTTTCGGCAATTTACACACATACGACCCGAATGCATAGAAAGAGCGTACGAAATAGATATAATGTTTTGATTTGTTTTTGTTTTGTAGCGTGCGTGCATAAAAACACACTAACACACAGTCATAAGTTGCCAATAGTTTGAATACATTCACATTTTGGGCTGTTCTCTTTTTGGTCACGTCTGGTTTAGAGTAAAGCGTGTGTTGTTGTGGTTTCTTGGTATAGTATCAATGTGATGGTGGGACGATGGTGGGGTTGTGTTGTGGTTTGTTGATATATCAACTACAACAACACTGTATACAGTGTCAATGTGAGACGATGAGACCATTCAAGAGAAAACGAGAGCAAAGTTGAGGCCATTTACCAAACAAGAGAGGAAATATGAGAGCAAATAATGGGAATATAGGGAAAAATAGGAAGGTGATTTTGCATCTGATGAAAATATTTTTGAAAAAATAGTGGCTTTTGGATGGATGTAAGAAACTGCACACGTATCTTATGTAAGGTACCTGTACAATATGAAAAAACTACATCACGAACGAAAATATGTAAAAATTCTTGAAATATTTTTTTGTGTACTTCTAGCCTTTACCAATGGTAAAACTGACATTAAGAAAACAGGTGGCAATAGAGACGACATGAATGTTTCTCTTCCATCACTTTTGTAAAGTTTATGCAGATCCCAAACATCTGCAATGCAGATGATGAGAAATGATTCTAGACAGGACTTGATAAGAAAAAGGCTTCAAAACTACTTCATATCTGCAAATTTGCTATAATGTTTGTAAAAATAGAAGTTATCAAACTCAGTCTTTGTCTTCGAGCCATTCACATCCGATATTCCTGATGAGATGATTAAACCACCAGCGAAACTATCGTAGCATATCGGTTGGTTGTGTGAGACTTCCCTAGAATTCACTTTTTCAATACAAAACTCCTCAGGTCAGGTCATGTTAGCTCGATTAATTCAATTAATTAAAAACTTCTTTAATAATGATAAGACAACAATAAATAAAAAATCTCCAATCCACGCATCCATGGCATGGGTGACCTGAAAAAAGCAAAAATTGTATTTATTGAAATGCTAACCCCCAACTTTTTCCATTTGATCCAATAGCTTGAGTATGAAATTTAATGAAAATCGGTTAATGTTAATTCGTGCCCCCTGACCGATCTTTATATCCATAGTAATTTGTCCGTAGGGACAATGGAGACTTTTCTCATATCGATGAGTGCTCCCCGATATAAGCACTTACATTTACATAACATGGGATTCGAACCCCTGGGAATCGAAGGATAGTGTATAGACCTTCCTGGAACTTCAAGGATTCGTAATTCTTAAGTTATCGTGGTTATCAATCATTTGAGTTGGTGCCAGCAGGTATATTTAGATTTTTTGGGACAGTATCTCATGAAGTACCGATAAAAATGTACCGTGAGCACAACCTGCTGCGAATTTCATGACTATGCAAGAAGTGTTCTTAAACACACTTGTGCCAAAATTTTGCTATTTTTGTGTGGGAGGTACCCGAAGGAGTGGACCGATATAGTCCATATTATAAGCTTATCTATGTTTGATTGGAACTATTACGTTGTACAAAGCTTGGACCAAATCTACCATCGAGAGTAAGCAAGTGCATGCAACATTTTAACGAAAAATTTTGAATTTTTGTGGCATTGTGGGACGAGGGCCAAATTTTGTATTAATTTAATTTTGTATTGTATTAAATGTCCGTAATCTGTGGACCAGAACCAGAGAAAACAGGATAAAAATCCCATTTGCTTAGTTATTTTGACCTTTAGGAACCGTCTATATAGAGTTCATATCGACGCCTCCAAACAATAGTATGCTAAGTCGACTTAGCATGTTTATATTTAACGTCCTTTAACTTAAATTCTGTCAAATTTTGGTAATGATCGGACGATCCGAACAGAAGTTATAAACAAATATTTACTTAGCATAGTACTGAAGGTCAAAGAAATTTCCAAAATTTTGGAGCTTGTCCTGCAAAACTCGCTTTTCAGAATTAGCAAACTATTATTTGGAGGTGTCAAACGTCCTTTAACTTAAATTCTGTCTAATTTTGGTAATGATCGGTAAATCCGAACAGAAGTTATAAGCAAATATTGACTTAGCATAGTACTGAAGTTCAAAAATTTTCCAAACTTTGAGAGCTTCTCCTGCAAAACTCACTTTTTAGACTTAGCATACTATTATTTGGATGTGTCGATATGTTCTAGTAAGATGTTTATTGGGATTTGAGGTACGTTTTTGTAGTTGGTTGTTTGCTTTAAATTTGATCTGCTTGATAGCTGCAGACCAAAACTCGAGAAAAAATTTTAAAAGAAATTTGACCTTGCATATAAATTTTGATGGATTATATGTGTACACACTTTTGGTTCCTTAAGACAATATCTACAACTTTGCCTCTGAGATAAATTCGAAATTCCTAACGGTTTGGAAGATATAGTCTTGGCAAATTACCCCTTTTTACATCAAAGCCTCAAACCTTTGGAGGCCTACAACCGCAAAAGTTTATGAGATACGAAAAAACGAATATTATTAACCATATTCTGACACCGCAGCGTGATAGAAGACCAAAAAAAATAGAAGACACGTGTCTGTCTTCTATTTTTTGGTCTTCTATCACGCTGCGTTGTCAGAATATGGTTAATAATATTCGTGTTGCACAGTGTAATTTAACCTGAATGTCACTATGCAACACTGAAAATGCAAACAACTTCTAGTATAGATTTTTTGAAAGTACATATTTAGACTACAAAAACCCTAGTTGGGTTTTGTCCTGTCAGATCCAATTCGGATTTTATGGCCTCATCTAAACCGGGCTTAATCTACACTTTTTTGCATTTATCAGACCTTTATCTCAGAAACGAATAGGAATTTGGTCTTGCTGTCTTTAGCAATATTGTAGACCTAAACTTGTAGAACTTATCTTTTGAAGAAACCACATAAGAAAAACTACATCTAGGGCATCAAAATCAATAAAATATAGAAAAGTTTACATAATTGCTGAAATTCTGGTCAGTATCGGCTAAACTATTGGGAGTTGAACCAAGTAACCTTTTGCAAAAATCTTCCAAATAAAGTTCTCAACAATTCCTTAGAACATTCTGAAACTCTAAAATGCTTACTTCATGTTGTTTCAGTGGTATTTTGCATCATATCTTTTATAACACGTAGTTCAAACACAGTTCACACCAACAGTTTATTCTTGCATTTCGGATTTCACTACATTATTGACACTTTTATTAAATCGTCGTTGAAAAATGTACTGAAAACAACGGGATAGAGGCATTTTACAACAATGACATGTTCTGAAGAGTTGTGTATTACATTCCAGGGAATATTTTTCTAAAAGAAAATAAAACGGTGCGAAATGAATAAAAATTGTGGTATTTTTGCATATATTTTGAAATTTGAGGCAATAAATGTAGTTTTTCGAGTTCATTATTTTTCCAAATATTATATTCTTGTCCTTATCTACAAGCTTGCTTCAGAGGTCAGAAGAAGATTCGCATTGGTTTCAGAGATATAGCCCCGAATTTCTTTAAAAACTCAATATTTAACCATGTTTAGATGGGGCCATAAAATCCGAGCTGGATCTGACACAACTAAATCCAACTAGGGTTTCTTGTCGTTTGGGTCTGTACTTTCAAAAAATCCTCAGTTCGCATTGTTTGCACAAGATCACCTTAAAAATGTTGCACAGTGTGTCCCAGAAATTCTATTGGCGTTATGTTTTTTTAGTAACTTAGAGAATAATTACATTTAAGTCCACTTCGTTTCGTTTTATTTGTATTTTATTTCATATTTTTTTTCTTTTGCATACATATTGCTTACCATCCATTTGACACAATCCAAACAGCCCATTTGTGAGGCTGCATGTATTGGAGCCATGCCATCACGGGCCCGTACATACAGAGAACCGCCAGCTTCTAATACAAGAAATTTGAGAACTTCTAAATGACCCTCTTGTGCTGCCAGATAGACTGGTGTGACATCATTGTCCATTTGCGTATTGGCGCTGCAGAAAACCAAAAACAGAAGAAAAGGAAAAAAGATACAACAACAAATTAATACAACATAAAAATTGATTGCATGAAAGGAAATACAAATAAAAAACACACAGCGACACAACAATTAACGGTGGCTGATTTTCCACTTAAAGTTGCAAGTTTGGATCATAACAACTTATTTGTTTAATTGATGGCAAATATTTTTTATTTTATTTTTGCTAACAAAGATTTTTTCCATGTTTTTGTTTGAACGGCTAAAAACCCACAATGTCAACTGGTTTGTATTTTTGGCAGCCATATTTAACTGTGTTTCACTCGCTGCTATTGTTAAAGAGATTTTTGTGTTCTAATTGTTACAGTTTCAGTCTTTGTCATGTTGGAATTCTACTTTTTTTTCGAAATCTGCCACAACCACGCATCGCATCACCAAAGTCTGTTTGTGCCTGCTGCTAACATGGTTTAGTTGGTTGCTTGGTTGGCTGCTTGTCTTTGAATGTTCCGTTGGAGTTCTACATTTTCTGCAGGATGCATTTAGAAAGTAAACTTGTGCTTGGCATTTTCATTTTGTAACGGTTTCGGTTTGCCAATGAAAGTTTGTCTGACTTTATCGCATAAATCGTTTAAATGTTATTTCCATATAAAAATATTTCCATTGATTTCAAGCAAGTCTGTTTTCGAAGTTTTTTGTTTTGGGGTAAGATGTTGGTATGTATAAGTTTTTGGGGAATATAATGAAGTTGTCGTATTTGTTACATGTCGATTTTTTACATACATAAGTAAACTATTGGAAAGTAAGACTCCTACTAAATAAACTATTGTTTTTTTTTTGTTTTTGTTTTGGCAAGGAGTTATTGGATGCAGTTTTTGCGAGCTTCTCATGGCATACATCTATTTTTGGGAAAAGTTGACCCCCTTGAGATTGTAGGCAAAAAGATTTATGTTAAAAACATAATTTTTCGACGACTATAGATAAAACCACAAAGCAAAAAGCTTGCATCCATGTATGCATTTAAATCAGTACAAGTGTACAGTACAAATACCGCGGAAGTACATCGTTTCCTATGAATTCCTTAATGAATTCTACAAGGCATCGCGCAAAAAAGAACCACTCCAATTTGCTTCCCGCAGCATAGCTAGGAAGCACCCCAGTTTGCTTCCCAGCACACAGCTATAAAGCAGTCCATATTCAATCCAAAAAAGATGCAATACAAATGCAAGCCATTGCGAAATATCGCAGAATGCATAAAATACATTTTCACATCCTCAGCATTTATGCTAACGAGGGTATACGAGGGATGAACGATAACTATCGGACCTAACAATGAAAACGCGAATATTTGCTACAGTTGGACAATATCGTTCAATTGAACAATCCGGACCACTTTCCTCGTTCAAAGACGAATGAGTAATATAATAATTGTTCCACAAACATCCCAGATGGGACAAGGGAGACTTCTCTCATGTCAACGAGTGCACCCCGATTCATATTAGCTCAATGATATGGGACCTACAGTTTATCGCCGAGTCCGAACGGCGTGTCTTAAGACACCACTTGTAGAGAAGTTTTACATGGCTGAAATACTCAGGAAATGTCACCAACATTGCTGAGGGGTATTTGTCACCGTTGAAAATTGTTTGACGTTGCTAGGCCGGGGAATCGAACCCACGACCTTCAGCGTGCAAGGCGGGTGTGCATACCACTGCACCACGGTTGCACGCAAAGACGAATGAGTAACATCATAAAAACCAACGTGTGAAATTTAATATACGCAGTTTGTCAAAGAAATTACCGGTGTCCATTGAACGCGTTAGTGATCCGAGATTGCCCAACTCTAATATTTACCATCAAAAACGGGTTTATTGTTTTTTTTTAAGTAGTCTCCAGCATGATTTACATATTTTTTCGTGCGCTTAAACCTATTGGCGAAGCACTTTTTCCACTCCGAATGAGACACCTCCAAAACATGGTTTTTGAACGCTTTTACAGCATCTTCTGGCAACAAAAATCGTTGCTGGAATCAAGTCATTGGATCCCCAGTCAAGGCGGATGACCTATCAATTCCACGTTTTGTCCGGTCAAACAGGCGATGGTTTCAATCGATGTGTGAGAACCCACATTGCACAGTGGATGCGCCCAACTACAAAAATAAAAAAATCGTGTCATCGCACAGTGGATCCACCCATTGGCCAAAAATAAAAAAATGAATGTCAAAATTTTAGTACAACATCTGGCAGCTCTGACAGCTATGACATGGACCTTTTTAAAAATATATTAATTTTTGTTTCATTTGAACGCGATCTTCTTAAGAATAGCTTCAAAAGTCGGAACATTCGACTAATATTTTTTGTTGTGAGTACAACCTATATTTTAAGTGCAAGTAAATACAGCCCTAGAAATAATTATATGGTACAAATATAAATAAGTTCAATTTTTTCTTAAAAATGTACATAACCGGGATTTTTATAATTTATGTTTTTAGTGTATTAGGTGCTTATTATAACCTATAACTGTACACCTTGTGGCATTTATACATATACCGTTATTTTAAGAACAATATTTTGTTAAAGACTTTTCTTGAGAAATATTTATATGGTACAATGTAAAATATTTATGTTCTAATTTTAATACAAAAAGATTAAGTACAGATATTGACATAAAATTAATTTTGGATTATGTGCAACGCAGTTGCATGAACTTTAAGTACAATCAGAATGGCTTGTATATCATTCCGTCTCTTAATATGACCCTCGAAACCAGATGACAATTGCATATAGGCCGAAATTTTGTTAAACTGCAAGGTTTAACCAAGATTTTTGTACATTTTTACAAACATTTCAATTGAAACTAAATAACAGAAATAAATATGTTCAATATCAATTGTGTAACACATCCAAATAAGTAGTTTATAGCCTGCCTGGCGGCTATAGTTTGGGTCAGGACAAAATAAGTGACCTACAAAACGTTACGTAATCAAACAATATGCAGGTTTTTCAACTTTAAATGATAGATAACTAACAGACGATTTAAAAAAATTTAAAAATTGGAAGTTTTCGTACTGTTAGAAAGGCCAAATTTAACACCAAACTTGTCCTTTATTGTGCCGAAGCATAATAAAACACATGTACCTGTTAGACAGATACATATGCACAATATAAGGGTGCGATATCATTTAAAGTGACATAAAACGAGAAATTTAGATGATATATACCCGTTTCGAGAACGTACAGTAGGGTACTATATCGAACAACTGAGTAAGCAACTGTAGTGTTTTGCTCATTGATGTTTTCAGGGAATTCTTCTATTATTTTAGTATTTAACATTACTATAACTTGCTATTTTTAATTTTTATTTTATCATTTGTTTATTTTCTACAATTAAAAGTTGTAAAAAGAGTGCACCGTTTGATTACATAAGTTTTTGTTGGTCACTAATTTGATCCAGACCCAAATTGTAGTCGTCAGGCAGTTTACAAACACCTTGAGTTTCATCATTTATGTTGAAAGTAGTTGGTTCTATTGGACAGATCAGATTTAAAATTGTAAGAAAAGTAAAAAAATCATGATATAGCTTTTTTAGATTGCATGATTTCTGTCCATAAAGCAGTTTCCACGATTTTATTGTTTCTCAGGGCTGCAACCAGTGACAGAACCCAATAGGAACCATTCCAATTGTTCCTAAATTGCATGTTTCTTTATTGTACTTAATCCTAAATACATTTTATGTCAATAATTTTGTTCAGGTCTTTTGTAGTGAAATTATAACTTTAAAATTTTTCCCTGTACCATATAATTATTTCCAAAGAAAAATTATTTTGAATAATATTACGGATATGTATATAAGACACACAAGGTCGGCAGTCATAGGTATGAACAAGCACACTAACCACTACTATCGTAAATAAATAACATCTGGATAATAGTCCTTAACTATAAGTTTAATGATAATCATGGCTGTACCATATAATTATTTCTAGGGCTGTATATTCAAAATATCGCGAAACTAATACGTATAGCAACATATTATAGTGGATTTTGAAGGAGAAGGTAATAGCTTAACTTTCATTAAAAAATTGTGTTTTAGCGTGTTGTGGAATTCTAGTTAGCTGCATATTTTCTTAGTGTATTTTGTAATGTCAATTCGATCATATACTTAAATTTGACATAAGGTTTTAGTCATGATGCCCACCAGTGCCCACCTCGGGAATAATTTTCCAAAGTAGGTCATGGGTTAAAGATTATTCAGTATTAAAATCAGCTGCCATCTAGTGCCAGACTATAAATGGTGAGCTGCTGACTAAAGCTGCCCTAGAATAGGGTTTCTATGGATATATTAGCGTATAACTCTGTTATCTGACCACGTACATCAACATAATTGGCATCAGTGGCAAGATGAAGAACTCTTTTTCCAAATTTGTCTTACGTTGGCGGTACGTGCCTTCTAGGAAGAACGCTATAAGATCTATATTAAAAAATTTACCAATTTTCAGACAAAAATGTTGATTTTTTTTTAATCCGCCAAATTGGTTGGATTCTATGTTGTTTTGGAGATTGTTTTGTTTCCCAAGCCTATTTTTGCATCATAAGATAGTCGGGAACTTTGTTCATGTCACTTTGAATTAACAGTATAAAATAATTCTTACCGTATACCCCCTCCAGAGGGGAAAGGGGGGAGAATGTTACGCTCATGGTTTCTCAAAACACTCTTCGCAGCAGCACAAAGCTGTACCCGGCGCATTGGCTTGATTTTTACACTCTAAATATTTTTGGCCACTTTCTCCATACAAGTGAACCCACTGTGCATCGTTTTAAAAATTTAAAGATGCAAATCGCTTCAAAACCTTCCAAATTTTTCGCAACTCAACTTATTTTTTCCATTTTTTGCGGTTCTTAAGGAGTAAAAGGCTCACAAACATGACTAATTTTGAAGAAAAAATGGATTTAAAAATGAGAATAAAAATAGGTAAAAACAACTTTTTAAGTTAAACGGTTTTATGTTAAACATACATTGCAATGTTTAAGATAAATGTACTAAAAACCAAAAAATAATAAAATAGATACAGTCGTGGGAATTATAAACATATGCATAGACTAGACTAAAATAAAACCGTGGGGCACGTCAATTGTCTACAATCGTTGATTAAAATGTTCGTTTTGTAATGTTACACTATAATTAGGCAGTTGTTCAACCGACAACCGATGGACGTGTGATAAGTAGGGCTAGAATGTGCAAACAAGCTAGCAAGCTCGATTATAAGCGAGTTTTAGGGTTTCATAGTGGTGAGCGAGTAGTACTTTGTCGATTAAAGACAAACTACGAGCAGTGAAACGATTCCTCGCCAGCCAGCAGTGTGAATGTCCAACGATAAACTAGTTGAAACATTTCTTTTATTTACATGGAGTGTATAACTATTGGAATTTCCATGAGCAAAAAAATAGTAAGTAATTTCCTCACCGTCTGCGGGACAACTGCCTAACGACAAATTAAACGATTCTTCTATCGCACATTAAGTCGATAATTTGTAGACAATTGACGTGCCCCACGGTTTTATTTTAGTCTAGTCTATGCATATGTTTATAATTCCCACGACTGTATCTATTCTATTATTTTTTGGTTTTTAGTACATTTATCTTAAACATTGCAATGTATGTTTAACATAAAACCGTTTAATTTAAAAAGTTTTTTTACCTATTTTTATTTTCTAGTTTTTATTTCTCATTCTGTTTAATTCATTTAGTGCTTCATTATTGCAAAGTTTCTTGCCCGTTAGTTTATTGCAGTCCAACTCCTCTATACGTAGTCCCTGCAAAGATCTTACTCTACTAAGAGCCACGTAGGCTTGACTTTCTTCAAACAGTTTCGCACCTAAGTATACGACTGCGTGATCCACAGTGCTGCCCTGCATTTTATGTATTGTAGAAGCCTATGATAGTATTAAAGGCAACATTCTTCTTTCAGCTGTCCCGTAATTGTACTTAGCTGGAAACTGTATGGCTTTCGGGTGTATAAGATGTACTGTATAGTACACTGTATTCTTCTTGTCAAGTCCTTTTATTTGATACCCATATTGGTGGGATTGATACAAAAATTGTTATCAGCCATTTGGTAGCGGCGGCCATCTTAGATTTCGATTTTGCATAGTAAATTGTATTCTACTTGTTGAGACCTTTCATTTCATACCCATGTTGATGGAATTGATAAAACCTAAGTTATCCGCCATTTTGTAGAGGCAGCCATCTTGGAATTTAATTTTATATAGTACATTGTATTCTACTGGTTGAGCACTTTCATTTGATACCCATATTGATGGAATTGATAAAACCTACGTTATCCGCCATTTTGTAGAGGCCGCCATCTTGGATTTTAATTTTATATAGTACATTGTATTCTACTGGTTGAGCACTTTCATTTGATACCCATATCGATGGGATTGATAAAACCTACGTTATCCGCCATTTTGTAGCGGCCGCCATCTTGGATTTCAATTTTTTATAGTATATTGTGTTCTGCTTGTTGAGCCCTTTCATTTGATACCCATATTGATGGGATTAATAAAACATAAATTATCCGCCATTTTGTAGTGGCGGCCATCTTGAATTTATAATGATAATGAATAAACATAATTGTATTGTCACCAAAATCCAAAGTGTATACAAAATTTCAGATTAATCGGTTGACAGGAAGAGGGTGAAATTTGAATTACTAAATTTGACCCAAGAATAAACAATAAAACAAACTGGGTGAGCTAAATAAAACCATTTAAAAAATAGTTATATTCTAAGCGAATTTATGAAAAAAATGAATATTATTAACGCCTTAACTTAAGTTGAATCGTTGAAATTTGAAAATTTCTCTAAATTGCAAGGGTTGTCAAATATTTTGGTTATAATATTGGTCAAAATGAAAATATTTAATGTATATGTATGGATTTCCTTAAAGTTTTAGTTACTTTCCAAAAAAATCGCAAGAATGGTCACTAGTACTAAATTGTAGCCTAGCGCCTGTAGATTTCCAAACTGTCTAGACTTTTTGCGGAAATTTGCGATTTTGGCAGTTATGATGAAAAGTTTAGTTGCTGATTTTATATTTTTTGAATTTTTTGAATTATTTTTATTATCCTTTCTTACATTTATGTTCAATATAATGTTTTTGTACTTTTAGAGATTTCTATAGTCATGGTAACTTAGAGCCGCATTGAAAACTCGTGAAAGAAAAAGACGAAGTTTTGGGCGTATTCACTTTAACAAATAATTTTCCTCTTTTGGGGCACTCTAATGTTGGACCACGCCAAAACGTGGAGATTTTCTCTGCTCTGAGAACTAAAAATACATTTTTACATGTAATTCTGCAGAAAAAGGTGATTAAAGCTTATAAAGTACCGAAAAGGATGGTAACCCTATATGGAGGCTGTAGTCAAAAGTGGACCGATATAAAATTTCTTTATAAGATGGTGTTCTAAACTCTGTGCTCATTATTAAAACCTATTCAGTTAGAATATTTGGTTGACATCTGCCCAAAAAATCGATATATAAATCATATGGGAAGTTAACCAAATCATGGACCAATACTGACAATTTTTCGTGAGGATGCTTACTATGCAATAATAAGTGCTGCATTACCGGATTACAGCAAGTTTGGTTGAACATTGTCTTGGTAACAGTAAAATACTTAAATTCAAGATGATTCGTTACATGGGAATCACGCGAAATCTTGGACGTAGGACTGCAATATTTTTGTGAGAGTGTTTTTAGGCCACGAGGACCCATTGATAAAAATTTCAGTTCGATATATTATCTAGAAGTACTTTTGTCACACCTTTCCATGTAAGTGCCACCACTGTGCATTGTCATGATGCAGAATGATTTGTCTTCTCCGGTTCGTTTTTCGAATTTCTCAGGAGATTTCAGGCAAACAAATTGTAGTGTAATGCTCAGAATTAACCGTCCTACATTTCTCAAGCTGTATAGTCGCCACACGGTCAGTTTGCTGAAGAAACAGGCGACCATTTGCTCCGAAGGTTTTCTTCCATGAACAACTTTCGTTGGATGTGGCTTGCTTTCGAAGACCCAAACGATCGATTCCTGTTTTGTTTCGGGCTCCTAAGCATAGATCGAAGATTCGTCATCTGTGACGATCTTATAAATGGCGTTTGAAGCATCGCGATTGTATTTGTCCGCAATTTTTTGCACAAATCCACAAGAGCCTTTTTTGAGCGATTGACCAATTTTGCTGGATCTAACGACAAAACTCCTTTTTGGCGGCCAGGTGTTCATGCAATATCAATTGTTAGTTAGTGGAAGAAATGTCCAAGGATGTCTCTATTTCACAGTATGTAATATGGCGATCTAGTATTATCCGTTCACGCACAGCTTTATTTTTTTTTTTTTTGGCACAACGGCCGATTTTGGGCGACCCTCACGACATTCGTTTTTTTTTTTTTTGCGAGTGTCGGCCACGGTTGAATTCATTAAACCAGTTATAGTGCTATAGAATAGCCCTTTTTCGACATACAAAGATTAAATTTGATCGATGCACTCTTACCGTGATAATCCACGTCGAAATTTATGACAAATTATAGGACGAAAATGTTTAAAAGTAAATTCCATTTTTTTGCAAAGTGATTTTTTCAAGTCACTGTAAACAACACAACACATGATCGTATGTCAAACTGTCCTGAGTATGTTTAGGCTAAAAACTGTCAAACTTTAAAAAAATGCGAAATGACGCCCTGCGACACTGCGTGTTGCCTAGGTCAGAAGGTTTTTTAGTACCCCTCGTATTAATTTTGCGTTGACGCCAAACTCAGACATGGCTTGGAACACCTTTGATCTAATTGGGCTGACGAATGAGCCCTTATAGTCGACGAATATATGGTAGGAGTCCATCTGCCTTTCGTGCGTCTTCTTCAGAATTTGGCGCAGTGTGAAGATTTGGTCAATTGTTGTTTTACCAGGTCTAAAACCGCATTGACCATAGGTTTTAGACGTTCACACAGTACTCTCCACAGCACTTTGTATGAGATTGGTAGGAGCTTATGCCTCTGTAGTTGTCTACTTTCTACTTACATTTTTCCAGCCAAATTTTGCTAATAAACTGATGCATACTCTGTATCAGTATGTTGCCTGCGGTCTTGAACAACTCGGCAGGCAGCCCATCAGATCCTGCTGCCTTATTGTTCTTCAGCCGATTAATTTAGTTGGTAAATAATGCCGTCGTTTGGCGTGGCGTATCTTCATCCTTCCCTATCCTCAGTACGCTATCTGTCTCAGGTTCCCTTCATCATCTTTGCAGGAGAATGTGCCTACACCATACCCTTCGGTCTGGTTTTTTGCAATCTGGTAACATTTTCGAACTTAATTCTGACTACTGAACATACCGAGTTACACACGCTCAGGGTTTTCCTGCTCGTTCTTCTGAAAATACGTTTCTCCTCTCTCCTTTTCTCACAATATTTTTCTTGCCGCTTCGTGTACTTCTTTTCAATAGCCTTACCTGGTCGCACCATATATTTTTTGGGAGTGGTTTTTTGTACCCAAGAATAGATTTTGCGGCAGTTTGAAGAAAGTGGGTTATTCATTGCCCCAGCGCTTACACAATATCGGAATAAGGAGTGCCGTCTTCTAGCAACTTCTCAACATCCAACCTCCGTCCTGTGTGTCTTCCGTATATCACAACATGATCGATCGGGTTTCTGGTTTTTGCATCAACCTGATCACGTTGGGTATGTTGAGGCGTTGGAACCTTGTGTTTCTCATTGCAAAATCGAGCCTCCGGATGCCACCGTGTTGCAATGGTATGCAACCTCGTAATGGTTATTTTATCCTCGTAAGCTTATTCATTAGCTTTTAACAATCCGACAATCGATAACTTTTAGCCTACCCCTCAAATTGTTTGCAGTAACGATTGTATTATTCTTCAAAAATGTAGACAAATTATCGGTAAGCTTTCAATAGATTCCTATACAAAATGTATTCCTGTATAGTGATATCGATACTTACCGATCAAAAGATCCCTATACATCCCAATCATTAGATCCCTATGTACCCAATCTTCAGCTGCTTGATTAATCACCCTTTTCGATCAGCTGTTCTTTATAACAACGAATAATGTTTACATTTAAGGATAGTAGAATTTAAGGAAAACTAGGATTCTAGGCCTCTCAAACCTGGGTCTAACCAAGTATGTTTGTGCGAAATCCGTTTCGAACAATTTATAGAAGATTTACCTTTTTTATAAGTGACAAGTCCATACTTTTTCTGATATATGACACAAAAGCTTTTTTAATGATATTGTGTTATTATGTCAGGCTCCAACTAAAATGATCGACGAGCACGATAACTTACGAATTGAGTATCCGACGTAAAAAGCCTTCCAAAGGTACGTCAAGTCTCAAAAAGATCTATAACGGAAGACACCATTAATTATCTCCTCCACAAAAGTTCAAATTTTCCGCTTAAATGCAGTTTTAAGTGTTGTTCAAGGGCTACAAACTTTTTGGGGGGAAAGGATTTCGGATGTTTAGCCGGTATTCGATATGTCACTAGATGCAAGGCGAAATAGATGTTCATTTAAGAATTTAATAGACTACAGTTGTGGGCATTCGATAATTATAATTTCAAAATCGCCGTTTATTAGTCCGAACGTGGATAGTTTCTAGATCAAAATTTTCTTTGCCTTTTTGCATAAGAATTCTAGAATATTTTCTTATCTTTTATCTTATTAATTTTAACTATAATTAATTTTAATATTTATTAATTTTAACAATAAAGTTATCTAAAAAACATATTTTAAAATCGGTCAAGTAACTTTTATTATAACGTTGAATATAATTATCTCACCTAACGACATTACGGCGATTATTTTGTTCCTTACGGACACCGCTTAAATGTGTCTCTTTGGTGTTGTCATCCATATCCATATCATCGTTTTCATCCAATGGATCATCCATTATTTCAGCTAAATGCGATAGATCATCACTTGAAGAACGTCGTAAATTGCCGATATTATCGGATATGTTATTCGAAGTACTACCACCGATTTCATTGATCATTGAACAGATGTCAGAATTTGATTTACTTTTTGTTTTACCGCGACGATATGAAGCCAAACTGGTGGTCATTCTGCCGAAAAGGCCTTTTTTAACGCTGATTGTTGAAAAATAACTAAGTAAGCGAAGGAGCGAGCACACAGTACAGGTACAAAAACGAAAATATGTAAATGTAAATTTAATGAATGTGAATATGAATATAAGAAATGTGAGTTTGAAATTAGGCAAAAAGGATGGTGTGTGTTGTAGGTCTCAACAATGATAGAATTAAAAAAAACGAACTTTGGATATTATTTGAGATTCTTTTAAAATCGGGTCAGAGGTTTAGGTTGGGATTGTTGCAATATTGAGTGTACAGAGAGAAACGAAATGTGTAAAACGTAGAGACAAATTCATTTGTGCCATCAACAATTGGTGATTTTTGATTTGATGAAATTGAACCAGAAGAATAGATACAGAGTGCTTTGGATAATTTAAAAGTTTGAAATTTGTTCTTTTTAGTTATTAACGATATTGGTGCGCAGATAGTTTAAGAATTATATATTTTGCGTCTTTCTTTAAGGTGCGTTTAAGGTGTTGATTTCAATCGCTTGCAAAATTTGCCACACAAAAATTTCACTTTCCACTACCTTTTTTATTCGTTTTCCTTTATGTTTACACTTTGTCAAGGTTGTTTTTGTTTATGTATATATCTAAAAGGTTTTTATACTTATTCTTTATTTTTTTTGTAAATATTTCTTAATTATTATGTTAATTTTTTAGCACATTTTGTTAAACCGCTATTCACTCCAAAGAAGTTTCACTTTTATTTAAAAAAAGTATCACTATATTTTGGTGTTTCATTTGTGTGTTCGGCATTCTTTATTGTGTTCACATTTCAGACATTCGTTTAAACTTTGTTTTTAACCCAACGTTAATAACTGTTTTTTTTTTCTTTGTTGTTAATTGATGAGCTTTATTGGGGTTATTCTTTTGTTAATTTATATAAATTTCGATTTAAGAATATTAATGGCTCAAATTTTAACTACTTTTATAAAACAGATGATTGACTTTGCAAACAAATTGGCACAGTGTAATTATTTATATTGGAGTTAAAATATTTGATTGATTTCTCAATATGAAATAAGATATATGTATATTGTCCGTTACTGGAAATTTTGAAATGAGCTATGAAGGAGGATAACCCGTTGTGTTTTGTATGTGAAATAAAAACTTTGAACGCATTTTTCTCGAAATGGCTTTAGACCGATCTTCATACATTTTTGTGGGCTTATTAAGTACATAACAAGTAAAAAAGCATTAAGTTCGTCCTTGCTGAACTTTTTATATTTCCCACCATGAAATTTTCTATATTCAATTTCCACAACATTAGTTGGAGAAATCTAGTTGGGTATATCAACTTCTAGTTGGGAATATCAATTTCCAAATTTTAGCTGATTTTGTAGCTAAATACATCCAAATACATAAAATCATGTGATACTGCTATATGGGGGCTATATCAAAACGTGGTCCTATGTCCACAATTTTTGGTGAAGATGTTTTTAACCACTGAGAACCATAAATACCAAATTCCTGCCAATTTAGGCATGGTAGAACAATATCAACAACAATACCCAGCTGATTGAACTGGGCTGTAATGTTAGTGTCAAATTCCGTACGACATTTATTTGTTTCAATTTTCGATGTACATTAGGGATATAATTTTTTAAGGAAAAAATATATCATTCCGAAAAAAACTATTTCCCATAAAAGGGGGTACAGTTATATGGACGCTATACCAAAAAATGACCCTACTACCATAATAATGTGAACCTATAACCAAATTAAATATAAATATTTTATATTCCCAACGAAAACTAAATACCAATTTCCAACAGCTTGAGTAATGTGATTAAATCCGCCAAAATTGGCAAGTGTCGTTCTATGGGTACTATATCAAAATGTGGACCTATACCGACAATTCTCTGCAGGTCTGTTTAATACCACAAACAGAGACTTAATACCAAATAATATGGTCAAAACCTTCTATGTTCCCAAAATTAGCAGGTACCGTACTATGGGACATCTATCAAAACGTGCTCCTGTACCGACTACTCTCTGCGACAAGGTTTTACACCCCCACCGAACACTGAATTTCAAATTTCAGCCATTTTTGTCATTTCAGCCATTTCCACAGATCCACTGGAGTCAGATGAGTAGGCTTGGCGGGGCAGTTGAATAGGTGCTTAGTACCGTGCGGGCCCATGCCGCATACTGGGCAGATGTCTTGCACGGTGCGATCGATTCGCGCCCAATAGGAATTTAGACGACTGCAATGTCCCGAGCGTAATTGAGCCAAAACTACTCTGGTTTGTCGTGGCAGATGCCGCTCTTCAGCTGCGATAGATGGGGGATGTGCTCCGATGACTGCATTCACACAATAATTGCTTATGGTCTTAGCAACTGTGTCCGTGAGAATGCTGTTCAAACCTGCCTGATATGCCTGTTGATCTAGAGGTTCTCCCTATATTGTTGGACCGTCGTCTCTAGATCATGAATATCCTTCTTGATATGTCTGGGTGTATCGGTGGCCAGCAGATGGTGATTGGGATGGCTCTCACGGTAACACCCGAGCAAGTACTGCAACGATAGCATCTCATTATGTTGTCGTACTGGAAGAATCTTTGCCTCCTCATGTAGATGGTCCACTGTAGATTTGAGCAGGCACCCTGTTGCTTTTCTCAGGCGGCGTTCTGACAAATTTGAATCTTATCCCACTGCGTGTCACATGAATTCGGGGACCAAACTGGCGCCGTATAGCCTACCACAGACCGACCTATCGCTTTATACGTGGTCAACAAGGTTTTCTTATCTGCACCCCATGTGCTGCCGGCTAGGGACTTGAGGACCTTGTTCCTACATTTCAGTTTATCGCAGATAGCTGTGGCATGCGCGGACGACGTGAAAGTGGTGTCGAATGTGACCCCTAGAATTTTTGGGCAGCTTGTGGTCGGAATTCTGCTACCATCGACCCTGATATTCAACTCTCTTCTATACTGCGCCATCCATGTGGTGAACAGAGTGGCCGTCGAAAAGCGTGGAAAAAGGTGGTAAGATCGGTTAAATAGGAGTTCAGTCTCTCACAGATGTTATCAGGGTAGGTACCTGACGCCAGGATCGTACAATCATCCGCATACGTTACGATCTCAATGACGTCTGGAGGGGGCGGAATACAGGAAAGGTAGAGGTTAAACAGTTCCGGAGATATCACCCCTCCTTGGGGAACTCCCTGTTTCGCTCTACGGGGCTTAGATTTCGTGTTCCTGAACTCCACATTGATTATCCAACGTTTCAGACTTGGCCGGAGGGTTGTCTGCTAGATGTCCTCGAACAGCGTGGAGTGCTTGACAGTATCAACGGCTTTTCATAAGTCAAGCGCCACCATCACTGTTCTAAAACACGGCCGCTGAGCAAAATAGTCCACTTGACCATAGGTCTACGGTGAACATCAAGCCTCCCGATTTTGACTTTAAGTTTTTTTATATTTTGATATTTTGGCATATAACGGCCAACCCATTGAGATTTTCGATTCAAAAAAGTTCTAGCCAAGACAGAAATGAAGAACTCTCTAATACATCGCAAAAGCATTAGAATGCTCCTTCAGGCGGTTTTGGCCTTGAGAAGGTGCAAACTTTTCGGAAAATTTCGATAAATGGCAATGTGCTACAAAAGTTGACCAAAAAAATCAAGCGTTCTGATGCAAAATGTTATCGTGTTGGGATCCATTGATAACGAGAATGCTTTTAGTTAGTTTGGGTCACTTTGTTTATTTTTTATAAGGGTAAAAACAGTGACATTTTCAAATTTAAACGGGCATATCGGCAATCGGTTAAAAATGGCTAAGTTATAGCGGTTTAAGTCTGAAAACCCCACAAAAAACTATAACTGTATTTCTCATAATTTTCAAAAATATAATGCTTCTTTGTTTTGTTTAACATTTATTTTGAAAATTGTGAGGAGCTATGTGTTGGATTTATGGTAAATCAGAACCTTAAAAATGTGGTCTCTAAATTCACTGCGGTTGATGAGAGAATTGCCACGGATAAACAGACCAAGCGTACATTCTATGAGCGCCTAGAGAGACCATATAACGGTCGCTCTGGCCATGACATTACCATTGTTGTAGGAGATTTTAATGCAAAAATTGGAGAGAAACTACGTTTGGTTCCGCAAACATCCCATAAGGAACAAGGGAGACTTCTCTCATATCAATTAGTGCACCCCGATTCATATTAGCTCAATAATATGGGACCTACTGTTTATTGCCGAGTCCGAAGGGCGTGTCCTATGACACCACTTGTAGAGAAGTTTTACATGGCTGAAATACTCCGGGAATGTCGCCAACATTACTGCCACCGTTTAAAATTTTCATGTTCACTGGCCGGGGAATCGAACCCACAACCTTTAGCGTGCAAGGCGGGTGTGCATACCATTGCACCACGGTGGCAACCGGAGGCTCGATTTTGCAGCGGCAAAAACACGGTATTGAAAAACACAAGGTTCCAACGCCTCGACATACACAACGTGACCAGGTTGATGTCCCCAGATGCAAAAACCAGAAACCAGATCGGTCATGTTGTGATATAGGGAAGACACACATGACGGAGGTTGGATGTTGAGAAGTTGTAAACACAAGGGATAGCACAAGCCTACACCGCTGAACTGACTCAAATGCTAGAAGACAGAACTCCTTATTCCGATATTGTGGGAGCGTTGGAGCAAAATCTACTCTTTGGTACAAAAAACCAACTCCAAAAAATATATGGTGCGACCAGGTAAGGCTATTGAAAAGTAGTACACGAAGAGGCAAGAAAAATATTGTGAGAAAAGGAGAGAGGAGAAACGTATTTTCAGAAGAAAGAGCAGGAAAACCCTGAGCGTGTGTAAATCGATATGTTCACTAGTCAGAATTAAGTTCGAAAATGTTACCAGATTGTAAAACACCAGACCGAAGGGTATGTTGCAGGCACATTAGGGTTATGACTTTTTGAATTTTTTTTCACAAAAATGATTTTCTGTAGTGAGAATGAATGAACTTTTGCCTATTAATGCCAAAAATAACATTCATTCAATTTTATTATAAAAAAGGTGCCGCACAAACCACTTTGAAATTTTTTTTTTTAAAAATTCTATGAAATGAAAAAAAAAATTCTCAAAAAATTATTTCCAGTTCTCAAAAAATTATTCTCCAGTTCACTGGAGATGACCTTTCCTATACAAAAGTTCACCGGAGATGACTTTTCCAATACAAAAGTTCACCGGAGATGACTTTTTCACCGGAGTCAATACAAATTCTGAAGAAGACCCACGAAAGACAGATGGACTCCTACCATCTATTCGTCGACTAAAGGCCTCACTAGACAGCCCAATTAGATCAAAGGTGTTCCAAGCCAAGTCTGAGTTTGGCGTTCCTGTTAAATTAATATTACTATGCAGGATAACATTGGCTGACATAAGATCAGCTGTTAAAATAGGGAAAAAACCTCTTTAAACCTTTTAAAACAAAACGAGGTTTCAGATAAGGTGACAGTCTATCGTGTGACCTATCTAACATTCTGCTGGAAAAGGTAAGAGACAAAAATAAGTTTTTTTTTTTGAAATTTTGGCTGAAAATAATTTTGAATCAACATTTTGTTACAATTATTACGAATAATAATAAATGTCAATACAAGAATTTCATGGAAATAGTTTTGGTCATAAAAATAGAACTTGGGATCATAGCGCCAACGTCACAGTTTTAAAGCTTAGATAAAATTTATCGTAGAACAAACAAGGTAAACAAACAAATACAACTTAACAACATCCACATAGAAATTTGTTGTTGTTTGTAATGTTAGTGTCATCGGTATATGTAAACAAAACAAGGAAATGTCTACAAATTATTGGAATTTAAAAAAAAACTAATATTTTTATACCCTCAGCATTTATGCTAACGGTGTATAAACACTTTTAGACGGGCAAAATGTGCCTCATCGAAATAGTGGTTTTAGACCCCAAGTATGTTTGGAAGAAATCCGTTTCAGACAATTTGGGTTTAATTTAGCAATATCCGTCCGTCTGTCTGGCTGGCTGGAGCGCATGATAACTCCCGAATGGATCGACCGATTCGGTCCAAAATTTGGCTTTCGCAATATTTTACCCAAACTTAGTTTAAGATCGAAGATGGGCTATATCGGACCACTCCTTCCGGTACCTCCCCCACAAAAGTTCGAAATTGTTCGGAAAATTTATGCTCACAATAACTCTTGAATGAATTAACCGATTTGATCCATACTTTGCACATCGTGAAATTTATACCAGACTTAGATGCGATTCCAATATGAACTCAATCGGTCCACTCCTTCGTGCATCTCCCACTCAAAATTTCGGATATATTCAGATTAGGGCCTGCTCTCGATTCGCTTTGATTTTTGTTGCAACAACTTGTATTCACTGCCCCCCATACAACGGTACAAGTTTAATCTGGGGCAAGTCCATACTTCCTGAGAAAATTGCCTGAAAGTTCTAAAAAGCCCCTGGTTGGAGCGCAAGATAACTCTCGAACGGATTTGCAGATTCGGTCCAAAATTTGGGCCTCGTAATATTTTGTCCAAGTTTAGTTTAAATTCTAAGATAACCTATATCGGTCCACTCCTTCAGGTACCTCCCCCACAAAAGTTCAAAAATGTTCGGAAAAATTGTGCGCATAATAACTCTTGAAGGGAGTGACCGATGTAATCCATACTTTGCACATCCTAATATATGTACCAGATATAGATCTGGTACCTCTCTCACAAAATTTCGGATAAGTTCACTTTAAGACCTGCTCTCGAATGACTTTGATTTTTGTTGAAGCGATTTGCATTCGCTACCTCCATTACGACGGTAAAAGTTTTTTCAGGGGCAAGTCCATATTTCTTGAGAAAACAGCCAGAAAGGTGTAAAAAACACCTATGTAACCATATGTGGTGGTCGGAGAGCACGATAACTATCGAACTGTTCGACCGATTTGGTCCGACATTTGGTCTTCGTCATATTATATCCAAACTTAGTTACATGGGGCAATACCGGTCCACAACTTCCGGTACTTCTCCCCAAAATTTAAAAATGTCACTAAAATGCTAGAACGGTATCACTTGAATGGGGCAAATAATTTGGTCCAAAATTTGGATCTCCTAATATTTTGTCAAAATTTAGTTTATCTTCTAAAATGGCCTATATCGGTCCTCCGTAAGGGTACATGCCCCTCAAAAGTTCAACATTTGTACCTAAGTGCACTTAATTCCTAATCCACATTTTTGTCGGCAAGTTCAAATGTCCAAAAAGGGCCACAAAATTCTGAAGAGACCTTAAATACATTCGATCTGTCCGTAGGTGAAAGTTTCACTTCACATTGGCTGAGGGTATATATCTGTCGGCAAAGCCGACTGACACCTTTTTACTTTTTTTTTAATTTTGGCCTGGAATAATTTTGAATCAACATTTTGTGACAATTATTACGATTAATAGTAAATGTCAATACAAGAATTTCATGGAAATAGCTGAAATAGGACTTGGGATCATAGCGCCAACGTCACAGTTTTAAAGCTTAGATAAAATTCATGGTAGAACGAACAAGGTAAAGTAAATACTACAACAAATACAACTCAACAACAACTACATAGAAATTTGCTTCTGTTTGTAATATTAGGGTAAGAGTTTTGTAAGGAGGCGATACAGTCAGGGCATTGTCCCAATTTGAACTTCTATATCTCAAAAGCGGTAAAACCTACGAAAATATCATTAAGGTGAATCTTGTATAGAATTTTCACTGCCGCAAGATTTTCTTTAGTCCCTTTTTTATAGGAATTGCGGTTTTCAACCAAAATCGTTAAAACTTAAAAATCCCCTAAAAGTGTGAACTTTGACCGCGATTTATTTAAAAAAGCCCTCCGGCTATTGTAGTTGAAGAATCCGCAAAAACTTCCAAGGTGTAAGCTCCTTCCATTTAAATTTGGTTAAGGCGCACCGTGGGCCTATATCGCATTTTATTTTATTTTATTTATTTGTTTTTTTTTTTTTTTTTGAGTGCTGAGCTCTTAAATCAGTGCGCCTGAAATGTTTACAGAAAACAAATTTTGGCTCCATATGTACTTATTGTTTGATCTGTACATTGGCCAAAGTATTCTAGGCTGAGGGAGGATATATTTCTGTCAATAAAACTGACTTTCACTTTTTTTAAACCTTAGTTCGATTAACTAAAGTCTGCGGGAAAATAAATACATATGTTTATAATGTTGGTCAATTGTCCACAGTTCCGAAGGTCGATGTT
Organism: Musca autumnalis; assembly: GCF_047663935.1. NCBI lineage: Eukaryota > Metazoa > Arthropoda > Insecta > Diptera > Muscidae > Musca > Musca autumnalis. The sequence goes on from NW_027411866.1 coordinate 140,842,549, forward strand.
ATGGTATATCTCTTAGCCTTCAAAACGTGACAAGGCATCTCAGATATGTCAGCTTTTAAATGTCAATCTTAGCTTGACCAATGGCAGTTTCTTCTTTAGCAAATTCTCTCAAAAAATATTTCTAATAATTCCACTTTACATTTTGAAGCCGTTTGAAACCTGTCAAAATTTCTCTATGGTCACAACTCAAGGCATACACACACGCACACAATCATAATCAAGCACTATCAAAATGCCTAAATACATTAAGAAATTAGATAATTATTAATGCATTATTAATTAATTGGAATTTCTTGTATTTTGACAAAAATTAAGCTATCCAAATGACAGAGACTTTCTTTTCAACCGTTACAAAAACGTCAATTGGGAAACCCGTACCACCGCAGACGGAAAAAAATCGAAACCGAGACAAGAACCGCTAGCAACAAAACGTTTACATTGACTGTGTTATGATCTGGATTTTCAATCGACCAGTCGAAAAGTGAAGACAGTTTAGTTTAGTTTTTTTGTTTTTTGGGTGAAAATGGTGGCAGTAGATGAAAAAAAAATAACAAAAACAGCAAAACTATTTCAAAATGATCTACAGTGACGCGTAGAAAAGCTAGTATGGCTGGCTGGGTTGCTGCCTAGCTGTATTGTTGGTGGTATTGACTTGTGTTAGAAAATTCACCAAACCTACCAACACGTTTCTCTTTTTCATTCAGTCTATTTTACAGTTACACGAATTGCCTGCCTGCCTGACTTGCCTGCGAGGATCCTCAATTCAAGTTAAACACGTAAAATATCAAGTTTTTTCTTTTGATTTTCTTTGCGTTTAATCTGATTTTATTATTAGTTGCAGTTTTAGTTTTGTCTCACACACACACCGCAGATGACTGATTTCAAGTTTATTGCCAATATAGAGAGGTTTTAGAAAAAGAGTTGCCATTATGGTTTAGATTTTAATAATTTAAAACCGAGCAAATTGTGAAAAAAAACACTAAAAACGCATTCGGTTCCGCTAGGTTTTACTTTTTATACCCTCCACCACCACTGTTTTGAAGTAAATATGAAGAATTACCCTGCAAGCAAAAACTACCGCGGAAGTGACTTTGGCGTGTCGCCCAGGGCGATGAAGACAGTGGCGGCGATAGTCGCAGAAGTCACCCTGAAGTGACCTCCGTTGTGAGGAAATGAACCACGCCGGGGTGTCGTCTTGGACGTCACTCCAGCGACACTTCTAGAAGATCATTTCCGCGATAGTACTAGAAATTAAAAAAAAAATATTTTTTTTTTCTAGTTATTTTTTTTTTATTTTTTTTAGTTTTATTTATTTTTCTAATTTTTCATTTTTATTTATTTTTTTATTTCTCTTCTCTTTTAGAGAAATTATTCTTTGCAATTTCCGCCTACATTAATTTTGTCATTTTAAAAATGTGATGTTTTTTGCCTGACTTGGGAAGCGAACCCGGACCTTCAGAGTGCAAAGCGAGTGTGTTTACCACTGCACCACCGTCTCACATATTATCATCAGACAGAAAATGTTCTATATTTGGAAAATGTTCGCCTTGGAAGTCACTCAGAAGTCACTCCGAAGTGTCGGAATACGTGATAAAACGTAATCACAATAAGGCTATAGAAATTGTTTGTGTAATTCACCGACGATCTTCCTTGGGGTGTCTCCGGAGTGACCTCTTTGGCGAGGGAGTGCGAAACTCACTTCCAATTGCTGGCAGGGTAGTAACTACTAAGCTCTTTCTCTACGGTAAGTATAATTCCTTTGGAGGAGAATAGTATCATAGCTGATGATAATAAAAAATCGGTTTTATGTGGCTTATATGAAAACATGGACCAATACCGAAAACATTTAGGATGGACGTTTTGTACACATTTTCATGTAGTTCGGGGGGATATTGAGGTCACAGTCTTTAAAATACCGAAAAATCGGAAGGTATTGTTCTATGGAGACTATATGAAGACATTGACCTATACCGACAAATTTCAGATGGAAAGTTTTATACCCCCAACGAAGATAAATACGAAATTTCGGGGGGATATTGAGGCCATAACCTTCAAAATACCGAAAACAGAGAGTACCGCTCTATGGGGGCTATATGAAGACGTTGACCTATACCGAAAAAGTTCCGGTGGAAAGTTGTATAATACTAAATAAATGAATACTAAATACCAAACTTCAGCAATTAATGTGTGATAATGAGACTAAATCCTTGAAAATACCGAAAATCGGGAAGTACCGTTCTATGGGGGCTATTTCAAAAGCTGCACAAATACATATAGCCCATTTTCCATACCAAATAAATAAAATATATATTGGTCCATTTTGTACCAAATTTTAAAACCGAAACCATGACCTATGTTGAAAATTTTTTGTGACCAATGGGAAATTACAGTTGTAAAATTACAGCTAGTTCCGTCAAAAAGTGGAACCATCAATTTCAAGCTCCCCTTTCCATAGTTATCGTGGCCATCCGTCAATTTTGTTGTTACTCACTGTGGTGTTTAGAACTTTTGACCATTATGTCAGGAAGCATGGATTTTATTGACCTTCTTGGAACTTGATGTATGTTTCGAAGAAACTTTACGATGTGCAAGTTTCGGCCAAATTGGATACTCAATTCGTAAGTTTTCCTGCTAAACAGTAACTTGAGTTAGTGGCTGCAGGATAGTTCAGAGCTCCTGGGACATTATCTCAGGAGGTATGGACTTTCCCCCGAGAGAAGCTGTACTGTCGTAAATGGGGACGCGAGCACAACCTGCTGCAAAAAAATGCATGACTATCCGAGAAGTGGTCTTAAACAGCACATGTGCAAAAATTTGGAAATTTTGTGTGGGAGGTACCCGAAGGAGAGAAACGATATAGGCCATATTAAAATTTTATCTCAGTTTGAACAAAATATCACAAGGACCAAATTTTGGATCCATTGAGAATCTGAATCCAAGGTGCCCGAAGATGTGGGCCGACCCATCTTCGAACTTGATTAAAGTTTGAAGAAAATATTACGAGTTCAAAATTTTGGAACGAATCGGTTGATCCGTTCGAAAATTATCGTGCGCTGCAGCCAACCCAACAGGCAGACATGGTTAAATTGACCAAAATTGTCTGAAACGTATTCCATCCAAACAAACACGAGGCATATTTTCATCGTACCAAAGTGTATATAGCGTCATTAGCCTAAAGGCCCTAAACTTTTTGGTCGTAATTTCCCATAATGGCAACATTTGTTTTAAATAATACCATGAATGTCTTTGTACATTCGCTAAGGAGTCACAGATTCTTTCGTGGTACATTGAGCTTTTGCGTTTTGTTGTTGCTTTTATTGTAAAATCATTTAATACGCAGTATCTACCATAACCAAGATTGGTAAGCGTTGAAATGTTATTTAGAGCATCATCATCATCATATCATCGTGATCACGTTTTTCTTTTGCCAAAACATATGATCGACATTTAACGGCGCATGCGCAACATTAACAATTAGCTGAATGAAGAGGCGTTATTTATGCTTATGCGTCCTCTTCAAAGTTTCGTTTGTTGTTACTTTTTGTTGTGCCAATGAATGATAAACTTATCATATATGCAATAGCAAAGAAAGAAAGATTTGTGGAAATTATACATTTTTGTAGATTTTTTTTTCTGTTTTGTAGCTTTTCGCAGTTTGACATTACAATGAACTTTTTAATTAACATGAATGCTTTTAATTGTTAAGGAAATTTGTATGTGCTGTGTAATTTGAGAGCTTTATAATTTGTTTAAATGTTATGAATTAACTGTCATTTAGTTTTTATTGCCAATTATTAGCTGTCAATGGACGTTGTTTGAACTCTCAATAAAGGCGGGCTGTTTTACTGTAGCATAAAAAAGTCCTGGAGGCAATGTCAGAGAAAAACATATTTTATTGCGCTCTGTCAAAAATGTATTTGAACGTATCTGTCACTGAACCAAAAACGATACTTTTCATAGCAGTTAGGAACGAGATTCCCTTAAACCCCTAAATTATCTAGCATTTGGGTGACATAGGGTATGAAAGATACCAAGGAATGGACCTGACCGACTTTAACATGGCAAAGCCCAGGATTTACTTGGTGCCGCTCTCATTTCAAGTGGACACTGACCTCACTGTGGTGACACTCGGGAAGCTGCCTTTAACACCCGTTAAAGGTAGTGAGCTAACATGTGCCGCCCGTTCACCCATAAGAAAGTTAAAAACATAGGTTTGGGCTTCCGGTTAGTAACATTTCCCTAGAAAAACGCAGCCTACTATGAAAAAACGAAAGGAAAAAAACAAACCCCTCTAAAGTTGACGAACCCCGCAAACGTTTTAAGGACCATGATCTGCGAATCTGCACCTGCAATGTTCGCACTCTTTATAGAGAAGGTGCAGTCTTCGCATTGGCAGACGTACTTGAAAAGTACAAGGCCGATATTACTGCCATACAGGAAATACGATGGATTGGGAAAGGCGTCACAACAACACCTAAAGGTGACGCATTGTATTATAGCTGCCATGACGTAAAGCATGAGTTTGGTTGCGGATTCGTAGTTAGTCGGAGACTAAAACATCTGGTATCCAGCTTCACCCCAGTAAATGAAAGACTTGCTGCAATTCGAAAAAAAAACATGGTAGTTAGCAGTACCAGATTTAATCATCTCGATATTCATAAGGGCACCTGGCTGTCTCCAGATCAAAGAACAAGTAATCAAATTGATCATGTTGTAATAGATGGAAGACATTCATCCAGCGTGTTGGATATACGATCGTTCCGAGGCGCAAACATTGATTCGGACCACTACCTTGTTGCAGCAAAGGTACGTACGCGTCTAAACGTTGCAAATAAAGCACGAACAGACACAACGCGGAAGTTGGACATCGATAGGCTGCAAATACAACAGGTAGCCACAGCATATTCCACTCAACTAGCCCAATTGCTTAACGCGAGCACTCCTTGTCCCGATAACACAACAACACAATGGCAAAATATTGCCCACTCCATGCAAATAGCCGCAAAATCCATACTTGGATTCCAGAGACCTCCACAAAGGAATTCATGGTATGACCAGGAGTGTCGTGTTGCTACCGAAGAGAAAAATGCGGCATATAGAGCTACTTTACAATCGGTAGCAACGCGTAGCGCACGAGAAAGATATCGGGAGGAAAGGAGAGAAGAGAAACGTCTTTTCCGCAAGAAAAAGAGAGAAATGGAAAAGCGGGAGTGTGAAAAATTCGAGATGTACAGGAGCCAGAATGAAGTCCGAAAATTCTACCAAAGAGTGAAACATCAAACAGATGGCTTTGGTACAGGCACATCCTCCTGTAGAGACCAGCAAGGTAATCTAGTAACAGATGCAGATAGCTTGCTCAGGATATGGAAGGAACATTTCTCCAATCTGCTGGTATCCAATAGTAGCGAAGACGATGATACCACAGATCCTATCCCAGAAGATGGTATAGAATGTATACCGCCCGGCTAAGATGAGGTAAAAACAGCAATCAACCGGCTAAAGAATAATAAAGCAGCAGGAGCCGATGGCTTACCAGCCGAGCTGCTTAAAACCGGAGGCGATGCGCTGATAAGGTGTATGCATCAGCTAGTTAGCACCATCTGGCAGGAAGAACGCGTACCCGACGATTGGTTCCTGAGCATCCTATGTCCCGTCCACAAGAAAGGAGATAAGACTGTATGCTCCAACTATAGGGGCATAAGTCTTCTCCCTATTGCCTATAAGATAGTGTCAGGGATATTGTGCGAACGACTAAAGCCAATGGTCAACGAAATAATTGGACCATACCAATGTGGCTTTAGACCTGGCAAGTCCACCATTGACCAGATATTTACCCTGCGGCAAATCCTAGAGAAGACCCAAGTGATGCAGATCGAGACATATCCCCTCTTTGTTGATTATAAAGCAGCATTCGACATTCCCCTTCAATCAAAGGTATTCCATGCAATGTCTGAATTTGGTATCTCCACAAAGCTCATCCGGCTTTGTAAGATGACTTTAACTGATACTAGGTCCTCAGTTAAAATTGGAAGAACCTCTCCGAACAGTTCAGTACCAAAAGAGGTTTCAGACAAGGAGACAGCCTTTCGTGTGACCTATTCAACATTTTGCTGGAAAAGGTAATACGAGATGCAAATGTCAAAAGAAATGGCACAATTTACACCAATAGCCACATGTTACTTGCTTATGCTGATGACATAGACGTCATGGGACGATCAGTAAAAGAAGTAACTGATACCTTTAGGAAGGTCGAAGCAGAATCTGCGAAAGTGGGTCTGACGGTAAACGGCGAAAAGACCAAATTGATGGTGTCGACGCGCAAAGCGTCCATAGAGCTCGGACCAACTGTGGAAGTTGGTACCTACAATTTTGAGGTAGTTAAAGACTTCGTCTACCTCGGCACTGCCATAAACACTACAAACAACATCAGTTGTGAAATAAGAAGATGAATTGTATTGGCCAACAGATGCTACTATGGTCTAAGTAAGCAATTTAAAAACAAAGCCACATCTCGTCAAACAAAAATAACGTTCTACAAAACACTGATACTACCCGTGCTAAAGTATGGCTCCGAAGCATGGGTACTTGCGCAAGCAGATAAGGCAGTGCTTGGTGTGTTTGAGAGGAAAATTCTTCGAAAGATCTACGGGCCGATTTGCGTTGACGGTGAATATCGACGTCGTATGAACCACGAGCTATATAAGCTATACAAATACATGAATATAGTTAAACTTATCGAGTGCAACGATTGCGTTGGCTAGGCCATATCATGAGAATAAGCGATGATGAACCCGTTAAAAAGGCGTATGAATACATGCGGTGCACGCAGAATCGGCAGGCCTAAGCTTCGATGGAGCATACAAGTGGATGAAGAAATGAAAAGGCGCTGTATTCCAAAAAGTCAAGCGAAAAACAGAGAGGAATGGAGATCTTTTTTTAGTTCGGTCTATGGAACAAATGTTCTGTAACGGGCCAACTAAGTAAGTATGTAATGTATCTACCAGGTATAGATTAGGTTTGATTATGGGCTCCACTCCTTCGGTACCTCCCACACAAAATGTCGGATAGGTTCACTTTAAGATTCTCTCGGATCACTTTGATTTTTGTTGAAGCAAATTGCATTCACTGACCCCCTTTACGATGGTACAAGTTTTTTCAGGGTCAAGTAAATACTTCCTGAGAAAACAGCCCAAAAGTATATATGTGATTGGAGAGCACGTAAATTTCGAACTGGTCAACTGATTTGATTCGAAGATGGGCAGTACCGGTCCACCACTTTCAATACTTCCCCCCAAAATCCAAAATTTAAAAAAATGTCACTAAAATGGTATGCACGATACACTTTCTTGAACGGGATAATCAATTTGGATCTTTGGATCTTCTAATGTTTTGTACAAATTTAGCTTAACTTCTAAAAATGGTCCATATTGGTGGTCCTCTCCTTAAGGTACCTTCCCTGCAAAAGTTCAAAATTTTTGTTTAAGTGCACTTTAGGGTCTGTTCGAAGATTCTTTGGAAAGTATACCGATGCTATTCTTTGCGGTCGTGTTTACAGCGATATTATGTTTTCCGTGGACAAGTTCATGCTTCCTGGCCTATTGGTCATAATGGACTATGTCGGTCCATTCCTTCAAGTACCTCCTCCGCAATACTTTTGAACTTTAATCCTAATCCACATTTTTGTCTGAAACTTCAAATGTTAAAAAAGGGTCTAAACTTCTGAAAAGACCCTAAATACATTCGATCTGTCGGTAGATAAAAGTTTCAATTCACATAGGCTCTGTCGGCAAGGCCGACTGATACTTTTTTACTTGTTTTTCGTAGACAAACCTATATTTCGTGAGATATTTACCCTAAAGCTGTATAACACCTACGACGACTAACTAAAATGGCTAGAGCGCAATATAACTCTCGACACGGGCACCTGAGTACCTTAAATACGCTAACTGCCAATTCCGCGTATTTTGAAGGTTTAATTCATGTTTTCTAACCGAATTAACTGTAAAATGGCATCTTGGGTTCTCTACGTACTATCTGCATCAACATTTGTTGATATCGACATTTATATAGACACACATATGGGTATTTCATTGACAGACAGAAGATGGACCATTAGGGTTATGACTTTTTTACATACTCGTATCCCTGTATGATATTTTGATGAGTTTTTACCCAAGATTGCATAAAATCATAATTAAAAAGTAATTCGATAAAAAAAACTTCCGCACAAAAAGCTTTTAAAAGTTACAATTCTTTGGCTCTCTTGCACAGCGATTCAAGTTGGCATTTTAGGGGTTGTTTATGTTTTCACGACTTTTCTTGGAAACCGCAAATCCTATCAGAATGGGACTAACGAAAATGTTGTAGCTAACAAAATTCTCTACAAGATTGGCCTTTATGGTATTTTCGTAGGATTTACCATTATTGATATATAGAAGCTCAGGTTACATTTTTAGGTTTTTTTGTTAGAGTTTCGCGATTTTGCTTGAAAGCGGCAAGTCTTATCGATATGGGACCTGAGAAAATTTTAAAGCTGTGGAAATTCTCTACAGGACTGGCTTATGTAACTTTTCCTAGGTTGTACCATTTTTTAGATATATAAGTTTAAGTTGGGAATTTGCAGTCATGACATTGTTTTATAAGGGGGCGATGCAGAATTGAATTGAATTTCGATTGTCCCAATTTGAACTTCTATATCTCACATACGGTAAAACCTACGAGAATACCATAAAGATCAATCCTGTAGAAAATTTTCATAGCTACAACATTTCTTTATTCCCCTTTTTGATAGGACTTGCAAAAACCTAAACAACCCCTAAAAATGTAAACTTGAATCTCCATTTATTTAAAAAGTTTTTTTTTTTTTTTTTTTTTGTTTTTTGATTTTTCTCATATATGAACATAGTAGTTTAAGAATCTGCAAAACTTCCCAGGTGCAAGCACCTTCCATTTAAATTTGCTTCAAGAGCACCGTGTAAGTTGTTATAGACGAAATACAACACATGTTAAATAATTAAGAAAAACTAATTTCCTATAACTTCAATATATAAAAACGCGCATCGGTTTTATGACTTAAGGAAAAGTATTTTGTTTGATTTTTTGTTATATATAATTTTTGGTTTAGATTTTTTTGTTACACGGATTTTTAACAACGAACAAAATAATATTATTTTCACCTCCACTCTTATAATTTTTACAATGTATTTTGCATATAGGAACTATGATGCTATACTTTCATAATCGTATCACATTGTTGTTTTTATAATTTATTTTTCATTTTTTTTCGATATTTTATTCAATATTTTCCCCAATTTTTGAGGATTTTAATAGCAGCTTCACATTTCATATATCACGATATCACTTGCAAAACATTGCACATTTTAATCGTATAAAATAATACAGTTTATGACCAATTTCGGCGGAGGCAATTTATTCAACTTCATCATATTGGAAGTCATATTGGTTTAGTGGTAATAATCATCACTCATTTCACCAATTGTCGATGCCACAAATGCGAATTTGAAAAAAAACAGATGGATATATGGATGGATGAATGGTTAGTTTGTTGACTGACGGAATGGTTGTTTGGCTAGCAGCTGTAAGCACTTCCAATAATATGGCCAAAGAGTTTTGGTGTAAAACAAAAAAACACACACATGGAAGCCAATACACAAACAGAGTACCTGAATTAAATTCGATACGTTAAGTATATCAGTAAAGTGTGGAGTAAAAAGTGCATGCAGTAAATGTAGCAGTGAGGAAATGTGCATGTATGTATAGTTTTGAAGTAAAAAAACAAAGCGACAGTGCACAGTGGTTTGGGAACTATGAAAATTTATATCTGACAAACATGACATGATCAATGTTTACCCAGACGAATGCCAAAGAGGAAAACATTCGATTTTTAATATGTGACCTTCAGATGGGGTCAACTAAAAATCCTTCTATGAAAATACCTTGGAGTCCTCCATTGCTTTTCTAGGAGGAGAGTATCTTAGAAAAAGATTAAGTGGGCTTCAGGGTTGTAGACCCATTGGTTTTCTATTTTTATTTTAGTTCATTTATGGGAGTTTCTAGCCTCCTAAGAGACGATCTAATTGACCTAGTGGCCCTCTATAGGAAATCAAAATGGTTTCTTGGAAAGTCTTAATGGTTTTCTATGGAAAGGCCGAAAAGACTTCTTGACTTCATAAATGTCTTGACTGTAAAACAAGTGGCCTCCTGGTTATCCAGCCGACGACCTAATAGTCCTCCAGGAGAATACCTAATTGTCTTGTAAAAGAATGCCTAATGGTCTTCCGGGTTAAGATCTAATAATCTTTGAGGGCTAGGCAAAAAGCTTTAAGACGTACGATCAGGGGTCTTCTACGGGAAGACCATTTAATGTTCACCGGGAAAAGCAGATGAACTTTCAGGGAAGGAAAGGTCTCCAACGAAAAAATTTTTATGGGAAGACCAAATTATCTTTCACCGAAGATCTTCTATGAGAAAACCAAATAATTTTTTATTTGAAAATTTTGCCTGTTTGGGCGAAGATCATTTAATATTAATCAATTTCTCGTTAGAGGTGAGATGAATGGTCGAAGATTTTTTGCAAGTGAAAAGGAAAAGCCGAAGATTCGAACCCACACAGCCATCAAATTATGTGACCGCTTTCTCAGCAGATTTCAGCGGAGAATCCAAACTCTCTTCCATATCCTATTTAAAAGAAGATTTATCAGAAGATTTATAGAAAGACCTATCAGATCTTTTATAAGGAGCCCTTAAAGCTATTTTATAAGAAAACCTATCAGATCTTCTATAAAAAGATCTATCAGATCTTATATAAGGAAATCTCAAAAGAAGACCTATCAGATCTGCTATAAAAACACCCCGTATAAGAAGACCTATCAGGTCTTATATCATAAAGTTCTTCTATAAAAAATCTATCAGATATTTTGTAAGGAGCTCTTAAAGCTCTTCTATAAAAATACCTATCAGATCTTCTAAAAGAAAATATACATCTTATATAAGGAGATCTCAAAAGAAGACTTATCACGTCTGCTGTAAAAAGACCTATCTGATTTTCTTAAAGAAGATCTATCATAAGAACACCTACCATCTTTTCTATAAGAAAAGCTTCAGCTCTTCTATTTGTAGACCTTAAATCTCTGCTAAAACAACACCTAAAGCTCTTAAAGCTGTTCTTTTAAAAGCCGTAACGCTCTTCTCTAAGAAGATCTTAAATTTATTCTTTTAAAAGATGTTATATCTCTTCTTTAAGAATATATTAAAGCTCAAGTTTAAGAAGATCTTAAATCTCAACTTTAAGAAGATCTTAAAGTTCAACTTTAAGACGATCTTAAAGCTCAACTTTAAGACGATTTAAGGCTAAACTTTAAGAAGATCTTAAAGCTCAACCTTTAGAAGATCTTAAAGCTCAAATTTAAGAAGATCTTAAAGCTCTTTTTTAAGAATATCTTAAACCTCTTCTTTAAGCAGATATTAAAGCTCTTCTTTAAGAAGATCTTGAAGCTCTTCGTTAAGAAGATTCTAAAGCTCTTCATTAAGAAGATCCAAAATATCTTATAGCTTTTCCTTAGGAATATCATCTTTAAGAAGAAGCTCTTCTTTAAGAAGGACCTTAAAATGTTTCTTTAAGAAAACTTTTAAGTTCTTCCTTAAGAACGTAGGCTCAACTTTAAGAAGATCTTAAAGCTCAACTTTAAGAAGATCTTAAAGCTCTTTTTTAAGAATATCTTAAACCTCTTCTTTAAGCAGATATTAAAGCTCTTCTTTAAGAAGATCTTGAAGATTCTAAAGCTCTCCATTAAGAAGATCCGAAAGATCTTATAGCTTTTCCTTAAGAATATCATCTTTAAGAAGACCCTTAAGTTATTCTTTTTTTAAGAAGGTCTAAAAGCTCTTCTTTCTGGAGAACCTCTTTTAGAAGTTTTTTTAATGTTTTTTTAAGAAACCTTTTAAGATCTTCCTTAAGAACGTTATCTCTTAGAAGACCCTCAAATTCTTCTCTAAGAAGATCTTAATGCTCTTCTTTAAGAAGATCATCTTTTAGGAGACTTTCAAGTTCTTCTTTAAGAAGGTCTTAAAATTCTTCTTTTAGAAAATCTTAAAATTCTTTTTTAAGAGGATCTTTAAAAATGCCTCAAAGCTCATCTTTAAGAAGATTTTAAAGATCTTCTTGAAGAAGATCTTAAAGCCCTTCTTTAAGAAAATCACCATTAAGAATATATTTATGTTCTGCTATAAAAAACCTTAAAGCTCTTTGTTTTGAAGGTTTTACAGCTTTTCTTTAAGAGGATCTTAAAACTCTTCTTTAAGAAGGCCATATTTTAGAAGGCATTAAAATTCTTCTCTATGACGACCTTAATGCTCTTCTTTAAGAAGATCTTAAACTTCTTCTTTAATAAGACTTGATCTTCTTTAAGAACGTCCTCTCTTAGAAGATCATCAAATTCTTCTTTAGGATAATTTTAAAATTCCTTAAAGCTCTTCTTTAGGAACATCATCTTCAGAAGACCTTCAAGTCCCTTTTAAAATTCTTCTTTCAGATGAACTTAAAGCTCGTTTTTAAGAAGACCTTAAAGCTCATTTTTAAGGAGTTCCTACTTTAGGAGACCTTCAAGTTCTGCTTGAAGTTAAGTTAAGTCTTAAGATTCTTCTTTAACTTTTCACGAGGACCTTAACTTTTCTTTAAAAAGATCTCAAAGCTTTTCTTTAAGAGGAACTTAAAGATCTGTTTTTGGAAAGATCATAAAGCTCTCCTTCAACCAACTCTTTAAGCTCTCCTATTAGAAGAGCTTTTAGTTTTCTTAAGAACATATTTCTGCTCTTCTTTAAGAACATCTTAAAACTCTTCTACACTATGAAGACCTTAAAGCTGTTCTTTAAAACTTTCTTGCAGTTCTTCTTAACAATGGATTTGTCAGCTTTTCACTGAAAATATCTTAAAGCTCTTATAAAGATGAACTTTATTTAAAAAAGGTATTAGAGCTCTGTTATAAGAAAATCTAAAAGATTTATACAGAATCTTAAAGTTGTTCTATAAAAAGCCTCTTTTTGAAAAGACTTTTCTGCTCTTTTCAACAGAAGAGAAAAAGTCTTAAAACTCTTCTATAAGATAATATTACAGCTCTATACTATAAGAAGATCTTAAAACTTTATAAAGAATCTTAAAGCTGTTGTACAAAAACCTTTCAGCTATTTTTAAGGAGACCTTTCAATACTTCTAAGAGAAGATCTGAAAAGTATTCTCACAGAAGAGTTCGAAAATTATCTTCAAGAAGGACTGAAAAGTCTTGTATAAAACAGCTTTCTAAAGTAAAGTTCTTTTTAAAGAGCACCTTTAAGCTAATCTACAAAAAAACCTTGTAGATATTCTTCTATAAAAAATAACTTTTATCTATTCAGCTACAGGAAAGACCTTCAGTTCTTCCATAGCTCTTCAATAGAAACCCATTTCTTCTATACCGATTTCTTCCATATGAACGTCTTTGATTTTTCAGAACGTTCATCTCTTTATAAAAACACATTTCTACTAATCAGATTTTCGTTAAAAACGTCCTCCACAACTTCCATAAGAAAAGCCTTTAGCTCTTTAGCTTCAATATAAAAAGACCTGTCATCTTTTCAACAATGGTATTTCTGCTTAAGTTATAAATCCAAAAGTTGCCAATTATTTGCACACTTTTGTAAACTCAGAACACTGTGCATCCACTGCATACACTCAAATATGGCCAGCTTATTGAAATGTGCATTAAAAAATGAAAAATTTGTTTTTCTTATTTTTTTCAATCATATTCACGTCCGTTTTGGTTACGTTTTTTTTCTTGTTGTTGGTTGTAACTACCTTTTCATTATGGCGGTTTCATACAAAATAAACACAAAAACAAAAAAATATAAATTAAAATCGTTGGAAATATAGTGCAGCCCCCAAAGCGGGATGGGGATGTGTTTTTCCTTTTTTATATATTTTTTTTTTAGATTTTGTTTTTTTTTTATTTTTAGCTTATAATGTTGATTTTATTAATTATATTTATTTTTCCACTTCTCAATTTCTGTGGTTTGAAAATTTGTTGCAACCGCAGGCAACACTTAAGACATTTTTTTTGTGTTACGGTTACGTTTCGTTAAGTTTTTAAAGTTTGATTTAATTTTTTCGATGCTTTAGACGTTGTTGAGTAGCTTGGCTTTGTTATTGTTATAATTATAGTTGGTGTTGTTGTTGTTATTTGGCCATATTGTAATCAGTTAGACACGCTTTATTGCAATGGTCGAATGCACTTTTGCACACATTGCCCACAAAATTATGGCAGACCGAAGAAGATGATGAAGAACTTGGTTTCCATGAACACACACGGCGTATTTCTTCTTCGTTTTTTGTTTTGTTTCAAAATTTCAATTGCTTAGCATCCAAGAAACTAATACAACAAAAACCGTAACATTATTTTTGTTTCTAAATTATTCAAAAAAAAGTAACGGTTCCGACATAAGATTTCACGCAAATTCTAAACGTAATTCTTAACCGTTTTCGCTAGCTGTGGTGCTGCAAACTTTTTGCCAAACCACACCACCATTCGCTTCTACAAACCGCACATGAATAGATGACCATCGAATGTTGGACTTAAGCTCAAGCCAATAGACCGATCCAAACAAAAAGACAAAACTAGCCAACAACAATAATAACAAAAAAAATCAACATTATTAGCCGCCACAACAGACCTGTATGGTTAATCTAAAGAAGCAAACCAACAACAACAAATGACCATTGAGCATTTCACTCAATTCAATTCGATAAAATGCTCACAACACAACAGTATTTAGCTCAAAAAGTGTTGAATGAATATCAGAGACAAGAAAATAAAATTGATTTTAAATGATACAATATGTACCCACATGCATACATACATATGTATGTTGGCCCCAAATACATATCCAATTTTGAGCCACACATTGTTGACATTGCTAATGAGGTTTATGTTGTTTCTTTTTACACATTTTGACGTATCTATAACGAGATGTGCCAATACGAAGATCAATTTTGTGGCCATCATTTCACGAAAACTTAAAAATACTCCTGGGGGTGAGGATGGATGGTACAGGCTCTTCCATAAAAAGGACTATTCACCACTTTCATCCAGCGTTCGAAAACTTACATTAAGGTACCGTACAATAACGTTTTGTAGCGTACCTAGCATGAAAAGTTACACTACGATAAGGTACCGTACATGTACACAAACATTAAAAAAAATTTTAGCGTTTGTGTACATGTACCCAACGATAATCGTAGCGTACATGTTTGGTACGCAACCACCATTGTAAAGTAACAAACACGTACCCAACCAAAATGGTTGGGTACGTACGTTATAAATGTTGCGTGTACATTAAAAAACCACGTAGAGTACATCATTATGTACCCTAAAAAACAAATAGACGTTGCGTACACCTGAGTGATGTGTATGAAGAGGTTGCGTACACCTGAGTGATGTTTATAAAGAAATACTAAATATGAATGGCATGAGGAAAAATACAACCATAAAAATAAGAGTGAATATCGTATAAATAAAATACAAAAGTATATATATTTATATTTTACCAGTAAATATGAAAACATTAATTTATTTTATAAAAAATTAACGAATATATAAAAGATTAACATGTGAAAACATATGTAACAGATTATACATAATACTAAAGAAAATAGAATTTAACAGAAGAAAGCTCAACTTTCATAATTGAAATCCCCATTGACTTTTACTATTAATATATGTTCAATATTTGTTGCTGACATGCGGTTGCGCTGATCAGATAATATGTATTTAAAATAAGCCTTCCACACTTAATTGGGTTGACGGTATTGTCTTACAATATTAGCAATCTCACTGATGATGGTTTTCTGAGAGTACCAGAATGCTATTATATTTTCATTTAGTGGTAATCTTGATTGCCGCTCATAAGTGGCAAAACCAGCTTCTAAATTGTGTAAATTAGATGAACTCGGAATTTCTGTGGTAGGATTTATCATTTGCAGATAATCGGAAAAAGATTTGGCTGCAAGTGATCGGTGGTGATGGAGTTTCCTCTAATATTGTGTGGCTTGTATTGTGTACTGTTGAGTTCATGCGTATATATAACGATAGTATGTAGTTCTTCGCCCTTTGTTTTTGTTCGCAGGTTAAGCATACATTGATTCGTGGATCCAAGAATACAGCTGTGTTAAACAATTCATTGTCTAAAAGTTTATCCTTTCTTATCTTCAAGGACTCCTTGAGAAGGGTTTTCATATTGCTATCCGTTAAAGCGTCAATTTGAAAT
The DNA here is from genome assembly GCF_047663935.1 of Musca autumnalis. Lineage (NCBI taxonomy): Eukaryota > Metazoa > Arthropoda > Insecta > Diptera > Muscidae > Musca > Musca autumnalis. The sequence continues at coordinate 140,858,863 of NW_027411866.1, forward strand.
GTTATGTCCATAACAATAATGTATAGTTCACTATAGAACAACTATTCGCTTTGTAACTTAACGGTAGCATTGTAAATAGGTTTAAATAGTCCCAAGTATTCAGTTGCGAAAGACCATTCTTCAGATTCAAGAAATTAATCAGGATAATTCTTGTTTAGTGTATTTATAATTTCCTTCATTTCCAGGATTCTTTCAATCATTTTATATGTTTAAAATTCCAACATGTTGCACAATCAATGATAGGTTTTTTGTAGAGTTCACTTCTTAGAAAATTTAAAATCATTTTACATCTAAGTTTTTTTTACCACGAATCGTATCTTATCGACATTGTATTTTATTGCTGACTGTTTCAGAACATCGTTTACACTCAGTTGGAGAGTGTGAGCAGCACAACGAATGCTAGTAATTGTGTTCGATGAGATGTTAAAATCAATTGATTCAATTGTGTCGATAGCTATTCGGCAATCGATATAATCTTCATCTTCTTCGAAATCCACGGCATTCTTATTTATCGACAATTGCATTTCAGAGTTCAGGATTCGTACAGTTTTAAGCATATTTGATCCGTTGTCGGTTGTAATCGTTAAAATATTATGTATATTAACATCATATTCCTTTAGAACATCCAATATAACTGTTTTTAAATATTCAGAAGTGTGACTTGATCTAAGTTCCTTTATAACCAACGTTTTAACAACGATTTTACCATGTTTAATGTATTGAATGACATACTTAAGTCCAGCCTTGTTGCGACATCCATCTTAAGGGAAAAGAATATCCCTTTAAGATCGTTTAAGATTTCCGTTTTAATATTTTTGAGAAAGCGATAATTCGTTCCATTACGTTATGTTCATTTACCGTTATCCCGAGTACACTTAAATCAGGATCTTTAAGAACTTTGAAGGCTTTACTTCGTCCATATGTAAAGGACGTCCATTTTTGTAAACAGTTCCACCAATGCTGTTTCAATGTTTTTTGGATTCACACTTTTTTTTAATAATACTTTGATGCCACTTTTTTTCTTTTACGTTTTCCCGCTTTTGATCAATACACATAGTTCGCATAAAATCGGGATGCACATTTTTCGAATATCGCTTTAAATTTGCTAAATGCCAATTTAAAACATTGTTGACGAAATTTTGTAAATTACACACTGTTTGATTTGATTCGTTTGTACTGAACATATCACGAAGAACAATATTCTTGGTCTTGGCATTTTTATAATTATTTTCACTTAACGGTTAAAAATGAACTAAATAGCATTTGCGGGGGTTCTTTTGCATATATAGTTTGCAAAAAATGAATTTTCTTAAAAAATTTAAATACCTGCAACTATTCCAAAGGGTTTTCGCGAAATTTTCCATAAATTATACAATAAGACTACGAGTGTAACAAACTCAAAAACTAGATCATTCATGTGGTAATGGTTATAATTTATTACATTACACAAAAAGGTAAAAACCAATATTGTGGTTTACAATTTTTTTAACTCATAATTTGTATAATGTCAAAAAGAAGGGACAGGTACTTTATGGTTTTGGTAGGCGAGGAATAATATTTCTACCTAATTCTGAATTTTGTAACTTATCAAAACTAAAATTCTGATAATGCTACCTGTAAACAAACTTTACAAATATAGCAGACCCAAAGAACGCATGTTGCCTTCACAGCTAGGTACCAGTACTTGGGTACCTCAACAGCAATTCATATTTTGGAAAAACACAAAAAAGCAAAAAGTAATTCTCATTGTGGTGTTGTAGCATTTCTTTTTGTAAGATGATGTTGATATTGAAAACAACTTACTTGAAACTGTTCTTCGATGCTATCTTGACATTGCTAAAATTTGAAAATGAACCACCTGTTTTCACAATATAAATAAAAAACTCCTCCATGAACTACAGCCCTATAGCAACCCTTTTGAAAAATGTCAAGATTTTAGATATTCGATGAGAACGTTTTGTTTAGGCATTACTAACTTCATGCATAAGTATTTATAACATTTAAATAATGACATTTATAGTCCTAATTAATTGAAGATACATATTCATTTATATTTACTTGTACTTCATTTGTATATCACCAATATTTTTGAAAATTTAACATAGCTGAAGCCAAGGTTTACCCTTTTAGAACACGCGACTTGTGATTGTATATTATACAAATTAAATGTTTATGGATAAAATGAAATGTTTTTGGACGTGGCAAAAAATATTGGCCTCAAAAGTTAATTTGCGTGGAAGCTGTGGCTATATTTATGTTAGAAAATGGGTAAAAATGGGTTGAAGCCAACGTGTCTTTTTTTGTTTTCTCTCGATTTGTGAGTAAACCACACTTCTCACGATTTGCCTATCAAAGTAAAAGTAGAAGCCAACTAAATAAGGATAATCTCACTAATGTATAACTTTTCAAAATTTCATCAGCGTCTACCAATAAATGACGCTGACATTTTGAAGCCAAATTTACAGTGTTTTTTGACATTTTCTTCTAGTCGCGTTCCGCAAACAGATTTTTCAAAAAGGCTTTAATAGGATTGTAGTACTTGCGATTCTGAGCTTTTTGATACGTATATCGTGAATGTAGCCTCCACAGCTTCACAGAAATATGTATCGAAATGACGAAATTTTGTGTGAATATTTTTCTAAAAATCATATTATTCGGGCCTAATTTTTACAATTGTCATTCGATTTCCTCGTACTTGATTGCACATTTTAGTTTTTTACGTTCCGGATCTAATAAATCATTCTCCGTGAAAATCCATCCACTAAAACGCGAGTTACAAGATAATCCAAAGTGGAAAAATCACCTAAAATTGTTTTTGGAAATATCGCGTATTTTATCGCGTTTTCTGCGGTTCGTTTCCACTGCAATGAAACAACTAATACTTCATCTTTGTTATAGCGGAAACAGAGATTTGAAAACTTCACTGATAAGGGAGCTACATTCATTTTATCCCAAAAAATAGTGTGTGATGCTACATCCACGGTTCTTCGTTGACCGCCTTGAAATAGATATATATCGATGTAGATTTTTATGGTGGACACTGAAATCGGATGCGGACAAAAAGCATACGCACTCCGCGCAAGTTAGCGACGTTAATTAGGTTTTTAGGCACTAAGATGCAGCCGATGCTACATCTTAGCCACCAAATTAAATTTCGAAAACTATATTCAAATTAAAAGATACGGTATTACTGTACATGAAAATCACATGCGGACAAACTGATTTTGATAATTACGCGATTTACACGTATTTAAAAATGCATATAAATAAAAATGGGTTATTTGACCTCTATTTCCATTTCAGAAGCTTTGACATATATCCCCATCAACCCAATTAGCTTCCCTAATGGGAAAGCTTTAATATGAATGTCAATAAAGCAAAATCCGTCTATTTTATTGGGAGATTTACGCAAAATGAAGGAAGTATTCCTATAGATTTCTCCAATATTTTCTACTACATAATGCATGTGAAAAATATTTTTTTAAACAAAAAATTATTTTTTTGACCGAAATATGTGCTTATTTTGGCTGTAACATCCAAACTATAACACCAATCTGTATGATTGTAGTCTCATTTGATTTGCTGTGAAGTTTGGATCCACAACAATTTTTTTTGTAATTTTATGACCATTAAATGGACCTTAATTTTGAAAAAAGTAGACTTACATTCAATAATTTATCAATTTTTTGTACATTCCGCGAATTCTGTGTAACATTTTGCAGGCATTATGCAATCTACTCGCTGAAGTAACTTCGAGAAAACTTTTTTGTAACAATTGTGCTCATTAAAATAATTAGCGTTTTTATAATATTTTCTTTCTTAAAAAGCGAAATAAAAGCGCCATAACTTTTGTCCGCAACAACCAAAAATTGGCTCGCGACCAGATTCGTACTCGGAATTTTTTTCTTAACCCACATATCAAAAATCGTTGATGTAGCGCGAAAAAAATTTATCCTTTTTTTCTGAAATGGAATATGAAATAATTGACAATATTCCTGATATATTCCACAAAAATTAAACTTATTAACCAAACAAATGTAATTGTACCCTACCAACACTTTCTTTCTAAAGGTACATTATGATGTACTCTACGTGGTTTTTTAATGTACGCGCTGATGTACGCAACCTTTTCGGTTGTGTACGTGGTAGTTACATTACGATGGAGGTTGCGTACCAAACATGTATGTTTGAAGAACTTTTCGAATCTCGTTGGGTACACGTACACAAACACTAAATTGGATTTTTAATGTTTGTGTATGTGTACATAAACTTTATAATTTTTTTTAGTGTTTGTGCACATGTACGGTACCTTATGATAAGGTACTGTTTGTTTCCGAACACTGCTTTCATCAGAAGAACTTTCAGCCTTCCTTAAGAAAATGATTCAGATTTTTTGGTTTCCTTAGTTTCAATATGTTTACTATCGAATCCCATATAGCAATTAAATATCTTTGACAAAACAACATTTTGATTTTTGGCCAGGAAAATCGATTCCTGAACCATTGTGCACCGCTGAAATTTTTTGATGTTGCCTGGCCGGGAAATCGGACCCACGACCTTCAGCGTGCAAGGCGGGTGTGCAGACCATTGCACCACGGTGGCACCCATATGATAAGGATAAGGTTAAAAAAATTATAAGAAAATTTTTATTTCTTTTATAAGAAGCTCATTCTTCTATAAGAAAATCTTTTAGTTCTTTTATAAGAAATTCGTTGAGTCTTCGATTAGAACCTTTATAATAACACCGTTCAGTTCTTTAATAAGAAGAGCTTTCAGTTCCTCTGTGAGAAAATCTTTCAATTCTTTTATAAGAAGACCTTTTAGTTACTCTATAAGAAAATCAGTTCATTCAGCCTTCCATAAGAACATCTTTCAGTTCTCTTATAAGAAGACCTTTTAGTTCCTTTATATAAGACCTTTCAGTTCTTCTATAAGAAGATCTATCAGTCCTTCTGTAAGAAGATCTTTCAGTTCATCTTTAAATACACTCCACGTCAGTAGAATAGAACACCTACATTTTTGTTGATGTTAGCTTATTTATCACAAAACGAATGAATCTGCTTTTTGAATCTGGTGGGGATGTAAAGTCTATGATGTTCCGTATCAAATACATAAAAAATTAAGTTTTTAGCTCTTCGCGAAATGATTTTCTGATATATTTTCCGATAGTACTATGAAAAAAAGGCATTTATTTTTGGTCATCAGGATAGAACAGTCACTTTATTTTCGCGAACTTTTGAGATATTAACACCGAATTTTCTTTCAGTCGATAAAGCAAGGCTTTCCAATCATTTTTCACCAAAGAAAACCTATAAATTATTCCGCGGACACCGAAATAACAGTGTTAAAGGGTTTAAATTGACAGATATTGGAAACATCTCGGAATATCAATAGGAGTAGCCCAATTATGTCATATTTCTTCACAATAAGAAAGAATATGACACAGACAACCTCGACGGATACAATCGAGTGCTTCGGATGCTGATAAGATGGAATATTTTCAAAATATTTATGAAAAAGTAAAAATTTCTTAAAAAACCCATGATGATTTGCTCAAAAAAATGGTTTTTCCGCGAACAAGTCCGCCGTTCAAAGGTTTGGAAATATGCTCCAGATTTGGAGGAAGATAATCTGATACGAAAACAACCGTTATTTTAATACACTTATAGAAATTTTAGTATTTTTTAAAACAACATACGAAACCTAAAACCTCAATTTCCATGACTGTGTTTTCTCGCGAAAACGGGGCTTTTACATTTGCGATTTCAATTAAAAAAACTACTAATTCGTAAAAGCCGGTATGGAGAGCATGGTCTGTTTATATTGGAGCATAACACTGTTGAGAACAGTCACGGGCACCGAAATAAGAACACATATAAAATTCAAAATTCAAAGGGTGTGTTCAATTTGAAAATGTGCCAAAATTTCCATCAGCGTATTAAAATAGCAGTTATTTTCATATCAGATTATTTTCCTCTAAATCTGGAGCATATTTCTAAACCATTAAATGGCAGACATGTTTGCGGAAACCCCATTTTATTGAACAAATCATCATGGTTTTTTAAGAAATTTTTACCTTTTTCATAAATATTTTGAAAATATTCCATCTTATAAGCATCCGAAGCAATCGATTGTATCCGTCGAGGTTGTCTGTGTCATATTCTTTCTAATTGTGAAGAAATATGACATAATTGGGCGACTCCTATTGATATTCCGATGTGTTTCCAATATCTGCCAATTTAAATCCTTTAACGCAGTTATTTCTGTGTCCGCGGAACAATTTATAGGTTTTCTTTGGTGAAAAATGATTAGAAAGCCTTGCTTTATCGACTGAAAAAGATTCGGCGTTAATATCTCAAAAATTCGCGAAAATAAAGTGACTGTTCTATCCTGATGACCAAAAATAAAGGCCTATTTTTCATAGTATTATCGGATAAATGGTCAGAAAATCATTTCGCGAAGAACTAGAAACATAATTTTTTCTGTGTTTGATATGGCACATTATCGACTTTAAATCCCTACAAAATTAAAAACGTAGATTCATTTGCTTCGGGATAAATAAGCCAACATTAACAGAAATTTAGGTGTTCTATCCTACTGACGTGGAGTGTATATCTTTCACTTCTTCTATAGTATGAACTTTCATTTCTTCTATAAAGGACCTTTCAGATCTTCCATAAGCAAAGAAGAACTTTCGGTTCTTTTATAAGTTCACTCAGTCCTGCATAAGAAGATGTTTCAGTTCTTTTATAAGAAATTCAGTTCTTCTATAAACGGATCTTTTATTTCTTATATAAGAAGACCTTTCAGTTCAGAAGACGTCCCAGTTCTTCTATAAGAAAATCTTGCAGTTCTTTTATAATAAGCTCTTTCGGTTCTTCTATAAGAAGTTTTTTCGCAATTATTCTATAATAAGATCTTTCAGTTCTTCTATAATAAGACCTTTCAGTTTTTCTATAAGCAGATCTTTCAGTTTTTCTATAAAAAAGACCTTCTAGTTCTTCTATAAGAAGACCTTAGAAATCTTCTATAAGTTCTTTCAGTTTTTCTATAGGAAAACCTTTCAGCCTTTAATATCAACACATTTCAGTTTTTGTTATAAGAAGTTCGTTCAGTTTTCCATACGAAGACCTTTCAATTTCAGTGCTTTTATGAGAAATCTTCCATAAAAAGACGTTGTTCTATAAGAAAATTCCATTCACTTCTTCCAAAAGAAGTCCTTTCAGTAATTCTATAAGAAGACCTACCAGTTGTTTTCTATAAGAGGACCTCTCGCTTTCTCTATAAGAACACCTTTAAATTTTTCTATAAGAAGACCTTTCACTTTTTCGAAAAAAAACCTTTCTGTTCTTCTATAAGAAGATCTTTCAGTACTTCTATACGAAACTTTTCCAGTTCTTTTAGAAGAAGTTCTTTCAATCTTCCATAAAAACATCTTTCAGTTCTTCTGTAAGAAAATGTTTCAGTTCTTTTATAAGAAGTTCTTTCAGTCTTCCATAAGTTCTTCTATAAGAAGACCTTTCAGTTCTTCTATAAGAAACTTTTCCAGTTCTTTTAAAAGAAGTTCTTTCAGTCTTCCATAAAAACATCTTTCAGATCTTTTTAAGAAAATCTTTCAGTTCTGTTATACAAGGTTATTTCAGTCTTCTATAAGTTCTTCTATAGTTCTTCCATAGTTTTATAATAAGAAATTTCAGTTCTTCTATGAGAATGCCTATCAGTTCTTCTATAAGAAGACCTTTCAGTTCTTTTATAAGAAGTTTGTTCATTCTTCCATAATAAGACCATACAGTTCTTCTATAAGAATATCTTTCGAATACTTCTACAAGAAGATCTTTCACAGTTCTTTTATAAGAAATTCTTTCAGTTCTCCATTAGAAGACCCTTCAGTCTTTCATAACAAGACCTTTCAGTCTTCCATAAGAATACCCTTCAGTTCTTCTATTGCTTAGATGGTTTTTATACCAAACAGAACCTTTTGTTCCATAAACCGAACTAAGAAACGCACCGATCTTCAACTTTACTTCTTCAATTTTGTATGACATGTTTTGCGATATCATCTTCAAATTGGTCTTTCCATCGGGGTTCCAATGTGTACCATCGAGCTGCTCATATTTATATGGCTTTCTGGCGAGGACATCTTTATCCATCCTGCTGATATGGCCCAGCCAACGCAATCATTGTAATTCGATACGTTTTACTATATCGTTGTCGATCGGCTGGCACAGTTTATGGTTCATACAAAGTCGGTATTCACCGTCAACGCATATTGGCACATAAATCTACCGAAGAAGTTGTCTTTTAAACACACCAAGTTCGGCCTCATCTACTTTCGCAAGTACCAATGCTTCGGACCCATACATTGGTATGGGTAGTGGCAGTGTCTGGTAAAGTGTAAATTTTTCTAACTAGATGTGGTATTGATTTCAAAGTATTTGCTTAGACCAAAGTAGCATCTGTTGGACAATATTATTCTTCTCTTTATTTCAAAACCAGTGTTGTTTCTTATGAGTACTTTACACGATATGTTTTTTACATATGGGTTGTCACTTTGCATATACATTTTGTATTTAACAAGTAAAAAAGTATCAGTCGGCGTTGCCGACAGAGATATACCCTCAGCCTATTTGAATTGGAACTTTCATCTACGGACAGATCGAATGTATTTAGGGTCTTTTCAGAATTTTGTGGCCCTTTTTGGACATTTGAACTTACCGACAAAAACGTGGATTAGGATTAAAGGGAATGAACCGACATAGTGTATTACGGAGGTGGATCTTATTTAAGAGCCATATCTTATCGATAGATATCGCGCCCACTAGTCATTTCAATGGGTTATCGTACACCTGTTGGACCAGTATGCCAGGAAACATGGACTTGTCCACGGAAAACATAATATGGCTGTACATCGTCGGTATAAATTTCCAAAGGATCTCCGAACAGACCCTAAACTGCACTTGGACACAAATGTTGAATTTTGTGGGGGAGGTATCCTAAGGAGAGGACCGATATGAGCCATTTTAGAAGTTAAACTAAGTTTGGACCAAAATATGACGAAGGCAAAAATTTGGACCAAATTGGTCTATCACTTCGAGAGTTATTATGCTCTCCAACTACTACATATGGGGGGCTTTTACAACTTTCGGGCTGTTTTCCCAAGAAGTGTGGACTTGCCACTGAAAAAACTTTTACCGTTGTAATTGAGACAGCGATTGCAAGTTGCTTCATCAGAAATCAAAGTTAGTCAAGAGCTGGTCTTAAAGTGAACTTATCCGAAATTTTGTGTGGGAGGTACCCGAAGGAATGGCAAATATAGTCCATATTCAAACCTGATCTATATCTGGTAGATATATTAGGATGCGTAAAGTATGGACCAAATCGGTCCGTCCCTTCAATTTGAATTTTTGTGGGGGAGGTACCTGAAGGAGTGAACCGATATGGGTAATCTTCGAACTTAAACTTAGTTTGGACAAAATATTATGAAAGCCAAATTTTGGATCGAATCGGCAAATCCATTCGAGAGTTATCGTGCGCTTCAACCACTACACACGGTGTCATAGGGGTTTTTTTGAACCTTTCAGGCTATTTTCTCAGGAAGTAGGGTTTTGCCCCTGATTAAACTTGTACCGCCGTATGGGGCCGTGAATGCAAGTTGCTAAAACAAAAATCAAAGCGATTCGAGAGATGACCCTAAACTGAACTTTTCCGAAATTTTGTGTGGGAGGTACCCGAAGGAGTGGACCGATTGAGTCCATACTAAAACCTTATCTAATTCTGCTAAATGTTTCACGATGTGCAAAGTATGGACCAAATCGGTTACTTCCTTCAAGAATTATCGTGCCCACAAATTTTCCGAACATTTCCGAACTCCGGAAGGAGTGGACCGATATAACCCATCTTCGAACTTAAACTAAGTTTGGGCAAAATATTACGAATGCCAAAATTTTAACCGAATCGGTTCATCCCTTCGAGAGTTATCGTGCGCTCCAGCCAGCCAGACAGACGGACATTGCTCAATCGACTCCAAATTTTCTGAAACACATTTCGTCCAAACATACTTGGGGTCTAAAACCATTATTTCGATGAGGCACATTTTGCCCGTATGAAAGTGTATATACCCTTCATAGCCTAAAGGCTGAGGGTATAAAAAGTGACAACCCATATGTTAAAAACATATCGTGTAAGTACCCATTATACTCTCCACCATATGGAATGTATAATTAAATTTGTCATTCCGTATATCAGCATAAACTTCTATATCGATTTAACCATGTCCGTCTGTCCGTCCGTCCGTCCATCCGTCTGTCTATTGAAATCAAGATACAGCTCGCAATTTTAAAGATAGAGAGTCAATATTTGGTACAGAAGTCTTTATTACTTGCAGGATGGTTGGTATTGAAAATGGGATATATCGGTCCACGTTTTGATATAGCCCCGATAGAACGGTACCTCCCGATTTTCGGTATTTTTAAGGTTTTAGATTCATTAGCTTACCAAAATAGCTGAAATTTGGTATTTAGTTATCGTTGGTTGTATAAAACTTTCCACTTGAAATTTGTTGGTATAAGTCCAAGCATTCATATAGCCTCCATAGAACGGTACCTCCCGTTATTCGGTATTTTAGAGGGTTTAGCTTCATTATCCCACCAAAATGGCTGAAATTTAGTACATAGTCTTCGTTGGGGGTATAAAACTTTCCCCCAAGAATTTTGTCGGTATCGGTTCACGCCTTCATATAGCCCCCATAGAACGGTACCTCCCGATTTTCGGTATTTTGATGGTTTTAGCTTCATTATCACGACGAAATAGCTGAAATTTGGTACTTAATCTTCGTGGGGGTATAAAATTTTCTCCCAGAATTTTGTCGGTATCGGTCCACGCCTACATGCAGCCCCCATACAGCGGTACCACCAGATTTTCGGTATTTTGAAGGTTGTGGCCTCAATATTCCACCGAAATGGCTGAAATTTGGTATATAACCTTTTTTTTGGGAGTATAAAACTTCACCCTCTAAATTTGTCGGTATAGGTCCACGCATTCATGTAGCCCCCATAGAACTGTACCTCCCGATTTTCGGTAAAATAGCTGAAATTTGGTATTGAAACTTCGTTAGGGATACTCAATCTTCCCCTTTACATTTGTCGGTATAGGTCCACGCCTTCATATAGCCCCATAGAACGGTACCTCCCGATTTTCGGTATTTTGAACGTTTTGGCCTCAATATTCCACCGAAATGGTGATATAAAACTGTTCCCCAGGTATATGTCTGTACAGGTCCACCCCTACATATTGCTCCCATTCCCGTCTAAAATCCGTCGGTATAGGTCCACGTTTCGATCAATATGCCACCAAAATTACTGAAATTCGTTATTTAGACTTCCAAGAGGTTATTTCTTAAGTTTTAGCCACATTCTCTTACCGAAATATTTGGTATTTAGTCTTCTTTGAGTCTAAAAACTTTCCGTCAGAAATTTGTCGGTATGCCTCACACTGCTTTACCGAAATTGCTTAAATTTGATATAAAGTCATACACGAAAGGAAACTATTCATTCTATTTTACTTCAATACAACTCGTGGTGGAGGGTATAACAAGTTTGGCCCGGCCGAACTTAACACCGTTCTTACTTGTTTTATTTATGGCGGTGCCGAGGTGAATAAAGTCAGTACATCAAATGTATTATTTTCAATGTCCAGAGTTGGTCCGAGTATACTGGACGTATTGCCATGTACTGTCAGGCACACTTTGACAGATTATTTTTAAAATTTTCCGAAGGCTCGTTTTGATCGACCTATGGACCGTCAGCTTTCCCAGCTCTTTCTTCCTCCTTCGGAAAATACGATTTTCCTTTATCCTCTTCTACCGATATTTTAATTGCGACTGCATTGCAACATTATCGGGATAAGGAGTGCAGACTTCCAGCATGTTATTATGTTGCGCGGAGTAAGATTGTGCTATTTGTTGTATTTGCAGCCTCTAGACATCCAGCTTCCATTCTGTGTTTGATCGCACTTTTGCCGCAACATTAAGACGAGTGTGTACCTTGTCTGCTACAAGGAAATGGTCCGTATCGGTGTTCGGTTCTCGTCGATGGGGCATCTAACACACTGGAAGAATGTCTTCCGTATAACACAACATGATCGATTTGCTTTCTTGTTTTCTTACCTGGAGACATCCACTTGGCCTTGTGTATGTCGAGTAGGCCGGGGCGATTTGTATGGAAGGAAAAAAGTGATAGTGGGCGCCTGGAGTTTCTGATTCTTGGGATTGTACTGAGCAAAAAAGTCCACTAGACCATATGTCTACGGTGAAAATCGAGCCCCCGGATTTTGACATGAAATTTTTTTCAAGGATATTTTGGCCAAACCATATCGCAGAAACTTGACCTATCCTGAAAATTTCCTTTTGCGTTCTTAGTACACTCACCAAGGGCTTTCATCTCCAAAAGGACACTGACTTTGAGTCATATTTTGTAGCACAGTGTAATTTATCGATATTTTCCGAAAAATGTGCACATTCTCGGGGCCATAACTGCCTGAAGGAGCGTTCCAATGCTTTTGCTATGTACGGGAGAGTTCTTAATTATTGTCTTGGCTACAATTTTTGTCTTTGTGTTGGATCGAATCTCAGTGTTTTTGCTGTTACATATATGCCAAAGTATCCAAAAAAACCTTGAAAAAACTTCAAGTCAACATCCGGGGGCTCGATTTTCACCGTAGACATAGGGTCTAGTTGACTTTTTTGCTTAGTACAATCCCAATAATCAGAAAATCCAGGCGCCCGTGGTGGTGTTCAAATCGCCCCACCCTAATGATGAGGTTATGGAACCTAGTGCTGTTCACTACCACGTTTTTTTTTTTTTTTGCCTCCGCAAAATCGATTAGCCTCATTCCGTTGTCGGATGTTACATCATGAAGGCTGAACTTGCCGACTGTTTGACCAAAAGAATTTTCCCTCCCAATTTTTTCATTAAAATCTCCAGAACAATTTTACAGCCTGTTCATGTATGTCGACAGAAAGGTTCCTTGCGCTTCGGAAGTGGGAAAAAATCATTTTCTGTTCATGTAAACACCTTCGAAACGAAAATCTATGCGACCGACAAGCCATACGAAATAACACGTAAACATACACTTTTCCATTAAATTTGGGTTTATGTATTTCGAAAGGACTGTCTCTTATAGAAAGAGAATGTCAAAATCACTCACTTGCTTTGTAGCTGCCGAGTAGAACGTAAACTCGCGAATAACACCGAAAATCTTAAAACAAATTTATGCAACACATTCTTGAAACAAAATAAAAATTTTACAGATACGATTCAATGGCGCTTTCATTCATTATTTTGAAGAAATCAGTTAAATCCCAGATAGCATTTAGAAGACTGTTTTTTCAAAAATCACATTGAGGAGTCTTTTTAGAGTCCTTTTGGTGATCAAAAATTGATTAAGTCGCTTGTGTGATCAGAAAGGGACTCGAAAATGACTCCCTGTAATGATTAAAAAGAGTTCAATTTAAAATACAACAACAAATGTGTAGCAATCACAAATAAATCATTGAGGTGTTTAAAATGTGACAATTTTTTGTTATTTATTGTCACATTTTGATCATCTGGAAGATTGAAAAATGCTTAATCAAAAAAGGGTCATACAGGTGTTTGAAAAGTGATTATAATTATGTATACTCTGATCATATTTTGAACAGTTAGGTGATTAAAAACTGATTGCTTTGTTTTATTTTTATTTGGTTGTAAATAAAAAAATAAAATTCTCATATACACTTTCTACAAAATTTTGATATAAATGTAACGTATAATATTAAAGGTACAGACAAACACAACACAACAGGTTTTGCCAAGTGAAATGAAGAAGCAGTATACTAACCACCAAGCAACATAAAGGACAATTAAAAGACATAACAAAGCAAAAAAGACTATAAAACAAAGGAAAGAAACAAAGAAGAATAAAAAGAAATTTTTTTAATTTATTTCGTCTAACAAAAAGACTCATATATGACTCCCTAAAGGCTCATAAATGATTATAAACATGACTCTAAAAAGACTCGAAAAAGGGTCCGAAATTAATCAACAAAACACCAATAAATGATTGAAATACGACTCGAAAAAGACTCATTTGTGATTTGTTTAGAAGAGTCGCCTGAGGTTATGTTTTCCTACCGACAAAGGAGTCATTTATGATCAGAAAATGAGCTCATATTCTAGCTTTTTAATCGTGCAGTCGGATCAAAAAAGACTCGAATTTGATTAAAATTTTCAAAAAATGCTGACTGGGATAAAATAATTCAAAATACCGACACATTTTATTTTTCAAACAAAACAAATCACACATATTCCAATATTTGTATGTATATGTGGATTTTGTTTTCATTTCTCATTTGGCTCTCATTTATGGAACAGAGTTGTACAAATGTACATTCAAATTAGTAATATTTCGCATAGGATGCGTAACGGCAGTCGCACGATAGTTTGCGAAATACATGAACGCATTTTTAGACGGAAGCGAGTGACTGCTTTCCTTTCGTACAGGTTTCCGTGCGACATACATGAACAGGCGGTTAATGTCGTGTCCTGGGCAGCCTTCATATGCCCCATCAAGGCGCTCGTTGAATATATACTTGGTCTGCACATCTTTCTCTTCGGTAGGGGCATGGGCGCAGATGAGACTGATGTTAAAGAACTTTGCTTTATACGGAGTGATTCTGGATAGCTGGTTTTTAAGCCTTCGACTTAACATAAATCCAATACTAAGCTCATGTTTCGTTTCATGGCAGGTGGTTTTATCTCAAAGGGAAAAATCGATGTCGGATTTTTTAGGCTGCACCCCCCTAAACTGTTAAGTTTTGTTAGATTTAAAGATTGCCAAAGTTTAAGCATAATCGGAATATGTTATCACCTGTCACTGGAGCCTCGAAGCTTCAATAGTAATTTTCACGAAATTGCTCTACAGACCACATTTATTGTCCAATCGATGAACAAATTTTACCAGTTCTTTGTTGTATCTTAAAACTAATCTTAAGAAATTGTGAAAATCGGCTCGGATTTTAATATTAGCTATATATAGGGGCCATGGAAACTTTGAGGCCCCAGTGGCAAGTGTTAACATGCTACATTACATTATTTTTGCCAAGTGTGCAAATGTAGCGTGTCAAATGTATTGTCTTTGTTGAATCATTTGATAAGATGCGAACATACAAATCATCTATAAATTATAACAACTCAAAGAAATTTCACTCATTTTCACTGGTGATTAATTTTAAAAATTTTAGGCAATTTTTCTAATAATGTTGCCATCACATAAGCTATCATAAATTGCGGCTATAAAATAAAAATGCTTTCATAATTTATTGGCAAATAATGATACGTTGAATGGGCTTCAGCAGAGGTCATACATTAAAACATTTCCCTTTCTCTGGGTTCCATTGTTTAAGAAGGCATTGTTTTGGAGGCAGTGACTACCATATTAACTAATAACCAAATGAAAATAAAAACATCAATAATACAAAAGAAACTGGCAAAAAAGAAGCTGATGCTAGGCCGTGTGTACTATTAACACACTTTAAGAGTTGAGGAGGAAGAAGGCGATAAAAGTAAAAACAACTAATATATTTTCGCCTATTTGGGAGGTTCTGCAACATCATCATTTAACAACCTTTAATCCCAAGTCCAACCCAAGCACCTATTAATGTGTATTAATTACAGCTCGTTTGTTATTGTGCATCTTGGCATTTCGTATCCTTACTAACCTAACTCACTAATTTCCTCCATCACTTAGTTTTCTTAATTTGTTGTGGCAATTTTCTTGAAAGATGTTAATCACCATAATGAATTTATATGGGTTAAAAATGAAATGAAAGAAAAAAAAAAAGACAGCGATGGCTTGAATGATGCCAACTAAGTGATGCGGTTAATCCATTCAATTTTTGTGTGCGGGTTTTTGTGATATCTGGTAAGTCAACCAGACGAAAACAAAAAAAAACTTGAAAGAAAATCGAAAATGAAAGAATCGATGCCACCACTTAAGGCTACTTGGCAACATTTAAACAAACTCTGTCTGACGAGTTTTATAAAAAAAATATTTAAGCCAATAATTTGTATTAAATTTTCCAATTATTTGAAGATGTTTGTTTAATGGATATATACGAGGTTTGTTCGAATAAGTTAAGTGGTAAGTAGTTTTCGGCAGAAGCTAGTTTTATCCATGTGTAAGTCATTTCAATTTCAAGATCTACGGGACCATAAACGTTGACGGTGAATACCGACGCAGTATGTACCACGAACTGTACCAGCCGACCGACATCGATATAGTAAAACGTATCGAGTTACAGCGATTGCGTTGGCTGCGCCATATCAGCAGGATGGGTAAAGATGCACCCGCCAGAAAGGCATATCAATACGAGCCACTTGACGGTATACACCCCAAGGGAAGGGCAAAACTCCGAGGGAAAGACTAAATTGAAAATGATATCACAAAACATCGCATCCAAAGTTGAACAAGTAAAGTAGAAGATTGGAGCTCGTTTTTTCTTGACTTCAATTAATTTTATATACATATGTATGTTTATCATGTTTCCATCTGTAGCATTTCATCACATGCAAAAAAAATTGTGAAATGTCATCGAATACCAAGAATTCAATCAAATCAACAAGACATTTTAAAATCCGAAGTCCGAAGATAAACCACAAATAGAAAAAGCGATAAACAACTTTACAAACGAAAGCGTTCTTATTATCTTCTACTATTCCTTGTTGTTACTTTTTCTTGCAATGTACGGTTCTTTCTTAATAAAATTTCTGTTCTGATCAGCAGAATTGTTTGGCACAAAGAGGGGCACTGGGTTACGAAGAACAACGGAATAAATCTTCACACAATTGGAGCAATGCTGTCACTTAACAGAGCGGCGTCACCACCACCAACTGGCCAACCGGCAACAACAGAACAGAAACCAAGTATCCTCAATAATGCTGAAATGACTGAAAAAACGGGATATGCAACAAGTGTCACACAACGATAGACAGATGCTGCAAACTGCTCACTCATAATGTTCATAATGTAGAATTTTACTCAAGCTGTTGGAAAATAGTGGAAAATCATTATTTTCTGTTTTGATTCAGTGAAAATTCTTGTGGAGTGAAAAAATTGAGTACAATAAAGTCCAGAAGGAGAGTGAGTGAGTAACTTTTTTCGTACTGGCCTCCACATTCGTGTCCATGAAATCCGTGTATTCTTTGCGTTAACATATAAAACGGAATGTTAGAACGTGGAACATGAATACAGGCTGATATTTTCCCGTTTTCTTGCTTATTGACCAACGCTGAGTCGGCTGAATGAATGGTGGTTACGATTGTTGCTGTTGTTATGAATTTTGTGGAGCATAACATAGTAACGCGGCATAACGCGCTTATGATGTTCGTGTTTAAAATGTATTTGTTTTTTTTTTTCTTAAAGTTGATTGCTGCTGCTGGCATCCAGACAGCCTATCTCAAATAGCTTCTAGAAAATTAAGGAGTATATAATGAGTGCGATGGCGTTGAAATATCATATAATAATTCTACCAAACTAATATAGGGTATTTCTAAGTGGAGTGGTGGTCAATATATAGCACTTCCATCAGAGGGTATATGAAAAGATTTTATGGTATTTTATGAGAAGCTAAATGGATCTCTATAAAAAGACGTATTGGTCTCCTATGAGAAAATATATTGCTCTTCTAGAGAAGACATATTGACCGATATATAAGACCGATTGGTCTTCTATGAGAAGGCATGTTGATCTTATATGAGAAAATGTATTGGTCTCCTGCACCAACGTGCACAGAAATTCATTTCGGGGGCCTAACTACACCAAATATGATTTTTTTTAAATCAAAATTTTCGAAAATTGTTTCAAAAATGTTTATTTCGGGGGTCCGGGAACCCTTTGTCACCCCCTGGTGACCTATGAAAAGACCCAATTGTCTTCCATGTGAAGACCTAATGGACTTCTATGAGAGACATAATGATATTCCATGAGCAGGTTAGCGGTCTAAGCTATTGGACTTTTATGAGAAGACTTCATGGTCTACCAAGAGACGATCTATTGGTCTTCTAAGATAGGTCTTGGTCTCCGATGAGAAAAGTTATTGGTCTTCCATGAGGAGACCTATTGATGTTCTATAAAAAGACCTATTGTTCTTGTAAGGGAAGACCTAATGGTCTTCTATGGGAAGGCCTACTTGTCTTCTATGAGAAGACCTACATACTCGTCTTCTATGAAAAGACCAAATGGTCTTCCATGAGAATACTTATTGTTCTCCTTTGAAAACACCTATCGGTCTTCTACGAGGAGACGTTTTGATCTTCTATGAGAAGACCTAATGATCTTCCATGAGAAAACCTAATTATCTTCCATGAGAAGACCTAATCGTCTTCCATGAGAAGACCTAATGATCTACCATGAGAAGACCTATTGGTCTTCTGTGAGAAGACCTCTTGATCTTCTATGAGAAGACCTCTTGATATTGTATGACAATACCTCTTGATCATGTATAAGCAGGCCTATTGGTCTTCTATGAAAAGAACTATTGGTCTTTAGTCAGAAAATATAATGGTATTCTATGAGAAGTCCGTTTGATCTTGTATGTGAAGACCTTTAGTACTTGAATGAAAAGTGCTATTGGGATTTTAATATATATATTCTTGATCAGGGTAAAATTCTGAGTCAATCTAGCAATGTACTCATACGTCTGTATGTCCATCTGTTATAATCATTCTAGCGTCTTTAATAATTGAACTAGAACGCTACATTTTTGCACCCCAGTGTATTTTTTTCCATAGGAAGATCAAATTGGAATTTGTGGCCACAAAACCTAAACTTGTGTTCATCGGCACTTTCCATAAAATTAATTATTCCATATAAGTTCAGAATATTTCATGGTGCAGGGTATACGTTTGACCCGGCCGAACTTGAACCTTCCAGGCTATATAAAACTATGCGATACGATCAAAAATGTGCCTCATCGAAATAATGACTTTAGACTAGGGCTGCTCATACAACCACAAATACATTTTGTTATCGTGTTGGTTTTGAAACACAAACATTTTTATAGTTTCCCAACATACCATTAAGTCTGAATTTATAAAATTTACGAAAAACAATTCGTATAAATACATTCTACAATTACACGGATAAGCTAATAATTAGCATAAACATTCATTATTTTCAAGAGAATCAAGTTTCGTTTATTCTCCAGTGGCTACACAAGAATTTATAATTCAAATATGATATTTTGTTCGAGTAATGTTGGTTTGTTGGGTTGTCTTGTGTAATGGAAAAAGGGGGTATTGAAAATGTTAATTTCAAAAACAAAAGCTCTCTTTTTCAATTGTGTGAGTGAGCAAATTGACACACACCGACGGCAGAAGTGCGCCCTTTGAGCAGCCCTACTTTAGACTTAAAATATGAGACGCTCAGTGCCAGAACAGCCTAACCCACATGTTCAAAAAAATCAAACTGACTATAAAGATTAAGCCGGAACTTTTAGAAATAAATACTAAAAAAAAACTGTTTGATTTTTTTAGCATGTGGGTTAGACCATTTTGGCGCTGAGGGCCTCATATGTTAAGACTAACACAATTTTTGATAATTTAAAGTCGATTAAGCCATGTCCGTCCGTCTGGTTGGTGATCATGGTAACTATGGGACGAAGCACAATGGTCCAGAAATCGATTTTCCTGGCCACAACGCCAATTTTTAGTCGCCGGAGCGCAATTCAAGTTGACATTTTTAAGATTTCCCATTTAGATTTTCACAATTTTGCTTGGAAACCGCAAATCCTATCGAAATGGAACTAAAGAAGATGTTGTAGCTATGAAAATTCTCTACAAGATTGACTTTTATGATATCTTCATAGTTTTTACCATTATTGAGATTCATATAGAAGTTCAAATTAAGACAATGGATTGAATGTATCGCCTCCTTATAAAACAAAGTCATGACTGCAATATCTGAATAAATGTAAAAACTACGAAGATATCATAAAAATCAGTCTTGTAGAGAATTTTCATAGCTACAACATTTTCTCTGGTCCCATTTCGATAGGACTTGCGGTTTCCAAGCAAAATCGTGAAAACTAGAAAAACCCATAAAAATGCCAACTTGAATCGCGATTTATTTAAAAAGCGTTACGACGTTTTTTCTTTTTTTTTTTTTGTTTTGGATTTTTCTCATCTATGAACATTGTAGTTTTGGAATCCACAAAAGCTTCCCAGGTGTAAGCATCTTCCATTTAAATTTGGTTCAAGAGCACCGTGTGCCTTTAAGAAACGTTTTTATAAATGTCCGTAGCGTTAAACATAGTAAGCCACTTTATTTTTCCTCATAAAATTTTAGCGAAATTCCAAATTTAGTGGGGCAGAACTTTTAGGGAACAATATGGAACAAGGTTTGGTATTCGCAGAATGATGGCTGTGAGTGTCCTCTTTTAGCCCATATATACTTTAAGTCCGTTTAATACATTTTTATTGAATTTACATGGGTAAAAATATGTGGCTTTTTTCCATACCTTTCCCATATTAATTATAGCTTTTTTACCCAAATGGACACTTTTTTCAAAATATATGAGTTTTATATGATTTATATAAAAAACCAAAAAGTATTTTGTTACATTTTGAAAAAAAAAATTAAATTAAAAAGAATATATGTTAATTCTTGTTTATTCAAATATTTGTATTCTTATTTTTTTACGGGCGTTCGACCTTTTTAATTGATTGGAATATATGAAAAACTCAAAAATACTCATATTTTTATACAAAATTTTGCAAAAACGCCAAATTTTAACTTTGACCTTGAATTACTCTGCAACTACTAGACTGAATTTGAAAAAAAAAAAACGATTCTGAAGCACTGTGCAGAGTAGCCGATTAGGCCCAAATTTTGTACTGTCTAATATTTGTTCCAAACTAAGTCAGAAGATAAAGAATAACGGTTTTGGTTTTATCTAGCATAGGCTGAGTGTGTATTTCTCACTTACAGTTTTTTTCTAGTTTATAACCAACTCATTTATTTTGTTTGATCATGTCTTTGATATTTTGTAATTTATTCCTTGTCCATCTTCAACAATATCGGTCAACATAACAACAACTTTGTTAGCTAGTTATTGATGTTCTTAGTATAAACGATTGTTCAGACGTAAGATCGGTTTCATTCACATTCCATTCTTGTTTACAAATTTCTATAGACTGTTTTGGCTTATAATCTGTTAATTAATAATTCTTGAGAATATGGCTTTTATAAACAAGACAATTAAAAGGAAATATAAAACAGCGTTCGTTACAAAAAAAAAAAAAAAAAAAAAAAAAAACAGAAGAGATCAATACAGCTACATGCAATGTTTATATTCTATACGAATGCAAAATATAAAACAAAAACAACACAAGCAAGAGAGGGTTATAGTTGGATGGGCCGACCATGTGATACCCTACACCACTACCCCTGGAGACTAGTTTTTCACCGAATTTCCAAATATAACTCACATGGACAGAACTTGTCGTTTAGGAAAATTTTAAGATATATAATAAAAATTTTACCAATTTTTACACAAAAGTGTTGCTCCATTTAATCGCTAAATATTATCTGATCATCACATTAAATTGCAAGCTTCTTCTTCGTCGTACACTCCAACCTTACTTACAATTTCGAGCCGATCAGACTATTATGGCGATCACAAAAACTACACGCAGAAAAAACGGCCTCTCTAACATATGTCCCAAACATATTTTGCAGCAAACAAATATATGTTTGCAACAGTCCCAAACGTAACATATGTTTGGGTCCTGCAAACAAATATATGTTTGGGTGCAAACAAATTTATGTTTGGGTGCAAACAATTTAAATGTTTGGGTGCAAACAAATACAAACCCAAAAGCCACAAAATAACAGACACATGCACCAGTGGGCGATTATTGAGAGCAAGGGAGCGTAAATTTCAATGAAAAAAAACACTTTGAAATGTATGCTCTCTTGCTCTCAGTAACAGCTCACTTGATATCTCTATAATATACACACAAATGGTGGTGTTTTTGTTTATTGAAAGGCACAACAACAACAGACACATAAGTACATATATTTGTTTGGACCCAAACATATTATGTTTGGATCCAAACTTATATTTCTTTGCAACCGGTCCCAAACATATATTTGTTTAGATCCAAACATATTTCTAACATAAATTTTTCTGCGTGTATAATTGTTCCACAAACATCCCATAAGGGACAAGGGAGACTTTTCTCATATCAATGAGTGCACCCCGATTTATATTTGCTCATATTAGCTGGGACCTACAGTTTATCGCCGAGTCCGAACGGCGTGTCTAAGAAACCACTTTTGTAGAGAAGTTGTACATGACTGAAATTCTCAGGAAATGTCGCCAACATTAGTGAGGGGTATTTAGCCACCGTTGAAAAGTGTTTTGATGTTGCATGGCCGGGGAATCGAACCCACGACCTTAAGCGTGCAAGGCGGATGTGCATACCATTGCTTTGAGAAGGTACCCTACGGAGAAGACCGATATCGACAATTTCTAAAGTAAATCTACATTTGGACAAAATATTAGGAGATACAATGTTTGGACAATTAGTTAAATTTTTTAACTTTTAGGGTGGTGGTACCGGAAGGTGCGCACGAAGGCCAAATTTTGGAGCGAATCGGCTGACCCATTCGAGAGTTTTCGTACGCATGGTGCCATAGGAGTTCTTACAGCTTTTGGGGCTTTTTCACAAGAGATAGAGACTTGCCCTGATGTCTCGTATAAATATTACGATGTGCAAAGTATGGGCCAAATCCGTTACTGCCTTCAGGAGCTATAATGCGCACAAATTTTCCGAACATTTTCGAACTTTTGGGGATGTACCTAAAGGAATGTACCGATATGGCTCATCTTCGGACTTAAACTAAGCTCGGACAAAATATTACTATGGCCAAATTTTAGACCGAATCGACAGATCTTTTCGAGAGTTACGTCCGCTCCAACCACTACGCATGGTGCCATAGGGGATCTTTAAACCTTTTGGACTATTTTCTCAGGAAGCATGGATTTGCTCTTGATAAAACTTGAACCGTCGTAATGGGGGCAGCGAATACAAATTTGTACAACAAAAATCAAAGCAATTCGAAAGCAAAAACCAACTTATAATACCCTTTCCACATAGTGGTCTAGGGTTTACATATATGTATTTGAGAATTTCTGTGTGAAATCGAACACTTTTTCAAAAAAGGGGTTTTTGATTTCCTGTATTTTTTGCTGTGATGTTGCTGGTCATCAGTAAAACATTTTAGTATATTTTCAGATTGTTTTGACTAACGGTTCCAGAGATATCGCGCCTTGAAAAAGTCGAATTCTGTAAAAAATATGTGCAAAGAAATACTCAACACTACATTAATATTGGTCCAAATAGAACATTTTTTTTTTTTTGTATTTTTTGTTGTTTAACAGCTGTCTAACACAGGATATGTATGTAAAAGAAGTACTTCCTTGCACATAGTTTTTACCGAATTCGGTTTTGTCAAGGCGCTATATTACTGGAACCATTAGTCAAAAAAATCTGAGAATATACGAAAATGTTTTGCTAATGCACAGCATGACCACAGCAAAAATTAAAAGAAATCAAAAACCAATTTTTGAAAAAATATCCGATTTCACTCAGAAATCCCATTTATATTATCTTCTAAAGATGGAAAATTACTATTTTGAATGAGAATTTATGCATAATTGATGAAATATACACATATAGTTGTCTCACGATGTAATTAGGACTTTTCTCATAATCCTCATAGTTTTCAAGGGAGCCCGGTCCCCTTTTAGTTCATAGTTTTCAAACGGATCCACCCGAAATTAACATTTTCATACATGTTTTGAACATTTTGATTCCAAAAAGTAATATTTGTTATATTTTTACATAGTTTCCATTAATCTACAACTAGAATATTTCTAATTCCAAAACGCTGATTACTTTCACCATTTATCCACTTAATGTTTTGCCTGATTTCTCTTCTATTAAAATGCTATTAAATTTCTCTAAATTATTTACAGAATATGATCCCCATTAAAAACACATTTATCTCATAAACAAATTAATTTAGTAAATATATTGAAATTATAATAAAATGTCAATAATAATGAACATTGATTCGAAGATTCGAATAGTATAGATTTCATCACTATATGACACTTGGCAAGCTCTTTAAATTATATTAACATTGTCTTCATTATTCAATTAAGTATTTAAAAATTAAAACACAAATAATTACTTAATTGAGTGATTGACATGAAGCATTGTTCATATAGTCAACGCCTTTGTTTAGTTAATTATCTTCACTGCTCAACTCACTCAATGTTTCAACAACTTGAAACTGACGTTCTACTTTGAAACCAAATTAACTTAATAATGTGGCATAAAATAAATGGAGTTTCGATTGCAAAAGCAACAAGCAAGCTTTGTTGCAACATGATAATAAGTTTAATTAATTTATAGTAATTACTTGGCAGATTATAGGCGTTGTATATTTTGTAGACTTTCATGGGGTGTACAACATTGCCAAAACTTAAGCTGTACGTCATCAACTTTGGCTACTCCAAAATAAAAATGTCTTGTTTTTATGAAGATCAAATATAGACCCCTAATACAATGCATTTCATAGCATTGTTTCTTCCGCATACTCCGTCTTTTGTCTTTACCCAACACGCGTTTCATTCAAAATTTTGTTTATTCATCATTGTGTTATTCAATGATCTAATCTAATAAATGTATTGATGATAGTAAAAGTACAAAATATTTTCGGAATATTGCTCATAGGGAGAAGGCCGTGTGCATTTTTAAGTAATACCAAAATGTGGGTTTGTTTAAAGGATTTTTAGATAAAATGGATTTTGTTTGCTTAGCAAAGTGATAAAAGCTCAATATACCAACTCTACGATGAGAGTTTTTCACAACGGCAAAAACAGCGAAGCTTATAAAACCATCAGCGGAGTTAAAGAGGGATGCCTGCTTTCTCCGCTCCTGTTCATAACAACACTGCCGCAAGGAAGATTGCCTAATATAAATATGGACTAATACTAATTTTTATAGATAGAAGACCTCTAAATTAGACTTTATTTTGGGTAAAACTATAGGGAGAACACCTTCAAAGAAGATATTCTATAGATAAAATACTTCCTGAAAGGGTCCCCTATAGTAGGATGATCTCTTATAAGGGTCTTCTGTAGATCAAAGACCTTCTAAAGTGAACTTCTGTAAGTGAACCTCCTAAACAATTTTTACAGTGGTTATCAGTTCTCTGGCCACATCGAACTAAATCTCGTGATAGAAATTCTCCTATAGGGGGCTTCTGAAAAACGAAGGCCTCATTTTTCGATTGGCCTATACCGCTGATACTCCCAGCTGCCTTCTGTAGATAGAAGACTTCCTAAAAGCAGACTTTTAAATACGGAAGACCTCTAAATTAGACTTCTATCGATAGAAGCCCTTATATGGGGTAATAACATAGATAGAATAACTCAAAAAGGGATATTCTATTGATAGAAGACATACTATAGGGAGAGATAAAATATAAGAAGACCAATCGATATAAGCCAATAATATAATTCAAGAATGCATTCGATTGACTTAAGGGTGCATCGATGCCTTCTGTAGATAAAATACCTCCTAAAAGAGATTTCTAAAAACGGATGACATCTAAATTAGAGTTCTTTTGATAGAAGACCTTAGATAGGGCAGAACTATACATAGAATATGTCCAAAAGAAATATTATAGATATAGAAGACCTCTTACAGTGGTATATCTAAAGGGGTCCTCAAAAAAAGACCATTACTCTATAGTTAGATGATCTACTATGAGAGTCTTCTATAGATACAATACCTTCTAGTTGTAATCTTCTGTAAGTGATCCTCATAAAATAACCTTAACAGTGGTTATCAGTACTCCCGCCACATGACAGACATCCTCCTATAGTGGGCTCCAGAAAAAGGGAGACATTTTTTCCATTGAACTACACCGCTAAGACCTTCTATAGGTGGAATACCTCCTAAACCAGACTCCTGAAGGTGGAGGAGAATCTATAAATTAGACTTCTATGGATAAAAAACTTATATAGGGTATTACTATTGATAGAATACCTCCAATGGGGATATTTTTTAGAGGTTCCAACTTTCTTTAAAAAAAAAACACACACACACACACAGAAAAATCAAATTGAATGGGGAATGTTTGTTATCATTTGAAAGAACATTCGATGTCTAACAAATATTGGCCGAGGCTACGTCTCAGACGGTATATCCGTTGAGTCCAATTTTCAATGACTCGTTCAAGCTTTTCGTTTTCGTTTTTCGATGTTTTCCTCCAAGACCGGAATCGAAGCGGCTTTATCCGCATACAATTTTGACTTTACATATTCTCACAAGAAAAAGTCTAACGGAGTGATATATGATGATTTTGGTGGCCAATCGACTGGTCCAAAACGTGCTCACCGAAGTGTTCTTTCAATAAATCAATTGATTGATGTGATGTGCGGGAAGTGGCGCCATTTTGTTAAATCCAAATGTTGCCGAGATTACGAGCTTCAATTTCAGATATCAAATAGTCGGTTATCACGGCGCTATAACGGTCGCCATTGACGATGAAGTCCTAACCGGCATAATTTTGAATTTTGAAGAAATAAAGTTCTTCTATAGATAGAATACCTGTTAAAGAGGGTTACGATATGTAGAACACCTCTAAAGGTAGCTCCTATATCGACACCTCCAAATAATATTATGCTAAGTCTAAAAAGTGAGTTTTGCAGGAGAAACTCTCAAAGTGTGGAAATTTTTTTGAACTTCAGTACTGTGCTAAGTCAATATTTGTTTATAACTTCTGTTCGGATTGACCGATCATTACCAAAATTTGACAGAATTTAAGTTAAAGGACGTTCGACACCTCCAATTAATAGTTTGCTAATTCTGAACAGTGAGTTTGGCTGGACAAGCTCTAAAAGTTTGGAAATTTCTTTGACCTTCAGTACTATGCTAAGTAAATATTTGTTTATAACTTCTGTTCGGATTGTCCGATTATTACCAAAATTTGACAGAATTTAAGTTAAAGGACGCTAAATATAAAAATGTAAAGAACTTGAAAACATGCTAAGTCGACTTAGCATACTATTGTTTGGAGGCGTCGATATGTAAAAAAAAAACTAAAGGATTCTTAAAGGGGTCTTTCAAATGTAGAAGTACCTCGAAAACGGTTTTACACCCTTAGCCTTTAGACTAACGAGGGTATTACACTTTCATACGGCGAAAATGTGTCTCATCGAAATAACAGTTTTAGGCCCCAAGTATGTTTGGACGAAATCCGTTTCAGACAACTTGGAGTCGATGTAGCAGTGTACATCACAGTAACTTTCGAACGGATGATCCGATTCGATTCAAAATTTGGCCTTCGAAATATTTTGTCCAAACTTAGTTTAAGTTCGAAGACAGGTCATATCGGTCCACGATGATCGTGCACATAGAGAAAGCAGCTTCCGATTTGGTCAATACTTTGCACAATGTACTATGCCGATGCAATCCATCAGGTGTCTCCTCCGCAACACTTTTGAAGTTTAATCCAGGTTTATACGTCCTAAAATGGACACAAAATCTAAGAACTCCGTAATACATATTTATATGGATGAAGGATTTCAGTTGCTTAGCGGGTATTCGATTCGATATTGTCAATAGATAAATGTTTAGATTCACGCCGGCTGAGGATATATCTCTGTCGGCGAAGCCCGACAGATACTTTGTTACTTTGGGTTCAATAATTAAATAAATTAATTATTAAATAAATAAACGAATAAACAAATCAATAACAAGTAAGAAAGTATCAGTCAGCTGAGCCGACAGAGATATACCCTCAGCCTGTGCAAATTGAAACACTTTTTTCACAAAAAACTTGTGTAAAATTTTGGTCGTATGAACCCACAAAAATGTTGATTAGGATTAAAGTTCAAAAATTTTGAGGAAAAAGTTACTTAAAGGAATGGAGCGACATAGACCACGGGGGTGCCATAGGGTGTTTTTACATCCTACGGGCTATTTTCTCAAGAATTATGGACTTGCCGCTGAAACAACTTTTACCATCGTGATTGAGGCAGCGAATGTAAGTTGCTTCAACAAAAATCAAAGTGATTCAATAGCAGGACTTAATGTGAACTTATCAAAAATCTTGTGTGGGAGTACGGGATGGAATGGCCAATATAGTCCATATTCGAACCTGATCTGTATCTGGTAGACATTATGAGAATGTGTAAAGAATGGACCAAATCGGTCACTCCCATGAAGAGTTATCGTGTGCACAATTTTTCCGAATATTTTTGAACTTTTGTGGGATAGGTACCTGAAGGAGTGGACCGATATAATCCATCTTTTAACTTGAACTAAGTTTGGACAGAATATTACGAAAGCCAAATTGTGGACCGAATCGGCAGATCCGTTCGAGAGGTATCTTGCGCTCCAACCACTACACACGGTGTTAAAATAGGGGGTAACCCCTGAGTGAGGTGGTCACTGATAAAGAGAAATAACATGTTCGTCTGCAAACCTATGCAGCTGGAACCTTTATACGTTTGAAGTGCTCACTTTTCACAACTTAAACAACAAATAATATCGATATACAGTTTTATACAATTTTCTCACTCGACTAATTTTAAAATTTGGTTCACAAAATCGATGTACTACCATGTAAACACCATATGATCACTATATCCAAACAAACAAAATTAAATCCATGTTTATTACATCCAAAGCAGATTTCAAAATTTATTTTAGAACGATAAATTACTTTAAATATTATTAATTTTAGTAAAATAAGGACAAAAATTCATATTTCCAGCAGTTATCGGATTTGAACCTTCTCATGGACAAAACTACTTGACAAATCAATACCATAATTCAAATTTCTTAAAATTGAAATGTTTACTATAAATTCTCACCAATAAATTTGTGTTCCAAAGTACTTAATTTTGAACATTTTTGGCCACGGTCGTGACACTGTGCGTCAGTGTCACGAACAGTTTGGGTGGGCAAAATCGGTCCTAAAATAGAATCGATCAACACTGTTTATATGGTAGAATATGTCCTACATCTAATCTTGGAACCCTTTTAAGTGGACATACTGCAGGCCCATACGGACAACATTGTGTAATAAAAGATAAAAATGAAAAGACCAGTGTTTCACAACATGGAGGCACGGCCATGTTTTGAAACACTGGTCTTTCGACAGTTAGAGGTATCCGCATATAATTACATTTTTCTACAATCGTTCTCACAGGCTAATTAGCATAGATATAATATCGAGTAATCATTGGTCGATTTTCAATTTCAACTTTTTCAAATTTTTCGTAAACATTAAAACAGTCTTCTTCACATCTTAATCCTTTTTGTAGTCTAGTGTAATAAATGATTTAGCTGCGTGCTGAATGTTTATCTCAACCGAAAATGCGATAATTAATTGCCCATAATAAAAATTCCAAATACCAAAAACAAATATTAACAATATATTTTTTTGCAAGTAAATAAATATTACATGAAAATTTTGATTTCATTATTTGCATTCCGATCTCTAATGCAACATAAATATAACAACTTTGCAAACAACATGGTGTTATAATTCAATCGTTTTTTTTTTTTTTTTGCTTCAACCAAAATGATTGATGTTGGCAAAATGTAGACGGGGGATTAAGTTTTTGGAGTAGCTACTTACCAAATATCAGCTGATGCTGCTACCAACAGTTGCACGCAATCCAAACAACCTCTTGCCGCTGCATAATGCAACGCTAATGCGCCTCCATTAGGCCTTTCAATTGATGAAATACTGCCCGAGTGCATTGAATCATTATAGCCATCCAATTGATGTGAATGCATTTTGTTCGTTGTTTTATTTGTTGAATCGTTGTTATTGTTGTTTTTATTGCTATTTTGAGAGTTATTTAAATTTGTATAGTTGAGGTTGGCATTTAATGGTGGCGCAAAATCATGAGTTCTGTAATGAAAAGAAATTAGAAACAAATGTGAGGCGTTTAATAGACAAGTGAATGAGAAATGTAGTTGAACATTTATGTTAGATCCTAAAAATATGCTTTAAATTTTAAATGTTTTAATTTGAAGAAAGTGTTGCAGCATTTTAGATGTCTAGAGGTAAGAAACAAAAGACTTAAGACAAAAACTTGTACAACTGTCTGAAGTGTTGCCAATCACGAACAAAAATAAGATTCGAGTTCATAATCAAGTTCGAATTACTACTAAACTCCTGTTGTTGTGGAAAATGTTTGTTTGATTGAGAACAGAAAATAATCAAATATATTTAAAAAAAAAAAACAAAAATTTGGTAGTAGTTCAAACGAATTTGTATTCGAATCGTCTCAGTGAAACAGCACGGTGCTCTTGAAACAATTTTAAATGGAAGGTGCTTACACCTCGGAAGTTTTTGCGGATTCTGAAACTACAATGTTTATAGATGAGAAAAATCAAAAAACAAAAAAAATCGCCGGAGCGCTTTTTAAATAAATCGCGATTTAAGTTGATATTTTTAGGGGTTGTTTAGGTTTTCACGATTTGGCTTAGAAACCGCAACTCCTATCAACATAGGACTAAAGAAAATGTTGTAGCTATGAAAATTCTCTACAAGATTTACCTTTATGGCATTCTCGTCGGTTTTACCGTTTTTGAGATATATAAGTTCAAATTGGGACAATTCAAATTCAATTCATTTCTGTATCGCCCCCCTTATAAAACAATGTCATGACTGCAAATTCCCAACTTAAACTTATATATCTAAAAAATGGTACAACTTAGGATAAGTTACTTAAGCCAGTCTTGTAGAGAATTTTCACAGCTTTAAGATTTTCTCAGGTCCTATATCGATAAGACTTACCGTATTCAAGCAAAATCGCGAAACCCTAACAAAAGAACCTAAAAATGTTAACTGAGCTTCTTTATCTCAAAAATGGTACAGCCTGAGAACAAATCATAAACGTCAATCCTGTAGAGAATTTTCACAGCTACAACATTTTCTTTAGCTCCATTTCGATTGGACTTGCGGTTTCCAAGCAAAATCGTGAAAACCTAAAAAACACCTAAAAATGTGAATTTTGACCGCGATTTTTTTAAAAATCCCTACAGAGATTTTTTCCTGTTTTTGGATTTTTCTCACCTACGAACATTGCTGTTTCAGAATTCACAAAAACTTCCCCTGTGTAAGCAGTTTTCATCCAAAGTTAGTTAAGGCGCACCCTTCATGACATTGTTTTATAAGGGGGCGATACAGTCAGTGCATTGTCCCAATTTGAACTTCTATATCTCAAAAATGGTAAAACCTACGAAAATATTATAAAGGTCGATCTTGTAGAAAATTTTCATAGCTACAACATTTTCTTTAGTCCCATTTTGATAAGACTTGCCGTTTCTAAGCAAAATCGTGAAAACCTAAACAACCCCTAAAAATGTCAACTTAAATCGCGATTTATTTAAAAAGCGCTCCGGCGATTTTTTTTTTGTGTTTTGATTTTTCTCATCTATAAACATTGCAGTTTCAGAATCCGCAAAAACTTCCGAGGTGTAAGCACCTTCCATTTAAAATTGTTTCAAGAGCACCGTGACAGGCCAATAATTATTAAATTATGAAATCCAATTAAACATTATATCATCCTAAAAGTATGGTATATAATGTTGGCCTAAGACCTTAGATGTCATTGCCTTATTTGCTTACTATATTTAGTTTGTATTTTTTTTAGTTATAAGCTAAATTTATAATAAATAAATAAATGGTATATAATGATGACATAAAAACTTTGAAATAAATTATCAAGCTGTGGATCGACCCGTGATGTTAATGTCGTCGGCGTAAGCAAGTAA
Organism: Musca autumnalis; assembly: GCF_047663935.1. NCBI lineage: Eukaryota > Metazoa > Arthropoda > Insecta > Diptera > Muscidae > Musca > Musca autumnalis. Next base: position 140,890,776 of record NW_027411866.1, read on the forward strand.
CATGTGGCTTTTTCTTTATATTCTGCCATTTCTTTTAACATTTGCATTTCGCAAACCTTTTCTGTCTCCTTGTCTGAAACTTCTTTTGGTACTAAACTGTTCGGAGGTTCTCTCCTCTGTCTGTGGATCGGGTACCAGTTAATGTCATCTTAAGAAGCCAACTAAGCTTTGCAAGAATTTGTGGCTTGGAATACTTTTGAAAGTATGGGGCTGTCGGAGTCTGCTTTATAATCAACAAAAATATGGTATGTGCCGATCTGCATATCTTGGCTATTTTAAAGGATTTGCTGCAAGGTTAATATCTGGACAATGGTGGATTTGTCCAATGCCGGCAATTGGGAGCATACACCGCCAAAGCCGGTCCCAAGCCCGGTTGATAAAAAGGAAGGGCTCTTGCAGCGAACGAACCAGATACAGTGAATATCTCACAGTATGCTACCAAAAAAAGGATCCGCTAACACCGGGGTGTCAAGCGACCACGTGCCCATCGATGTTTCAGGGTTGCAGTCAGGCTACCGACTGTAATAGAACGGAGCCTTGTTGATACTTGGGCGCCTCAACAAGAAGGGGACATAATTGCCTAGCGCACTCATGGTAGTAGAGGGCTATGGCATGATCGCCCTTTGTTTTCTCGGGGGGCGACTGCTGCATACCGACTATGGACGCTGTGAGTGACTCTATTCAGACGCATAACAGGGAATTGCTCGGTCTCCTTGGGGAAAGTGGAAAGATATCAGTCGGGAAAGCTTTCCCATGAGCAACAGGGAAGACTATTACAGGTTGTCTTCCTCCATAGGCAAAAGTTGGCGTCTCAGGCTATATAGGTCTGCGCTATCTTGATCTATGGCTGCCTCGTCTAGTGACAGGCATTAAGTAATAATTCTAACCAGTCCAGTCCTGAATGCTATTAAGTATAGCAACCCCTGTAGATTCGAGTACGGTATCAAGTATCCCGATGTGACTTGATGGTCAATCTGTTTCGTTATTCACGACTTGGACATCAAGCGTTACACAGCGGATACGTAGCCAGTTTGGCTAAGTGACAGAGAGGAGAAACTTACTACATTTCACCAATTTTGGACTTTGACATAGGTAACAATTCCGAAGAGGAGTGATGGGTCGAAGAGGAAAGAAGGCACCAAATGTGTAGTGTGAGCATCGGACGCTCGTACAAACTTAACGACAACTGCAGTGTTTTTCAGAAGTCTTTTAATTCGCCGAAAGACTTAGAACTACTAGTAGAAATGACAGACCTCGCAGATTGGATAGTCACTGTTCAAAGTTGTAGGTCTATCTTAAAAACGTGTAATGTAATCGTTAAGTTTTGTTAGATACCGGGGCACTGTTTAGCGAAATGATACAGTTGATAAACTGGCAAGATGAGACCCAAAGTCCTCTGACCTTCGGGTGGAGGACTATGTCAAGCCACCACTTTGCTTCTTCTCCAAAAAAAAACTCTGTAAGCTCTACGCAGAGAAATCCATAAGGATTTGACAAGATGTACCTTATAGTATGGTATCGAAGTCAATCTGGCAGGCAATCTCAGGGCGTGGAACTGCGTCCATTCTCTCACTAGCTAAATTAAAAACATAATTACTGTAGGGGTCACTGCAGCATTAAATATATGACAAGTAACTGGGAGGACAACAACATTGAGTATTGCAGGCTATGTGAGGATGTGGAAGAGTCTAAAGCACACGACATGTCAAATGACATGTTTGGTGAGATGGTACCTCTCTGGTCATCCTAGACTAAGCAAGTTCAACTAAGTACCTTCTCACCTTCCCACCTTTCTGTTATATCTACTCTACTTATAACTCTTTTCTGTCCTTCTCAGATCCTTTCCTCTTCGTACCCCTTTTTTATCACTTTATCAGGATGAACGCAACGGACCTTTGGTTTCTGAGTGATGTGGCTGCCAACAACCGCGCAACCTACAACCTCACCTGTGCCACTATAATTTGTGCACACAGTCATATATCTTTTATTGTAGACGGGACATAGAATGACCACAATCCAATAATCGGGCATGCTTTCCTTTTGTCAGATGACGATGACGCCTATCTGCGTGTCGTCTCCATTCTTCAGAAGCTCGCCTGGTAACATATCGGCTCATGCGGTTTTTTTATACTCTCCACCATAATATGAAGGGTGGATAGTATAAATATTCATCGGAGACCCTAGAACGGTACCACCCGATTTTCGGTATTTTGAAGGTTTTAGCTTCATTATCCCACCAAAATGGCTGAAATTTGGTACATAGTCTTCGTTAGGGGCATAAAATTATCCTCCAGAATTTTGTCGTTATAGATCCATGTCTTCATATAGCCCCCATAGAACGGTACCTCTTGATTTTCGGTATTTTGAAGTTGATGGCCTCTATATTCCACCGAAATTGTTGAAATTTGGTATTTAGTCTTCATTTGGGGTACAAAAGATTCCATATGAAATTTGTGGGTATAGGTCCACGCCTTCATGTAGCCCTCATAGAACGGTGGCCTCAATATTCCTTCGAAATGGCTAAAATTTTGTATTTAGTCTTCATTCGGGGAACAAAACCTTCCATATGAAATTTGTCGGTATAGGTCCACGCCTTCATATAGCCCCCATAGAACGGTGCCTCCGGATTTCCGGTAATTTTGAAGTTGGTGGCCTCAATATTCCACCGAAATTGTTGAAATTTGGTATATAGTCATCATTTGGGGTACAAAAGATTCCATATGAAATTTGTCGGTATAGGTCCACGCCTTCATATAGCCCTCATAGAACGGTACCTCCTGATTTTTGGTATTTTAAAGTTTGTGGAGTCAATATTTCCCCCAGAAATTTTTCGGTAACAGTCCACGCAATAATATAGCTTCCATTAAACGACACCTCCCGATTTTCGGTATTTTGAAGTTTGTGAACAAAATAATGAAATTTGGTATTTAGTCCTCGTTTGGGGTATTCAACTTTCCCATCTAAATTGGTGGGTATAGGTTCATGCCTTCATATTGCCCCCATAGAACGGTACCTCCCGATTTTCGGTATTTTGAAGGTAGTGGTCTCAATATACCAATACCGAAATGGCTGAAATTTTGGTATTAAGTATTCGTTGGGGGTACGAAACTTTCCACCTGAAATTTTAAAGTATAGGTCCATGCCTTCATATTGCCCCCATATAACGGTACCTCCCGATTTTCGGTATTTTGAAGGTTGTGGCTTCAATATTCCACAGATATGGCTAAAATTTGGTATTAAATCTTCGTTGGTGGTATTAAAATTTCCCCAGAAATTTGTTCGTACAGGTCCACGCCTTCATATATACCTCTCGATTTACAGTATTTTGAAGGTTTGTGGCCACAACCTTCAAAAAACCGAAAATCAGCCAGCCAAGTGGCTGAAATTTGATATTTAGTCCACATTGGAGGTAAAAATCTTTCCGACTGGAATTCGTCGGTATAGGTCCATGTTTCGATGTAGCCCCCATTGAACGGTACCTTCCGATTTTCGTAATTCTGAGGGTTGTGACGTCAATATCCCACCTAAATAACTGAAATTTGTTATTTAGCCTTCCATGGGGTTATAAAATATTCCAGAAGAGAATTATCAGTATATGTCAACGTCTTCCTTTATCCACCATAGAAGCGTACCTCTTGATATTCGCTGTTTTGAAGATTTTAGCCAAATTATCTTACTGAAATATAGGAAATTTGGTGTTTAGTCTTGTTTAAGTCTAAAAACTTTCCGCCAGAAATTTGTCGGAAAAGATTTAGCCTCCATAGAACAGTACATCCCGATTTTCAATATTTTGAAGGTTAGCCGCATTGTTTTACCGAAATTGCTGATATTTGATATTTAGTCATCTAAATTAACGAAAGGAAATTAATTGTGGTGGAGGGTATAACAAGTTCGGCCCGGCCGAACTTAACACCGTTCTTACTTGTTATTCTTCAGCCGGTTTATTGCTGTTTTTACCACATCTTTGCTGAGCGGTAGTATTTTTGTCCTCTTTATTGTTGGACATCAACAGCTTGGAAAAAATGCTCTTTTCATAATCTGAGCTCACTATATGATGCACTGTTTAGCTTGCGTATACCTTCGGTAGCAGCACGAGCTCCAGTGTAGCAACACGAACTCCAGTGTACCACAGGTACACAGGCACCGATGTTCAACTTCCGTGTTGTGATTTTTCGTACTTTATTTGCAAAGGTAAGGTAGTGATCCGACACAACTCGTGTCCAATTTGGTTTCTTGGTTTTTGATCTGGTGACAGCCGGCAGATGGCCTGGTCGAAATGCTTAAGTGTGGTGTTTTTGACAACAAACATAATAATCAGGTGGACTTATTGGCCGACCTTGTATAGGTCTTGGGCAGTTGCTTAGGTGAAACCACGATGAACAGTATCCACTTGAGTTGAAAGAGGGACCAAGATTAGTACCGGATTTACCATTGGTTTATCGGTCAGGACCGTTGAAACAATTTTAAATGGAAGCTGCTTACACCAGAGAAGTATTTGCGGATTCCGAAACTACAATGTTATAGATGAGAAAAATTAAAAAACAAAAAAAAAATCGCCGGAGCGATTTTGCTTGGAAACCGCAAGTCCTATCGAAAACGGACTAAAGAAATTTTGTAGCTATGAAAATTCTCTACTAGATTGGCTTTTATGATATCTTCGTAGTTTTTACCATCAGTGAGATATAGAAGTTCAAATTAGGACAATGGATTGACAGTATCGCCTCCTTATAAAACAATGTCATGACTGCAATTTCCCATCTTAAACTTATATACATATCTCAAAAATGTTACAACTTAGGAAAAAAATTACGAAAATTTGACGAAATATTCTTTAGTCCCATTTTGAAAGGATTTGCAGCTTTCAAGGTAAATCCTGAAGACCTAATAAAAAATTTGAAAGTTTGATCTGAACCTCTACATCTCAATAATGGAAAAACCTAGGAAAATATCAGTCAGTCAATCTTGTACAGAATTTTCACTGCTACAACATTTTCTTTAGTCCCATTTCGATAGGACTTGCGGTTTCTAATGTAAATCGTGAAAACCAAAAAAAAACCTAAAAATGTGAACTTTGATCGAGATTTATTAAAAAATCCATCCAGCGATTTTTTTCTTGTTTTTGGACTTTCCTCATCTATAAACAATGCTGTTTCAGAATCCGCAAAAACTTCCGTGGTGTAAGCGGTTTTTATTTAAAGATAGTTAAGGTGCACTGTGCATAACTTTGTAATATAAGGAGGCAAAACAGCCAATCTATTGTCCTAATTTGAACTTCTATATCTTAATAACGGTAAAAACTACGAAGATATCGTAAAGGACAATCAGGTAGAACGTTTTCATAGCTACAACATTTTCTTTAGCGTTATTTCGATAGGACATGCGGTTTCCAAGCAAAATCGTGAATACCTAAAAACCCCTAAAAAATGTCAATTTGAATCGCGATTTATTTAAAAAGCGCTCCGGCGTTTTTTTTTTTGTTTATTTGATTTTTCTCATCTATGAACATTGAAGTTTCAGAATCCACAAAAACCTCCCAAGTGCATGCACCTTCTATTTAAATTTGTTTCCAGAGCATCGTGTACCTTTTTGTCGACTACGAGCAGCCTTCGACTTCCTATACTTTTGAAGATATTCCCGTAAAACTCTTGCGGAAGAACCTCTATGAACAGTTTGGTCCCCGATGAGGTTTCAAATAAGGATACAGTCTCTCGTGTGATCTTGTTTTAGTTGACGGACAGGCCGTGTTGTTATACATTACATTCACTGACCGGCGTAGACACCAATCCTTGGAATCTTTCATCCAATGACCATATGCCGATCTACACTTACTACCTTTTTGTCAACTATGAGCAGCCTTCGACTGTCTTATACGTTTGGAGATATTACCGTAAAGCTCTATAAGTATAAGTTAGATACTTTGTCCCCAACTTCCCCTGCATCCGCGATTGGATGCTGATTGGAGCACTGACATCTCCCAGTTCTACTTCCGGCATATTATTATATTTAAATTGATACTGCTATGGTTCTTTTCTCCCTCCACTGCTCAACATTCGGTAACTGAGCTATCGTTGAACTATCGAAGAAACCTATGAGATGAGGTTTCAAATAAGGAGGCAGCTTCTCATGTGATCTTGTTATAGTTGACGGACAGGTCTTGTTGCAATCCATTACATCCACAGACCGGCCTAGACACCATTACACCTTCGAAATAAATTTAAATAGTGACTCTATTTTGTGGAAAAAATGCACCTAACACCGCCGGAAGGCTTGTACGTTTTGTATAAAACCTTACAACTTGAACTTGATCTATTACCTCTATTAAGTGAAACATGTATTTTTCGCTCTGCTTGTATTTTTCGTTTACCTTTCCGCACTATGCAAATACGTACCAATATAACCCCAAAAAATAAAACAATTATATGAAAAACAAACTTTTGCTTTTGTTTATTTAATTTGCAATAAACAAACGCCATGCAAATAACGATTCTCGGTTACAATCTAATTAAATGGAAACTGAAACACTTTTTTAATTTAAAAATAGTATCACTTTTTGTGCTTTTACAATGCTCCACTCCAAATACTTTGTAACATAAAAAAGAAAACAGTGTTGCCATTTTTTATTTAAATATTTTCACCAAAATTAAAAATGGGTTTCTAAATAACAATAGCGGAAAGATGCAGACATGCTTTGATTCATATAATTGCCACAATCAATAACAATTGTTTCTATCCGATTGAAAAAAATCGCCAATATTTCCTATTACAAAAACTACTTTCCGACCAAGTTGTGTTGGTATTCCCACAAACAAAAGTCCATCTCCCAAAAGAAAAGAAGATAATTTAAATTTGGCCAAACGACATTACTAGAGCATATAAAGTTAACTCTTGTTTAAATACTATTCTTCTTTCACTTAATTTTCTTTCGAGGAATTAGAAAAAAAAACAACACCTGCTTAACAGAACGTTACGGGAATTATTGTAAATTTATACTAATTCACGTTCCAACCTGTCGTTTAGTTGTTGTAGGAATAAACACAAGCTACAGTAATGTTTTTTTATGAGGCTTAAGCATGTTCCGGCAAACAAGATGCCAGTCTGTCAGTGATTTTTTGTTTGATAACATAAATGTATGTTAAATGGTTGTGTGTATGTGTTTTTTTAAACAAGAGCATGTAAATTAAAATAGTTTGTTTTTTTTTTCAAGCGTAATTTTGAGGTTGTTAAAAATGAGAAAGTTTTTTAGTATGACATTCCAATTCTGAAAATAATAAAAAACGAAAAGTAAAATATCTGTAAATTTAATTAAGAAGAAGAAACGTTCTTTAAACCCATACAAGCCTGGGCATAATGAGCCAATAAATCAACCAGCAAATCACCCAATTATATACTTTATATATGTACTTTATTAGTAAAATACTCTAATATCCGGACGGGGCCCCTTCCGAACTGACCACTTTTTTAATATTTTCTGTATGTTTTTCAAATTTCGTCCATTTGCCCCAAAATGGTGTCGAGATGTATTTCTGGCTACATCGATGCCTACATACATGGCTTTAGAACAGCGTTAGGCGAGAGAGCGCACGTGGCCGCCCATTTAACGTTGCTCTCTTCACACACAATTCAACCCATTGAAAAAGCATGCACTCACACAATGACACGTAAAGTATGCAATAGAAAGGTATGGTGCCTGACGCTGCTATAGAAGAACATTTGCGCGCCTCTGGCAACTGGTTACTATCTTTGTAGTGACCTGTTTCACTTGAACATTACATCGAAGATTTTACTTTCCATTTCTGGGTGCATCGAAAGCGTATATGAAACGCCTCTTTAACTGAAGCAACACAATCATCCAACAGCGGTCTACATACATACAAACATCTGAGCAGCGTAATCTTTGTAATCTGATACAATTAACTATGACACTCTTGTATATGTCATACAAAAAAAAACAAATAAAACGATATCGATAATTTTATTAATTTTCTCCTTTAGAGTTAAGCTTGATGATCGGAAATTTTTTTGCAAATGAAGAAGGAAAGCCAAGGCCTCGAACCCTCACATTCACCAAATTACGTGACCTGGTTTCGCTGTTAGTTGATTTCGCTCTTCAGACGTATCGACTGTGAAATGGCTTCTCTTTCCTAGAACCTTTTGTTTTTCAAATGCAAATTTGTTTTTATCCATTAACGGATATTTTCCCGTTGAAATGTATTTCTTCATAACAAACGCTATTTTGCGCTGCCTTTGAAGTTATGAGTTTTGGCTTTGAACGCTAACACGCCGTGATATTCTTCGTCTAAGCAGCCCAAAAAAGTGGTTTTTGATTTCCTTTATTTATTACTGTGTTGATGCTGCTCCTCAGAAAAACATTTCAGTATATTTCCAGATTTTTTTTTACTAACGGTTCCAGAGATATCACGTCTGGAAAAACTCAAATTCTGTAGGAACAATGTGCAAAGAAATACTCATAACTTCTTTAATATAGTTCCAAATAGAAAAAAAATGTTTTTGTATTTTTATACCCTCCACCATAATATGGAGGATGAAGCAATCAACATTTTAATAATTACAGTTTCAGCGCCCTCTTCATTTCAATAATAACAGGTTTAAGATTTTGTACTTTTGTCATTGTGAGTATATAACTTTTCCATATTTCCTATTGTGATTGATCTTTACACTTTAAAAAGTTTATCTGATAAAAATACACATCGGTAAAATATATTTAATACTACTAATGTAAGCAACTATGTACTACTAAGTTAATCAAGCAATACTAGATGGCAATATCGCTTCACAAAAGTAGAAGCTAAGGAGAACAAAATTCAATAAATTCGTTCATTCCTGTATAGCAATTTAACCTATGTTCATCGACCTCAGTGCTTCCTTAAATAGTTGAAACTGATAGCAGTACATCATTCGCAATACCGAGAGTGAATCAAACAAACAATCTCGGCATCGCCTTTCTTTATTGGCGCCCAACTCAGTGGCCATGTAACACGACCACAAGAACAAAAGGCTTGTGTGGAAGCACACAATCTTCGTAATCGTCTTGTTTCACAGACGATCTATACAAATGACCGTATAAGGCGACGGTTCATTATTGTAGAAAAATTTGAACACTTCATATCAACTTCAATGCTTCCCGAAGTACATGAAACCGATAATAGTGCATTTTCAGTATCTACAGAGTGTGAATAAACACCATTTCTGGATCCACCAAATCATGCCGTTTACTTCAGCAGCAATGCGGTTTTAATCCTGGGGGAGGTTCAGAAGTAAGTCGATGGTTTCAACATCCATCTAGACTAGGTCAACGCCATCTTCCTACCATCATTGCAGTTTTAGCAGATTCAACAAACTGATACCTGATCAAAATTCAAGAACTCATCATCCTCATACTAAGCAGGACCAACAACTCAATTACCCAGATGCAGCTTACCCTAGCAGATTCAACAATCCATTATTCCTGCTACAATTTGCTGTAGCAGTTTCCATAACATTTTTGTTCTGTTCCTTTACTTTTGAAAATGGTAAAACCGGCAAAAGTAGTAGAAGTTGTAAACTGCTCCCATATGAATGATGTGGTGTCCGAAGTAAAGGAACGCTTTTCGAGTAAAAAGTGGTAAAACTTGAAGATTCTTGCACGTAAAGGAACAGAGCTTTTATTTATGATGTTTCATCGGGACGCTTTCAGCGCCAGAAGGGGAGACTAAATCAATCAACATATTAATATTTACAGTTTCAACGCCCTCTATATGTTGATTGATTGATTTTGTACTTTTTTCATTGTGACTGTGATTGATCTTTACATTTAAAAAGTTTAACTGAAAAAATACACCTGTGTAAAATATATTTAATACTACTAATGTAAGCAATTAAGTACTACTGAATTAATCAAGCAATACTAGATGGCAATATCGCTTCTCAAAAGTAGAAGCTAAGGAGAACAAAATTCAATATATTCGTTCATTCCTGTAGAGCACTTTAAACTATGTACATCAACGTCGGTGATTCCTTAAATAGTGGAATCTGATAGCAGTACATCATCCGCAATACAGAGAGTGAATCAAAAAAACTATCTGCGAATTGTGTCCTCTTTAAGGATATAATATAATTTCTCATTTCGTTTGTAACACATCGAAATATTCGTCGGAGAACCTATAAAGTATATATATATTCTTGATCAGCATAAAATTCTAAGACGATTTAGCCATGTCCGTCCATCCGACTGTTGAAATCAGAATATTTTGTAATTTGGTATAGAATTTTGTATTACTCCAAGGATGTTTGGCATTGCAAATGGGTCATATCGGTCCACGTTTTGATATTGCCCCCAAAGAAGGGTACCTCCCTATTTTCGGTTTTTTGAAGAGTTCAGCCTAACTATCACACCGAAATGGCTGAAATTTAGAACTTTATCTCCCGATTTTCGGTATTTTGAAAGTTGTTACCTATGTATCCCACAGAAATGGGTAAAATTTGGTAGTCAGGCTTCGTTGGGAGTATAAAACTTTCCAACTGAAATTTGTCTGTATAGGTCTACGTCTTCATATAGCCCGCATAGAACGGTACCTTCCGATTTTTGGTATTTTGAAAGTGGAGCCCCAATATCCCACTGAAATGGCTGACATTTGGTATTTTTCCACCTGAAATTTGTCTATATGAAGATGTCGACCTAATCTTCATATAGTCCCCACATAACGCTACCTCCCGATTTTCCATATGTTGAAGATTGTGGCCTCATTATCCCACCAAAATGGCTGAAATTTGGTATTTAGTCTTCATTGGGGGTATACAACTTTCCACCTCAAATTTGTCGGTCGGATATAGATCTAGTCTTCATATATCCCCCATAGAACGGTACCTCCCGATTTGCAGTATTTTCAGGGTTGAGGCCTCAATATCCACCGTAATAGTTGAAATTTGGTAATCAGATTTCGTTGGGAGTATAAAACTTTCCACCTGAAATTGGTCAGTATGCTAGAAAAAAAGGTACTTTTTGGTTTTAACTAGGGCATGTCGCACTGAATTACTAGTTATTATGTGACCATTAGAATAACTACTTATTCTGTGGCCACTAGAAGTTGAGAAATAAGCTACAAATAATTATACCCTCAGCCCTTAGGCTAAGAAGGGTATATGGCGAAAAACAAAAATTTTTTACAATCGATGAATCCGAGTTTCACCCTTTCAGAATTCGCGAACTGTTAACATATTCTATATAGTATGATATACATTCTTTAAACTGAAGTGTTTTAGGAGGAATCCCATAAGGTCGACCATTAAAATTAATTTACGTGGAAGCTGTGTTGGCATCAATGTAGAAAAATAGGTAAAAATGGGTTGAAACCAACAAGTTTTTTTATGCTCCCTTCCGATTTTAGGCATAACCTTACATTTTATAGACATATGCCCAAAGAAAGACTCAAAGAATACTTCATGGGCAATATGATACTAGTGTATCATTTTTCGATATATCCACTGCATCCACCTAAAATTGATGCTGACATTTTGAAGCCGGAATTTCGGGGTTTTTTGAATTGTTTTAATAATTCAGATAATATTCAAAACTCACATTAGGATTATAAAACTCGTGATTCTACGTCGTTTAATGCATATCTCATGAGTGTGCTCCTTACAGCATCCTAGTAATTAGAGTCTAAAGGCCAATATTTGATGTGTGATTTTTTTTAAAAAACCTATTTTTTGCGTTTAAAATTTACAAGTGCCATTCAATTTCCTTTGTACCCCGCGTGAATTTAGTTTTTTTACGCGACGGATCTAATGAGACCTTCCGCGAGCGAATCCATCCACTAAAACCGCGGATATAGATACCCTGAAAATAGGAAAAGCAGCAAAAAATTATTTCGAAAAATCCGCGTACTAAACCGCGATTTTCTTGAAATTTTTTTACGCAAATGGAATCCTTTATACGCGATTATAATATTTGCGAAAACGCGTGTCATAAAAGAAAAGAGATTCGCGTGTAATATGGGTTTTTCACCAAAAATAGAATGTGGAGGCACATCCGCGGTTCTTGAAGAATCTAATTAAAATTGGTATATTTTGATGTATTTTTGATAGGCGCTGATGAAACCGGATGCGCATCACAATCGTATGCACATTGCGCGACTTTTACCAACTTTAAGGTTTTTTGCAGTGTATGATGCAACTGGTGGCACACAATGGCCCCTGAGTGAAACATCGAAATATGCATAAATTTTGACAGAGATTGATTCGCTGTATCCAAAAACGGATGCGCATCAACCGACTTTAACTAATTCGCGAATAACAGGCTTTTTAATTATAATATTAATTGAATGATTGTAATTTCAATATTACTCTTAATTTCCTACCCTTATAAGTTATCACAGTAATCAGTTAAACTCTCGCGATGGTAAACCATATGTTTTGATGAAGTTTTAACTGTATACATTCATTATTCTATGGGATTTTAGCAAAATAGTTGGAGAACTCCCAAATATTTTTTTTCTAATTTTTAGAATCAAACCAAAAAAATATTTGCAACAATATTTTCCAACAATAAGTTTTTCTCTTTTATTGTTGCTATAATATGCAATTTATGTACCCAATCTCTATAAATTTGGTATCATATTTTTCTACGCATTGTCTAGATTCCGCATATATTCTTTAATTTATTTTTGAGGGTTTGTACGGATTCTGGGACAGGATAATTTGGATTTACTTCAAAATTTTTTTATTATTTGTCGACTTTCCGCGAAAATAACAATAAATTTAATAACTATTTAAACATCTACGAATAGATATGGACTGCTGTTAACGATTTATGCATACATTTTCTCATAACAACCAAAAATATATTTTTAAATATTTTTTCTTTATATGAGAATAAAAACCGCTATAACTTTTGCGCGCATTGGCCAATTTCGTGAACGCGAGCAGATTTGAAACCGGATTTTTTTCCTTTACCTCTGTACCAAAAATCGTAGATGTGCTCGTAAAAAAATTTTTTAATTTTTTTCAAATGGAATTGTAAAGGAATTTTGTTATTCGCCATATACACTTTGATACGATCAAAAATGTGCCTCATCGAAATAACGGTTTTAGATCCCAAGTATGTTTGAACGAAATTCATTTCAGCCAATTTTGAGTCGATTTAGCCATGTCCGTCCGTCTGTCTGTCTGCCTGGTTGGTGCACACGATAACTCTCGAACGGATCAACCGATTCGTACCAAATGTTGGGTATTCTAATATTTTGTGTAAACTTAGTTTAAGTTCGAAGATGGGCCGTATCGGTCCCCTCCTCCGGGTAACTCCTTCACAACAGTTCAATTTTTTTCTGTAAAATGGTGTGAACGATATTCCTTTGAGATATAGGTCGTGTTCAAATATGGACTATATCGGTCCACTCCTTCAGGTACCTCCCACACAAAATTCGTGTAAAGTGAAGTTTAAGAGCACCTCCCGGATCGTTTTGAATTTTTTTCGGAAGGTTGTCCTTGCGGCTCGCTTTACAACGGTACAATTTCTTTTGGGCGCAAGTCCATACCTCTTAAGATAATGACCTAAAAGCCCTAAGAAACCCTGACGGCCCCAACGAAACTGGCAAATCCGCAAGATTACTCTCGAAGGGAGATACTGATTGGTCCAAACTTTGCACATCGTATTATTTCATCTAGTCATGTAGCTGGTCGGTCCTTCGGGTACCTACCACACAAAATTTGGGAAAAGTGATTTTTTTCAATTTTTTTTTTTTTTTGCAAAACTTTTGGGTAGTTCGTAAGATAAGCGATATTGTCCAAATGTTGATTATTGACTACATATGACCACTATTTCGGGTACGTCCCGCACAAAGTTTGGAAAGAGAGCAGCTTAAGGACTCGTCTGGTCGTGTTTATATTTTTGGTAACATGTTCTGTATGCCATTGATTCTTTTCTTTGGGTCCGAGGCTGAGGGTATATCTCAGTCGGCACAGCTGACTGATACTTTCTCACTTGTTCTATTTTTAGAACAGTTCAGGTGAAATTTGTTTCCAATGTCAACACATTTCATATATTGTTTTACTTTATTTTATTTCGCTCTTTGCTGGATTTGACCATTTCTGATTTGTAGCGAAACATACTACACACTAGACCATGCGTACAAACATTAAAGGTTGTTTAAACGCTAACATGTGGACCACCATCTGTTCTTTATTTGAACACACAACCCTAGGATTTGTAGTGGGACGCACACGCTCTGTGCCACCATACTCATAACTTAGTAAGGAATAATATAAGTACTTATTTCTGTTTACATTACTTTGTAATGGGTTACATAATGACTAACTGATTCGAATTTTTCCTGGGATAGGTCCACGTCTTCATATAACCCCCACAGAACGGTACCTCCCGATTTTCGGTATTTTTAAAGGTGGAGGCCTCAATATCCCACCGAAATTGCTGAAATTCGGTAGTATAAAACTTAAATTTGGGTGTATAAAGCATTCCACCTGAAATTCATCGATATTGGTCCACGTCTTCATAAAGCCCCCATAGAAGCGTACCTACCGATCTTCGGTATTTTCAAGATTGTGCCCTCAACATCCCACCGAATCGAAGACGTTGAGGGTATAAAACTTTCCACCAGAAATTTGCCGGTATAGGCCCACGACTTCATATAGCCCCCATAGAACCGTACCCGGTATTATGAAAGTTTTAGTGACATTATTGTTTTTTACAGGTACAAAACATCCCTTACAAAAACCAGACAAAATAAAATAGGTCCATGTTTTGGTATAATCCTCATATAAGTGTGCCACATTTTTAGATTTTTGGAAGATCTTAGTCATATTCTTCTACCAAATTGGTTAATAATTGAAATTTTGTGTCCCAGAATATAGAAAACTTACACACAAAAAACTGTTCATGAATACCCCTGTCTTCGTCTACATAGACGGTATTTCCCAATTTAATGTATTTCGAAGATTTTTTTTTTTTCAAATTTTCTAACCGAGATTGCTGTAATTTAATACTGTGTATTGCCAGAGAATACAAAAGGTCTACTCGGAAAATTGTAAATATTGGTCCATGATTTGGAAAGAGCGACGATGAACTATGAACTAAAGCTATCCTTTAAGATATTCTTCTCCTGTAAGGAATAAAAGAAGAACTTAGTACTTTCATAAACATCCTTTCGTTAATGAATTGTTATAATTGTTCCAATTCATTTCAATACAATTCGAGGTGGAGGGTATAAAAAGTTCGGCCCGGACGTTCTTTCTTTGTTATTTTATAGATTGGAAATAAACCCAGCAAAATTTGAAGGAAGGGGTTCCATGCGATGACGTGATTTAATGACATTTTTTTGCATTGGTTCAAACGAAGTCGTGAAAGATCCGATATTTTCATTAGCATTTGAACCAATGCAAAGGAAGTAGTGAAAGATCCGACCTTTTCATTAGCATTTGGACCCATGCAAAGGAACTCGAAATCACAACCAACGTTGTTAAAATTCTCGTCGTAATGGTAATGTCATTGCAAAGGGTTGGTGAAAATGACATGCCAAAGCATTGGAGCAAATGACATTCCAAAGCATTGGTGAAAATGACATGTCAAAGCATTGGTGTAAATGACATGCTTTGGATCCAAAAATGAATAGCATCTTTTGGGGTCCACGCTCAAATAAAATTCATCGATGATGATGCTAAAAAGATGACGTGCCACTTGTCACTTGCACCCATGATTGAATGACATCTTTGGCATCGAACATTTTGCTGGGAATGAGACAAACAACGAATTTGCAAAAATCCACCTTTGAGCTCAAAGTTTGAGCCTCAAACTACTATTAAAATAAATTTTAATAAAACTCTAATAATTTCGCACGGTAATTAAACATATTTTGAAACTTAACCAAATATAATTGGCACGCGATAAATATTTTCTAAATAGTTTTAATAGTTTTTATTTAATTAGCTGTTAAAATATTGGCAACAACCACAAAAAAATCATATAGAAATATTTCTCAAAGCCACAACACAAGCGGCATTTTTAATAGCGATTTTACGCAAAAACTCTTCATTCAATGAAGGAATGAATACAGAAACAAAAAAAAAAAAACAAAATCATTCGAAATCAACCTCCAGCTCAAAAAAAAAATTGTTATGCAAATAACGCCGCCTGGCATAGCTGGACGTTTCACTTTTTCCAATCTCATTTATTTTCTTTTCTTCGTATTTGTTTTTTTTTCTTGCATTTTGGAAAAGAGTAGCAGAGAAAAACAACACACACGAAAACAAATTTAAAGATTCACTTTTGTTTTCATTATTCTCTGTCATTTGTTTGTGTATTTTTTTTTTTTAAATATCAAAGCGATCTTCCACTTTGCTCTTTTCTTTTACAATTAAAAAACAAAGCATGTCTTACAGTGTGAGATGCTTGAATAGTAGACGGTTTTATTAGCGTATTAAAGCATCTTCATCTCGTTAATGGTATTTTTTATTAAGTTGAAATGTGAAATTTTTTGATTTTGCTTTTCAAATGTTGTAAATTAATCGACCATATAGATACTGGACATTAATTTTGGCAATCAATACTTAACTAAATCCATGCTATGTGCAAAATTCCGTTTTTCATTGTATGTATGAGATTTGGTAAATATTTGATAAAGCACTGCTATGGAAATGTTTTATATTAAGATTGGAAGATAGGACGACCTTTTCGTTTTTTTTTTTTTAATTTCTTTAGCAGAAATGAATAAACTAACAAGTATAAACGCTATTAAACTTGTTATACCCTCCACCACGAGTTGTATTGACGTAAAATGGAACAATGTAACTAACCTTCAAAATACCGAAATTCGGGGGTACCGTTCCACGGGGGCTATATCAAAACATCGATCTATACCTACAAATTTCTGGCGGAAAATTTTTAGACCAAATTTCCGATATTTCGGTAAAACCTTTAAAATACCGAAAATCAAGAGGTATGCTTCTATGGGGAATATAGGAAACCGCTGACCTATACTGATAATTCTCTTCTGAAATATTTTATAACTCCATTGATGACTAAATAACAAATTTCAGTCTTTCGGTGGGATATTGACGCCACAACCTTCAGAATTACGAAAATCGGAAGGTACCGTTCTATGGGGCTATATGGAAAAGTGGACCTATACAGACGAATTTCAGTCAGAAAGGCTTTTGCCACCACCGAAGACTAAGTACAAAATTTCAGTAATTTCTGAGAAATATTGAGGCCACAACTTTCAAAACAACGAAAATCGGGAGGTACGTTCTATGGGGGGCTATATGAAGCGGTGGACCTATACCGACAATTTTCATATGGAATGTTTAGTAACCCAAATGAAGACCAAATACTAAATTTAAGCAATTTCGGTGGAATATTAAGACCACAAACTTCAAAATACAAACTTCAAATAATAGGGAGGTACCGTTATATGGGGGCTATACTAAGGCGTAGACCTGTACCGACAATTTTCTGGGGGAAATTTTTATACCACCAACGAAGACTAAATACCAAATTTCAGACAGTTCGGAGGACTTCAAAACACCGAATGTCGGGAGGTACGTTCTATGGGGGCTATATGAAGCGGTGGACCTATACTGACAAATGAAGACGAAATACTAAATTTCAGCCATTTCGGTGGATTATTGTGGACACAACCTTTAAAATACCAAAAATCGGAAGGCAGGTTATATGGGAGCTATATCAAAATGAGGATCTATACCGGCAGTTCTCTGCCGGAATATTTCATATTAACAACAAAGAAAATTTCTTTAGTATAAGGTGGCTATACCAGACGGTCCCGTTCTATGGAGGCTATATCAAAACGTGGACCTGACAAATAAATTTCTGGGGAAAAGTTTTGTAGACCCAAAGAAATATAAATACCAATTTTCAACCATTTTGGTGTGATAATGAGGCAAAAACCTTTAAAATACCAAAATAGGGAAACAGTTTCTATGCGAGCTATATCAAGACGTGGACCTATACCGGCAGTTTATTGGCAGGAATGTTTTATGTACCCAACGAATACTATACACGGAATTTTACCCATTTATGTAGAATAGTGTGGCTAAAACTCTGAAAATACCGAAAATCTGGGGGTACGGTTCTATGGGGGCTATACCAAAACATGAACTTATGCAGATGCATTTCTGGAGAAAAGTTTAGTAGCCTCAAAGAAGACTAAGTACCAGTTGTCAGCCATTTCGGTGTGATAATGAGTCTAAACCCTTCAAAATACCAAAATTCTGTAGGTACAGTTCTATGGAGGCTATATCAAAACTCGGATCTGTACTGACTAATTTCTGGGAGGAAGTTTTGTAGTCCCAAAGAAGACTGAATACCAAACATCGGCAATTTGCTGTGATAATGAGGCTAAAACGTTCAATATACCGAAAATCGGGAGGAACAGTTCTATGGAAGCTATATCTAAACTCGGAAACGTTTTGTAATCCCAAGGAGAACTAAATACTAAACTTCATATATTTCGGGGGGATAATGAGGCTAAAACCTTGAAAATACCGAAAATCGGGTGGTACCATTCTATGGGGGCGATATCAAAACGTGGACCTGTACTGACAACCTTCTGGGGGAAAGTTTTGTAGTCCCAAGCAGGACTAAAAACCAAACTTCAGCCATTTCGATATGATAATGAGGCTAAAACCTTGAAAATACCGAAAATCTGTTCTATGTGGGCTATATCAAAACGTGAACCTGTACTGACAAATTTCTGGGAAAAATTTTTGTAATCCCAAAGGAGACTAAATAACAAAAAGGAACCGTTCTATGGGGCTAAATACCAAATTTTAGTCATTTCGATAAGATAACGTGTCGAAACCCTTCAAAATGCCGAAAATCGGAAGGTGCCGTTCTATGGGGGCTATATCAAAACGTGGGCCGGTATAGCACATTGTCAATACCAAACATCGTAGGAGCAATATCTAATTCTATACCAAATTATAAAGCTCTATCTGAAATATTGCGAGCTGACGGAAATGATTGTATCGGCTAAGAATTATATGCTGATCAAAAAAAAAGCATAATTTCAAAAACTGAGAAGCCAATTGATAGTTCCCTTCGCCGGATGAAATCATGATATTGGTAGCGATCAGTAAAATTTTACAACACTGTCAGTTCGTTTTGAAAAACATTACTCTCTGTAATAGAGAGTAATAAATGAAGTTGAGCCATTGGGGGAATACTCCAACTCAAGCAATCAAATGAGATTGAATCTTCAACAATAAACAAAACAAACAACAAACAGCGAAGGCACGCGCAGGGGAACTTTGTTAAAAACAAAAGTCCAACAACAACCTCACAGGCAACTGTGTTGATGTTCTTTTCAACTCACATAATTCGATGAATTCTTAGTTGATACGTGCTGACATGTTGCAGAATATTTTGATTTTGGTGCTTCTTTGGAAAAGCCGAAAATTGAGTGTGATTCTCATTCATATGGGAATACTAGACACTTAAAGAGTTCGGTTTTTCGCTAAAAAGGCATCATTTCAAAAACTGAGAAGCCAATTGATAATTCCCTTCGCCGGGATGAAATCATGATATTGGTAGCGATCAGTACAATTTTACAACACTGTCAGTTCGTTTTGAAACTCATCACTCTCTGTAATAGAGGGTAATAAATGAAGTTGAGCCGTTGGGGGAATACTCCAACTCAAGCAATCAAACTGATCAAAAATATATATGGGGATTTCTGAGTGAAATCGGACACTTTTTCAAAATGTCCGATTTTTAATTTATTTCTTTTTTTGCTGTGGTGATGCTGCTCATCAGCAAAATATTTCAGTATATTTTTTGATTTTTGGATTTTAAATATTAAATCGCGAAAATTGCATCCAAACCCACTGTGCAATTTTTTTTCTATTTTTTTTTTTTTTTTATTTTTTATTAGATAGCTGATAATACAAAAAAAGATTTTTTCTATTTGGACCAATATTATCTCGGAACCGTAATTAAAAAAAAAAAACTGAAAATATACAAAAATGTTTTGCTGATGAGCAGCAAAAAGTGTCCGATTTAACTCAGAAAGCCAATATATATTCAAGATCAGCATAAAATCTATAAAATCTATATCAGACCGTTCGTATGTTGCGATCAAGATACAGCTAGAAATATTTAAGAGAGTGCTTTATAATTTGGTATAGAAGTTTCTATTACGCATACGATGTTTGGTATTGAAAAGGGGCTATATGGGTCCACTTTTTGATATAGACCTCATATAACGGTACCTCCCGATTTTCGTTAGTTTGAGGATTTTGACTATAATTTTTAACAGAATTAGCTGAATTTTGACGTTTTAAATTCTTAGTGGTCCTTGCAGTCATGCAATTTCTCCACCAAAAATTATCAACATAGGTCCATGTTTTGGTGTACCCCCATGTAACGTTACCTCCGGATAATCGGAATTTTGAGAGTTGTAAGTATATTTTCCTACTGAGCTACCAGTAATTTGAAATTTGAGGTTCTCTAGTCATGAAACTTCCCCACCAAAAATTTTCTACATAGGTCCATGCTTTGGTATAGCCCCCATATAACGATACCTCCCGATTTTAGTTATTTTGAAAATATAAGCTAAATTTTTTGACCCAACTACCACTTAAGGTTCCCAGGGGTTCCAAAGCTTCTCCACCAAAAATTGTCAACATATGTACATAGCCTCCACATAACGGTACCTTCCGATTTTCGGTATTTTGGAGATATTAGCAAAATTTGCCGACCGAATTAGCTGTAATTTGGCATTTAGGGTTCTTAGTGGTTAAAAGACCCCTCCACCAAAAATTATTTAAAATGTTTAACCGAATTATCTGTAATTTGACATTCGAAGTTCTTAGTATTTCCAGTTCTTTCCTTACCAAAAATTTCAATGTTTTAAATATCTCCATATAAAGGTACCTCCCGATTTTAACATTTGAAGTTCCCAGAGGTCCCAAAATTGTTCCAACTAAAATTTTCAACATAGCTCTATAGGTAATTTGCTAAAAGTCGATTTTGCAACTTGTAATAATAATATTTTTTTAGTTGGCATTGAAAACAGAACATGTCAACATTTATTAATATGAATGATATTTTTCAAAATAGCATCTTTATTGCGGTTTAAATTGCAGTCAACGTGAGAATTTCGAAGAAGAACTAAAAAATATATATTGTAAGGCATATTTCAATTTATTTGAAACCGCGGAAAAATAAACCAAATATAAATATATGTAAAATGGAATAGATTGGCAATTGCGAGAGGAATTTATTTAATATATAATATAGCTTAAACATTTTGGGTAGCGACAAAAAAACACAAAAATTCAAAAATAATTATTTTATTTCTCTTAAACTCACTTCATATAGACTTATACTAAATTGGCCGTGTTTGGTCTTGATTTTGCCACCTAGGTTTTAAAACCCGATTTTACCCGTTTTTTGCTATTTATGAGATTTTATTAGGTTACTTCTCAATAAAAAGTCTAAAAAACTGGAAGTTTGGTTTGAGGAAATAAACAATAAATGTAAAAAATATTGTTGTTTACAATTTCATTGCAAGTAAAATAAGTAATGGCGACAAATTGTTCGGTATGTCCGTGGTTTTCTATAAACGGTGCGGCAGAAGTAACCTTTATTTTATCTCTCTATTACATATTAATCATTGATACGGCTTAGGGGAGTACTAAACTCGTCTTTATTAACGTATATTCAAAAAATATACAAAACTGTAGTAAAAATTCTTTGGAAAATCTACTCGCGGGGACAAAATTTTTGTTACTTACTACCGTGATCGTTTTCAACAGTTTGTTGTGTATAAGAAAACTAATCAAAATTGCATTAGCAAAAATAGTTTTGTTCGTTATATACGTAGTTTCTTATAACCGTTGTTCGTTATATCCGAATTTATCTGTAAAAATCTTTGTTTTATCTAACTTTTACCCATAAATAATTTAAAAAGTTAAAAAATCCTTTAATTCCGCTGTTATTAATTTTTGTCTCAAAAACAGGGCAAATTACCTATAGTGCATAGGTCCATGTTTCGATATCTCCCTTTTTCGGCATGGGGATTTTAGCTACATTTTTTATCGAACTACCTGTAATTTGACACTTGAGGTTCCCTGTAGTCATGAAACTTCACCACCAAAAATTGTCAACATAGGTCCATGTTTTAGTATAGCCCCCATATAACGTTATCTGCCGATTTTTGGAATTTTGAGGATTTTAGAAAACATTTTTAACCAAACTAACTGTAGTTTGTACCAAAACTTCTCCACTAAAAATTAATTGGTCCATGTTTTGGTGTAGTCCCATATAATGTCACCTTACGATTTTCGGTATTTTGAGAATTTTAGCTAATTTTTTAAAGAAGTAGCTTCGAGTTTACATTTGATGGTCAAAATAGGTATGTTTTGGTATAGCCCCTACACGCAGAAAAAATTATATTAAAAACTGCAGCAAACATATAATATGTTTGGATGCAAACATAAAATATGTTTGGATCCAAACATATTATATTTTTGCAGCAGTCCCTAACATAACATATGTTTGGATCCAATTTTTCTGCGTGTATATAACAGAACCTCCGATTTTCAGAATTTTGAAGATATTAGCTAAATTTTTTATCCGAACTACCTGTAGTTTGACACTTAATGGTCCCAGTGATACCAAACTTTTCCACCAAAAAATTGTCAAAATGGATTCATGGTTTTAAAATTTTCTGTAAAATGGTGAGACCGATAACTCTCAAAGGAAGAATTGCTCATAGTTTTGCATATACATAGTAATATTACTTTCAAACATAAATCGGGTTCGAATATGTACTATATCGGTCCACTCCTTCGGGTACTCGCCACACAAAATTCGGAAAAAGTGAAGTTTAACAGCTCCTCTCGTAGAATTTTGAGAAGGTTGACAAGGGCAACCCTTTATTACTGTAAAATTTTCGGTGGCAAGTCCATACTTTCTGAGATAATGGCCTAAAAGCTCTAAGAAACCTTGACGGCAACAACTAAAATGAAAAATCCTAAAGATAACTCTCGGAAGTAGTTTCTGATTGGTCCAAACTTTGCACATCGTAAAATTTCATTTAGTCACGTATCAAGTTGGAATGTGGACTAAATCGGTCCCGTCCTTCGGTTGCCTCTCACACAATTTTGGAAAAAGTGCAGTTAAACAGCTCATCTCGGATAGTTTTGATTTTTTTCCAAAAAGTTCTTTTTGCGGCGGCCCTATTACGATGTTGCAATTTGCAAGCCCACACAATCTGAAATAATGACCCAAAATCTCCAAAAAAAAGTGTCGGTACGTAAGATAACCCGATTTAGTCCAAACGTTGTACATCGTATTATTTCTTAAAGCCTTGAATTATGTCCGAATATCGACTACATCGGACCGCACTTTCGGGTATATCCCACAAAAAGTTTAGAAAGAGTGCACTTTTAGGACCCTTCTGGAATAATTTATTTAATTTTTGGCAACATGTGTAGTATGCGGCCCTAGTTGAAACGGTACATTTTTTTTCGGGGGCAAATCCATACTTCTTGAGAAATTGGCCCAAAAACCAAATAGACGTCAGAAGTATTGCGTTTACTATTTGCTTTAGGTGCGAGGCTGAGGGTACATCTCTGTCGGCACAGCCAACTGATACTTTCTTTCAGGTATTTTGAAGTTGTAATAAATATTTTTCGGCCGGACCGAACTTAACACTACCTACTGGTTGTTAGACAAATTATATACAATACCCCTTCTCAATATGTCAGCAATATAAAGCTCCCATGTCTAATTTTGAAGACATTATTTAGCCAACCTCTAATTTTGAATACGACTTTTTTTTTAACCAAAATGTTTTCTCAATAAATACAGCACAAAAACATGCTTTCCCTAAAAGACGTTTCGGAAAATAAAAAAACACAAAAGATTTCAACAAAAACAAAGCTTTGCATAAATTTTTAATTGGTTGTCATTTTGGTGTTTTTGTAAAAATGACACATTGTGTTTTTTTTGTTTTGGTTACCTTAATTTTTCAGCTAAATGGCGACATTTGACACATGGCACTTGATTAGTGTGTAACAATCGCTCCACGGGTGAAAGATTATCCAATGATGATGATGACGTTGGCGATGCTGCTGGTGAATTGCGTGGAGAATGGAAAGATCTATCCGTTTCACTAGTGGAGCTATAATTCATTTGTTCAATGGGTTTCAAATCCAAAGCCGGGCGCTTTTGTTGTGAACCCAAACCACGTCGGGTAAAGTAACCCAAGTGATCTTCAACACTAGAATTGGCATTGTAGAGAATCCTTTCATATTCGGCCACATCGCAATCGTTCAGAGTGACTTTTTGTTCAAAAACCCTGGGGGTTATAGAGGCCTGTTTTAGTAACTCCATTCTTTTGTGACGTAACTCAATGGAAAATATTAGACGGACGCGTACAAAACGTTTACGATTCGAGCGCGATGCTTGGGTGTTGACCTTTTTCAAGTGGCGACGATTTTGTTTACGTTCGAGTTTGTCGAGGCGATTAAGGGATTTGGCACTAATGTTAAGGGGACTTGAGCTATAATCGGTTAAGTTATTTAAATCCAATGCCGAACGATGTTTACGCCAAGGCACTAAATCAAATTGACCGAAACGTTTATCACAATCACCCTGGCCACCGGACCAGGGATAAAAATTCTCTTTTGTTTCGTTAAAACACAAAATCCAATCGGATGGTTTGGGCGAAGATTTCGTAGGCGTTTTACACTGAACACTTTCATAAAAAGAATTGCAATTTGATGAGTCACTAAGTTTTGTGGCGGCGATTCTATTTGGGGGTGAATTCACCAGGCGATTCTTGGCACTGGCCTGAGGTTTGTGATATTTGTAACGCGGCACTAATTTCTTTTCCAACATTCGCGGATCCAAACCGTATTCTTCACGCAAAAGTTCTATTTCCTTGGAAGAGGCGGCATACTGCACACCATTCCAGATTGTAACCGGGGTAACACTGCTCGTTTGGCTGCTAGCTGTGGTTATTACACTTTCCCGACGTCCAGACGACGACATATCTAATAATAAGCGGCTGTAATTATTTCAAGTTTTAACAACAACAACGCATGGGGGTTTCGTTCTAAACTCATTACGGTTTCCGGTTGTTGATGAAGTTTCCTATTACCGTTTTGTGGCTGTGATCGTGGCGGTTTGTTACTCCGGCTTTATGTTTATGTTTTGATGTTGTTCGTTTTGTTGTTACGTGTATTTTGTGGTGGTGGTGCACCATTCACTTGTTCCACCTCCCCATCAAAAAATATTCAGTCAAAAAAAAGAGAAAGAACCAAAAAAAACAAAACGAAACTATAACCCGGCGGCGGTGTTGTTTGTCAAACGCGTCCACTCGTTGTAACGTGTTTTCGGAAAATGATGACAAATGTTTGGAAAAAGGTATGCAAAACCTGGTAGTAGAAGTTCACAATGAAATCCAAAACACAATAATAATGATAGCAACATCGCTCAGCTTGTCACTCAGTCAGCCAGTCAGTCAGTCATTCACTCAACAACAAAATAACGATTGGCAAAAGCCCAAGCAGCAGTGCCAACAGCAGAGATACCTTAAATTATGGCCCATTGTCTAACTCTATATGGTTAAGTGTGTGAGATACCTACTGACTGCCAGCCACCACTACTAACCAACCACCATCATTAAGTAGACTGACTTTTGCTATCATCAACAGCAGCAGTCGCAGCAGCAGCATTGCCACTTGTTGCCCATGTGGTGTTGTTGTTTAATGATCTTTGACTTGTTACCTCTTATTATCTGCATATTAACTTCATGGAGTTAGGGAGTTAATTTTTTCTCTATGCCTCCAATTGTCTTGTTAAGGTTTTGAGAGTATGATGTCTAAACTGCATTGAAATCAACAACAACAGAAAATATGTCTAAATACAAACTCGCTGTGTGTGTTGTAATTTCTCACCGATGTGTATTTAAAACATATTAAAATGTTTGTTTACCCAATCCGATGCCCTCTTGCATTTGAGGTTACTGCCAAAAAATTTAATTAAGTTCAAAAAAGGTGCTAACAAGTCTTAATGACTTGAAAAACGCATTTCAATATTTCACTTTTATAATAAACCTAATTTTGAAAATGGCTTGCAATTTTCTTAGCCAACATTAAGAGTTAAACTTTATTGGGTCAGAGGTTGGGAGTTGAATAAGTTCCTTAATTTAATTTCCCAATTTTTTAATTGTTTCCACACACACATCCCAGAAGGGACAAAGGAAACTTTTCTCATATCAATAGTGCACCCTGATTCAATGATATGGGACCTATTTTTTATCGTATATCTATTTTTTGTTGTAGAGAAGATATAAATGGTTGAAATAATTAGGAAAAAATCGCCAACATTAGGCTGAGAGGTATTTTCGTGCATACCATTCCACCACAGTGGCATCCAATTTTAGACTATATTATATTCGAAGTTCTTCAATTGAAAGGAAGTTGCTTTATTTCGTTTGGACATAGAAGATCAAGTGTTTGATCCCTGATCAGTACTTCTCGTTTTTCGGCGACGGCAAATCATCACAGAAAAATGTTTCCCAGTAACAAGTGAAAACGGCGCACAGTGTTACCGCGTGGACAAAAATCGAGAAAATGTGATGTTAACTTTTATAAATGTTTAGGTTTCTTTCTTACTGTAAACACATCAGATACGACGAATCTGAAAGAATTTTGACGTGTCCAATTACCGGCGAAAATATATATGAGGGCTATATCCAAATCTAAACCGATTTTTTGTCAAAATTGGTGAAACTGAAAAAGTGCCTAAGAAAATATCCCATGTTAAATTTGAATACTATTTTTCAAAATTTGACCGATTTATAGCAAAATCGGGACCAATATCCATATCTGAACCGATTTACAAAAATCGCTGAAACTACTCAGGGGCCTAAAAAATATCACATATAAAATTTGAAGGCTATTCGATTAAAATTGACCGAGTTATAGCAAAATCGGGGAAAAATATGTATGGGGGCTATATCGAAGTCTGAACCGATTTTTGTGAAAATCGGTGTAGCTATTCAGGGGCCTAAGAAAATCACACATATTAAATTTGAAGGCTATTCGATCAAAATTGAACGAGTTGTAGCAAAAACGAGAAAAAAAAATATATATATATATGTGCAAAAATTCATTAACCTAGGTCAACGCCTTCTATTTTTGTCCACTTTTGTATGGAAGCGGTAACACTATGCGGCGTTCAGCCAGAGCGAGCTTTCTATACCCAAAATTTATGTTAAATCCATATGTCAGCCATTTTTTGGTGGATAATGTAGCTAAATTTTTAAAAATACCAAAATTCAGTCGTACCTTCCTATGAGCATATACAAAAACGTGGAACTATACTGACAATTGTCTGCCAGAACATTTTAAATCCCTATCTCGAATACTAACCACCAATTTTCACCTACATCGGCTGTATAATTTGGCTAAGACCTTCAAAATTAGGGCTATAGTTGACAATTTTGAAAAATCGGGAGGTAACGTCCTTGTTGGCCTATACATAAAAATGTGGACTTATACCGACAATTCTCTGTAACAATGTTATATATAGCTCTAACAGTTGATCGATTTTACAGCGGTACAAACATGGTAATGTGCAGCGCCAGATTCCAACACAAGGCCAGATGGATATTCCCAGGTGAGAAAATCTAATTGATCATGTTGTGATAGACGGAAGACACTCTTCCAGTATGTTAGATGTACGATATATTCGAGGAGCGAATATCAATTCGGACTATTTCCTTGAAGCAACCAAAATACGTAAACTAAGTACTTGTTTGAATGTTGCGGCAAAAGTCGAAAACCTGAAAACGCAAAAGATAGCACAAGCCTACTCCGCTCAACTTAACCACATGCTGGAAGAGGGCCCTGTCCCTATAATGTGAAGGCGCAATGCAAAGAATAGTCCACTCTCTTCCAACTGCTGCAAAATCTGTACTTGGGTACCAAAAACCACCACCTAAATTACTATGGTACGGTCAGGTGTGTCGTAAGGCTACTGAAGAGAAGGACGCGGCATTTAGAACAACCATACAGTCCGTAGCAACACCAACCGCCAAGGAAGACGAGGGAGCAGAAGCGTATTTTCAGAAAAAAAATATGAAAGAGCAGGAAAAACGTGAGCATGATAAACTCGAAATGTTTGAGGAGTCAGAATGCAGAACGAACATTTTATCGGAGTGTCATACACCAGACTGAAGGGGAAGTTACTGAAATAACTGATATACATAATGTACTGGGAAGAGCATTTCATCAAGCTTTTGGTATCGAATATGGACGACGATGAAGATACCCAAGAACAAATTCCAAACGACGGAATTGATTATCTGTCACCTAGGCAAAGTGAGGTCAATACAGCACAATAACGCAGCATGAACTGATGGGCTGCCTGCCATATTGTTGGGGACTTACTGAAAAGGAGTATTTATCCGAGTGTAAACTCAGTCGGCTATGTCCCGTGCACAAGAAAGGAGTCAAGAGAGCTTGTGACAACTACAGTGGGGTCTTCTATACGAAGACACATTGGTCTTATAAGGGTCCTTTAAAAGGAAGACGTACTGGTCCCCTATAGGAAGTCCCTGTGGGACCTACTGGTCTTCTACAGGAATATCTACACCTGCTAGACTTCTGTCGGTGTCAATACCATGCACCTATACAAGCGAAAGAGGACAATGAAAGCCTACCAGCTTTGTGCTACCTGATTGTTCCGAAAGTAGCACGGACTCATTCGACAGCAGTACAGATACGAGGGCGGTTCGGAAACTGCTTAGCCTATCAATGAAAGAGAATAGTTAGGTTATCAAAAA
This sequence comes from Musca autumnalis, assembly GCF_047663935.1. Classification (NCBI taxonomy): domain Eukaryota; kingdom Metazoa; phylum Arthropoda; class Insecta; order Diptera; family Muscidae; genus Musca; species Musca autumnalis. The sequence goes on from NW_027411866.1 coordinate 140,919,605, forward strand.
TATTTTTATTTTTAATATAATCTCCTGAAACTTCAATACACTTAGTCAAACGCTTTTCTAGCAATTCTATCCCTTGATTAAAATAGTTTTCCTCAAGGTCTTCAATATAGTGGTTTACAACTGTAATTGCATCTTCATTTGAGGTAAAACGCTTGCCAGCAAGGAATTTTTTTTAGATTTGGGAACAAGTAAAAGTCACTGGGAGCTAAATCAGGAGAATAAGGTGGGTGGTCAAGCAACTCGTACTTTAATTCGTTGATTTTAGCCATTGTTAAAACACTCTTGTGCGCTGGTGCGTTGTCTTGATGAAAAATTATTTTTTTGTGTTGTAAGCCAGGACGTTTTTCTCGAATTTGTACATTTAATTGATCCAAAAGGTTGCAATAGTATTCTGAATTTATTGTTTTACCCTTTTGCAGATAGTCGATCAATAAAATACCTTTGAAGTCCCAAAAAAACCGTTGCCATAACCTTACCAGCCGATTGAATTATTTTTGCCTTCTTTGGGGCACTTCCTCCAGATTCAGTCCATTGTTTGGATTGTTCTTTGTCTCTGGAGTATGGTGGTGGATCCATGTCTCATCAACAGATATGAAACGACGCTTAAAATCCATTTTATTTCGCTTAAAACGATCCAAACAAGCTTGAGAAATGTTCATTCTTATGCGTTTTTGATCGACTGTTAACAAATGCGGCAACCATCATCAGAAAGCTTTTTCATCCGTAGTTCTTCATGCAAAATTAAATGGACTCGATCATTTGAGATGCCCATGATATTGGGAATTTCACGCACTTTTATTCGTCGATCATTTAATACCATATAATGCACTTTGGCTACAATTTCTGTTGTTGTTGCTGTTTTTGGACGTCCACTACGTGGTTCATCTTCAATGCTTGTACGACCACGTTTAAATTCAGCAACCCAATTTTTTACTGTTGCATATGAAGGAGCACTTTCACCTAACACATTCACCATATCATTATGAATTTCTTGTCCCGATAAACCTTTTTTATGTAAATATTTAATGACAGCACGCATTTCTAATTTTCCCATTGTACAAAAATTGCGGATGCGTACTTTTTGAACACCTGTTTCTATATGAAGGAGTTGGCAGATCGAAAAAAAATTAACATGTGTTCATAACAGAGATGGAAGTTTCCAAAACACTTAACTTTTTTCTGTTTATACCGCGCTTTTTGTGCTAGGCTAAGAAGTTTCCGACCTGCCCTGGTAGTCCTTGGGAGAATCATCATTATAAGCTCAAAGCTGCCGTTCTAAAAAACAGCAACGTTGTGCCACTCGCTTTTCGTTGATGTTTGCTAAGCCGAAAACAATCCAACGTTTGAGTAAAGTTTTGTGCCATTTCTGGTAGAAGAATAAAGAAAAATTGGCAGCACTTTGTCTTTTCTGCATCTACCAGAAATTACACAAAATTTTACTCAAACGTTGGATGTGTTTACAGCTTTAGAGCTTGCGACCATTATGTAAGAAAACGTGGACTTGACAACGAAGAAAATTATATCGTTATAAACAGGTCCACAAAAAGTACTTTCGGTAAATATTAGCAAACAATACTCGAACAGTCCTTAAACTGCACTTAAGTAAAAACGTAGAACTGAGGGAGGGACTCGAAAATGTTCTCCAATATATACTTTTTTGGAACTTGTGTACATTCGGAAGGAATTTGTCGGCCAAATCGGATATTCAATTCATAAATTTTCGTGCTCATCAGAATCATTTGATTTGGTGCGGGCAGGGTTATGTAAAGCTTAAAGAGCTTCGGAGGTGATCTAAAGGGTGTCCCAACTAGAATGCAATTTTTAAATTTTAAATAAAACACAGATATTTAAAAAATCGTGAAACTTTATTATATCGTAAAGTAGACAGAATGAGGTTATGTATGGAACAAGATATCGTACAGATGACCGCCGCGGCTTTACTCGCACACACGTGATCTTTTAATGGCATTTTCAATGACCGTTTTGCATAAATTCTGCGGTATTTCATTAATGCAGCGTACAATTTCCTCTTTTAAGGCTTGAGTCGTCGTCGGCTTATTCGCGTAAACCATCGACTTCAAAAAACCCCAAAGAAAAAATTTTAAAGGTGTTAAATCGCAGGATATAGGCCGCCAATTCTGGTCTCCAAAACGCGAAATAACACGACCGGGAAATGACTGATGCCGAAATAAAATAGTTTCTCCACATTCAATTCTTCAATTCTAGGCAAGAGCAAGTAAAAACGGCTTTAAGTTCGGCCGGACCGAACTTGTTATACCCTCCACCAGGAGTGGTATTAAAGTAAAATGGAACAATTAGTTTCCTCTCGTTTATGAAAAAGACTCAATACCAAATTTCAGCAAACGTCTATCTATCTCGACAAATTTCTCCCGTAAAGTTTTTAGACTCAAAGAAGACAAAATACCAAATTTACTATATTTCAGTAGGATAATGTGGTTAAAACCTAAAAAATACCGTAAATCACGAGGTACGCTTCTATGGGGGATAAAGGAAGACGTAGACCTATACTGATAATTCTTTTCTGGAAAATTGTATAACCCCATGAAAGACTAAATAACAAATATCAGTCATTTCGGTGGGATATTAACGTCACATCCTTCACAATTATGGAAATCGGGAGGTACCGTTTTATGGGGGCTATATCGAAACGTGGACCTATACCGACAAAATTCAGTCGGAAAGGGTTTTATTTCCTACGTAGAGTAAATACCAAATCTCAGCAATTTCTGTTTGTGGTTGTGGCCACAACCCTCAAAAAAGGAAAATCGGGAAGTACCGTTCTATGGGGGCTATATGAAGGCGTGGACCTATACCGACAAGTTTCATATGGAAAGTTTTATAACTCAAATGAGGACTAAATACCAAATTTAAGCAATATCGGAGAAATATTGAGACTACAACCTTCAAAATACCGGAAATCGGGAGGTACCGTTCTTTGGGGCTATATGAAGGCGTGGACCCAAACTAACAAAATTCTAGGGGAAAATTTTATAGTCCCAACGATGACTAAGTGCCAAATTTCAGCCATTTCGGTGTGATAACGAAGCTAAAACCTTCAAAATACCGGAAATCGGGAGGTACCGTTCTTTGGGGCTATATGAAGGCGTGGACCCATACTAACAAAATTCTGGGGGAAAATTGAATATTCCCAACGAAGACTAAGTGCCAAATTTCAGCCATTTCGAAAATTTTATATTTCCAACGAAGGCTAAGTGCCAAATTTCAGCCATTTCGGTGTGATAACGAAGCTAAAACCTTCAAAATATCGAAAATCGGGTGGTACCGTTCTATGGGGGCTGTATTAAGGCTTGGGCCTGTACCAACAAATTTCAGTGGGAAAATTTTATTACCCGAACGAAGACTAAATACCAAATTTCAGCCACTGTGGATGAATATTGAGGTCACAACCTTCAAAATACCGTAAATCGGGAAGTACCGTTCTAATGGGGCTAGATGGAAGCGTGGACCTATACCGATAAAATTAGAGTAGAAAGTTGAATACCCCTAACGAAGCCTATATACCAAATTTCAGCCATTTCAATGGATTATTGTGGCCATAACCTTCAAAATACCGAAAGTCGGGAGATACGGTTCTATGGGGGCTATATGAAGGCGTGGACCTGTACAAATTTCTGGGGGAAAGTTTCGTACCCCCAACGAAGAATAAATACCAAATTTCAGCCATTTCGGAGTAATATTGAGACCACAACCTTCAAAATACCGAAAATCGGGAGGTACCGTTCTATGATGGCTATGTGAAGGCGTTGACCCATACCAACAAAATTCTGGTGGAAAGCTTTATAACACCAACTAACACTTAATACCAAATTTCAGCCTTTTCGGCGTGATAATGAATACGGAAAATCGGGTGGTACCGTTCTATGGGGGCTATATAAAACCGTTGACCGATGTATGATTTTCCTCACCCCAAATGCGACAATTCTGCCTATTGACGAAGCCATCAAGATGGAAATGGGCCTCGTCACTGGAGATGATTTTATGGGCAAAATCAGCATTTTTATGTTGTCTCTCCAATACCAATGAGAATGCGTTGTTCATTCGCTCCATTTGTACTAACCTCGTACCTTCTACTAGCAAACAATAACAATTGTTGAAATATGAAACAATGATACTTCGAATGGCGCCAAATTTAAAAATTGCGTTCTAGTTGGGACACCCTTTATGTCTGGAGAAAAGGTTGGGACTCACGAAATGATATCGAGATGCATTTCTGATGTAGTCTGGTTCCACCTATATATTAGACTGTAACTATATTATCTGACCACGTACAACAACATAATTAGTTGATTTTTTCTCCTAACAGCATCACAGCATTGATTTATGTATTTCATATTATTTATGTACATGCATTGAACGATTTATGTTACTGATAAATCAATGCCTAAAACTATGCTACAGATTCTATCTATGGGAATAAAAATGTTTTTTATGGAACTTCTTTTTACTTTTCAACATTTTTATATATATTTCTTTTTTTACAATAAATAATAATATTACTATTGGCAGTTTAACGACAGTATTTTGATACTATCAACCCACTGTGCCACGAGGTGTAACAACACCTGTCTAGATCAGACATTGTCATAGTGTGTTGCGTGTGGGATATTTTATTACACAAATGCATTTAGATTTGTACCAACAAACACATAGACACAGCGAGGAAAAATAACGAAGCAGACAACACAAAATACAACAATGGATTAAAAAAGCAGCGTAGAATGTTTTTTTAATACTTAAACTTATTGAAGAGTGCGTGTTAATGCTCTCTCTCCCTCTTTGTGATGAATAATACTTTAATTTTTTTTAACAAAACAGAATAAAAGATATAATTTATTCTTGTTTTACCTTTTTTACATTGTTATTAAAGTATTTATTTATGAACAAATGAGTTACAGGCAATGGTCATTGCCTTATAACAAACATACATATTTATAATAATTCTTGGATGTCTACTTACGGAGAATTTGGGATATTTTCATATCAATTTCTTTTGTCTTACCTGAAAGAAGAAAAACAAAACACAAAATTATTAAAGAACGTTTTTTGGTGGATTGATAAGCTATTAAGAATATATTTTTTTTATCACTTTTTCATATTGTCATATTACTCCCCTCGGTTAGTCTATAGAAACTCCCATTTAGCTCGTCTATAAAAATCCTATTTCGCCCGTACATTTGACACCCTTCAACTTGTCTACCTCATTTCATCTATAAAGATTCCTCTGAGCTCGTTTATAAAAACTCGCTAAATACATAAATACAGCTCGTTTTTAAAGACTCCTATCAGTTAGTTTTAATACCCTCCATCATAATATGGAGGGTAGAATTAAATTTGTCATTCCGTTTGTAACATATCGAAGGCTCCCATAAAGTATATGGGGATTTCTGAGTAAAATCGGACACTTTTTTAAAAAAGTGGTTTTTAGTGGTTTTATTTTTTGCTGTAATGGTGCAGGTCATCGGCAAAACATTTGAGTATATTTTCAGACTTTTTGATAGATATCGAGCCTTGAAAAAGCCGAATTCTGTAAAAATTACATGCAAAGGTTTCGGAGTCGAGCCAGTTTTAGTTCGACTCCGATTCTGGAGTCGACTTTTTTAACGACTCGAGACTCCGAAGTCGACTCCGAGGGTAATTTCCAATAATGTAAAAGTTTCCAATTTCATCCTATATATTGGCTTTTACAGAGAACATTCGTTCTAATATAATACTCAAATACAAAATTGCATATAAATCCTTAACTTATCCCATTGAAATGAAAACTCAATAAAACCGAAGTTAAGTTCGACTTGCACCCTTCCCCGTTAGAAAAAATTTAAGCTTTGAACAACAACAATAACATTAAAACAAACAATACAATTAAAATAATTTGGCTTGATAAGAATTCTGTGAATAGTTTAAAATATATGACTTAAAAATCTGTACTAAAATCAACAGACATACTGATATGGCAAAATAGACATAGAAACTGATTATAGTGGAGCTCAGATGATAGTAAATATCCGCTGTCTCATCCTCTAATTGAGTATAATATAGTTTTTGCCTACATGTTTTCATAGTTTTCTTATAACACTGTGCAACAAAATGGAGGTGAAAGTCTGGGGCACGGAAAATTCCTCTTGGGGAAGGAAGGCCTTGGTGAGTATATTAAGAACCCCGAAGGACAGATCAGCCGTGAGTCGAACTTCCGCGTTATGGCGTGCTGTTTTTGCTAGAGACCCTGTAAGTCATCAGGAATTAGCGTTATGTCTTTGTTCACTGTTGATTTAGCTTATTTTTGAGATGACATGTCTTCAGTCAAATCGAATGAGGATTATTGTGGTACTTGTGGTACTTTAATAGCGGCTCTTCATATTACACGAATAAACGGGCGAAAAACATTTTGTTCGAGTATTTTTTATAAAAGAATAAAATAAACCGTGTGTTAATAGATGTAGGGAAAATTTTTGCCGGAATCGAGTTATTTTTTTCGACTCCGACTCCAGCAAAATTGCTCGACTCCGACTGGTAGACTCCGACTCCGAAAACCTGCTCAAACCTTCTTTAATATTGGTTCTAGTATCTAAATTCAATTTTTATTAATTTTTTTGTACTCTTCGATTATTTTGAAATTTTTTCTGTTAAACTAAGATTTTTTACAAAAATTGTAAGTCCTATTTGCTTTACCTCTGAACGCAGTTCAAAGAGCAAGCTTTCTTCGCCTTTAAAACACACTCTGGATTTCAAATCTGTATATAATTCGCGAATAAAATTTATACTTTTAACTGGGATTCGCGTGTACCACAGCGCATCCCACAGTGCTGGTCTGAATACTCGCACAAAAAGGTATAAACTGCTGTTAAATTCGATGGACTGTTCGATAATAACATGTCCTGTGTTGTAGCGTTGTCAGTACATGATCGCCCTGGTCTGAAGCCTGCTTGCTCTTTCTTTGGTATGTTATCCGGTGCAGGGCAAATACGTTGTGTAATCATCGACTCAACAATTTTATTACTGCATAATCTCAGATTTCCCTTTTTTGGCATTGTCACGACTACTCACTCGCTCCTTTCATGGAATAGTCTCCTATTCCAAGATTCTTTTAACAATCGGTGCGAGAGCCATCAGTGGTTTCGCCATCATACTTCAATACTGGACTTGGTGCTTTAGAGTTTTTCAGCTTAGATAGTAGGGTGGGGCGATTTGAACACCACCACGGGCGCCTGGATTTTCTGATTATTGGGATTGTACTGAGCAAAAAAGTCCACTAGACCATATGTCTACGGTGAAAATCGAGCCCCCGGATTTTGACTTGAAGTTTGTATGTAACAGCCAAACCACTGAGATTTTCGATCCAACACAAAGACAAAAATTGTAGCCAAGACAATAATTAAGAACTCTCTACTACATCGCAAAAGCATTGGAACGCTCCTTCAGGCAGTTATGGCCCCGAGAAAGTGCACATTTTTCGGAAAATATCGATAAATTACACTGTGCTACAAAATTTGACTCAAAGTCAGTGGGTGGAAATTTCCTTTTGGAGATGAAAGCCCTTGGTGAGTGTACTAAGAACGCAAAAGGAAATTTTCAGGATAGGTCAAGTTTCTGAGATATCGTTTGGCCAAAATATCCTCGATTTTCACCGTAGACATATGGTCTAGTGGACTTTTTTGCTCAGTACAATCCCAAGAATCAGAAACTCCAGGCGCCCACTATCACTTTTTTCCTTCCATACAAATCGCTTCGGCATATTAGATAGTGTTTGAAGTACTTCTGCAAAATCAGGTGCGACAGTGGAATTTTCTCTTCTAGACATGCGCCTATTTACATTCCAGGCGTAGCCCTGTGAATCTGTGGAGACTGCAACTGAGATCAGTGCGGGGAAGAAATCACGCCAGCGTAGCTGCTGCTCATTTCTGTAGGTGAGATCATTGCCATTTCCAACTTCCGCTCAGCTGCTTATGTTGCTCGTCTCTCATGTTACCCGCTGATGATGCGATTCTGCAATGCTAACGTAATATGCTTCTCTATCACTCCGATATACGATTCGTGCATTCAATATCAATAGCGACTTTACTTCTGTTGATCTTGTATATAAGCCTTTTGCAGTTGCGATTTCTAGGAGAGTTTCGTCAGATAACCATGGCTTGTAGTTGCGCTTGTGGGTGTTGAGAATTTGGTTCGCACTTTAGCAATACGTATCTCGTGTATCTTTGAGGGAGATCCAGGTATTGCTCTACCTCATTTTTATATTGCTCAGCTATTTGTGGATTTTGACGTTTTTCCTGTGGTATCTATATTTTTTTTTCTTGGTGATATGCAACAACGTGGTATTCGCTATCAATATCAGCTCCTCGGCGTATTTTTACGTCCACCAAACAACCAAGGAAGAGTTTGCTTACAATTATATGGTCGATTTGGTAGCATGTGAAGTTGTCTGGGTACTCCCATGGGTATTTATGTATATTTTATATGGAAACTTGGTTCCGCCAATGAATAGGTGATGTCTGGCAGATGGGTCTCTCGCGTTGAAGACGTCAATAAGAATTGTTATGTCAAATCCAGAAATAGATAATAGAGTGTTTTCAAGATGTTGTTGTAGAATAATTTTTTTTGTTTTAATAGTCATGTGGGTCGGTTGGAGTATAGATCAGAAATTAGGCACTCGTCGTCATTGATAAGATGTTTTTAGGAGATTTGGTTATCAGTAGATAGCGGAGTCCTAAGCAAATGGTTAGGGTGGTGGTAGAGAAAATCTGATTAGACATAAACTCGTTTTATCATAAAATAAAACGAATTGGGCCCAGAAATTTTGCATATTTCGCATATTGTGCATATTTTGACATATTTTTACATATTTGCATAAAATGAGCATATGCAAAAATATATACAAGGATTTGTGGTCTAAAAATTGCACCGAAATGGCTGCAATTAAGTCTTCGTTAGGGGTATGAAACTTTGTCCGCATGGGTCCACGTCTTCATATAGCCCCTATAGAACGGTACCTCCCGATTTCCGATATGTTGAAGGTTGTGGCCTCAACATCACACTTAAATGGCTGAAATTTTGTATAAAGTCTTCAATGGAAGTATAACACTTTCCACCTGAAATTTGTCAGTATAGGCCCACATCTTCATATAGCCCCCATAGAACGGTACCTCCTGATTTTCGGTATTTTGAAAGTTGCAGCCTCAATATCTCACCGAAATGAGAGAAATTTGGTATTTAGTCTTCGTTGTGGGTATAAAACTTTTCACTTGAAATTTCTCGGTATAGGTCCACGTCTTCATATAGCCCCAATAGAACGGTACCTCCCGATTATCAGTATTTTGAAAGTTGTAGCCTCAATATCCCACCGAAATGGCTGAAATTTGATATAAAGTCTTCCTTGGGGGCATAAAACCTTCCACCTGAAACTTCTCGATATGGGTCCACGTCTTCATATAGCCCCCACAGAACGGTACCTCCGGATTTCTGGTATTTTGAAGGTTGTGGCCTTAATATCCCTCCGAAATGGCTCAAATTTGGTATTAAGTCTTCCTTTGGTGCATAAAACTTTCCACCTGGAATTTGTCAGTATATGTCCACGTCCTCATATAGCCCCCACAGAACGGTACCTCCAGACTTCTGGTACTTTGAAGGTTGTGGCCTCAATATCCCTCCGAAATGGCTCAAATTTGGTATTAAGTCTTCCTTTTGTGTATAAAACTTTCCACATGAAATTAGTTGGTATAGGTCCACGTCTTCATATAGCCCCCATAGTACGGTTACTCCCGATATCTTCAATATCCCGCCAAAATGGCTGAAATTTGGTATTAAGTCTTCCTTGGGAATAAACAACTTTCCAGCTAAAATTTGTCGGTTTAGGTTTAGGCATTTATATAGCTCCTATAAAACGATACTCCCGATTTTCGGTATTTTGAAGTTTAAAGCTGTGTGTATACTTTTGTCTATTTTATTGACTTGTCTGAAAAGTATTTTAAACAGAAAAATTTTACATACAAACATTTTTGTACCTATTATTGAAATATTTGTTGCATAAGAAAATTTGTAAAATGCATATGCAAAACTTTATGCATTTTGCATAATTTTTCATATGTCATATGTTTCGATTGCAATTTAATCAGAAGCCAAAAATATGCCTAGTTCCAAAATTTGACATGAATCTGACCAAAAATAGGGGTTGCATAAAATTCCGCTGTCTAGTTATCAGCCCAGAGTCAACTTACATGACGAGGGACTCGTCATTAAAACCTCTCTAACTTTTTTCTAACAATCCCTTTACATTTATGAATAGAAATAATTTTCGCTGTCTATACAGACTTCCTTCTGCTTGTGTATAAATACTCCCAGCGGAGTGTCCATAAAGATTCCCATTTGGTTCATCAATTAGACTTCCTCCCTCCCTCCCTATTAGGCTTCCACTGCTGCTTTATAAAGACTACACTCAGCTCATCCATAAAAACATTATCGCATAACGACTCCCTTTAGTTTGTCTAGAATTTTAAATGTTATGGGTTATAATAACTCAATGGCCGCATACTAATTTAATATTACCACAATTTTGTTATGCTCTTCAAAATAAATCAACATACATATGTACATATCTACGTTTCGCTTGGTTGGGCACGAGCCACTACAACACAATCGCTTATTTGCAAAAAAATATTCATTGTGAGCAGGTAATCACGTTACACACACACTTTGGTGTATACCATTTATACACAAATAGTTACTTTATATCTTTTTAGTACCATTATGGATTATTGGCCCCTGATTCTAAGCCATTAGAAACACAAAATAGAAACTCTAAACTAGAGAAACTCAAACACAAAATATTTCACAATCTAACATAACTAAATATCTCTGCAAATAGGTTTGTATTCTTTTTTCGATTATTTATTTCCGTTGAAAGGTCGTGTACCTAACGTTCATAATAATTAATTCAAATAATTAAAATAAGTACAGCAATAATTAGTTTACTAATGAAATTTTATGAGGCTTACTAGCTGAAAGAAGCATTAGCACTTGAAAGGTACGACGCCACGTTTACTTTGAAAAATGTTGTAAGGTCGTTTTTCATCAAGCATGAAAAAATGATAGCCGACAATTTTCTATTCTGTAAAAAATATTATTTAATTATTAATTTTTCTTTATTTTTTAAATGGGAGACAGAAGGAATTGTGTTGAGGAAGATAATAAAAAATGGGTGTGCCATATTATTATTATTTTTTTTAAGAAATTACAAATTCGAGATTCTTTGGTAAAATTATCTAAAATAAGTTATATAGTAAAACCTAGTAAACCTATACCAATAATCACAACGGAACCTTCCGTTTTAAGCTTTAATGCCAATAATCGCATTGTCTTAATGCCAATAGAATTGTAAAAAGTAAGAAGCAAAATAGAAAAATTAGTTCCCTATCCTTTATGAAAGTACTAAGCTCTTCCGCCACGACAAGGCTTATTCCTAGGAGAAATGGAATATGCTAAATGAAGATTATCACTTTCTTCTGTACAAGGTTTATTTAAGAATGAGTCATCGATGTTTCCTACCCATTGAGAATCCAAAATACCAGGTACTGCAGTAGAAAAATAATTTATAAGACGGTTTGATAACCCTCTGTACAAAATTACAGCAACTTCGGTCGACAGGAACCGCTATGTGGAGGTTATACTACAATGTGAACCTATTCGAGCTCTTTTGGTCTTAAAATGTAGCTAAGGTTCTCATCGTGGCTAAATTTATTTATAGACGTGTTGAAGAGATTCTTTATACAAGAGCGGTAGGAAGTCGATATAGAAAGAAACCATAGCGAGATGAATAAGAGGAAGTCTGTATAGACTAGATGAAGGGAGTCATTACGGTCGATCTGAGAGAAAACTTCATAGATGAGCTTATGGGGTTATGGCTTATTGAGCACAAAAATGTCATTTTTCATACATTTTTTACAAGAAATCATGGTAGAACACTATAATTAACATTATTTGTAATTTCTGACTCCCATCTCTGGTATTTTCTGTAAGTTAAACTTTCAAACTGAACAACAAAAACAACATTTTAATTAGTTCTCTTTCGAGTTGAGCTGTTTTGACCTAAGAGGTACATTGAAAAATTAGGAATCCACCGAAGTCCCACACATTCAACCATTATGCTACGTTTCACGGGTGGTTAAATCCGATCATCAGGCATATTAGAATGTCATTTTTAGTGGGTGGACGAAGGCTAAGCTTGGTAACTAGTATTTATACAACAAATCATACAAAAATTGTATATTCGAATTATTTATTTCATTTTGATGCCAGTTACACTGTGCAACATTATCACGGTAACTTTGTGCAAACAACTTCTAATGCGGTTTTTGTGAAAGTTCAGACCCAGTAGACAAAAACCCTCTTTGGGTTTTGTTTTGTTAGATCGGGTTCGGATTTTATGGTCATATCTAAACATGGTTAAATATTTACTTTTTAAAGCAAATCGGGGCTATATCTTTAAAACCAATATGAATCTTTCCATGATATCCGCAGCAAATTTGTAGATAAGAACAAGAAGAAGGTATTTGGAAAATAATGAACATGAATAACGTCATTTATTGCCTCTAATTTTATAATATATCTAAAAATTCCGTAATTTGTATATATTTCGCAGCGTATCTCCAAGACGGGTAATTTTTTTATTATATTATATTTCGGAAAAATATTCACTGAAATATAATACACAACTCTTCAGAACATATCATTGTTGTAAAATGCCTCTATCGCGTTGTTTCTACCATATTTTTCAACGACAATTTAAAAAATATATCAACAATACATTGAAATTTCAAATATGAGAATAAACAGCCTGTGTGAACGTTGTTTGAAATATGTTTTGTAGAAAGTATGATATGAAATACCGCCTAAACAACATGAAATAAGTGTTTTAAAGTTTCAGAATGTTCTGAAGAATTGCTGAGCACAATATTTGGACAATTTTTGGGAAAGGTTAGTTGGTTGAACTCTCAATAGATTGGCTGCAACTGACCATAATTCCAGAAATTATGTAAAATTTTCGATATTTTATCAATTTTGATGCGCTAGGTGCGGTTTTTCCTAGTTCACCTGTTTGACACTTAAGTTCTACTACTCTAGGACTACAATATTGCTGAAGACCGCAGAGCAGAATTCTTATTAGTTTCTGAGATAAATCCCGTATCAAAGGAAAAAATGGTCATTTTAGCCCGGTATAGATGATGCCATAAAACCCAAATCCGATCTAAAAACACGAACCCAAATTGGGGTTTTGTAGGCTCAATATGTACTATTAGAAAATGCCCACTAGAATTTGTTTGCATTTTCAGTGTTGCATAGTGTTATTTAATTCCAAACTTTTTTTCAATGTGGCATACTGTGACAGCTTTATTCCACCGTTATTAGTATCTTCACGCAGACAAATATATGTTAGAAATATGTTTGGATCCAAACATACATTTGTTTGGGACTGATTGCAAACAAATATATGTTTGGATCCATGTACATAGGTACATATGTGTCTTTGTTGTTTTGCCTTTTTTCTATGCCCTTCAATAAAAAACACCACCATTAATAAATGTGTATATATGTTAGAAATAGCCAGTGAGCGCTTGCTGAGAGCAAGTAAGCATACATTTCAATGTGTTTCACATTGACATTTACGCTCCCTTGCTCTCAGAAAGCGCCCACTGGTGCATGTGTTTATTTTTTGTGGCTTTTGAGTTTGTATTTGTTTGCACCCAAACACATATTTGTTTTCAGGACCCAAACATATGTTATGTTTGGAACTGTTTACAAACAAATATATGTTTGCTGCAAAATATGTTTGGCCATATGTTAGAGGGGCCATTTTTTTCTGTGTGTGTCACTTGGTTGTCGGAGACCCGAATCCCATGAATTCAATGTACCTTGAGCTACTTTCGGAAATTTTTTTGTTAAAACATTTTGCACAGTTTTCTGACAAATGGTCGCCTACGAAACACTGTATTTACTAAAGCACTTTGCGCTGCTCACTGTTGCTCGTAAATGAATAAATCGATCTGCACATGTTTGTATGGGACCATTAAGAACCTAATAATCTTGTCCTTAAGCGAAACGGATTTAAAAACTACCTGTTAAATAAACTACATTACAAATAACAAGTAATAAGTCGTTAAGTTCGGCCGGGCCGGGCAGAAGGTATCGTTGTATGGTAGCTATATCAAAACATGGACCTATGTTGACGATTTTAAGTGAAAAAGTTTTGAGCCCACAGAAAACCTCAAACGTTAAATTACAGCTAGTTCGGTTAAAAATTTTAGCTAAATCCTCAAAATATTGAAAATTGAGAGGTTCCGTTATATTGAGGATATACCAAAACATGGACCTATGTTGACGATTTTATTAAAGAAGTTGCGTGACCACAAAGAACCTTAAACTTCAAAAAACAGCTAGTTGGGTTAAAAATTGTACCTTAAATACTCAAAATACCGAAAATCGGGAGGTTCCGTTATATTGGGGCTATACCAAAACGTGGACCTATATTAAAGATTTTAGTGAAGAAGTTTCGTGACCACCTTAAATGTCAAATTAAAAATTGTAACTAAAATGATCAAAATACTGAAAATCGAGAGGTACCTATAAAGGGGCTATACCAATACGATTTTTGGAGGAAATTTGTATAACTGCAGGGAACCTCAAATGTCAAATTACGGGTACTTCTGTCAAACAATGTAGCTAAGACCCACAAAATACCAAACCATGGACCTATGCCCATAATTCTTGGAATATAAGTTGGTTGGTCACTAGGGACCCTAAATGTCAAATTATAGCTAATTCGGTTAGAAAATGTGACTAAAAATGTCAAAATATCAGAAATTGGGTGCTACCGTTATATGGACGCATCTTCCCAAAATTCCAGCGTCCTATCTTCATTTTTGTGGATGCTAGAATGATTACCACGGAAGGACAGGGCGGATCAAGAATATATATACTTTATAGGGTCTCAAATGATTATTTCATTGCGTTACAAACGGAAAAACAAACGTAATATACCCTCCAACCTATGGTGGAAGGTATAAAAAGTCAAAGAAAATCGTTTGAGGAACTATGATTATACATCTGGAATGTCTGGATTTTTATGCCCTCCGCCTTTAGGCACTTTCATACGACCAAAATGTATCTCATCAAAGTAATGGTTTTAAATCACCTGTATATTTGGACGAAATCTGTTGCTAGAGCGCACGATAACTGTGGAACAGATAAACCGGTTCTGTGACCAACATTTGGCCCTCGTAATATTTTTTCCAAACTTAGATCAACTTGGGAGATGGACCGGTTCACTCCCTCGCAAAAGATCAAAATTGATCGCAAAAATGGTGCGCACGATAACTCTCGAAGGGAGTAACCGATTTGGCCCATACTATGCACATCGTAATATATCTTCCAAACATAGATCAGGTTCGAATATGGACTATATCAGTCGGCCCATTCCTCCCACAGAAAATTTTAAATTTTTCTGAAAAGTGCAATTTAAGACATGTTCTCGAATTGTTTTGATTGCTTTGTGTTCTCGAGGCCCTTATTACGAAAAAACAAGTTCTTTTAGGGCAAGATAATACTACCTAAGAAAATGGACCAAAATCTGTAAAAAAAAAACTCTTATGATCACCAATTGTAGTGGCTGGAGCATACACCAACTTTCGAACCGGATACTGCATTGTTCCAAACTTTGCATATCCTAATTTTTCTACGAATCTTAGATAAAGTTCGATGATGATGCAAGTTCTTTTAGGACATGACCATACTTCCTAAGAAAATGGACCGAAATCTGTAAAAAAACACGCTTACGACCACCAATTGTAGTGGGTGGAGCATGCAACAACTTTTGTAACGTGACAATACTATCACGTACATACATAGTACAACAACATAATACCGGCTACCAGCGGATACACTGCAGACATACTGAACAGCCATTCAATAGGCAGCAGCCACTACATTACATCTGTCTACCTGTCGGATATTAACGGAGAATTCAATTCCATTGCAATTTCGCCGTAACCATTATGACGCGCACTGAGAATAATTCTCATTCACTCTGTACTCCCGGCCACTAAAGTATTCCAGAATTACTTGAGAATGGGAGCTTACCCACTGCAGGGGGTTAGCTACACGGGTTGGAACAAAAGACTGTTATAAATCCACCAACTTACACTTAGGTGCTAAAGCGTTGGGAATATTTTTTGAGGGCTACCACATTAAGTTGTGGTGGTTGATGCATTTCACAGGGCATTCGTGCCAGCTGTTCCCCAGGGCCTTCGGGTCAGCTGTTCCACAGGGCATTAGTGCCAGCCGTTCCACAGGGCATTCGTGCCAGCTGTTCCACAGGGCCTTCGGGTCAGCTGTTTCGTACTTAGCACACAGTAGCGCATGGTAGACACTAGATCGTAGCCTAGACTAACACCCGAACATCGACAGCCGAACTCCGAATATCTCGTAGTCCGAACATCTGCAGCCGAACTCCGTGGTCCCGAACATCGACAGCCGAACTCCGAATACCTCGTGGTCCCGAACATCTGCAGCCGAACTCCGAATACCTCGTGGGCCCGAACATCTGCAGCCGAACTCCGAATACATCGTGGTCCCGAACGTCGACGGCCGAACTCCGAATACCTCGTGGTCCCGCACATCTGCAGCCGAACTTTGAATACATCGTGGTCCCAAACATCTGCAGCCGAACACCGAAAACATCGTCTTCCCGATCATCTACCGCCGAATACCGAATACATCGTCTTCCCGATCATATGCAGCCAAATACCGAATTCGTCGTCATCCCGATCATCTACAGCCGAACACCGAATTCATCGTCATCCCGAACATCTACCGCCGAACACCGAACACGTCGTCTTCCCGATCATCTGCAGCCGAATACCGAATTCATCGTCTTCCCGATCATATACAGCCGAACACCGAATACATCGTCATCGCGATCATCTACAGCCGAACACAGAACACAAACAACACCGTTTCCCTCGTAAAAGAAGCCGGTAACTCAACACGAGCTCCTCAGCTGCCAAATCCCAGCGAGTCTGCATAATCCTACGCCAACTATTAATCATTGAATTCATTCTTATCGCATTTAAACACAAGTAGATTTTAAATTAGTATTTATTCAATAAATCCCCGATTTAGCCCCCAGGAAAGGGAGAATACTAGTCTTCTCATTTCGTAAGGTTTAGTGGGTCCTTATGGAGACCCTGGACGCGACTGAGCTTACCCCAGCCGACGAGAAAACCATGTTACACTTTCGAACCGGATACAGCATTGGTCCGAACTTTGCATATCCTAATTTTTCTACGAATCTTAGATAAAGTTTGAAGATGGTACTAATCGGAATTTTTTATCGAAGCTACTACCTTGTATTCTTGTTTACAGTGACATTATGTTTTTCATGGGCAAGTACATGATTCCTGACAAAATGGTACAAAAAGCTCTAAATTATACGGTGACCAGCTGAAATGACTGGTGGGAGTGTATCTTTTGAAAGGAAGGACTCCCAAAATAAATTTCTCTTCCAAAGTGGACTATGTCAGTCCATTCCTTCAGTACCTCTTCCTCAACACTTTTGAGCTTTGATCCAAATCCATATATTTTCGGCAAGTTCATACGTTCAAAAGGGGCATATAATTCTGAAAAACCACTAAAAATATAATTTTCGGGGAAAAGGATTTTGGTTATGTAGCCGGAATTCGATCTGTCCATAGAGGGAAATTTTCAATTCCCACAGGCTAAGTGGATATCTCTGTCGACAAATCCGACTGATAATTTTTTTACCTGCTACGGTTTATTCCCATTTTAAAAATAATACCGATTGCTTTGTTGGGGCCGGATCCTCCCCTAAAGACGGTCACTAAAATTCTACAACATAAAAGAGCAGTGACATCTGAAACTCGACATTGTCCTGAGAAATTGTTGGAATTTTACACTTATTTCAACTTATGAGACGAATGTTTCTTATCGGGCCAATTCAACCCTATCCCTTTAATACATATGTATGTTTTTTGTCGTTAAATGACAACGCATCAAGTTCATTGGTGACAGCTGACACATGACAATAACTTCTCTCAATCACTAGCAGAACAAAAACAACATCAACAACATGATTTGCTTTTACCGGAACCATGGGGAAGTCGAACAACAAACAACAAAAGGCCTGAACTTGTACTTAATGTCAAATTTGCTATTTTTGTTGTTTGTTTTGCTGTTTTGATAAATGAACGAAAGTCAAATAGTGGAACCCATTGGCAAAAAAATCAACAAACAATGGATTGAAGTTCATTGAAGCATTAAATGATTCCCCGATGATGATGAGATTCTAGCAAATTGAACAAAAAGCAATAGCAACAGAACAATACTAACTCATCGTACAACAACAACAACAAAATAACAAACTAACTCTCACAAGAAGTTAGATAAGACACTGGGTAATTTAACATAAATTATGGTTGTTGGGTTTTAATTAAATTAAGTACAGGCTTAGGCTTGAAAAAAATAGCAATCATCAAGCCATTTAATTATTCTTTAGCAGCAGATAAGCATTTAGAGAAATGTCATCAAGCGTAACGCAAAAACATTACTCACTTATTTTTTGCCATTATTTGTCAGCACAAACCCTCTCTTTTGTGCAGAAATTTTTTGTGGTCGTACCACGAACATACCAGCATTTTTTGCGGTTTGTGGCATTCAACAATTCTCATAGCTTTTGGATAAATTTTCCATTTGTTTGTTTTGGAAGTTTACATCTATCTGAACCTTACTTCAGAATGCATAGCTGCCGAGGTAATTAACCTTGGCAAACCACCAGAAAGTTTTAGAATAACTAAAAAAAGTGTTTCTATTGAAACAAATGCAAATGGGTAATAATGCTGGTTGGCTGGCTGGCTGACACAAAAGTTGACATGTTGTGCAGATAAAAATTCTGCCACTTTCAGGAATTACCTCATACGAATGAATGTCTGTCTTCATGAAGGTTTATTATGTTTTATGTAATTCATCATAAATTTAATTCATTTAATTTCAACATGACACAAAATGTCAAGCTAAATAAATATACGTAGCACATGTTTTGTGTTAGGTATGTACGTACTTACAAGTACGTACTTAGTGTAGCTTAGTTTGAAACTGTCGGATATTCGACCATAGCCTAATGGATTCTCTTTTTAAAAACTAGCAATCAAATATTAATAACAGGGTCGTGAGATGATTTCGAGGTTAAACAATTTTACTGGAATAAGATTGGAAAAACTCGACTTCGATTTCAATTCCGGGCAACACTATTTTTATACCCTTAGCCTTTAAGCTACAGAGGGTACATGAGGAAAAGTCAAAAATTTGTAATATTTGAAAAAAAAAGTAATAGTCGCATAACTTTAGTGAGAAAGTTGTAAATTTTCGCGGAAATTAAGAAAGAATAAAAAACAGGACTGGTTTCCATCTTGTTTTAATAAAATTCAAGCTGTTTATGCATCTTAAAAATATTTAAAAAAAATATGTACGTAATCTAAACATCGTGAAGATTCAAATGAAACCAAAACTATACAAATCTGTTTACTGGTTTGCATATTTTAGCAAAAAGAAAATAAAAAAAAAAAAAAAAAATATTTTATATTAAATATAAGATAAATTCTGTAAATAAATAAATAAATAAATAAATAAATAAATAAATAAATAAATAAATAAATAAATAAATAAATAAATAAATAAATAAATAAATAAATAAATAAATAAATAAATAAATAAATAAATAAATAAATAAATAAATAAATAAATAAATAAATAAATAAATAAATAAATAAATAAATAAATAAATAAATAAATAAATAAATAAATAAATAAATAAATAAATAAATAAATAAATAAATAAATAAATAAATAAATAAATAAATAAATAAATAAATAAATAAATAAATAAATAAATAAATAAATAAATAAATAAATAAATAAATAAATAAATAAATAAATAAATAAATAAATAAATAAATAAATAAATAAATAAATAAATAAATAAATAAATAAATAAATAAATAAATAAATAAATAAATAAATAAATAAATAAATAAATAAATAAATAAATAAATAAATAAATAAATAAATAAATAAATAAATAAATAAATAAATAAATAAATAAATAAATAAATAAATAAATAAATAAATAAATAAATAAATAAATAAATAAATAAATAAATAAATAAATAAATAAATAAATAAATAAATAAATAAATAAATAAATAAATAAATAAATAAATAAATAAATAAATAAATAAATAAATAAATAAATAAATAAATAAATAAATAAATAAATAAATAAATAAATAAATAAATAAATAAATAAATAAATAAATAAATAAATAAATAAATAAATAAATAAATAAATAAATAAATAAATAAATAAATAAATAAATAAATAAATAAATAAATAAATAAATAAATAAATAAATAAATAAATAAATAAATAAATAAATAAATAAATAAATAAATAAATAAATAAATAAATAAATAAATAAATAAATAAATAAATAAATAAATAAATAAATAAATAAATAAATAAATAAATAAATAAATAAATAAATAAATAAATAAATAAATAAATAAATAAATAAATAAATAAATAAATAAATAAATAAATAAATAAATAAATAAATAAATAAATAAATAAATAAATAAATGAATAAATAAATAAATAAATAAATAAATAAATAAATAAATAAATAAATAAATAAATAAATAAATAAATAAATAAATAAATAAATAAATAAATAAATAATCAAATAAATCGCGATTTATATTCACATTTTTAGGGGTTCTTTAGGTTTTCACGATTTGGCTTGGAAACCGCGAGTCCTATGTAAATGGGTCTAAAGAAAATGTTGTAGCTGTGAAATTTCACCACAAGATTGACATTTTTGATATTTTCGTAGGGGTACCATTTTTGAGACATAGAAGTTCAAATTGAGACCCAAGTATGTTTGGTCGAAATCCGCTTAAGACAGTCTGGAGTCGATTTAGCTATGTCCGTCTGTCTGTTTGGCTGGCTCTGGTACCGATCAACCTATTGGGACCACATTTTGGATCTCGTAATATTTTGTCAAACGTAGTTTAAGTTCGAAAATGGGTCATATCAATCCACACCTTCGAATACCTGCTCCATAAAAGTACAAAAATCTTCGCTACTAAAATGGTGCGCACTCAAGACAGCTTCAGACAGTCTGGAGTCGATTTAGCCATGTCCGTCCGTCCGTATGTCTGTTTGGCTGGGTCTGGGACTGATCAACCTATTGGGTCCACAGTTTGGATCTCGTATTATTTTGTTAAAATAAGTTTAAGTTTGAAGATGTGTCATATCAGTCCACACCTTCGCGTACCTGCTCCATAAAAGTTCAAAAAATTAAAATGGTGCGCACTAAAACTTTCGAAGGCACAAGACGTACCTGATCCATACTTTGCACATCATAATATTTCTACCAGACATCGGTCCAAAATTTCGGAAAAATGGAGTTTACGATCTGTTCCCGAATCGCTTTGATTTTATAGTATTCGCTGCCCCCATTACGACAGTATAAGTTTTTCAGGGGCAAGTCCATGCTTCCTGAGATTATGGACCAAAATTTTAAAAACGGCTACGACCACCAATTGCGCTTTGCGCACTTTGCGTATCGTAATATTTCTACAAATTTTATATAAAGTTCGAAGATGGTGCTTATCGGTCCACTTCTTTACAAAATATCCCTCACAAAAGTTCAAAAATAAGTCGGATACAACAAACTTATTCCCGGGTCATTGTAACATCGAAGGAAATAAACTAGCGGATGAAATGGGGCGTTGCAGATTAGAGTCAGCCGATATTGAAGTCGGAACAAATTTATCGGGACAAGATTTGGCATAACAAACCTAGCTAGCGATCTGGGAACAACTACATACATATGTGCTTTCCATGAAGAAGTCCGACCTAAAATTAACGGTGGGAAAAATCACTTAAAAAGTTGTCTCAGTTCAATTCAATATGAAGTTAAGTTTTGCGATCCCATGTTTGTCTATGAAAGCAGATGCCGCAATTGTCAGGATTGACGCTAAATCCATAGGAGAAAATACGTTCAGATCAGACAATCTACATTCGGACAAATCTACTCTTTCACCTAATGGCGACAAAACTGATAGCGTTTTTCAACGCTTTCCAGGTTTCAGTGTGACGGAGGCAGGTACAGTGTTATGCTAGAAGCCATTTCGGCAAGATATCGCTAATGGTCACACCAACTTGTTTTTATTCCATACATATCGCAACAGGCGGGTAACCCGTCGTAAACCAGTCGTGAAAAATTAGGCACAATCAGTGCACAAGTGGTTCCCTGGTGGAACAGTCTAATCAACAAGTTTACAAGAACGTAGCTCTCTCACAATGTACAAAGAATAGAATAATTTTAGAGTCATGGGTCGGACATAAGTGAAGGAGTGAGTACAGATAAAACTGATGTCTATGAATTTGAGAGAAATCTTTTATGGGGAAATATATACCTCAACCCCTTACCAAGAGTGAAATAGGATCTCTAAAAGACGCCGAACATTCGAAATTCAACATTTGCAGATTGTGGTCCTTATAAATGTTGGCCCTGTTTTTCTTTCTCTTTGATAAAAAGTCAATAATTATTGAACATATTTAAAGAAGCTAGAGATAAGTCGTTTCATTTCAAATCATGTGTTCACCCATGATCAAAATTATGTCAGAAACGGTCAACTGTGCCAAAAACGTATTTATTTATTTATATGAGGTGCCAAAAATTAAAAAATGACGTAAGAAGACCTATACTTCTTTCTCAAAAAAAAAAAAAAACACACAGATATATGATAAAAACTAAAAATGTTTTAAAAATGTTTCACCCTTTCAGAATTCGCGAACTGCTAGCATATTCTATATAGTATGACTGAAATTCTTTAAAATGAAGTGTTTTAAGAGGGATCCCATAATGTCAAATGGGTTGAAGCCAGCAAGTTTTTTATGTTCCCTTCCGATTTCTGGGTTAACCTTAAATACTCATAGAATTCTCCACGGAGAACATAATACTAGTGTATGATTTTTCGATATATCCATCTAAAATTGATGCTGACATTTTGATACCGGAATTTCGGGGTTTCTTCAATTTTTTTAATAAAAACATTTTTTGAATTCTTTCAAATGGAATTGCAAAGAAATGTTGATTTTTACCATATCTGTTGTTATATATCCTTTAGTAACTCAGAGCCAAAATCTTCCTTTGTCACTACCCGCTAGTAACGCAAATGCCAATTTCGCAATCTACTTAGTCCAAAACTAGTTCAAGCTGTACTAGTACAATATCTAAGTGATGCCAAGGCAACGACTTGACACTTTTTTTATACCTAATGAAACAAAAAGGTGTCAGTTTCCGCAAGCAATAAAAATTCCAATTGTCTCAATTATTTAGTCCAGAACTAGTTCTAAGTGGTAATTGTACAAATAAGTAATTTAAAGGGAGCCAATAGAAACCTTTTTATTCCACAGTAAACGAATAAAAACCATTACTTTCGGAAACAACAGCATAAGGGACTGATATATGACTGTAAACTTGGAACTAGTATAGTATCATCCACGGGTAATGCGCAATAAGTCAATTGGTTGCTCCCGAGGACATCTCATTAAAAGTTTCCGAGAATCAACAATCATCCAGTACCGAACTGGTTCATCTTGCAATCGGTACTGACTTTTTTCTCCTTCCTTTTTCTATCACTCCAAAGTTTTATTCTTTTAAATTATTAATATCAATATTTCAATCTTTATACACAATACCCTAACATCAGCATGTCAAAACATGTATTTAAAGTTACAAATCACCATGGAAGAAATTCATCCATTCATTCATTCATTCATTCATTCTTTGATAATAAAAGCGAAAGAAGTAGTGTCTGACAAAGTGTAGTATGTGAACTTTTTCATTGGTCTGATGATGTTTAGTGCACAATGAAATATTATATCTTGTGTTTTGTTTGTTGTGTATTGTTTAAAATATGACATGAAATTCATAGCTTCAACACAGGCAATAGCGACAAAAGAAGAAATGCTCAAAAAAAACGAAAAAAAAAGAAATGTTAATTGTTCAGTGAATATTATGTACTTTAGCTTCTTGGTATTTGTTTGTTGTGTGTTTGGGTTGTAACTACCATAGTTAATGTTGTTGTTGCTTACAACCATAGTTAATGTTGTTGTTGTTCCTTATTTTTCTTGTTTTATGAATGGCAACCTTAACATTGCCATGATTTTTAATGTCGACTGACATACTTTCTCACAGTCTCAAGTGTGGCAAAAATAGACAATTAATTTCACACTTGATACTATTGTTATTCTGTTGTTGTTAGTATAATAATCATGACAAATAGAAAAAAAACAACAAAATAATAAATTATTATTAGATTATCATTAACGAATGAATAATGAATGTGTTATGGAAGTTCTTTGCCGCTAAGTTCAATAACATTTTTATTTGCAGTCAACTCGTTGTTTGTTTTTGAATCTATTTTTTCATGTTTCATGTGTATATCGATACTTTTACTTTTTTTTATGCATATTTGATGCGTTTGTTATATTATGTAAAGATTTTGTCAAAACAAATCTTTCACCACTTCATGAAAATCGTAAATCATTTAAAATGCAAAAATTTCCATGATATAACGTTCCACGTTTGTGTCTTAAATCTTTTGTTCAAAGGAATTGCGTTTGTGTCTTAAATCTATTTAAAAATGTAAATAAATTTCTTTGTGAATCATTTTCACCGGCGAATATTGTAAAAATATGAACTTATACTCTGACGAATATATAACGAATATATATAACAAGTAAAACACTACCTACTGACATACATGAAAGCAAACAAATAACAAGTAAGAACGGCCCTGCCGAACTTGTTATACCCTCCACCAAGAGTTGTATGTAAGTAAAAAGGAACAATTAGTTTCTTTTCTTTTACGAAAATGATTAAATACCAAATTTCAGCAATTTCGGTAAAACAATGTGGCTAACCTTCAAAATATCGAAATTCGGGAGGTACCGTCCTATGGGAGCTATATCAAAACATCGATCTATACCTACACATTTCTGGCGGAAAGTTTTTAGACTTAAAGAAGACTAAATACCAAGTTTCCTATATTTCGGTAAGATAATGTGGCTAAAACCTTTAAAAGTACCGAAAATTAAGAGGTACGCTTCTCTAGGAATATAGGAAGACGTAGACCTATACTGACAATTCTCTTCTGGAATATTTTATAACCCCATGAAAGACTAAATAACAAATTTCAGTCTTTCGATGGGATATTGACGTCACAACATTCAGAATTACGAAAATCGGGAGGAACCGAACTGTGTCAAAAACCTTCAAAATACCGAAAATTGGGAGGTACCGTTCTATGGGGCGAAATGCAGGCGTGGTCCTGTATCGACAAATTTATGGGGAAAAGCCTAAGTACCAAATTTCAGTTATTTTGGTGGAATATTGAGGCCACAACCTTCAAAATACCGAAAATCGGGAGGTATTGTTGTATGGGGGCTATATGAAGGCGTGGACATGTACCGACAAATTGAATATGGGCAGTTTTGTATCCTCAAAGAAAATTAAATACCAAATTTCAGCCATTTCGATGGATTATTGAGGTCACAACCTACAAAATACTGCAAATCGGGAGATACCTTTCTATGGGGGCTATATGAAGGCATGGACCTATACCGACAAATTTCATATGGAAAGCTTTATACCCCCAACGAAACTAAATACCAAATTTTAGCCATTTCGGTGTGATAATGATGCTAAAACCTTCAAAATACCGAAAAACTGGAGGTACCGTTTGATGGGGACTATATTAAATCGTGGACATGTCTTTATACTATTTCTGGAGGAAAGTTTTATTTCCCCAACGAAGACTAAATACCAAATTTCAGCCATTTCGGTGGATTTTTGTGTCCACGACCTTTACCGAAAATTCGGAGGTACCGTTCTATGGTGGCTATATGAAGGCGTGGACCAATACCGATAAATTTTATATGGACAGTTTTATACCTCAAATGAAGACTAAATACCAAATTTCAGCCATTTCAATGAATTATTGTGGTCACAACCTTCAAAATACCGAAAATCGGGAGGTACCGTTCTAGGGGGGGGGGGGGGGGGGGGTATATTTGAAGGCATGGACCTATATCGAAAAATTTCTGGGGGAAAGTTTTATACCCTCAACAAAGACTCAGTACCAAATTTCAGCCCCATTATATGGGGGCTATACAAAAACATGTTGACAATTTTCAGTGAAGAAGTGTTGTGACCCCTAAGAACCTTAAAAAACAAAGTACAGCAGGTTCAGTAAAAAATTTTAGATAAAATCTACAAAGTAACGAAAAACAGGAGGTACCGTTATATAGAGGCTATATCACAACATGAACATATGTTGAAAATGTCAGCCAGTTTGGTTAAAACTCGTAGCTATTATCCTCAAAATACCGAAAATTGGGAGGGGACTTTCATTAATGTAAAACTTGAACCCATCCACAACGCTCTCAGCAACACAGGAATTTCTTCCATCCTAGTGGAATGGATTGATGTGATGCCGAAAATCAGGATTATCAATTCGCAGCAGAGAGGTCTGTGAGTAATCCTGTTAACAGAGGTACATCGCAGGGTGGGATTCTCTTAACTCTTCTCCAGCTTCTGGTGATAAATTAAATTCTTGTGTGTTTCGACCAGCTAAAAAATAAGGTGGTGACTTATGCTCATGATGTATTAGTGTACCAAGAGTATCTGACCCTATGGAAGATACTATGGAACAACTGTCAAGCTGGCTTCATTGCAATGTTCTTAGAGTCAACCCGGGGAAGACTATGCACCAGAAAACGCAAAAAAATGCCGTATACAGAAGCTAAATTCCACGGTAAAATCCTGAACCATCGACTGACATGGAAAAGGAATATCCAGTAGTGCACTACTCCTGCAAGAATTGAAATGGAAAAAGTTGGCCAAAAGTCATGCACTTGCTGGATATAACCTTGGTTCTGCCCATGTTAAAATGTGGTTTTTATTGCTGTAACAGATACATATGTCTGTAAGTTCAATTGTCTGCTTAATCTGGCTCTGGATCTATTTCCAATTCTAGGAATGAGGCTGCTGTTGGGTTGTAACCTTGAAGCTACTGAAGTTAGTTGCGTAGGTTTGGCAGGGCAATTAAAAAGGTGCAGAGCACGGGCCTGTGCCGAATGCTTGCCCTATAGGAATTTAGACGGCTGCATCATCTCGAGCGTAGTTGAGCCACAACTACTCTGGTTTGTCGTAGCAGTTGATGCCCCTCAGCTGCGATAGATGGAAATGTTCTCCGAGAACCGCATTCACACTATAGTTGTTTAAGGCATATGCGGCTGCATCTGCTTAAATGCTATTAAAACCTGCTTGATAGGCTTGTAGATCTACCAGTTCTCTCTCTCTCTCTCTTGTAACACTGGACCTCTCTTTCTAGATCATGAAAATCTCTCATGACATGCCTGGGTGAATAGGATGGCTCTTACGCTACTGCCAATGTGTTGCTATACTGGAAGAATCTTTGTCTCCTCATTCAGATGTTCCACAAAGATATGAGAAGGCATCCTGTTACAATTCTCTGGAAGGCATTCTGATAAAGGGAAAAAATTCGGCGATAAAAAAAATTATCATATTGACGAAATTCGATAAAATTATTTGATCACAAAGTAAAAATACAACTGCTAAAATATTTCACATATTGACTAAAATATTTATCGATTTTTTATATTGAACTGATAAAAGGGATATGTGGAATATTTTGATAAATATTTTTGTCAATATGTGAAATATTTTATCAGTTGTATTTTTACTTTGTGATTAATTAATTTTATCGCATTTTGTCAATATGACAATTTTTTTATCGCCGGAAAACCGATAAATTTTTGGTTGAATCTTTGAATTTTTTTATCAAATGGCTAAAAATTTTGTCTGTGTAGGATTCAAAATTTTTCCGTTGCGTTGCACTTATATTCGCGGACCACACTGGCGCATAGTTTACCACACACCGACCTATCAACGAAGGTTCTTTATCTGCACTTCGAGTGCTGTCGTCTAGAGACTTGACAATTTTGCACCTACATTTTAGCTTGTCGCAGATAGCTGTGGCATAGGCAGACGACGTGAACATACTGTCGAATGTGATCCAGAATCTTTGGGTACTTGGTGATCGACAGCTTGCTAACATCAATCATTACATTCAACTCAATGCTCACCTCTGAATAGAGTGGCCGTAGATTTAGTGGAGGATATTTTCCTCTCGTGAAGAATTGTGGTAAGATGAGTCAAATAGAAGTTCAGCCTTTCACAAATGACATCAGGGAAGATACCTGACAGCGCTTTTGTTGTGCTCTGCTGCTTACGAGACCTATGCTGATGATCGGCAACTGAACAGCTATTTCTGATGCTGGGGAGGAGTAAAGCCTCAAAAGTATTTTCTATCGGCGACAAATGCGAAATCTGTCTGCACGATTCACATTTGCTGGCATCCTTATCTGACTTCAGTAGTGGGACAACAGGTATATTGTTGATGAAAGGGAAGTCTTCATAGGTTATGAAATCGGGCGGAGACATTATGGGGAGTTGGTCTGACCCAAGAGAAACGACGGATTGCCAGGTTGACCCTTCAAAAGCGGGCTAATGTTGGACCTATAACCTGGATTACAGCTGTTTATCGGAGGGATGTATACGTTAAGAAACTCTACCACAGCAGTTTCACACCTGACTACTAACCCCAAACATCCCAGCAAAATGTTCGATGCCAAAGTTGCCATTCAATCATGGGTGCAAGTGAGCTGGCATGTCATCTTTTTAGCATCTTCGTCGATGAATTTTATATGAGCGTGGACCCCAAAAGATGCTATTCATTTTTGAATCCAAAGCATGTCATTTACACCAATTCTTCGACATGTCATTTTCACCAATGCTTTGGCATGTCATTTCCACCAATGCTTTGGCACGTCATTTTCACCAACCCTTTCCAATGACATTATCATTACAACGAGAGTTTTGACAACGTTGGTTGTGATACAGAGTCTCCGACAACATCAAGCCTATTGTAAATAACTAATCTTATATATTTTTAGAGAAAAAAAATTGTATAAATAAAAACACAAAATTCATCTCTATTAGATCAAATGCTGATGAAAAGATCGGATCTTTCACGACTTCCTTTGCATTGGTCCAAATGCTAATGAAAAGATCGGATCTTTTACGAATTCGTTTGAACCAATGCAAAAGATGCCATGAAATCACGTCATCGCATGGAACCCCTTCCTTCAAATTTTGCTGGGATTCCATGTACGGGTCATTAGAGCCAGGCCCAAGCGAGATAGGTATGTATTGAACCGACTGGTGCAATATTAGATCTAATGATGATCATGATCATCATATTCTGCTGGCTCATGAAATCCACAATTTTTTCGAACTTAACTTGGAGTCCTTTGCAATTAAATTGCAAAAAGGATTAATTTTCAAGGATTGGAACAACACCGAGTGGTGTTAGGTGCTACTGCTGTATTCTGATGACGACTAACTGGCAGCTGTGTTCACGCAGCATGCACTAACATAGTGTCTGTGGTAGTCCCTCACATGGACGAGTTCAGATCAAGCCCTGAGATGTACACTAGGGTTATGACTTTTATACCTTTTTACTCAAAATGATTTCCAGTAGCGAGAATGAATAAACTTTTAAAGCTTTTTGTGCATGAGTTTTTTATCCAATCACCTTATAATTGAGTTTTATCTAATTTTCTCATCAAAATACGATACAGGGATACGAGGTTGTAAAAAAGTCATAACCCTAATGCACACTCTCCTGGCGTACCGAAAGAATCTGGATCAGGCATTTCTGGATATGCTGCCCCCAACACAGAAAACTGATACAAATACAAACATGTGAAGTGACAGCTGCTGTATGGAATGTGGATGTAGTGTGGTTCCGGGTTAATGCGATATTGAAGAACTCGCCCGGGATTAATCTTATGGTGGTAAGCACTTGGGTTACTGTAGAGTTGGACCTCTAACGAAAAAATTCGATGAATGTGGCGGCGATGCTTGTACATTATCTGAAGAAGTAGAAGATATAGATAAGATAAGATTGCATGTGTCCCTAGTTGCACACAAAAATATACCGTGAGGAGTTACCTCTAATATACCTTAAAGGAAATTAGGTAACAACGATCCACTAACAAAGTTCTTTCAAAGGGATTTTAGAACTTGTGTGAGGTATTCGATAAGTCTGGGAAAGAAACGTTGGCTAGGTGCCTCTTAAAGATCTGCTAGTTAGGAAATCTATTCTGTTTAAGTTCAGCATAAAAAGCTATCTAATTAAATTAGAATTCTTCTCAGAAATTATTGTGTTTCCAAAGAATATGCCAAACATTGCAGCAAAGCAGCTCCCTGTTTATTACAATAATTGCTGAGCGAAATGTGGCTATATTTCCATTGCACGTGGAAACTAACAGTTCGTTGACTTCACACCCATCAACGCTAGGCGTGTTAGTTACATCTTATTAACAAATTTTCATTGCCAATTACAATGTTGGCCATGACTGTCGTATTAAACTTATCATTACATCCCTTACAAACTACTCAAACCTCTACTTACATACGTGAAAACACGTCCCATCTTTTTAAGTGATTTATTTTAAATTAAATAATTTACTATTCATTTCGTTTTTGTTTTGGTCATCAAACAGACAACCAACTTTGTTGTCTTTCAAGTTTTCGATATTTTTTCTTATTGCAAATAATGGCAAGTCAGCTTATAAGTTTATTAACATGCAGTTAAATGCTGCCGTTGGCATCGAAGAAAGTTTTTTTTAATATTTAACACCAGATAGAGTTTTTCATTGCTTCAAATTACCAAAACAAGAAAAACATAGGCCGAATTAGCCAAGAGTCAACATTTTACAATATTTAAGTGCAATGCATGAACGACAATGACGATGGTGGTGTGCTGTCTGTAAATTTAATACACCCCCCCTAACCTGTTACTTTCTTTATATGGAATGGGCGGTATGTAGTGGACAACAATACAACTGATTTAAATTGAGAGATTACTATCTTTCTTGGTATTTTTGAGCCAGTCGGGTAATATTGCATATCAATATTTTTAAAAAAATACCACGTTAAAGGCTGAATTTCCTCAAAGAAAATAGCCTCGGAAAATTCACTTTCAAAGGCTTTGGAAAATCTACAATCAATGTAGATTTTTTATTTACAATGCTAAGGCCTTTAAAAGTGAATTTTCCGAGGATATTTTCTTAAAATCACCTGATCATCCTTTTAAAATATTCTTAAAAAACAGCATTCATAGGTCAGTGGCCTTAAAAAAACAAATGCATCTTTCAAGAAATATTTACAAGGAATTCCAGTTAATAGTTCTGCCGATACTTAAAAAAATATTCTTAAATAAAAAACCACATTTAAAGGTCCGAGCTTTGTTCAAACACCATTCTTAAGGGGTTATGGCCACTTACAATGTTTACAAAATAGAACAAATTTTATTAGAATAAATTAAAGTACAGGTAGACTAGAATATGTTGCCAAAATTTTGATTCATTTTGATTTGTATTTAACATCGAAATTTGAAACACGGTTTTCTCAAAATGGCAGTTTGGAATGCAGTGCCCACTGTAGCTCGAAAACAAATGATCCAATCTTCATATGTTTTTGTGGGATTATTATACATATGAAAAGCTTGTACTTAAGCGAGAGATTTAAAAACAATTATTTGACGGATTTGTGGAGAGAACTATCCATTTTTTAGTTAAAATCGAAATATTGATTTTGACAGTTCGCATTTTTTTTAAATGGATATTTTTACAGTGTTTTTATACCCTACACCACTATGTGGTAAGGGGTATTATGTGTTAGTGCATTTGTATGTAACATACAAAAGGAAGCGAGATAGACCCATAGTTCCTTCTAGGGATATACATAGAATCACTTTCTGAGTCGATTTATGCATGTCCGTCCGTCCGTCCGTTCGCAACATACAGGTCGCATTTGTTGACCGATTTCGCTGAAAATTGGGGAATACAATTTTTTTAGCCGTCGGAAGATCAAGTTCGAAGATGGGTTATATCGGTCCAAGTTTTGGTATAGCCCCCATATAACGGTACCTGCCGATTTAAGGTATTTTAAGGATCTTAGCCACATTTGTTGCCCAAACCAGCTGAAATTTTACATTTGAGGTTCTCAATGGCCGCGAAATTGCTCCACTAACAATTGTCAAGATAGGTCCACGGTTCGGTATAGTCCCCATATAACGATACCTCCCGATTTAAGGTATTTTAGGGATCTTAGCCACATTTTTTGCTTGAACTAGCTGAAATTTTACATATGCGGTTCCCAGTGGCCACGAAATTTCACCACTTAAAATTGTTAAGATAGGTCCATGTTTTTTTGTAGCCCCCATATAACGGTACCTCCCGATTTTAGGTATTTTAACGATTTTCCCCAAATATGGCTCCAATTTACGTATTGGGATGTATACTAATTATTCCATTTTTACATATTTCGACTGGTGTAGGGTATTACATAGTCGGCCCCGCCCTACTTTGGTCTTTTCCTACTGGTTTTTAACTTGATTTGGGGTCCGTTTAGTTCAAATCTGGTAACTCATTTCTAACACAGTTGCAGTTGACCAATCGAACTGAAACTTTGCACACTTTTCAAATTTGGATGACAATACATGAATATGAAATCAAAACCAATATTGGTCCATTTTTACCATTTTTACAGTGTTTTATTTAAATTGCATTTCAAATCTGGTAACTCAATTTTGGCACAGTTGCAGTTGACCAATCGGTCTAAAACTTTGCACACTTTTCAGATCTGGATGGCAATACATGAATATGAAATTGAAACAAAGATTGGTCCATTTTACAGTGTTTTAACGGTGTTTTATTTAACTTGCATTTCAAATCTGGCAACTCATTTTCCACGCAGTTGCAGTTGACCAATCGAACTGAAACTTTGCACACTTTTCAGACTTGGATGTCAATACATGAATATGGGCCCATTTTTTCCTATAGCCCCCATATAGCGGTTCCACCCGATTTCAGGTATTTTGAGGATTTTATCTTAATTTTTGCCCGAATTAGCTGTCATTTGGCATTTGGGATTTCCAATGATACAGACATTTACCCACCAGAAATTGTGAACATAGGTCCAGGTTTTGATATAGACCCCTTATAGCGGTACCACCCGATTTCAAGTATTATGAAGATTTTATCTTCATATTTAGGCCGAACTCCCCATTGGTACAGAAACTTCCTTACTAAAACTGATGGACATAGGTACAGTTTTTGGTATAGCCCCCATATAGCGGTACCACCTGATTTCAAGCGTTTTAAAGATTTTATCTTTAGTTTTAGGCCGAATTGGCTGTAACTTGGCATTTTGAGTCCCCAATGGTACAGAAACTTCTCCACCAAAAATTGTTTACATAGGTCCAGGTTCTGGTATAGCCTTTATATAACGGTACTACACGATTTCAGGCATTTTAAAGTTTTTATCCAATTGGGGAATACAATTTTTTTAGCCGTCGGAAGATCAAGTTCGAAGATGGGTTATATCGGTCCAAGTTTTGGTATAGCCCCCATATAACGGTACCTGCCGATTTAAGGTATTTTAAGGATCTTAGCCACATTTGTTGCCCAAACCAGCTGAAATTTTACATTTGAGGTTCTCAATGGCCGCGAAATTGCTCCACTAACAATTGTCAAGATAGGTCCACGGTTCGGTATAGTCCCCATATAACGATACCTCCCGATTTAAGGTATTTTAGGGATCTTAGCCACATTTTTTGCTTGAACTAGCTGAAATTTTACATATGCGGTTCCCAGTGGCCACGAAATTTCACCACTTAAAATTGTTAAGATAGGTCCATGTTTTTTTGTAGCCCCCATATAACGGTACCTCCCGATTTTAGGTATTTTAACGATTTTCCCCAAATATGGCTCCAATTTACGTATTGGGATGTATACTAATTATTCCATTTTTACATATTTCGACTGGTGTAGGGTATTACATAGTCGGCCCCGCCCTACTTTGGTCTTTTCCTACTGGTTTTTAACTTGATTTGGGGTCCGTTTAGTTCAAATCTGGTAACTCATTTCTAACACAGTTGCAGTTGACCAATCGAACTGAAACTTTGCACACTTTTCAAATTTGGATGACAATACATGAATATGAAATCAAAACCAATATTGGTCCATTTTTACCATTTTTACAGTGTTTTATTTAAATTGCATTTCAAATCTGGTAACTCAATTTTGGCACAGTTGCAGTTGACCAATCGGTCTAAAACTTTGCACACTTTTCAGATCTGGATGGCAATACATGAATATGAAATTGAAACAAAGATTGGTCCATTTTACAGTGTTTTAACGGTGTTTTATTTAACTTGCATTTCAAATCTGGCAACTCATTTTCCACGCAGTTGCAGTTGACCAATCGAACTGAAACTTTGCACACTTTTCAGACTTGGATGTCAATACATGAATATGGGCCCATTTTTTCCTATAGCCCCCATATAGCGGTTCCACCCGATTTCAGGTATTTTGAGGATTTTATCTTAATTTTTGCCCGAATTAGCTGTCATTTGGCATTTGGGATTTCCAATGATACAGACATTTACCCACCAGAAATTGTGAACATAGGTCCAGGTTTTGATATAGACCCCTTATAGCGGTACCACCCGATTTCAAGTATTATGAAGATTTTATCTTCATATTTAGGCCGAACTCCCCATTGGTACAGAAACTTCCTTACTAAAACTGATGGACATAGGTACAGTTTTTGGTATAGCCCCCATATAGCGGTACCACCTGATTTCAAGCGTTTTAAAGATTTTATCTTTAGTTTTAGGCCGAATTGGCTGTAACTTGGCATTTTGAGTCCCCAATGGTACAGAAACTTCTCCACCAAAAATTGTTTACATAGGTCCAGGTTCTGGTATAGCCTTTATATAACGGTACTACACGATTTCAGGCATTTTAAAGTTTTTATCCAATTGGGGAATACAATTTTTTTAGCCGTCGGAAGATCAAGTTCGAAGATGGGTTATATCGGTCCAAGTTTTGGTATAGCCCCCATATAACGGTACCTGCCGATTTAAGGTATTTTAAGGATCTTAGCCACATTTGTTGCCCAAACCAGCTGAAATTTTACATTTGAGGTTCTCAATGGCCGCGAAATTGCTCCACTAACAATTGTCAAGATAGGTCCACGGTTCGGTATAGTCCCCATATAACGATACCTCCCGATTTAAGGTATTTTAGGGATCTTAGCCACATTTTTTGCTTGAACTAGCTGAAATTTTACATATGCGGTTCCCAGTGGCCACGAAATTTCACCACTTAAAATTGTTAAGATAGGTCCATGTTTTTTTGTAGCCCCCATATAACGGTACCTCCCGATTTTAGGTATTTTAACGATTTTCCCCAAATATGGCTCCAATTTACGTATTGGGATGTATACTAATTATTCCATTTTTACATATTTCGACTGGTGTAGGGTATTACATAGTCGGCCCCGCCCTACTTTGGTCTTTTCCTACTGGTTTTTAACTTGATTTGGGGTCCGTTTAGTTCAAATCTGGTAACTCATTTCTAACACAGTTGCAGTTGACCAATCGAACTGAAACTTTGCACACTTTTCAAATTTGGATGACAATACATGAATATGAAATCAAAACCAATATTGGTCCATTTTTACCATTTTTACAGTGTTTTATTTAAATTGCATTTCAAATCTGGTAACTCAATTTTGGCACAGTTGCAGTTGACCAATCGGTCTAAAACTTTGCACACTTTTCAGATCTGGATGGCAATACATGAATATGAAATTGAAACAAAGATTGGTCCATTTTACAGTGTTTTAACGGTGTTTTATTTAACTTGCATTTCAAATCTGGCAACTCATTTTCCACGCAGTTGCAGTTGACCAATCGAACTGAAACTTTGCACACTTTTCAGACTTGGATGTCAATACATGAATATGGGCCCATTTTTTCCTATAGCCCCCATATAGCGGTTCCACCCGATTTCAGGTATTTTGAGGATTTTATCTTAATTTTTGCCCGAATTAGCTGTCATTTGGCATTTGGGATTTCCAATGATACAGACATTTACCCACCAGAAATTGTGAACATAGGTCCAGGTTTTGATATAGACCCCTTATAGCGGTACCACCCGATTTCAAGTATTATGAAGATTTTATCTTCATATTTAGGCCGAACTCCCCATTGGTACAGAAACTTCCTTACTAAAACTGATGGACATAGGTACAGTTTTTGGTATAGCCCCCATATAGCGGTACCACCTGATTTCAAGCGTTTTAAAGATTTTATCTTTAGTTTTAGGCCGAATTGGCTGTAACTTGGCATTTTGAGTCCCCAATGGTACAGAAACTTCTCCACCAAAAATTGTTTACATAGGTCCAGGTTCTGGTATAGCCTTTATATAACGGTACTACACGATTTCAGGCATTTTAAAGTTTTTATCCAAATTTTGGCCTATAATTTTGGTCTCACTGGTCAAAAAATGTACTTACTAAAAAGTTAAAAATAAAAAAATAATTAAAAAAATTAAGTTTCAGTGTTTTATTTAGAAATGCCCTTAATTACTTAGTTGGCCCATTACAGAACATTTGTTCCACAGACCGAACTAAGAAAAGATCTACATTCCTCTCTGTTTTTCGCTTGACTTTTTGGAATACCGCGCCTTTTCATTTCTTCATCCACTTGTATGCTCCATCGAAGCTTAGGCCTGCCTATTCTGCGTGCACCGCCATGTGGCATGTATTCATACGCCTTTTTAGCGGGTTCATCATCGCTCATTCTCATGATATGGCCTAGCCAACGCAATCGTTGCATCTCGATACGTTTAACTATATTCATGTATTTGTATAGCTTATATAGCTCATGGTTCATACGACGTCGATATTCACCGTCAACGCAAATCGGCAAATCGCAAATTCTTTCGAAGAATTTTCCTCTCAAACACGCCAAGCACTGCCTTATCTGCTTGCGCAAGTACCCATGCTTCGGAGCCGTACATTAGCACGGGTAGTATCAGCGTTTTGTACAGTGTTATTTTTGTTTGACGAGATGTGGCTTTGTTTTTAAATTGCTTACTTAGACCATAGTAGCATCTGTTGGCCAATACAATTCTTCTTCTTATTTCACAACTGATGTTGTTTGTTGTGTTTATGGCAGTGCCGAGGTAGACGAAGTCTTTAACTACCTCAACATTGTAGGTACCAACTTCCACAGTTGGTTCGAGCTCTATGGACGCTTTGCGCGTCGACACCATCAATTTGGTCTTTTCGCCGTTTACCGCCAGACCCACTTTCGCAGATTCTGCTTCGACCTTCCTAAAGGTATAAGTTACTTCCTTTACTGATCGCCCCATGATGTCTATGTCATCAGCATAGGCAAGTAACATGTGGCTATTGGTGTAAATTGTGCCATTTCTTTTGACATTTGCATCTCGTATTACCTTTTCCAGCAAAATGTTGAATAGGTCACACGAAAGGCTGTCTCCTTGTCTGAAACCTCTTTTGGTACAAAATTCTTCGGAGAGGTTCTTTCCAATTTTAACTGAGGACCTAGTATCAGTTAAAGTCATCTTACAAAGCCGGATGAGCTTTGCGGGGATACAAAATTCAGACATTGCGTGGAATACCATTGATCGGAGGGGACTGTCGAATGCTGCTTTATAATCGACTAAAAGGTGAAATGTGTAGATCTGCATCTCTTGGGTCTTCTCTAGGATTTGTGACAGGGTAAATATCTGGTCAATGGTGGACTTGCCAGGTCTAAAGCCACATTGGTATTATTTCGTTGACCATTGGCTTTAGTCGTTCGCACAATATCCCTGGCACGATCTTGTAGGCAATAGGGAGTAGACTTATGCCCCTATAGTTGGAGCATACAGTCTTATCTCATTTCTTGTGGACGGGACATAGGATGCTCAGGTTCCAATCGTCGGGTACCTGATGCATAGTTAGCACCATCTGGCAGGAAGAACGAGTACCCGACGATTGGAACCTGAGCATCCTATGTCCCGTCCACAAGAAAGGAGATAAGACTGTATGCCTTATCCTTATACCTTATCAGCGCGTCGCCTGCGGTTTTAAACAGCTCGGCTGGTAAGCCATCGGCTCCTGCTGCTTTATTATTCTACATCTTCGCTACCATTGGATACCAGCAGATTGGAGAAATGTTCCTTCCATATCCTGAGCACGCTATCTGTATCTGTTACCAGATTACCTTGCTGGTCTCTACAGGAGGATGTGTCTGTACCAAAGCCATCTGTTTGATGTTTCACTCTTTGGTATAATTTCCGAACTTCATTCTGGCTCCTGTACATCTCGATTTTTTCACACTCCCGCTTTTCCATTTCTCTCTTTTTCTTGCGGAAAAACGTTTCTCTTCTCTCCTTTTCTCCCGATATCTCTCTCGTGCGCTACGCGTTGCTACTGATTGTAAAGTAGCTCTATATGCCGCATTTTTCTCTTCGGTAGCAGCACGACACTCCTGGTCATACCATGAATTCCTTTGTGGAGGTCTCTGGAATCCAAGTATGGATTTTGCGGCTGTTTGCAAGGAGTGGGCAATATTTTGCCATTGTGTTGTTATGTTATCGGGACAAGGAGTGCTCGCGTTAAGCAATTGGGCTAGTTGAGTGGAATATGCTGTGGCTATCTGTTGTGTTTGCAGCCTATCGATGTCCAACTTCCGCGTTGTGTCTCTTCGTGCTTTATTTGCAACGTTTAGACGGGTACGTACCTTTTCTGCAACAAGGTAGTGGTCCGAATCAATGTTTGCGCCTCGGAACGATCGTACATCCAACACGCTGGATGAATGTCTTCCATCTATCACAACATGATCAATTTGATTACTTGTTCTTTGATCTGGAGAAATGCACTTAAAACTAGAAAATAATTTGTCGCTTAGCCTTAATAAATATATTCCTTCTCGTGATGAAATCTCACAAATTAAACGCTTGCATTTAAATTATAAATGATGGCAAAATTAAACGGCAAGCGTTTTATTTGAGAGATTCCATGATGAGAAAGAATATATCGAGCCCTTCCTGCAAAAATATTTATTGTCAATAAATGCTCTGTTTCAGAAAATATTGAAAAAATATATTCTGTAGTTCAAAATAGTCAGGCTTAATCCCATAGTCGTTGTTTTAATATTTTATTAAAACAACTCTAATTTATTAGTGGGAAAAAATTGGCGATGTTTACCAAGGGGTAAGGCAGGGAAGACTATAGTTTCAGATCTCGCCACAGAAAAAACCCCGAAACTCCTAATTGTGAGACCAGGCACCAGACACTTATTTACTTTAGCGAAAAAATGTCTATGAAGAAATTAATCGATTATAAAATTTCCATTTTTATTTGAAAATTTTGCCTATTAGGCGAAGGTCATTTTTTTATTAATTTTTCAATTAATTTCTCGTTAGCGACGAGCTTACTGACCAAGATGTTTTTTGAAAAAGGAAAGCCGACGATACGAACCCACACAATCACCACTGTGTGACATGCATGTTTCGCCTTTGGTTTAGGAAGGCTCCTCAGACACATCGACTGTGGGGCGCTTCGCTATCCTCTAACTTATTTCCTCTTTCAAATGCAAGTTGTTTTTTTACAAAGTTGAATTTTTTGTTCAAATCTTTGTATGGCTTTCATGACAAACGTTTAGCGTAGCCTTTGAAAGTTATGAGTTTGGTTCTGAACACTAACACGCCGTGACAACACTTTTTTCCATGTGTTTTTCAAGGACGTGGGTTCCATTTCAATTTTTTACATTTATCGATAAATAATCGATAAATGATACTTAATAAATCTTAAAGACAATAAATTTTCTGTGAGAAAAATATTATTAAAGAAAATTTAGTAATGAAAATAGACATTATTTTCGCTGGCCGTTGTTGTATTTGGGAATCTCTGCTCTGCAAAAGCAATTCATCAGTTTTCAGTTTGCTTAGCATTACTGGACGACTGGGCAATCAAACAAATATTGCCGGCATGCGGAGACAACTACAACTGGTTTTGTTTTATCTTTTTTTCTACACGACTAATTTTCCATGAAAAATCTATGCGATGGACAACGTTAAAATCATTTTGTATTTATGATTTTTTTTTCTTCGTTGTATGGTTTTTATGATCCATTATCTGAAAGCGAAAGGATTTTCACTTTTCTCGCCCAAGTTTTCTTTTTTTTTTTTTGAGAGAGATATTTCTTTGGAAAAAATAGCCAAAACCAATGAAAGCAAACGCCTAAAGTATGGCAAATTGTGATTTTTAGTTGAAATTTGAAATATTTACTGCAGGCGGATAAATGGTGGTTAGGGTGGAGGTGCTGGTGGTGGTAGCTGTGATTGTATCAAACACATTTATGTTCGATACCATTATAGTTAATGTGGTTGGACTAGTGTTTTGACCATTTTAAGTGTGCTTGGGGTTGAATATATTTATTGATAAGGTTGTTAGCGGTTGAATGATTTTTGTTTGAAATGGATGGATGGATGACTTCCAGGCTGGTTGGTTACGCATTTTTAATGATTCACTTTCAAATGGAAACTGGTACCTTTAATTGAAGTGCAATGTTAATGTATTGTTTAAATCCAAATTGCAAATTTACACACTCGCCCAAGTGGCAAACGGTAATGGAGAAATTTTCGTAAATTTTTTTAAAGTAATTACCGATGCCATATTTTTTAATAGTATTGCAGATAGAGTATAAACTTTTTGTGTAATAAAATGCATGAAATAGTTTAATTACAACCTTTAGGTGTGAAGTGGTATTTTTTCATATTTCCACATTTTTGCATGCATTATTAAAATTACATATTACATATGGTAAATTTCAAATTTCCTTTACAATTACATAGAAAAAAAATTAAAAACTTTTTTGGCGAGCACATCCGCCATTTTTGGTACATGGGTTACGAAAAAAATCGTGGTTTCAAATCTGTTCGCGTTCACAAAATTGGATGCTGCACTCAAAAGTTATATGCGGTTTTACTCTCTTGTAAAGAAAAAATATTTAAAAATTCCTATTGTGCTGTAATAAGAACATGTATATATGAATCGTTAGCAGCATTTGATATCTATCCGTAGATGCTAAAATATTTGCTAAATTTATTTTTATTTTCGCGGAAAATCAAAAAATATTGAAGAAATCTTGAAATAAATTTTATTTATTCTTAATCAGAGGCCAAAAATCTCTAAAAAAATAATTTAAAAATACGTACAGAATCTAGACAACGCGTAGAAAAATGTGAGACCAAAATTATAAAGATCGCGCTTATAACTTGCATATTACAACAACAACAAAGAACGGAAACTTATTGTTGGAAATTATTTCAAAAATATATTTTTGGTTAAATACGAAAAATTTGAAAAAAAATGTTGGTAGTTATTCCAATTTTTCGCTAAATTTCCATCCAAATCCTGAAGTATTTTGCTTAAACTTCTACGAAAAAAGTAATTAGTCATCGTGAAAGTATATTTGCTTTCTGTGATAAGCAATAGAAATAAGAAGTACAGAGTAATATTGAAATCACAATCAAAGAAAAAACACAAAAGTTAAAAAGCGTGTAATTCGCGAATCCGTTTAAATCAGTTGAGGTGCATGTGCTTTTCGGATACAGGGAGTCCATGTCTATCAATATGCATGGATTTTCCCATGTTTCATTCAGCGGCCAAAGTGTGCCATCAGTTGCATCTTACTATTCAAAAAACATTCAAGTGGGCAAAAATTGCGCGATGTGCATATGATTATAAGGTGCAACCGATTTCAATGGCCGCCTATTAAAAATACGTCAATATGAATGATTTTAGACAGATTCGTCAAGAACTGCGGATGTGCCACCACATCCTATTTTGGGATAAATAGGGATATTACTCCCGAATCTTTGTAATTTGTGACACCTCTTTTTGGCAAATATTATAATCGCGTATAAAGGATTACATTTATGTAAAAATAATCAAAGAAAAGCGCGGTTCAATTCGCGGAATTGTCAAAATATATTTTTGCAGAATTTCCTACTTTCAAGGTATATATATCCGGCGTTTTAGTGGATGGATTCGAACGCGAAAGGTCTTATTAGATCCGGCACGTAAAAAAACTAAAATCACGCGGGGTTCAGGGGTACCTGTACGACAGTTGTAAATTTTAAAGCCAAAAAATAGGTTTTTTCAGAAAATTTACGCACCAAATTTTGGCCTTTGGGCTCCTATTACTAGGAAGCTGTAGGGAGCACACTCATGAGATATACATCGAACGACGTGGAATCGCGAGTTCCACAATCCTGTAACTAGTTTGAAAATAGTATCCAGTTGCACCATATAATTATAAGACAAATTCGAAAAACACTGAAATCAAAACTTCAAAATGTCAGCATCGATTTTAGTGGGATGTAGTGTATATATCGAAAAGTCATGCACTAGAACCATGTTTCCCAAGGGGTATTATTTAGTTCTTTCTTTGAGCACAGGTTTGAATTTTGCGTGGTTTGGCCAGAAATCAAGAAAGAACACAAAAAAACTTGATTACTTCAACACATTTTTCCCATTTTTTTATATTACCACCAACGCAGCTTCCACGAAAATTATTTGTTATGGTCCATATTATCAGATCGTGGCTAAAACACTTCAATTAATATAAAGATATTCATATTTTATAAAATATATCAACAGTTCGCGACTTATTAAATGGTGAACCTCAACTTCA
Organism: Musca autumnalis; assembly: GCF_047663935.1. Taxonomy (NCBI): domain Eukaryota; kingdom Metazoa; phylum Arthropoda; class Insecta; order Diptera; family Muscidae; genus Musca; species Musca autumnalis. The sequence goes on from NW_027411866.1 coordinate 140,962,496, forward strand.
ACGATTGTAAAACTTTTTTGAATATTACCATATGCCAAAATATTATAAAGGATGTGTGTTATATGGGTTGTAGCCAATATATATGCAGTTCATCGTAATTGTTGAAATTTTATATTTTATATAGTTTGCAATTTATATTTTATACTCCTACCATAATTTAAATTTATGACCTAATTACATGTTCTTAATATCAAAATATGGTTTTGCATTGCAATTATTTAAACAAGGAAAGTAGTTTTTTTAGTGTTTCAAATACATACTGAGTAACGGCATATAAATATTAACACGGTACTCTATACATGCATAACATACAGGGTTACCCCAAAAAAGAAGAGGTAATTTTTTTTAAATGCTCACTCCCTAAATGTTTTCAGTTTGATCCAAAACCCTTAAATGTAAAATTTATGGGGCTCGGTTATCTAGGGGTTCTCTCATGTAACGTTGGACCTCTCATTCTAGATCATTAAGACCCTTCTGGCATGCCTGGGTGGGGGTCCTATCCACCATACTCTGATAAGGATGGCTCTCACGGTAACAAATACTGCAGCGAAAGCATGTCATTGTGTTGCTGTACTGGAAGAATTGTTGTCTCATCATGTAGATGGTCCACTGAAGCTATGAGGAGGCACCCTGTTGCAGTTCTCAGGGCGGTTTGAATATTTTTCCATCACTTTGCACTTATATTCGCGGACACAGGCGGACGTGACTTGGAACTTGATAACATTGTTCCTACATCTCGTCTTGTTGCAGTTGTGACATGCGCGGCTGACTTGAACATGTGTCCCCTGGAACCTTGTGGTAGTTGGTGGTCGGTCTTCTATCATCGACCATGACATTCAATTTAGTGCTCACCTCTGCTGTCTACACGCAGAAAAATATATTTTAGAAATATGTTTGGATATGTTTGGGACTGATTGCAAAAAAATATATGTTTGGATCCAAACATAATTTGTTTGGTTCCAAACAAATATATGTTTGCAACATTTTGTAAGATATCTCAATTTAATATGTTTGGGTACCAACATATTTTTTATGTTAGAACATATTTTTCATGGGCGGGGAGAGGATGTTTGTCAAAGAGAGTAACAACAGGGCTCTCGCGGCTGCGGAATGCCGGTTTATAATAAAGAGCTATGTGTATGATTTAATAGGAGACGCAGAAGTTTTGTGATGTGTAGGCGTAAAACACGTGTGTTTCGTTCTTTGTTGTTGTTAACCAACGTAGCAAGCGAAGAGGAAAAGAAAAAAATGGTATTCATCTTTTTTTCTTCAGTGTTCTAGAGACAATCGTTGATTAAAGACGGTAACGTGGGTGAATAAATCAGTGTTTTGCTTCTTTTCTATGCCTTTCAATAAAAGACCACCATTTATTTATAAATATGTGTATATGTTAGAGCGCTGCTTAAAGCAAGTGAGCATACATTTCAACGTGTTTCACATTGAAATTTACGCTCCCTTGCTCTCAGAAAGCGCCCACTGGTGCATGTGTTTGTTTTTTGTTTGTGGCTTTTGGGTTTATATTTGTTTGCACCCACTGCTTGCAAACAAATATATGTTTGCTGCAAAATATGTTTGGGACATATGTTAGAGAGGCCTTTTTCTTTGTGCATGTAGTGAACACACTGCCCTTAAAATTTCGTCGCAGATATTTCATAGGAGTTCAGCTTTTCACAAATGACATCAACAGTTTCGGAGATATCACCCCACCTGGGAGAACTGACGTCCACACATATAACTCCAATGTTTCAAACTTGGCCGATGGATTGTACGCTCGATGTTCTCAAACAGGAGTACTTGACAGTATCGAAGGCTCTTGATAAGTCAAGCATCACCATAACTGGTTGTCTGGTTGAGCCTTCGATAATATATGGCGTGCAGAGCTGTTGTCGTGCTGTGCTGCTTACAGAAATCATGCCGATGATCGGCAAATGGATAGCTATTCCAGACGCTGGAGAGGACCAAAGCCTTAAGGGTATTTGCTGCGGGCGACAAAAGCCAAATTGGTCTGTAAGATTCAACCTTGCTGGCATCTTTGCCTGATTTCAGTAGAGGTACCACCCTCATCATTTTTCTGAATTCGGGACGATGAGAGTGGCTAGCGACAGGTTGAGAACATTAGTGAGATACGCCATTCCCGGCTCATCCAGTTGTTTCAGCATTACCATGGAGATTCCATCAGGGCCCAACGCTTCGCATGATTTAGCGCTCCTGATGGCATTCGCAACATTATCCATTGTAAATTGTGTGGTTCATTCCCGACAGGACGAAATCTAATACGTCGTAGTACTATACTCTTCGCCCTGTCAGTCATGGGTTGCTCAACAATTTGTCGATTAAAATAACTTGCGCACCTTTTCGGATCAGTCCGCGGAACGTCGCCAAACGTGTCTGAGGTCTTATCTTCCTTCCTGGGTTCGAGAGTGACTTAAACGTTGCCCACAATTCACTTATTCCGGCTCCAATGCTGTAACTCTTCAGATGATTTAACAACTTGTTCTGCTTATGCTCACCGACCAACCTGTTAATTTCCAGTGTCAGCACCCTGACTCCGGGATCACTGGGTTTGGCTCGACGAAGCTCATCACGTTCATTTGCTAATACCGTCGCCATTGCTGGGAAATTTGGTTTCACTTTGGGTATTTGACCAGCAGGTATATGGCGAGCGACTACAGCAGTGATGATGCCTCGGAACGTCCTTTCTGTTACTCGAACATTAGAAGGATTTGGCAGATATCTAATTGATGAAAATGTGGCGTTCAGAGGTGATGAAAAAGGGCGATTGGCTGATATCTTATTGATGAAAATGCGACGTTCAGAGGCGATGAAATAGGACGGTCTGCTGATGGAGACAATTATGGACAGATGGTTTGACCCAAGAGAAACCAAGGGTTGAAAGCTGACGTCATTTGTAAGACCAGGTGACACGATGGTTATATTTAGCGAACTGTAACACTCTCCACTAATTCTGAGTAAGGTAGAGCTATCAATCTGCTCAGCCGACACTATACCCCTCTGACCGTTTCTGAGGACCGAATGCGATAACTCATGATGACCATTAACCTGGCGGTTATGACCTTCCTAAAGCGGTCTAATGTTGGGCCTATAACCTAGAGTAAAACTATTAACGGCGGAATGTAAACATTCACCAACTCTACCTCGGCAGTTCCACACCTGACTTACTCCCATACATTCCATGTATGTGTCCTTAGAGCCAGGTTCAAGCGAGATAGGTCCGTATTGAACAGACTTGTGCAATGGGAAAACTAATCCCCCCCAACTCCACTACTGGTGTGATCCTTCCACAGTACGTTATAACTATCACAACGCTGCAATTGTTGTTGAGTTTGGTTTCCTCCACCACCGCGACCATGATATTCTTCCGACTCATGAAATCCAATATTTCTTCAATGTTACCTCGGAGTCCATTGCAATTAAATTGCAAAAAGGATGCATTTTCAGGGATTGAAACAGCAACGGCTGGTGTTAGGTTCTGCGTGTGCAGGTCTGTTGGGCGCACTGCGAGGGAATCTCGTATTCTGATGACGACGACTCACTGGGGGATGTGTTAGTCGCTCATAAGGTCGAGTCCAGATTAACTCCTGAGAAGCACCCAAACCCAGCATCTATTGCATTTAAGTTTGAGTGTGGTGGATGCGGATCGGACAAACTGGTCCTGCATTTACCTCCGTTCTGACACGGACCAAAAGAATCCGGAGCAGGCATTCCATGCTGCTTCCAACGATACTAATACAAACATGTGTACACTGAGGTGGCAGCCGCTGGCCAGAACACGAGCGTTGTTTGGTTCTGGGTCAATCCGGTATCGATTGGTCACTGGTATTCCCATCTGCCGCACCAGAAGAACGTCTTTTTCCTTGACAAAACTGAGAAGTTCTTTTTTAACTACGCTCTCGGATGTGCAGCGAGCTAAACTTTTGCAAAAGGTGTTATTTGATTTCTTTTATTATACCCTACACCACACTGTGGTAAGTGTGCATTTTTATGTAACATACAAAAGGAATCGAAATAGACCCAAAGTTCCTTTTGGGGATATACATATAATCACTTTCTGAGTCGATTTATTCATGTCCGTCCGTCCGTCTGTCTGTCCATGTATTTTTGTTCGCAACGTACAGGTCGCATTTTTTGTCCGATTCAGCTGAAAATTGGGTAATATATTTTTTTTAGCCATAAGAAGAACGCTATTGCTTTTGATGAAAATCGGTTCAGGTTTGGATATAGCTCCCATATATATTTTCGGCCGATTTGACGTATTTGCTGCACCAAACACGCTACATACGTCAGATTTTGATGAAATTTGGAATGTGTGACTGAATTCGGTATAAAACTAAATGTGCCAAGCTACATCGAAATCGGTTCAGATTTGGATATAGCTCCCATATATATTTTCGGCCGATCTGTCCAATTTTGATGAAATTAGGAATGTGTGACGGAATTTTGTATTTTTTTTATAGAAATCTGTTCAAATTTATATATCTCCTATGGTTCTTTTCCTTACTGGTTACCTTCCCCTGGAAATTTGTCGGTATAGGTCCCGATTTTCGGTATTTTGAAGATTGTTGTGGTCACAATAATCCACCGAAATGGCTGAAGTTTGGTATTTGATGTTCGTTGGGGGTATACAACTTTACCCCAGAAACTTGTCAGTACAGGTCCACGCCTTCATATAGCCCCCTAGAACGGTACCTCCCGATTTTCGGTATTTTGAAGATTGTGGCCACAGCAACCCACCGAAATGGCTGAAATTTGGTATTTGGTCTTCATTTGGGGTATTAAATGTTCCATATAAAATTTGTCGACATATGTTTACGCCTTAGTATAGCCCCATTGAACGGTACCACCCTATTTCTGGTATTTTGAAATGTCTGAAATTTGGTATTTATTCTTTATTTGGAGTATTAAACGTTCCATATGAAATTTGTCGGTATAGGTCCACGCCATCATATAACCCCCATAGAATGGTACCTCCCGATTTTCGGTATTTTAAAGGTTTTAGCCTCATTATCACACCGAAATAGCTGACATTTGGCACTTAGTATTCATTGGAGTTACAAAACTTTCCCCCGGAAATGTGTCGGTATAAGTCCCGATTTTCGGTATTTTGAAGGTTGTGGCCACAATAATCCACCGAAATGGCTGAAACTTGGTATTTGGTCTTCGTTGGGGGTATAGAACTTTCTCCCAGAAATTTGTTGGTATAGGTCCTCGCCTTCATAAAGCCCCCATAGAATAGTTCCTCCCGATTTTCAGTATTTTGTAGGTTGTGGCCACAGCAACCCACCGAAATGACTGAAATTTGGTATTTAGTCTTTGTTGGAGGTAAAAGCATTTCAGAATAAAATTTGCCGGTATAGGTCCACGTTTCGACATAGCCCCCATAAACCGGTACCTCCCGATTTTCGTAATTCTGAAGGTTATGACGTCAATATCCCATTTCCATAGGACGTGCGCTTTCCAAGCACAATCGTGAAAACCTAAAAAACACAAACATGTGAACTTTGGCCGTGATTTATTTAAAAGCCCTCCTGCAATTTTTTATTTTTCTCATCTTTGAACATTTTAGTTTCAGAATCCGCAAAAACTTCCCAGGTGTAAGAACCTTTCATTTAATGTTAATTTAGGCGAACCGTGTATATGGGAAATTATACAGTGTATTACGAAATACGAAATGATTACCAAAGCAATCATGACCAAATCGATTTTGAAATTTACCTACGTTAGGATATTCAATAATAGAAAAAATGTTTAAATTTATTGTTCCAATTCTCCTCTTCCACATTGAAATTCTTCTTCCTATGTGTGGTGTCCAAAATGTTACCCAAGTATTATTTAACTTTAATTCCCTTCTCTCTCTTCAACAACATGTCACACAAGCTGTCTCCAGTTAAAATTTTATGGTATTGGAAATATAAGCTTTGACATGCCATGCTATACATCTGTCATTAAAAAAATTCAAAGTATTTCCATTTCCATGATACAGAATCGAACATATATTTTAACTGCCAAAGAGCGGATTTGAATCTCTGTCGTTTTTTTATTAACTTGTTTGCCCCAACAAATCTATCCTATAGTTGGGAATTCAATAGATTGGGAATCAAACGAACGAACCAAAAAAAAAACTTGTTACCATTGTTCCAATACAAACGGACAGACCGATAAAGAATTCGATTCTGTTCTTTTCTTTTTGTTGTAATTCTAACGGTTTCAACAAAATGCTACTTCTGCTGCTTGCTGCCGCTTGAAGATGATCTTCATAATGATGTTCCATAGAATAGAGTGGAAATAATACATTAATTCAAATATGGACGTTTCTATAGCAAAAGAAAGTTATGGAGTTCGTCTCTGATTGTGGGCATAACTAACCAACGAATTCTATGCTGTGTTAAAGCCAATGGGAGTTGGCGAGAACAATTGTTTTGTATCAGAACATAAAATAACACAAGTGGAATGAAGAAGACCGACTTTTTTCTATGGCTAATATGCGTCATTAATTTTTGTTATTGTTTTTGTTGCTATTTATAATTTATAGTGGGGTTTAATTTATATTTAATATCCAGCTGAAATGTTATTTCCATTGAAGACTTCCATCTAATGTATGATTCTGTTATTTTGTTATTAAAAGAGAAATATTTTTGTAATCATTTAATCACGAAGAAGGGTAATTTCATTTTGTTTTACTTTATGAGTTCAAGAACAAAAAGGACATGGAAGAAACTAAGCTAGAAGGACAGCAACAATATCTCCAAACAGAGATATAAAGCTATTTTCTCAATGATTGATGAGGGTCAATCAAAAAAATCATTATGTCATGATTCAGAAATTTCAGCTATGGGATCCTTTGGGGTTCTCAATTGGAGCCTTCATTCCCAAAAGGAATTTTCCTCCACCAGATCTTAACTTCCGCTTTGTGTCACAGTGTCTTTAATAGAAGACAATGATGACTTCTCATAAAAAAAACAAGTTGAGAATACCAATAGACCTTTGTGAGAAGACCAGTAAGACTTCTGACGAAAGAGGTTAAAGGTCCAATCTAACCCCTAGTTTTTGTAAAAATTTTTATTTTTCTCACACGAATTGTCAAATTTTGTAGATCGATTTACTCGCTTTAGCGCAAATGTAGAGCGCTGATTTTTAAATGAGGAATCCTTAACGATATATGGAACGGGTATACTAAAAATTAAATGTGTATGTCATCTGGGGGCTGAGCTATGAACGCCTAAATTATTACGAATATAGACGAACGAACAAAAATAAGTTACAAAAACTGGGGGTTAATTCGATTGATAGAACTTTACTATTGTTTGCAAAAATGTGAAGAATCAATTGGATCAACAAAATAGGGATAAATAGACTACACTTCAGAGGATAGTAAATATCCTGTGAATTGTCCTTTAACTTAGTATAATATATAATTTGCATATATATTTTCTTTTACCTTTCTTTTAAAATAAATAATCATTTTAAAGAAATGTTCTTGTTACAAATTTAAGGTTATATATCTATAACGTAGAAAAAAAATTTTGCCCGGAGTCGGAGTCGAGTTATTTTTTTCGACTCAGACTCCGACTCCGACTCCAGCAAAATTGCTCGACTCCGACTCGTAGACTCCGACTCCGACTCCGAAACCCTGGTTTGAACACTCTCATATAATATCTCAATATCTCAATATAATCGAGTTTTAAGTTTTTCACAAAAACCGAATGATCGTAAAACCGATTATAGCATTTCACTGCGTATCCCTAATCCAAAATTGACACGGAACCACACAACACCCGTATTCCGACCAGCGGCTGCCAGAGTATGCAGTTTGTATTTTTATCGTTTTTCTGTGTTGGGAGCAGCATATTCCGTAATGACTGCTCCGGATTTTGTTGGTCCGTGCCGGTCTAGAGGAAAACCCTGGACCCTGTACTCAGTTTGTCACATCCGCATCCACTTCACTCAAAATTCGGTGAGATGCATTAGATGCCGGAGTGGGTGCATCTCAGGGGTTGATTTGGACTGGTGAATGTGAGGGACTACGACAAGGACTATGTGACTGCCTGCTGCGTAAACACAGCCCCCAGTGAGTTATCGTCATCAGAATGCGAGGCTTCTTCTCAGCAACCGCACCCCCTATTTCCGGTATTTTGAACGTTGTGGCCTCAATATCGCACCAAAATGGTGGAGGGTAAAAAAAAATCGGCCAGACCGAACTTAACACCATTCTTACTTGTTTTTATACCCTCAGCATTCATGCTAACGAGGGTATATACACTTTCATACGGGAAAAATGTGCCTCATCGAAATAATGGTTTTAGACCCCAAGTATGTTTGGACGAAATCCGTTTCAGACAATTTGGAGTCGATTTAGCAATGTCCGTCTGTATGTCTGGCTGCTTGGTGCGCACGATAACTCTCGAACGGATGAACCGATTTGGTCCAAGCTTTGGCGTACGTAATATTTTGTCCAAACTTAGTTTAAGATCGAAGATGGGTTATATCGGTCCACTCTTTCTGGTACCTCCCCCACAAAAGTTCGAAAATGTTCGGAAAATTTGTGCGCACGATAACTCTTGAAGGGAGTAACCGATTGAGTCCATACTTTGCACATCGTGAAATTTCTACCATACTTAGATGAGGTTACAATATGGACTCAATCGGTCCTCTCCTTCGGGTAACTCCCACGCAAAACTTCGGACAAGTTCAGTCTTAGATCTCGAATCGTTTTGATTTTTGTTGTAAAAACTTGCATTCATTGCCCTCCATACGACGGTACAAGTTTCATCAGGGGCAGGTCCATACTTTCTGAGAAAATAGCCTCAAACTTGCAAAAAACCCCTATGACACGGTGTGTAGTGTATAACTCTCGAACGGATCTGCCGATTTGGTCCAAAATTTGGCCTTCTTAATATTTTGTGCAAACATAGTTTAAGTTCAGAGATAAGCCATACCGTTCCACTCCTTCAGGTACCTCCACCACAAAAGTTCACAAATGTTCGGAAAAATTGTGCGCATGATAACTCTTAAAGGGAGTGACCGATTTAATCAATACTTTACACGTCATATATATGTATCTACCTGATATAGATCAGGTTCGAATATGGACTATATTTGTCCACTCCCTCGGGTACTTTAAGACCTACTCTCGAATAATTTTGATTTTTGTTGAGGCAACTTGCATTCGCTGCCTCAATTACTACGTTAAAAACTTTTTCAGGGGCAAGTCCATACTTCTTAAGAAAACCGCCAGAAAGGTGTAAAACCCCCTATGGTACCATATGTAGTGGCTGGCGAGCCCGACAACTCTCGAACTAATCAACCGATTTGGTCCAAAATTTGACCTTCGTCACATTTTGTCCAAACTTACTTTCAGTTCGAAGATGGGCAGTACCGGTAGACAACTTCCGGTACTTTCCCCCTATATTTACAAAACAGTCACTAAAATGGTATGCATGATATCTCCTGAACGGGGCAAACGATTTGGTCCAAACTTCGGGTCTCCTAATACTTTGTCCAAGTTTAGTCTAACTTCTAAAATGGCCCATATCTGTCCTCTACTTAAGGTACCTCCCCCCCAATGTCAACATTAGTATCTAAGTGCAGTTTAGGTTCGGAGATCCTTGGAAAACGCATACCGATGCTGTTCGTTGTGGTCCTGTTTACAGGGATATTATGTTATCAGTCGACAAGTCCATGGCTCCTGGCATACTGATAAAAATTTATACGATGACCCACTGAAATGACTAGTGGGCGCGATATCTATCGAAAAGATCCAAAATAAGATCCACTTCCATAATGGACAATGTCGGTCCATTCTTTCAAGTACCTTCTCCGCAAAACTTTTGAACTTTAATCCTAATCCACATTTTTTTCGGTAAGTTCAAATATCCAAAAACGGCCACAACATTCTGAAAACACCCTAAATACATTCGATCTGTCGGTAGATGAATGTTTCAATTCACATAGGCTGAGGGTATATCTCCGTCGGCAAAGCCGACTGATACTTCTTTACTTGTTCTTATTATTATTCCTAAGGACAACATCAACTTCAGAAACCCTTGAATTCTATCTAATAATGTACCCTGACTTTCAAGTGGCTATCTGACTAGAAAATGTCATACTACAAAATAGAATCTAACAACAGTAATCCGTATACATGTTGCATGTGTCCCCCTTCCTTCTATGATCTGCAAAGTCAATAAAATTATAACATTGTTCGTTTTTCAACAAATCTGTCATGACCATTGCACATTAACGTCATTCTTCATTGCACTCATGTCTGTTCATTCTTTGCCGCCATTCTTGTGTTACATAACATAAAGCATAATAGAACATAATTGATGACATAAGGAGAATGTCGACAGATAAGATTTATGTCCGCACATAGGTTATTTAGAAATTGTTGTTCTAAAGCTCCGCACACATAAGTGCTATTGATGTTATCCCAGCAAAATAAATTGGAAGTAGTGCAATGTGGACTAGTTCTGTCACGGCATGTTTTGATGCAGTTCAAACAGAGTCGTGAAAAAGGCACTCCAGTCCTCACATTTTAACTGCATTTGGATGCAATCCAAAGAATCACATCCACTTGTCACATTTTAACAACATCCGGATGCAGTTCAGCGGGGTCGTGAAAAAGGCACTCCAATTCCTCACAATTTAACAGCATCCGGATGCAGTCCAAACGGAGTCGTGAAAAAGGCACTCCGTTCGCTACATATTATTAGCAGTTGTTATAGATCCCTACATGTACATAAATCAGTTTGTACATCTCTACAGGCAGCGACATAAATTTTCCGATAAGAGATAAGCGTGTTAATATTTTCAAACATTTGTTAATACAAACTAAATAATATTTCATTTGTGAACATTTTTCCGGTAACTCAAGAGAAGAAAATTTCCGAATGAAGTGCTGTTGGAGTACATGTCGAAATCTTAACTGGTGATGGGAAGACAACCCATTTAGCAAATGAAACAAAAACTGTTCGGCTTGGAACAAATGGAGAGCGGAGGAAACACGTATGTTTGCGATTGAATTCAATGGAGAATTTTCATAATTTGTGTTAATGTAATAAAGTTCTTAATATTTTTGTTTTACACAAATAAGGCATTTTATTTGTTCTGACATATTTTGTAATGGCTTGCACAATTTCCGCAGAATGCCTGTATCAAAACACGTGCTTTGGACTGCCTCCTATTCTACCCCAAAGGGTTAGTTAAAATGCAATGCCAAATGGTCAGTTAAAATGCAGTGCCAGAGGGTCAGTTAAAATATAGTGCCAAAGGGTCAGTTAAAATGCAGTGCAATGGAGTGCCTCTTTCCGTAGTCACGCTCTTGTAAAAATCATGAGTGAAAATGCATAATTTGATGCACTTCCAGATCACCTGTACATATCATTTAACTGCCTCTTTGGGGGCAAGCTTTTTGCTGGGATGTAATTACATGTAAGGCATTTTTAATAGCCGTTGGTTTTCTGGATAATTGGAAATGAATGGTAAATGCATCGAATGGTGAATGCATCTAATGTTGATCACGCGCGAAATGCTACAGTGAGCAGTGAAGTTCTTTATGGTACCATGCTACCGTTTTAATGGCTAAGACATAATAATGATATGACATTTTAACCGGTTCTTAAGAATAAAACAATAATCATTAGCGAAGTTCAATTGGCGAACGTGATATGCTAAAACACACCCACTGACCGACCGCGCATCCCAAACTGGTATGGCCAATTTTATAGTTAATGCTATAATAATTTGATATGCAAACAAGTTATTATTAGATGTAGCGATTGTAATAATAACCCAGCAAAATATTTGATAAGAAATCATGAGTTGAATCATGGGTATATTCTGGGGTAGCCAATGCGGCCTTTGCTCTCAATTGGAGTTGTACGTTGGTGATGTCAAGCAGTTCCTGCAATGAACAAAAGTTCAGTTTATACCCTCAGCATTTATGCTAACGAGGGTATATACACTTTCATACGGGCAAAATGAGCCTCATCAAAATAATGATTTTAGACCCCTATTTTTGGACGAAATGTGTTTCAGACAATTCGGAGTCGATTTTGCCATGTCCTTCCGTTTGGTCCGAAATTTGGCGTTAGTAATATTTTATCCAAACTTAGCAATATTTTATCCAAAACTTAGTAATATTTTATCCAAACTTAGTTTAAGTTCGAAGATGGGTTACATCGGTCCACTCCTTCCAGTACCTTCCCCACAAAAGTTCGAAAATGTTCGGAAAAGGGAGCAACGGATTTGGTTCATACTTTGTACATCGTGAAATTTCTACCAGACTTAGATGAGGTTCCAATAAGGACTCAATCTGTCCACTCCTTCGGGTACCTCCCACATAAAATTTCGGAAAAGTTCAGTTTAGGGCCTGCTCTCGAATCGCTTTGATTTTTAAGGTAACAGCTTGTAGTCACTGTCCCCCATAGGACGGCACAAGTTTCATTACGGGCAAGTTCATACTTCCTGAAAAAAAAAGCCTGAAAGTTGCAAAAAAAAAAAACCCTTTGAAGCCGTGTTTAGTGGTTGAAGCGCAAGATAACTCTTGAACGGATCTGCCGATTCGGTCCAACTTTTTTTTCGTAATATTTTGTCCAAACTTAGTTAAAGTTCGAAAATAAGCCATATCGGTCCACTCCTTCAGGTACCTCCCCCACAAAATTTAAAAATTGTTAGGAAAAATGTGCGCATGATAACTCTTTAAGGGAGTGACCGATTTGGTCCATACTTTACACATCCTAATATATCTACCAGATATAGATCAGTAGTACGATGCTCTAACTCATTTTTTGAGTTACCGACAAAAATCGGTAAAATTAAAATTGTTGATTAACAATATTATTCTGTAAGTTAGTGAACAATAAAAAGTAGTGGTAAAGTTCTACCGTTAGCAACACTGTCAACTCTTATTTGAACTTTTCATTCATAATTTTGCGTTTTAATGTTACCGGTTTTTGTCGGTAACTCAAAAAATATTGACTATATTTTTCCACTGCTTCGGGTACCTCCCACACAAAATTTCGGATAACTTCACTTTAAGACCTGCTCTCGAATCACTTTGACTTTTAGAAGCAAATTGCATTCGCTGCCTCAATTACGACGGTAAATATTTTTTCAGGGTCAAGTCCATGCACCCGAAAGGTGTAAAAGAAGAGATGAAGCGCACGATAAATCTCGAACTGATCAATCGAATTTTGGGCTTCGTCATATTTTTTCCAAACTTAGTTTCAGTTCGATGATGGGCAATACCGGTCCCCAACTTCCGTCCAATATTTAAAAAAAATGTCACTAAAATGGTATGCACGATATCTTTTGAAGGGGGCAACCAATATGGTCCAAACTTTGGATCTCCTAATATTTTGTTCAAATTTAGTTTAACTTCCAAAATGACATATATCGGTCCTCTCCTTAGGGTACCTCCCCCACAAAAGTTCAACATTTGTGTCCAAGTGCAATTTAAAGTTTGTTCGGAAATCCTTTGGAAATATATACCGATGCTGTTCGTTGAGGTCCTGTTTATAGGGATATTGTGTTATCAGTGGACAAATCCATGCTTCCTAGCATACTGGTGCAAAAGTTATACGATGACCCACTGATATGACTAGTGGGCGAGATATATATCGAAAAGATATGACTCCCAAAATAAGATCCACTTCCATAATGGACCAAGTCGATCCATTCCTTTAAGTACCTCCTCCGCGACACTTTTTGAACTTTAATCCTAATCCACATTTTTCTCGGAAAGTTCAAATGTCCAAAAAGGGCCACACAATTCTGAAAAAACCCTAAATAAATTTAATCTGTCCGTAGATGAAAGTTTCAATTCACGTAGGCTGAGGATATATCTTTGTCGGCAGAGTCGACTGATACCTTTTAACTTGATTTCTGTTAGTTTTGCACAAATTGGTTTATTAGATATATGCGCAAGTTCAATGTTTGCTCTATAGGGCTTTAAATAATGACCCCTCATAAATGTGGTTTCAGTAAAAAAATCATCCCTAACAGGAGGGTTATCACATGACCGACCCCTTTCCGACTATGGTCTTTGCTTAGTTATTTTAAGATACTTCTTTCAAGAAAAAATATTTTTTGAATGAACAATAATGGTTTTACTGATTCTTATGCATGGGTATACCCTTAGTACACCCTGTACATCTCGCATCATTTAATTTTGCTGGGAAAAACTATTTCTTATGATGATAATGAAGATAACAAAACTTAATTGAAATCATCAAATCTGGATATCAGAAAGAACACATCTTTCGAGTATCAATCTTTCGAAGAGGGAATTTTGTTACTGGAACTTAATAGTTTTAAATTATAAAACATAATGACAATATTAATATTCCTCCTTCCTTTAGTGTGGCGATATAAAAATTAACACAATTATAAGTTGTTTCCCATAACAATTACGGCTTACCATAATTGCCACAAACAGATCACCGCCTAAAAGGCAGAAAAACGCAATACTTTGATTGGTCAACGCCTCTAACGTGTTATTTGCAACTTCCCGAAATGTTCAATTGGAAATTACATGCAACATTTTTGTATCTCATTCGGACAATTGGACATGTACTGTTTGTTTACTTAATTGGTAAATTAACAAAAATTATAGGAATACGCAGACAAACAATGACCATACTAAACAAACGAAATACAACAAGTAAAAACAAGTAAGCAAAAGCTATGGTCGGGACGGGACCGACTATGTCATACCCTACACCACTAACCCCTGTGCATAAGGTTTCCACTGGTAAACATTACTTTTAGGCAACATTAGCCGACTAACACCAAACTCAATACGTTTCTTCCTCTCTGGGGTACCCATTAGCAACCAAAATTTCGACCTGTAGCGTAATTCCAACAAAAAATTGAAGAATTGGATGCATTACCGAATATTTTGATATCTCCCTTGTTTGACCTCCTTTGCCAACCTTCGCATCAATGTAAAGGTATTATTTTCTTCTTCTATTGACAGCCTTTGCCGTTGGAATACCCCTACCAGAAGCCGAGATATTCACAAAAGAATACAACTTTTAATATTTCTCCATATGAGTTTTTCCCCATTCGGACCCTTCTGGGACCCCATTAACAACCAAAATTTCGTGACTATCCGATCAAAATTCTAACTTGAAGCGTGATAACAAAAAAATAAAAATGAGATGTACTAACGACTTTTGCGATAACTCCGTTGTTTGACCACCTACGCCAACCTTGACGTGCTTTCCTTTTGGAATATTCCTACTAGAAGCGGAGATATTCGCATAAGAATAAAATGTTGACTTTTCGCCAAATAGGTTTTTGCTTATTCCGACCCCCTGAATATTACCCGACCATCACCAAACTTAATAGGCTATATAATCTGTGGGACCCGCATCAACTCCCAAAATTTCGTGACGATCCGATCAAAATTGCAACCTATAGCATGATTACAAAAAGAATTGAAAAATGTGATGCATCACCGACTATTGTGATACCTCTCTCCTCCGTTGTTTGACCAACTATGCCAACCTAGTTTGCATCATTGTAAAGCTGCGATTTTCTACTTTCATACTTAGGCGTTGGTTCTGGGAGGTACCCAGCCTAGACGTCTTCCTCTCCGGCACCCCCATCAGTACCCAAAATTCGGAGACGATACAATCAAAATTGCAAATATAAAAAAATCGCCGGAGCGCTTTTTAAATAAATCGAGATTTGATATTTTTAGGGGTTTTTTAGATTTTCACGATTTTGCTTGGAAACTGCAAGTCCTATCGAAATTGGACTAAAGAAAATTCTCTATAAGATTGGTCTTTTTGATCATTTTGAAGGTTTTATTGTTATTGAGATATAGAAGTTCAAATTGGGACAATGCATTGATTGCATAGCTCCATCATTTTCTTTAGTCCCATTTCGGTAGGACTTGCGGTTTCCAAGCAAAATCGTGAAAACCTAAAAATGTCAAATGTCGATTTATTTAAAAAGCGCTCCGTCGATTTTTTGTTTTTTGATTTTTCTCATCGATGAATATTGTAGTTTCAGAATCCGCAAAAACTTCCCAGGTGTAAGCACCTTCCATTTAAACTTGCTTCAAGAGTACCGTGATATTGAAAAAGGTCATGCACTAATCACTTTGAAACAATTTTAATTTTTTTAAATTATATTTAAAACAAGTAAAAAAAGTATCTGTCGGCTTTGCCGACATATATATACCCTCAGCCTATATGAATCGAAACTTTCATCTACATACAGAATTTTGTGGCTCTTTTTGGACATTTGAACTTGACGACAAAAATGTGGATTAGGATTAAAGTTGTTGCGGAGGAGGTACTTGAAGGAATGGACCGACATAGTCCATTATGGAAGTTGATCTTATTTTGGGGGTCATATCTTTTCGATTGATATAGCGCCCAATAGTCACTTTAGTGGGTCATTTTATAATTTTGGATCAGTATGCTAGGAAGCATGGACTTGTCCACGGAAAACATAATCTCGCTGTAAACGGGACCACAACGAACAGCATCGGTATACATTTCCCATAGATCTTCGAACAGTTAAACTAAATTTGGACAAAATATTAGGAGATAAAAAGTTTGGACCAAATTGGTTGCCCCGTTCAAGATATATCGTGCATATCAATTTAGTGAATTTTTTTAAATATTGGGGGAAATCCGATATTACCCATCTTCGAACTGAAACTAAGTTTGTACAAACAAGTAAGGACAGCCACTGACCAAGAAAAAAAAACAACAAAACCAAATCAAACACAATAATTATGCCGTGTATAAAATATATTGATTTTATATCACGAGTTTGCTTTAAAATTTGTAGGTACCGAAATGTGGGCTTATACCATTGACATATACCAAACATTTTTGGATTTGTCATTTCGGTTGGCGCCGTCAGGGTTTCTTGAAGCTTTTAGGCCAATATTTCAGGAATTATTGACTTACTCCGGCAGAAAATTGTACCGTCGGAAAGCGAGCCAGAAAAAAAACTTACTGTAAAAAATGTCAAAACGATCCGTGAAGAGCTTTTAAACTTCACTTTATCCGAATTTTGTGTGGGAGGGACTCGAAGAAGTGGACCGATACAACCCATATTCCAACCTGATACATGACTGGATAAAATAATACGATGTGCAGCAAAGCCTGCACCAATTAAAATTTCCCTGTGAGGATTATCTTGCGGATTTTCCATTTTGGTAGGTGCCGTCAGGGTTTCTCGGAGCTTTTAGGTCAATATCTCAGGAAGTATGGACTTCAGCAAGAAAACAATTGTACCGTCATAAAGGGAGCCGCAAGGAAAACTTACTGAAAAAATTGCAAAATTATCCGAGAGGAGCCCTTAAACTTCACTTTATCCGAATGTTGTGTGGGAGGTACTCGAAGGAGTGGTCGAAGGAATAATACGATGTGCAAAGCTTTGACCAAATCGATTGCTCCCTTCGAGAGTTATCGTTCAGACAATTTTAAATAAAATTTCTGAACTTTTGTGGGGGAGGTACCAGAAGGAGTGGACCGATATGGCCCATCTTCGAACTTAAACTAAGTTTGGACAAAATATTACGATACCCAAAATTTGATTCGAATAGGTTGAACTGTTCGAGAGTTATCGTGCGCACAATCCAGACAGACAAACATTTTTCGACGATGACCAAATCTGTTGATCCGTTCGAGAGTTCTTTCTCTCCAACCACTGCACACGGTGTCATAGGGGTTTATTGCACCTTTCAGGCTATTTTCCCAAGAAGTATGGACTTATCTCTGAAAAAACTCTTGCCTACGCGAAGGAGTGAACAAATATAGTTCATATTCAAACCTGATCTATATCTGGTAGACATATTAGGATGTGTAAAATATGGACCAAATCTGTCACTGCATTCATGAGTTATCGTGCGCACAATTTTTCCGAACATTTTTAAACTTTTGTGGGGAAGGGACCTGAAGGAGTGGACCGATATAGCTTATCATTGAACTTAAACTAAGTTTGGACAAAATATTACGAAGTCCAAATTTTGAACCGAATCGACAGATCCATTCGACAACATGGGGAGGTTTTTGCACCTTTCAGTCTATTTTCTCAGGAAGTATGGACTTGCCCTGATGAAACTTGTACCGTCGTATGGGGGCAGTGAATACAAGTTTCTACAGGTCCTAAACTGTACTTTTCCGAAATTTTGTGTGGTAGGTACCCGAAGGAGTGGACCGATTGAGTCCATATTGGAACCTCATCTAAGTCTGGTAGAAATTTCACGATGAGCAAAGTATGGACCAAATCGGTTACTCCCTTCAAGAGTTATCGTGCGCTCAAATTTTCCGAACATTTTCGAACTTTTGTGGAGGAGGTACCGGAAGGAGTGGACCGATATAACCCATCTTCGAACTTAAACTAATTTGGGACAAAATATTACGAAACCCAAATTTTGGACAGAATCGGTTGATCCGTTCGAGAGTTATCGTGCGCTCCAGCCAGACAGACGGACGGACATTGCTAAATCGACTACAAATTGTCTGAAGCGAATTTCCTCCAAACATACTTGGGTTCTAAAACCATTATTTCGATGAGACACAATTGGGTTTCCCAACTATCGAATTGACTGGTTACTGGTAATGCAATGAAGAGACAATTGCCTTTCACACGACTATCGAATTGGGTGGATACTGGTAATGCAGTGAGGGGACAATATACCCCTTCCTATGACATCCCCGTGTTAAATTCACCAGTCTATAGCATTGTGAGTAGATTTGGTGGTAACTAGTTGTGTTAACCAGTAGCCAGCAAGATTGCTAGTTATTCCCTAGTTACCGAACAACTGGGTAAATATAGGTCTGCGACCATGTGTTACAAACTTTTGGACCAAAACCAACCTATAATATCCTCCCCACACAGTAGTGTAGGGCATAAAAAGCGTTAAGTTCGGCCCTGCTGTTGTTTATTGCATCTGCCATTGCATCCTGATCTTGGGGTTCTCTCTTGTAACGTTGGACCTCATGAAGATTACACCTGACTTGCCTGGGTTCGCAGACCATACTGGTGACGCATAGCTTACCACCGGCCTATCGCGATATATGTGACCAACATGGTTTCTTTATCTGCACCCCAAGTGCTGCCGGCTGGGGACTTGAGGACCTTGTTCCTACATCTCAGTTTGTCGCAGATAGCTGCGTAATGCGCGAGCGATATGAACATGCTGTCGAATGTGACCCTAAGAAATTTTGAAGTATATTGTGGTCGGAATTCTGCTACCATCAACCATGACATTAAACTCTGTTCTCACCTACGCCATCCACGTGGTTAACAGAGTGGCCGAGGATTAATTAGCGGATATTTGTATATTCCTCGCGTGGAAAAATGTGGTAAGATCATCCAAATATGAGTTCAGTCCTTTACAAATGACATCAGGCAGGAACCTGCCGCCAAAATCGAACAACCATCCGCATACATTACAATCTTAATACCGTCTGAAGGGGGCAGAATTCATGAGACAACTTTGGGAACTACCCGTGTCACTCTACGGGGCTTGGATTGCTTGTTTTTTTAATTCTAAGTACGACTGGCGTCCACACATATAATTGATTATCCAACGTTTCAAGCTTGGTCGGAGGGTTATCCGCTCAATATCCTCAAACTGCGTGAAGTGCCTTACAGTCAAGCGCTACTATCACTGTTCCATCACACGACTATTTTTGACGTTAGGCCGGACTAAAGAGTCTGTACGATTCACCTTTGCTTGTAGCCTGGCTTCAGTAGGGGTACCACCCTGCCCATTTTCCAGACTTCGAGAATGATGTGGGTGGCTAGCGATAGGTTGAGAACTTTAGTGAGATACTCGACTCCCGTCACATCCAGCTGTTTCAGCATTACCATGGAGATGCCATCAGGTCCCAACGCTTTGGATGATTTAGGGTTCCTGATGACATTTGCAACATCATTCATTGTAAATTGTGGTGGTTCATCCTCGGCAGGAAGACATATAATACGACGTAGTACTCTTCTCTTCGATTGAAATAACTTGCGGATCAGTCAACGTAACATCGCCAAACGTCCTATCTCCGTTCTCTCTATGGTTCGAGGCTGACTTACCCTCAATGAACACATGTTCGTATTTGTATCGTTTTCTGCAGGAAAAGGACGTACGAAAAATATAATTTCCACAGAAAATAGAGAAATTAAATATGTGTTCCCGTACTTTCTAATGGTAAAAGTAGTAAAAGAGCGAACTGTGAAAAATGAGATACACACACAACTTTATTCAAAAAGTACGGGAACGGGAAAAATGGAATAACGTCAAAAAACTGGAACAAATCAATCAGAAGGCGGCAACCATGTCAAATTTGTCGTGTAAAAAGTTTTTAAAGAGAGCGTCATTCAGCGTCATTTTTGTTTTAAGAGAAGTGAACATTTTACAACTTTTTTGTGTACGGGAACGGATTTTCGGGTAAAATGTGTAAAAGTGGTAAAAAAGTTAAAAACATTTTAGTTCTGGGACAAAGCTTACATGTATAGAAGTCAGAATGGAGGCTGACAATTTTACCAATCAATGAACCATCAAACTGATTGCTTTGACAGACACGTAGATTGGATCCTCATGTAGATTGGATCAATACAATGAGGTGCTTTGTATGTATAATATGTCTGAATCATATGCAGCACCAATTGTGTATCCTTGCTGTTATTCGTAACACTATATAACAATATACGGAATATAACAGAGATTATTTGTAATATTCCCAACTTTCCGGGAAATTTAGGTAAAATACACATATTTCTCATTATTTCGCTCTGCTGAATATAGTGACCGATTTTGATTGATCTCACCTGGGTAATAACAAGCCTGACGGAATCTGTCATCAGTAACCAAAATAAAAAGTAGCGCTCCTAACCACATCTACTTACGACCACTGTGGCATACAAAGTTTATGGTCTTTATTAAAAAACAAATGCAATAAAATTACGCGATTACATTCAGAATGACCAAAAACAATAAAAACGTTAAATGAACAGAAACATTTCAAAATTGCACTTGAAGCGTGTGTTATTACCCAGTCAGCATTGCAGACCAAGTCGGCATATAAATCACACAACTGACCGCAACTAATCATCAAGAAGACGAAGTTACGGACAATACTTCTACTCTCTCACTTTGGATGCAATCAGTCAGGCATGCAAAAGCAAGTTGTAAGAAATAAGAAAAGCATTAAAAGAAAAGTGAAGCATTATGATTTTGTTGCTGTTATTTTGTTTCATTTTTTTTATTATTATTACCTATTAAGAGTACTTCTTTCAGTTTTAACTTCCGCATAAAGTTGTTGTTTTTATAATTCATAAACAAAATCAAAATGGAAATTCATTCACTGAACAAGGAAGGGTTGTTTAGGAGAAATGGCCAAAGAACTATAAAATGGTAGAAAACCAAAAAAACTTACCGTTGGAACATGCAACCGAAACATAAATTATAAATCCCCAAATTAAAGGCACCCAGCTGACTGACTGACCGTTCGGACCACACAGTCCACAAATTAATTGTCTGATTCACCTGCTGACGGCAGCAGCAACGGTTGTTGTGAATTAAAACTCGTAACGTTAATGATGTTGATTACCAATGAATAAAGTTAACTTTACCACAACACAAAGAGATCTAAAATATAGTTACACCTTTTTTTATAGCACGTTTGGTTCTTTCTTTAATTTGTTTTAATGAAACTCTCACACATGTGTGTTGTTGTTAATAATTTAATTTCACTTTATAACAGTATTGCTTTCTTTGTGTTATTATTTCGAAGGAACATTAAATACAATGATGTTGCCAATACCCTATTTCATCGAAGGTCTAGAAGTACTTTTTTTAGGAATGGTACAACCAACTATGTTTGTATGTTGCCTAAAAATGGTCACATTTAAAATGATAAGTGATTAGTCCTCAAACATTTATCCCTGGGGAAATATTGCTCTCCTTCGTTTAGGGTCGTATTTATTTGTTTGTGATGACATTGGAAAGTCATTTATGCGTGTTAGAAATTGTCACATATCACTCTTCTACCCAACAGTTAACCTTCCCTGTACGTGGTATACCCTGTGTTTTTATTTATGGAACAATGTCAACCGATCGCCAAAACATAACCATTTGCGGACTTATCAATATATCAATAAACATGTGAAAAGTATCAATCAGTCAGAGATATTTCTTCAGCATGTGACTGTAAAACAAAAAACAATAACAATAGAGGTGGACCTACGAGTGCTAAACTCAGGAAGTACTGTCTTCCCCTAAGAAATATATATAAATAAAAATATAAAAAAATGCTACACAAATTTCCGCACGCCATAGTCAATTTGGGAAATTGGTCTAATTTTGGGAATTTTGCCAAACGGTCAATGTCAGTAACTTCTGTCGAACTTTTGTGAGAGAAGTACCCTTAGATGTTGTCCGATAAATATCCTCTTCGTAATGTACGTTTAACAAAAAAAAAATTACCATGAAAAACTTCGATCAAATCGAATACTCAATTCGTAAGTAATTGTGCTTCTTAGTCCTTTCAGTTATTGCTGGCAGGGTGTTAGAGCTTTTGGACCATAATCTAAGAAACAATCGACATGCCGCCAAAAAATTGTACCGCTGTAATAGTGGGCGCGAAGACAACCTTATGCAACATGTTTCAAACCCATCGGAGATAGGTCCTTAAACTGCACTTGTGCGAAGTGGTGAGAGGTACCCGCAAGAGTGGAGCGATATAAACCATATTCCATCCTGATCTATTTTTTTAAGAAATATTGCAATGTTCAAAGTTAGACCAAATCGGCTACTCCATTCGACAGTTGTCTTGCACACCATTTTAACGAACCTTTGTTAACTATTGTGGGGAAGTTACCCGAAGGAGAGTACCGATATGGCCAATCTTCCAACTTAAACTAAGTTGAGAGACTCGGTTACCGACACACAGACAGACGGATAGGACCAAACTATATTTAGCCTCCATATAGTTTGGTCCTGTCCGTCCGTTTTCATTATTTCGATGAGGTAGATTTTTATTTTAACAAAGTGTATATACCCTCTTTAGTCTAAAGGCTGAGAGTATAAAAAGCCATAAATTACATTGCGGCGAAACTTTTGGAACTTTAGATGAAGTGGATGTCCATCTTCGAACTTCGCAGAAAGCTTTAAAGATTTAAACAACGACGTATTAAGTTCGAAAGTTGTCATGAGCACCAGGCACAAGACATAGTGACCGTATGGGTTTTTTACAGATATCGATCCATTTACTTAGGAAGTATGAACATGGTAGAACAATATAAGGTAAAAGCAATACCCAGCTGACTGAACTGGGCTGTGACATTAGTGTCAAATTCCATACGACATTTTATATATTTATTTCTATGTTCGATGTATATTAGGGATATATATATATAGTGAGGAAAAATATATCATACAGAAAAAACTACATATTTCCCGTAAAGACTTCTTCATATCAATAATATGTAACCTCTTCCAAGGCCGAACAACGTGCCGCACACTATAACATCGCTTAAAGAAGCGGTATAATATTTGTTAATATGTATGGTATTTTGTTAAATTTAAAAAAATTAAAGCCCTAATAAGCATGAGCTTCTTTGATTTCAAAATCAAAGGTTTGATATAGCTTGTCCTTGAGTTGTATTTGTTGTAGTATTTACGCTACCTTCTTTGTTCTACCATGAAGTATGGACTTGTCCCTGAAAAAAAACTTTTACCGTCGTCGGTGAGGCAGAGAATACAAGTTGTTGGATAAACAAGTTAAAAAGTATCCGTGGGCTTTGCCGACAGAGATATGCCCTCAGCCTATCTGAATTTAAACTATCATCTATGGACAGATAGAATGTATTTAGGGTGTTTTCAGAATTTTGTGGCCCTTTTTGGACATTTGAACTTGCCGACAAAAAATCAAAATTGTTGCGGAGGAGATACTTAAAGGAATGGACCGACATAGTCCATTACGAAAGTTGATCTTATTTTTGACACTAGACATTTCAGTGGGTCATCCCATAAATTTTGGACCAGAAAATCGATATCGGTCATTTTGGAAGTTAAACTGAATTTGGACAACATATTAGGAGATCCAAAGTTTTGAACAAATTAGTTGCCCCGTTCAAGAGACATCGTGCATTCCATTTTGCAATTTTAGGGATTTTTTTTTAAATATTGAGGGGTAGTACCGGAATTTGTTGCCCATCTTCGAACTGAAACTATGTTTGGACAAAACATGACGAAAGCCAAATTTTGGACCAAATCGGTTGATCAGTTCGAGAGTTATAGTGCTCTGCTGCGACTACATATGGTGCAATGGGGTTTTTACACCTTTCGGGCAGTTTTATCAAAAAGAATGGACTTGCCCTGAAAAAACTTTTACCGTCGTATTTGAGGCAGGGAATGCATGTTGCTTCAACAGAAATAAAAGTGATTCGAGAGCAGGTCTTAAAGTGAACTTATCCGAAAATTTGTGTGGGAGGTACGCAAAGGAATGGACAAATATAATCCATATTCAAAACTGATATACATCTAGTAGATATATAAGGGTGTGTAATGTGTGGACCACACTCCCTTCAAGACTTATCGTGCGTACAATTTTTCCGAACATTTTTGAACTTTTGTGGGGGAAGCACATGAAGCAGTGTACCGGTATGGCTTATCTTCGAACTTAAGCTAAGAATGGACAAAATATGACAAAGGTCAAATTTTGGACAAAATCGGCAGAACCGTTCGAGAGTTATCTTGCACCCCAACCACTACACACGGTGTTATAATGGTTTTTTGTAATTTTCAGGCTATTTTCTCAGGAAGTACGGACTTGCCCCAGATAAAAATTGTACCGTCGTATGGGGAGCGGTGAATATAAGATGCTACAACAAAAACCGAAGCGCTTAGAGAGCAGGTTCCAATATGAACTTATCCGAAATTTTGTGTAGGAGGTACCCGAAGGAGTTGACAGGTTACTTCCTTCAAGAGTTATCGTGCGCATAAATTTTCCGAACATTTTTGAACTTTTGTGGGGGAGGTACCAGAAGGAGTGGACCTATATGGCCCATCTTCGAACTTAAATCGAATCTGGACAAAATATTTCGATACCCAAAATTTGAACCGAATCGATTGATCCGTTCGAGAATTATCGTGCGCACCAGCCAGACAGACAGACAGACGGACGGACATTGCTAGATCTACTCAAAATTGTCTGAAACGGATATCGTACAAACATACTTGGGGTCTAAAACCATTATTTCGTTGAGGCACATTTTTGGTCGTATCAAAGTGTATATACCCTCTTTAGCCTAAAGGCTGAGGGTATAAAAATCAAAGCGATACTGAGCAGCAACAGGTTCCAACACCACGATATACAAAAGGCCATGTTAATGAACCTAGATGGGAAAACCAGATCGATGATCATGTTGTGATAGATGGAAGACACTCTTCCAGTGTGTCAGATGTCTGAGTGAAAATCGAATCGGACCATTTCCTTGTAGCAGCCAACGTACGCATTAGTTTTTAGGATGTGCGATCTAATACATGACGAAATCTGGATGTCGAGAAGCTGCAAACACAACAGATAGCGCATGCCTTCTCCGCTCATCTAACGCACATGCTGAAAGACGTCATTCCTTGTCCCGATCTGGGCCACCAGTCCCGGCACCGATTGGGGATCAACTGGTAGTAGTATTCACGTACCTGAGACTTAATTCTGGGACCAGGGATACCGGCAAGCCCCCTGGTGCTTGTAGCTCTTCCCTTCGAGAATGCAGTCTCGGACTAGGGCCGGTAGTATCGTAATAGGTAGTATCGGCCCTTCGGGGAGTATCGTGGTGGCTGTGATTGTCCAACATCGCGGGAATAGTTCGATTCTCTACCGGCTATCTGCGCTATAAAAAGACAGGAGTTTTAGATGGTGCTCCGCACTAAACCAATGTGGTGAACATTGCCAAACACCTGAACGCAATTGGTACCTCACTAAGGGTTGAGGGGCGTTAGTTGGACGCTGTTGAGAGCGCCGTGGGGTTAGGCCATCTGAAAGGTACCCACGTAAATCAACTCCAATTTCCTTGTGCCGATCTTCAAACTGCCGCAAAATCTATACATAATTGGGTATCAACAGCCACCATATAAAAATCCACGGTAGGATCTGGAGTATCGTAAGGCTACTGAGGAGAAGAATGCGGCATGCAGGGCGACCCTGCAGTCAGTAGCAACACGAAGCGGCTAGCGAGGAGAAGCGTATTTTCAGGAGAAAGAAGAAAGAGCGTGAGAAACTCTAGATGTTCAGGAGTTAACATAAAGTCCGAAAATTGGGCATAATTGTTCTACAAATCTCCCAGAGGGGACAAGGGAGACTTCTCTCAATTTTATCTGAGTGTAAAACACCAGACTGGAGGTTATGGTTCAGGCACATTCTCCTGCAATGATGATAAAGGAAATCTGGTAACTGATACAGATAGCGAACTGAGGATTTGGAAGGAGCATGAACCTTTCGGTATCAAATATTTGCGGCGATACAACCCGTACTTATGTAAGCAGATGAGCTCAACCGTGGTGTGTATGTGAGAAAAATTTTTAGAAAGTCGTCGAATGAACTACGAGATGTACCAGCCGACCGACATTAATATAATAAAACGTATCGAGCTACAACGATTGCATTGGCTGGGCCATGTCAGCAGGATGGATAAATGTGCCCCGCCAGGCATATGGCCACTCGACGGTATACGCTCCAAGGGAAGGCCAAAACCCCGATGAAAAGACCGAAAGAAACTGAAGATGATATCAGAAAACATGCCATCCGAAATTGGAGAAGTAAAGCAGAAGATCGTTGCATTTGGAAATCTATTCTTAGTTTTGCTTACACTGTGTGTAATTTTTTGAGTCATGGTTTATTAACCATATTCTGACACCGCAGCATGATTGAAGACCAAAAAATAAGAAGATACGTGTCCCGGCGTTTTTCCCTATCACTTCAATTTTCGCGGTTATGAGCTCCCAAAGACCTGAGGCCTTGGTGTCAAAATGGATCATTTTGTCAGGCACATATCTTCTAAATCGCTAAGAATTTGGGTTTACTCGTAGAAGAAAAGTTGTAGCTCTCGTCTTAAAGAATAATAATTGTGAACACATAAAATCCATTCAATCTCACATTCAAGGTCAAATTTCGCTTTTAATTTTTTCTCGGATTTTAGTCTACAGATATCAAACCGATCAAAATTGAAGCAAATAACCAACTAGAACAAGTAAAAAAGCATTAAGTTCGGTCGGGCCGAACTTTTCATACCCTACACCATAAAATATTCTGAACTAAAATGGAATAATTACTTTTCATTCCTGTCCCCAACTTTAAGTGGGTACGTTAAAATGTTAGATAATGTTTATGTACATTTATGCTTCATTCGGGAAGCCCTTTTTTATGGTGCCTATATCTAACTATGTATGTTGAAAATTTTTGGTGGGCTAGAAATTGGGAGGTACTGTTATATAGGGGTTATAATAAAACATGGGCCTATGTTGACAGTTTTTGATGGGAGCCTTTAATGTCAAATAACTCCTAATTCGGTTAAAAATTTAGATAGAATCTTAAAAATATCGAAAATCGGTACATAACGTGGGAACTTTAAATGTCATTAACAGCTAGTTCGGAGGTATCTGGGCTATACGAAAATATGAACTTAAATGAACCGTTATATGGGGGCTATACCAAAACGTGGACCTATGTCCACAAGTTTTGTCATATAAGTTTATTGACATTTAAGAACTTTAAATGTCAAATTATAGCTACATCGGTCTGAAAATGTAGCTAAAAACGTCAAAACACCGCAAATCGGGGGTACCGTTATATGGGGGCTATACCAAAACCTGGACCTATGTCCACAAATTTTGTTATATAAGTTTATTGACACTTAAGAACCCTAAGTGTCAAAATATAGCTAAATCGGTCTGAAAATGTAGCTAAAACTGTCAAAATACCGTAAATCGGGGGGTACCGTTATATGGGGGCTATACCGAAACGTGGACCTATGTCCACAACTTTTGTTATATAAGTTTATTGGCATTTAAGAACCCTAAATGTCAAATTATAGCTAAATCGGTCTGAAAATGTAGCTAAAACTGTCAAAATACCGTAAATCGGGGGGTACCGTTATATGGGGGCTATACCGAAACGTGGACCTATGTCCACAACTTTTGTTATATAAGTTTATTGACACTTAAGAACCCTAAATGTCAAATTATAGCTACATCGGTCTGAAAATGTAGCTAAAAACTTCAAAATACCGCAAATCGGAGGGTACCGTTATATGGGGGCTATACCAAAACGTGGACCTATGTCCACAATTTTTGTTATATAAGTTTATTGACACTTAAGAACCCTAAATGTTAAATTATAGCTACATCGGTCTGAAAATGTAGCTAAAAACGTCAAAATACCGCAAATCGGCGGGTACCGTTATATGGGGGCTATACCAAAACGTGGACCGATATATCCCATCTTCGAACTTGATCTTCCGACGGCTAAAAAAATGGTATTCCCCAGTTTTCAGCGAAATCGGTCAACAAATGCGACCTGTATGTTTCGAACGGACGGACGGACGGACATGCATAAATCGACTCAGAAAGTGATTCTATGTATATCCCTAGAAGGAACTATGGGTCTATCTCGCTTCCTTTTGTATGTTAAATACAAATGCACTAACACATAATACCCCTTACCACATAGTGGTGTAGGGTATAAAAATGTTTCTTAGATCTTAGTAAACAACTTTCTAGAACATACGAACTCTGTAGAAACGGTTCTTAATGGTCAAAATAGCAAAGCAAATGCGATGTTTATCCTCTTTTCTCGGTCCCTGCTCCATAGATACAAAACCGTTCAAAATTCAAGTAAACAATGGACCACAATAATGTAGCAAAGAGATCAGCAAACAACTTTTTGGAACATACGAAACGTCTATAACCGGTTCTTAAATGTGAAAATAGTCAAAAACTTTTGAAAATATTCGATTTTTATACTTTTTTCTCCGATTCGGGTCCACAGATACCAAACCGCCCAAAAATTAAGGATACAGTCAACTACAAAAATGGATTTGTCCGGAACCTTTTGAAATAAATACTAAAAACTCCATATTGCATTGTTTTAGCAGGCAGTATAACCTAGTGTTATACAATGCCTTTTTGCCGATGAACGCTTCAAATGAGCTCTAGAATACGTATGATTGGTGAATTCATTGGAGTATAAGTCCTCGAACACTGACTGATAGATACATTTTTGGTCATATTTTTCAGCCCTAAATGCTACCACTTATTAGTTTCCAGCAACTTAATAATATTTTGGATTTTTTCCGCAGTATTCATGGGCCGACTTTGTTCACAGTCATTATTTCTCAGTTGAGACTCCTGTTTTATAAGTTCCATTACATTGCCTCCAGAGACTTAAAGACATTTTAATATAAAGAGTAACTATTTTTTTTAAATATCTCGACATGATTTCCTAATTCATGAAGATTTGAGATAAATATTTTTTCACGTTTCTGCCCTAAGTCTTTAGTTCAAAACATTTGCATTTCCAGATATCCTTGAATTCCACAAAGTATTGGCACAACATTGCAATATAAACTTATATATTTGTTTTCCACTTTCACACTAGTATGCGTGTGTTATTGTTATTAATAATAAAACTTTTGATTTTTTCTTATCTTAAACATATTTAACATTTTTTTCCACCACAAAACTATATATTTCTTTGCACATTTTTTGACATTTCGTTCACAATGATAACTTCATTTATTTGCTCTTATTTTTTGAGCTTTTGTTTTATTTTTTATGTCATGTTATGCATTTTGCGTTAGCAATCATATTACCTAATTTATTGTTGTTTATTATTAAATAAATTAAATTCACTTTTTTCTTTAACAAGATGTCTTGACTTTTTTTGCTTTTATTGCAACGATCTAATTTTGTTGTATTTATTTGTTTATTTATTTTTCTTTTTTCCTTGTATGTATTTGTGTATTTTTGTGCAAACAATTTATTCACACACACGCGTTCACTTAGGGAATTTTTAAAACATTGCCGCTAATTTCTTGTTAGCATCACTGGTGTTTTGCGAACCAACGAACGAACGAAAAAAATCGCTGAAAACAATAAATGACGCGTTTTAGTTCGAGATCCACGTGCGCTCCTAACAATGTTCACCAAACGTTTGAGCTGTGGTTAAAGCACCGCTCAAAAGAAATGCAAAAGAAATTGATCAGCAACAAAGAAAGAAGAAGACGACGACGACAAGTTGGATGGTGGTGTTAGTGGTTGATAGTGATGGTCTAGTTGGTCGTTGTTGCTGTTGTTGTGGAGTAAATAGAGATGTTTGCTCCATGGTGATGGGTGTTGCCGTTGATGAGTTTATTTTCTTGTTCAATGAAAGGCGACCAAAAGGTGGCCTTGGGCCTTCAACAAAAATATTTACAGAATATATTCTGGTCTTTGGTAGTTCTAGAAGATGATCTACTATAAGAAAATAACTGCTTCCAAAAAACAAAGTTTTAATCGTTTATGTATGAATACATTCTTTTCTTCCATAGAAAAGGGATTTTTTAAAGGAGAATTTGTTATTGCAATTTGAAGGAAAGGAAAGTAACTTCTGACCTTATAATGAATCATTTTGTTGTCTTAAGGGAAATAACCTGGTAGCCTCCTGGTCTTTAGACGAAGATTACCTTCAGAAGGAAATCATTTGTTCTGCTATAAAAGAAGAACATCTGGTATTTTATTGTCTTATAGTCTTCTACAAGAGGAGCTTTTCTGATATTCTAAATAAGAAGGACTAATTGTCTTATTTAGAAAATCATAACTTCTGTAGTAAACAAAAATATATAGTTTTCAATAGAAGAAAAAGAAAATCTAGTCTTCTAGAAGAAGAAAAAACTGGTCTACTAAAAAAGAATGTCTCCTATAGAAGGAGAACTTTTGGTATTCTATAAGAAAAAGCCATCTGGTCTTCTATAAGAGAAGACTGCTTGGTTTTCTGTAGGAGAAGTTGATTAACCAACGTTTCAAATACGGCTGGAGGGAAGTCTTCTCTCTATCCTCGAACAGCTTGGAATGGTTGTTGGTATCGAAAGCTTTCGATAGGTCAAGAGCCACCATAACAGTTCGGTCGCACGGCCTGCTCTGGTTCAATCCTAGAGTGACATGTGTGGATATGGCCTGTAATGATGTTGTTGTGCTGTACGTTTTCCGAAATCCATGCTGATGTTGGGCAACTGGGAAACTGCTTCCCATCATGGAGAGGAGTGGTGGCTTTAGAATCTTTGCTACTGGCGACAAGAGGGAAACACGCATGTACGATTCACCTCTGCTGGCATACTTGCCTGGTCACGGTGCTCTTGAAGCAACTTTAAATGGAAGGTGCTTACACCTGGAGACGATACAGTCAATGCATTGTCCCAATTTGAACTTCTAAATCTCAATAACGGTAAAACCTACAAAATTATCAGGCTAAACTTGTAGAGAATTTTCATAGCTACAACATTTTCTTTACTCCCATTTCGATTGGACTTGCGGTTTCCAGGCAAAATCGTGAAAACCCAAAAAACCTCTAAAAATGTCAACTTGAATCGCGATTTATTTAAAAAGCGCTCCGTCGATATTTTTTTTTTTTTTGTTTTTTGATTTTTCTCATCTTCGAATATTGTAGTTTCAGAATCCGCAAAAACTTCCCAGGTTCCCTTCCATTTAAAGTTTCTTCAGTATCGGGACCGTCCTGCCAATTTTCCTGGCTTCTGGTACAATATTGGTGGCTAATGGATTAGGAACTCTTCTGAAATAATCAACCCCGGGAGATTTCGTGTGGGTCCAACGCTTTGGATGATTTTGCGTTTCGGATGAAGTCTGCAACATTGCCCATCGTAAATTGTGGTGGCACCTCCTCGGCTGGGAGGGCTCTTCTTACACGACGTATTACACTCATCTTCGACCCATCACTCTCGGGGTGCTCTATAAGCTGCCGGTTCAGTTACTATCGCGCCGTTTAAAGTAACAGTGGTTCTATCATTATTCATTCACGGATCCGAGAGTGATTTAATCGTTACCCACAATTTACTTAACCCTGTACCAATGATGCATTGCTTCAGGTGGTCTAGACACAGTTCTTGAGTCTTTATGGCTCGTACGGCAAAGCTCATTACACTCATTTGCTTGTCCCGTCGCCTCTGCTTGGAAATTTGCTCTAATTTAGGGTATTCGGGTAGCGAGTGGCTGCAGCAGTGATGATGTCCCGGAAAATTCTCTCAGCTACCCGAGGATCTGGGGGAATGGACAACTCTCTGAAGCGATAATTGATAAATTCCCTGAGCCAATGCCAATCAGTTGTTCCATGATTCAGAAAAGTAAAGCGGTCAGAGGTTATGAAGTCGGGTGGTATGTTTACGGAAACGATGATCGGAAGATGGTCGGGGCCAAGGGAAATGATGGGTTTCCAGGACTCGTCAATTATTATACCGTGTGCCACAATGCCGATGTCCGGCGATCAGTGGCAATCTTCTCTTATCCTCGTAGGATCGGATTCATTCACCGTGCAAAATGTGGAGCGTTATGCCCCTCTGCTTATTGTCTAGGACGGAATGTCAAATGAACATTGAAGTCCCCTAGTACCAGATAATTTTTGAGATTTTTTTCATTTCATACATTTGTTCAAAAAAAATATTTGTTGAAATCGATTTCAAAAAAATATTTGTTGAAATCGATCGAGGGTATATTATGTTTTTTTACTGTTTGTAAGGCATTGAAATAATCATTTGCGACCCTATCAGGGTAAAGTTCGGAGGCGATCTATGATGTCCGTGCGTCCGTCTGTGGTTATCACTTTAGCATCCACATAAAAGGAGATAGGACGCTGACATTTTGGGAAAATGTGTTTTTTGTTTGCAGGTAGATCAAGTTCGATGACGGACTATATCTGACCACGTTTTGGTATATTCAGATATTTTTACGTTTTTCGTCACATTTTCAAACCGAATTAGCATTAATTTGACATTTAGGATTCCTAGTGATCAACAAACTTATATTCCAAAAATTATGGGCATAGGTCCATGTTTTGCTATATCCACCATATAACGGTACCTCCCGATTTTTGGTATTTTGAAAATTTCATCTACAATTTTTAACCGAACTAACTGTAATCTGACATTTGAGGTTCTCAGTGGTCATAAAACTTCTCCACCAAAATTCTTCAAAATAGGTCCATGTTTTGGTATAGCCCCCATATAACGGTACCTCTCGATTTTCGGTATTTGAGGGTTTTACCTCCTATTTTTAACCGAACTAGCTGTAATTTGACATTTGTGGTTATCAGTGGCCATAAAACTTCTCCACCAAAATTCTTCAACATAGGTCCATGTTTTGATATAGGCCCCATATAACCGCACCTCCATTTCGGTATTTGAGGATTTTAGCTACAATTTTCAACCGACTAGCTGTAATTTGACATTTGAATTTTCAGTGTTCACGAAACTTCTTCTTAGGCTTAGGCTTCTTAGGCTTAGGTATCCATGGTCGAAAAATTTTTCACACCAAAAAGTTGTGAAAGGAATCTTATTATTCCTTTTTAATTAACACTATTTTATAGTGGAGGGTGTACAAAATTCAGCCCTGCCGAACTTAACATTTTTTGCTTGATTTATATTTCAATGGAATAAACGTTATTTTAGTTAGTAATAGGCAAAAGTTCCTTCATCCGTGCTACAGGAAATCATTTTTGAGAAAAAAATTTCGAAAAGTCAACATTTACTGCTTAAGCGAGATATGTCTGTACTAGACAGACTGGTGTATAAATACCTCTGTACATAAGAAGCCTCGCCGCCTGGCTTTCTTGCATTGCTTCATTTCTGGCATGATATAAATAAATGAATAAAGAAGAAAAGTGCAACCTAGTTCGAAATTGGTTCGGCCGTCTTTATTCTTTTCTTTTTTTCTACCCTCCACCATAGGATGGGGGTATATTAAGTTTGTCATTCCGTTTGTAACTACTCGAAATAATCATTGTAGACCCCACAAACTATATGTATTGGTTTATATAGAACCACGTTTTGGTATAGCCCCCATATAACGCCCCATAAAAAGTACGCGTCAGTTTAATATATTTTGAATATATTAGTCCCATTTGACAACAGAATCGGTTGTGACTTTGTATTTTGTGTTTCCAGAGGATAAGAAACATTTCTACTATAAAATGTTTATATAGGTCCACGTTTTGATATAGCCCCCATAGGACGATATCTCCCGATTTTCGGTATTTTGAAGGTTTTAGCCTCATTATCACACCGAAAGGGCTGAAATTTGGTATTAAGTCTTCGTTGGGGGTATAAAACTTTCCCCCAGAAATTTGTAGGTATAGGTCCACGCCATCATATAGACCCCATATCTTCCGATTTTCGGTATTTTGAAGTTTGTAGCCACATTAATCCACCGAAATGGCTGAAATTTGTGGTGGGGGGTATAAAAAGTTCGGCCCGACCGAACTTAACACTTTTCTTACTTGTTATTATGTCAGAAATGAAGCAAGGCAACAATGCAAGGCAATTACTCCTCCTCCGCTTCGTGTACGATCCTTCCACAAAACGTTGTAACCATCGCAACGTTGCAGGATTTGTAATGTTAAATGTCAAAATTTAAAAACAAGGCGAAAAACAAAACAATTCGCCTTGGCATATGAACTTTGCCGCAAATTTATTTGGCCAATCAAAACGCAGAAAAATCGAATCATATGGTTTTTGTTTTGATTTTTCATTGCGAATTCCTAGTTTTTTTGACGTTTTAAATTCGATCAGCTGGGTTGACGCATCCACCTTGGTAATTGTGCCATGTAAGGTTGCAAGCTACTGGTGACGATTAGGGATCGGTAAGTCGACTTTCGATTAATCGATTAATTGAGTTTTTGCAGTCAAAAGTCTAAAAATCGTAGTCGACTTTTGGTTGGAGAGAAAATCACATAATCGATTATCTTGTCGTCGGTTTTCAAGTTTGCCCATAGATTGTTGACTTGGCGGTTTTACAGTTTTGGCTGTATTACAGTAGGTGTGTACGATAACTTTCCCAGCAATAATTACTCAGTCAGTTCCAGCAACCTCTCTCAGTGAATTTTACTCTCTCAAGCAAGAAAAAATGCAGAAAGTTGTCGTACAGCATTTTGCAAAAACTTGCAAGAAAGTCAGCTGCTTCCGAAAATGTATTAAATTTGTTTCGTTTCTTTTGATATTTTAAACCAAAAGGAACAAAAACATAAATTTTAAAATTGCAGTTTATTTATTTAATGCTTTAATCATATTCACAACGCTTTAGAATCTAAAAAAATGTGCAATTGTGAAATTTTCTTGGTCAAAAATTTTAACATTTCGAGTGGTTTACATTGAACACGTGTCAGCTGATCAGACTTGCAAATTTTTGCGGGACAAATTTTCCCAGCAAAAATTTGCAAGTTCTCAGTCACAAAACTCTCCAAAAATCTCTTCAAACTCTCTCTCTTTTGCTGGATAATTTTGTTCTTGCGACACATAAAGTCTGTGTTTGTTGCAGAGACCGTTGTAATTGAATTTTAAGAATGGTGCGTTTCCGAGGGACTGCGAGGGTGTTTCATATTCCGACGACGATGTTGGAGACACGCTGGAAGATACTCTGGGCTGCAAGACAATTCCTACCGCAGTGATCCTGGAGGCGACTAAGACACAGAAGCCGAACACATAATTGTTGAAGTGACGGCCCCTGGTCGAAGATTCCTCCGAGTCAATCCAGTGCATAGATCCATGACCAGGCATGTCGTGCTGTTACCGAAGAGAATAACGTTGCATATTGGGCTACTCTACAACCAGTAAGTAGCAAGGCTTAGCGCATAAGGAAAAGTATTGGAAGAAAAATGAAATGAATCTTATTTTAGGCATTAATGGGCAAAAGTTCATTCATTCCCTCTACTGGAAACCATATTTGAGAATAAAAGGTCAACAAGTCATAACCCTAATATACACTTTAATACGAACAAAATGTGCCTCACCGAAATAATGAGTCTAAATATGTTCGGGCCAAATCAGTTTCAGAAAATTTGGAGTCGATTTAGCAATGTCCGTCTGTCTGGCTTTGAGCGCACGACAACTTTCGAACGGATTAACCGATTCGGTCCAAAATTGGCATCCGTAATATTTTGTCCAAACTTACTCCTTTGGGTAACTCCAGCACAAAAGTTAAAAATTTGTCGCTAAAATGGAGCTCACGATAACTTTTAAAGGGAGTAGCCGATTTGGCCCTTACTTTGCACATCGCAATATTTCTACCAGACATGGATGAGATTCGAATGTGGACTAAATTGGGCGAAACCTTACATACCCACAAAATTTCAAAAATTGTCCTTAAAGTCCAGTTTTAAAATATCGTTCTAAAATGTTTACAGTATGTTGTCTTGTACGATGGTACAATTTTGTTCGGGTACAAGTCCATATTTTCCGAGATAATAGACCAAAAGCTGTGGGCACCAACGCAAATCAGTGATGATCATGAAAACGTACAAATTGAGCTACAGATTTGCTACCGACAGATTGGAAATCGTAAAATTTCATCGAAACGCACATAAAGCTCTAAGAGGGTCTATATCGGTCCACATCTTTGGGTAACTCTCTCACACCAGTTCAACTATTTTACTTAAGTGTCCTTTAAGTAAGGTCTGTTTGGAAATTTTTACCAAAGGTACTTCTTGTGGTCCTGTTTACAACAATATTATGTTCGTATGCAAGTTTATGATTCCTGACATAATGGTCAAATAACTCTAAATCCTATGGTGGGTGGCCCAATAAATATCGAAAGGAATGACTGCTAAAATGGAATCACTTCCAAATGGTTCATTCCCTTCAGGTACTTCCAATGCATTTTTTTCGGAACATCCACAATCCTGAAGTCGGAAAGTTCATACGTCCGAAAAACCCACAACATTTTTGGGGAAAACTATTTTAGTTGTGTAGCTGGTATTCGATCTGTCCATAGATGACATTTTCAATTCACACAGGCTTAGGATATATCTCTATAGATAAAGCCGACTGATAAATTTTTACTTGTTTTAAAACATATTTTCAAATTTTTGGTCGAAAAAAAATTTCCAAAGTGGTGACACTGCTTGTGATAAAATTGTCGGTGGTGGTGGCTAAGCGAAATGCTGTTGTTGAGATCTTGTTGTGGTTTTACGTTTCTTGTTTTAGTTTATGTTTGGATACGCTATTGTTTACCTTTCTATGCCGCTAATATAAAATCAATGGCACATACATGCCGTCTCGAACCGAGTGGTTGTAGTGGTGGTGTTCGTTCAAAATAAGCACTTGTTGTGTTGTTTATTGAATACTCGGGTTTGTTTTGTTTGGGTTTTGTAAGTTTTAGTTTAGTTGTTAGTTAGACACGTTTGTAAAATGAGGAGATGGTGCCGCTTAGCCTTAGTTAGTGTAGTGTCCGGCCTTATTAAGCTCTGAAGATGTAACCGTCTATGGAAGTTTTTCTTCTTGAATTTTCTTCTTTTTTTTTTGGTGTTACAGTTTTTGGTTTAGTTTTTCATTTCTTTTGTCATGGATTTATTTATGCTCTGTTAGAGAATTTTTTTTTCTTCCTCCTCCTTCATCTTCTGGGACTAGTTTTGAGTTCATTGTTATGTGATTACCTATGAGCGTCTGCACTTCATACAAATGCTTATAGTTTAAATGGTCAGTTTTTGTTTTTTGGCTTTTTCCATTTTTCTTTTAATTTATTTTAAAAAAAATTATCATAATCATCCTCAGTACACTTTTTGCGTCCACTCACTCGCCCACTTACAAGTGAGTTGAAAAAAAAAATAAAAAATTCACCATAATTTGTTAACAATCTGCGGTGTTTTGCCGTTACTGTTGTTGCATGATTTAGCATCAATTTTTGTTAGTGGGTTATTATTATTTTATTATGCCGCAATTTTGTTAAGCAAGATTCTTTAGTTTTGAGCGATTATTTATTTCATTTCGTTTCGTTTATTTTGTATAACGGTTTTGTTGTCTTAATTATTCAGATGGCGCTCATTTGGTGGGTAATGGCATGGCGTTTGTGTCTTAAGTCTTTTGTTTTTGCAAAATAAATATTAAGCAAAAATTAAATCAACAAACAAGAAAACTGCCATAAATAGGTGTTGTACAACAATAAGAACAGTATAGTATTACAAATAATAACAAAGTGATTTTAATCTTTTTCTTTGTTTTGATAAATCCTCTGAAAAATTGTCACACTTGTTGTCATGGTCTGATTAATGGCATTTTTTACCATCTGTCTCATCTGTTTGAGCAAGTACCCATGCTTCACATCTATACAAAAAGACGGATAGTATAAATATATTAAAGAATATGATTTTTGCTTGTCTATTCTACTCAATAAAGTTTTTATGTCAAATCTTTCATCACACATTTCGCTGCTCAAATTCAATTTGAGTGAATGAATACGGTAGCTAAGATTTTATTTGTTCAAAATTAACAAAATTTCACTTACCAATAACACTTGCATATACAACAATTACATTCCGACTGTAAATATGTGAATTCGCTAATTAACAGATTGGAGAGAAAAAAAAAACTAAACAACTTTTCTTTGGCAAAGTTGTTAATTCGTTTTTCTAGCTTTAACATGTTTTACATTCACTCAGACCCAGTCGCGATGGCTGAAAGAAAACTCAAATGTCTTCTTAAAAATTCAATACAATGACACAAGGAAGAAACGAAACACGAAGAAAATCCACAAAAAAAGAAAGAGCTAAATATCATCACCTATCATTTACAAAACACACACACATACGCATCCGAAATTATGCGAGGGGAAATTTCCCATCATGTTTTAATTGATTTATTAACGTTGAAATACCATTTATTACGGCACGCCACTAAATGCCGCCACACCAGCAGCAAAAGAAATTTTGTAAATTTCAGCTGTGATGACAGTAATGAAAAATTGTAAACACAATAATAAAAAGTGACAATTACGAAATGTACTATGAAATATGTTTAAAAGTCCATGTGTAATAATGATTCGAGCTGTAAGCCGTTGTTGCAACATGGTAATGGCAATCAATGAAAGATGTTACTCCCATTAGTTCAATGTAGCAAAAGATGCAATATTTCATATCCAACAAATAACACTCGATGATGTTTTATACCCTCAGCATTTAAGGTCTTGGTACATAAGCGGCTAACATTCTGGCCTAAGTCATTTGTTGTAAAGGAATAAAAGCCAAAGGACAACCTAGTTCCAAATTTTGCTCTAGTAATAGTTTGGTCAAATTTAGATCAAGTTCGAAGATGGGTTGGTCCCTTCCCTCATGCACCTCCCCCACAAAAGTTCAATATTTTGTAGGAAAAATGATGCGCACGATAACTGTCGAAGGCAGTAACCGATTTGGTTCAGACTTTGCACATTGTAATATTTCTAACTGATTTAGATTAGGTTCGAATGTGGACTATATTTGTCAACTCCTTCGGCTACATCTCACACAAAATTTCGCAAAAGTGTAGTTTAAGGTCTGCTATCGAACCGTTTTGATTTTTTTAACAGGTCGTTCTCGGGCCCCTTTTACGACGATACACGTTTTTATACCCTCAACATTTATGCTAACGTGGGTATATATAAGGGCAAAATGTGCCTCATTGAAATTATGGATTTGGATCAGTCCACTCCTTCCGGTACCTCCCCCACAAAAAATCGAAAATGTTCGGAAAATTTTTGCGCAGGATAACACTTTAAGGGAGTAACCGATTTTGCACATCGTAAAATTTCTACCAAACTTAGATGCAGTTCCAATATGGACTTAATCGGTCCACTCCTTCGGGTACCACCCACACACAATTTTGGAAATGTTCAGTTTAGGACCCGCTCTCGAATCTCTTTGGTTTTTGTTGTAACAACTTGTATTCACTGCCCCCCATACGATGGTTTAAGTTTCATCAGGTGCAAGTCCAAACTTCCTGAGAAAATAGCCTGAAAGGTGCAAAAAACCCCTATGGCACCGTTTGTAGTGGTTGGAGTGCACGATAACTTTCGAACGGATCAACCGATTCGTCCTAAATTTGGCATTCGTAATATTTTGTCGAAGGGTGCCACCATGGTGCAATGGTATGCACGCAGAAGGTCGGGGGTTCGATTCCCCGGCCAAGCAACATTAAACATTTTTCAACGGTGGCAAAATACCCCTCAGTAATGTTGACGACATTTCCTGAGTATTACAGCCTTGAAAAACTTCTCCATAAGAGGTGTCTTAAGACACGCCGTTCGTACTCGGCGATAAACATTAGGTCCCATATCATTGAGCTAAATATGAATCGGGGTGCACTCATTGATATGAGAAAAGTCTCCCTTGTCCCATATTGGATGTTGTGGAACAATGTTTTTTTTTATATTTTGTCGAAACATAGTTTAAGTTCGAATATAAGCCACATCGGTCTACTGCTTCAGGTACCTCCCCCCCAAAACTTCAAAAATGTTCGGAAAAATTGTGCGCACGATATCTCTTGATGGGAATGAATAACGGTACTTTACACTTCCTAATATATCTTCCATATGTATATCAGGTTTGAATATGGACCATATTTGTCCACTCCTTCGGGTACCTATCACACAAAATTACGAATAAGTTCACTTTAAGACCTGCTCGCAAATCACTTTGATTTTTGTTGAAGCTACTTGAATTTGCTGCCTACATTACGACGGTAAAAGTTTTTTTCAGCAGCAAGTCCATACATTTTAAAAAGCACAACCTGGAAAATGTAAAAACCCCCTATTGCTCCATATGTAGTGGCTGGAGACCACGATAACTCTCGAACTGATCAACCGATTTGGTCCGAAATATTGCCTTCGTCATATTTTGTTCAAACATAGTATCAGTTCGAAGATGAGCAATACCGGTCCACAACTTCCGGTACGTTCCCCCAATATTCAAAAAATATCAGTAAAATGGTATGCATGGGGCAACCAATTTGGTCCAAACTTTGGATCTCTTAATATTTTGCCCAAATTAAGTTGAAGTTATAAAATGGCCCATATCGGTCTTCTCATTAGGGTACCTCCCCCACAAAAGTTCACACGACAAGTATCGAACCGGACTGGAGTAAACGACTGGGTCCAAATTTGAACAAGTTCGAAGATGGATCTCATCGGTGCACCACCTCTGTGTGTGGATTCAAAAGTTCTACAAACAGGACTGGCTGGGTCCATAAAGAATCTCGAGACAGGTGAGTGTGTTTAGCTGGGCAATTAAATAAATACAGGATGTCATGCGGTCCTAACCCACATGAATGGCATGTTTTGGATGTTGTGTCATCAATTCCGGCACAATACGATGAAACGTCCGGATCTAAAGCATTTGCTTCTCTCTCTCTCATGTACAGTGTAAATAAATGAAAACAAACAAAAACATAATGTGGTTGTTGCTTTATTCACTCATACGTTCATACATGTCTTCGTTTTGGTTGTATTTCTGTGGTCGTCGCTGATCTAAAGCCACTTCTGTTTGCCTTGGCAGCTGGCGTCCTTTTGCAGCGATGGATGGAGGTGAGAGGGTCTAAAAGTACGGCATCCACACTATACCTTTGAACTGTATGCGAAACTGCATATGTATGAATGATATTCAAGCCCTCCTAAAAGCCTCGTTGATCTAGAGGTTCTCGCTTATACCTTTGGACTTCTCTAGATCGTGGCAGAGATACTCACGGCGGTAACACCTAAGCAACAACATCTTTTTGTGTTAATATACGGGAAAAATCTTGTTGTTGTTGTAGCAGCCTTTAATCCTAAGTAGAAGCATCGGTTTAATGCTGGGTTGGCAGGCGCTGGCCGAAACACTGCCGTGAGATTGGTAAATCTTCGTCTCCTCAGCCTGTTGCAGTTCTCAGAGCAGCATTCTGGCAGGTTTGAATATTCGTACACTGCGTAGCGCTAACATTTGCATACCACACTGCCGCCGCATAGCTTACCACAAACCGGCCTAATGCTTCGTAAGAGGTCACCAAGGTTTCTTTGTCAGAAAACCAAGTGCTGCCGGCCAGCTACTTGACAACCTTTTCCCTACTTCCGATATTGTCGCAAATGGCAGTGGTTTGCACGGACGACTATAGGTATGATAGTTAGTGGTCGAAATCAGGACACCATCGATCAATATGTTCAAGCGGAGCCCCATTCCATTTAGGGGGGCGAATATTTTCATAATCCTCAAATGGAATAACAGCATTAATTCAGCTATGTAGACATTTAACCTAGCACATATGCCATCGACGATAGGACGCGAAGCCAAGATCGTAGAATTATCCGCATACATTACGATCTCTATGCCATTTGGAGAGTGTGGAATTTCATAAAGGTAAAGATTAAACAGTTCATGAGGCGGCACCCTGGTGCAGTCCTTTGGCCGGCATTCTGGCAGGTTGAAATATTCTTTTACTGGGTAGTGCTAACATTTGAATACCACGCTGGCATCGCATAGCTTAAGAGGTCAACAAGGTTTCTTTGTCAGCACACCAAGTGCTGCCGGGCAGCAACTTGAGAGCCTTGTAGCTACTTCTGATCTTGTCGTAAATAGCTGTGGTATTCACAAGCGTTGTCTAAAGTTACACCCAATATCTTGGGGTAGTTAGTTCAGTGGGAGCCTCATTTCAGTCGTTCAGGTTGTGAGCAGTGTGGCAGTGGATTTAGGTGGTCGAATATTTAAATATTCCTCAAATGGAATAACAGCACTAAATCAGCTATGTAGAAATTTAACCCAACACATACATATGCCATCACCAATAAGACCCGACGCCAAGATCGATCTATCTCTATGACGCACAGTGGTTCAGAATCGTTTTTTCCTGGTCAAAATTCTCTAACTTTTGAACGGATAGAGATATTTTCATAATTCTTAAACGTAAACCTATAATATATAATTGTTCCACAAACATTCCAGATGGGACAAGAGAGACTTCTCTCATATCAATGAGTGCACCCCGATTCATATTAGCTCCATGATATGGGACCTACTGTTTATTGCCCAGTCCGAACGACGTGTCCTAAGACACCACTTGTAGAGAAGTTTTACGTAAACCACCTACAAATTTCAGGTGGAAAGTTCTGCACCCACAACGAAGACTAAATACCAAATTTCAGCCATTTCGGTGGAATATTGAGGCCACAACCTTCAAAATACCGAAAATCGGTAGGTACCGTTCTATAGGGGCTCTATGAAGGCGTGGACTATACCGACAAATTTAGAGGTGAAATTTGAATACCCCCAATGAAGACTAAATACCAACCCATTTCGTTGGAATATTGAAGCTACAACCTGCAATCA
Source organism: Musca autumnalis (assembly GCF_047663935.1). Taxonomy (NCBI): domain Eukaryota; kingdom Metazoa; phylum Arthropoda; class Insecta; order Diptera; family Muscidae; genus Musca; species Musca autumnalis. Next base: position 141,005,842 of record NW_027411866.1, read on the forward strand.
CAACAGATTGCCACAACATATTCCACTCAACTAGCCCAATTGCTTAATCAAAGCACTCCTCATCCCGATAACATATCAGCGCAATGGCAAAGTATTACACACTCCATGCAAACAGCCGCAAAATCCATACTTGGATACCAGAGACCTCCACCAAGGAATCCATGGTATGATCAGTAGTGGGATTCTGTAACTCATTTTTGCTGTTACCGACAAAAATCGGTAAAATTAAATCGCAAAATTATGACTAAAAACATATAGAAAAGTTGGCATCACTGTTTGTGTCGGTAGAGGCTAGCGACTACTTTTTATTCATCGTTAACATACCGAAAAATTTCGTTAATTATCGAAATTATAAGCATTTCAATTTTACCGACAATTATCGATAACAGCAAAAATGAGTTACAGAATCCCACTACAGGAGTGTCGTGCTACTACCGAAGAGAAAAATGCGGCATATAGGGCTACTTTACAATCCGTAGCAACGCGTAGCGCACGGGAGAGATATCGTGAGAAAAGGAGAGAGGAGAAACGTCTTTTCCGCAAAGAAAGCGGCAGTGTGAAAAAATCGAGATGTACAGGAGCCAGAATAAAGTCCGAAAATTCAACCAAAGAGTGAAGCATCAAACTGATGGCTTTGGTACATAGAGAAGCCAGCAAGGTAATTTGGTAACTGATACAGATAGTGTGCTAAGGATATGGAAAGAGCATTTTTCCAAACTGTTGGTATCCAGCGAAGACGACGAAGATACCACAAATCCAATCCCAGAAGATGGTATTGAATGTATACTGCCCAGCCAATATGAGGTAAAGACATCAATAAACCGTCTAAAGAATAATAAGGCAGCCGGAGCAGATGGCTTACCAGCCGAGCTGTTCAAAACCGGACGCGACACGCTGATAAGGTGTATTCATAAGCTAGTTAGCACCATCTGGCAGGAACAACGAGTACCCGACGATTGGAACCTGAGTATCCTGTGCCCCGTCCATAAGAAAGGATTTTAGACTGTATGCCCCAACTATAGGGGCATAATTCTACTCCCGATTGCCTACAAGATCGTGTCAGGGATATTGTGCGAACGACTAAAGCCTATGGTAGACGAGATAATTGACCAGATATTTACCCTGCGGCAAATCCTGGAAAAGACCCAAGAGATGCAGATCGACACGTACACCTTTTTGTCGATTAAAAAACAGCCTTCGACAGCCCGCTACGTTCAAAGGTATTGCAAGCAATGTCTGAATTTGGTATCCCCGCAAAGCTCATTCGGCTTTGTAAAATGGCTCTAACTGACACAAGATCTTCAGTTAAAATAGGAAAGAACCTCTCCGAAGAGTTTTGTACCAAAAGAGGTTTCAGGCAAAGAGGCAGCCTTTCGTGTGATCTTTTCAACATCCTGCTAGAAAAGGTTATACGAGAGGCAAACGTCAAAAGAAGTGGCACAATCTACACCAATAGCCACATGTTACTTGCTTATGCTGATGATATAGACTTCATGGGACGATCAGTAAAAGAAGTAACCGATACCTTTATGAAGGTCGAAGGAGAATCTGCTAAAGTGGGTCTGGCGGTAAACGGCGAGAAGACCAAGCTGATGGTGTCGATGCGCAATGTGTCCATTGAGATCGGACCAACTGTTGAAGTTGGTTCCTATAATTTTGAGGTAGTAAAAGACTTCGTATTCCTCGGCACCGCCGTAAACACAACAAACGACATCAGTTGTGAAATAAAAAGAAGAATTTTATTGGCCAACAGATGCTATTTTGGCTTAAGTAAGCACTTTAAAAACAAAGCCACAACTCGTCAAACAAAAATAACGCTTTACAAAACACTGATACTACCCGTGCTGATGTATGGTTCCGAAGCCTGGGTACTTGCGCAAGCAGATAAGGCAGTGCTTGGCGTGTTTGAGAGAAAAATTCTCCGAAAGATCTACGGACCGATCTGCGTTGACGGAGAATGTCGACATCGTATGAACCACGAGCTGTATCTGCTATACAACGACATCAATAAGTTAAACGTATCGAGATGCAGCGATTGCGTTGGCTAGGCCATATCATAAGAATGAGCGATGATGAACCCGCTAAAAAGGCGTATAAATTCGAGCAACATGGCGGTGCATGCAGAATTGGCAGGCCAAAGAATAGATGGCGCAAACAAGTGAATGAAGAGATGACAATGCGCGGTTTTTAAAAAGCGAAGCACTAAACAGAGAGAATTGGAGATCTTTTCTTAGTTCGGTCTATGGAACAAATGTTCTGTAATGGGCCAGCTAAGTAAGTAAGTACCTGATATTTTACATTTGAGGTCCATAGTGGTCACAAAACTTCTTCACTAAAAATTATCAGCCATGAAGAAGATATGCCCGTTTAAATTTGAAAATTTAAGAAACCCAGATTTTCACTACTTTTACCATTATAAAAAATAAAACGAATTGAGCCAAACGAACTAAAGGCATTTTCGTTATCCATGGATCCCAACACGATAGAATTTTGCATCAGAACTCTTGAATTTTTTTCTGGTCAACTTTTGTAGCACAGTGCCATTTATCGACATTTTCCGAAAAGTTTGCACTTTCTCAAGGCCAAAACCGCCTGAATCATCATTCCAATGCTTTTGCAATGTGTTAGAGAGTTCTTAATTACTGTCTTGGCTACAATTTTTGTCTTTTTGTTGGATCGAAAATCTCAATGCTTTGGCCGTTATATGCCAAAATGTCAAAAAAAAATGTGGATAAAAAACTTAAAGTCAAAATCGGGAGGCTCGATTTTCACCGTAGAATTATGGTCTAGTGGACTTTTTTGCTCAGTTCAATTCAAGGAATCAGAAACGGCCTAGTTGTTATGGCTCCCGAATTTAGATTAGTTGTGGATTTTAGCTACATTTTTTGACCGAACTACATATTATTTGACATTTGAGGTTATAAGTGGTCACAAAACTTTTACACCAAAAATTGTCAACATAGGTTAATGTTTTGGTATAGCCCCCATATAACGGTACCTCCCAATGTTCGGTATTTTGATGGTTTTAACTACATTTTGTGACTGAAATAATCGTGATTTGACATTTGAGATTCCCTGCAGTCACCAAACTACTCCATCAACAATTGTTAACATAGGTCCATTTTGCGAATTTTAGCTACATTTTTTGACCCATTGAATACATTTTTACATACATTTCCTTGTCACCAAAAACTGTAGACAGGAAAGCAAACAAAATACTCCATTTTACATACTTCAGAATATTTTATGGTAGAGGGTATAGAAAGTTCGGCAGAGCCGTCTTAACGATTTTTTACTTATTTTACCCCAAAACCTTGGCACCAGATTTAACCTCTGAAATATGTATAGGTGTAATAATGAAAACAAAACCCCAAAAGACAAAATAAGCCTATTCACGCTTAATTGGTTATTTCACATTATTGCGTCTTAGTTAATGTTTAATGAAAATGTTCACTCTCACTTTTCATATTGGGAAGCTGGTTGGTTGTTGTCTTCATGAAGAAACCAACCTACCTAATAGCTTAGGAACAAATATTGAAACTGGAAAACAAAAAACACGTTTAAATACATCATAATATGTTGTGTCGTAAAGCGAATCATTTAATTTCAAGTTCAATGCAATGCAAAAAAATAAGTGTTTGCGTGCGGTTGTCCACATGTAATGGCAGAAATTTGTGGACTATTCCATAAATATATATAAGTACGTACACTTTTAAGGCATGGAATATGTTAAGTAGGAATATACCATTTTTCGCCATTAAATCCTATTTTTAACCAATGAGATGCATCTCAAGCCGTATAAATGCCTCAAATGTTGATCTGTTTTATCTTAAAATGGTCAAAGCCACAGATAAACTTAAAGCTGCATCCAATGCATAACAGTTATTCTGGAGGACATCGTTTTAGAGACCCTAGGTGAATCATCATGCAATATCCCATATAAATTAAATAAACTTGCTAAATTTGATGCTTATCAAAACATGTCACACAAAAAAACAAGACAACTTTGTTATTTCCACACAATACAGGACAAACTCTCGGTGTGGCGGACTGAAGGACATAATCAAAATAATAGCTGTGTCCCTTTACTTACCTGAGGTTACCATTTGTTACCATTTTTAACCTGCAAAGCGTTCCTTAACCCCGAAAAGTGGCAAAACTGGAAGCAATTTTTAAGAGAGTGAGAGTGGAGAGAGATCGAAAATGGCTTTCACTTCTACCACAGGCTACCAGCAAAATTTCTGCAGGTAAAAAATGGCAGAACTGATTTTTCGATATTTGTTTGACGATTATTTCACAATGAAAAAGAAAATGGACGAAAAACGGAAGAAAAAGTCGAACGCTGACAAAACTAAACTACAAACTGTGAAATAAAAGACGAAATTTGATTTTGTTATGTTTCTTTTTGAGATTGCAGCCAGATCTACCATTTTTCCGTTCCTTTTAGGGTTTTGGGTAGGGAAATCCCGCACCGGGAATTCCCGGGCATTCTCGGTTTTCTGGTTAAGGGATTTTCCCGGGAAACAAAATCGTATCTCCCGGGAAATCGGGAAATATATTTTTACATTTATCACATATAATATTGAATGAATGAATGAATAAACTATGCCCGTCACTTTTATACCATAGAATCAGAATTCGATTTGATTTTACAGAATCAATAAATTACAAAAGATTTGGAAATAACTTTAATCTACAAAGGTGTTTTCAGGGAAAAAGTTATAAGAGCCGCTCCAAAAACATGGACTATAACGACTGATTTTTATTCTGTTCCATTTAAGTGCGGAAGAATATTTTCTATTGTAAAGTCCCATTTTTATAGCCTCAGTCATTGGGCTAAACAAGGTCCGGCTGGCTGGCTGGTGCGCACGATAACTCTCAAACTTTGCACAGCGTATTATTTCATCTAGTCATGTATCAGGTTGGCATATGGACTATATCGGTCCAGCCATTCGAATACCTCCAACACAAAATTTAGGAAAAGTGCAGTTTAACAGTTCATCTCGAATCGTTTTGAAATTCTTTCCAAAAAGTTCTAAATGAAGGTTCTGTTTCGACGGCGCAACTTTTTTTGGGCGGGCAAGTCCACTCTTTCAGAGGTAAAGGCCCAAAATCTCAAGAAAGCCTCCCGGGACTAACTACATTGGGTAGTAAGTAAGATAACCGTCGAAGGGAGAAATCTGCAACACTCTCCCTTTAAAATGTTTGGCAACGTGTTTTGTGTGCGGCCCTAGTTAAAACGGTGTATTTTTTCGGGGCAAATCCATACTTCCTAAGAAATTGGTTCAAAAACTCAAAAAGCCCCTAGAAACGGCAGAAGTATTGTGTTTGATTCTTTTCTTTACCCTGCGTTTACAAAAGACAGGACAGTTGACTTCATGTATTGATTGTCAAAAACCCAAAACTTGCCTCTGTGAAGTAGGCGTCCAGACAATAGCAAAAACAGTTGTAAAATTATGAATGAAAACCATAGATTTCCTTTTGTTTTCCGTTCACATATTTTGTTTTTGTACATATTCTTTTGTTTTCAACACATTTAAATTATCATCTCACTTCTTTTTCACAAAAATGTCCAAAATTTGTTAACCCTACTGTCTGTGAAAAACTAATAGACAACTGGGAGACAGCCGACAAATGTATGTATGTGTTAGTAAATCAGAGTTGTATTTGAAGACAAACTGTCTGGTGTAAGCGCCTAGTTAGGTCCGAGGCTGACTGTCGGCACAGTTAACTGATACTTTCTTACTTGTTTCAAACAATCTTAAGCATAAAAATAAAATATAGGCTTTTCGAGGTCCATAAAATTGGAATTTCTGATTAATAACTTCATTGTTTGAGCCAAATCACTTTTCATCGAGCGATTTCCTTAGCTTTGAATAATGGAAATGGTCAGTGTGTGCAAAATCCGCGCAACATGGTGTATTTTTCCACATTTTTCGTTTTTATTCAATAGAGCGAAAACGTGTAATCCACTTTTGAGCCCGCAACTCTCTGAAAATATTGTATTTCATATAAGTTACTATGGGAAGATATAAAAATCACGGAAATATTGATCCACTCTTTAAAATTTAAAATTTCCCGGGAAATCCCGGATTCCCGGGAATGGCGATTTTATGATTCCCGTTTCCCGGGAATGATAAAAACCGGGAAAACCCAAAACCCTAGTTCCTTTACTTTTCTGGTAAAAATGTTCATGAGAGAGCAATTTTGACACTTTTCTCTTTTACCACCCTTACCATTAAAAAGGAAAGGAACAAAGCTTATATTTACTTAAAAAACAATAAATTATGGTTTTTGGTATATCTTTACAAAAATATTCAATGGTACGTATGTATGTACGTAATGGCTACACGCCTCTGACTAAGATACACACAAGAAGACGTCTTTCTCCGCGAAAGAAAGACAAATAAAATTGCATTGCTCTAAACACCATGCAATGTCATTAACAAAACGAAGTGAAACAGGTTAAACGATTATGAGTAAGTGAAATTGTAATGTTGTGGAATGCGTAAAAATCATTACAAAAGACGTTAATGCTAATGCAGTTTTGGAAACATCACATTAGGACTTTTGTGATGCATTAAATGCCAGACCACTAACAAGTTAGTTGGACCGATGACAGGTAATTAATTGATATCCTTTAATTCGAAACATTACAACTTAAGCTTTGCACGCAATTAAACTGGTCGTTTTCATAGCATTGTAAACAAGTAATTTGAGTATTGTATTTTTATTTAAAAAAACTGTTAATTTATTTTTATGGGTTTCCATTAGTAATTATGGCTGCAATGGGTGTCGTTTTTAAATTGTAATGTTTAATACCATTTAAAATTCGTTTAATATTGTTATTTGGAAATGTTAAAAAACGCATGTCTTCTTATTTAAATTCGGAATTAAGTACAGGTTGAAATATCTGTGTCCGATTAGCCCTATGTCAACTTTCACATTTACATAATTTACTCACTTCTGAGAAAATACAGAGCTAGAATTTTAACATTATGTATTTATACCCAAGCAAGCAAGGAGTCTATCAAAGAATAAAATAAACAAAGAATAAAATAAACAAGAAACAAGTAAGCACTGTGGTTCAGAAACACACTGATAACCAAACCAAAAAATTAAGTCAAAATATTGGAAGGTGTGGGCGTAGTGTGCTCCTAAAAATGAAAATTTTTTCCCAATTTTGGAAAATACGTAATTTTTGCAAATTTCTGTAGAATTAAATTGCTATTTCTCGCAAATTATAACAGATATTGTGTTGATTGTTTTTTTCGTTAGGTAGGATTGTTGCCTTTAAGACCCATTTCAATAAATCGCAGTAGCGTTTACACGAAGTGAGCTATCTTCAGTGGACTAGAACTTTTGGGGATAAGCATGGAAAAATGTTCTGTTTTCCCAGAAAAATGCCCAAGAGTGACATCTATCAAATATACATATGTACCCGACCAGTTGCGTCCGTTTAGCACTTTTTTAAATTTATTGGAAAATGTAGTGTTGCTTTTATACGCAAATTGACATTTTTTAATTTATGAGTTTTTTTATGAGTTATAAGAGTTTATTAAAAAAATGTTTTTATTAAAATTTTTTTTTTATTTAAAAAAAAACTTGTAATTTAATTTTTTTTAATTTTTTGTATTTTTATGGTTTTTATTGGTGCTTGACATTTTTTAATAGATTGGAAGATTTAAAAACTCAAAAGCCCTCATATTTGAAAAAAAAAACTCTACATTTTAACTTCGAACTTTAAATTTCGAATTTTGTTCTTTTTGATACATCGGAAAGCTGAAAATATTATCTGTCCAAAGAAAAAAGAAAAAAATAATAAGAAAATATATATTCGTTCTGGATGACGTAGGGGATGCACAGCGGATCCACTTGTATGGAGAAGGTGGATAAAAATATTTAGAGTGTAAAAATCAAACCAATGCGCCGGTTACAGCTTCGTGCTGCTGCGAAGAGTGTTTTAAGAAACCACGAGCGTAACATTCTCCCCCCTTTCCCCTCTGGGGGGGTATACGGTAAGAATTGTTTTATGCTGTTAATACAAAATGACACGAACAAAGGTCCTGATTATCTTATGATGCACAAATCAAAATAGGCTTGGGAGAACAAAACAATCTCCAAAACAACATAAAATCTAACCAAATTAGAGGAATAAAAAATCAACATTTTTGTCTGAAAATTGGTAAAATTTTTTAATATAGATCTTATAGCGTTATTCCTTGAAGTCACGTACCGCCAACGTAAGACAAATTTTGAAGAAGATTTCTTCATCTTGCCACTGATGCCAATTTTGTTAATGTACGTGGTCAGATGACAGAGTTATACGCTAATATATACATAGAAACCCTATTCTAGGGCAGCTTTAGTCAGCGACCCACCATTTATAGTCTGGCACTAGATGGCAGCTGATTTTAATACTTAATAATCTTAAACTCATGAACAACCCGTGGTGGGCACTGGTGGGCTTCATGACTAAAACCTTTGGCCAAATTAAAGTATATGATCGAATTGGCATTACAAAATACACTAAGAAAATATGTAGCTAACTAGAATTCCACAACACGCGAAAACACTATTTTTTAATGAAAATTAAGCTATTGCCTCCTCCTTCACAATCTACAATAATATTTTGCTATACGTATTAGTTTCGATATATTTTCAATATATTTACTTGCTCTTAAAACATAGGTAGTACTGACAACAAAAAATATTCGTCCAGTTTCCGACTTTTGAAGCATTTCTTAAGAAGATCGCGTTCGAATGAAACAAAAACTAATATATTTTTAAAAAGGTCATGTCTTAGCTGTCTGAGTTCACAGATGTTGTACCAAAATTTTGACCGGCTTTAACATGGCAAAGCCCAGGATTTATCATGGTCCCTCTTTCATCTCAAGTGGACACTGACCTCCCCGTGGTGTCACCTGAGAACTGCCTTCAACACCCGTTAAAGGTAGTGAGCTAACATGTGCCTCGCGTTCACCCATAAGAACATTAAAAACTTGGGTTTGGGCGTCGGGTTAGCAACCCTCCCCTAGAAAAAACAGCTACTATGAAAAAACGAAAGAAAAGAAAAACAAACCCCTCTAAAGTTGACGAACCCCGCAAACGTTTTAAGGACCATGATTTGCGAATCTGCACCTGGAATGATCGCACTCTTTATAGGGAAGATGCAATTTACCCTTTGGCAGATGTACTTGAAAAGTACAAAGCCGACATTACTGCCATACAGGAAATACGATGGAGCGGGAAAGCATGAGTTTGGTTGCGGATTTGTAGTTGGTCGGAGGTTAAAACCTCTGGTCTCCAGCTTCGCCCCAGTGAATGAAAGACTCGCTGCAATTCGATTAAAAGCAAAATTCTTCAACATCAGCTTTATTTGCGCTCATGCTCCCACTGAAGACAAGGACGAACAGACCAAAGATATATTTTACGAGCGCTTAGAAGAAACATATGACCGTTGCCCTGCCCATGACATTAAAATTATACTAGGCGATTTTAATGCCAAAATTTGAAGGGAGAATATCTTTGGCCCAACAGTCGGGAAATTCAGTCTCCACAGTGAAACATCTGACAATGGTATGAGGCTGATAGACTTTGCAGCTGCAAGAAACATGGTAGTAAGCAGTACCAGAGTTAAGCATCTCGATATTCATAAGGGCACCTGGCTATCGCCAGATCAAAGAACAAGAAATTTAATTGATCAAGTTGTGATAGATGGAAGGCATGCATCAAGCGTATTGGATGTACGATCGTTCCGAGGTGCAAACATAGACTCGGACCACTACCTTGTTGCAGCAAAGGTACGTACCAGATTAAACGTAGCAAACAAAGTGCGAACAGACACAACACGGAAGTTGGATAACGATAAGCTGCAATCACAACAGATAGCCACAACATATTCCACTCAACTAGCCCAATTGCTTAATCAACATACCGATAACATATCAGGACAATGGCAAAATATTGCCCACTCCATGCAAACAGCCGCAAAATCATTACTTGGATACCAGAGACCTCCACGAAGGAATCCATGGTATGACCAGGAGTGTCGTACTGCCACTGAAGAGAAAAATGCGGCATATAGGTCGACTTTACAACAGAAATCGGCACACAACAACAACAATTTGAGCAAACACTGTTGTCAATGCATGGTTTTTATACCCTCAGCCTTTAGGCTATGAAGGGTATATACACTTTCATACGGGCAAAATGTGCCTCATCGAAATAATGGTTTTAGACCCCAAGTATGTTTGGACGAAATGTGTTTCAGACAATTTGGAGTCGATTGAGCAATGTCCGTCCGTCTGTCTGTCTGTCTGTCTGGCTGGCTGGCTGGAGCGCACGATAACTCTCGAAGGGATGAACCGATTCGGTTCAAATTTTGGCTTTCGTAATATTTTGTCCAAACTTAGTTTAAGTTCGAAGATGAGCTATATCGGTCCACTCCTTCCGGTACCTCCCCCACAAAAGTTCAAAAATGTTCGGAAAATTTGTACGCACGATAACTCTTGAAGGGTGTAACCGATTTGGTCCATACTTTGCCCATCGTGGAGCGTGTACCAGACTTAGATCAGGTATTAATATGGACTCAATCGGTCCACTCCGTCGGGTGCCTCTCACACAAAATTTTGGAAAAGTTCAGTTTAGGAACATCTCTCGAATCGCTTTGATTTTTGCTTTAGCAACTTGTATTCACTGCCCTCCATACGACGGTATACGTTTCATCAGGGGCAAGTCCATACTTCCTGAGAAAATAGCCTGAAAGTTGCAAAAAACCCCTATGACACCGTGTGAGGAGGTTGGAGGGCAAAATAACTCTCGAACAGGTCTGCCGATTCGGTCCAAAGTTTGGCCTTAGTAATATTTTTTCCAAACATAGTTTAAGTTCGAAGATAAGCCATATCGGTCCACTCCTTCAGGTACATCCCCCACAAAAGTTCAAAAATGTTCGGAAAAATTGTCCGTACGATAACCCTTGAAGAGAGTGGCCGAATTGGTCCATACTTTACACATCCTAATATATCTACCAGATATAGATCAGGTTCAAATATGGACTATATTTGTCCACTCCATCCGGCACCTCCCACTCAAAATTTCGGATACATGTTCACTTTAAGACCTGCTTTCGAATCACTTTGATTTTTGTTGAAGCAACTTGCGATTTTGCTGCCTCAATTGCGATGGTAAAAGTTGTTTCAGGGGCAAGTTCATACTTCTTGAGCAAACATCCCTGAAGGTCTAAAAAACCCCTATGGTACCATATGTAGTGGATGGATCCATTCTTTTTAGTATCTCCTCCGCAAAACTTTTGATATTAAATCCTAATCAACATTTTTGTCAGTTCAAACGCACAAAATTTTTAAAACTCCCTAAATACATGCGTTTTTTGGAAATAAAATTTTTTCAATATACACATGCTGAGGGTATATCTCTGTCGGCAAAGCCGACTGATACTTTTTTACTTGTTAAATTAGAAACTTCTTTTCCGCAGGAAAAAGAGAGAGATGGAAAAGCGGGAGTGTGAACAAATCGAGATGTACAGGAGACAGAATGAAGTCCGAAAATTCTACCAAAGAGTGAAATATCAAACTGATGGCTTTGGAACTTGCACATCCTCCTGTAGAGACCAGCAAGGTAATCTGGTAACAGATACAGATAGCGTGCTCAGGATATTGAAGGAACATTTCTCCAATCTGCTGGTATCCAATAGTAGCGAAGACGATGATACCACAGATCCAATCCCAGAAGATGGTATAGAATGTATACCGCCCGACCAAGATGAGGTAAAAACAGCAATCAACCGGCTGAAGAATAATAAAGCAGCAGGAGCCGATGGCTTACCAGCCGGGCTGTTTAAAACCGGAGGCGACGCGCTGATAAGGTGTATGCATAAGCTAGTTAGCACCATCTGGCAGGAAGAACGCGTACCCGACGATTGGAACCTGAGCATCCTATGTCCCGTCCACAAGAAAGGAGATAAGACTTTATGCTCCAACTATAGGGAAATAAGTCTTCTTCTAGTGTCAGGGATATTATGCGAACGACTAAAGCCCATGGTCAACGAAATAATTGGACCATACCAATGCGCCTTTAGACCTGGCAAGTCCACCATTGACCAGATATTTACCCTGCGGCAAATCCTGGAGAAGACCCAAGAGATGCATATCGACACCAACCACCTTTTTGTCGATTATAAAGCAGCCTTCGACAACCTTCGACGTTCAAAGGTATTCCAAGCAATGTCTAAATTTGGTATCCCCGCAAAGCTCATTCGGCTTTGTAAAATGACTCTAACTGACACAAAATCTTCAGTTAAAATAGGAAAGAACCTCTCCGAAGAGTTTTGTACCAACAGAGGTGTCAGGCAAGGAGACAGCCTTTCGTGTGATCTTTTCAACATCCTGCTAGAAAAGGTTATACGAGAGGCAAACTTCAAAAGAAGTGGCACAATCTATACCCAAAAGCCACATCTTACTTGCTTATGCTGATGATATAGACATGATGGGACGATTAGTAAAAGAAGTAACCGATACCTTTATGAAGGTCGAAGGAGAATCTGCTAAAGTAGGTCTGGCGGTAAACGGCGAGAAGACCAAGCTGATGGTGTCGACGCGCAATGCGTCCATTGAGATCGGACCAACTGTTGAAGTTGGTTCCTATAATTATAATAGGTAGTAAAAGACTTCGTATACCTCGGCACCGCCGTAAACACAACAAACGACATCAGTTGTGAAATAAAAAGAAGAATTGTATTGGCCAACAGGTGCTACTTTGGCTTAAGTAAGCACTTTAAAAACAAAGCCACAACTCCTCAAACAAAAATAGCGCTTTACAAAACACTATAGGCAGTGCTTGGCGTGTTCGAGAGAAAAATTCTTCGAAAGATCTACAGACCGATCTGCGTTGACGGTGAATATCGACGTCGTATGAACCACGAGGTGTATCTGCTATAGAACGACATCAATATAGTTAAACGTCGTACATGCAACACGCTTGATGCATGTCTTTCATCTATCACAACGTGATCAATTTGATTTCTTGTTCTTTGATCTGGCGACAACTACAAATCCGCAACCAAACTCATGCTTTGTCTCATGGCAGCTATAATACAATGCGTCACCTGTAGGTGTTGTTGTGACGCCTTTCCCAATCCATCGAATTTCCTGTATGGCAGTAATGTCGGCCTTGTACATTTCAAGTACATCTGTCAATGCGTAAAGTGCACCTTATCTATAAAGAGTGCGAACATTCCAGGTGCAGATTCGCAGATCATGGTCCTTAAAACGTTTGCGGGGTTCGTCAACTTTAGAGGGTTTTTTTTTCTTTCGTTTTTTCATAATAGGCTGGTTTTTCTAGGGGGGGTTACTAACCTGACGCCGAAACCGAAGTTTTTAACGTTCTTGTGGGTGAACGCGCGGCACATGTTAGCTCACTACCTGGAACGGGTGTTAAAGACAGTTCCCCAGGTGACACCATGGGGAGGTCAGTGTCCACTTGAGATGAAAGAGGGACCAAGATAAATCCTGGGCTTTGCCATGTTAAAGCCGGTCAAGGCCGTTCCTTGGTATCTTCCATCCCCTACGTCACCTTCTATGAGACAATATAAAATGTGGATCTATACTAATTGACTTTTGGAATGTTTTATACTTCCATGGAAGACTAAATACCAAATGTCATCTATTTCTATACAATATTGAGACCACAATCTTGAAAATACAGCAATTCGGAAGTACCGTTCTATGGGGGCTATATTAAAACATGGACCCCTGTAGCCCATTTTCATTATCAAACAACCAAGGAGTAATAGAAACGTATGTACCAAATCATATCTTAAATATTCCGAGCTCTATCTTGATTTCAACAGGCAGACGGTAGGACATGGTAATATCGACTTAGATTGGTATGCTTATCAAGAATATATATACTTTGTAGGGTCTCCGACGAATATTTTGATGTCTTACAAACGGAATGACAAATGTAATTATACCCTCCATATTATGGTGGAGGGTGGTATAAGAATCTGAAACCGAGAGGCAGCTTTATGCGAGGACTATACCACTGACCATAACTTTAGGCGTAGACGTTTTTTGATCACTACGAATCCAGAATTTTAAATTACAGCCAATTTAGACTGAAAATGTAGATCAAAACTTCAATACACCTGAAATCGGTCGGTAATGGCATATGGGGGCTGTAACAAAACGTGGACCTATGCCCACACATTTTGGTGGATACGTTTTTTGAGCACTGGGAACCCCAAATGCCAATTGCAGCTAATTCGGTTTGAAAATGTAGCAAAAAACGTCTAAGTACCTGTAGTGGAATTCTGTAACGCATTTTTCAAGTTACCGACAAAACTCGGTAAAATTAAACTGCTTATAATTTCGGTAAGTTAACAACCAAAATAAAGTTGTCACTAAGTCTTGCCGATAGCCACAGTGCTATCAACTATTATTGATACTTTTCATTCATAATTTTTCAGTTTTATTTTACCGATTTTTTGTCAGTAACTCAAAAAATGAGTTACAGAATTCCGCTACTGAAATCGGTAGTGCCGTTTAGAGTTGTGCCAAAGGAACTATATGCAACTATCTCGTTCACTTCGCAGTTCCAATGGCCCACATTTTTTCTTTGAACGAACTGCGTATACTTAACATCACACGTTATATTTCATTATGTTACTCATACGTTTTGGAACTAGTACAAGGAACTAGGAACTAGATTACCCAACTCTAGTGCCGTTATATGGGGGCTATTCCAAATTATTCGGTTCGAAAATGTCAAAATACATGTAGTGCGATTCTCTGACACATTTTTTGAGTTACCGACAAAAATCTGTCAAATTGAACTGGCAATTCCTTTGCGTATATGTCAAATGAAAACTCATCTGAAACCCATTGGATTTCTTTTGACGTTTAAGCAATGGATTTGACAGTTGAAATGGAGTGGATTTCGTAAATGTAAACGTAGTATTACTATTAAAAGAAATGTTGATCCGTGAAAAGCTTATTCACAATGGTAGGTGGTGTAGGTTATCACATAATCGGGGTCCGTCCCGACTATAGGCGTTGCCATGGTGCAACAAGAAAGGAAGTTCCATGCTAACAGCTGATTACAATTTTTTTTTTTTCAAATTTTTAATTTGATTGTCATTGTCAAATTGATTTTGGCAGAATGCTTATGTATGTGAACACATACCTACACACATGTCAGTTTAAATTAAAATTTCATTCGAATGAAATGAAAAAATTGTAATTGTATAGTTTTGTTCTATCGGTGTCGTGTTCCCGCTGTTGGTGGCTCTAAAGACTTTGCTAATGTTAATGGTAAATATCATACCAAACCTGCAAAGATTCGGGCAAACGTTAAACTGTCTTGCACATTTTAGAAGTGCTATTAGATGAAGAGAACTACAAGAAGTTTGTTGATGACGAAGCATGAACAAGAAATCGTTGATACGTTTGATTTCCACAAGAACTTCACAAAACGGACAAAGAGGACAAGGTAAGGTGCTGCAAGTTTTGGAGCTGTTCCGTTGGAGTTATCAAGGACTTCGATGAATGCACCAGAGAAACTAATTCCATAATGGAAATAGAAACAGTGAAATAACATATTTTATGGATAGAGATGTTTTTTTTTATTAATATAATTAATAAAAACAGAAAAAATAAGATCTTTTTTATTCGTTTAATAAAGTTATGATGACAAAAATATCATTTTTGCGGAGTATTTTAAAAGATCTTAATAGTGTTTATTAGGATTGGGTTTGCAGTTGAAGGAATTCGTTTAGTTGTTGCAAGATATCTCTTGCTGATGTTGGCTGTTGTTGATGAACTGAAGGATGCAACTGTTGTTGTTGCTTTGTTGTTCATTCTGTGCAGTTGAGGAACTTTGGTCGGGTGAAGCTCGTATCGTTTTAGATTATTACTCCTTACTGTTGGAAAATCCAACAGCAAAGAAATTGCTAAATTGCTCTGCATATAAACATCAATACCTTTTCTGCTGTCGATATGATGTGTATTGTTGTGCTATCTGGCTTTGCAGGAAAACTAAATTTTGACAAGGGAGCATTTGTTTTAAAGACGGTCCATGTTGTTGCTCGTGTTATTGCGGTTAATCCCTGCTCTACAGCATGAATAGCCGGAGGATTAGACGGAATATTTGTTGTTTTGAGTTTTCGTAAACACAAATTAATAACAAACTTTGTTTGTTTTTGTTATGAAATGTCATGACGTATTATTGTTGTTCTGTACATGACACGCTCCAGTACATACATACAGAGTTGTATTTAACTAAATTTGACAGATGCGACTACCTTTTATAATTCTACCATGAGGCGTTGCTTACCTATTTTTATTAATTATGTTTTTTTAGTAATTCTTTCCTGCCTTTTGAGAACACGAAAATATTATTGCAAACTAAAAGTCGCATTTGCGCAGATTTTTATAAAATGCGTTATTTAAGTTGACTATCTGTCATTTATATAACGGTATGGTATGGTATAATAAAGTAGCGGAAGGCCAGGTATGAAAATCGCTGAAAAATACAACCCTGTAGCCAGGCTTAAAACGTCAAATGACATGGAACTATAATAAAGGTAGATGTATATGCATAGTAATAGTACGTTTAGGCTATGGGTTTCTTTACCTATTTCCTTCAGTTTTTGGTAAAATTGTTTTCTTCTAACAATTGATTCCTCAACTGCATACGACAATACATGGCCGAATAGAGCGCTCCCTAAATGAAAACTGTACATATGAGTTGCCACATCATTTTGATAGATGAAAATTTTCATAGTGGTTACACTACGTGTACAACATTCACAGGTAGCAAATTTGACATCTCAGAGAATAGCTTAATGTTTGGTTTACATTCAGCGTCTTTTCGTGATTTCGAAGGCGTTTCGTGATTTCCCGCGGAATCAAGCAAAAATTATCATGATTTCGCATACAAAAATGAAATCATCCCATTTCGTGATTTCAGCGAAATCAACATCGAAATCACAGTACACATGATATACAACCCTGCTTTTGCCTGAAAAAGTACCAAAAGTTGCAACACTTTTCACGTATCACAATAAACAAGGTAGATGGTCAGTTGCTGCAACAAAAAAGTTTATTATCAAAATTTGTAAGCAATGTGAAAAAATATGAAATTACTTTGTTAAAATGCTGTTTTTCAGTGTGTTCCCGTACTTTTTAGTGGTTATGTTATAAAAAAGAGCGAATTTTCATAAATTGCTTCCCCATACAAATTTCTTAAAAAAGACGGGAACGGAAAAATGACGGAAATTGTAAAAACTCCAGCAGAAATGTCAAAATCAACGTATCAGCTATCGTAGTTAGATGCCAACGAACATGCTGCTAGTTTCTAATAGGCCAAAATTGTATGGCAGAAAATAGGAGATGAGAGTGTTATTCGGCGCTGTTATTGTTTAAAGAGAAGTGCAAGTCTTGCTAGATTTCGGAGTACGGGAAATCATTTTTAGCACTGAACGGGCAAACTACTTCAAGTAATAATATTTTGCAGGTTCTGAGCACAAATTTTATCTATCAAAATTTATTATTATGATGTCTCAACGATAAAATATTTTTTTATTTGTTAGTACTATACACAATTAATACGATATATAGCTAATTTTACGGTAATTTTCGAAATAAAGTTGTAAAGTTCTATATTGTCGTATATTTTTGATGACTACTTAAATATACAACTTGTTTTGAAAATTCATGTTCGATCAGCTGCGCATATGCATCTACCTTGATAATTGTGATATGTTTGAAATCAACAAAAAAAAAGTATAAACACCGGGGTGTATTTCAGGATTTCGTAAAATCCAGTGGATTTTGGAGCGCAAGTGTAAACTTGGCATAACCTAAACTACTCTATCACCTAGATTAAATCTTAAAACTAATAAAAATTTAATTTATACAAACAAAATAAAAAATCAACAATTTTATTTAGCGACGCTAATAAAATTTCCTTGTTTTCAATTTTAAGATATAGTGTTAAAGCAGTTTTTGTTGGAACAATTCACCGATGCATCTACCTTTATAATTGCATAATGTCAACAGTAAAAAATGTCAACCCTGCTTTTGACAGAATAGGCCATAACAAGAAAAAATGAAATCAGCTGTTAGCTGTGGCCTACCTTATAAATTATTATACCATGAACTGAGCATTCAATTTTGTATGGCATGCGATTTAAGCAAATGCATCCTCATAAAGCACATTAACCGCCAAGAAAATCTAATGTAAACATGATTTATCTTTAAACATCGCATTTTGCCACATGTCATACGTATTCATAAATGGTTTTTTCCACCCCATTTTCTCAATTCAACACCGCGCTATTGTGGTGAATATAAAATGACATTTTACAATCATGGCCGTTATTACACCACTTACACATGTTATTTTGTAGTAAAAAAACATTAGACTGACGGGCAACATTTCTTGTAAATTTGTCAATAATTCGTGGTGTTCATTGAGAAAAAAAAACTAGAAAAAAATCCAACAAAATGTCTGGTCTATCAAATTTATCAAACGTCGATAAGGGTGAATTGATGGAACAAGTTAAACAACAAATTGCAGTTGCCAATGCTCAGGAATTATTGACGGTAGGTTCTTCGTTCATAGTTGAATGACTCTTTGCCCGTATTACCTAATCAACAAAATATTACAAAAGGAGGCAAATATTACAGAAGGATAATTAATTGCTACTTAAAAATTGTTGAGATTTTAAGTTAATTTAGCTTTGTTTTGTTTCAGAAAATGACAGAAAAATGTTTTAACAAGTGCATAAATAAACCCGGCACCTCATTGGATTCATCCGAACAGGTGAGTTGTGTTTTTATATGACGGGGATAATGATGTATCATATCAGCATGAGATGGTTAAATGTGCGATTTTTACTAAAATCATATTAATTTAAAAATTAACTTGCCTTTCATTCAGCAACTCTATTGAAATTAAACCAACATTAATGTTGTAGCAATATAATAAGCTCTAAGTGAGCCGTTTATCGCCATAAGACGAGTTTACCCACTAAAGGGTAGTTTACACTATATGTAAACGTCATATGACACAAAATAAAATCATTCCATATCTACCGTTTTATTACATTATTGCTTGTGTGGACGCACAGAGTAAATTGCGTAAGGAAAAACTTCCAATATTCAGTTCACAGTTCATGTCATATGACATTTACATATAGTGTAAACTGCCCCTTAGGGGATCGGGATGAAATTTTTTCTTTCGTCATCCTGTTCACAATTATATACAACATTTGTTGCGGCAGTCCATAGTTCGAAAGGCCGGCTATTTAAGAAAAATTTACATTTTTAAAGAAAATTTTGTTCGCGTAGTGCGTAATCTCGACTCAGTTGCGGCGGATGTGGGATTTTATCAGAAGACCGCATTCACACCATAATTGTTTTTGGCATCTGTGACTGCATCAGTGTGAATGCTTTTCAGTTATGCCTCATGGGCTCTCTCTGGTAATGTCCTGAAATACCCAAAAAGATAGTATGCGAATAATGATAGTGTCCTCATGTAAATGATCTACCGAAGTTATTCCACGACAATTGGATCTTCGTTCCGGAACGACCCGGGAACATCCCGGCCAGAGATTGTCAACCCAGCGACAGCTGTATCAACCGAAGTTATTAGAGGACACCTTATTACTGTTCATTGGACCGATCTATCGCGCTGTAGAAAGTAAAACAGGTTTATATATCTGCGTTATGTACTGCTTGTTAGGGTCTTGAGGATCTTGTTCCAACAAGTATCTAGGAGTAGTTATTAGTGAAATTGTTCTAGTGTAAACTAAACATTTAGTGGCATGGATGATGTAGATACATATTTGACCTTTCACATACAACACTTATGATAAGACCCTTCGTCATGATATAAAATCATACGAAGACATTGTCTTTTGTCCTGGCCGGTATTTGTGGAACATTTAAATGTATATACCCAACCTCCTAAATGTAGTCTTTTATCTTATTTAGCAAATCTATCCCTATTCACGATTGTTAACATGGCTGAATGCTAGTCGTGTTGATATGAAAGATCTTCTTTATTTCTATGCGCGGAAGTAGTTTCTACCATTGTTGCGTATTATTTTAAAAGGTGTTTATCATTGAAAGCGTATAAACTGACTTTTTAGACAAACGAGGGTATATACATTTTCATACGACCAAAATGTGCATCATCGACATATTCGTTTTAGACTCCAAGTAAGATTTGGCCTTCGTAATATTTTGTCCAAACTTAGATTTAGTTCGAAGATGGACCATATCGACCTTCCACCACCTCTCGATTTTTCTTGTAACAGGTTATACTCCGGTCCCCTTTTCAACAGTACACGTTTGTTCAGGGGCAAGTCCATACTTCCTGAGATTATATTTTGTCCAAACTTAGTTTAAGTTCAAAAATGGTCCATATCGGTCCACTTTTTAGGTTACCTCCCTCACAAAAGTTAAATTTTTTGCTTGAGTACAGTTTTGGGTTTGTTCGAGGATCCTTGTTGTTGTTGTAACAGTGTTTATTATGTTTGTACGTTCTTTCTTCTGTTCAATCTGGCTCTGGGTCTATCTCCAGCTCCAGGAAAGTGGCTGTTTCGATGGGATGTAACCAAAGATCCATTGGAGTTAGATAAGTAGGTTTGGCTGGTCTGTTGAAAAGGTGTTTTGTGTCGTGCGGGCCCATGCCACATACTGGGCAGATGTCTTGCACGGCGCGGTCGATATCCGTCCAATAAGAATTTAGGCGACTGCAATATCCCGAGCGTAGTTGAGTCAAAACTACTCTAGTTTGTCGTGGCAGCTGACGCTCCACAGCTGCGATAGATGGGGGATGTATTTGATGCCTGTTGATCTAGGGGTTCTCTCCTATATTGTTGGACCTCCATCTATGATATGCCTGAATGTGTCGGGCCTAGCCAGCAGATGGTGATTGGGATGACTCTCACGGTAACATCCAAGCAAGTACTGCAACGAAAGCAAGGATGCGAGGATCCTTTGGACATTTTTACTGAAGAAGGTACTTCCTTTGATCCTGTTTACAGCGATATTATGTTTTTTTTTTTTTCGTGGGTATGCTTCCTGACATAATGGCGCAAAAGCTCTAAATTATACCGTGACTAAATGAAATGACTGGTGGGCTCGATATCTATCGAAAAGAATAGCTCCCAAAATTAGATACACTTCCAAAAAGGGCTATGTATGTCGATTCATTTCTTCAGGCACCTGCTCCGCAACACAAATTTATAAGTCCAACATTATGAAAACCGTACATATTTTTTAGGAGAGCTGAGTGTATATCTCGGTCGGCAAAGCCGTCTAATACTTTTTTACTTGTTTGATGCAAACTTGTTACTGGGTTCTTTTGGAAGTGAGCTTTGGAAGGAAGTGACATTTTTCTCGTTCGACTTCTTCATTTCTCCATGTTGGAACTACGTATTAGCGTAATATCACATATCCTGCTACTATAAGCTATCTTTGAAAGCCTTCGCTACTGGCTATAGAAGAGAATTCGGCATGTATCGTTCGCCTCTACTTGGGGACAGAGAGAAAACGGCAAGTACGATTTACCTTTATTGTCGCTCGCTTCATCATACTACTGATCCAGGCTCCATCTTTACTCGACATCTGCTTGTTTAAGCAAATGGGATCTGCAATATAACCAATCGTTAATGGAACTACAAATTTTCTCTGTCAGCGATTATTTCCAAGGACAAAGTGTCAATGCATGTAATGAGTTTACCAGAAGTGCCTTCCTGTAGTTTGCTCCTCTTGGAGACCTCAAATCGATATAAAAAATCGTTCAGATTTATAGAAATCTTTAATTCTCCTAAACATCTTTAAAATATCAAATACCCTGTTGTATAGCTCTCTTGAGGCCTACCTAACCTCTTTGCGACATCCCAAAAATCTTTATATCGCCATCTGAGATGCACAAGGACGTAAGTAACCTTAAGGGTTACCTTTTTGGGAATTTCAGGGGACGATATGCTTCTTTGATATATACTAAACGTCATCAATCAAATCTGCAGAGCATGTTGAATGTTTGGACCTGATTCCGATCGATCTTTTACCACTGGTAGGGCTTGCAGTGCTGATCACGCCAATATATTTTAGACTTTCTTCTATGGACAGAAACAAATCTCGGATAACGCTAACAAAATTTTCCTTTAAATCGGAATTTTTTATCATCGATCCGAATCCAGTCGGTATATTCAACTTATGCCAAAAAATGTATATTTAAAGTGCTCTTCGAGGCGTTCTAGAAATGTTTAAAAAAATCCTACACTGCAAATGTCTAGTTTAGAGTCAGTTTTCCTTGAGACGACTTAAAAATCTTTATAATAGAAACTCTTAAAAACCATAAGTATTGCTTTTAAAAATCTATTCAAAGTCCATGATAATAATCGAGAGCTCTTACGGTTTAATACAATGAAAAATGCTTAATAAACGATAAGATGAAATATTTAATTTTAATCTTATCTTTAAGCATTAAATACCCACTCAATAAATAGTCTTTAAAGATGTAATGCACATTTTTTATTTGTAATTATGGAAATTATTCAATCCAAAAACTTGGCCTAATTAATTAATCCATTGCATTTTTAATTATCCTTAAAAATTGTATCTCTTTTCAGAAATGCATTTCCATGTGTATGGATCGGTTTATGGATTCCTGGAATTTAGTATCACGCACCTACGGAAATCGTCTGCAACGTGAACAACATAAAATGTAGAACACATTCGGAGCTACACGACCTTACAACGCTATTCTTAATTTGCAATAAAAATATAGCCATTATTTTGTTAATTGTTTTTAAGAATATTTCATATACCATGTATACAAAGAAGAAACCATGTAAATGAAAACAAAACTAAAAATCCCACATTAAAACCAAACAAAGTTTTAGTTTAATTCAATATGTAAGAAAGAAAACTGTTTCAAAATAAAAAAAACAAAGAAAAACTAAAAATCAAATAATCATTACATTGTACTACTTACCTTTTAGTCGCCAACGTGTTATTTCGTACTGCCGTTTCATTCCTTGGAACCTTGCGAAGACTTCCCGTATGATCTGAATTACATTGTGAGCCACAGTGTGAGTTTTCACAGTAACGACAACATTTATTATAACTAAAACTTGATGTACAGAGTGTGCAAAATGAATCCAATTGTTCCTCTCCCTCAATGCCTTCTCCATGGTCACAAGCAAAACCATTTGCTGTATTATGCAAAGCATTTGTTCGATGACAACAATCTACCAATGTCGATCGATCATCTTCCGATGATGAATAATCAAAATGGCGACTTATTTCACTATGATCTGATTCTGATTCATGATTACCGCCGGATCGTGAACTTTGTGGTGATATACTATCATCACTATTGCTGAAGGTACTTAGCGGACATGAAGGATAACGATTTAAAGGATACCGATTCATGTTATATTTACTGGTCATGGTAAGATTTTCATTGAAATAAATGACTTCATTGGACCCATTTGCTGGTGGATATGCATTAGTACCACCGATTCCCACATCATAGTATTTTCTCAAAAAGGCTTTATTACAATCTGCCGCAGTGTATTCATGCAACTTCTTTGGTTTGTTTTGTTGCTGTTGTTGTTTTTTCTGTTGCAACTTTGAGGTAGTATTTGTTGAATTTAAATTTTGATTATCACCCACGCCAATACCACCTGAACGTAGAAGATCCATTAAACATTGCTTTAGGTCGCGCATTTTGATTACATGGGGTGTGATGGTTTATTTACATGGGAGTGTGGTTTGACATGTAGTAGTTGTCCAATGGATGTAGTTGGGCAGATCTGAAATGAAATAGAAGATAATAATAGATATTAAGTCAAACTCTTTTGAACCTTCATGGCTGAGTATTTCAGCCTTTCTAAAGTCGTACCTTTTAGGAGTTTCTGCGTGTCTGGGAGCATTTTGAACGTAAACTCCCCGTGAGTTTTGTCTTTCGCCGTTGCAAATTAAAGGATAGAGTACGTAAACTCACGGGGAGTTGATATTCATGATCGGGTTAATATACTCTTTAAAGTGCGGCCCATGATTTTATAGATTGTCACTAGGGTACAGAACTTTTGTCCTATAGGCCAAACTAAGAATTAATACGCAACCACTGCTATCCATGTTTTTTAAGTCATTGGTCACTCGTTTATTTCTTCCTACTTTGGGAATACTACGGTTTTTTTAATATGCCTATCTGCCGGGGGGCTTCCGCATTCCTTCTCATGACATAACCTAACCAATGCAACGGCTCTGACCAAACAATTCTGAAAGGAATACCCTCCACGTGAGATTGTATCAACAACGCTAAATCATCGAAAGCGGTGGGCCCTGATGGAATCTACATGGCAATGCTGTTATCTATGAACAATCATTCTTTGTTCGAGTTTATCGTTTTTGGAATTATTTGCCTACCCCTCTTAAATTATTTTCGTACTCATATAACTCGTTCAGAGACAAACTCTTAGGTTACATTAATGGTCGTTTGATCCCAATAAATTGATAAGAAGTTTTTTCACATTTTGAGCTAGCTAGCTGCCATAGGACCATCATATTGTCTTTTATTTTTAAGCAATGTTCATCTGGCTGGGGAGCCTAATATATAAAATGAGTTTATATAAATTCTTATGAAATATATGGATTATTTAGTTATTTAATTACAACTTTAGCATAGAATTTTCTGTACAATGCATTATTAATTGGCCTTATAAGGCTTCCTATGTATTGATATTTATAATAAATGAAATGAAATGAAATGAAAAAATGAAAGCTAGATAAGCCGAGAGTCGAGTATCTCACTAAAGCTCCTAAGCTGTCGCTAGCAACCCACATCGCTTCCGAAATCTGGAAATGGGCAGGGTGATCCCGCTACTGAAGCATTCAAAGGTGAAGCCTTGAGGTTTTAATCTTCCCAGCCTCAAAAATAGCTATCCAGTTGCCGATCATCACCGTGGGTTCCCTAAGCAGCACGCATATTAGTGGAGGACTCAACCAGAGCAAGTCGTGTGATAGAGCAGTGATGATGGCACTCGACTTATTAAAAAGCACTTCATGCTTTTTTGAGGACCTCGAACAGACTACTCTCCGGCCAAGTTTGAAATGTTGGATAATTATATATGTGAACATCAGTCGTACGTGGAATTCAGGAACAAGAAGTCCAAGCCCCGTAAAGTGAAAGAGGGAGTGAAACATATTCAAACCTGAGAGAATGCGGCACTGAGAACTGCAACATGGTGACTTCTTATATCTTCAGTGGTACATCTACATGAGGAGACAAAGATTATTCCAGTACAGCAACACAATGGCATGCTTACGTCGCAGTACTTCCTCCAATGTTGCCGTGAGAGCCATCCTAATCACCATATAGAGGTGACCCTGGTATGTCAGGAGGGATCTTCATGATCTAGAAAGAGAGGTCTAACGTTACAAGAGAGAACCCCTAGATCAACAAGCTTATGATGCAGGTTTAAATAGCATACAGATGTTCGCAGATGACATAAATAACTATAGGGAGAACATCCGCAATCTATAGAAGCTTAGAAGATTCATATGCCAAGACAGAGTAGTTTTGGTTCAACTACGCTCGGAATGGTGTATCCGCCTAAATTCCTGTAGGCAAGGATCGATGCAAAACATTTGTCCAGGCCCGCACGGTTCACTGCATCTTTACAACCTATAATGTACAACAACAACCACGTGGTATTGTAGTATTCCAGTAAGCTACTACCAATAAATACTCACTTCAGTTCCTTATGCGTTTAACCCAATTCCCTCTATTTGTACCAGAAGATTTCCCACTTAAGTTTGTTTCGGACCTGTTTTCAAATGGGATTTCTTTCATTTATTCTTGCCCTTCTTCGGTATTTTTTGTATAAAATTTCTTGATGAATAAAAATGAATTAAATACTGGCGCCATAAAATGACTGTTTGTGACATTTTAATAAGAAGAGGTCGTTTTTACACAACTGTTTTTAATTTCTTATAGCTATGTTGCATATGTTAAGGCGTATAGGTCCAGTTAATTTTGCGATGCCATGAAGAGAAGCAGACACGCGATGCCAACCATGTCAAAGGCAACTTCATTCATTTGGTCTGTTCCTTTACTTTTGAAAATGGTAAAACTGGCAAAAGTAGCAAAAGTTGTAATCTACTTCCATATGAATTGTATGGTGTCTGAAGTAAAGGAACGCTTTTCGAGTAAAAAGTTGTAAAACTTGAAGATTCTTGCACGTAAAGGAACAGGGCTATTGATGCATCAATTCGGACAGAACTGTAGTTGGCGTTCATTTGTTGTTTTTACTTTTGGTTACCAACACGTTTTAATAATGGGGTATACACGATCAGTTTTGACAGTCAGTTTTGCCGTTCACTTTTGTCAGTCATCATGCAACCACAAAATATTTTGACTGACATAAATGAACGGCCACACTCACAAGCAACCGATTATTTGAGCAAAACTGACAGTCAAAACTGATCGTGTGTACCCCACTTTAGAGGCAGGTCAGAAAGATATCATAAAGGAAAGCAATTTTAAAAATTTGTAGATTCTTGAGATTCTGAAGCAGACACAAGATCTATTTAACAGGTCACGTAAGTAGCACAACAACAACTCTATTTTGGCCGAAAATTCTTCAATATGTCAAAATTTTTGTTTACGTTTTTATACAATTTATTCACAATAACAAAATATTTGACAGATTGAAACCAATCAGCTGGCCGTTTTACGCCACCTTATAATTTCATTCACAAAATAGCGGGGTACACACGATCAGTTTTGACTGTCGATTTTTCTGAAATATCGATAAATGTCAAACTATCCGGCAACCACAAAATATTTTGTGGATGCCTGATGACTGACAAAAATGAATGGCCACACTGGCAAGCAACCAATTTTTTGAGCAAATCTGACAGACAAAACTGATCGTGTGTACTCCACTTAAAAATTACTTGCAACTACCTCTCATTTCTCTTTTATTGAACAAGTTTGTTATCGAACAGCATTTTGTAAAAGTTTGTACAAACTTTTGGGTTATCGAACAGACCTGTTATGTACGTTTAACGGATATTCATCCGCCAATGAAATATTAGACTTTGTTCGCAAATTTTGGCGTTTGCTCTGGTAAATGGTCCGATTATTGTTATCGATGCAATTCGATTATTCCACCATGTTCGCAAACAAATTATAAAAAAAACGATTAATCGAAATTCGACTTACCTATCCCTATTCCGAATTACAAAACTCTATTGTTTTTATTTTGTTTAAGCAACACGTTTTTAGAAGGCAGTCGGAGAAAAATTAATATTTTATAAATATTATCAATATTATCACTTAAATTTAAAACTTTACTCAAAGATGAGTACCCAACGTGGCAATGCATCACGTACCCGTGCCCAGAAGCACAAAAATCGTACTGTTTTCAAAAATGATTTACACGATAAAACTCCGCTGCAGAAACGGCTGAATTCCTTGCACATCTCCGAAGTTTGCCAGCATTGCAAAGGTGTCATCGAGTGGAAAATCAAATATAAAAAATATAAGCCATTAACTCAACCCAAGACCTGTACAAAATGTCAACAAAAGAAAATCCGTAAGGCTTATCATGTTCTGTGTCGAGATTGTGCTTTGGATGCTAGGGTGTGTGCCAAATGTTTGAAGAGCGCCGAGGAAGTTGAAATAGAACCACCACAACCAACTCCGGAGGAAGAACTTAAATTGAAAGTGGAAATGGAACGTTTGATAAAATCATTTCCTGAGAGAAAGCGTCGAGCCTTCCTGCGTTACATGGAAAAGGGTAAAAAAGAACAAGTTGAGGAGGGTGCCGAAGAAGATGGAAAACAGGAGGAGGTGGAAGAATCCACAGAAAAGAATGGTCAAGAAGAAAATGCCGATGAAGAAACCAGGCCTAAAACTAAATCTAGAATACCTCATACCAGAGATGAACTGCTACAGAAAATCGAACAACTTAAACTAAAAGATAATGATGATCATGAATTTGATTTCGATTCAGACGAAGAAGATTATACTAGTGATGAAGATGATGATGACGGCGAGGATTATTCCAGTGATGAGAAATAATAGTTTAAAAATGTTTTTATACCTACTAGGTTAAAGCCTATAGAGTCATCGTTAGTTAATAAATACAAATGCATTGTAAATAATACAAAAATTTGTCCTAATAAATATAAGGGAAACTCAAATACACCATACCATACATGATCAATCACTGGGGCTTGCATTAACCAGCAAGTAAAATTCTAATATCCAAACATATGAAGGAATAGTGAACATGATCAAAATCTATCTGTAGACGACTCAATGGAGATTCCCTATCAAGATAGATGTACCGTATTTATAAAAGACCTGTTACTTTGTAGAAGTTTCATACATATTTATAAAACACCGGCTTTAGTTCTATTTATAACATATTTTGGAGTTGTTCTACGTTTGTATATCTCTTTTATGGGTTTTTATAGGAACAGTGCCTCGAGGGTTAGCTTTTTTAGCTTGTTCTTCTTTCTGCATCAGATTTTATATTTCTGTGACACTGATAAAGTTCTTTTTACTACTTTATTTAATTTAATATATATCCGTTATACATACCTCCTTATAGCTCGGTTACACTAGAGTTTTTTGCCGGGTTAATCACTTCGAGAGGATTTATTTGACGTTTTCGCTATGGAATTGACATTTGAAATCCAAACCCACTGGGTTAATCCGGTTAAGTGTAATCGGGGTATTACGTATGATCTCATATGAAACTTTTACATAGTTTATAGGTCCAACAATTTTAACATTAAACATAATCGACGTCATTATTCTTAGCTCCAATAGTTTCTTACTATCCCTAATTTGTCATTTTTGGGTAAGAAATTCGATCTATAGAAAAATAATACAAGTCCTGCTAAAATTCTTCTCTCCACACACGTCCTATTAGAGATCGTCTAAAACATATATTTAAAGCATCGTCTATACATCTATTTAAGGCATTTCAACTGTCAATTCCATTGCTTAAAGGTCAAATGAAATCCAATGGATTTCAGATGAGATTTCATTCGGCGTATACGCAAAGGAATTGACGGTTTAAATCGAGTGGATTTCGTAAATGTAAACTTATAGTACGTTTAGACTATGTTGGATTTAGCTAATCGAGTCGATTTAGGTTGTCATTTTCATACAATACGTGTCAAATAAATCGTGATAATGCACTTAAACACGTTATAAGTGTATAGTCAATCCCACGGCAGCGGGTTCTTACGTATCGATTGACCCTAAACCAAAAGTGTTTCAGCCAGCGGCTGCCAACCCAGCATTATATGCTGCTTCAACAACAACATAAGTGTATAGTCTAACAGGCGTTTTAGTATAATATCCCGGTTACACTTAACCGGATTAACCCAGTGGGGTTGGATTTAAAAGGTCAATTCCATAGCGCAAACGTCAAATAAATCCTCTCGAAGTGGGTTAATCCGGCAAAAGACTCTAGTGTAACCGTACTATAAGAGTAGTTACAATGGTGATAAGTAAAGGCCAAACCTATAGCTCTGCGTGTTGCGTGCGCGTTCAAAAATACAAAAACAAAATACATGTATTTCAAATTGACAACAAAAACAAATACATGTATTTTGTTTTTGTTTTTTCGAACGCACACGCAACACGCAATTAATTAGGTAAAGCCATAAAGCTGAAAACACATCCAACGTTTTAGTACAGTTTTTTGTTATGGCCTCGACACATAAGAAGCATCACATTCTTGCTGAAGTCATATTTGATAAAAGACTAAAGACCAAGTTCGACCTAATAAAAAGATTTCCGAATCACATTTGAATTAGTTCGATCTTGGTCTTTAGTCATTTACCAGATATGACTTAGTCCTGGGCCACACTAGAGTAATTAGTCCCGGTCCACACTAGAGTGATTTCGTTGAAAAACTTGCATGAAATTATGCGTCTCTAGATCGACCTCCACAGTAGAGTAAAATCATAAAATTGCTGTAGTGGGGAATTCGATTTAAGAACACCTAATTTCATGAAATTTTTTAATGAAATTCACGGTAGTGTGGACCGGGACTTAGTAATCAGTGAAATTTTGACATGAAACTCTGCATTTTTTGGGAAAAACACATAAGCTGTGTTCCTTTACTTACCTGAGGTTACCATTTTTAACCTGCAAAGCGTTCCTTAACCCCGAAAAGTGGCAAAACTGGAAGCAATTTTTAAGAGAATGAGAGTGGAGAGAGATCTAAAATGGCACAGGCTACCAGCAAAATTTCTGCAGGTAAAAAATGGCAGAACTGATTTTTCGACTTTTGTTTGACGATTATTTCACAATAAAGAAGAAAATGGACGAAAAAAGGAGACAAAGTCGAACGCTGACAAAACTAAATTTAAAACTGTGAAATAAAAGACGAAAATTTATTTTTTATGTTTCTTTTTGACCTTGCTGCCAGATCTACCATTTTCCGTTCCTTTACTTTTCTGGTAAAAATGTTCATGAGAGAGCAATTTTGACACTTTTCTCTTTTAACACCCTTACCATTAAAAAAGTAAAGGAACAAAGCTATAATTGCAAGAAACTAGTGTACACGATTTCATGTTTTCTGCAATTTTGCTTTGTTGCAATATTCGTATGAAACAAACAGGTAGTTTCATTTTACATTTCCTTTTACCTTCATGTCAAAATTTCATTGAAATTTTTCTTAGTGTGGCCCGAGACTTAAGCAAGAATGCCATGCTTCTTACTCCCGGTCCACACTAGAGTAATTTCATTAACAAATTTCATGAATTTAGGTGTTCTTAGGCCGAATTCCCCATTACAGCAATTTCATGATTTTACTCTACTATGCAACTCAATCTAGAGTAGGGCTGCACATTTCTTCACGGTAGCGTAAATTGAGAGTAAGCATCAGTCGTTGTTTGGCCTGCAACGGAGAAACACATCTTCAATGTGAGCACCTCTGATCTAGAGTAGGGCTGCTCATTTTTTCACGGTAGCGTAAATTGAGAGTAAGCTTCAGTCGTTGTTTGGCCTGCAACGGAGAAACACATTTTCAATGTGAGCACCCCTGATCTAGAGCATTATCCGGCAAAAAGGGGCACACGTGCCCTTGATGAGAATAACAACAGAACAACCACCACTCAGTCTTCGTTCAGAAGTCAAAGAAGAAGGTTCTGTTGTCGGTTGTTTCAATGATTTTTATACCCTCCACCATAGTATGTCCCAATTTACATTGGGCGAGTTTACTTGCGGCAATTGTCATTTTGTAGGAGAGAGAGGTGAGGCATATGGTAACCCTTTTCCTCTCAGCACCCTCTCTCACTAAGTCCCAATTTACATTAGGCGAGTTTACTTGCGGCAATTGTCAGTTTGTAGGTGAGAGAGGGTGCTGAGAGGCAAAGGGTTACCATATGCCTCACCTCTCCCTCCTACAAAATGACAATTGCCGCAAGTAAACTCGCCCAATGTAAATTGGGACCTACAAACTGACAATTGCCGCAAGTAAACTCGCCTAATGTAAATTGGGACTATGTTTTTCCGTTTGTAACGCATTGAAATACTCATTTGCGACCCTATAAAGTATATATATTGTTACGGAATTAGATTTAACTAATCTCCGTGTAGACGTTGTTTTATTCCCCGATACGTTTTGTACCAAATAAAACAGGGTTCGTTTTAGATTACGTTTCTACAATGCTTTATTTACTTTATTAGACTTATTCGTAACCGACTTTAATTACTAAGCACACAGCTTGTATCTAGTTAGCACGCAGCACTTCTTTAATCGATCTGTTCAGTTCAACGCTTAAAACACAACTCAACTCAATGTTGCCATTCGTAACTCTATTTATACCCAAAATCTCCTTGGTCTAGAAATATCCAGAACATATGGCAACCTCTCGAATCTGTGCAGCGAACACACAGACACACATTCGCACTAAGCGAACAACCATACTCACATACATACAAGTAGACAAGCACAGTAATGACGTAACAACAACAAACAAGTGCAAAGAAGTAACAAACTAAACAATAATTACATGATTATGGCAAAACAAAATAAAAGCACATTAATGAAAGGTAAAGTAAAATCTAGAATAATGAAGAGAGTTCTACATGGTAGTTGTTGTTGCTTAAATAAAGTAACTGCGTAATAAAAACTTTACGTTACAATTCAAATTTTTAAATTAACGGAAATTAAACTAAACTAACTTAAACCTATCAGTTACATTCGTAACATTGCCTCCCGCTTAAGCCTGTTCGTCCCGAATAGGCACAGCTCCCTCTCGGTGGTATGGGCATTGGTAACACTGCCTCCCGCTTAAGCCTGTTCCTCTTGACTAGACACAGTTCTCTTTCCGTAGTGGTAGCAACTGATTTAGATGTACCCTCTACGCCATTAGCTTTGGACTTTCGCTCTTTTCTCTCCAGGTATCGTGACGTTATATCTTTTTTCTCGGTCACCCTCCTAAGTGCCACCTGGTCGTCATCGGACTTGTCCTTCCTTGTTGTAAGGCCGCTTTTCGATGGACCTTTCCTCGACGTACATCTTTGCTTTCTCGTCCTCGTTGCTGGATTTTTCCGCTTTCCTACGGGCCAATTGTCGGCGGCTTCCACCTTCAGCGTACGGACATCGACAGCGATCTCGCCGGATTCTGCCTTCGGGCGATGTTTGCTTTTATCGTTGTATCCCACACTTATCGGTATTTCCACATTGGACCATGTCATCACACGGTGCTTTATGTCCAGGTTGATATCGAAGGCAATCATGAAGTCTACACCAAGTATGACTTCGTCCACAATATCGGCCACTATAAAATCGAAATTTACCGATTTCCTACCCATACTTAGCCGTTGGTAGGCCTTTCCATGCACCGTTGTAGTCTCGCCTGTGGCCGTCCGCAATTTGACTCCATTTAACGGCAATACCTTCCCTTTTACCAAATCCGGTCTAATAATGGACTTTGTTGCACCGGTGTCCAATGTCAAGGTACGCAATACACCATTGACAAAGCCTTTAACCGTTAAGTTCTGATTCTCCTGCTGGACTATGGCTATAGAGATAGTGGGACCATCGTTTTCATCCCCTGCCAGCGGCGCCCCGTGATTGACGGAATTCATTTCATTTGATTCACCTGATGTCTCTCTTTCCAGATTCTTGGCCACCGGTTGGTCGTCGCTTTTTGAAGGCGGTGAAGGCGGTGAAGGCGGTGAGGTGGATCTGGGCCTTGCTTGCCGCAATCTGCATTCTCGGGCCATGTGTCTAGTTTTCCGACAGTTATAACAAGTCTTTTTCGTTCTAGCAGCCCTTCGTTTCACTTTACCTACTACCTGCATTAGTGCATCTTTCATTAGTTCGACAACGGTCTGAGGATTGTTGTCCTCAACTTCCAGCCTCTGCACATTGCAAGCCTGAGGTTTCACCATTGTCTCTTGCTTATGTCCGCCACCGTACTTAAGTTCAAGAGCAGCCATTATATCTCCATAACTGTTTCTAGAAGCGGCGGGAATATTCTGTAATACGTCAGCAGCACCGCCCTTCAATGCCATAAGTAGTCGAACCGCCTTGTCGTTATCGTTCCACGAATTTCTCGAAGCAACCGTCTCAAATTGTAATTTGAAGACATCAAACGATGTAGATCCGTCGAATTCAGGAGGCTTGATTTTCAGATAACTCGCACTGGTCCTCCTTTGATTTCCAGTTCAGACATTTTCTTTTCCAGATTCACAATCTTCTCGTCGTGGGCCAGAAATTGCCTATCCAATTTCTTTAAATGGTTTTCCATAACCTCGAATCGCTTTCCAATAACTTGCGTAATATTATCGAGTCTTTCGCTGATTTTCGCCTCTAATTCTTCCAGTTTTTCGTCGAATTCCTCCGTCAGACATTTGAAGCTTTCATTTATTGCAATAGATTCCTCTTCCATTCTCTTATTAAATTCCTTCGCCAACGTTACTGCAATAACTTTTGCAACCTCCGTATAACTCGGAACCGCGTCTGAAGTTTCATCTCTAATATCAAACTCATATTCGTCGATGTTCATTCCACGGCGCTCGAACTCTTCCAACAAGCGTTTTTGTAGTTCGGCCTTGTTGCCAGTAGAACACAACTCCAACTTACTTAGCTCCTTCTTCAAATCTTCCTTTCGTAGATCCTTGAACCTCATCTTCATTGTAGGATTATCGTAATCTCGCTTCCTGACACCAATTGTTACGGAATTAGATTTAACTAATCTCCGTGTAGACGTTGTTTTATTCCCCGATACGTTTTGTACCAAATAAAACAGGGTTCGTTTTAGATTACGTTTCTACAATGCTTTATTTACTTTATTAGACTTATTCGTAACCGACTTTAATTACTAAGCACACAGCTTGTATCTAGTTAGCACGCAGCACTTCTTTAATCGATCTGTTCAGTTCAACGCTTAAAACACAACTCAACTCAATGTTGCCATTCGTAACTCTATTTATACCCAAAATCTCCTTGGTCTAGAAATATCCAGAACATATGGCAACCTCTCGAATCTGTGCAGCGAACACACAGACACACATTCGCACTAAGCGAACAACCATACTCACATACATACAAGTAGACAAGCACAGTAATGACGTAACAACAACAAACAAGTGCAAAGAAGTAACAAACTAAACAATAATTACATGATTATGGCAAAACAAAATAAAAGCACATTAATGAAAGGTAAAGTAAAATCTAGAATAATGAAGAGAGTTCTACATGGTAGTTGTTGTTGCTTAAATAAAGTAACTGCGTAATAAAAACTTTACGTTACAATTCAAATTTTTAAATTAACGGAAATTAAACTAAACTAACTTAAACCTATCAGTTACATTCGTAACAATATTCTTGATCAGGGTAAAATTCTAAGTCGATCCGAGCACGTCCGTCCGTCCGTCCGTCTGTGGTAATCACTCTAGCATCCACAAAAATGGAGATAGAACGCTGAAATTTTGGGAAAATGCGTCTTTTGTTTGCAGGCAGGTCAAGTTCGATGATGGGCTATATCGGTCCACGTTTTGGTATAGCCCCCATATAACGGTACCCCCCGATTTGCGGTATTTTGACGTTTTTAGCTACATTTTTAGACCGACTTAGCTATAATTTGACATTTAGGGTTCTTAAGTATCAATAAACTTATATAACAAAAGTTGTGGACATAGGTCCACGTTTTGGTATAGCCCCCATATAACGGTACCCCCCGATTTACGGTATTTTGACGTTTTTAGCTACATTATCAGACCAATGTAGCTATAATTTGACATTTAGGGTTCTTAAGTGTTAATAAACTTATATATTAGAAGTTGTAGCTATAATTTGACATTTAGGGTTCTTAAATGTCAATAAACTTATATAACAAAAATTGTGGACATAGCTATAATTTGACATTTGAATTTCTTAAATGCCAATAAACTTCTGTGACAATACTTGTGGACATAGGTCCCCGTTTTGGTATAGCCCCCATATAACGGTACCCCCGATTTACGGTATTTTGACGTTTTTAGCTACATTTTTAGACCGATGTAGCTATAATTTGACATTTAGGGTTCTTAAATGTCAATAAACTTATATAACAAAGGTTGTGGACATAGGTTCACGTTTTGGTATAGCCCCCATATAACGGTACCCCCCGATTTACGGTATTTTGACGGTTTTAGCTACATTTGCAGACCGATTTAGCTATAATTTGACATTTAGGGTTCTTAAGTATCAATAAACTTATTTAACAAAAGTTGTGGACATAGGTCCACGTTTTGGTATAGCCCTCATATAACGGTACCCCCCGATTTACGGTATTTTGACGTGTTTAGCTACATTTTCAGACCGATATAGCTATAATTTGACATTTAGTGTTCTTAAGTGTAACTAAACTTATATAACAAAAGTTGTGGACCTAGGTCCAGGTTTTGGTATAGTCCCCATATAAAGTTGCAGCCCGATTTCAGGTATTTTGACGTTTTAAGTCACATGTCTGGATCGAATTAGGGTTCTTAGTGACCAAAAACTTATATTCGTAAAAAATTTGAACATAGGTCCATGTTTTGGTATAGCCCCAAAACAAACCTCCCGATTTTCCGTACCTTAGCTTTATTTTTTGGACGTACTTTCTGTAATTTGAAATTTAAAAGCCAACAAAAATTCTGCAACAAAAAATGTTCATTTAAGTTCATTTTTTCGTATAGCCCACATACCTCCGAACTAGCTGTTAATGACATTT
This sequence comes from Musca autumnalis, assembly GCF_047663935.1. NCBI lineage: Eukaryota > Metazoa > Arthropoda > Insecta > Diptera > Muscidae > Musca > Musca autumnalis. The sequence continues at coordinate 141,042,126 of NW_027411866.1, forward strand.
GAAGTTCCCACGTTATGTACCGATTTTCGGTATTTTGAGGATTCTAGCTGTAATTTTTAACCGAATTAGGAGTTATTTGACATTAAAGGCTCCCATCAAAAACTGTCAACATAGGTCCATGTTTTATTATAACCCCTATATAACGGTACCTCCCAATTTCTAGCCCGCCAAAAATTGTCAACATACATAGTTAGATATAGGCACCATAAAAAAGTGCCTCCCGAATGAAGCATTTTTTGTACATCATCTGACATTTTAACGTACCCACTTAAAGTTGGTGGAGGGTATGAAAAGTTCGGCCCGGCCGAACTTAACGCTTTTTTACTTGTTAATTTTAGCAATGCATTAACGCACACGCTGTTTGTGGAGAGAGTCGTATGCGTGAGACCACAAACAATGCGTTTGTATTAGTGTCGGATACTGATCTAGAGACTCATAATTTCATGTTAAAATTTCAGTGAAATTATTCTAGTGTGGCCCGGGACTTATGTGTCGAGGTCTTTACAAGTTTGTTATGTCCCGGTCCACACTAGAGTGATTTCATTGAAAAAATTGCATGGAATTATGAGTCTCTAGATCGACTTCCATAGTAAAGTAAAATCATAAAATTGCTGTAGTGGGGAATTCGATTTAAGAACGCCTAATTTCATGAAATTTTTTAATGAAATTCACGCTAGTGTTGACCGGGACTATCGAACAGCAATTTGTAATGCCTTGTCCATACTAATGCCATGTTCATACTAGAATTTGAATCACGTAGTTCGTTCTGATAATTACGTACACAAATTAACCCGTTCATACGACATGATACACATGATTCATATTTTCATACTTTTTATTTTCTGATTTTAAAGAAAGTTTCGTCCAAAAGACAAGTAAAATTAATTGATATGAACTGAAAAACTATTTGTCCTTCTTTCAGATATCTATTTTATATTTAGATTTTTCAAAATAGTCTGGCTTAATCCCTTTTGTTGTTTTAATATTTAAAACAACAAGTTTATTAGTGGAGAAGGTTTGGCATTGTTCGCCAAGGGGTAAGACAAGGAAGACTAGTTTCGATCCACGCCACTGGATCTCATCAGTTCCCTTTGTTTCTTGTTTGTGGATATTCTCCACCGAAGTTATTTTTCAATAACTTCTTCAACAAGGAACTTTTTATACCCAAACATCAATCGTCAGCTCGAAGTATAAACGTAAACAAAGAAAAACCTTCAATGAGAAGTTTTTCTTTGGTAACCTAACACAACTCCGACGAAAGTGTTTACGAAACAAAGCAAACCTTCTTCCACTCGTATGTGTCGTTGATTTTTCAACAAATGCACATACCCAAATGCTGTTTGGTAGCTTATATACCAACAACACACAAAACAGTGCCAGTGTTTCTCAAATAGAACATTGGTGGCGTTTATTTAATTGGGATAGCTGTTACAATTTTGATTTTTCAAAATAGTCTGGCTTAATCCCTTTTGTTGTTTTAATATTTAAAACAACAAGTTTATTAGTGGAGAAGGTTTGGCATTGTTCGCCAAGGGGTAAGGCAAGGAAGACTAGTTTCGATCCACGCCACTGGATCTCATCAGTTCCCTTTGTTTCTTGTTTGTGGATATTCTCCACCGAAGTTATTTTTCAATAACTTCTTCAACAAGGAACTTTTTATACCCAAACATCAATCGTCAGCTCGAAGTATAAACGTAAACAAAGAAAAACCTTCAATGAGAAGTTTTTCTTTGGTAACCTAACACAACTCCGACGAAAGTGTTTACGAAACAAAGCAAACCTTCTTCCACTCGTATGTGTCGTTGATTTTTCAACAAATGCACATACCCAAATGCTGTTTGGTAGCTTATATACCAACAACACACAAAACCGTGCCAGTGTTTCTCAAATAGAACATTGGTGGCGTTTATTTAATTCGGATAGCTGTTACAATTTTGATTTTTCAAAATAGTCTGGCTTAATCCCTTTTGTTGTTTTAATATTTAAAACAACAAGTTTATTAGTGGAGAAGGTTTGGCATTGTTCGCCAAGGGGTAAGGCAAGGAAGACTAGTTTCGATCCACGCCACTGGATCTCATCAGTTCCCTTTGTTTCTTGTTTGTGGATATTCTCCACCGAAGTTATTTTTCAATAACTTCTTCAACAAGGAACTTTTTATACCCAAACATCAATCGTCAGCTCGAAGTATAAACGTAAACAAAGAAAAACCTTCAATGAGAAGTTTTTCTTTGGTAACCTAACACAACTCCGACGAAAGTGTTTACGAAACAAAGCAAACCTTCTTCCACTCGTATGTGTCGTTGATTTTTCAACAAATGCACATACCCAAATGCTGTTTGGTAGCTTATATACCAACAACACACAAAACCGTGCCAGTGTTTCTCAAATAGAACATTGGTGGCGTTTATTTAATTGGGATAGCTGTTACAATTTTGATTTTTCAAAATAGTCTGGCTTAATCCCTTTTGTTGTTTTAATATTTAAAACAACAAGTTTATTAGTGGAGAAGGTTTGGCATTGTTCGCCAAGGGGTAAGGCAAGGAAGACTAGTTTCGATCCACGCCACTGGATCTCATCAGTTCCCTTTGTTTCTTGTTTGTGGATATTCTCCACCGAAGTTATTTTTCAATAACTTCTTCAACAAGGAACTTTTTATACCCAAACATCAATCGTCAGCTCGAAGTATAAACGTAAACAAAGAAAAACCTTCAATGAGAAGTTTTTCTTTGGTAACCTAACACAACTCCGACGAAAGTGTTTACGAAACAAAGCAAACCTTCTTCCACTCGTATGTGTCGTTGATTTTTCAACAAATGCACATACCCAAATGCTGTTTGGTAGCTTATATACCAACAACACACAAAACCGTGCCAGTGTTTCTCAAATAGAACATTGGTGGCGTTTATTTAATTGGGATAGCTGTTACAATTTTGATTTTTCCAAATAGTCTGGCTTAATCCCTTTTGTTGTTTTAATATTTAAAACAACAAGTTTATTAGTGGAGAAGGTTTGGCATTGTTCGCCAAGGGGTAAGGCAAGGAAGACTAGTTTCGATCCACGCCACTGGATCTCATCAGTTCCCTTTGTTTCTTGTTTGTGGATATTCTCCACCGAAGTTATTTTTCAATAACTTCTTCAACAAGGAACTTTTTTTACCCAAACATCAATCGTCAGCTCGAAGTATAAACGTAAACAAAGAAAAACCTTCAATGAGAAGTTTTTCTTTGGTAACCTAACACAACTCCGACGAAAGTGTTTACGAAACAAAGCAAACCTTCTTCCACTCGTATGTGTCGTTGATTTTTCAACAAATGCACATACCCAAATGCTGTTTGGTAGCTTATATACCAACAACACACAAAACCGTGCCAGTGTTTCTCAAATAGAACATTGGTGGCGTTTATTTAATTGGGATAGCTGTTACAATTTTGATTTTTCAAAATAGTCTGGCTTAATCCCTTTTGTTGTTTTAATATTTAAAACAACAAGTTTATTAGTGGAGAAGGTTTGGCATTGTTCGCCAAGGGGTAAGGCAAGGAAGACTAGTTTCGATCCACGCCACTGGATCTCATCAGTTCCCTTTCTCATTGAAGGTTTTTCTTTGTTTACGTTTATACTTCGAGCTGACGATTGATGTTTGGGTATAAAAAGTTCCTTGTTGAAGAAGTTATTGAAAAATAACTTCGGTGGAGAATATCCACAAACAAGAAACAAAGGGAACTGATGAGATCCAGTGGCGTGGATCGAAACTAGTCTTCCTTGCCTTACCCCTTGGCGAACAATGCCAAACCTTCTCCACTAATAAACTTGTTGTTTTAAATATTAAAACAACAAAAGGGATTAAGCCAGACTATTTTGAAAAATCAAAATTGTAACAGCTATCCCAATTAAATAAACGCCACCAATGTTCTATTTGAGAAACACTGGCACGGTTTTGTGTGTTGTTGGTATATAAGCTACCAAACAGCATTTGGGTATGTGCATTTGTTGAAAAATCAACGACACATACGAGTGGAAGAAGGTTTGCTTTGTTTCGTAAACACTTTCGTCGGAGTTGTGTTAGGTTACCAAAGAAAAACTTCTCATTGAAGGTTTTTCTTTGTTTACGTTTATACTTCGAGCTGACGATTGATGTTTGGGTATAAAAAGTTCCTTGTTGAAGAAGTTATTGAAAAATAACTTCGGTGGAGAATATCCACAAACAAGAAACAAAGGGAACTGATGAGATCCAGTGGCGTGGATCGAAACTAGTCTTCCTTGCCTTACCCCTTGGCGAACAATGCCAAACCTTCTCCACTAATAAACTTGTTGTTTTAAATATTAAAACAACAAAAGGGATTAAGCCAGACTATTTTGAAAAATCAAAATTGTAACAGCTATCCCAATTAAATAAACGCCACCAATGTTCTATTTGAGAAACACTGGCACGGTTTTGTGTGTTGTTGGTATATAAGCTACCAAACCGCATTTGGGTATGTGCATTTGTTGAAAAATCAACGACACATACGAGTGGAAGAAGGTTTGCTTTGTTTCGTAAACATTTCGTCGGAGTTGTGTTAGGTTACCAAAGAAAAACTTCTCATTGAAGGTATTTCTTTGTTTACGTTTATACTTCGAGCTGACGATTGATGTTTGGGTATAAAAAGTTCCTTGTTGAAGAAGTTATTGAAAAATAACTTCGGTGGAGAATATCCACAAACAAGAAACAAAGGGAACTGATGAGATCCAGTGGCGTGGATCGAAACTAGTCTTCCTTGCCTTACCCCTTGGCGAACAATGCCAAACCTTCTCCACTAATAAACTTGTTGTTTTAAATATTAAAACAACAAAAGGGATTAAGCCAGACTATTTTGAAAAATCAAAATTGTAACAGCTATCCCAATTAAATAAACGCCACCAATGTTCTATTTGAGAAACACTGGCACGGTTTTGTGTGTTGTTGGTATATAAGCTACCAAACAGCATTTGGGTATGTGCATTTGTTGAAAAATCAACGACACATACGAGTGGAAGAAGGTTTGCTTTGTTTCGTAAACACTTTCGTCGGAGATGTGTTAGGTTACCAAAGAAAAACTTCTCATTGAAGGTTTTTCTTTGTTTACGTTTATACTTCGAGCTGACGATTGATGTTTGGGTATAAAAAGTTCCTTGTTGAAGAAGTTATTGAAAAATAACTTCGGTGGAGAATATCCACAAACAAGAAACAAAGGGAACTGATGAGATCCAGTGGCGTGGATCGAAACTAGTCTTCCTTGCCTTACCCCTTGGCGAACAATGCCAAACCTTCTCCACTAATAAACTTGTTGTTTTAAATATTAAAACAACAAAAGGGATTAAGCCAGACTATTTTGAAAAATCAAAATTGTAACAGCTATCCCAATTAAATAAACGCCACCAATGTTCTATTTGAGAAACACTGGCACGGTTTTGTGTGTTGTTGGTATATAAGCTACCAAACAGCATTTGGGTATGTGCATTTGTTGAAAAATCAACGACACATACGAGTGGAAGAAGATTTGCTTTGTTTCGTAAACACTTTCGTCGGAGTTGTGTTAGGTTACCAAAGAAAAACTTCTCATTGAAGGTTTTTCTTTGTTTACGTTTATACTTCGAGCTGACGATTGATGTTTGGGTATAAAAAGTTCCTTGTTGAAGAAGTTATTGAAAAATAACTTCGGTGGAGAATATCCACAAACAAGAAACAAAGGGAACTGATGAGATCCAGTGGCGTGGATCGAAACTAGTCTTCCTTGCCTTACCCCTTGGCGAACAATGCCAAACCTTCTCCACTAATAAACTTGTTGTTTTAAATATTAAAACAACAAAAGGGATTAAGCCAGACTATTTTGAAAAATCAAAATTGTAACAGCTATCCCAATTAAACAAACGCCACCAATGTTCTATTTTATATTTAATTACATTATTTTCATTCATCTTTTCTATTTTTTCTCACAATTTTGGTGTTTTCAGCAAATAAAAATATTTTTCTATTTTCAAAATTAACGAGAGAGAGACCTGCCAAATAACTTTTTGGTATGTCCCGGTCCACACTAGCGTGAATTTCATTAAAATATTTCATGAAATTAGGTGTTCTTAAATCGAATTCCCCACCACAGCAATTTTATGATTTTACTCTACTATGGACGTCGATCTAGAGACGCAAAATTTCATATCAAAATTTCAGTGAAATTACTGTAGTGTGGCCCGGGACTATACAGACTTTCTGGCAGGCATTTGATATTTGTTTTTAAATTTGTACGCGAATTTGAAACGATGGACAAGAAATACAACTGCAATAAACGAAAATAGAAAATTTGCTATGATTTGAATGTTTATTATACCCCGGTTACACTATTGAAGGTTAACCCACTGGGTTTAATAGATCCAGTGGGTTAATCTTTGCTGGTTACACTTAGCTTTTCGAGGATATAAACTGTCAGCTGATGTTTGTTTACGTATACATACAAAATAACTAATAAAGTCGTGTTTTACACTTTTACAATTTCTCGTATGACAATTTCTCATATTGGTATATTTTACACACAGGGATACATTTTTGTATCATGGTATCAAGCGTACTTTTTGTTTAAAAAAGTGTCTAATGTAAAAAAAAAAAATAATTTTATGATTTTCAAATAACTTTAGATTTATTAACTCCATAAAATCTCATGCGACCAATCGTAAACGTGTAAAACACGACTAACTTTGTTGCAAAAACAGTTGCAACTTTTGGTACTTTTTGAGTAGAGTTGGATTTTTTTGCACAAATACCGAATACAACACTGTATTTTTGGTGGATTTGTGCCGGATTTAAAATAAACCCAGTCGTGAGTGGATTTAATTTTTGTATGGCAAATCTGGTCAGATTTGACCAGATTAAGCAATAAATCCTCATGAAGTGGGTTAACCCGGCAAAAAGCTGTAGTGTAATCGTGCTATTAGCTCTTAAATCGTTTACTTTTCATTCAGGTTTTGCAGTTTCACTAAAAAATTTTGGATTTTTAATAAATTTAAAATTTTATATTTTTCCTGTCATAATTAATTTATTTCGATAAATTCTCTCATTTGTTAGAGATGGGACATATTTTATCGTCGTTCTGAGAGTAATTTAATTTGAACAAAGTACACAAATCGTTGTTTGTTCTCAAAATTTTGTATGGGAAATGAAGTAATTATATCGTAATTTGGGGTCAAACAACGAATAGAGAACGAATTACCGTCAGTCTGAACAAGGCATAAGGCTAATTCGCTCTCTATTCGTTGTTCGAACCCAAATTACTCTTCGAACGACGATAAAATAGGTGTGTCTTTTTACGTGATAATTTGTTATAATTATTACGAAATGTTACTAAATGCTGTCTTTTTACACAAAAGTTCAATAAAAGAGAGCGAAGTGAGAGAACAATTTTGACAGATGTTTGCTGAGAATTTGCTAAAAGTTACTGAAAGAATTTTTCCCAGCAACATTTAGCAAGTTCGATCAGCTGTTTTTTATTCATCTGCTAATGGTCAGCTGTTCAATGTTTATATTATTTTTGTGGAAAATTACTATAAATATTACAATTCAGTTATATTTATTGATTATTTTATAAATATGTATATTATTGTTACGGAATTAGATTTAACTAATCTCCGTGTAGACGTTGTTTTATTCCCCAGTACGATTTGTACCAAATAAAACAGGGTTCGTTTTAGATTACGTTTCTACAATGCTTTATTTACTTTATTACACTTATTCGGAACCGACTTTAATTACTAAGCACACAGCAAGTCTCTAGTTAGCACGCAGCACTTCTTTAGCCGATCTGTTCAGTTCAACGCTTAAAACACAACTCAACTCGTCATTGCCAGTTCCCCTGTATTTATACCCCAAAGTCTCCTTGGTCTAGAATTATCCAGAAAGTTTGGCAACACCTCGAATCTGTGCAACGAACTCACAGACGCACATTCGCACTAAGCGGACCACAAGCACAGTAATGACGTAATTACAACAACAAACAAATGCAAGAAAGAAGTAGCAACTAAACGATAATTACATGATTATGGCAAAACAGACAAAAGCATATTAATAAAAGGTAAAGTAACATCTAGAATAATGAAGAGAGTTCTACATGGTCTGGCAACACCTCGAATCTGTGCAACGAACACACAGACGCACATTCGCACTAAGCGAACTACCATACTCACTTACATACATGGGGGAATACAGGCGGACCACAAGCACAGTAATGACGTAATTACAACAACAAACAAATGCAAGAAAGAAGTAGCAACTAAACGATAATTACATGATTATGGCAAAACAGACAAAAATACATTAATAAAAGGTAAAGTAACATCTAGAATAATGAAGAGAGTTCTACATGGTAGTTGTTGTTGCTTAAATAAAGTAACTGCGTAATAAAAACTTTACGTTACAATTCAAATTTTTAAATTAACGGAAATTAAACTAAACTAACTTAAACCTATCAGTTACATTCGTAGCATTATTTTTTATTTATTTTGCTTAAAATTGAAGAACTTTTTAATTGCTTTGGAGTTAGTTTTTCTTTCATGTATTGGAAGTCACCCTTGTCAAATCTGCGATGTTTGTGGAACAATTATTATTATTGGCGCCAATGTTTTTGTTTTGGTTATCAACTGTTATCTTGCTTAAGTTTACTAAATGCTGTCTTTTTACTTTTTTCTCTATTTTCGTATCAAAGAGTAAAATCTCTCTTACTCTCTGAAAACAAGTTACTGAATAATTATTACTGAAAAAGTAAAAAGACACAATTATTGTTGGGTTATCGTACAGACCTATTTTAAAAAGTTTCCTATGAAAAAATTTTGGTGTGAAAATCGAAAAACGATCATGAGAAGTCGATTTTTTTATTATCTTCAGTACCAAAAGTCGAATACGGTTTTAAGACTTTTCGACGCTAAAAAATCGAATAAATCGATTAATCGAGAGTCGACTTAAATACCCCTAATCAAAAGCTGTCATTGTGAATTTAATTTTTACATAAAAAATATTAACAACAAAATTATTGTTTTTCAGCGCGTAATAGAAAAACATAAAAAAGAATTGTGTACTTGTTACGCAAATTACGCGCCATATTCTTTTCAATCGACTAACAAAGTGGGCACGTTGCATTTCGTTTAATTTGCCTCACCATTTTCTCTTTACAAAAATGTCAACAAATCCAAGAAGACGACGACCGAAAGCCAGTAGTGCGACGACTGCAACCAGCGCAGGAAATCGCAATAATGGCAGAGTTGAGCAGGTTAATATACCGGAATCGGATCGCCTGCCATTACAAACAAAAATTGCAAATTTTCTTGCCGGCAGCGAAGATGAAATCGTCCTCAAAGGACTGAGTAACTTACATCGAAAATATTTACATCAATATGCAGCGAAAAAAGGTCTGAAGAGTAAAAGTTATGGTTCGAAGAACAGTCGTGAGCTACACATAAGTAAACGTAAACGATTGGTGACATTGGGCAATTCACAGCCGCTATATATTACACCGGCTACAAGGTCTATGCTGCAAAGTCTTATGCCGGCTATACAATCACAATTGGTTGCCAATCAGGCTCTATTGCAATCGAATGCACATCGACACAAGGGAATACGCAGTGAATCGTTATCTGTGGCTCTGGGACCTCGTATGGTTCCGCCCAGGCCTCAACGTATTAGCAATGAACTATTTCGGGATAAGCAGGAACTGCCGATATACCACTATCAAGCGGATTTGCATCAAATGCTAAAGCAACATAATGTAAGTAAGCGAAGAGTGAGGGGCTGGTTTAATTCTTTTATTAGGACTAAAACGAATACCCCGAAAAGAACTAAAGCTAGAAAATCTTTTGCACGATCATCTTGGAAGGAGGACAAGGGAGGCTTTAGGTCATTTATGGTAAGAGAAATGTATGGTAAGAGAAAGAGAGAGGGAAGACTAGCAATATTATAAAGTAGAAGTCTGGGTTGTGTGTTTTGTCCAATCTTAGCGTTTGTCCTCAACTTGTTTCCAATATATTGAGGGAAAGGATCGGGTGTGAAGTCAATGTGGGTTTAATTTATATTAATTTCAGACTTATATTAATTGTAGTGGAATTCTGTAAAACATTTTTTAAGTTACCGACAAAAACCGGTAAAATTAAAACACAAAATTATGAATGAAAAGGATCAATAAAAGTTGCCAAAACTATTGCTATCGGTAGAAATCAGCGACAACTTAACTAGTTTAGGTATTATCGTCGGATCGATTTGAAGTTTTTACCATAGATAGATCTTGTTGCCCTGATTACAAATTTTTCAGAACCGAAATGGGTATCGAATGAAAGCTTATGAAACCAGTTTTCCAAAAATGTTGTATTTTCTTCAGAATACTATCCGGGTATATATAAAGCCAAAAAAAGAATTTAATTTATTTCTTTGAACCGCAATAATCGAAATTTTTATCCGCGTAGTCAAAATTTGCACTTGTTCATAGGAGAAAGTCTTAAATCCCCGGCCGAATGCTTAAGAAAACTTACAATTTTTGGCCGCGTAGCCGAAAATTGTAACTGTCCATAGGAGAAAGTCTTAAATCCCCGGCCGAAGGCCGTTTCAAAAAAAAACGGATAATAGATTATGACCGCCGCCAAATTTTTATATTTTGTATTATCACTTCCGATATATCAATCCCACGGCAGCGGATTCTGGGCATGAGATGAATGTAGTGGCTGTAGTCCGAAAATTTTGAAATTTTGTCCACAGGTAGGTCTTGGAATGCTGATTACGCCAATATATATCATGTTTGGGAAGCCCGTATTTCCAAGATATAGGCTTCGAAAGATACGAAAATCGATAATTTTTGGCAAAAAATGAATTTGAAAAAAATTATGATCGCGTTAGCTCTGTTTAGCATCTGTCCATAGGAGACAGTCTTAAATCCCGTCCGAAGGACGGCTATTTTCGACAAAAATCTCATTTTTGAAATAACAAATCCAAATGATGTCAAGTCGTAGTTTCTCTTGGGTCAGACCATCTTCATCAATCATGGGAAACCTAATTGGAAATCTGTCCAAACTCGATGTGAGACCAAATTTCCCATCAGAGACGGCGGGATTATCAAATGAGTGTGTTGAGTTTCGTCGAGGCTCCCAGTGACACCAAAGTCAGGAAGCTGACACTGGTAGTTAATAGATTGGTCGGTGAGCATTAGCGGAAAATGTGGCTAAATCAACTGAATATCGTTCACGAAGTGTTTTCGGAGATCAGACTGGTGCAGCTACCTATATTAAATTCCTGAGATATCACTCACATCTTTTAAATAATCCGCGTGTATGGTCTACTATAAATTCTTCAAGAAATCTTTAAATTCGTAATTTGTAATTAATTAATTTTGTAATTAATATCCAATTATTTTACTTTCAGGTCTTTATAATTAATGGTGAAACAGGTTCGGGAAAAACAACACAAGTTCCCCAATACATATTGAACGATGCCACAAGACGTAATAGACCTTGTCGCATTGTCGTTACCCAACCTAGAAGAGTTGCTGCCGTTTCTGTGGCTCATCGTGTGGCTGAAGAAAGAGGCGAACCTTTGGGAGAAACTGTGGGTTATCAAATACGTATGGAGAGTAAGTATAGCTGCATATTTAAAAAATTACACTTCTTACACATATCTTCATTTACTCGTTTTCTCCATAGGTCGCGTTAAGAAGACTTCCAATCTAATTTACACCACATCTGGTTGTTTTCTACGCTCCCTGATGTCAGATGTGCGTGACCTATTTCGCAAAGTATCGCATTTGATTATTGATGAAATACATGAACGTGATAAGAACACAGACTTTACCCTGATCACCGTAAAGGAACAACTTAAATTGAATAAAGATCTCAAAGTAATTCTCATGTCTGCCACCATGGATATCCAACTGCTGTCAAAATATTTTGATAATTGTCCAGTATTAAATGTACCCGGACAGGGTTACGATGTTAAAATCTATCATCTCGAGGATATTCTTTATCACACAGGTTATAGGACAGCCTTAATGGAAAAATATTTACGTTCAATGAATGACAACTTTCCAATGCCGGCAACAATGTTTGATGATAACATTTTGGAATCGGGTCAGAGGAATGTTGCAGAACGTTTAGAAGATGAATATTTACAACAAGTATTGGATACCCTAATCGAACAGTGTTGTGATAACTTGGATATGAAATCGCGCGAAGAATTGCATGAAATGTTTGATCAAATACAGTACTATATTGAAAGTGAGGGTATGTCTATTAATGCCGGTCACTCGGAGAGTGGCATAACACCGTTGATGGCTGGATGTAAATGTAATATGCCGGATTTTGTACAATTTGCTGTGCGAAGGCAGGCAAATGTTTTGATACGTGATAATGACGGTTATGAGGCTATTGATTATGCTCGCCTGCATCAGGATGGTTTGTGTTTGCAGATTATAATGAATGCTTCGCAGAGTGCGAATAGCGTAAAACAACAGGAAGAATTGAGCCAGCAAGATAAGGAAAAACAAAAAGTCCTATTGGCATATCAGCAACAATTTAATGATGACAATGAAGTGGATCATGATTTAATTTTATCTCTTCTAGAGGGTCTCTATCGTAATGCCCATCCGGGAGCAATTATGGTATTCTTGCCTGGCTACAATGATATTGTGCAACAAAGGAATTTAATACAAAGTACTTTACCCGGTGGCACCTACAAGTTGTGTATACTTCACGGACAAATGGACTCAAAGGATCAATTTGAGGCGTTGCAACAACATCCGGTTCGCAAAATTATACTTTCCACAAATATTGGTCAAACATCTATAACCATACCCGATTTGGCCTATATTATTGATTCGGGTAAGGTTAAAATGAACACCTATGATTCTATAACAGAATCATCACAATTACAATCTATATGGATATCCCAGGCGGATGCCTGCCAACGTAGCGGTCGTGCAGGACGTACACAAAATGGCGTATGCTATCGTCTCTATTCGACAGCAAAGTATCAATTTATGCCACAATTTAGCATACCAGAATTTATGCGCATACCATTGACAGAGATATGCCTTTATGCTAAGACCTTAGAACCGAAATGCGAGGTTCAACAATATCTACAAAAATCTTTAAATCCTCCTTCCAGTTTTAGTATTCAAAATGCTCTAAGGAAATTAAAAATTCTTGGTGTTTTTCGTGATGATGAATCGGTGACGGAATTGGGTAAACATTTGGTTGATATTCCCTTGGATGTCCAACTGGGAAAATGTTTATTATATGGAGTGTTTTTGAAGTGCTACGATCCCATACTGACCATATGCTCTTATCATTCAGTTAAGGATCCATTTATTTTGCCCACAGATCGTTCAGCTCAGGGCCAGGCTTCGTTTCAAAGAAAATCATTTGCCGGCCAATCGTTTAGTGACCAAATGGGTATATTGGCATTATATAAGGCGTACATGGACATACGCCACAATCCCAGGAAGGTTAGAGATTTCTGTAATAAATACTTCCTTTCCCATTCGGCAATGGAAATGTTCTGCGCCACACGCAAACAAATCAATGATGTAATGAAAAATAAGTTCAACATAAACTATATGGATAAAATGTTTAACAATGATTGGCATATGATACAATTATCCCTCGTGGCGGGTTTTTATCCCAATGTGGCGTTAATAGATCGTAAAGAATATAAGCTAATATGTGGAGCAGAGAAACAGCTGATTTTACAAAGATCATCGGCATTGAATCCGCCAGGAAAGAAGCACTTGAAGGAATTTATCAATCAAATGCCACATGATTGGATTGTGTTCTATGAGAAATCTCGCATCTCTAATACATGTACGATTAACATGAATACCGTTGTACCCGCCCTAATGATTGCCCTACAATGTGGTCGTGAATGTGAGATTTTAAACAGTATGACTGGCAGTCCATATGGCGAAGATGATGATGACGACGACGAGGACAATGACGAAGATGATGAGGAGGAGGAGGTAGTCGGTGAAGATGAAAATGGTGCCTCCGATTCTGAAGATTCCAATAAATCCCTAGACAACACAACAAATTCCGCTCCTCCTCCTGTACCTACAAATGATATTGAAGCGTTGCAACTGAAATTTGCCAAGACCATGGAAAACATATCGCTTAGTAATGCCAATAGTAAAAGTATTTTATCCTTGGATAATTGGATAAAATTTGAATTATCTTCAGGCGATGCAAAGCTTTTGCTGCTTATGCGCATTGCTTTACATACCCAGTTTCAGACATTTTTAAGAACTGGTCCCAATTCGAATACATCTAATGTTGCTTATTGTTTGCAAAAGTTATTGCATTCGTTAACCGGTCAAAATGGTCAAGCAATGAAATTCACAGTTTAACTGTGGTTATTTCCCAAGGCAGCTTTCATTTTTTGTTTGGTTACTTTTTTGTTTCCGAAAAAAACAAAGCACAATGTTATTATTGCTTATATTTTGTTAATATAATTTCTCTAGGAATCTAAGTAGTTTTTATTATAAACAAAATGGAAGAAGGATTGATTTGTATTTGAAAATGAAGACAACACATTTTCTGCGGTTAGAAATCAAAGAGTTGGAATAGCAGCAATACTTTTCTACATTATATGAAGGACAACCGATTTTTTAAATATCAAAATCAGCAACTAAGTGGGCTACACAATTTCATTGATTTTTTTAATGTTTATTTATTGGTAATGGTAATTATAGCAAGAAATTGGTGGAGCTTGTGACATATTGAATTCTTTGATTTCTAATAACAGTTTAGGTGGTATATACATACATATAAATTTAAGCACTTTTGAAACTATAAAATATAATAAGCTATGTATTTATTTTAGATACCCTTTAGAAAATTGAACATATGATTAAACATTTACAAACAGCGGACATTAACGTAATTGTTTTCATGACAAAACAATAAAAAAACAAAAAGAAAAATTTGAAGAAATAAGAAACTACATAGTAAAAAAATTGCAAAACCTTTTTCCCCAAAATCGATTTTCCACAGCTAAACAAAACACATATTAAAGATAAACAAACAATCGAGTATTACTAAATGAATTTATTAAATAGACACTAAATATTATGCAAACACACACAATACAAATTAATATTATTTCAAACATTTTAACATTTACCCATTGATAATATACATATATATTTTTATGTTTATGTCTATGAAAACCAATGTTAATTTGTTCTAAAGGTTTAGTTTTAAGCAATGAGTTATATGTATACCTTTTAGTTATCTATGTAAAAGTAAAAAAAATATATACCTTTTTTGTTTCATGTTTCCTGTAGTCTCTATCTATTTAATCATTACATATGCATTTTATTACTAAAAAAATAAAAACTATTAGAAATTGAAAGTAACAATACGATTTTATAAAAAAAATGATAAAATGCCATACATACACATGGATGATGTATGTATGTAGGTCAATAATAATAATAATAATATTCACACAACAACACACACACTATATTTATTCACAACTAATGCTTAATATATATTTTTTCTAGTAAGACTTAACATTATGTGAATTATATAAATACATATATAACAGCATCATTGATATCATATTTCGAATAAATTCATACATTTTACACTGTATAATATTAATTATAAAAAAACCTTTGATTGTTTTATTGCAAAATATTTAAAAGAAAAAACTTGTAATCATAAACGACAATTTAAAGTTTTCAAATGAGGACAATGTGATTCAATGGCACGGTGCTCTTGAAACAATTTTAAATGGAAGGTGCTTACACCTGGGAAGTTTTTGCGGATTCTGACACAACAATGTTTATAGGTGAGAAAAATCAAAAAACAAAAAAATCGCCGTATCGCTTTTTAATAAATCGCGATTTAAGTTGACATTTTTATACCCCGGTTACACTATTGAAGGTTAACCCACTGGGTTTAATAGATCCAGTGGGTTAATCTTTGCTGGTTACACTTAGCTTTTCGAGGATATAAACTGCCAGCTGATATTTGTTTACGTATACATACAAAATAACTAATAAAGTCGTGTTTTACACTTTTGCAAATTCTCGTATGACAATTTCTCATATTGGTATATTTTACACACAGGGATACATTTTTGTATCATGGTATCAAGCGTACTTTTTGTTTAAAAAAGTGTCTAAAGTAAAAAAATAAATAATTTTATGATTTTCAAATAACTTTAGATTTATTAACTCCATAAAATCTCATGCGACCAATCGTAAACGTGTAAAACACGACTAACTCTGTTGCAAAAACAGTTGCAACTTTTGGTACTTTTTGAGTAGAGTTGGATTTTTTTGCACAAATACCGAATACAACACTGTATTTTTGGTGGATTTGTGCCGGATTTAAAATAAACCCAGTCGTGAGTGGATTTAATTTGTGTATGGCAAATCTGGTCAGATTTGACCAGATTAAGCAATAAATCCTCATGAAGTGGGTTAACCCGGCAAAAAGCTGTAGTGTAACCGTGATATTAGGGGTTGTTTAGGTTTTCACGATTTTGCTTAGAAACTGCAAGTCCTATTAAAATGAGTCTAAAGAAAATGTTGTAGCTATGAAAATTCTCTACAAGATTTATGGCATTCTCGTCGGTTTTAACGTTTTTGAGATATAGAAGTTCAAATTGGAAAAATTCAATTCTGTATTCAATTTCAATGTCATGACTGCAAATTCCCAACTTAAACTTATATATAAACAAGTAAAAAAGTATCAGTCGGCTTTGCCTACAGAGATATACCCTCAGCCTGTGCAAATTGAAACACTTTTTTCACAAAAAAAAAAAAAAAAAAAAAAAAAAAAACGTATGTAGTTAGGGGGTCGTATGAACCGACAAAAATGTTGATTAGGATTAAAGTTCAAAAATTTTGCGGAAAAGGTACTTAAAGGAATGGACCGACATAGACCATAGGGGTGCCATTGGGGGTTTTTACACCCTTCGGGCTGTTTTCTCAAGAAGTATGGGCTTGCCCCTGAAAACACTTTTACCATCGTAATTGAGGCAGCGAATGTAAGTTGCTTCAACAAAAATCAAAGTGATTCAATACCAGGTCTTAAAGTGAACTTATCCAAAATTTTGTGTGGGAGGTAGGGGATGGAGTGGACAAATATAGTTCATATTCGAACATGATCTATATCTGGTAGATATTATGAGAATGTGTAAAGTATGGACCAAATCGGTCACTCCCATCAAGAGTTATCGTGCGCACAATTTTTCCGAATATTTTTGAACTTTTGTGGGGTAGGTACCTGAAGGAGTGGACCGATATGGCTTATCTACGAACTTAAAGTAAGTTTGGAAACAATATTACGAAGGCGAAATTTTGGCCGGAATCGGCATTTCCGTTCGAGAATTATCTTGCGCTTCCACCCATAAACATGGTGTCATAGGGTTTGTTTTTCAACTTTCAGGCTATTTTTTCAGGAAGTATGGACTTGCCCCTGAGGAAACTTGTACCTTCGTATAGTGGGCATTGAATACAAGATGTTACAACAAAAACCAAGGCGATTCGATAGCAGGTCCTAAACTGAACCTTTCCGAAATTTTGTGGGGGAGGTACTCGAAGGAGTTTACCGATTGAGTCCATATTGGAACCTAATCTACGTCTGGTAGAAATTGTAGTTTCACCTTCCATTTTCATAATGTGCAAAGTATGGACCAAATCGGTTACTCCCTTCAAGAGTTATCGTACGCACAAATTTTCAGAACATTTTCGAACTTTTGTGGGGGAGGTACCGGAAGGAGTTGACCGATATAATCCATCTTTGAACTTGTACTAACTTTGGATGACTTAAAACTAAGTTACAGATCAACAGCAATACCCCCACTTTTAAAAGTGTGCAGAGCGTTGCGATTCTTTGAGGACGGAAGTTTCCAAAAGTCCCATGGCAATGATTTCAACAATTGCATGGCTCAATCTACATTGTCGAGAGTATTGAAGGAAGTTGTCCACTTGATAGAGGACAAATTGTGCCAAAATTGGATCGTTTCGAAGTTGACAGAGGAGGAAAAAAGACAAAATAAAAACCATTTTTATTCAAAAACGAAATTCCCTGGTGTAGTTGGCTGTATAGATGGATCCCATGTGCACATTGAATTTGCACTCAATTTATCAATTAATATTTCAAACTGTTGTTTTATTGTTATTTTCACCATACTTTTGATACACAAAATTAATTAATTATGCAAATAATCAATAATTGTTAACAAAATGTTTATTTTTCCTTCTATTTTACTTCTTGTTTCTTCGAAAATGTTCACTGCAACTGAAAATTGGTGGTTGCTGAAAAACAGCCGCTTCGTCAACTGAGATTCGCAACTTCAGTTGAGAGTTGCCATACGTGGATCAATTTTGACAACTGGCAACGCCACTCAACGATAATTGTTATCGATGATCGACCCCTAAGTTTAGAAGAAATTATACGATGTGCAAAGTATGGACCAAATCTGTTATTCCCTACAAGAGTTATCGTGCGCACAAGTTATGCGGCAATTTTTGAACATTTGTGGGGGAGGTACCTGAAGGAGTGGACCTATATGGCCCATCTTCGAACTTAAATCGAATCTGGACAAAATATTTCGATACCCAAAATTTGAACCGAATCGATTGATCCGTTCGAGAGTTATCGTGCGCACCAGCCTGCCAGACAGACAAACGGACGGACATTGCTAGATCTACTCAAAATTGTCTGAAACGGATATCGTACAAACATACTTGGGGTCTAAAACCATTATTTCGATGAGGCACATTTTTGGTCGTATCAAAGTGTAAATACCCTCTTTAGCCTAAAGGCTGAGGGTATAAAAATGTTACAACTTAGGATAAGTTACTTAAGCCAGTCTTGTAGAGAATTTTCACAGCTTTAAGATTTTCTCAGGACCCATATCGATAAGACTTACCGTATTCAAGCAAAATCGCGAAACCCTAACAAAAAAACATAAAAATATAAACTGTGCTTCTTTATCTCAAAAATGGTACAGGCTGGGAACAAATGATAACCGTCAATCCTCTAGAGAATTTTCACAGCTACAACATTTTCTTCAGCTCCATTTTGATTCGACTTGCGGTTTGCAAGCAAAATCGTGAAAACCTAAAAAACACCTAAAAATGTGAATTTTTACCGCGATTTATTTAAAAATCTAATGCGATTCTTTCTTGTTTTTAGATTTTTCTCATCTATGAACATTGCTGTTTCAGAATTCACAAAAAGTTCCCCTGTGTAAGCGGTTTTCATTAAAAGTTAGTTAAGGCATTGTTTTATAAGGGGGCGATACAGTCAGTGCATTGTCCCAATTTGAACATCTATATCTCAAAAATGCTAAAAACTACGAAAATACCGTAAAGGTCGATCTTGTAGAGATTTTTTATAGCTACAACATTTACTTTGGTCCCATTTTGATAGGACTTGCGGTTTCTAAGCAAAATCGTGAAAACCTAAACAACCCCTAAAAATGTCAATTTAAATCGCGATTTATTTAAAAAGCGCTTCGGCGTTTTTTTTTTGAACATTGTAGTTTCAGAATCCGCAAAAACTTCCTAGGTGTAAGCACCTTCCATTTAAAATTGTTTCAAGAGCACAGTGATGGTATTATTAAAAATAAAAACATGCCGTTGTAGACCAAATTATGATTTAACAGATAACCCAGAAATGGTAACTCATACAGCTCTTGGCCAAGTATGAAAAAGTGCTTAGCAGCCAACTCCAATGGAGCTCAACGACTTTCATATGTCAATCATAGACGAAAATAAATCGGACAGAAAATTAAAATATCATCGTACGAAGGTGTATTAATCATTGTTAGCTTAAGAAATTGTTTTTGTAGGGTAATGCAACTCCTTTCAACCAATCCCACGGCAGCGGGTTCTCACCGGATTGACCCGGAACCACACTTCAGTGTACACATGTTTGTATTTGTATCGTTTTTCTGTATTGGGGGCACCACTCCGTACTGAGGAAGGATCGCACCAGATATGGAGGTGGGGAACTATCTTTCCTTTTGCACCAGTCTGTTCAATACAGACCTATCTCGCAACGGCCGGTTCTATGTACCGGATTGACTCGGAGGAATCTTCGACCAGGGGCCGTCACCTCAACAATTATGTGTTTCGTGTATTTTTTCACCATGGGAGCGGCAATTTCTCCCGTAATGCCTGCTCCGAGCTCTTCTGTTTCGTGCCGGGATAGAAATGAACCCCGGGCCAATATGGATCTGTTCCGTTTTCCAGATCCTCATCCACCACATGTCAACAATGGTGAGATGTAATGGATATATGGAATGGGTGCATTTTCGTGGGTGCTCTGGCCTTAGTAGCACCCGGGATTACAGCGACAGATATGTTGCTGCTTGCTGCGTCAGCACTTCACCCAGTGCGTCTTCTACGTCGTCGTCTGACCGTCTGATCACCATTGTGGCACCAGGTCTGATAAATGAAGTATCCTGGCAATTCGTCATTTCCCTTAGTTCGGACCACCTCCCTATCATCGTCTCCGTAAACAGACCACCCGACTTCATAACCTCTGAACGCCGTACTTTCCTGAACCATGGGAAAGCTGATTGGCAAGGTTTCAGAGAATTTACCAATCACCGATTCAGACAATTGCCCACCCCCTCAGATCCTCGGGTAGTTGAGAGAACTTTCCGAGACATCATCACTAAAGCAGCCGCACGCTACATACCTGCTGGTCGAATACCCGAAATAAGACCAAATTTCCCAGCAGTGGCGACGGGACTAGCAAATGAACGTGATGAGCTTCGTCGTACGTACCCCGAAGACCCAAGAGTTAGTCAACAGGCTAGTGGGCTAGTGAAGTCAACAGGCTAGTGGGCGAACATAAGCGGAAAAAGTGGCTAGACCATCTGAAGCAATGCAACGTTGGTGCAGGAATAAGTAAATTGTGGGCAACAGTTAAATCACTCTCGAGTCCGCAAAAGATGGATGACAGAACGGCTGTTACTTTCAACGGCGTGACAGTAACTGACCGAAAGAGGTGCGCGTGTTATTTTAACCGGCAGTTCATAGAGCACCCCGAGAGTGATAGGGCGAAGAGAAGTGTGCTACGCCGTATAAGAAGAGATCTTCCAACCGAGGAGGTACCACCACAATTTACGATGAGCGATGTTGCAGATGCCATCCGAAACGCTAAATCATCCAAAGCGTTGGGCCCGCACCGAATATCGATGGTAATGCTTAAACAGCTGGATGAACCTGGAGTTGAGTATTTAACAAGTGTTCTCAACCTATTGTTAGCCACCCATGTTGTACCGGATGCCTGGAAACTTGGCAGGGTGGTCCCGCTACTGAACCCAAGCAACGCTGCCGACAGAGGTGAATCGTACAGGCCGATTTCACTCCTGTCCCCAGTAGCAAAGATCCTAGAGGCGCTACTTCTCCCAGTTTCCTTTCCAGTTGCCCAACATCAACATGGATTTCGGAAAATGCATAGTTCTACAACAGCATTAGACGCCATATCCACACATATCAGTAGAGGACTGGACCAGAAAAGGCCGTGCGACAGAACAGTCATGGTGGCTCTTGACCTATCGAAGGCCTTCGATACCGTCAACCATGCCGAACTGTTCGAGGATATAGAAAAAACTAATCTGCAGCCATGTTTGAAACGTTGGGTAATCAACTATATGTGTGGACGCCAGTCGTTTGTAGAATTCAGAAAGAAGAAGTCCAAAACCCGTAGAGTGAAACAGGGAGTTCCCCAAGGAGGGGTGATATCTCCGGAACTGTTTAACCTCTACCTTTCTGAAATTCCACACCCTCCAGACGGCATAGAGATCGTGATGTATGCGGATGATTGTACGATCTTGGCGTCGGGTCCTATCGTCGATGACATATGTGATAGGTTAAATGTCTACATAGCTGATCTAGTGCAGTTCTTCCATCTGAGGAATATGAAAATATCCGCCGCTAAATCCACAGCCACGCTGTTCACCACATGAACGGCTGAGATGAGGCTCCCACTGAACATATTGGTCGATGGTGCACTGATTCCGACCACTAACTACCCTAAAATACTGCCACAGCTATTTGCAATAAGATCAGAAGTAGGAACAAGGTTCTCAAGTCGCTGGCCAGGAGCACTTGGGGTGATGATAAAGAAACCTTGTTGACCACCTACAATGCAATAGGCCGATCTGTGGTAAGCTATGCGGCGCCAGCGTGGTCCGCAAAGGTTAGCGCATCGCAGTAGAAGAAGATTCAAACCTGCCAGAATGCCGCCCTGAGGACTGCAACAGGGTGCCTCCTCATGACCATCTTCATGAGGAGGCGAAGGTTTTACCGGTGCGTCAGCACAATAAGATGTTGTCGATGCAGTACCTGCTTGAGTGTTACCGCAGTGAGCATCCCTGTCACGATTTAATGAACAGGCTCCCCCGACCCAGGAACGTCCGGAGATCCGGACGACGCAGCCGCCTCAATTCGTATTGGGCCAGAATTGACGCCACGATACCCAACATATGCCCAGCATGTGTGGTCCCAATACACGATACTCTGCATTTATTCAACTGCCCAGCTAACCCCACTCATCTGTCTCCTCATTCTTTATGGACGCAACCAGTCCAGGTTGCAGAATTCTTGAGTCTGGATACAGACGAACTTGATAACTGAAATAATACACGAACGAACTACAACAACAACAAACAACTATATTGTGTTTGGTGTCGAAAAAACAAAGTGATTGGCTGTACAATATAGTTCGCATCTACAATTTTTTAATTTCTTTAATATAAAGGCAACGTAGGGGATGAATTATACCAAGCAACGGTCTTGACCGGCTTTAACATGGCAAAGCCCAGGATTTATCTTGGTCCCTCTTTCATCTCAAGTGGACACTGACCTCCCCGTGGTGTCACCTGGGGAACTGCCTTTAACACCCGTTAAAGGTAGTGAGCTAACATGTGGCGCGCGTTCACCCATAAGAACGTTAAAAACTTGGGTTTGGGAGTCGGGTTAGTAACCCTCCCCTAGAAAAAACATCCTACTATGAAAAAACGGAAGAAAAGAAAAAACAAACCCCTCTAAAGTTGACGAACCCCGCAAACGTTTTAAGGACCATTATCTGCGAATCTGCACCTGAAATGTTCGCATTCTTTATAGAGAAGGTGCTGTCTTCGCCGATATTACTGCCATACAGGAAATACGATGGATTGGGAAAGGCGTCACAACAACACCTAAAGGTGACGCACTGTATTATAGCTGCCATGACGTAAAGCATGAATTTGGTTGCGGATTCATAGTTAGTCAGAGACTAAAACATCTGGTATCCAGCTTTACCCCAGTGAATGAAAGACTTGCTGCAATTCGAACAAAAGCTAAATTCCTCAACATCAGCTTTATTTGCGCTCATGCTCCCACTGAAGAAAAGGAGGAACAGACCAAAGATATATTTTACGAGCGCTTAGAAGAAACATATGACAGTTGCCCTGCCCATGACATTAAAATCATTCTAGGCGATTTTAATGCCAAAATTGGAAAGGAGAATATCTTTGGCCCAACAGTCGGGAAATTCAGTCTCCACAGTGAAACATCTGACAATGGTATGCGACTGATAATCTTTGCAGCTGCAAAAAACATGGTAGTCCGCTCAGCATTGTTGGGGCATTTCGTTGAAGTTGCTTTTTACTTACTGTTCTCCTCTTACTTACCTTCAGCGGAATCCAAGAAGCCTACATACATACTTACGCACAAATCCATTTGCCAAGAGCTAAATTTATTCATAAGGGCACCTGGCTGTCTCCAGATTAAAGAACAAGTAATCAAATTGATCATGTTGTAATAGATGGAAGACATTCATCCAGCGTTTTGGATGTACGATCGTTCCGAACCGAAGAGAAAAATGCGGCATATAGAGCTACTTTACAATCAGTAGCAACGCGTAGCGCACGTGAGATATCGGGAGAAAAGGAGAGAAGAGAAACGTCTTTTCCGCAAGAAAAAGAGAGAAATGGAAAAGCGGGAGTGTGAAAAAATCGAGATGTACAGGAGCCAGCATGAAGTCCGAAAATTCTACCAAAGAGTGAAATATCAAACAGATGGCTTTTGTACAGGCACATCCTCCTGTAGAGACCAGCAAGGTAATCTGGTAACAGATACGGATAGCGTTGTCAGGATATGGAAGGAACATTTCTCCACGATTGGAACCTGAGCATCCTATGTCCCGTCCACAAGAAAGAAGATAAGACTGTATGCTCCAACTATAGGGGCATAAGTCTTCTCCCTATTGCCTATAAGATAGTTCAGGGATATTGTGCGAACGACTAAAGCCAATGATCAACGAAATAATTGGACCATACCAATGTGGCTTTAGACCTGGCAAGTCCACCATTGACCAGATATTTACCCTGCGGCAAATCCTAGAGAAGACCCAAGAGATGCAGACCGACACATTTCACCTTTTTGTCGATTATAAAGCAGCATTCGACAGTCCCCTCCGATCAAAGGTATTCCACGCAATGTCTGAATTTGGTATCCCCGCAAAGCTCATCCGACTTTGTAAGATGACTTTAACTGATACTAGGTCCTCGGTTAAAATTGGAAAGAACCTCTCCGAAGAAATTTGTACCAAAAGAGGTTTCAGACAAGGAGACAGCCTTTCGTGTGACCTATTCAACATTTTGCTGGAAAAGGTAATACGAGACGCAAATGTCAAAAGAAATGGCACAATTTACACCAACAGCCACATGTTACTTGCCTATGCTGATGACATAGACATCATGGGACGATGATACCTTTAGGAAGGTCGAAGCAGAATCTGCGAAAGTGGGTCTGGCGGTAAACGGCGAAAAGACCAAATTGATGGTGTCGACGCGCAAAGCGTCCATAGAGCTCGGACCAACTGTGGAAGTTGGTACCTACAATTTTGAGGTAGTTAAAGACTTCGTCTACCTCGGCACTGCCATAAACACAACAAACAACATCAGTTGTGAAATAAGAAGAAGAATTGTATTGGCCAACAGATGCTACTATGGTCTAAGTAAGCAATTTGAAAACAAAGCCACATCTCGTCAAACAAAAATAACACTATACAAAACGCTGATACTACCCGTGCTAATGTATGGCTCCGAAGCATGGGTACTTGTGCAAGCAGATAAGGCAGTGCTTGGTGTGTTTGAGAGGAAAATTCTTCGAAAGATCTACGGGCCGATTTGCGTTGACGGTGAATATCGACGTCGTATGAACCACGAGCTATATAAGCTATACAAAGACATGAATATAGTTAAACGTATCGAGATGCAACGATTGCGTTGGCTAGGCCATATCATGAGAATGAGCGATGATGAACCCGCTAAAAAGGCGTATGAATACATGCCACACGGCGGTGCACGCAGAATCGGCAGGCCTAAGCTTCGATGGAGCATACAAGTGGATGAAGAAATGAAAAGGCGCGGTATTCCAAAAAGTCAAGCGAAAAACAGAGAGGAATGGAGATATTTTCTTAGTTCGGTCTATGGAACAAATGTTCTGTAATGGTCCAACTAAGTAAGTAAGTAAGTAATATAAAGGCAACATATTATATATACATATCTCAACCTAATGATGATAGACTCAACATGTATATACATATGGTTCATATTGTTCTGCTATGTTCACAAGACGATTACAACTACAGTGAAAATCATTAGAAGAAACGGTAAATTACAATAATACAAAATAAAAAAGCATTAATAAAAAGCAGCAAAATTTTTCTCTGGTTTGGTTGGTGGTGTGTTGTGTGGTGGTGGTAGGTTAGTCAATAAAAACAAATAGGTTAGTAGGTTAGTCACGCCAATATTACGTCAAGAATATCATTTTTTCTATCGGAATCATTGACAAAATTACTGAAAACGATAGGGACCCAATAATCCCACCATTCTGATTACTAAAATTGCATAAATAGCGAAAAATTTTAAAATTATTAATCGATTATTGTGGTGCCTCATTTTTAAAGCTCACATTAAAAAGGACCATTTTTTATTTTCCGGTAAAATTTTAGTATAACGGTACTGGAAACGGAATATTTTTGTATGTCATCTTAAAGACAACTATTCGGCCTAAAAAATTGTTTTTTGAATTGTTAAAAAATCTCAACTCGTTTCCAAGTTATCAACGTTTACATTTTTTATTTCAGGTTACATCATTTTTAGTGAAAAAAAAATCAATACCTTAACTTTGAACTAAAATTCCTCTGCAACTACCAGACAGAATTTCACCAATTTTGATTCACCGAGAAACTGATTCTGTTATATGTCGAACAAAAAAATGTTGCAAATATCTCTATCCACTTAAAAGTTGTAGCATTTTGGCCAGGAAAAACAATTCTGAACCACAGTCCGGCGTGTCTTAAGACAACACATGTAGAGAAGTTTTATATGCCTGAAATGATCAGAAAAAATCGTCTACATTGCATTGATATTTCGAGTTATCTTTGAGGTTAATGTTTTGGTATGGTGTTTTCCCAATGATTTGAGGTGTTAATGCGAAATGGGTTAATTTTGTCAGGCTCATATCTTCCTAACCGTTAAAAAATTTAATTTACTCTCGGAGGCAAGGTTGTAGATCATAAGGACACGTGTCTTCTATTTTTGGTGTCGGAATATGCTTAATTTTCCAAGACTCAAAAATAACACACATTATTTCTGTTGTAATAACTGATTACAATGAGTTCAAAACAAAAGACTTAAGAAACGAACCTTGAATACCGCCATGTCAATAGCATTTGTTCCACTTTATTTCTAACAACAAAGGATTTTGATTATATTAACCATTCTTTAGTTATGGCATAATAAATGTTAAAAAAAGAAAGAAATCGAAAAGCGAAAATTGCATAATAATTAATTCCCAAAAATTGCGAAAAAAGACACTCACTTTGGGTGGAGGTTAGTGAGTGATTGCGTCAAAATTGATTGTCATGCGTTTCGTCTTAGACAACAATTAGAAATTGCATATCTAATGATAAAAACTTAAACTTGTCTTTTTGAACTCATATTACATTGCTCTCCTCTATCATCCGCATAAATCCCAATTTTTCTTCTCTTTTTTTCTTGTTTATGAATAAATTGATAATTGAAGGTGTTTAGACACAACATTTTACTCTAGTATCATTAAACGAGAACAACAACAACAAAGTGCAAGTATAACACTGACTCGTTTATAAACAAAAGGTGGCAATGTTTAGGGGTGTACCCCAACTCTTCTCCTCCCTAACCAGTCTTCAGTTCATTGAGTGTGAACAATATAACTCTGGAAAATCGTGAAATCCATTCAGTTACACTCTATGTGGTATATTTATTTTATAACGGACAAGTTGCTAGCCAGTCAGCCAGCCAGCCATCCAGCAGATATCAACCTGTCTGTGGGTACATCCAACTAACTAAAGCAATTCATTTCACTTTTGTTACAATGGTTAAGTTGGGCTGCTTTGTCTGCTCTTTCTTTGTGTATGTTTGTTGTTTTGTTTTTTCTTTCGAATAATAACTGGCTAGATTTTATGGCTCATTGCATACAAGCCGAAGTGGAAATAACAGTAATGCTCTTAATTTATAATCTAAGAAATCAACTATAATGTAGGTTGTTTTTCTCACTCCCCAGCGAATGAGGTGGAGGGTGACTGGTTGGTGTGGATTAAAAGTGAATTTTGGGATATACTACAAAATACATATTATTAATCGAAAGCTATTGTGACGTTTGAAGCATTAGAAGATAAAATGATCGGTGGATTCGTATTCGGAATCCGGTAGTAGCAATATTGCAAAGAATTAAAATCGCACTTCTACATATATAGATGGGAACAACTTT
The DNA here is from genome assembly GCF_047663935.1 of Musca autumnalis. NCBI lineage: Eukaryota > Metazoa > Arthropoda > Insecta > Diptera > Muscidae > Musca > Musca autumnalis. The sequence continues at coordinate 141,069,935 of NW_027411866.1, forward strand.
GATGTTTCTTTCTATTCAAAAAACCAAAGCTACCTTCTGCCTCACTGTAGGGTATCTAATAATGAAAAAAGAATACTTAAAGGCACCCTAATTCACCCATAAACGTTTCATTGAAGCAACTAAACAAAATAAAAAAATAAATATTAACAAAAATATGATTCACTTGTTAAAGAAACAAAATTAAAGTTAGTGGGCAATTAAGTTTTTTTCAACTCTTTCCTTTTCTTTTGCTTTTTTTATTATAGGCATTAGAGGTCTTTAAAAGCGTAGTACAAACATTCAGTCAGCTCTTCATGCCCTGGATATATAAATCTTGAATGAATTAGTTATCGTCGATTGAACATATCTATGATTGGTGGGAATATGTGAATGAATAAATATAACATAATAAGATGTGATATTTAGCCTCCATTGAGGGTATTAATCATTCCTGCAGATAATTGTTGGTAAAGCTCATATAGCCACGATAAAAAGGTACACCCGGTACTTCCTTGAAGGTTTTAACCACATTATCCAACCAAAATGGCTGAAATCTGGTTTCAATATAAATAATAAGGCGGACCATACACTATCAAATTTTGTCGTCAATATTTGTAGTAGTATGTGTAAATTTTTCAAAGAGAATGTGTGTGTGAATTTTATGGATTGAGAAAAATCAAAATAGTTTTGATTTTCAAAATGAAACTCAGTCAATCCAATGAATATGGGTTATTTTCAAATTGTCTTTGCAAAACATGTTTCGAGTACATGGTGCGCCTTAACTAAATTTAAATGAAAGGTGCTTACACCTGGGAAGTTTTCGCGGAATCTGAAACAGCAATGTTCATATATGAGAAAAATCCAAAAACAAGACAAAATCGCTGGAGGGATTTTTAAATAAATCGCGGTCAAACTTCACATTTTTAGGTTTTCGCGATTTTGCTTGGAAACCGCAAGTCCTATCGAAATGGAGCTAAAGAAGTTCAGGTCACATTTTTAGGTTTTTTTATACCCTCCATCATAATGAGGGTATAATTAAATTTGTCATTCCGTTTGTAACACAAGAAATCAAGATACAGCTCGCAATTTTTAAGATAGAGCGTCAAAATATGGTACAGAAGTTTTTATTACTTCCAGGATGGTTGGTATTGAAAATGGGATATATCGGTCCACGTTTTGATATAGCCCCCATAGAATAGTACCTCCTGATTTTCGGTATTTTTGAGGTTTTAGCTTCATTATCCCACCTAAATGGCAAAAATTTGGTATTTAGTCATCGTTGGGTGTATAAAACTTTCCACCTGAAATTTGTTGGTATAGGTCCACGCCTTCATATAGCCCCCATAGAACGGTACCTCCCGATTTTCGGTATTTTGAAGGTTGTGACCACTATAATGCACCAAAATGGCTGAAATTTAGTACTTAGTCTTCGTTAGTGGTATAAAACTTTCCCCCAGAAATTTGTCGGTATAGGTCCACGCCTTCATATAGCCCCCATAGAACGGTACCAACCGATTTTCGGTATTTTAAAGGTTGTGGCCACAATAATCCACCAAAATGGCTGAAATTTGGTGCTTAGACTTCATTGTTGGTATAAAACTTTCTTCCAGAAATTTGACGGTATAGGTCCACGCCTTCATATAGCCCCCACAGAACGATACCTCCCGATTTTCAGTATTTTGAAGGTTGTGGCAACAATAATCCACTAAAATGGCTGAAATTTGGTACTTAGTCTTCGTTGGGGGTATAAAACTTTCCCCCAGAAATTTGTCGGTACAGGTCCATGTCTTAATATAGCCTCCATAGAGCGGTACCTCCCGATTTTCAGTATTTTGAAGGTTGTGGCCACAATAATCCACCAAAATGGCTGAATTTAGTACTTAGTCTTCGTTGGGTGTATAGAACTTTCCCCCAGGAATTTGTCGGTACAGGTCCATGTCTTAATATAGCCTCCATAGACCGGTACCTCCCGATTTTCGGTATTTTAAAGTTTGTGGCCACAATAATCCACCAAAATGGGCTGAAATTTTGTGCTTAGACGTAGTTGGTGGTATAAAACTTTCCCCAGAAATTTCTCGGTATAGGTCCACGCCTTCATATAGCCCCCACAGAACGGTACCACCCGATTTTCGGTATTTTAAAGGTTGTGGCCACAATAATCCACCAAAATGGCTGAAATTTAGTACTTAGTCTTCGCTGGGGTATAGAACTTTCCCCCAGAAATTTTTCGGTTAAGGTCCACGCCTTCATGTTTCCCCCATAGAACGGTACCTCCCGATTTTCGGTATTTTAAAGGTTGTGGCCACAATAATCCACCAAAATGGCTAAAATTTTGTGCTTAGACGTAGTTGGTGGTATAAAACTTTCCCCAGAAATTTCTCGGTATAGGTCCAAGCCTTCATATAGCCCCCACAGAACGGTACCACCCGATTTTCGGTATTTTAAAGGTTGTGGCCACAATAATCCACCAAAATGGCTGAAATTTAGTACTTAGTCTTCGTTGGTGGTATAAAACTTTCCTCCAGAAATTTGTCGGTATAGGTCCACGCATTCATATAGCCCCCACAGTACAGTACCTCCCGATTTTCGGTATTTTGAAGGCTGTGGCCACAATAATCTACCAAAATGGCTGAAATTTAGTACTTAGTCTTCGTTGGGGGTATAGAACTTTCCCCCAGAAATTTGTCGGTTAAGGTCCACGCCTTCATGTAGCCCCCATAGAACGGTACCTCCCGATTTTCGGTATTTTAAAGGTTGTGGCCACAATAATCCACCAAAATGGCTAAAATTTTGTGCTTAGACGTCGTTGGTGGTATAAAACTTTCCCCCAGAAATTTGTCGGTATAGGTGCCTGCCTTCATATAGCCCCCATAGAACGGTACCTCCCGATTTTCGGTATTTTGAATGTTGTGGCCACAATAATCCACCAAAATGGCTGACATTTAGTACTTAGTCTTCGTTGGTGGTATAAAACTTTCCCCCAGAAATTTGTCGGTATAGGTCCACGCCTTCATATAGCCCCCATAGAACGGTACCACCAGATTTTAGGTATTTTAAAGGTTGTGGGCACAATAATCCACCAAAATGGCTGAAATTTAGTACTTAGTCTTCGTTGGTGGTATAAAACTATCCACCTGAAATTTGTTGGTGTAGGTCCACGCCTTCACATAGCCCCCATAGAACGGTACCTCCATAGAACAGTACCTCCCGATTTTCCAAAATGGCTTAAATTTGGTGCTTAGACGTCATTGGTGGTATAAAACTTTCCCCCAGTAATTTGTCGGTATAGGTCCACGCCTTCACATAGCCCCCATAGAACGGTACCTCCCGATTTTCGGTATTTTGAAGGTTGTGGCCACAATAATCCACCAAAATGGCTGAAATTTAGTACTTAGTCTTCGTTGGGGGTATAGAACTTTCCCCCAGAAATTTGTCGGCTAAGGTCCAAGCCTTCATATAGCCCGCATAGAATGGTACCACCCGATTTTCGGTATTTTAAAGGTTGTGGCCACAATAATCCACCAAAATGGCTGAAATTTGGTGCTTAGACTTCGTTGGGGGTAAAAAACTTTCCACCAGAAATTTGTTGGTACAGGTCCATGTCTTAATATAGCCTCCACACACCGGTACCTCCCGAATGTGGTTATTGTGAAAATTAGCCACATTTTTTTTACCGAAATTGCTGAAATTTGGAATTTTGTCTTCTTCATACACGAAGGGAAATTGTTCCATTTTACTTCAATACAAATCGTGGTGGAGGGTATGCCGTTCTTACTTGTTTTGTTAGGTTTTCACGATTCGCCTGAAAACGTTAAGTCTTATCGAAATGGGACTAGAATAAATCTTATAGTTGTGAAAATTCTCTATAAGATTGGTTTTCGTAATTTTTTCCTAGGTTGTACCATTTTAGAGATATATAAGTTTAAGTCGGGGAATTGCAGTCATGACCTAGATTTATAAGGAGACGATACAGTCGTTAAATTGTCAAAATTTGAACTTCTATGTCTCAAAAATGGTAATACGTACGAAAACATTTTAAAGGACAATTTTTTAGAGAATTTTTACTGCTACAAAACTTTAATCCCATTTCGATAGGGCTTGCGGTTTCCAAGCAAAATCGTGAAAACCTAAAAAAGTACAAAAATGTGAACTTTGACCGCGATTTATTTGAAAATCCCTCCGGCGATTTTTTTGTTATTTTTATTTTTCTCATCTATGAACACTGTAGTTTCAGAAACCGCAAAAACTTCCCAGGTGTAAGCACCTTTCATTTAAATTTAGTAAAGGGGTACCTTGAGTAGTTATATTATTTTTATACCCTCCACCATGGTAAAAGTTTGTTTTTCCGTTTGTAACGCATTGAAATAAACATTTGCGACCCTATAAGGTAAACATATTAGGGTGGGGAGATATGAACACCTTATTGGTCCCTTCATGTTTCTGATTCCTGGAATTGCACTGAGCAAAAAATGCCACTAGACCATATGTCTACGGTGAAAATCGAGCCTCCCGATTTTGACTTGAAGTTTTTTATCCACAAGGCCAAAACTGTCTGAAGGAGCGTTCCAATGATTTTGCTATGTACTAGAGAGTTCTTATTTATTGTCTAGATTGTAGTTTTTGTCTTAGTCTGAGATCTAAAATCTCAATGGTTTGGCTGTTATATGCAAAAAAACGTGGATAAAGAACTTTAAAATCGAGAGTAGACCGTAGAAATATGGTCTAGTGGACTTTTTTGTCTCAGTACAATCCCAGGAATCAGAAACGCGAAGCCTAACTCGATCTAGCCTTGTCCGTCTGCTGTTACAGGAAAAACGTTGAAAAATGCTAATTAAAAGCAAAACTTCAAGAAGTCTCAACGGGAGTTTAACTACCAAAACGCTGGATTAATAAATTAATTGAATATGTATTTCTTTCAAATAACATTTCTATTATAACGGTATTGAACATTGTCGAAAATAATTTAAACAGCTACATATCTGTAACGTCGAAAAATGTTAAGCCCAGCGGTAGTCTATTAATCAATTTAATATGTACATACACTACCGCTCACTTGAATAGAACCCCCCTGCAAAATTTTTTTCAACCTCAATTTTTTCCAAATTATACAAGATATGAAATTATTAAGTTTTATTATATTTTGCTTCATGTGTTTGGAGTAAACTTAGTCATTCATTTGCATTCAAGTCCAATTTGTATAAGAATTATGCAAGGAAAACAAAATAAAGTCAAAAATTGAAGTAAAAAAATTGGCTCATTTGAATAGAACCCCCCTTTAAAACTTGGGAATACAGAAAGATTGTAGTAGAATATCGATGCATATTTAATCTATATTGAAAACGAAGTACTTTCAGTAATATTCAGTATAAGTATATCCCTCCTGATTAAGGATACACCCGTATATCCTGCTTTGGCAAGGATTCTTTAAATAATCGGGTGTAATGCCCAACAAAGCTTGCTGTTTTCATTCAACAAGTTTATTTTTGGAAGATTGCTGTCTCCTTTAGTCGTATATTTTACGCATAAATCATTCCCATATATTTTAGAGAATATTTACCACAGTAGAATATGGCGGACCAGCAAGGATTTTCGCATTTTTTTCAAAATTTTAAGTTTTTATGACTCGAAGTGTACAAAAGATTATAAAATCGTGATGAAATTTCCACACGGGATATCCAAAAATGTTACTCACTTCTGGCTATGTCTGTTTCAGAACTCCTTTATAAATTGCCGTACGCATTAAGGTGAAGTAAATTGACGCTCATGTCCTTAATAATTAGTAATGCCTTCCAGCACCATAAAAGCACATTCATCGCTACAGAAACAATTTAGAAGATGGTCTTCCATTCAATAGACGCGAAAAAAATAGTTCTATAGTTATGCAATTGTTTACTTAATAAGGAGAGTCCTTACTAATTATGAAGGACTTGGGCGTCAATTTCTTTCACCCTAAATGCGGACGACAATTTACAAAGCAGTTCTGAAACAGACATATCCAGTAGTGAGTAACATTTTTGGATATCCCGTGTGGAAATTTCATCACGATTTTATAAACTTTTGTACACTTCGAGTCATAAAAACTTAAAATTTTGAAAAGAAATGCGGATGTCCTTGCGGGACCGCCATATTCTAGAGTGGAAAATATTTTCTAAAATGTATGGGAATGATTTATGCGTAAAATATACGACTAAAGGAGACAGCAATCTTCCAAAAATAAACTTGTTGAATGAAAACAGCAAGCTTTGTTGGGCATTACACCCGATTATTTAAAGAATCCTTGCCAAAGCAGGATATACGGGTGTATCCTTAATCAGGAGGGATATACTTTTACTGAATATTACTGAAAGTACTTCGTTTTCAATATAGATTAAATATGCATCGATATTCTACTACAATCTTTCTGTATTCCCAAGTTTTAAAGGGGGGGTTCTATTCAAATGAGCCAATTTTTTTACTTCAATTTTTGACTTTATTTTGTTTTCCTTGCATAATTCTTATACAAATTGGACTTGAATGCAAATGAATGACTAAGTTTACTCCAAACACATGAAGCAAAATATAATAAAACTTAATAATTTCATATCTTGTATAATTTGGAAAAAATTGAGGTTGAAAAAAATTTTGCAGGGGGGTTCTATTCAAGTGAGCGGTAGTGTACATACGTACTTTAACAAAAAATACACCACCCAAGTTGAAAGGTGTTTTCCTAGGGTAAACTTCCAATCTTCGGTATGACTAACAAAAACCTATAATTTATTTTTTACTGGGACATAACTAATTTACTGAAAAACTATGACAAATTGATTTCTTATAGATGCAACAATCACAAGTGTTACAAACTGAACATGTCATGATCAAAAGACTTCCAGTGGTTAATTACTTTTGTAACTGGCCCTTGTAGATCAGTGAAAGTTTTCTTTCTTATTTTTTTACTTGGAATACATACCAAAAGAAATTGAGGATGATGGTGGTGATGAAATAACACTTTATTAAATAACTGTTGTTGTTGTGATGTGTTTCTAAGGTATAATGTATTGGGGAAGTATTATTTTATTATTTTTTTAGTAATTGTAACATATGAATGTTGGGGTGTTGCTGTGAAGTTAAAAAAGTCAAGCGAAAGTGAAAATTAAATCAGACGACATTAAAAGATGGGTAGCTGTGCAACTCGGTACAATTGCTTAATTATGAGAGTGTTTATTATTAATAAAAGCAAAGCTATGCTCAATCAGTGCATTTTGTAGATAATATAAATCGTTATATATGATGCGCTCAGCGCCAAAACGGCCTAACCCACATGCCCAAAAAACCTAGTATTACCTAGTGTTATTCAATGCAATATGGGATTTGTATAGTAGTTATTTCAAAAGGTTCTGTTTAGATCTTTATAGTCTATTTGATTTTTAAGCATGTGTGTTAGGCCGTTTTGGCGTTGAGAGCCTCATATATAAAACAGAAAAATGTTTGTTGGTTTGTTCGTTTGTTTGTGGCTCATTGACTCAAAAACAACTGAACAGAACAGAAAGTAAAGGCTGCATTTTCCAAAAAATTTTCAGAGTATTACAGCATCTTCTGAAAGGAAAGGGTACTGTTTTTTGACCCCTTTAAAATAATCCAAAAGTAGCACGAGCCTCTCCGGCAGCAGTACAGATAGTCCTTGGGAGAATGACAATGTAGCATCAACTACCAAAAGGAACCATAACCGAACAGGCATTGCAAGACGTTTTGTTATAAGCTCAAAGCTGTACGTTCTAGTGAAGAGTATCACATGGACAACCCCGTCATGGCTAAAGCCTTTACATACTTGTTTTTTACAAACATACATTCATACTTATTTCTTGTTAAAGTCTAAATACTTCTTCATTATACAAATAATTAAACATTCGATTTTTTAATTACAATTATAAATTGGTTGTTTAAAAAAGTGGTAGCCTATAAGAAACATTGTTTATTTGTTTTGTTTAATGTCAATCAGTTTTGCGAACAAAAATGAATACCAGTAACTGATTGACAAGTTTTGGTGATATGTTACGAAACAAGTTGTTGACCAAAATTGCAGCCTATTTGCAAGCACGAAAAAAGTCACGTTTGAAATATGGCCAGTTAATTTGGCAACTACTTTTGTTCAGCTTAGTTTGTGCTCCAAGAAACAACGCTGTAAACCATGACAATCAACATGTATGTTATATTTAACACTATCAGAATTGTATACTTAAAGAGCTCCCACTAGGTACAGCCATCTTGCTTTTTCCCATTGGAGGTTTGTATTTTTGTTTCATTGTTCTTGGATTATTATTCGTCGTAAAGTTTTTCTTGATCGACCTCGATTCGGTGGTCCTCGGGGATTCCACTCAAATCACAGCATCAATGGCAAAACTTCACCAATGCTAAATCTGTGTCTAAGGAAACAGGCGACTGCACCGGAAACTCGACGTTTCTTTTCCCTTACTTCTTAAATTCCTTTATTAAATTCCAAGCAAATGCCAAACATATGCAATGTACGCTGGAACTCTCGTGCAATTCCAACTCTTCTTGCCTTTATTCTGATGCCTGAAACCTGGAACAAGTTGCGATGAACTTTTCCATAGTCCGTGTTTAGACACACAAATTTCTCGGGAAAGTAAATTCAGTTTTTAGACAATAGGGGGTAGGAAAGAGTATTGAGGAGCTCTTTCCTCTCCGCTCTCTTCCAAAAAAATCAATTTACTTTCCCGAGAAATTTGTGTGTCTAAACAAAGACATAGGAAAAGACGTATCCGATGAACTTTTCGATAGTAAAAGCCATCTCCGATGAACTTTTCGATAGGAAAAGTCACCTCCGATGAACTTTTCCATACGAAAAGTCATCTCCAATGAACTTTCCTATGGGAAAAGTCATCTTCGATGAACCTTTATATGGGAAAAGTCATCTCCGATGAACTTTTCTATAGGAAAAGTCATCTCCGATGAACTTTTCTATAGGAAAAGTCATCTCCGATGAACTTTTCTATAGGAAAAGTCGTCTCCGATGAACTTTTCCATAAGAAAAGTCATCTCCGATGAACTTTTCCATAAGAAAAGTCATCTCCGATGAACTTTTCCATAAGAAAAGTCATCTCCGATGAACTTTTCCATAAGAAAAGTCATCTCTGATGAACTTTTCCATAAGAAAAGTCATCTCCGATGAACTTTTCCATAAGAAAAGTCATCTCCGATGAACTTTTCTATAGGAAAAGTCATCTCCGATGAACTTTTCTATAGGAAAAGTCATCTCCGATGAACTTTTCTATAGGAAAAGTCATTTCCGATGAACTTTTCTGTGGGGAAATTCATCTTCGATGAACTTTTCTATGGGAAAAAGTCATCTCCGATGAACTTTTCTATAGAAATCATCTCCGATGAACTTTTCTATAGGAAAAGTCATCTCCGATGAACTTTTCTATAGGAAAATTCATCTCCGATTAACTTTTCTATAGGAAAATTCATCTCCGATTAACTTTTCTATAGGAAAAGTCATCTCCGATTAACTTTTCTATAGGAAAAGTCATCTCCGATGAACTTTTCTATAGGAAAAATCATCTCCGATGAACTTTTCTATAGGAAAAATCATCTCCGATGAACTTTTCTATAGGAAAAATCATCTCCGATGAACTTTTCTATAGGAAAAATCATCTCCGATGAACTTTTCTATAGGAAAAATCATCTCCGATGAACTTTTCTATAGGAAAAATCATCTCCGATGAACTTTTCTATAGGAAAAATCATCTCCGATGAACTTTTCTATAGGAAAAATCATCTCCGATGAACTTTTCTATAGGAAAAATCATCTCCGATGAACTTTTCTATAGGAAAAGTCATCTCCGATGAACTTTTCTATAGGAAAAGTCATCTCCGATGAACTTTTCTATAGGAAAAGTCATCTCCGATGAACTTTTCTATAGGAAAAGTCATCTCCGATGAACTTTTCTATAGGAAAAGTCATCTCCGATGAACTTTTCTATAGGAAAAGTCATCTCCGATGAACTTTTCTATAGGAAAAGTCATCTCCGATGAACTTTTCTATAGGAAAAGTGATCTCCGATGAACTTTTCTATAGGAAAAGTCATCTCCGATGAACTTTTCTATAGGAAAAGTCATCTCCGATGAACTTTTCTATAGGAAAAGTCATCTCCGATGAACTTTTCTATAGGAAAAGTCATCTCCGATGAACTTTTCTATAGGAAAAGTCATCTCCGATGAACTTTTCAATAGGACACTTTTCCCCGATGAGCTTTTCTATAGGAAAAGTCATCTCCGATGAGATTTTCTATAGGAAAAGTCATATCCGATGAGCTTTTCTATAGGAAAAGTCATCCTCGATGAACTTTTCTATAGGAAAAGTCATCCTCGATGAACTTTTCTATAGGAAAAGTCATCCTCGATGAACTTTTCTATAGGAAAAGTCATCCTCGATGAACTTTTCTATAGGAAAAGTCATCTCCATGAGTGGGTTAAAAGGCCCGCTCAGAGGATTAATGCTTCCTTCCTACCCATAACAAACCCATAATTTATATTTTATGGCCAACGTCAATCATCGACTCGCAGAACAAAACATACTTCATGTTGCTGATAAACAACTATGAAATGGAAAAAATCTAAGCACAAAATTACGTCTTTCAGCATGGAAAGAAAGCTCAAATGAATGCCCAAACCCCCTTAGCCAGTTTGATTCCATAATATTCAGACAACCTCACATGATGATGCAAGGAAAAAATCTCTCCTTTACGTTTGAATATTTTCTCTTGCTGTCTTCATGTTGGGATTAAAAAAAGCTAAGCAATAAGGCGTTAAACCTTTGTCGTGTCGTCTTCTTTTCTGATGGCACAGCAGCTTATAAATATTGCATGAAAATGGCAATAACAAGTTAGGCAATGACTTTACAAAGCCAATGTAGTCATGCTGCAGGTCAATCATAGTAAAATGTTAAGACATTGTTACATGGCTGACACCGTCAGATGGGATTTTTACTCCTGCAGTGATGGCATGTAAAAGATAAAAAAATCGTAATTCTTAAGCGATATTCATGAACGTTTATGTTCTTGTGGTTAGGTTATCCCAAACATTAACTAGCCATGAAAATGCAGTCTGTCTGTCCTCCTTTAAAAAGTGTGTCAAGGAAATGAAATTGTACTCAAATTACAGTGGAATTGGATTCTTTGGTATTATGGACAAGAATGATGAAAAAACTTGTTTGACATTTAATTATGTTAACAATACAAGGTATAAATGTGGGCTCTCGCATACTTACCTTAATGTTGTGTTGTGGATGTTTTAAATAAAGTCGACGTTACAAGAAGATTATTATCTGAAAATAGGTTAAGAAGAAAAAAATGCCCATTAATTACTGGAAGGCCATAATAATATCTAATAATTGTTGTTTTCAAAACAATATAAATAAACTCGCTAAACAGTCTTAGTTGGCAAAATGCAGTAGTCCGAGCTCAGCTCATATGGGTCTGAAAGAAAGAGAAGTTAGGATGACGTTAAGTTTGGCCGAGCCGAACCCTGCACCAAGAACTATATTGAAGTGAATAGGAACAATTAGTATCCTTTCGTTTATGAAAGTACCAAGCTGTTCCTCTTATTCCATGCAGGAGCTGAATATCTTAATTGATAATACTCCACATTTAAGGAGTGTTCTTTCTAAAACATGGACCAATATTTACAATTTTCCGAATGAAGCTTTTGTATCCTTGGGCAACACACAGTATTAAATTACAGCAATCTAGGTTCGAGAATTTGACAGAAAAACCTTCGACACAAAGTTCCTTTTAATTTATCTGACACTTATTCTTAAAGCTAACTTGTAAGAATAAACAAGTAAAAAAGCATCAGTCGGCTTTGCCGACAGAGATATACCCTCAGCCTCGATCGAATGTATTTAGGGTCTTTTCAGAATTTTGAGACCCTTTTTGAACATTTGAACTTTCAGACAAAAATGTGGACTAGGATAAAAGTGTTGCGGAGGAGGTACTTGAAGGAATGGACCGACATAGTCCATTATGAAAGTGGATCTTAGTTTGGGAGTCTTATCTTTTCGATAGATATCGCACCCACTAGTCATTTCAGTGGGTCATCGTATAACATTTGGACCAGTAGGCCAGGAAGCATGAACTTGTCCACGGAAAACATAATATCGCTGTAAACAGGGCCACAACGAATAGCATCGGTATACATTTCCAAAGGATCTTCGAACAGACCCTAAACTGCACATAAACAAAAATTTTGAACTTTTGCAGGGAAGGTACCTTAAGGAGAGGACCAATATGGGTCATTTTTGGAAGTTAAACTAAATTTGGACAAAATATTAGAAGATTCAAAGTTTGGACCAAATTGGTTACCCCGTTCAAGAAAGTGTATCGTGCATACCATTTTAGTGACATTTTTTAAATTTTGGGGGGAAGTATCGATACCGGTATCGGTATCGGTGGATCGGTATTGCCCATCTTCGAAGTGAAACTAAGTTTGGACAAAATATGTTGAAGGCCAAATTTCATACCATAGGGGGTTTTTACAGCTTTTGGGCTGTTTTCTCAGGAAGTATTTATTTGCCCCTGGAAAAACTTGTACCATCGTAGAGGGGGTCAGTGAATGCAATTTGCATTAACAAAAATCAAAGTGATCCGAGAGCAGGTCTTAAAGTGAACTTATCCGAAATTTTGTGTGGCAAGTACCCGAAGGAGTGGATAAATATAGTCCATATTCGAACCTGATCTATACCAGGTAGAAATATTAGGATGTGTAAAGTATGGACCGAACTTAAACTAAGTTTGGACAAAATATTAGGAAGGCCAAATGTTGGACCGAATCGGCAGATCCGTTCCAGAGTTATCTTGTGCTCCAACAACTAGACACGGGGTCATAGGGGGTTTTTACAACTTTCAGGCTATTTTGTCAGGAATTATGAGCTTGCCCCTGATGAAACTTGTACCGTCGTATGGGTGGCATTGAATACAAGTTGCTACAACAAAAATCAAAGCGATTCAAGAGCTGGTCCTAAACTGAACTTTTCCAAAATTTTGTGTGGGAGATATCCGAAGGAGTGGACCGATTGAGACCATATTGGAACCTCATCTAAGGATGTGCAAAGCATGGACTAAATCGATTACTGCCTTCAAGACTTATCGTGCGCACAAATTTTACGAACATTTTCGAACTTTTGTGGGGGGGGGGTGTACCCGAAGGAGTTGACCGATATGGCCCATCTTCGAAATTAAACTATGTTTAGTCAAAATATTACGATTCCCACAATTTGGTTTGAATCGGTTAATCCGTTCGAGAGTTATCATGCGCACCAGCCAGACATACAGACGGACGGACATAGCTAAATCGACTCCAAATTGTCTGAAACGGATTTCGTCCAAACATACTTGGGGTCTAAAACCATTATTTCGATGAGGCACATTTTGGCCGTATGAAAGTGTATATACCCTCGTTAGCATAAATGCTGAGGGTATAAAAACTGGTTACTTGTCGGATACCGACCAACATTTAACTACCGAATCGTTGTAATAACAGGCCTTCGACCATGTACTACCAGGGGAGAGAACTACTACGAAATTACTATAGCAGGATGGACTACATTCAGAATCAAGTGTTGCAATTGTGATAAGGATAGAGCGGTCGACAGCTTAAAACATGGTCTCCTCATGAGGAGGCACCCTGTTGCAGTTATGCCCACTTCTGATTTTGTCGCAAAAACATGCTGCAGAACGTTATAGTCAATATCTTGGGATAGTTATCGGTCGGAATTATGTAGAGCTTTATTTCAGCCACAGGCTGTGAAGAGTGTGCATTGAATTTGAGAACTAGCGACTTGAGAACCTTGTTCCTACTTCTGATCTTGTCGGAAATAACTGTGGCTTGCGTTGACGACTTAAGCATGCTGTCGACCGCTACACCAAATATATATAGTGGTCGAAATCAGGGTACCATCAACCAATATGCCCAAGAAAGGACTCGTTTCCAATGAACGCAAACAAACAAAACGATTCCAGTACCAATCACACAAAGTCACAAACTTTTCAGTTTCTCTGAATCGTTTCGCTCTCCAAACCAAACCACACACTTTTTAATGCAAAAATACGAAAACCGTACGATTACTGAAATGCACTTCGGCTGTGCTTAGCCGAGTTGTTTCATTCACCACCGAAACAAAAAGAATTTTTGGCAAACATTAGCTGTGCGAAATGATCAATGCCACACTCAGACACATGCACACGCTTTTTTACGTACGCTGCTCATTTCAACCGTGTCAGTGGATTTAGCGGCGGCTGCGTTTATATTCCTTAGATACCCAGCAAAATGTTCGATGCCAAAAAGATGGCATTCAATCATGGGTGCAAGTGATCTGGCTTGTCATCGTTTTTAGCATCTTCAGTGATGAATTTTATATGAGCGTGGACACTTTGCAATGACATTATCATTACGACGAGAGTTTTAGAAACGTTGGTTGTGGTTTCGAGTCTCCGACAACATCAAGCATTTTTTCAATAATTAATCTTATATATTTAGAAAATTTGTATAAATAAAAACACAAAATTCATCTCTATTGGATCGATGGAATGGGTTCAAATGTTGATGAAAAGATCGGACTTTTCATGCTTCCTTTGCACTGATTCAAATGCTAATAAAATGAACGGATCTTTCACGACTTCGTTTGAACTAATGCAAAAGATGCCATGAAATCACGTCATCGCATAGAACTCTTTCCTTCAACTTTTGCTGGGTAGAAGAGCTGCACTAAGTCAGCTAAACCTATCACATATCTAATGGAAGTTAAGACCCAACGCCAAAATTGTAGAATCATTCGCATTAAATTACTAACTCTATGCCATTTGCAGAGTGTAGAATTTTAGAAATGTTGAGGTTAAACAGTTCCGGAGATATGACTCCACCTTGGGAAACTGTTTAACTCTACGGGTTCAGAAAATTCACCAATGTTCAACAGTTCCGGAGATATCATCCTACCTTGGAGAACTCCCTATTTTACTCTACGGGGTTTGGACTTCTTATTTCTGAATTCTACAAACGACTGGCGTCAACACATAAAGTTGATTATCCAAGATTTCAAATACAGCTGGACGAAAATCGTCCCAATATCCTCGAACATCTTGGCATGGTTGATGGTAGCGAAAGCCTTCGATAGGCCGAGAGACACCATAACTGTTCGGCTGACTCGCTCGATATGTGTGGATATGGTGATTTATGCTGTTGTGGTGCTGTGCATTTTCCGGAATCCATGCTAATGTTGGGAAACTGCTTCTTAACATGGGGGGAGTAGTGCTTCTAGAATCTTTGCTTCTTGCGACAAGAGGAATATCGGCGTGTACGATTCACCTCTGCTGGCATCCCTGCATGGCTTCAGTAGGGGGACCACCATGCCAGCTTTCCCGGCTTCTGGTACAATATGGTTGGCTAACTATAGATTGAGCACACTTGATATATACAACATTGCTTATCGTAAATGGTGGTGGTACTTGGAGGGCACTAAAATGCCTTAGCACACTCCTCTACCCCTATCACTCTCGGGATGCTTTCAAAATGTCGGGTTAAATTAACACGTTGTTGGAAATAACAACCGTTCAATCATCATTCTTTTCCCGGATTCGTGATTTTACCGTTGCCTACAATTTACATAATCCTGTACAAAAGTTGCATAGATTTAGGATGTCTAGCCATTTTTCCGCTTATGTTCGCCTGTTGACTTCAAGAGTAAGATCTAACTCTTGGATCCCCAGGGTTGGTACGACGCTCATTTGCTAGTCCTGTCGCCTCTTCTGGGAAAATTGGGCTGATTTTGGGTATTGAACCAACAGGTATGTAGCGAGCGGCTGCAGCAATGATGAGTTCTCTCATCTACCCGAGCAACTGAGGGAATGGGCAGCTCTCTGAAGCGGTGATTTGTAATATCTCTGATCCCTTGCCAATGAGCTTTTCCATGGTTCAGTAAAATACGGTGGTCAGAGGTAATAAAATCGAGTGGTAAGTTTACGGAGAACACGTATTAAAATGTGGAACAATCAATTTGCTCGGTCAGCGTTGTACCCCTTTGTTCATTGCCTAGCATGGAATGCCAAAGATGATGATAAGCATTGAAGTCCCCTAGCACCACACGGTCATTGCCCTCCAGGAGCGAACTAATGTCGGGCATGTAACGCAAGGCACAGTTATTCATCATCGTATTTACATTTTAAGCAACACTACCTCGTCAGTCCCACACTTTAGAGACACTCCACGCACACTAGTTTCAATATGTTTATTTTCGAATACCGTAGACAAATTAAAAAAAAGTGAGCCCAGGCTATAGTCAGGTCGGGGCCGACTATGTGATGCCCTACACCACTACCCCTGTGTATAAGTTTTTGACTGGTAAAACTCAAAATATTAAAATTGGGATAGCTTAGCGCCTTTGCTCTGAATGTCTTCATTAATTCAGGTGAATTTTGTTGAAACGCATTTAAGTGTATCGTCAGCACAACTCTAATAAAAAAATAGAAAAGTGGGATGTACGCCAACCTTTCTCTGTGAGACCCCCTCAGCCCCCAAAATTTCGTGAGGATCCGATCAAAATTCCGACCTATAGTGTGATTGCACAAAAAATGTAAAAAGGGATGAATTACCGACTATTGCGATATTTCTGTTGTTTGACCACCTACGACAACCTACTTCACATCGTTGTAAAGGTGATATTTTCTACTTTCCTTGCCAGGTTTTGCTTTCGATATACCTCCTACAGAAGAGAGATATTAGATTTGAAATAAAAGGTTGGCCTTTTCTAAATAAAATTTTTCATATTCCGACCCCTGTATAATATCCGACCATTACCAAAATCAATAGGTTTTTTCCTCTGTGGGACCCAAATAACACATTTCGTGGCGATACAATCAAAAATGCGACGTGATTACAAAAAAAAAAAAAAACAAGTAAGAAAACGTTAAGTTCGGCCGG
Source organism: Musca autumnalis (assembly GCF_047663935.1). NCBI lineage: Eukaryota > Metazoa > Arthropoda > Insecta > Diptera > Muscidae > Musca > Musca autumnalis. The sequence goes on from NW_027411866.1 coordinate 141,086,882, forward strand.
ACCGAACTTTTTATACCCTCCACCAAAATTAAATTGAAAGAGACTGGAATAATTAGTTTCCTTTCGTCCAAGAAAGTACTTAGCTCTGCCTAATTACCAAATGTCAACCATTTTGGTGGGATAATGAAGCTAAAACCTTCAAAATACCGAATATCGGGAGGTACCGTTCTATGGGAGCTATATGAAGGCGTGGATCTATACCAACAAATTTCAGGTGGAAAGTTCATTACACCCAACGATAACTAAATTCCAAATTTAAGCCATTTTGGTGGGATAATGAAGCTAAAACCTTCAAAATACCGAATATCGGGAGGTACCGTTCTATGGGGGTTATATGAAGGCGTGAACCTATACCAAAAAATTGCAGGTAGAAAGTTCTATACACCCAACGATAACTAAATACCAAAATTAAGCCATTTTGGTGGGATAATGAAGCTGAAAGCTCCAAAATACTGAATATCGGGAGGTACCGTTCTATGGGGGCTATATGAATGCGTGGACTTATACCAACAAATTTCAGGTGGAAAGTTTTATACACCCAACGATAACTAAATACCAACTTTCAGCCATTTTGGTAGGATAATAAAAATACCGAAAATCGGGAGGTTCCGTTCTAGGGAGGCTATATCAAAACGAGGACCGATATATCCCATATATATGTATGGGTCTACGATCATTATTTCTATGCGTTACAAACTTTTTGGCCAAACCCAACTTATAATACCCTCCCACATAGTGGTGTAGGGCATAATCAATGACGACAAAAAAATTGGATTTCGGTCAGGAAAACCAAAACTGGGCCATTGTACGGCTCAATTTTTTGACTTCGACAATTTTTGGTAAAGAAGTTTCGTGACTGCATGGAACCTCAAATGTTAAATTGCAGCTAGTTCAGTCAAAAATGTAGCTAAATCACTCAAAATACCGATGGGGCTATAAAAAAACATGGACCTATGTTCACAATTTTTGATGGAAAAATTTTGTGAACCCTGGGATCCTCAAATGTCAAATAACAGGTAGTTGGGTTACAAAATTTATCTAAAATCAAAATACCTAAAATCTGTAGGCACCGGCTATACACAAAACATGGACCTATGTTGAGAATTTTTGTTGTAGAACTGTTGGGACCACTGGAAATCTCAACTACCAAATAACAGGAAAAAATACCGAAATCGAAAAGTACCGTTATATGGGGGCTACACCAAAAAATTGACTTGTGTGAAAAACTTTTGGTAGAGAAAATTTGTAGCCGCTCGGAACAAACGTCAAAATAGAGATAGTTCGGTCAAAAAGTGTAAGTAAAATCCTCAAAATACCTAAAATCTAAAGGTATCTTTATAAGGGGCTATAACAAAACATGGACCTGTGTTGACAATTGTTGGGCAGAAGTTTCGAGACTGCAGAGAACCTCAATTGGCAAATTACGGATAGTTCAGTCAAAAAATGTAGCCAAACTCTCAAAATACCTAAAATCGTGAGGTTATATAGAGGCTATACCGAAACATTCACTAACGTCTAAAGTTGTTGGTGGAGAAATTATGTAAACATTGGAACTTCAAATGTGAAATTACAGGTAGTTCCGTAAAAAAATTGGCAAAAATACATAAAATCCGGAGGCAGAATTAAATGGGGGCTGTAACAAAACATGGGCCTATGTTGAAAAATTTTATTGCAGAAGTTTTGTGACTACTGTGAAGAACCTTACTTACTTAGCTGGCCCATTACAGAACATTTCTTCCATAGACCGAACTAAGAAAAGATCTCCAATTCTTTCTGTTTCGTGCTGCGCTTTTTGGAATACCGCGCCTTGTCATCTCTTCATCCACTTGTTTGCGCCATCTATTCTGCGTGCACCGCCATGTGGCTCGAATTTATACGCCTTTTTAGCGGGGTCATCATCGCTCATTCTTATGATATGGCCTAGCCAACGCAATAGCTGCATCTCGATACGTTTAACCATATTGATGTCATTGTATAGCAGATACAGCTCGTGGTTCATACGACGTCGACATTCTCCGTCAACGCAGATCGGTCCGTAGATCTTTCGAAGAATTTTTCTCTCAAACACGCCAAGCAGTGCCTTATATGCTTGCGCAAGTACCCAGGCTTCGGAACCATACATCAGCGCGGGTAGTATCAGTGTTTTGTAAAGCGTTATTTTCGTTTGACGTGTTGTGACTTTGTTTTTAAAGTGCTTACTTAAGGCAAAATAGCATCTGTTGGCCAATACAATTCTTCTTTTTATTTCACAACTGATGTTGTTTGTGCTGTGCCGAGGTATACGAAGTCTTTTACTACCTCAAAATTATAGGAACTTCAACAGTTGGTCCGATCTCAATGGACGCATTGCGCGTCGACACCATCAGCTTGGTCTTCTCGCCGTTTACCGCCAGACCCACTTTAGCAGATTATCCTTCGACCTTCATAAAGGTATCGGTTACTTCTTTTACTGATCGTCCCATGATGTCTATATCATCAGCATAAGCAAGTAACATGTGGCTATTGGTGTAGATTGTGCCACTTCTTTTGACGTTTGCCTCTCGTATAACCTTTTCTAGCAGGATGTTGAAAATATCACACGAAAGGCTGTATCCTTGCCTGAAACCTCTTTTGGTACAAAACTCTTCGGAGAGGTTCTTTCCTATTTTAACTGAAGATCTTGTGTCAGTTTTTTTACAAAGCCGAATGAGCTTTGCGGGGATACCAAATTCAGACATTCCTTGGAATACATTTTAACGTAGCGGGCTGTCAAGGGCTGCTTTATAAAATTGACAAAAAGGTGGTAGGTGTCGATCCGAATCTCTTGGGTCTTCCCCAGGACTAGCCGCAGGGTAAATATCTGGTCAATGGTGGACTTGCCAGGTCTAAAGCCGCATTGGTATGGTCCAATTATTTCGTTGACCATGGGCTTTACTCGTTCGCACAATATCCCTGACACTATCTTGTAGACGATAGGAAGAAGACTTATGCCCCTATAGTTGGAGCATAAAGTCTTATCTCCTTTCTTATGGACGGGACACAGTATGCTCAGGTTTCAATCGTCGGTACGCGTCCTTCCTGCCAGATGGAACTAACTGGCTGATGCATATACCTTATCAGCGTGTCGTCTCCGGTTTTAAACAGCTCGGCTGGTATGCCATCAGCTCCTACTGCCTTATTATTCTTCAGCCGGTTTATTGCTGTCTTTACCTCATCTTGGCCTGTTGGTATACATTCAATACCATCTTCTGGGATTGGATCTGTGGTATCTTCGTCGACTTCGCTACTATTGGATACCAACAGTTTGAAAAAATGCACTTTCCATATCCTTAGCACACTATCTGTATCAGTTACCAGATTACCTTGCTGGTCTCTACAGGAGGATGTGCCAGTTCCAAAGCCATCAGTTTGATGTTTCACTCTTTGGTAGAATTTTCGGACTTCATTCTGTCCCCTGTACATCTCGATTTGTTCACACTCCCGCTTTTCCATCTCTCTCTCTTTTTTCCTGCGGAAAAGACGTTCCTCCTCTCTCCTTTTCTCCCGATACCTATCTCGTGCGCTACGCGTTGCTACTGATTGTAAAGTAGCCCTATATGCCGCATTTTTCTCTTTGGTGGCAGCACGACACTCCTGGTCATACCATGGATTCCTTAGTGGAGGTCTCTGGTATCCAAGCACTGATTTTGCGGCTGTTTGCATGGAGTGGGCAATGTTTTGTCATTGTCCTGATATGTTATCGGGACGAGGAGTGCTTTGATTAGCAGTTGGTCCAGTTGAGTGGACTATGCTGTGGCTATCTGTTGTGATTGCAGCTTACCGATGTCCAACTTCCGTGTTGTGTCTGTTCGCACTTTGTTTCCTATGTTTAATACGGTACGTACCTTTGCTGCAACAAGGTAGTGGTTCGAGTCTATGTTTGCACCTCGGAACGATCGTACATCCAACACGCTTGATGCATGTCTTCCATCTATCACAACGTGATCAATTTGATTTCTTGTTCTTTGATCTGGCGACAGCCAGGTGCCCTTATGAATATCGAGATGAATAAATCTGGTACAGCTAACTAGAATGTTTTTTGCAGCTGCAAAGTCTATCAGCCTCATACCTTTGTCTGATCGTTTACTGTGGAGACTGAATTCCCCGACCGTTGGGCCAAAGATATTCTCCTTTCCAATTATGGCATAAAAATCGCCTAGTATAATTTTAATGTTATGAGCAGGGCAACGGTCATATGTTTCTTCTAAGCGCCCGTAAAATATATATTTGGTCTGTTCGTCCTTCTCTTCAGTGGGAGCATGAGCGTAAATAAAGCTGATGTTGAAGAATTTTGCTTTTAATCGAATTGCTGCGAGTCTTTCATTCACTGGGGTGAAGCTAGAGACCAGATGTTTTAACCTCCGACCAACTACAAATCCGCAACCAAACTCATGATTTGTATCATGGCAACTATAATACAGTGCGTCACCTTTAGGTGTTGTTGTGACGCCTTTCCCGTTCCATCGTATTTCCTGTACGGCAGTAATGACGGCCTTGTACTTTTCAAGTACATCTGCCAATGCGTAAACTGCACTTTCTCTATAAAGAGTGCGAACATTCCAGGGGCAGATTCGCAGATCATGTTCCTTAAAACGTTTGCGGGGTTCGTCAACTTTAGAGGGGTTTTATTTATCTTTTCTTTCGTTTTTATACCCTACACCACTATGTGGGGAGGGTATTATAAGTTGGTTTTGGCCAAAAAGTTTGTAACGCATCGAAATAATGGTCGTAGACCCATACTTATATATACCAAAATGAATGTCTCGACGAGCTGAGTCGATCTGGCTATGTGTGTCCGTCCGTCAGTCCGTCCGTCCGTCCGTCTGTCCATCTAAACTTTGTAATCACGCTACAGGTCGTAATTTTGATCGCATCGTCGCGAAATTTTGGATGTTGATGGGGGTCCCGGAGGGGAAGAAGCCTATTGATTTTGGTGATGGTCGGATAATATTTAGGGGTCGGAATGGGCAAAAAACTTATGTGGATAAAAAGACAACGTTTTTTTCCGAAGCGAATATCTTAGCTTCTATACGGGGTATACCAAAACCAGAACCTGGCCATGAAAGTAGAAAATATCACCTTTCTATCGATGTAAAGTAGGTTCTCGTAGGTGATCAAACAACGAAGATATCACAATAGTCGCAAATAAAACCCAAATTTTCATTTTTGCGATTTTAATTATAATGACGATTATCACAGCTTTGGTTGGGAACTTTCCAAAAGCAAAGCCTGGCTATGAAAGTAGAAGATCCCATCTTTACAATAATGTAAACTAGGTCTGCGTAGGTGACCAAATAACGGAGATTTCGCAATAGTCGGTAATACATCCCATTTTTCCGCTTTTTTGGAAATCACGCTACAGGTCGTAATTTTGGTCGGATCGTCACGAAAATTTGAGGGTTAATGGGGGTCACACAGATAAAGAAGCCTATTGATTTTGGTGATGGTCGCATAATATTTAGGGGTCGTTATGGGCAAAAAACTTATTTGGAGAAAAAGACAACGTTTTTTTCCTAAGCGAATATCTCAGCTTCAATATGCGGTATATCAAAAGCAGAACCTGGCCATGAAAGTAGAAAATATCACCTTTCTAATGATGTAAAGTAGGTTCTCGTAGGTGATCAAACAACGAATATATCGCAATAGCCGTTAATAGAACCCAACTTTTTATTTTTGCGATTTTAATAATAATGACGAATACCACAGCTTCGGTTGGAGATCTTCCAAAAACAAAATCCGACTATGAAAGTAGAAAATCCCATCTTTACAGTGATGCAAAATAGGTTGGAGTAGGTGGCCACATAACGGAGATACCACAATAGTCGGCAATACATCCCATTTTTTCATTTTTTTTAATCATGCTACAGGTCGCAATTTTGATCGGATCGTCACCAAATTTTGGGGGTTAATGGGTTTCCTACAGAGAAAGAATCCTATTGATTTTGGCGATGGTCCGATAATATTTATGGGTCGGAATGGGAATAAACTTATTTGGAGAAAAAGTCAACGTTTTATTTCAAAGCGAATATCTCCGCTTCTAAAAGGGGTATATCAAAAGCAAAACCTGCTAATGAAAGTAGAAAATATCACCTTTACAACGATGTGAAGTAGGTTGTCAACAGAGATATCACAATAGTCGGTAATTAATTTTTGTGCAATCACACTACGAAATTTTGATCGGATCCTCACGAAATTTTGATCGGATCCTCACGAAATTTTGGGGGTTGATGGGGGTCTAACACAGAAAGAAGTCTATTGATGGTTGGCATACATCCCACTTTTCCATTTTTTATTTGGGTTGTACTGTCGATGCACTTAAATGCGTTTCAAAAAAATTGACCTGTGTTAATGAAGACATTCAGAGCAAAGACGCTAAGCTATCCCAATTTTAATATTTTGAATTTTATTTTGTTTTTCAAAATAGTCAGGCTTAATCCCATAGTCGTTGTTTTAATATTTTATTAAAACAACTTTAATTTATTAGTGGGAAAAAATTGGCGATGTTTACCAAGGGGTAAGGCAGGGAATACTATAGTTTCAGATCTCGCCACAGATCTTCATCAGTTCCCTTATTTCTTGTTTTTCAACAAGAAACTTTTTATACCCAAGTGTCAATTGCTAGCTCAAATAGATACGTGCGCAAAGAAACACTCTGATCGAGAATTTCTTTGGCACTACCTAAACTCTAGCAACTTCACTTGCAAACAAATCCAAATTTTTCCCACTGCTATGCGTTCGTCGATTCTCGACGAAAAAGCACATAACTAATTTGTTGGTATTGCATACTACAGCAATAAACAACATTTTGACGGTGCCCGGTCTCACAATTAGGAGGGTTGGCGTTTTTTTGTTTGGGATGACGACTTCTATTTTGTTTTTCAAAATAGTCAGGCTTAATCCCATAGTCGTTGTTTTAATATTTTATTAAAACAACTTTAATTTATTAGTGGGAAAAAATTGGCGATGTTTACCAAGGGGTAAGGCAGGGAATACTATAGTTTCAGATCTCGCCACAGATCTTCATCAGTTCCCTTATTTCTTGTTTTTCAACAAGAAACTTTTTATACCCAAGTGTCAATTGCTAGCTCAAATAGATAGGTGCGCAAAGAAACACTCTGATCGAGAATTTCTTTGGCACTACCTAAACTCTAGCAACTTCACTTGCAAACAAATCCAAATTTTTCCCACTGCTATGCGTTCGTCGATTCTCGACGAAAAATCACATAACTAATTTGTTGGTATTGCATAGAAGTCGTCATCCCAAACAAAAAAACGCCAACCCTCCTAATTTTGAATTTTATTAGTCAAAAGCTTATGAACAGGGGTAGTGGTGTAGGTTATCACATAGTCGGCCCCGACCCGACTATAGCCTTGGCTCACTTGTTTCATAGTAAGCTGTTTTTCTAGGGGAGGGTAACAAACGCGACTCCCAAACCCAAGTTTTTAACGTTCTTATGGGTGAACGCGCGGCACATGTTAGCTCAATACCTTTAACGGGTGTTAAAGGCAGCAACCCAGGTGACATCACGGGGAGGGCAGTGTCTACTTGAGATGAGAGAGGCACCAAGATAAATCCTGGGCTTTGCAATGTTAAAGCCGTTCAGGACCGTTCCTTGGTATCTTCCATCCCCTACGTCACCCTGTGAAGAACCTCAGTTGTCAAATTACATCAAAAAATTAGCTTAAACCTTAAAGTACCAACAAAGTTTGGAGAATAATTTACAAGTTTGGGAAAAAACGTGTACTCACTCCATCAAAGGATTAAATTGTGGAACTTTTGTTCAGGAGGAGTTACCAGAAAACGTGATCCAATATAATAGTCCCACAAACATCCCAGAAGAGACAAGGGAGACTTCTTTCATATCAATGAGTTCACCCCGATTTATCTTAGCTCAATGATATAAGCTACTGTTTATTTCCGAGCCCGAACGGCGTGTCTTAAGACACCACTTGTAGAGAAGTTTTTCAATGCAGAAATACTCAGGATATGTCGCCAACATTAAACTGAGGTGTATTTTGCTACCGTTGGAAACCGTAACTGGCCGACTCGCCGACCGACTCAAGAATGACAAATATAAAAAAATCCAGTTTCGAGAAAAAGGCGTTTTAAGTTCACGATTGAAATTTGACTTCCCAACTTAAAAATATTATTACACAAAAAATAAAATAACTACTTGGTCGATAGTTTGCAAACAGGTAGTCAGATACCAGTGCTAAATTTCTGTGCAAGATCGAGCATGATTTGAAGTGCCTTAGTGCTTCATAAACTCAAAAAAAACTACTTTGTTGAATTATGTCAAACACGTAGTAAATGAGTTGTAACTCGATGAGTTTTAGGGACATTTTTGAGTTATGCCACTCTTTGAGTAAATGAGCGATATACATACATATGTATCCAAAGCTTACAGTAGTGCAAACGCAATGTTTGGGAAGTTTCCGCAATATAGTCGCGAATATTACATGCGTATGTTTTGTACTTGTCACATATGAAAAGAAGTCTTCTAATCTTTTCACTTTCCTCAAAATTTTAAATTTCTCTTAGTTTGGAATTTTTGCCAGTTCATGTCTTAAGTCTTTTGTTTTGGTTCATAATAGAAAATATTTATTAACAAACAACAAGATAACGATTTATCTCTTTGTTAATTGAATAGAAATTCCAAACTCTAACACAATTTATGATTACAACAAACATTAATCACAAGAAAAATACCAAGGAGTATCAAACACAAAACATAACTCGAAATATGTGACCAAACCACGAAATTAACATACAATGTGCAGCGGTGTTACACTTTCATAATAAATTAAATTATTTTTTTTTTCTCCAATAATGGCATATGAAAATGTTACACACTCAAAAGCTTCAATATTGGAATGCATTGAACTGAATCATTGCCCTTTGTAATGCATTCGTATTACTTTCTTTGGTTATCAAGTTAACGCCCTATGACCCCTCCATAGTTCAGAGGCACCCACTTTCTTGCTTAAATGCAATTTAAATTTCTTCCATAAATAATATTTTACATGAAAATAAGGAGAACTGTGGGTAATCGCAATGAAAAATATTTAATTGAGATTTACTTAAAATTACAATTGGCAGACAGTTAGAGGGGGAGGGTGGGAGGGAATGGAAGCCAGGCAGGCTGACAGAAAGACAACAACATGCCATGCTTGCCGGTTTCAATCCAGATGTCAAAGCACTTTCCTAGTTGAGTTGTTGTGGCGCTTGTGAGCAAGCTTAAATGTTGTTGTAGTCAAGAGAGACACAACATAGTTGATTGTTTGGGTTTGCTTTGTTGCGCGGTTGTTGTTGATTGATTATTTTTTGTACTGCGGCAGAAGAGTCGAAAGACTGCAGTTAGATACAAAACAGGGACGGACTTTATTAAGGAGGCCTATTTACTTTACTATTTTGAATAGAATGGATGATATTTTATTTTACATGGGAGCCAATCGATTCTATTTTGAATTCAAATAAATGCCAACAATTTACGATGGGCGATGTTCCGGACCCCATACAAAGCGTTTCGGCCTTACGGAATCTTTGTTGTAATGATTAAGTAACTGGATGAACCCGGAGTTGAATACGAGTATATAATAAGTGTCCACAATTTATCTTTATCTTTTACCAGAAGCCTGGAAATTTGGAAGGTTTGTCCCTCTACTAAAGCCAAGCAACGCTGCCGGCAAAGGTAAATCATACGATCTCCTCTTGTCGCCAATAGCAAAGATTCTAGAGGCACCAAGCCTCCCCATGATTGCCCAACATTACACTCCACGGAAAGCAGCATTACACTTCATATCCTCAAATATCAGTCGAGGACTGAACCAGAGCAGGCCCTGCAACCGAACGTTTGAAACGTTGGATAATCATATATATATATATATATATATATATATATATATATATATATATATATATATATAGAGTTCCCCAAGGCAGGATGATATCCCCGGAACGCTCCAGATGGCATAGAGATCATAATATATGCAGATGTTATACGATCTTGGGTTCGAGTCCTATCGTCGATCACATATGTGATAGATTAAATGTCTACAAAGCTGACTTGGTGCAATACTTCCATCTGAGGAATATGAAAATATGCTCCTCAAAATCAACTGCCATTATCAACTGGATAGTGTGTCCAACATCTGGATGGTTAAATTTAAGCTACCCATGATCATATTGGTCGTTTGTGTCCGGATTCCGACCACTAACTACTGGGCGCCGGGTTAGTAACCCTCCCCTAGAAAAAGCAGTCTACTATGAAAAACCAAAAGAAAAGAAAAACAAACCCCTCTAAAGTTGACAACCTCCGCAAACGTTTTATGGACCATAATCTGAGAATCTGCACCTGGAATGTTCGTACTCTTTATAGAGAAGTTGCAGTTTACGCATTAGCAGATGTACTTGAAAAGTACAAGGCCGACATTACTGCCATACAGGAAATACGATGGAACGGGAAAGGCGTCACAACAACACCTAAAGGTGACACAGTGCATCTGCCATGACATAAAGCATGAGTTTGGTTGAGGATTTGTAGTTGGTCGGAGGTTAAAACACCTGTGAATGAAAGACTTGCTACAATTCAAATAAAAGCAAAATTCTTCAACATCAGCTTTATTTGCGCTCATGCTCCCACTGAAGACAAGGACGAACAGACCAAAGATATATTTTGAAGAAAATATTATCGAAGAAACATATGACCGTTGTCCTGCCCATGACATTAAAATTATTCCAGGCGATTTTAATGCCAAAATCGGAAAGGAAAATATCTTTGGCCCAACTGTCGGAAAAATTCAGTATCCACAATGAAACATCTGACAATGGCATGCGGCTGATAGACTTCGAAGCGGAAAAAAAACATGGTAGTTAGCAGCACCTAATTTAAACATCTCGACATCCATAAGGACACCTGGCTGTCTCCAGATTAAAAAACAAGAAATCAAATTGATCACGTTGTGATAGATGGAAGACATTCATAGAGCGTGTTGGATGTGCGCTCTTTCCTAGTTGCAGCACCCGGTTAAACGTAGCAAACAAAGTACGAACATACAAAACACGAGAGTAAGACATCGGTAAGCTGCAATCACAACAGATAGCCACAGCATATTCCACTCAACTAGCCCAATTGCTTAATCACAGCACTCCTCATCCCGATAACATATCAGCGCAATGGCAAAGTATTACCCACTACATGCAAACAGCCTCAAAATCCATACTTGGATACCAGAGACTTCCTCCAAGGATTCAATGGTATGATCAGGAGTGTCGTGCTGCTACCGAAGAGAAAAATGCGGCATATAGGGCTACTTTACAATCCGTAGCAACGCGTCGCGCATGAGAGAGATATCGGGAGAAAAGGAGAGAGGAGAAACGTTTTCCCCAGAAAAAACAGAGAGATGGAAAAGCGAGAATGTGAAAAGATCGAGATGTACAGGAGCCAGAACAAAGTCCGAAAATTCTACCAAAGAGTGAAGCATCAAACTGATGGCTTTGGTGCAGGCACCTCCTCTTGTAGAGACCAGCAAGGTAATTTGGTAACTGAGTGTGCTCAGGATATGGAAAGAGCATTTTTCAAACCTGTTGGTATCCAACGAAGACGACGAAGTTACCACAGATCCAATCCCAGATGATGGTATTGAATGTATATCGCCCCGCCAAGATGAGGTAAAGACAGCAATAAACCGGCTGAAGAATAATAAGGCAGCAGAAGCCGATGGCTTACCAGCCGAGCTGTACAAAACCGGAGGCGACACGCTGATAAGGTGTATTCACCAGTTAGTTAGCATCATCTGGCAGAAAGAACGAGTACCCGACAATTGGAACCTGAGTATCCTGTGCCCCGTCCATAAGAAAGGAGATAAGACTGTTTGCTCTAACTATAGGGGCAAAAGTCTACTCCCGATTGCATACAAGATCGTGTCAGGGATATTGTGCGAACGACTAAAGCTTTTGGTCAACGAGATAATTGGGCCATACCAATGCGGCTTTAGACCTGGCAAGTCCACCATTGACCAGATATTTACCTTGCGCGAATCCTGGAGAAGACCCAAGAGGTGCAGATCGACACATACCACTTTTTGTCGATTATAAAGCAGCCTTCGACAACCCACTACGTTCAAAGGTACTCCAGGGCATGTCTGAATTTGATATCCCCGCAAAGCTCATTCGGCTTTGTAAAATGACTTTAACTGACACGAGATCATCAGTTAAAATAGGAAAGAACCTCTCCGAAGAGTTTTGTACCAAAGGAGGTTTCAGGCAAGGAGGCAGCCTCTCGTGTGATCTCTTCAACATCCTGCTGGAAAAGGTTATTCCAGAGGCAAACGTCTAAAGAAGTGTCACAATCTACACCTATAGCCACATGTTACTTGCTTATGCTGATGATATAGACATCATTGGGTGATCAGTAAAAGAAGTAACCGATACCTTTATGAAGGTCGAAGAAGAATCTGCTAAAGTGGGTCTAGCGGTAAACGGCGGGAAGTCTAAGTTGATGGTTTCGACGCGCAATGCTTCCACTGAGATCGGGCCAACTGTTGACGTTGGTGCCTATAATTTTGAGGTAGTAAAAGACAAACACAAATAACGACATCAGTTGTGAAATAAAAAGAAGAATTGTATTGGTAACAGATGCTACTTTGGCCTAAGTAAGCAGTTTAAAAACATAGCCACATGTCGTCAAACAAAAATAACGCTTTACAAAACACTGATACTACCCGTGGTGATGTATGGTTCCGAAGCCTGGGTACTTGCGTAAGCAGATAAGGTGCTTGGTGTGTTTTAGAGAAAAATTCTTCGAAAAATCTACTGACCAATCTGCGCTGACGGTGAATATCGACGTCGCATGAACCACGAGCTGTATCTGCTATACAACGACATCAATATAGTTAAACGCACGCAGAATTGGCAGGCCAAAGAATAGATGGCGCAAACAAGTGGATGAAGAGATGACAAGGAGCGGTATTCCAGAAAGAGAAGCAATAGACAGAGAGAAATGGAGATCTTTTCTTAGTTCGGCCTATAGAACAAATGTTCTGTAATGGGCCAGCTAAGTAAGTAAGTAAGTAACTACTGCAAGATATTGGGTATTGATTTTCTGACAGTCTATACATGTTCACTGATGGGCCGAAGATGGAAGAAGACACGGAAGCCGGAGAACTGAACATCGTATAAAAGTATAAAGTAGCTATGGGGCGGATTATCCTAGAATATAAGTTCAACTTGTCCCTTTTTATCTTCTTTGCCTTACATCAGGTCCTGGTTAAGACATAAGTGAAATAGATCAATATTTACCACATATTTTAGAATGCAGAAGGTCTTTTGTCAGAGTTAGGTTTTTGTCTAAACAACCCGTCAAAGATTTTGTGTTAAAATGTCCTGAACACTTCACCACGTCTTAAGGCTGCCGGAATGCTTCAGAATGTCTTCTGTTTATAGAGGACCATTATCTTTTGAGTATAGGAGAACTTTGATGTAAAGAAGAACTATTGCCTTTAGAAGGTTTTCTGAAGACCTTTGAAGGATTTGTGACTATAGACGTTTTTCGGACTGGTCTGGCACTTGTGGATAGCCTGCGGAAGGTGAACCTATAAAAGGCCTTTAGGTACCGTCATATGGGGGCTATACCAAAAAGTGGTCCGATATAGCCCATCTTCGAACTTGACCTGCCTATGGAAAAAAGACACTCGGGTGCAAAAATATAGCGCTCTTGCTCAATTTTTGCGCACGCTAGAGTGATTACAACAGACGGACATAGCTAGATCGTCTAAGATTTTTATACTGATCAAAAATATATGTATATACTTTATATGGACGCAAATGATTAGTTCGATGTGTTACAAACAGAAAAACAAACATAATATACTCTCCATACTATGGTGGAGGTTATAAAAAACATCTTACGAATTAGCTTTTTTGCTCAGAGTTCGTTGGATACAGTTTTATTTTTCATTTTATTTATTTTTTTTTATTCAAATACTATTTTCCTATTTTAATTAGATCAATTTATTTCATTTTTCAATAAAAAATTATTTTTTTTTTTTACTTTACAGAATACTCTAGCGGCAAGTCCCGCAGTCCGAAATAGCACCGAAAAATCCAGAAAACCCGGGATGAGCAATTTCGAAATCCCGAATATCGAGATTATTGAAAACCGGCCTTGTTTGACATCCCTAGTGTATAGGTAGGTCTTCAATAGATATTCTGTATATTGAAGGCCTTCAAACAGTCCTCTGTCTACAGAAGGCTTTCAGAAGGTTTTCTGTCCATATAATGTTTTCTGAAGGATTTCCGGCAGTAAAGACTTTCAAAGGTTTTCTGCGAAAGTTATTACGAGTTTATAGAATAACTTCAGATGGTCTTCTTAATATTGAAAGCCACCGAAAGGTCTTTTGCCTAGGCCTTCAGGAGAAATTTGCTAGAAAATCTTCGGAAGATAGGCAGATTATCAGATTTCAGATTTCAGATTTTGGATTATACCCCATATAACTGTACCCTTCGATTTAAAACAATTTCAAGTTTTATTGAGGTTTTCGGTTCAAATTGGATGTGATTTGGCATTTGGAGTTTATATGCATGTAGGTACGTTTTGGAATAGCCCTCACATAAATATTAGTTTACTCTGATAGTAAGTTCTTAGATAAATTCCATTTAATTGTGTTTTCTTCCTCAGTAAGTGGGCCCCTCGTACTTTAAATGTACAGTTGAGTGTTTCAACCCTCTACTCATAAATAAACCGGCATGTCTAACTGCGTGACAATGACATTGTTTGATGTGCAATTATTGCTTTGAGATGGAGGTTTGAGTAGCAATAAGAAGAGTGAGGTGCAATGGTTAGCATGAAGAAGGTGGATGGTTTAGACTTCAGTCACACAACATCGGACTCGGCAAAAAAGGGTCCCATATCATTGTTTGATGTAAAAGAAAATTTCCCCTTCCTTCTTTTGGAATATTCATGCGAAATAACTTTCTTTGCAATTTCAAGTTAACATTTAAATTAGGGAACAAACAATTTTATATATAACACTGTGACACAAAATGGAACTACTCAAAGTCTGGGGGTGGAAAATTGTAGCTTCGTTTTGAGGTGACATGTCTTCAGTGAAATCGATTGGCGAATCTTTTTGTAGAACATTTCATTCTTCTAACTTAATGCCTTTCATGTCCTTTTCGCCCTTTATTTCTTGAACCGTAGTGAAAGTACCACAATATGCGATTTTTGAGCATCCAAATAATCTACAAAAATATTGCTCGGAAGATTTTAGGTGCGGTTCTCTTTGACAACTAATCGATTTTGTTCCATTTTCATTGTTATTTTTGACATTTATTCGGACTTGGTTCAGAATTAAACTATGTTTTGTTTTTCCGAATATTCTTTATTTGTTATGTATAGGTATGTAGACATAACAATTGGTTATTGCTTATGTAGACATCTGGGGTGCTTCTGAAATATTTACGACAAATAAATCTTGTAATGACGAACACGTTAATAACAAATTTTCTTGGAGGATAGATCCGGTTATCTCAATTTTTGAACCGGATATTCCGACATTAAAACCGATTTTTGAACCGCGCGTTCTTCCTCCCAGATGGTGCTAACTAGCTGATGCATACACTTTATCAGCGCGTCGCCCCCGTTTTTAAACAGCTCGACTACCCAAAAAATATGTTTTTTAGAAAAAATATCGCACTAAATTTTGGCCTTTGGCAGTAGATTACTCTGCTGCTGTGTGGGCTACATATCCAATATACATATCAAATTATGCGAGTACTTTAATCCTATTAATTGTTTTTTGAAATACTCGAATGCGCGTTCCAGTTAAATTAAAAATACGAAAAACACCTAAAATCCGGCTTCATAATGTCAGCATCCACAAAAGGTGGAAGCAGTGGAAATTTCGAAATGTGATACTTTAGAAGTGTAATTCTTCAACTTTTACTTTGGACATATGTCCGTCATTTGAACTGTTTAATCAGCAATCAAATAGTAACGTAAAAAACCTAGTTAGCTTCAACGTTATGTTCCTATTTTTATTCATTTACGCGGTCATAACTTCCACGCAAGTTAAATTATTTTGACAAATTTTTGAGCTTTGTTCAAAAACACTTGAATTGATCTAGCCATGGTCATAGTTACTGGTAAATTGCAATAGTTCGCGTATTATAATGGTGCAAACCTTGGCTTCATGGAAACAAATTTTTTTTTGATATTCACTCACATACCCTCGTTAGCATAAATGCTGAGAGTATAAAAAACATCTTACGAATTAGCTGTTTTTGGTAAGTGAGTAATTTCTCAGAGTTCGTTGGATACTGCTTTATTTGTCATTTTATTTATTTTTTTTTTATTCAAATACCATTTTTTTATTTTAATTGGATCAATTTATTTCATTTTTCAATAAAAAACATTTTTTTACTTTGCAAAATAAATCCCGAAAACCTGGGATAAGGAATTTCGAAATCCCGAATCCCGGGATTATTGAAAACCTGTCCCGTTCGACATCCCTAGTGTATAGGTCTTCAATATATATTCTGTATATTGAAGGGTTTCAGAAGGTTTTCTGTCTATAAAATGTTTTCTGAAGGACTTCCGGCAATAAAGTCCTTCAAAGGTTTTCTGTGTTAAGAAAATTATTACGAGTTTATAAAATAACATCAGAAGGCCTTTTGAATATTGAAAGTCACCGAAAGGTCTTTTGCCAAGGACTTCAGGAGAAATTTTCTAGAAAATCTTCGGAAGATATTCTGCATTTTGAAAGATTTCAGATTTTGAAATATCCCGTTCGATTTAAGATAATTTCAAGTTTTATTAAGTTTTTTGTTTCAAATTGGATGTGATTTGGCATTTGGAGTTTA
Source organism: Musca autumnalis (assembly GCF_047663935.1). Classification (NCBI taxonomy): domain Eukaryota; kingdom Metazoa; phylum Arthropoda; class Insecta; order Diptera; family Muscidae; genus Musca; species Musca autumnalis. The sequence continues at coordinate 141,103,761 of NW_027411866.1, forward strand.
TATGTATGTAGGTACGTCTTGGATTGGTTGCCACCGTGGTGCAATGGTATGCACATCCGCCTTGCACACATAAGGCAGTGGGTTCGATTCCCCGGCCAGACAACATCAAAACACTTTTCAACGGTGGCAAAATACCCCTCAGTAATGTTGGCGTCATTTCCTGAGTAGTTCAGCCATGTAAAACTTCTCTACAAAAGTGGTGTCTTAGACACGTCGTTCGGACTCGGCGATAAACTGTAGGTCCCATATCCTTGAGCTAATATGAATCGGGGTGCACTCATTGATATGAGTGAAGGCTCCTTTGTCCCTTATGGGATGTTTGTGGAACAATTATATATGTATATAGGTATGTTTTGGAATAGCCCCCACATAAATAATAGTTCACTCTGATAATAAGTTCTTAGGTAAATTCCATTCAATTGTGTTTTCTTCCTCAGTAAGTGGGCCTATCGTGCTTTAAATGTACAGTTGAAACTTTCAACCCTGTGCCCATAAATAAACCGGCATGTCTAACTGCGTGACAATGATATTGTTTGATGTGCAATTATTGCTTTGATGTTTAAGATGGAGGTTTGAGTAGCAATGACAAGAATTCTAGTTATAACTACCTACGGTTGCCACTGAGGTGCAATGGTTAGCTTGTCCGTTTTGCACACAGAAAGTGGATGGTTTTAGACTTCAGTCACACAATATCAGACTCGGCAAAAAAGGGTTCCATATCATTCTTTGATGCGATAGAAATAGGGTGACCAAAACCGAAACCGGTTAACCGGTTTTGAGTTACAAAACCGAAACCAGTTTTCGCCAAAAACGTCATTTTCGGTTAACCGAAAAAACCGGTTATTTGTGTCGGTTAACCGGTTTTAAAAAAGTAGTAATATTTTAAATATTTCATAACAATTGTATTCTTAAAAGTAAGATAAACTTAACTAACACCAGGTACTGCAAAGTTTAAAATGTCACATATCTTTAAATCTTAAAAATATTTTGTGTAAAATGTAGAGCTGAGCCAATTTAGTTCACTACGCAGTTCCAATGGTACACACCATTTGCTTGAAAAATCTTCGTATACGTGATATCACACGTTAGTTTGTATGAAGTTACTCATACATTTTGGAACTAATACAGTGAACTAGGAACTAGAGCTATAGTAGCTACAATTTAAAACGAGTGGTTTGTCCAACTTATTCATTATTCAAATGACCGCCGAATTTTCAGGCATTTCACGATAATTTGAGGTTGGCAAAGCAAGACGAAGTATCCGAACTTAATAAAATATAAACTTAATTCTTTTAGTACACAATTTCATATTTGTAAGGGATTTTACTATCCTTAGGGCAGGATTTCGGTCTTAATTTTGCTGTCCCCACTTCGAGGTTTATTGTCAAACAACAAGGATATTATGAGATAATTATTATATAATAACGAAGTCGTTATACTTAATTTACCCCTTGCCGCACATTTTTAATCAAATATATATCAATTATGAGCAAATTTGTTCCTATTAAACAAAACCGGTTTAAACGGGTTAACCGGTTTTGACATTTTTTGAAAACCGTTAACCGGTTTTTGAAAAAATTAAAAATTTCGGTTAACCGAAAACCGTTTTGTTTGGAAAAACCGGTTTTTTGGACACCCTAGATAGAAATCTCCCCTTCCATCGTGTGGAATATTCATGGAAAATAACTTTCTTTGCAATTTCAAGTTAACATTTAAAGTAGAGACCAAACAATTTTATATATAATTTATCATTTTAGCAGATGATCCTCGTATGTACTTGTCACACGTAATTGCTATTTTTTATGTTTAGTTTTCTGCTTAGTGGTTTCTTTAGTTTTTTGTTTTGACTTTAATTTGGTATTTTAGCAGCTGAATGAATGCATTGACATTGCAAGTTTCTGTTGCAAAAAATATGTTGGCTTAGAAATTAGAAAGAAAGACAAGACAAGAAATGATTAACTTTAAATAATTTTTTTATCGACAGTCAATGGAAGAACTAACAATATTGGGTATTACATGGTTGGCTCCGTCCGACTATAGCCCTTTTTTACTTCCTTTTATATAAATAGTTTAGTTATCACATTATAAGGCAAATTGTTTTAAATTTTTTTCATAAGTTGGCAAAAAACATTAATGCATCTTCGTGAAACGCATGTATTTATATCTGTCTTATACACTAGGGTTATGACTTTTTGACATTTTTCCTCAAAAATGATTTCCTGTAGCAGGGATGAATGAATTTTTGCCTATTAATTAGAGTTGGGCAATCTCGTTCAATTGAACGATCCGGATCACTATCTCGCTCAATGGACACCGGTAATTTCTTTGACAAAACTGCGTATACTTAATTTCACACGTTGCTTTTTATGATGTTACTCATTCGTTTTTGAACGAGGACTGTGATCCGGATCGTTCAATTCAACGAGATTGCCCAACTCTACTATTAATCACTATGCTATCGTTTATTCCATTGAAATTAAAATAAAGTCCACGCACAAATCGATTTAAAAAAAATAATTTTTTGAAAAAATATATGAAACGAAAAAATTTAAAAAAAAAAAAATATTTTTTGTTGCACGAAGGAATAAATATAAGCCTACTAATAACTATAATAACGTTTATTTCATTCAAACATTAAAAAAGTCGCGAAAAAGTCACTTTGAAAAAATTTTAAATTTTTAGTTTTTTGTTAAATTATATTTTTGAATAAAAGCGTTTACGACATTTTTTACGATTCTCAGAATTGAAGAAAAATAGTGAGAAATAAATTTTATGTCATTTTAATTATCTCATGTGAGCCACAAGTTTATTTTCAATTTTATATGTTTTCAGTGACTTAAAAAAATTGTCCATAATTTTGATAAATTCATATTTTAAAATCATTTTGTGCGTGAGGTTTTTCACCGAATCACCTTATAATTAAGATTTTATGTAATCTTATGGCAAAACTCATCACGCTATGATACAGGGATATGAGGTTGTAAAAAAGTCATAACCCTATTATACACCTCTTATTGTACCCCCTCGATCATGTGTTAAGGTCTTGGAAATTTGTCTTCTTCTTCGACATAACCGTCACATAATTTATGGCGTGAATTAGATAAGGTTTCTTTTCTGCATTTTGATTCATTTTGTTTCTATTTTTGGTTCTGGTTTTTTTTTTGTGCGCTTTAATGATTTTGTGACAGTTATAATCGGCATCACAAACAAAAACAAGAATATAACAACAATTTATTGTTCATCACGTCTATGGTTTTTGATGAACATATTTATAACAAGACAGGTGTATAAACTAGCTCTGTATATTTATAAAAAAACATGCGCAACGCACGCACCTCAGTATCGTAAAGCAGAATGTCAACAATGATGGTCGTTATGATTGTAGCTGAGATGTTAAAACAAAAACGTTAACTAAGAATGAAAGTTGTGCTTGTTTTTTCGTTATTGTTTAGATTGTGGAACAACTTTCGTGAATAATATCAGGTCTTTTGAAATAGTTTAGGTTTTTTTTGTTCTATTGAATAAAGTAATCTAGAAGCATGTTACGATTTAGTATTGTGTTGCTTGTTGATGATTGAAGTTTTTTTTTAGAAGAACGTAATAGGAATTAAGTGGTATTAAAAAATATTGGCTTTTTCTTAGTAAAATTGGGACAATAGTTATGTTTACATATACGAGTATTTGGTTTAAGAGGATTTAAACTATTAAAGTAGGCGTGGTGGATATAATTATACTTTGTTAAAGTAAAACAACATACATGTTCGATGAAAAGATCAAGGTAATGGTAGGTAATATATCAAAAGATGATGCTCAATATTGGATCAGTTGGCAATTTATTGTTAGTTTGTCTTATGGGACCAATGTTCAGAAAAAGGTGAGCATGTTATAAAACCCAACGACTATCATATAACATTTTGAACGTAATAACCTCCCAAACAACAATCATAAAGTTTAAAAAAAAAAAAAAAAAAAAAAAACGAGGGGCGCTAAAAACACGCAGTGTCGCCAAGCGTCATTTGACATGTTTTTTGGAAAGTTTGACAGTTTTTAGCTTAAGGGTACTCAGGACAGTTTGACATACGACCATGTGTTGGGTTGTTTTAAAAAACATGCTTTTTGAACGCTTTTACAGCATCTTCGACGATTTACGATTTAGCCTAACCTTCGTAGGATTACAGCAATCCTCTCCCAAAGTAGAACGTTTTGTGCGTAAATTTGTAAAAAAAAAAACTATTTTTCCGGTCAAATTTCACAACTTTCATACGATTCCCGTTGATACCCGCGTGGATTTAGTTTTTTTTTGCTTTCTAAATCTAATAAGCCATGGCGTATCCAAATCCTTCAGTTCGGTCGGTATATATGATACCCCACAAATTTCGAAAAACTGAACAAATTGGATTCGCAATTTCCGCGTATTAAAACGCGTTTTGAATATTTCATTATTACCTCAACAAATATCTAGGCGTATCGATCTATTAAAAATGTGCGAAAAAAGATATTTAAAAACTATCGGGAACACTGTGTGTAATTTTTTGAGTCATGAAAAATTAACCATATTCTAACATTGCAGCATGACTTTTGATTTAGTCATTGGTGGATCAATATTTCCACATAAGACAATCCACAAATATACCTGGACATCACCTAACGGGAATACGCATAACCAAATAGACCATATGTGTATTCGACGAAAATGGAGAGGAAGCTTGGAAGACGTGCGCACCAAAAGAGGTGCCGATATGGACAGCGATCACGAACTATTAGTAGCAAAAATAAGGATCAAATTAAAGAAAATACACCAAGCTGGCTCAACAGAAGGCATCAGGCGCCTGGATCTCCAATCACTCAGAGATGAAACAAAGAGAAGATTAGTTGATCAAAAGATCTTAGAATATTCGCAATCAAGCGTAGAAAGAACATCATGGGAAGACACATGCAAAACACTACAGGATATCGGAAGAGACATAATCGGTTACAAACAAAAGGAAAATCGAAAAGCATGGATATCAGAAGATACGTGGACACTTATACAGGAAAGAAATGAATGGAAAAAGCGCAAACTAGACAGTGATGAAGCGTTACAAAGATACAAAACTGTAGCCAAATTTGTGAAAAAATCTGCCAGAAAAGATAAAAGAAATTATTTTAAAAATATAGCCAATGATGCAGAAGCTGCTGCAGGAGCAAACAATATGAGGGAATTACATAAACTTATCGGGCGACTAAGTAATCAAAATAGAAATCGTGATCACATTGTGAAAGATAAAAATGGCCAACCCATTACCCAAGTTGAGGAACAAACGCACTGATGGAAACAAGACTTTGAGCTTATAAGCAACGTAAACGAAGATAATCTATCGAACCCAGAACCGTTAATGGAGCACCACATAAACAATTCAATATCCACAGAAACACCAAATCCGAACGAAATAAAACAAGCCATTTTAAGACTGAAAAGAAACAAGGCACCAGGTGAAGATGGAATCCCACCAGAACTCCTACAAGCTAATCCAGCAACTTCAGCAGAGATGTTATATCCCCATATTCGAAACGCATGGATAAACGAGCAACTACCCAACTCGTGGAACAAAGGCCTTATAATTAAGCTGCCCAAGAAAAATGGCCTATCTGAATGTGACAACTGGAGAGGTATCACACTACTCAACACCATCTACAAAATAATGGTAATCATATTAAACGATAGACTGCAAGCCATCGAAAAAACGCTCAGAGACGAACAAGCCGGATTTCGCCCCCATAGAAGCTGCCTGGACCAAATAAACACTCTACGAATAATTATTGAACAGACGCTAGAATGGAGAACACCTCTTTATTTAGTTTTCGTAGACTTCAAAAAAGCCTTTGACTCAATAAGAAGGTCTGAAATATGGAACGCACTAAAAGCGAAAGGCGTGCCTATGAAATTAATTAAAATAATCCAAGGCCTATACAATAATGCAGAAACTTGCCAGAACCAGAACTTGTCTCTTGTCCCATAAATTCAGCGATATGCAAAGTAAACTGGACGACCTGACTGTGCTTGCAAACAAAGCTGGACTGGAAATAAACATTGATAAAACAGAGGCAATGCGAATAAACACCACCAGCGACAACGCATTTAATATCAAAAAGAAAACCTTAAAATATGTAGACAATTTTTGCTACCTCGGGGTTACTATGTCATCAGAAAATGGTGTAGAAGAGGATGTTGACAATAGACTTAAGAAAGCTAGATCCGCATTCGGAAGACTCAGCAAAACTTGGCGATCAAACCAAATATCGTATAAAACAAAACTGCGTTTGTTTAATGCATGTGTGAAATCCACATTGCTTTACGGAAGCGAAACTTTGCCCATAACAAACGCAATAAGCAAAATATTTTGGCCCAACAAAATCTCAAACCCCGCACTATACCAGATGGCAAATGAAGAACCAGTCGCCCGGCAGATTGCAAGGGGAAAATGGAAATGGATAGGGCATACGTTGCGAAAACCACACAATAGCATTTCCAGGATGGCTTTGGAATGGAACCCACAAGGAAGCAGACGCCCTGGCCGCCCAAAAATTACATGGCGCAGAACCATACTCAATGAGCTGAAGAAAGCAAACACAACTTTAGATGATATCAAAATATTATGTAACGATAGAATAAGGTGGAACAATCTTGTAGAAGCCCTATGTTCCCAAGTGGAATAATAAAGGAAAAAAAAACATTGCAGAATGATAGAAGACCAAAAATAAGAAGACACGTGTCCCGGCGATTTTCCCTACCACTTCGAGTTTCGCGGTTATGGGCCCTCAAAGACCTGAGGCCATGATGTCAAAAGGACTCATTTTACCAGGCTCATATCTTCTAAACCGCTAAGAATTTTGGTTTACACGTCGAAGCAAAGTTGTAGCTCTAGTCTTAAAGAATAATAATTGTGAACACATCAAATCCATTTAACCCCATCTTCTAGGTCAAAATCGTCAAGGTCAAGTTTCCGTCATAATTTTTTCTCGGATTTTGGTCTTCAGATATCAAACCGATCAAAATTTAAGCAAATAACCAACTACAAAATGTACCTTATATGTATATTCCACTCAACTAGCCCAATTGCTTAATCAAAGCACTCCTCATCCCGATAACATATCAGCGCAATGGCAAAGTATTGCCCACTCCATGCAAACAGCCGCAAAATCCATACTTGGATACCAGAGACCTCCAGCAAGGAATCCATGGTATGATGAGGAGTGTCGTGCTGCCACCGAAGAGAAAAATACGGCATATAGGGCTACTCTACAATCAGTAGCAACGCGTAGATCACGGGGGAGATATAAGGAGAAAAGGAGAGAAGAGAAACGTCTTTCCCGCAGGAAAAAAGAGGAATGGAAAGCGGGAGTGTGAAAAAATCGAGATGTACAGGAGCCAGAGAAGTCTCCCTTGTCCCATATGGGATGTTTGTGGAACAATTATATTATATTACAGGAGCCAGAATGAAGTCCGAAAATTCTACCAAAGAGTGAAGCATAAACTGATGGCTTTGGTACAGACACCTCCTCCGGTAGAGACCAGCAAGGTAATTTGGTAACTGATACAGATGGTGTGCTCAGGATATGGAAAGAGCATTTGTCAAACCTGTTGGTATCCAGCGAAGATGACGAATGTATACCGCCCAGCCAATAGGAGGTAAAGACAGCAATAAACCGGCTGAAGAATAATAAGGCAGCAGGAGCCGATGGCTTACCAGCCGAGATGTTCAAAACCGGAGGCGACACGCTGATAAGGTGTATGCATCAGCTAGTTAGCATCATCTGGCAGGAAGAACGATTACCCGACAATTGGAACCTGAGTATCCTGTGCCCCGTCCATAAGAAATGAGATAAGACTGTATGCTCTAACTATAGTGGCATAAGTCTACTCCTGATTGCCTACAAGATCGTGTCAGGGATATTATGCGAACGACTAAAGCCTATGGTCAACGAGATAATTGGGCCATACCAATGCGGCTTTAGACCTGGAAAGTCCACCATTGATCAGATATTTACCCTGCGGCAAATTCTGGAGAAGACCCAAGAGATGCAGATAGACACCTACCACCTTTTTGTCGATTATAAAGCAGCCTTCGACGGCCCACTACGTTCAAAGGTATTCCAGGCCATGTCTGAATTGGTATCCCCGCAAAGCTCATTCGGCTTTGTAAAATGACTTTAACTGACAGGAGGTCCTCAGTTAAAATAAGAAAGAACCTCTCCGAAGAATTTTGTACCAAAAGAGGTTTCAGGCAAGGAGATCTCTTCAACATCCTGCTGGAAAAGGTTATTCGAGAGGCAAACGTCAAAAGAAGTGACACAATCTACACTAATAGCCACATGATACTTGCTTATGCTGATAATATAGACATCATGGATCGATCGGTAAAAAAAGTAACTGATACCTTTGAAAAAGTCGAAAGGGAATCTGCTAAAGTGGGTTAGGCGGTAAACTGCGAGAAGACCAAGTTGATGGTGTCGACGCGCAATGCGTGCATAGAGATCGGGCCAACTGTTGACGTTGGTTCCTATAATTTTGAGGTAGTAAAAGACTTCGTAAACACAATTAACGACATCAGTTGTGAAATAAAAAGAAGAATTGTATTGGCTAACAGATGCTACGTTGGCCTAAGTAAGCAGTTTAAAAACAAAGCCACATCTCGTCAAACAAAAATAGCGCTTTACAAAACACTGATACTACCCGTGCTGATGTATGGTTCCGAAGCCTGGGTACTTGCGCAAGCAGATGAGGCAGTGCTTGGTGTGTTTGAAAGAAAAAATTTTCGAAAGATCTACGGACTAATCTGCGTTGACGGTGAATATCGACGTCGCATGAACCACGAGCTGTATCTGCTATATAACGACATCAATATAGTGAAACGTATTGAGATGCAACGATTGCGTTGGCTAGGCCATATAATACGAATGAGCGATGATGAACCCGCTAAAAAGGCGTATAAATATGAGCCGCTTGGCGGTGCACGCAGAATTGGCAGGCCAAAGAATAGGTGGCGCAAACAAGTGGATGAAGAGATTACAAGGCGCGGTATTCCAGAAGAGAAGCAATAGACAGAGAGAAATGGAGATCTTTTCTTAGTTCGGCCTATAGAACAAATGTTCTATAATGGACCAGCTAAGTAAGTAAGTATCTGTGTTTGCAGCTTACCGATGTCCATCTTCCGCGTTGTATCTGTTCGTGCTTTGTTTGTAACGTTTAGACGGGTACGTAACGTTTTCTGCAACAATGTAGTGGTCCTAATCTATGTTTGCTCCACGGAACGATCGTACATCCAACACGCTCGATGAATGTCTTCCATCTATCACAACGTGATCAATTTGATTATTTGTTCTTTGATGTGGAGGCAAGCAGTTGCCCTTATGAATATCGAGATGCTTAAATCTGGTACTGCTACCTACCATATTTTTTGCAGCAGCAAAGTCTATCAGCCTCATACCATTGTCAGATGTTTAACTGTGTAGACTGAATTTCCCGACTTTTGGGCCAAAGATATTCTCCTTTCCAATTTTGACATTAAAATCGCCTAGAATAATTTTAATGTCATGGGCAGGGCAACGGTCGTAATTTCTATGCGCTCGTAAAATATATCTTTGGTATGTTCGTCGTTGTCTTCAGTGGGAGTATGAGCGTAAATAAAGCTGATGTTGAAAAATTTTGCTTTTAATCGAATTGCAGCAAGTCTTTCATTCACTGGGGTGAAGCTGGAGATCAGATGTTTTAACCTCCGACTAACTACAAATCCGCAATCAAACTCATGCTTTGTGTCATGGCAGCTATAATGCAGTGCGTTACCTTTAGGTGTTGTTGTGACGCCTTTCCCAATCCATCGTATTTCCGGTATGTCAGTAATGTCGGCCTTGTACTTTTCAAGTACATCTGCTAATGTGTCAACTGCACCTTCTCTATAAAGAGTGCGAACATTCCAGGTGCAGATTCGCAGATAATGGTCATTAAAACGTTTACGGGGTTCGTCAACTTTAGAGGGGTTTGTTTTTCCTTTCTATCCTTTTTTCATGGTAGGCTGCTTTTTCTAGGGGAGGGTTACTAACCCGACGCCCAAACCCAAGTTTTTAACGTTCTTATAGATGAACGATCGGCAAATGTTAGCTCACTACCTTTAACGGGTATTAAAGACAGCTCCCCAGGTGACCGCACGGGGAGGTCAGTGTCCACTTGAGATGAAAGAGGGACCCAAGTAAATCCTGGGCTTTGCCATGTTAAAGCCGGACAGGACCGTTCCTTGATATTGAAATTTTTAGCTACAATTTTTAAGCGAAATAGGTGTAATTTGGCATTTGAAGTTTTCATTGGTCACTATGTTTTGCTGTTTTGCTGTAGCTGGTTTTCCCTAGTTTACTAACCCCCCATATTCCGGAATATGAGGTGTACGCGCTCCCTACGTTAGGGGGAGGGACCTCCCGTTCGGCAAGGGCGGGAAAGTGTGGCGTTGGGAACGATCGAAGAAAAAAGAAAACTTCTTCACTAAAAATTGTCAATATAGGTCCATGTTTTGGTATAGCGCCCATATAACGGTACCTCCCGATTTTCGGTATTTTGTTGCTTCTAGCTACACTGTTTGACGGAACTACTCGGTTCCCTGTAGTTACACAACTGTTTCATCAAAAATTGTCAATATAGGTCCCCACTTTGATATAGCCTAATGGGTGGTACCTTTTACCTGGTTGAAAACATGCCTTAGATTAGATCATTTAGGCATTTAGGGTATCCGTGGTCGAAAAATGTTTGCACCTAAAATTGTGGACAGGAAAAGAAAATAATTATTCCATTTTAATAAAAAATATTTTTTTACTTGATTTGTTATTATCTATCTTTGCTGTTGGTGAAAAGATTCAAAACAGTGGATGGACACTTGGGAAATGAATAAATGTTTTGGTAAAGAAGGTTTTGTATCATTGCTCTTGAAATATCAAAATTGCGTTTGTAAAATCTTGACATAGCAACATTGCCTTTGTAAGAGCTATTGTAACCAATTTACAAAATTTCAAAGCCAAACAAATTTAAAAAATGTTGAATACTTTCTCCGCTTCCATCCAATCTACATCTATCTCATATTTCACCTCAAATGCGATATAATATGATTGTTTGAATAAAATTTTATCTGATGGTATAGAAATCATCATTAAATTAAACACATGCTGGTGTAAAGATCTATCCACCATAATATCCATCCACCTTCACTGTTTCTTATGCTAAGAGATATTTAAATTTTATAAACCCCGCATAAATGTAGAAATAATCAATGACGAGGAAAGAAGAACTTTGGAGGGAAAAGCACAAATGTGTGTCTATAGAATATTTCATCCCTAGAAACGGAAAGAAATACATACTAATAACAATAATAAAGACCCATTCGATAGAGAAACATTGGATTTATCATAAGAAAGTTGTAAATAGTGATCAAATAGAATAAGATTTATTCAAATGCCAATCAAAAATCGACCATTCATACAACGGTATTGCTTCTTTCTTGGAATTGTGGGATCCAACTGATCACTTACACAGATGGCTTAATAGAACAACTGATCGGTTATAAGAAAATGTAACATTGTTAAAAAAGTTTATAATCGCCTTTGATTTTGTACATTAATGATGTTAGAAACACCATCATAAGATTTCAAATTTGATGCATTAATGTGCATTTTATGTAAAGGTCATTGTGTCATGGTGAGGCAGATGTTTAAGGTTATGATTAACATACTAATCATCTCAAAAAAGCGTTATGTACAATTATTGTCAATAGGTTTGATGTTTATTTTTTACAGTTGTAAGATAAATTTTTGAAATTTTATTGGAAATATTAAGAAGATAAGTTTCACAAAGATTTCTAGGAAAGTGAAAACTTTTGCATTAAAATATTTTATATATTTTCTTAAACTGTATAATTTAAATACGCTATGTAAGAGAGTGGCTTTTAATTGAATTAAGACGTCAAAATGTTGTATTCCTTTAAATGTAAAAAATGAACGACACTAAGTATGTGTTTGAATGAATTGTGAAAGAAACCAAATTTAAGAATAAAAACACAAGTAAAAATTCGTTAACTACGGCCGGGTCGAACTTTAACCTCCGCCATAAAATATTCTGAACAATTAAGAAAAAAACAAGTAAAAAAGTGTCAGTCGGCTTTGCCGACAGAGGTATACCCTCAGCCAATGTGAATTGCAACTTTCATCTACGGACAGATAGAATGTATTTAGCGTCTATTCAGAATTTTGTGGCCCTTTTTCAACATTTGAACTTGCCGACAAAAATGTGGATTAGGAATTAACACAAATGTTAAACTTTTGTGGGGGAGGTACACTTAGGGAGGACCGATATGGGCCATTTTAGAAGTTAAACTAAATTTTGACTTGAATTGGTTGCACCATCGTCTTAACATGTTAGTGACATTTTTTAAATATTGGTGAGAAGTACCGGAAGTTGGGGACCGGTATTGCCCCCATGAAACTAAGTTTGGATAAAATATGACGAAGACCAAATGTTGCACCAAATCGGTAGAACAGTTCGAGAGCCACATATGGTGACATAGTGCTTTTTACACCTTTCGGGATGTTTTCCCAAGAAATATGGACCTGCTCCTGAAAAAACTTTTACCGTCGTAATGGAGGTAGCGAATGCAAATCGCTTCAACAAAAATCAAAGTGATTCGAGAGCAGGTATTAAAGTAAACTTATCCGAAATTTTGTGTGGGAGGTACCCAAAAGAGTGCACAAATATAGTCCATATTCGAACCTATTCTATATCTGGTAGATATATTAGGATGTGCAGAGTATGGATTACATCAGTCACTACCTTCAGGAGTTATCGTGCGCATATTTTTTCCGAAGATTTTTGAATTTTTGTGAGGGATGTATATAAAGGAGTGGATCGACATGGTTTATCTAGGAACTTAAACTATCTTTGGACAAAATATTACGAAGGCCAAATTTTGGACCGAATTGGCAGATCCGTTCGAGATTTATCTTGCGCTCCAACCACTAAACATAGGGGTTTTTTTGCACATTTCAGGCTATTTTCTCGGGAAGTATGGACTTGCCCCTTATGAAACTTGTACCGTCGTATGAGTGACAGCGAATACAAGTTGCTACAACAAAAATCAAAGCGATTCGAGAGCAGGTCCTAAACTGAACTTTTCCGAAATTTTGTGTGGGAGGTACCCTAAGGAGTGGACCGATTGAGTCCATATTTAAACTTCATCTAAGTCTGGTAGTACTTTCACGATGTACAAAGTGTGGGCCAAATCGGTAACTCCCTTCAAGAGTTATCGTGCGCACTTATTTTTCGAACATTTTCGAACTTTTGTGGGGAGGTACCGGAAGGAGTGGACCGATATAACCCATCTTCGAACTTAAACTAAGTTTGGGCAAAATATTACGAAAGCCAAATTTTGAACCGAATCGGTTGATCCGTTCGAGAGTTATCGTGCGCACCAGCCAGCCAGACAGACGGCCAGACAGACAGACGGACGGACATGGCTAAATCAACTTCAAATTGTCTGAAACACATTTCGTCCAAACATACTTGGGGTTCAAAACCATTATTTCGATGAGGACATTTTGCCCGTATGAAAGTGTATATACCCTCGTTAGCATAAATGCTGAGGGTATAATTATAACGCTTCTTTCGTAAAATTATACCAAGAGTAGAGAATACCGCCGGAACTACAATCATGGAATATTTCCGACCTATAGTATTTTGTTTATATATTATATAAGAGTTTACCGATTTGTTTCTGATATTGGTTTCCGAGTTTGACCATGCTTTGGCAAAACCCAAAAACAAGTTTTGTAGCCTCAAGCACTGCGTGAAGGATTCCGAGTCTATGAGTCCTAGACTCTACACTTCTGGAAAATAAGTAAAGTGTTAGCGTTTTTATGATATAAAAGAATATTTAATCTTAGGTTCTCGACACAATAGCTGGATATAGAAGTCCAATTTGCACTCCCTGATTCAAGTTATTCTTCTTTTTAAAGTTATTTTATCCACACTCTGCACCTGAAACAACTGAAAATGGGAGGTGCATACACCTGGGAAGTTTTTGCGGGTTCTGAAACTACAATGTCCATAGATAAGAAAAATCAAAAACCCAAAAAATCGTCAAAAAGACGTTTAAATAAATCGCTGTCAAAAGTCACATTTTTAGGTTTTCAGGATTTTGCATGGAAACCGTAAGTTCTATCAAAATGGGACTAAATAAAATCTTGTGCCAGTGAAAATTCTCTACATTATTTTTTTAGTACCTATTTCGATAGGATCTAATCCCATTTCGATAGAACTTGTGGTTTCCAAACAAATTCGTGAAAATCTAAACAAATCTAAAAATGTCAACTTTGATCGCAATCAATTAAAAATCGCTCCGGCGATTTTTATACCCTCCACCATATGGAGGATATAATTAAATTTGCCATTCCGTTTGTAATACATCGAAATATTCGTCAGAGAACCTATAAAGTACATATATATATATATTATTGATCAGCATAAAATTCTATGTCGATTTAACCATGTCCGTCTGTACGTCCGTCCGTCTGTCTGTTGAAATCAAGATACAGCTCGTAATTTTAAAGATAAAGAGTCAATATTTGGTACAGAAGTTTTTATTACTTGCAGGATGGTTGGTATTGAAAATGGGATATATCGGTCCACGTTTTGATATAGCCCCCATAGAACTGTACTCCCGATTTTCGATATTTTTAAGGTTTTAACTTCATTATAATGTATAAAACTTTCCACCTGCAATTTGTTGGTATAAGTCCACGCATTCATATAGCCCCCATAGAACGGTACCTCCCAAGATTCGGTATTTTGGAGGTTTTAGCTTCATTATCAGACCGATTTTCGGTATTTTGAAGGTTGAAAGTGGCATAAATATTACCCCCAAATAGCTGAAATTTGGTATTGAAACTTCGTTAAGGGTACTCAATCTTCCCGTTTACATTTGTCGTTATAGGTCCACACCTTCATATGTATAGCCTCATAGAACGATACCTCCCGATGTTCGGTATTTTGAACGTTGTGGTCGTAATATTCCACCGAAATGGTGATATAAAAGTGTTCCCCAGGTATATGTCTGTACAGGTCCACGCCTTTATATTGCCCCCATTCCTGTCTAAAATCCGTCGGTATAGGTCCACCTTTCGATCAATATCCCACCGAAATGACTGAAATTCGTTATTTAGTCTTCCAAGAGGTTATAAAATATTCCAGAACAGTATTATCAGTACAGGTCCAGGTCTTCCTATATCTCCAAAGAATCGTACTTCTTGATTTGTTTTCTTAAATTTTGAATAGTTTAGTATCTGTGGAGCGGAAACCGAGCAAAGAGGCTAAAAATCGAATTTGTTTTGCCTTGTGGCCATTAAGAACCGTTTCTACAGAGTTCGTATGTTTTAGAAAGTTGTTTATTGAGATCTATGGAACATTTTTCTAGTTGGCTGTTTGCTTCAATATTGGTCGGTTTGATATCTGCAGACTAAAATCCGAAAAACAATTATACTAGACATTTCACCTTGAAGATTTTGACTTTGACGATTACGTTGAATAGATTTTATGTGTTCACAATTATTATTCTTTAGAGCGAGTGCTACAATTTTGCTTCCACAAGTAAACTCATATTCTTAGCAGTTTAGAAGATTTGTACATGACAAAATAATCCCATTTGACATCAAAGCTTCAGGTCCCATAACCGCGAAAGTTGAAGTGTTTGGGAAAAACGGCGGGACACGTGTCTTCTTATTTTTGGTCTTCTATCACGCTGTGGTGTCAGAATATGGTTAAAAAAATCATGACTCAAAATATGACACACCGTGTTATATATCTGCTTACAGTGACTTCAAAAAATTACGCAAAAATATAAATAAAATTTGTAAATTATTTTGTGCGTATGTTTTTTTTATCGAATCACTTTGTATGTAAGGTTTTATTTGGCTTGAAATTTCTTGTCAACCAAAGAGGATGTAATAAGCTGTGGAAGTAACAAAACCAACAACAATTCCCTGATGATGACTAGCGATGATAGTCGAAATATCGGAAAAATAAATCAACATTAAAAAACAAACTTTGTCTGTTTTTTATTTATTCTGACCTCAAGCCAAATGAATAGAAACAGGAGATACTGATCAAAGGTCAACTAAAATCATACGAACATGTAAGGTTTTATCTAATCTTAGATATGGGATATGAGAAATATAATTGTTCCACAAACTTCCCAGGCGGGACAAGGGAGACTTCTCTCATATCAATGAGTGCACCCCGATTCACATTAGCTCAATGATATGGGACTTATATGCCATTTAGATATGACACCATTAGCCGGATTTAGCCCATTATCAGGTTTTATTTGCTAAATCAGGCCAAAATCTACCAGATTTCCCATACAAAAATAAATCCTCCTATTGAGTGGATTTGTTTTAAATCTGGCATAAATCCTCGTATACAACTCTGTTTTTTGCAACATGTCGTAGAAAAACAAAAAGTTGCAAGCTGGCACAAGAAACAAGGTAGATGCATCGGTGAATTGCTACACTTAAAATAATTTAAAAAAAATTAAATTTGTTTTGATGTACAAAGTTGATTTTAATCAACCAAGACTAATAGTTATGATGTCTAAACGATAAAATAATTCGTTTACTTATTTTAGATGGGCAAACTGCGATAAAATAATTCTTTATTTGCTCTTTAGTTAGCATTAGTAGCATAATGTGCTAACATTTTCAGTATTAAACAATAAATTTGTAATTTGACGTATGTTTTTTGAGACGAATTCAATTTACAAAAAATTCTTTTGACGTTTCAAATTCGATCAGATGGGCTGATGCATCTACCTTGGTAATTGTGCTATGAACAAAAATCAGCTGACTGCCATTTAAATCCTCCAAAATGTATATCAAAATGCAATGTGATTTGTACTGGATTTATTAAATCCAGTCGATGATTTATGGCTAGTCTAAATGAGCTATTACTGTTTATCGCCGAGTCCGAATGGCGTGTCTTCAGAACCACTTGTAGAAAAGTTTTACATGGCTGAAATACTCAGGAAATGTCGTTGTCAAACGTTGAAAATGTTTGATGTTTCCTGGCCTGGGATATGAGGGATACGAGGTTATAAAACAAGTCATCACCTTAATGGTTATATTTCCACGAAATTATAAACTACACACAATGCACAATTATTTACAAATTTGCACAATATTACTAAAGATATTAACATTAAATAACTGTTTATTTGTCATAATAATATGGACATAAAGACATAGACAATTAGTTCATTAGATACTTTATAATTTTAAATTTTTTGCGAGATGTGTTTGTATGTTTATGCTGATACATTTAATATTGAGACACTTTATAGCTAAATATTTTTCATAAATACGTAGTTATCATTACAAACTATAACAATTAATAATGTATTTCATTTGTGGTTTCTTTAATACGAAGAATGTAGAACATTACTGGAATGTATCTACAAAGAAATGGGGACAGCGCCACTGGAAATTATATTCAATAAAAAAAAAAAACATTATTTATTCGCTCACCTTAAGATAACAAATTCATAATAACAAAATACTCTATTAATTTTTTTGAGATGATTTACATTCTCTATATTACTCATTCTATTAAATGTTATTATTATCATTGTCGCATGTCAACACATAAAACTAATGAATATTTACATGAATGCAACTGGATATAAGGCAAAACAGTAATAAAGAAATTAGATTCACTTATTATCCGTACTAACAGCAACATTATGCTTCAACTGAATGCCAAATAAAAACGTTTTTTGTTTTAAACAATGTGCATTTATGGAACATGTAACAGATAATTCGAAAGAGAAAAAAAAAAACAAAAGTCGGTCGTTCGTAATATGTGGAGAGTAAATCGCCATTGAACTTCCATTGAGTATTTCGGAATGTTTATATATGGAATATGTGAAGGTTTATTAATGACGCTGAAACCTTAAAAATACGGAAAATCAGGAATAACCGTTCTATGAGATATTGCGGCCACAACCCTCCAAATACCTGAAATCGGGCGGTAACGTTATATGGGGTCTACATCATATCACTGCGAACCATAAATGCCAAAGGACAACCAAAGCCCGAAGATGTAAATATAGTTAGTGTTATAGGTTGGCTATATAAAAACAAGGACCTATATTGACAATTTTTGGTGGAGAAGTTTTGTGACCACTGGGCCCCTCAAATGTCCTTACATGAACCTCAAATAGACCACAGGAGCATAAAGTTGATCAGCCGAGCTATTCAAGACTTGAGGTTCGTATTCGTATGAGGAGTATGCACCATCTGACTCATGCCCGATGGGTGAAACGTAGTTCTCAAATTAGAGGGACATAAGTCTACTGTGTGAAGGAAGGGTCAATGGAATAATTGTACCATACCAATGTGGTTTTAGACATGCCAAATCTACCACACGGTGCTCTTGAAGCCATTTTAAATGGAAGGTGCTTACACCTGGGAAGTTTTTGCGGATTCTGAAACTAGAATCTTCATAGGTGAGAAAAATCAAAAAACAAAAAAAAAAGCCGGAGCGCTTTTTAAATAAATCTCGATTCGAGTCGGAATTTTTAAGGGTTTTTTAGGTTTTCACGATTTTGCTTGGAAACCGAAAGTCCTATGGAAATGAAAGAAATGAAAATGTTGTTGCTATGAAAATTCTCTTCAAGAATGACATTAATTGTATTTTCATAGGTTTTACCGTTATTGAGATATAGAAGTTCAAATTGGGACAATGCAGTAACTGTATCATCTCCTTATAAAACAGTCATATGACTGTAATTTCCCAATTTAAAGTTATACATCTCAAAAATTGTACAACCTAGGAAAAATCACGAAAGCCAATCTTGTAGAGAATTTCACAGCTACAACATTTTCTTTAGTCCCATTTCGATAGGACTTGCGGTTTCCAAGCAAAATCCTGAACACCTGAGAAAAAAATCTGAACGATTGATCTGAACTTCTATATCTCAAAAACGGTAAAACCTACGAAAATATTATGCAGGTCCAGCTTTTCTCATCTATGAACATTGTAGTTTCAGAATCTGCAAAAACTTCCCAGGTGTAAGCACCTTCCATTTAAAGTTGCTTCAAGAGCACAGTGACCACTGACCAAATTATAAATTGACTACGGCAGTCCTGTAAATTGACTGATTTTTCATTAAATTGTGGCTGAGTGTACCCCATTTTTGACGCACGTTGCAAATGAAAGTTTATAATTTACGTCATTTTCTCAACATCTCCTACGTTATTATACCCTCCACTATATCATGGATAGTATAATTAAATTTGTCATTCCGTTTGTAACACATCGAAATATTCATCGGAGACCCTTAAAGTATTTATACTCGTAAAGAAATGGAAGGGGATGGAAGATACCAAGGAACGGTCCTGACCGGCTTTAACATGGCAAAGCCCAGGAAAAACAAACCCCTCTAAAGTTGACGAACCCCGCAAACTTTTTAAAGATCTGCGAATCTGCACCTGGAATGTTCGCACTCTTTATAGAGAATGCAGTTTACGCATTGTCAGATGTACTTGAAAAGTACAAGGCCGACATTACTGTCATACAGGAAATACGATGGGACGGGAAAGGCGTCACAACAACACCTAAAGATGATGCACTGTATTATAGCTGCCATGACACAAAGCATGAGTTTGTTTGCGGATTTGTAGCTGTTTGGAGGTTAAAACATCTTGTCTCCAGCTAAACCCCAGTGAATGAAAGACTCCCTGCAATTCGATTAAAAGCAAAATTCTTCAACATCAGCTTTATTTGCGCTCATGCTCCCACTGAAGACAAGGACGAACAGACCAAAGACATATTTTACCAGCGCTTAGAAGAAACTTATGACCGTTGCCCTTCCCATGACATTAAAATTATACAAGGCGATTTTAATGCCAAAATTGGAAAGGAGAATATCTTTGGGCCAACAGTCGGGAAATTCAGTCTCCACAGTGAAACATCTGACAATGGTATGAGGCTGATAGACTTTGCAGCTGCAAGAAACATGGTAGTTAGCAGTACCAGAGTTAAGCATATCGATATTCATAAGGGCACCTGGCTGTCGCCAGATCAAAGAACAAGAAATCAAATTGATCACGTTGTGATAGATGAAAGACATGCATCAAGCGTGTTGATGTACGATCGTTCCGAGGTACAAACATAGACACAGACCACTACCTTGTTGCAGCAAAATGCGAACACACACAACACGAAAGTTGGACATAGGTAAGCTGCAATAACAACAGATAGCCACAGCATATTCCACTCAACTGGACCAATTGCTTAATCAATGCTCTCCTCTTCCTGATAACATATCAGGACAATGGCAAAACACTGTGCACTCCATTCAAAAAGCCGCAAAATCAGTACTTGGTTACCAGAGACCTCCTTCAAGGAATCCATGGTATGGCCAGGAGGGTTGTGCTGCTACCGAAGAGAAAAATGCGGCATATAGGGCTACTTTACAATCAGTAGCAACGCGTAGCGCACGAGAGTGGTATCGGAAGAAATGGAGAGAGGAGAAACGTCTTTTCCGCAGGAAAAAGAGAGAAATGGAAAAGCGGGAGATAGTATCGAATGTATACCACCCGGCCAAGATGACAGCAATAAACCTAGCTAGTTAGCTCCATCTGGCAGGAAGAACGCGTACCCGACGATTGGAACCTGAGCATCCTGTGTCCCGTCCATAAGAAAGGAGGTAATACTTTATCCAACTATAGGGACATAAGTCGTCTCCCTATTGCCTACAAGATAGTGTCAGGTATATTGTGCGAACGACTAAAGCCCATGGTCAACGAAATAATTGGACCATACGAATGCGGCTTTAGACCTGGCAAGTCCACCATTGACCAGATATTTACCCTGTGGCTAGTCCTGGGTAAGACCCAAGAGATGCGGATCGACACCTACCACCTTTTTGTCAATATTATAAAGCAGCCTTCGACAGCCCGCTACGTTCAAAGGTATTCAAAGGAATGTCTGAATTTGGTATCCCCGCAAAGCTCATTCGGCTTTGTAAAATGACTCTAACTGACACAAGATCTTCAGTTAAAATAGGAAAGAACCTCTTCGAAGAGTTTTGTACCAAAAGAGGTTGCAGACAGCCTTTCGTGTGATATTTTCAACATCCTGCTAGAAAAGGTTATACGAGAGGCAAACATCAAAAGAAGTGGCACAATCTACACCAATAGCCACATATTACTTGCTTATGCTGATAATATAGACATTATAAGACGATCAGTAAAAGAAGTAACCGATACCTTTATGAAGGTCGAAGGAGAGTCTGCTAAAGTGGGTCTGACGGTAAACGGCGAGAAGACCAAGCTGATGGTGTCGACGCGCAATGCGTCCATTGAGATCGGACCAACTGTTGAAGTTGGTTCCTATAATTTTGAGGTAGTAAAAGACATCGTATACCTCGGCACAGCCGTAAACACAACAAACGACATTAGTTGTGAAATTAAAAGAACAATTGTATTGGCCAACAGATGCTAGTTTGGCTTAACCAAGCACTTTAAAAACAAAGCCACAACTCGTCAAACAAACGCTTTACAAAACACTGATACTACCCGTGCTGATGTATGGTTCCGAAGCCTGGGTACTTGCGCAAGCAGATAAGACAGTGCTTGGCGTGCATGAGAGAAAAATTCTTCGAAAGATCAACGGACCAGTCTGCGTTGACGGTGAATATTGACGTCGTATGAACCACGAGCTGTATTTGCTATACAACGACATCAATATACTTAAACGTATCGAGATGCAGCGATTGCGTTGGCTAGGCCATATCGCTCATTAACTCAAAGAGTGACACATCTCAAAAAACCCAGTTTCGAGAAAAACGCGTTTTAAGTTGGCGATTGAAATTTGACTTCCCAACTTAAAAAGATTGTTACGCAAAAACTAAAATAACTACTTGGACCATTTTTTGCAAAGAGTTAGTCAGATACAAGTGCTAAATTTCTGTGCAAGATCAAGTATGATTTGATGTGTTTTGTGCTTCTTAAACTCAAAAAACGTTTGTGTTGAATTATGCGAAGCTCGTAGTAAAAGAGCTGTAACTCGTCAAGTTTTAGAGATATCAGCATGAAAATTTGACCCAAGATAAAGTAGAAGTCGTAGAAATAACAGAAATTGCTAACTCCGAAAACGTGTTTTTTGAATTATGTCACTCTTTGAGTAAATGAGCGATATAATAAGAATGAGCGATGATGAACCCGCTAAAAAGGCGTATAAATTCGAGCCACATGGCGGTGCACGCAAAACTAATTGTTCCATTTTACTTTAATACAACTCGTGGTGGAGGGTATAAAAAGTTCGGCCCGGCCGAATTTAACGCCGTTCTTACTTTTTGTTTCTTTAAGAAAGTAACTATTTGCCATGAAAATGAGTTCACATGGACAAATAGAATATTGTTTAGCCAAACAGTATGCCGTAGAACCTTGGCGTAATTTATTAAAACTTTTACTTCTGGAATGATAATCCATTTTGTTTCGCTTACAATAAATTCTCATATGTCCATTCGCTTCATAGATTTTCTCTTGCCAAACTATGAAAAAATATCTTTTCAATTTGTGCAGAGTCTAGAAAAAAACAACAAAAACTACAACAAAATTATGATAGGCAACCAACAAAATCATATTTATAAATAGAGTACAAAATTAATAGACCCTGAAGAGAATATATTACTTTATTATTTATAGAAAAAAACGAAGCAAAACAAAAATTATGAAAAAAAGAAAAAGAAATAACAAAATAAACACACCGCATATCATAAAAGCAAATGGCAACAGAGACAAGATAGCAACAAAACGCTTAGCAGACTTCAAAGTAAATTAAAAGAAAAGTGATTTTCAGTGAACAAAACTCCAAATTAAGCAACAGCAACAACAACTGGATATGGTGTGGGGCGGTTGGTATTGCGCTATTGCTTTTATATTGTAAATTGTATAGTAATTGAATTGATTTGACTATGTTTGGAATGCGAAAGGCGACTGTAAGGAAGTTTATATCTCACAAACACACACATACACTTTGATGTCATAAAACAAGTTCATTACTTAAGAGTTGAGGTAAGAAAAAAATACGGCATCTGTATGTGTGCAAGTTTAATCACTATGATATGTAACATAGTCATCAAATTAGATGTTTAGTTGCCCCGTGCAACATACACATATTGTAACACCGATAAGAGTACATCATAAAGAAACACCCATCATGCGTTTGTGTCTTAAGTCTTTTGTTATGTCAATAACAAACAATTACCACTATGGCAAAGCAACCCATTACTTGCTATATTAGATTTCTTAAAAACATTTTTAAGTGTTATTTTTGTTTCTGCGATGCCATGATTTTAATTGTGTAGCATTTGTTGGCTTTTGTTTCTAAGCCAACAGCTAACAATTAAAGGCGTTTCTTGACTCAGATATGTCTAAAGTTAGTTTGATATTTACCTAAATCTAGACAACTAGGTTATACATTTAATTTTAGCGGTTTTAGCTTTTGGTTATGAACTTGGATTGAACTAATTTCTAAATAGAGTCAATATTTACCAAACAGCCATAATTACAGACTGAAACTTGTGTTTGCTATAGAGGGAAAGAATTGAGTGTGATATGAATAAATGTGGATTATATGTGGAAGTTAGATATGATAGATTGGCAGGGTTTAGAACGTCAAGACCTCGACAACATTGTCGGTTTATTAGAAAGGACCCAGGTTCAAACATCAGCCGGGGCAGCCGGGCTCCGTTGGGAATTTATATTTATTGTTGTCTTATTAGGACGAAGGCCATTATTTACGGAAATTTTTATTTAATTGAATTAATCGAGCTAACATGACCTAAGGAGTTTTGTATTGAAAAACCCAACAATCGTTTCGCTGGTGGTTTAATTCAGCTCATCAGACATATCGGATGTGAATGGCTAGACAAAATTCCGTCACACCTTCCAAATTTCAGCAAAATTGGACAGATATAGGGTATTTGGTGCAGCAAGTACGTGAAATCGGGCGAAAATATATATGAGACCTATATCCAAATCTGAACCGATTTCTATATAGTTTGGCACACTTATTTCTAGACCGAGTTCAGTCACACACTC
Source organism: Musca autumnalis (assembly GCF_047663935.1). Classification (NCBI taxonomy): domain Eukaryota; kingdom Metazoa; phylum Arthropoda; class Insecta; order Diptera; family Muscidae; genus Musca; species Musca autumnalis. The sequence continues at coordinate 141,127,932 of NW_027411866.1, forward strand.
CAAATTTTATCAAAATCGCACGTATATAGCGAGTTTGGTGCAGCAATTACGTCATATAGGCCGAAAATATATGTGAGAGCTATACCCAAATCAAAACCGATTTCGATATAATTTGGCTCATTTATTTTTATACCGAATTCAGTCACACATTCCAAATTTCATCAAAATCGGACGTATATAGCGTGTTTGGTGCAGCAAATACGTCAAATCGGCCGAAAATATATATGGGAGCTATATCCAAATCTGAACCGATTTCGATTTAATTGGGCACATTTCTTTTTAGACCGAATTCAGTCACTCACTCCATATTTCATCAAAATCGGACGTATATAGCGTGTTTGGTGCAGTAAATACGTCAAATCGGCCGAAATTATATATGGGAGCTATATCCAAATCTGAACCGATTTCGATATAATTTGGCTCATTTATTTTTATACCGAATTCAGCCACACATTCCAAATTTCATCAAAATCGGACGTATATAGCGTGTTTGGTGCAGTAAATACGTCAAATCGGGCGAAAATATATATGGGACCTATATCCAAATCTGAACCGATTTCTATATAGTTTGGCACACTTATTTCTAGACCGAGTTTAGTCACACAATCCATATTTATAGCGTGTTTGGTGCAGCAAAAACGTAAAATCGGCCGAAAATATATATGAGAGCTATATCCAAATCTGAACCGATTTCGATATAATATGGCACATTTATTTGCAGGCCGAGTTCAGTCACACAATCCAAATTTCATCAAAACGGGATGTATATAGCGTGTTTGGTGCAGCAAATACGTCAAATCGGCCGAAAATATATATGGGAGCTATATCGAAATCTGAACCGATTTCAAAAAAATTTGGCACATTTATTTTCAGACCGAATTCAGTCACATATTCCAAATTTTATCAAAATCGGATGTATATAGCGTGTTTGGTGCAGCAATTACGTCAAATCGGCCGAAAATATGTATATATGAGAGCTATATTCAAATCTGCACCGATTTCGATGTAATTTGACACATTTATTTTTAGACCGAATTTAGTCACACATTCCATGTATATAGCGTGTTTGGTGCAGCAAATACGTCAAATCGGCCGAAAATATATATGGGAGCTATATCGAAATCTGAACCATTTTCAAAGAAATTTGGCATATTTATTTTCAGACCGAATTCAGTCACATATTCCAAATTTTATCAAAATCTGACGTATATAGCGTGCTTGGTGCAGCAAGTACGTCAAATCGGCCGAAAATATACATGGGAGCTATATCCAAATCTGAACCGATTTCAATGTAATTTGGCGCATTTATTTTCAGACCGAATTTAGTCACATATTCCAAATTTCATCAAAATCGGGCGTATATAGAGTGTTTGGTGCAGCAAATACGTCAAATCGGCCGAAAATATATATGAGAGCTGTATCCAAATCTGAACCGATTTCTATGTTATTTGGCACATTTATTTTCAGACCGAATTCAGTCACATATTCTAAATTTCATCAAAATCCTGCGTATATAGCGTGCTTGTTGAGGCAAGAACGTCAAATCGGCCGAAAATATATATGGGAGCTATATCCAAATCGGAACCGATTTCTATATAGTTTGGCACACTTATTTTTAGACCAAGTTCAGTCAAACAATCCAAATTTCATCAAAATCGGACGTATATAGGGTGTTTGGTGCAGCAAATACGTGAAATCGGCCGAAAATATACATGGGAGCTATATGCAAATCTGAACCGATTTCAATGTAATTTGGCGCATTTATTTTCAGACCGAATTTAGTCACATATTCTAAATTTCATCAAATTCGTGCGTATATAGCGTGTTTGGTGCAGCAAATACGTCAAATCGGCCGAAAAAATATATGAGAGCTATATCCAAATCTGAACCGATTTCTATGTTATTTGGCACATTTATTTTCAGACCGAATTCAGTCACATATTCTAAATTTCATCAAAATCGTGCGTATATAGCGTGTTTGGTGCAGCAAATACGTCAAATCGGCCGAATATATATATATATATATATATATATATATATATATATATATATATATATATGGAGCTATATCCAAATCAGAACCGATTTGCACCAAAGGCAATAGCGTTCTTCCTATCGCTAAAAATTGCACTTGCACATACGGACGGACAGACATGCATAAATCGACTCAGAAAGTGATTATATGTATATCTCCAAAAGGAACTATGAGTCTATTTCGATTCCTTACCACAGTGTGGTGTAGGGTATAAAAATCACATGCGGACAAAATGATTTTGATAATTACGCAATTTAGAAATATTTTAAAAATGCTTATAAATGAAAACGGTTTATTTGAACTCTATTTCCGTTTAAGAAGCCTAATTATTTATCTCAACAACCCGATAACTTCCATCAATGGGAAACCTTGTATGTGAATGTAGATAAAGCATTGTATGTACGCAACAACCAAAAATTTGATCGCGAGCAAAAATAATGTTTTCAAAAATCGGGGACGATCGCGGTATTCTGATTCCGATTATGTTATAACCCAAAATTATCATTGTCAATATGTCTAAGCAGCTATTTTAGACATTTTGAACAACTTTGCAAGATTTCCCAATCGATTTTTTTGAAATTTCGATCTAGTGACATCTGAAGTTATCGGGATTTTATTGAAATCCACAATTTTGAATTTATCGCGCTATCCCAATTATTGAAGCCATAAACACTGGCTTCATTTTTGTAGTTACACCTACTAAAATTAGGTATATTATCTGAAATAATACATTTTTGAAATTTTTATTTTGACCGCGATATTTTACTTCCACTATGACCATTCAGGGTCAAGACAGTATATGGCGAATAACAAAATTCCTCTACAATTCCATTTGAAAAAAATTAAAAAAATTTTTTGCGAGCACATCTACGATTTTTGGTACAGAGGTAAAGGAAAAAAATCCGGTTTCAAATCTGCTCGCGTTCACGAAATTGGCCAATGCGCGCAAAAGTTATAGCGGTTTTATTATTATTCTCATATAAAGAAAAAACATTTAAAAATATATTTTTTGTTCTTATTAGAAAATGTATGCATAAATTGTTAACAGCATTCCATATCTATTCGTAGATGTTTAAACAGTTACTAAATTTATTATTATTTTCGCGGAAAATCAACAAATAATAAAAAAATTTAGAAGTACATCCAAATTATCCTGTCCCAGAATCCGTACAAACCCTCAAAAAATAAATTAAAGAATATATGCGGAATCTAGACAATGCGTAGAAAAATATGATACGAAATTTATAGAGATTGGGTACAGAAATTACATATTATAGCAACAATAAAAGAGAAAAACTTATTGTTGGAAAATATTGTTGCAAATATTTTTTTGGTTTGATTCTAAAAATTAGAAAAAAATATTTGGGAGTTCTCCAACTATTTTGCTAAAATCCCATAGAATAATGAATGTATACTGTTAAAACTTCATCAAAAAAAATATGGTTTACCATCGCGAGAGTTTAACTGATTACTGTGGTAACTTATAAGGGTAGGAAATTAAGAGTAATATTGAAATTACAATCATTCAATTAATATTAAAATTAAAAAGCCCGTTATTCGCGAATTAGTTAAAGTCGGTTGATGCGCATCCGTTTTTGGATACAGCGAATCAATCTCTTTCAAAATTTATGCATCTTTCGATGTTTCACTCAGGGGCCATTGTGTGCCGCCAGTTGCATCATACACTGCAAAAAACCTTAAAGTTGGTAAAAGTCGCGCAATGTGCATACGATTTTGATGCGCATCCGGTTTCATCAGCGCATATCAAAAATACGTCAAAATATACCAATTTTAATTAGATTCTTCAAGAACCTCGGATGTGCCTCCACATTCAATTTTTTTGTGAAAGACCCATATTACTCGCGTATCTCTTTTCTTTTATGACACGCGTTTTCGCAAATGTTATATTCGTCAGTAAAGGATTCCATTTATGTAAACAATTTTAAAGAAAATCGCGATTTAGTACGCGGATTTGTCAAAATATATTTTTGCTGATTTTCCGATTTTCAAGGTATCTATATCCGCGGTTTTAGTAGATGGATTCGATCGCGGAAGGCTTCATTAGAACCGTCGCGTAAAAAAACTAAATTCACGCGGGTTTCAAAGGAAGTTGAATGACAGTTGTAAATTTTACACTCAAAAAATAGGTTTGGTAAGAAAATGCACGCATCAAATTTTGGCCTTTCGACTCCAATTACTAGGATGCTGTAAGGAGCACACTCATGAGATATGCATCAAACGACCTAAAATCACGAGTTCTATAATCGTGTTAAGAGTTTGGAATATTATCTTTTTGCGCGTCCGGATTATTAAAAAATTTCAAAAAACCCCGAAATTCCGGCTTCAATATGTCAGCATCAATTTTAGTTGGATGCAGTGGATATATCGAAAAATCATACACTACAATCTTGTTTCCCATGGAGTATTCTGTGATTCTTTCTTTGGGGATATGTCTATAAAATGTAAGGTTAAGCCAGAAATCGTATGGGAACATAAAAAACTTGTTGGCTTCAACCCATTTTTACTCATTTTTCCTACATTGATGCCAACACAGCTTCCACGAAAATTAATTTTAATGGTCGACATTATGGGATCCCTCCTAAAACACTTCATTTTAAAGAATTGTAGTCATACTTCATAGAATATGTTAACAGTTCGCGAATTCTGATAGGGTGAAACTCGGATTGATCGATTGCAAAACATTTTTGTTATTTACCATATACCATAGTATTGTAAACAATTTTTATACCCTCAGCATTTATGCTAACGAGGGTATATACACTTGCATACGGGCAAAATTTGCCTCATCGAAACAATGGTTTTAGACCCGAAGTATGTTTGGACGAAATGTGTTTCAGACAATTTGGAGTTGATTTAGCCATGCCCGTCCGTCTGTCTGTCTGGCTGGCTGGAGCGCACGATAACTCTCGATCGGATCAATCGATTCGATCCAAAATTAGGCTTTCGTAATATTTTGTCCAAACTTAGTTTAAGTTCGAAGTTGGGTTATATCGGTCCACTCCGTCCGGTACCTCCACCACAAAAGTTCGGAAATGTTTGGAAAATTTGTGCGCACGATAACTCTTGAAGGAATTTACCGATTTGGTCCATACTTTGCACATTGTGAAATTTCTAACAGACTTAGATGATGTTTCAATATGGACTCAATCGGTCAACTCCTTCTGGTACCTTCCACACAAAATTTTGGAAAAGTTCAGTTTAGGACCTGCTCTCGAATCGCTTTATTTTTTGTTGTACCAACTCGTTGTATTCTCTCCCCCCACCCCATACGACGGTACAAGTTTCATCAGGGGCAAGTCCATACTTCCTGAGAAAATAGCCTGAAAGGTACAAAAAAAACACTATGAAACCGTGTGTAGTGGTTGGAGCGCAAGATAACTCTCGAACGAATATGCCGACTCGGTCCAAAATGTGGCCTTCGTAATATTTTGTACAAACTTAGTTTAAGTTCGAAGATAAGCCATATCGGTCCACTCCTTCAGGTACCCACAAAAGTTCAAAAATGTTCGGAAAAATTGTGCGCACGATAACACTTGATGGGAGTGACCGATTTGGTCCATACTTTACAGGTTCGAATATGGACTATATTTGTCCACTCTTTCGGGTACCTCCCACACAAAATTTTGGATAAATTCACTTTAAGACCTGCTCTCGAATCACTTTAGTTTTTGTTGAAGCAACTTTCATTCGCTGCCTCAATTACGACAGTAAAAGTTTTTTGAGGGGCAAGTCCATAACTCTTGAGAAAACAGCCCGAAAGTTGTAAAAAAACCCTATAGCACACTATGTAGGAGCTGGAGAGCCCGAACCGAATACTGCGTTCGTCCACACTTTGGATATTGTAATATTTCTTCGAATATTAGATGAAATTGGAAGGTGGTGCTTATAGCTCCACTCCCCCACAAAATTTCGAAAATATTCGCTAAAATGGTATGCGCGATTTCTCATAGACGTAGCAACCGATTTGGTCCAAACTTTGGAAATCTAAATATTGTCGAAATTTGGGCCCTCCCTGTCCAATCCTTGTGGTACCACCCACACAAATGCTCAACATTTTTGTGTGGTTAAGGGTCTGTTCGAGGATCCTTTGGACATTTTTACCGAAGGTTTTCCTAGTGACCCTGTTTACAGTGACATGATGTTTTTCATAGGCTAGTGCGATAAAAAAACTCTATCTATCGTTATCCCCGCAAATTTTTGAGCTTTAATCCTATCCATACTTGTGTCGGTTCATACGCCCAAAATTTTGAAAACCCCTTTAAATACATACGTTTTTTGGGGAAAAAAGTATTTCAATCCACACAGGCTGAGGGTATATCTCTGTCGGCAAAGCCGACTGATACTTTTTTACTTTACGATCAAAAATATATTGGATTTCACGTTTTCTTAAAAGATTGTGGGAGACGACCACCGGTCACTACACTTAGCCATATAAAAACAAGTAAGAAAAGTCTATAGTCGGACGGAGCCGACCATGGGATACCCTATACCACTATCCCTGGACAATCGCTCTCCACGGAACTTCTTTTCAATGATTGTAAAAATTTAATTATCAAATATCAGAAATGTAATGTATAATACTTATGACCAAAGCCAAAAAGTTATCTAGCATGACAAAGACATTTTTGAGGCAGGAAAGGAAAATTTAGTTCACACAAACAAAAATGTAATGAAACCCACTTATGTAGTACTACTACTTCCGTTATTTAACCGCTACGTTATTGAAAATTTTACCAATTTCACACAAAAGTTTCAGTCCATTTAACCCGCTAAGTATTATCTGATCTTCACGTTGGTTTGTACTCTTCTTCTTCATCATAAACTCAAACTTTGTTTAAAATTTTGCGGATTATTTTGACCTACAGAGCCGCTACAAAATTGGTTAAAATTTTGTTTTTGGTCCATTTCATCCCCTGAACATTTCACGATCATCTCCAAAAACTAATCATTTCTGTTCTGGCACGAACCCAACCTCTTTAAAAAATGCGTTACAATCGGTCATAATTGCGGCCTTAAGCTTGTTTACAATTTATAATGGACGGACACAGATCGCTAAATCGCTTTATCTCGTCGAGATATTAATTTTGGCATACCAAATATGGGGTCTAGGACGAATATTTCGTGGTGTTACATAAACTTTTGGAGAGACAATATGTAGCATGGGATAAAAATGTGGTTCTCTACACAGAACCCATTATATATTAGGCAGTAGGCCCGTTATCTAGCAAACTCTTTTTTGCAATTTACATCAGAGGATAGGTCAATAGTTTTTTCCCATATGTAGGCTACTTTGCGAAATATATATGTCCTCAAGGAATTAAAATATCGACCAAAAATAAAATTTTTATATTTCTTGCAAAAGTAATGGTCCATTTCACCCGCTAAAGAATATCAGATCATCATTCAAAATTGTGGGCATCTTTTTCGACCTATACTCTTACCCGGTGCAAAATTTCGTGACTATTGATGTATAATTGCGACTTCTAGCGAGTTTATTATTACACTAAAAACAAATAACGGAATATATTAGGCTGTAACTCTGTTATCTGATCATGCACACCAATATAATTGGCATCAATTGAAAGGTCAAGCGTTCCACTTTCAAGTATATCTCACTTGTCCGGAATGTCACTTCCAGGAATTAAGATATAAGCTGTATATTTAAAATTTTCACAATTTTCACACAAAAGTTTTGGTCCATTTAACCCTCTAAATATTATCCTATGGCCATCTCAAACTGCAAGCTTCTCCTTTGTGATATACTCTTACCTTATTTAAAATTACGCGTTGATCGGACTATTATTGAGACCTACAGAGCCGCTAGAAAATTGGATAAATATTATGTTTTTTGTCCATTTCACCCGCTAAATATTTCACGATCATCACCAATAAGAATAGGGATCTATTCTGATCTGAACCCGACCTCCATACAAAATTTCGTGATGATTGGTCCATAATTGCGGCCTGGAGCGTGTTTACAATTTATAATGGACAGACGGACGGACGGACGGACGGACTGACGGACGGACACACATCTCAAAATCGCTTTATCTCGTCGAGATATGAAGATTGGTATACCACATTGGGGGTCTCCGACGAATATTTCGCGGTGTTACATGAATTTTTACCAAAACAAACTTAACTGGTATAGGGTATAAAAAGTAGGCCTGGTCCTGTATCTTGGCTCCAAATATGTACCTAGGGTGCACACAACTACATTGCCTACCAAAATGTATGCTGAAACCGATATAATCATACATTTGGCTTATATATAGCGTTTAACAGAAAGGCATGGGGAAGGTACCCCACCTCTTCCGAAATTCCTAATATATACATAACAACGGCAAACATTGAGCTTTTGTCGCAAATTTTATGGAAATCCCTTCAGTAGTATTGGAGTTATGACATATTAAAAAACAGGCGTGGTCGGGCCTATAGGCCCTAAAGAAGTACCTAGATTGTAGATTAATCCGTAAATTTTTAATCCGATACAGTAGTTTTGTAGATATAACCCAATTAGAAAGTGAGCGTGGTCGGATCTTAAGTCCCGAAATAAGTACGTAAGGTTGGAGACACAATCGCCATTGACTCGTAAATAAATTCCGAAACCGATACATTCGTATTTGTTGCAAATATTGCATTCTTACAAAAATAGGGCATAGGGGAAGTACCCGCCCGATCCGAAAGTCAAAAAATATGTAGCCTATTTTTATCGGGGACCAACCCTGTACATTCGCTGAATGTTTCAGGAAAATCGATTCAGTAGTTTCGTAGATATAACATATTTAAAAACGTGGGCGTTGTCCAGTCTTAATGCCCCAAATAAGCACGTAAGGTCGGAGACACAATCGACATTGACTCGGAAATTAATTTTCAAAGCGATACATTTGTAATTGTTGCAAATATTGCATTTTTACAAAAAGAGGGCATAGGGGAGGTACCCCGCCCGATCCGAAATTCAACCAAATGGGTAGCCTATTTCAACAGGGGGGCATCACTCTACGTTCCCTGAAAATTTCAGGAAAATCTGTTGAGTAGTTTCGTAGATATAACATATTTATAAAAGTGGGCGGAAAACTGGGCCTGACCAATTTTTCTTTGCATAAAAACCTAGACTGGACTATGACAAACATTTCCACAAAAAATTATCCAAATCGCTTCAGCCGTTTTCAACTGATTCAATTACCAACAAACGACAATTGAGTTTTATATATAAAGATATGTATATATAGATGTCTCATCCCATTTAAAAGAATGAGACGCTTAAAAATGTTAACAAGTTATAATTTTATGGCTAATTAAACACTCATGAATTTTTTGGTTCCGTTATTATTTAAAATAAATAATTTTTCACCCAAATTTGTATTGTTAACTCGTTTATTTCATATTGAATCACCTTTAATGATCCTAATCCATAGAAACACATTAAATCGCTTTGGCCCTGCAGCATTTTGTATTCCTTAATTTTGTTAAATCAAAATCTCATTTAAATTGTGTTTGTTTCTTAACTCTTTTGTTTTATGCATTACCTTTTGTATTAATATGAACAGGTATCCGTTTTATTGATGTTGCTGGTAATATTGAAAATTTTAGGTTTTTAACACTTTTTTGTTTTTAACACTTATATTTTCTATTTGAAAATTATTTTTTCTTATTATTAATTTTTAAATAATAAACGAATTTTCATTAATGTATTAACTACTGTTTGTGTGGCAATAAATCACTTCAGGTGGTTACAGATTGTAACCACTTGTTGATGTTGTTATTATTTTTGTTGTTATTTCACAACTAATTCTTGTTTTCATGTTGAGGACACACAAAATCACCAAATGAGTGAGTGACTGACTTAATGTATGACGTCGTCTCTCTAAAGACAACAATATTTTTTTAAACACGTTTCCGAGCAAATATTTTTTTCTTGAATTTGGTTTTCTTGCAACACACAAAATCACACACACATACCCTTCCTTGTAATTGGAAATATTAGTGACTCTGTTAACATATTTTACTGCAACCAAAAATGTAACAGACACCATTTATGTATTATCGAACGGATTTTATTGATTGTCGTTGAAGAAATTGTTGTATTGGTTTTTGCCGCATATTTCAAAAAAATTTAAAAAATGATAAAGGAAAAATAATTTTATCCCGAAAAGACCGATGAACGTTGTTTTAGTGGAAACAGACGGTTATATAAATGTTGTTTTTTTGGTTTATGGTTAAGCCTGGCTTTTGTGACTTTTAAATAAAGACTTTGACGCGGCATGCAGAAGAAATTATGGTGGTGGCGGTGACGACAATAACGACGACGATGTTATCACGACCGTTTCAGAAACTGTTGTGACTTGGTTGAATGCTTAACATCTGTTGTATGGGAGCCCCAATCAGTGGTTGGTGTCTTTCTTCCATGCTTTGAGTCGTGGTTGTTGGTGTTTCTTTTCATAATGGATTTGCAGCAACCGGCACCGGTATCACCATTGGAGCTGTAAATGTTGTTGCAAGAGCTTTTCTCCTGAGTATCTCTCAAAGTATTTAAGTAGCTAACTTATGTGGCTAACCATTTGGTTTTTGTTTACATTTTTTGGTTGAATTTTTGTTGTTTTTTTTCTAGTTTGTTTTTGTTTTCCGGCAAACTGTGTACGTTTGAGAAAGAAAGAGAAATGGAGAGATTTTATGGAAAAAGAGAAAGATCATTCTTTCTTTTGTCATTTCGTTTTTTTTTTGTGTTCGTGCTTCTTGAATGGTCAGTTTTTTAAAATTATTTTGGGTTAGAATAAATTCCAAGAGTCATCCATACCCCCCATTGATGTTTATTGTTGTTACTCTTTTTTTTTTGATGAGAATTTTACTAATTAGTTATCATGTAATGTATGCTGAGATACTTATGCATATGTGATTATGCTTGTTACTTTTATATGGGTGGGTTAATTAAGAAATTTCACTTTTTTTGTTAATGACCACATCATTTTAATGTGTAATTTTAGAACAAATAATTGTATTGTCATGATAGTCAGGTACTTGTGCCCCAGTTCAACAAAGAGGTTTTCAATTCACCGACCTAACTGGGTGATAAAAGGAAACAGGGACCAGTGTCTCCCAGTTTTCCCCCAAAGTGATGCAATTTTAAAGGACCCCCTCATTTTTGAAAAAAAAACTTTTTTTTGGGGATTATACTTTTCAAACTGATATAGTCTTTATTTGAACATGATTTAAGTGTGAAAGAAATATTACGTTGCATAAAGATTAGACCAATGTCAATCATTCCTTTCGATAGTTATCGTGCCCATAAGGGACTTCAGTTGGTCATCGTGAAAGAAATATTACGTTGCATAAAGATTAGACCAATGTCAATCATTCCTTTCGATAGTTATCGTGACCATAAGGAACTTCAGCTGGTCATCGTGATTTCTTTTAGACAATTGTGTTAGGAAGCATGGACTTGCCCACGATAAATATTATAACGCTGTAACAGGACCACAAGAATCATTATACCCTCAGCATTTATGCTAACGAGGGTATATACACTTTCATACGGGTAAAATGTGTCTCATCGAAATAATGGTTTTAGACCCCAAGTATGTTTGGACGAAATGTGTTTCAGACAATTTGGAGTCGATTGAGCAATGTCTGTCTGTCTGGCTGGCTGGAGCGCACGATAACTCTCGAACGGATAAACCGATTGGGTTCAAATTTTGGCTTTCGTAATATTTTACCCAAACTTAGTTTAAGTTCGAAGATGGGCTATATCGGTCCACTCCTTCCGGTACCTCCCCCACATAAGTTCGAAAATGTTCGGAAAACTTGTGCCCACGATAACTCTTGAAGGGAGTAACCGATTTGTTCCACACTTTGCCCATCGTGAAATGTGTACCAGACTTAGATAAGGTTTCAATATGGATTCAATCGGTCCACTCCTTCGGGTACCTCCCACACAAAATTTCGGAAAAGTTCAGTTTAGGGCCATCTCTCGAATCGCTTTGATTTTTGTTTTAGCAACTTGTATTCACTGCCCTCCATACGACGGTACAAGTTTCATCAAGGGCAAGTTCATACTTCCTGAGAAAATAGCCTGAAAGTTGCAAAAAACCCCTATGACACCGTGTGAGGTGTTTGGAGCACAAGATAACTCTCGAACGGATCTGCCGATTCGGTCTAAAATTTGGCGTTAGCAATATTTTGTCCAAACATAATTTAAGTTAGAAGATAAGCCATATCGGTCCACTCCTTCAGGTGCCTCCCCCACAAAAGTTCAAAAATGTTCGGAAAAATTAATCGTGCGGTAACTCTTGAAAGGAGTGGCCGATTTGGTCTATACTTTACACATCCTAATATATCTACCAGATATAGATCAGGTTCAAATATGGACTATATTTGTCCCCTCCATCCGGTACCTCCCACACAAAATTTCGGATAAATTCACCTTAAGACCTGCTTTCGAATCACTTTGATTTTTGTTGAAGCAACTTGCATTCGCTGCCTCAATTACGATGGTAAAAGTTTTTTTTAGGGGCAAGTCCATACTTCTTGAGCAAACAGCCCGAAGAGTGTAAAAACCAGGGTTTCGGAGTCGAGGTATTTTTGGCTCGACTCCGACTCCGACTCCAGACGAGTTTTTTTTACGACTCCGGCTTCGACTCCGACTCCGGGTTGACTCCGAGAGTAAATTCCTATACTACTAAAAATGAATAAAATTTGCACAAATTGTTAACTTTTTCCTATATTTTGGCCTATATAGGCTAATGTGTTAGTTTTTCCTTACATATTCATTAGAAAGGACATTCTTTCGAATACATTCGAACATATCAGTATTGTTTCTGCCGAATCTTAGGTTGAAAAATATCAAAGTTAGAACGTTTTTGTCGGTTTTCCTTTTTTGCACGAGTATATTCTGGACGGAATTCTTCCGCGTGAGAAAATCGTTGAGCTTTCAAAATGTGTGAAAATGAACGAGCAATACAAATCATAAGGACTACATGCAAAACAAATTATAGGCAATTCATGACCAAGTTTCAAACTGGATGTAAGCCAACATTTCAGTGAGCTTAGCCTCAACAGGAGACCCCCAGTTGTAAAGCTCAATAAAAGCCATTTTTCTTGATTTTTGTTCCCATCCAACGCTCACACTAAGGCAATATTGTTCCGATCGAATTAAACATTTGACTACCTATTCCATGATATTTATACATTCTACTTCTACCGGACAGATCCGGTTATTTGAATGTCTACATCTAGAGCCCTCATCGAGTATATAGAAAGAAAGGTTCCTCACTGAAAACATGTCATCTAAAAATGATGAAACAATGTCTCCAAGCAGAGATATAAAGCTATTTTCTCAATGATCGATTGGGGTCAATGAAAAAATTCATTATGTCATAACTCAGAAATTTCAGCTATGGGATCCTTTGGGGTTCACAATTGGGGCTTTCATTCCGAAAAAGAATTTTTCCACCCCTAGATCTTGAATTCCATTTTGTGCCACAGGGTATTCAGTAAGATTTCCCATAGAGACCAAACGGTCTTTAATAGAAGACAAGGATAACTTCTCATAAAAAACTGGACGAGAATACCAATAGACCTTTGTGAGAAGAGCAATAATACTTCTGACGAAAGAGGTTAAAGGTCCAATCTTAATTCGATTGTCTTAAAGCTTTACTTTTGTTTGCAAATATGTAAAGAATCAATTGGATCAACAAAATAGGGATGAATAGACTACACTTCAAAAGATAGTAAATATCCTGTGAATCGTCCCTTAACTTAGTATAATATACCGTTGGCATATATGTTTTCTTATACATTTCTTTTAAAATAAAAATGATTTTTAAGAAAATGTTCTTGTTCCAAATTTAATGTTATACTTCTATAACGTGGAAAAATTTTGCCCGGAGTCGGAGTCGAGTTATTTTTTTCGACTCAGACTCCGACTCCGACTCCGAAACCCTGGTAAAAACCCCCTATGGCACCATATCGACGCCTCCAAACAATAGTATGCTAAGTCGACTTGGCATGTTTTCAAGTTCTTTACATTTTTATATTTAACGTCCTTTAACTTAAATTCTGTCAAATTTTGGTAATAATGGGACAATCCGAACAGAAGTTATAAAAAAATATTTACTTAGCATAGTACTGAAGGTCTAAGAAATTTCCAAACTTTTAGAGCTTGTCCTGCAAAACCCACTGTTCAGAATTAGCAAATTTATTATTTGGAGGTGTCGAACGTCCTTTAACTTAAATTCTGTCAAATTTTGGTAATGATCGGTCAATCCGAACAGAAGTTATAAACAAATATTGACTTAGCATAGTACTGAAGCTCAAACAAATGTCCACACTTTGAGAGTTTCTCCTGCAAAACTCACTTTTTAGACTTAGCATACTATTATTTGGAAGTGTCGATATGTTGTGGCTGGAGATCCACTTCCATAACGGTCAATGTCGATCAATTCCTTTTAGTATCTCCTCCGCAAAACTTTTGATCTTTAATCCTAATCAAAATTTTTGTCGGTTCCGCCCAAAATTTTTAAAACCCCCGAAATACATACGTATTTTGGGAAAAATTTTTTCAATATACACAGCCTGATACTTTTTTACTTGTTTTCATTAACAATTTACAAATTATCCTCCAACAGCCCTAAAAATACATGCATTAACGATTTGGACAAAATGATCCCTTTTGACGTCAAGGCCTCAAGTCTTTGGGGCCCATAACCGCAAACGTGCATGTGGTAGGGAAATTCGTCGGGTCTTCTATTACGTTGTTAGAATATGGTTAATTTTCCATGATTAAATTTACAAGCATTGTTATCGGACAGCAATTGCGTTAATTTGGTATTTCGGGTCTCATTGGGTACAGAAGTTAAGTCCGGAAAATTGTAAATAAACTCGTAAGTCCTTGTTTTGGTAGATAAATCTTAAGACGATACCAACCGAGTTTAGTTATTTAGCAATGTTCATACTAAAGTGGATGTTACTTTGCATTCCGGATTCCCAACGGATAGAAAACCTCCGCGAAGAAAACTTGTCCTTTTCCATGTCAAACGATGGTTCAGGATTGTACCAAGGTATTTAGCTTCCGGAGAAAGTACGAAATTCGGGAATTTTGGGGGTTTCCCCCTCTAATATTTGGAAAGGCGGCCATATTCTTCTCAACATTTCCAACCACATCATGTAATTCCAAGATCCAGTAACCAGTAACCGTTTCATGGTCTATAAAAGAAAAGAAGAAATACTAATTGGTATACAGTAGGGCTATAACCAAAAAAATACCACCACATAGCCGTGTAGAGCATGGAAAACTATTATGAAATACGGTGTTAATTTTTCTCTATCGCGAAAAAAGTTTCCGCAACAAATGCATCGAAGTTCAGTAATGCATTTTTTAATTTTATCTGTTATAAGAACATATTTGCTTTTCATTAAAATTTTTATTTTTTTGTAATCTAATTTAAAATCATTATCAAACCGTTCTGGACCAATTTCTTCTCAAATCGCGCCATTTCGGAGCATATTAGGAACTTTTGACACTATTGCAATACAAATCTCACAGGCAAAGTCATTAAAAACTGTCTGTAACTTTCGCAATAGGTACAAAAAATATAAACATAAAATTCGCGAGTTTGTAAAGAATAAACAAAAATTGCAATAGTGTCAAAAATTCCTAAAATGCTCCGAAATGGCGCGATTTGAGAACAAACTGGTCCAGAACAGTTTGATATTGATTTTAAATTAGATTACAAAAAAATAAAAAATTTAATGAAACGCAAATATATTGTTATAACAGATAAAATTAAAAAATGCATTACTGAACTTCGATGCATTTGGTGCGGAAACTTTTTTCGCGATAGAGAAAAATTAACACCGTATTTCATAATAGTTTTTCATGCTCTACACGGCTATGTGGTGGTATTTTTGATATTTGCAAAAAAGCGCAAAAAGTTATATCCCTAGTATACAGGTGTAATATGCTGTTTATATTAGAGCTTTTTGCAGGGTTAACCTTCTTTATAAGGATTTGTTTGAAATATAAGCAATGGAATTGACATTTAAAACCCAGTCGGTTTGTTAAATCCCGTTATATATAAACGGGGTATAAGTGTAATTCTGCTTCCCTTTCTGGATCTCCTAGTTGTTTTACGATAATTAGCTTTTTATTCCACCAAACCGGTGGAGATTATTTCCACGGATAGGTGATTGGACAGAGGTCAAGAGAGCGTTGTTTAGTGCACACAATTTTGAAGCCGTCCGCGCCATAAATTTGCCCCTACATGGGATTTCTGTGGGGACCAAGTATAGAGATATAGAAGAGTACCCTCCAATTCTTTATAACATATACGTCCCCTTTCTTACTTTTAAATTATACTTTAAACAAGAAGATGAAGGACTCACCTGTGCAATTTGTGTCACTGCTTCCCCAGTGGAAGCGAAGAACATATGAATCACATCAAGTACTATGAAAACGCATTATGTTTGACGTATTTTAAACTATATGCCATACAAATTTCAATATTTGTTTGAGAGATTCGTGAAATCGACACAATTCCTCATATCTACTCACATTTTTTGGTCGTTCAACAATGAACAAGACGACACTTTTACCCAGCGTTAACACATGCCAGTGACAGTTCGAAAATTCAATACATACATAATAATAAAGACTAATTTTGATGTTTTTCATGAAAATATAGGTTGACAAATAATTTCCCCTCTAGGATTATACAATATTGAAAATATTATGATTGAAAACAATCTTTTTAAAACGGATTAAATAAAAATAATAATATAAGCTTTTCAATTGTGTTTTAAATCTCAAATATAATGCAACTATTGAACTTGCACTGGCATATGTAAACACACAAGAAAACTGCATGTCAGTCGAACACTTTTTCTGAATTTTCGAGTATAATACATGTACTCAATTGGCACCAATATACTGGCATGTGTAACTGCAGGGTTATGATTGTCTTTGAATACGAAAATCAATTCAGTCACAAGATTACGTTTCGCATAAGACAGATAATTACTTTCCGCGGTAGAGGAGTGATAACAAGGTAAAGGAGTGATGACAAGGTAGAGGAGTGATTACAAGGTAGAGGAGTGATAACAAGGTAGAGGAGGAATGACAAATCTGATGACAAACAGCTAAATGTTTTTGGGCGACATCTGTTAGGAACGAATCAGCACTTTGTTGTCTATAGTTCGTTTACATTAAATAAGAATCCTAAAGGTATGCTATTTTTAATGCACTTTTAGTTTTAACATCCAAAGCAAAAATATTTTGACATCGTATTTTATTATCGTCATTTAGAAAAAAAAAAAAAAATAATATCAATGTTGGATAGAGTTACACTACACTGACTATTGTACATAGGTGTATCAAGATTGTATAATTTATCCGATAAAAATGTACATTTTGTGGTGAATTTTTAATTTTGTACTTAGATGGCTTGTATTCTAAAGAGAAGATTTGATTATCTATTTTACTTTTCCAATTTGGGTGCAATGTATTGTCTTATCATCTTCAACTTGGTCTTTCAATTGGAGTTTTGGCCTTCCCTTGGGGCGTATACCGTCAATCGGCTAGTATTCATATGGCATTCTGGCGGGGGTATCTTTATACATCCTGTTGACATGGCTCAGTCAACGTAGTCGTTGTAGTTCGATACGTTTTACTATATCGATGTCGGTTGGGAAGTATAGTTCGTGGTTCTTATGACGCCGGTATTCACCGTCAACCCATACTGGTCCATAAATCTTTTTTCTCCAAAACACACCAAGTTCTGCCTCATCTGATTTCGCATGTATATACCTATGTTTTGGAGCTATACATACGTACAGGTAGTATCAGTCTCTGATAGAGTGTGATTTAAGTTTGACGAGATTTGGTTTTGCTTTTAAACTATTTACTTAGACCAAAGTGGTATGCACATCCGCTTTGCACTCATAAGGTTTGCGGTTCGGTTCCCAGGAAACTTCAAATTTTCAACGATTGCAAAATTCCAATCAGTGTAATGTTGGCGTCATTTCCTGAGCATTTCAGCCATCTAAAACTTCTCTACAAGTGGTTTCGTAAGACAGGCCGTTCGGACTCGGCTATGAACAGTAGCACCCATATCATTGAGCTAATACCCAGCAAAATTTTATGGAAGTGGTTCCATGAGATGCCATGATTTCACTGGATCTTTTGCATTGGTTCTAATGAAGTCGTGAAAGATCCGATCTTTTCATCAGCATTTGAAACCATTCGAAGGAAGTCGTGAAAGATCCGATCGTTTCATCAGCATTTGAACCAATTCAAAGGAAGTCGTGGTAGATCTGATCTTTTCCTTAGCATTTGAACCCATTCCATCGATCCAATAGAGATGAATTTTGTGTTTTTATTTTTACACATGTATATATTCTTTTATTTATCTAAATATGTACGTACGTTTAAAGCAATGTAAGATTTATTATGCTAGGAAGTCCCAATCATTGAGCTAAAAGTAAAGACGGATTGCAGTCTTTGGTATTAGTCGTGTTCCTTTACATGCCTGAGGTTACCAGTTTTTACCCGCAAAGTGTTTCCTTACTTTTAAAAGCATACACTTTATATGAGAGCAGTTCACCACTTTTACCATTTTTGCAACAATTACCATTTTTAAAAGTAAAGGAACATACCAATTATAAAAGTTTCCTTGCCTGCTCTAGAGAACCCTGCTCAACAAGTCGATTTGTAGATCCCTACAAAACAACAAAAATTTCCAAAACGTTGTAAAATAAAATTCACGAAATAGTAATCTGCAGTTGGAGTCAATGTCGAAATCTGCACTGCTCTGATGGGAAGTAAAGTCCTTTTGTAAGATGAATCAAAACCTGTTGCGGAGGAAGTAAACTCTGTTGCGTGCAGCGGCGGTGTTTAGACTGCAACAGCTGGACGGCCGGAAGTCAAGTTTCTCACTTAAATTTACAACCTGTCGCTTGCCAAACACATCGTTCCCGAAGTCTGGAAAATAGGCCAGCTACTGAAGCCCGAAAAGGATGCCAGCAAAGGTGAATCTTACAACACGATTTCGCTTTTGTCGCCCGTAGCAAGGACCCATGTGGCTATAGTTCTTCCAGCATCAGAAATATCTTTCCAGTTGCCGATCAATAGCATAGGATCCGTAAGCAGCACAACAACTGCGCTGAAGGCCATCTCCATATTAGCAGAGGATTCACTCAGAGCAAGCCGTGCTCATAATCTAGAAACAGAAGTGTAACGTTACAAGAGAGAACCACTAGATCAACAAGCCTTTCAACCAGGTTTAAGTAGCATTCACAAGAATGATGTAAACAGTTATCGTGTGAATGCGGTCCTTGGAGAACATCCACCATCTATCGCAGCTGAGAGCGCCAGCTGTCAGGACAAACCAGAGTAGTTTTGGGTCAATACGCTCGGGATGGTGCAGACGTCAAAATTCCTATAGGGCAAGTACTGATGACACCGTGGAAAACATCTGCCCAGCATACAGCACACTGCTCCTTTTCAATTGCCCTACCAATCCTGCTAAGAAACTTAAGTTTGCAGCTTTGTGGTTACAAACCATATAAATAGGGAAATAGCCACATTCTTACGACTGATAGACCCAGAGTCAGATTAAGCAGAAAAATGAGAATACAAACATATTAACTACTGTTACAACAACGAGAACAAACTGCAATTATAGATGTAAACTTTATGATGATAAATCTATATATATAAAAATGGTGTAAAAAATGTATAGTAATTCATAAAATGAGAACGGCTAGGCCGATTTCTGTAAAATTTTTTGTCAGTTATTCGTATTTTAGAGGAGAAGGTCTTTACGGAAGAAAATTTTGGAAAATCTCTCTGGAAAAGTCGGAAAATTGGAAAAATCGAAAATTGAGTTTTTTTATGAAATGTTATTCCTTAATAGCGAGACGAAGTTCGCCGGGTCCGCTAGTAAATTATAGTTATTTCATTAATTCCTTTCAATTAATAAAATAAAAAAAATGAAAATCATTTTTCAATACAGCATTTTCCATTTTCCGAACAAGACGTGAAAATTACATGCCAAAGCGTTGGTGAAATGACATGCCATAGATTAGTGAAAATGCTATTCTTGTGAATTGGTTAAGATGGCATGCCAAAGGATTGGTATAGATGCCATGCCAAAGAATTGTTGAAGATGCCATTCCATCGAGTTAGTAAAGATGACATGCTTAGGATCTGAAAATGAATTGCATCTTTTGGGGGTCACGCTCTTGTAAAAAGAATGAGTGAAGATGCTGAAAAAAATGACATTCCATTTCACTTGCACCCATTCTTGGCATCGAACATTTTGCTGGGTATGTATCGGGGTGCACTCATTAATATGAGAGAAGTCTCCTTTGTCCTTACTGGGATGTTTGTGGAACAAATATTGCCATTATTGCCAGACTATTTTTAAATTTGTCTAAAAGTGGCTGTAACTGCTCGTTTTGATTGACCTATGATATCGATGTCATCTGCGTAGATCAGTAACATAACGTCTTTATTGTCTATAGTACTATAGCATCTCTTATGACCAGCGTACGTAAAAATACTTTATGAAACATTTCCAATGGTTTTGTTTACCATTTTCCATAAGAACAATACCAGGGTTTAAAAGCCAGCATCTAAAAACATTAGCATTAGCTGTACTCATAATCTGCTACACAATACCCAGCAAAATGTTCGATGCCAAAGATGACATTCAATCATGGGTGCAAGTGATCTAGCATGTCATCTTTTTAGCATCTTCATCGATGAATTTTATATGAGCGTGGACCCCAAAAGATGACGTTCTTTTCTGGATCCTAAGCATGTCATTTTAACCATTGCGTTGACATGTCATTTCCACCAATGCTTTGGCATGTCATTTCCACCAATGATTTGACATGTCATTTTCGCCAATGCTTTGACACGTCATTTTCACCCATGCTTTGACATGTCATTTTAACCAATGCTTTGGCATGTCATTTTCACCAACCCCTTGGCATGAAATTTTCATGTCTTGTTTGGAAAATGGAAATGCTGTATTGAAATATGGTTTTCATGAAAAACAAAACTCTTTATTAATTCAAACGAATTCATGAAATAGCTACAATTAATTTATCAGTTTAGTTTTTCAAAAGTTTACATCCAAAATTGCAATGTAATCACCACCGCTGCAACGCAAAAGATTACTTCCTCCGTTCTCCGCAACTGATATTCTTTCATCTTACAAAAGGTTTTTTCAATTATCTTCCCATCACCAGTTCAGATTTCAACATGGACTCCAAATGCACTCCTTTTAGTATTTTTATTTCGTAAATTACTTTTATTTTATAATTTTGTTATTTTATAACAACATTTTGGTAATTTATACTCTTTTGTTTAGTGACGGAAATATGTAGGGATCTACAACCCGGCTTGCTTTAGGGATCTCTAAGAACAAAATGTAACGAACGGGGAGGAGAGACTTTTTATGGAAAATACCATTTATGCTTAATTAATTTATTTTTAATTGTTTCTTTCCAAAAGTAGTTTCTTCTTTATTTTCAGATTCTTGTTCCTTTTCGTTTCGGACTTTTTTTTCAAATTTCAAAAAGCGAGATTTGATTGATTTCATTCTATGTCAGATTTAGAACAGACAAGGGAACTTTTAAAATAGCAATGTGTGCAGTCCGATTCTATTTTTAGCTCGATGGTTGGGACTTCATATAATACCAATTTGGTCTGTTCCAGAAACTGCAAGAATCTATTTATTTTTACTACGATAACAATTGTTCCTTTATGTTATTGGAAAAAATAGTAAAAATTAGTAGATTTTTGCAGTACTGGAACATACCAAAATGAAAATAAACAGGTGTGTAAATAAAAACACAAACATCATCTCTATTGGATCGATGGAATGGGTACAAATGCTGATGAAAAGATCGGATCTGTCACGACTTCCTTTGCATTGGTTCAAATCCTAATGAAAAGATCGGATCTTTCACGACTTCCTTTGAACCAATGCAAAAGATGACATGAAATCACGTCATCGCAAAGAACCCCTTCCGTCAAATTTTGCTGGGATATTGACACACACTGCTAAATAAGCAAACGAACGCAGTCGGCTGAACATTCGTCGCAGCGAATTAGCAACCGAGGGTAGTTTTGTGATTAGAGATGCAAACTCAGTTATAAAAAAGGTGTCATTTAATGTCAAAATGCCTCCATATTATTGTTTAAAAACAAAAAAATATATATTGAACGGCATCACCAAAAATTCACATGTCCTTTGAACGAAAAAGTGGAATTAATTATATCGTGATTTTATATGCATTACACTGGTAACCCTGATCTAAAAAACAATTGTTTGCTGAAAACCTGGCTAAGCCGTTGAAACTCTGTTGCTTATTCTCTTTTCTGGCATGTGTTGATCATGTGTGCTGCAAAATATGAGTATGCGTGTTCCATGCTATTTTATTATAGCGACAATATCAAATAGCATCAGCATCGCTAGCAATATTTTTGTGAAATTTGTTGCTACATGTTGCCGTTGTTCATTGTTGCTAAACATATTTCGAAGAAATTTTAGCAGGCAAAGTTGCAAAAATTCGGTGCTTTTGCTAATATGGCGTTAGCATTTTAAGTATATACGAGAATTATTTGCGTCGAAAACACACTATTGAACATTCAACTTTTTCAACTGGTTGATCTGTAGATGATTTTTCAACTAATTTCTAGTTGGTTGTAGAAAAATTGCTTTGTAACTGACTAATTGAAAAGTAGTGCAGAGATAGTCAGTTGCCAATTTTTTTAGTTTTCAATCAGGTTGATCTTTAGATGACTTTTAAACCAATTTGTAGCTAGTTGTAGAATAATGCATTTATAAGTAACTATTTTTGCGACCAGTTGAGAAAAGTCCCGCAGGGTTGTTAAGCAATCAAATGTGTGTGTGTGTCTGATCATTCTGTCTGTGATCATTTCGCACAGCAAATGTTTGCCAAAAATTATTTTTGTTTCGGTGGTGAATGAAACAACTCGGCAAATTATAGCCGAAGTACATTTCAGTAATCGTACGGTTTATGTATTTTTGCATTGAAAAGTTTGTGGTTTTGTTTTGTTTTGTTTTGAGAGCGAAACGATTCAGAGAAACTGAAAAGTTTGTGACCTTGTGTGATAGGTACGGGAATCGTTCATTTCTTATGACCTTTTCCAGCAAGATGTTATATAGGTCACATGATACACCGTAACCGTGTCTGAAACCTCGTTTGGTATTAAAAGTCTCGTAGACAGTTATTCTGTAAAATCGTATTAATTTTGCAGGTATGTCAAACTCAGACATGGCTTGGAACACCTTTGACCTTGTTGGGCTGTCGACGGTGGCATTACATTCCGTATGTGCCGATATGTTTTTCATGGGTTTTAACTAAATGGCGTAGGGTGAAGATTTAGTATACTGTATATTTAGCAGGTTTAAAACCGCATACTATAGGTTTTAGCCGTTCACACAATACGTCCGACGGCACTTAAACGCGATAGGTAGGAGAGTTATAGTACGGTTACACTAGAGTTTCCTGCTGATTTATTGTTTTTGAGCCGACGATAACGCGGTTATATCGATAAGTTGTCAATGAGAACCGTACCTAAAATTTTCTGACCAACATTTGTATACCCAAAGCATTTATGCTAACGAGGGTATATACCCTTTCATACGGGTAAAATGTGCCTCATCGAAATAATGGTTTTAGACCCCAAGTATATTTGGACGAAATGTGTTTCAGACGATTTGGAGTTGATTTAGCCATGTCCGTCCGTCTGTCTGTCTGGCTGGCACGATAACTCTCGAACGGATGATCCGATTTGGTCCAAAATTTGGCATTCGTAATATTTTTTCCAAACTTAGTTTAAGTTCGAAGATGGGATATATCGGTCCACTCCTTCCTCCCCCACAAAAGTTCGGGAATGTTCGGAAAATTTGTGGGCACGATAACTCTTAAAGGAAGGCAAGTAACCGATTTAGTCCATACTTTGCACATCGTGAAATTTCTACAAGACTTAGATAAGGTTCCAATATAGACTCAGTCGTTCCACTCCTTCGGGTACCTCTAACACAAAATTTCGGAAAAGTTCAGATTAGGACCTGCTCTCGAATCGCTTTGATTTTTGTTGTATTCACTGCCCCCATACGACGCTATAAGTTTCATCAGGGGCAAGTCCATACTTCCTGGGAAAATAGCCTGAAAGTTGAAAAACCCTTATAACACTATGTGTAGTGATAATTCTCGAATGGATATGCCAATTCCGTGTAAAACTTGGCCTTCGTAATATTGTGTCCAAACTTAGTTTAAGTTCGAAGAAAAGCCATATCGGTCCACTCCTTCAAGTACCTCCCCCACTAGTTCAATAATGTTCGGAAAAATTGTGCGCACGATAACTCTTGAAGGGAGTGGCCGATTTGGTCCATACTTTACACATCTTAATATATCTACCTGATAGAGATCAGGTTCGAATATGGACTATATTTGTCCACTCCATCCGGTAACCCCCACACAAAATTTGGGATAAGTTCACTTTAAGACCTGCTCTCGAATCACTTTGATTTTTGTTGAAGCAACTTACATTCCATACTTACGTCCACACTTTCAGTCCATACTTCTTGAAAAAAAGCCCGAAGGCTGTAAAAACCCCCTAGGCACCCTCATGGCCTATATCGGTCCATTCCTTTATCATATCCATACTTTAATCATAATCAATATTTTTTTCGGTTCATACGCCCAAAATTTTTAAACCCCCCAAATACATAACTTGTTTGAGAAAAAGTGTTTCAATTTACACAGGCTGAGGGTATATCTCCGTCGGCAAACTTTACTTTTTTACTTGTTGCACAACATTTCGATGCTGAAAACCGTCACACAATGTCGCGAGTTCATATTAACTGTGGCCAAAAATAGAAGGAGTTGTCGTAGGTGCATCAATTTTGGTACACGTACCTATTATTGACTTACAATCTTCAGGACAAAAAATTGGGTTGGTCGGTCCACGTTTTGATATAGCCCCCATAGAACCGTACCTCCCGATATTCGGTATTTTGAATGTTTTAGACACAATGACCAACCGAAAGTATTCAAATTTTGTGGTTAGTCTTCGGCAGAGGTGTCAAACAATCCAACAGAGAGTTGTGGGCTTAGGTCCACGTTTTGATATAGCTCCCATACAACGGTACCTCCCGATTATCGGTATTTTGAAGATTTTAGCTTTATTATTACACCGAAATTGCTGAAATTTGATACTTAGTCTTCGTAGGGGCATTATACCTTCACCTTGAAATTTGTCTGCATAGGTCCTCGCCTTTCTATAGCCCCCATAGGACGGTACCTCCCGATTTTCGGTATTTTGGAGGTTTTAGCCTGATTATCACACCGAAATGGCTGAAAATTGGTATTAAGTCTCCGTTGGGGGACTTATAACCTTCCCCCAGAAATATGTCGGTATAGGCCCTCGTCTTCCTATAGCCCCCATAGAACCGTGCCTCCTCATTTTCGGTATTTTGAGTGTTGTGGCCTTAATATCCAGCCGAAATGACTGAAATTTGGTGTTTAGTCTTCATATTGTTTGTGAGCATATTGAATATATCAAACTCTTGCCTCTGTATATGAGAAATTTCCTTTATATATTTTTTTGACCGATTAGTGGTCAAAAAGCGGTAAATTTTTTGTAAAAAATCGAATTTTGATTTTCGCTGTTCACATTTTTTTAAAAAAATTGATATATTTAAAATTCTCTCATTTTAACGCAAGATTATTAGGTGTTTAATAAGCCCACAAAAATATATGATGATCGGTTCATTCGTTTTCGCGCTATAGCCAACACCGCAAAACGATTTGTTAAAAAAGGGGGTATCCTCTCAGTGAGGTCGTCGCTGAAAAAGAGAAATGACACATTCGTCTGCAAACCTCTGCAGCTGAGACCTTTATATATTTGAAGTACTCACTTTTTACTACTCATACAGCAAAAAATATCGATATACACTTTTATACAAATTTTTTCCCATTCCACTCAATTTAAAATTTGCTTCAGAAAATTAATAAACCTAGTAATACATGTTTGGGTAAATGTAAACACCATATGATTAATATTTACATGCAAACACAAGTGTAGACAAGTTTATTACATCCCAAGAGAACTTAGGAACAATTTTTGCAGCGATCATTCATTTTAAATTTTAAATATTAACGAATAATATAATTTATTAATTTTAGAAAAAAAACACAAAAATACGTATTAACTAAAATGGTCGGATTTAAATCCTCATATAGCAAAAACTACTTCACGCATCAGTACCAAAATTCAGATTATTTTTAATAAATATGTTTTCTATCACTCCCCATCAATAAATTTGTTCAACGAAGTATTTAGTTTTTACCATTTTTGGCCACGGTCGTGACACTGTGCGTCATCTTGTGGTAGTTTTATAGTGGTTCTTATAATAAAGGAGGAAAATGACATTGAAGGAAGCGAGTTTGAAGGTCAAAATGTTCTACGAAAATAATCCTCATTTGATTTGACTGAAGATATGTCATCTCATAAATAAGCTAAAATAACAGTTAACAAAGATATAACGCTAATTTCAGATGCCTTACAGGATCTTCAGCAGAAACTTCACCACGCCATAACTCGGAAGTTCTACTCATGGCGGATCTGTCCTTCAGGATTCTTAATATACTCACCAAGGGCTTTCGTCCCCAAAGGGAATTATCTCTGCCCCAAAATTTCGGTTCACAGTGTTAGTAGTGAGATAATGACATAGAATTAACCATAAGGAACCAAATGGATTTTGGTTTCCTATGGTTATGGCGTTATGGTTATGTCATGACTAATTCTACCTTTAAGTCGAATACCATATTTTTCGAAGGTGGCAACAAATGTTAGACCTATTTTCTCAGTGTTTCAACTATGAAGAACTTCTCTGTAAGTAGTACTGGACATGCCCTTCTTACCCGGTGATAAAAAGAAGATCCCTTATCAATTAGCTAAGAATATAATCGGAATGATCTATTCGAAGATGTTTGTGGGAACTGCGATAACATTTACATATTTATTAACTTCTAATCCAAAAAAATATTAGTGTTGTTCTTGAATGTGTCGGTTGTTTGTGTCAGACAAAGTGCATATGCAAAGCTATGCTTTTCATTGTTCTCAAACACTTAATCGAGTTCTAATACCCTTGACTAATGTATTGGTTTGCCAACTTTGTATTTGGCATAGACTGACTACACGTTCACTTGTAATCACCGGCCAAAGTCATTTGGAAATACAATAGCCAATTGAGCGAATGGCCAAGACAGAATCATCGAATAACAAATGAAATTGAGTTGCAAATTGCTAAATGAAAGCGACCGTAACAAAATTGAAACACGCAAAATCAAGCTCAAAGTTATTAGTTAACGAGTGAGCTTTGCAGTATGTAAGTGAAACACTTAGCAAAAAAGCGTGCAGTACTTCTAAAAAAGTAAAATTATAAATTTTATACAAATATTAAGCAAATATGTTCTCACCTTCAAAGTTTTGGAACATCGGTGTAACTTTCGCTAAAAGTGTTAATTTTTTTAGGGCCATTTGTATACTAATTCTTTTACTATTTTTTATGCAAAATGAACGAATTTGAAGTTAATCCAAAAAAAGTTCTTCTCGAAACTGAATGATCACTTTTAACATTAATTTAGTCGGAACGCTATAAAACTGATCAAAAATCCAAACTATAATAAAAGAAGACTTATAATAATAAAGACTAACCCGTTCTAGCATGTAAACAGTTCGAAATTTTGATTTACATAGGAAAATTTGTAGCTCTTATATGCTGTTTATATTAGAGCTTTTTGGGGGGTTAACCTTCATTATCAGGATTTGTTTGACGTATATGTAATGGAATTGACATTTAAAACCCAGTGGGTTTGTTAAATCCGGTTATATATAAACGTACTATTATCATAAAGAACAAAAATGGAAAAATATAAAATGGAATAAAAAGTGCATGACTTTGGGAAAAACTGTAGACACTTTGAACATGTTATCCAAATTTTTTCACATTATTCAATCATCAGCAAAACTTTATTTAAATAATTTCATTATTTTTTTAAAATTTCAGTGTATATCCGCTACAGTTTTTGTTATTGAAGAACAAAATTACAGCCTGTGCCATAAATACGACTTTATTGTTGATATATTGATTGATTGAATACATGAATGAAGAATGGTGCTGTAAAACTTGTGGCTGTGTCAAACGTAACACAAACACTTCTGTGTAGACTATATAGAGTGGAGTGTGGTTTTTGTTACAATTTAAGCAACAAACCAACACTTTGTTGCTGTTGTTGCAGTTTGGATTTTGTAACAGCCAACAATGAATATTTTTTTAAGTTCATTGGAAGATCGCTTGAAACTGTAATTTCGACATAAAAACAACAAAACGTACACACAAAATACACTTAGAACTTGCCACTTGTTGTTGTATATAATGGCTATAATTCAAGCAGACACTTAACCAAGTTATGAAATGTAATATTGGCAATTATGTGAGCCCATTGGCTTGTTATTTGTGGTATACTAACGTGGTCGTAAGGTTTGATACATTCTGGTAGCAGTTATTGGTTAAGATGGGTACAACACATTAACAGTTTTATTTAGAGTTTTCTTACTTAATAGTGTGACCATTCAGTCATCAGTATCCAGACGATTGTTAGAGCAGCAATATCTATTTTTGACACAACTTTTTTTCTAATAAATTTCCCTGGCAATTGTGAACCTAAAAACAAGTCAAAAATCTTTAAGTTTGGCCTGGCCTGAGATATACCCTTAGCCTATGTGAATTGAAACTTTCATCTACGGACAGATCGAATGTATGTATTTAGGGTGTTTTCACTGGACTAGGATAAAAGTTCAAAAGTGTTGCAGAGGCGAACAGACCTTACACTGCACTTAGACACAAATGTTGAACTTTTCTTGGGGAGGTACGCTAAGGTACCTCCATTTTAGAAGTTAAACTAAATTTAGACAAAATGTTAGGAGATCCAATGTTTGGACCAAATTTGTTCAAGAGATATTGTGCATACCACTTAAGTGACTTTTTTTAAATATTCGCGGGAAGTACCGGAAGTTGTGGAGTGGTATTGCCTATCTTCAAACTAAAACGATATCAAAATATGACGAAGGCCAAATTTTTGGACCACATCGGTTGATCAGTTCGAGATATATATGTATATCGTGCTCTCCAGCCACTACGTATGGTGCCATAGGGTTTTTTTACACCTTTCGTGCTGTTTTCTCAAGAAGTATGGACTAGCCCCTGAAAAAACTTTTACCGTCGTAATTGATGCAGCGAATGCACATAGCTTCAACGAATATCAAAGTGATTCGAGAGCAGGTCTTAAAGTTAACTTATCCATACTTCTGTGTGATAGGTACCCGATGTAGTGGACAAATATAGTCCATATTCGAACCTCATCTATATCTGGTAGACATATTAATATGTGTAAAGTATGGACCACATCGCTCACTCCCTTCAAGAGTTATCGTGCGAACAATTTTTCCGAACATTTTTGAATTTTTGTGGGGGAGGTACCTGAAGGAGTGTACCGATATAACCCATCTTCCAACTTAAACTATGTTTGGACAAATTATTACGAAGGCCAAATTTTGGATCGAATCGGCAGATCCGTTCGAGAGTTATCTTGCGCTCCAACCACTCCACACGGTGTCATAGGGTTTTTTGAACCATTCAGGTTATTTTCTTAGGAAGTAGAATTTTGCCCCTGATGAAACTTGTACCGCCGTCTGGGGGAGGTATCTTCGAACTTAAACTAAGTTTGAACAAAATATTACGAAAGCCAAATTTTGGACCAAATCGGTTCATCCGTTCGAGAGTTATCGTGCGCACCAGCCAGACAGACAGACGCACGGACATTGCTAAATCGACTCCAAATTGTCTGAAACACATTTCGTCCAAACATACTTGGAGTCTAAAACCATTATTTCGATGAGGCACATTTTGCCCGTATGAAAGTGTATATGTATATACCCTCGTTAGCATAAATGATGTCTTTAATCGGGCGCCACTTTTATATGAGGTCTACATATATCAAAGTGTGGATCTATGTTGAACATTTTTCGCATTTTGTGACCACTCGGAACTTCAAATGTCAAATAGTTCGGTCAAAAAATTGAAGCTAAACTCCTGACAATTGAAAATTTTTGGTGGATAATTTTTGTGACCACTTTGGTGCCCGGACATAACTCCCACGGAAAAAATGATTTTGGGCGTTATGTCCGCTGCCCTTTGCGGACATAACTCCCAAAATTCGTTGGGAGTTATGTCCGTGAAGCAAAGCGGACATAACACCCAAAAAAATGGCGGACATAACTCCCAACGATTTTTTTTCGTAATTTACAAATTATTTCTTTGCATCTTTGTGTTTATTTCAGCTTTAGTCCATATTTTGTAGTAATTCAATTGTTTGAATAACAACAAAATATTTTAAAGTGGATATGAAATTGATTAGTTGCGGGCGAAGGGTAGGGAATACTATAGTTTCAGTTGTCACCAAACAACTTCATCAGTTCCCTTTTTCGCCGACTCTGTATCGATAAACAGGTCAATAAAGCCATCTAGCAAATTAAATAAAATGAGAAATTTGCTGTATGGCCCTAAAGCTGTTTACCCTACAATTTGAGTCGAACTAAAGAATTTCATATCCACCACTTTTTTATGTCGTCTTTGCTTCGCAAAGAATACGAACATAGGAGTGTTGCTTCAATAAGCGGGGGTAAAAACAACAAGAAAGTTGTTTTTGCATTACGCATTGGTCAACAAGGCCGTGCTGATGCCTATTATTGTTGTTGGCGTTTTTTATTGTTGGACTGCAGAATTTTACATATTTGTGTTTATTTCAGCTTTAGTCCATATTTTGTAGTAATTCAATTGTTTGAATAATTATTTCTTTGCTTGATTTTGCAATTTATAGTCATAAATTTTAGAGTAGAAGTTAGAATGTAAGCGGAATTATACATTTGAGAAGGCCTAAGTGCCAACCACTACCGAAGTATCCACAAAATCCTCCTGATTTCATAAAATTATTTAAAAACGAAATTATTCCCGAAATTATGTAAGTAGCAGTTAGGAGAAGTTTTAAATTGTAAAAACATTTGTTAAGAAAATTGCGCTATTTTTTCAAAAATATTTTCGTTTTTCAGAAAGTATTTGAAGATTTGTAAAAAATCTCGAGATTTTTGTTTTCAAACATATTTTCGAATTTTTATCTCCTTTAATTGTGAACATATTTTTGAACACTTTTACAAAAACTTTTTATTTTCTTAAATTGTGAAAATATTTTTGTAAAAAATCGCGAAAATTTTTTAAAAAACTTTTTATCTTCTTAAATTGCGAAAATATCTCTGTAAAAAAATCGCGCGATTTTTTTCAAAAATATTTTCGCCTGTGGCGCTTTTCTTTTTTCAGAAAGTATTTGAATATTTTTTATATTTTTTACAAAAACTTTTCATATTCTTAAATTGTTTGACTGCGGCGCTTTTAGTTTTTCAGAATGTTTTTAAATATTTTTATAAAAACTTTTTATCTTCTCAAATTGTGAAAATATTTTTTTAAAAAATCGCGCAATTTTTTCAAAAATATTTTCGCCTGCGGCGCTTTTCGTTTTTCAGAAAGTATTTGAATAATTTTACAAAAACTTTTTATTTTCTTAAATTGTAAAAATATTTTTTGTAAAAAATTGCGCGATTTTTTTCAAAAATATTTTCGCCTGCGGCGCTTTTAGTTTTTCAGAATGTATTTGAATATTTTTATAAAAACTTTTTATCTTCTCAAATTGTGAAAATATTTTTTTAAAAAATCGCGCGAGTTTTTTGAAAATATTTTCGCCTGCGGCGCTTTTCTTTTTTCAGAAAGTATTTGAATATTTTTACAAAAACTTTTTATTTTCTTGAATTGTAAAAGATATTTGTAAAAAATCGCGCGATTTTTTTCAAAAATATTTTCGCCTGCGGCTCTTTTCGTTTTTCAGAAAGTATTTGAATATTTTTACAAAAACTTTTTATCTTCTTAAATTGTGAAAATATTTTTTGTAAAACATCGTGCGATTTTTTCCAGAAAGTATTTGTGAATTTTAACAAAAACTTTTTATTTTCCTGTATGCAGCATTTTTCGTTTAAAATAGGTTTAAAGGCAAATTTTGAATATAGTTCGATTTGAGATGGCTACTACTTATTTTGTACTTAATTTTCTTAAAAATTTTAAATCAATTATACATTTTTTATGAAATGAAAAATGCATATGAACTTAGAGTTAATTTTTAATTTTTTTTCTTATACATTTGAAATAAAAATTGTATTTAAATAAAAATCACTTAAATTTTAAAAACGGACATAACTCCCATTGTGACTTATGTCCGCTAAGGCTGGTCGGATATAGCCCCCAAAAATTTGGGAGTTATGTCCGCAAACCAAAGCGGACATAACTCCCAAAATCGTTTTGGGAGTTATGTCCGTTGGGAGTTATGTCACGGCACCGACCACTTTGAACGTCAAGGTAGTTAAAATTATCAAAATACCTAAAATCGGGAGGTACCGTTATATGGGATCTATACCAAAACATGGAACTATATTGAAAATTTTTGGTGGATAAGTTTTGTGACCACTGGAAACCTTAAATGGCAAAGCGGCCCGAACTTTTTATACCCTCCAACATATAATACATATATGTTAATTTTCTTTCCTGTCCACAATTTTAAGTGGAGATTTTTTTTTTGACCACGGAAAACCAAATGCGGGATATGGTCAGAAAATGTAAAATGTGTGTGTCACAAAATTTCTTCAATCGGACGCCACCTTTATATAAGGTCTATATCAAAGTGTGGACCTATGTTGACAATTTTTGGCAGAGGAATTTTGAGACCACTGAAAACCACAAATGTCAAATTACAGATAGTTCGGTCAAAACATGTAGCTAAACTCTTGACAATTGAAAATTTTTGGTGGAGAAGTTGAGTGACCATTTTGAACATCAAATAACAGGTAGTTCGGTCAAAAAGTAGTAAAAATTCTTAAAATACCTAAAATCGGGAGGTACCGTTATATGGGGGCTATACCAAAACATGGACCTATATTGACAAATATCAATGGAGTGGTGTTGTGACCACTAGGAACATCAAATGGCAATTTACGACAAGTTTGGTTAATAATTTTAGCTAAAATCTTCAAAATAACGAAAAATCGGGAGGTACCTTAATACCAAAATATGGACCTATGGGGACAATTTTTGGTGAAGAAGATTTGAAAATAGGTAAAAACGTCAAAATAACGGAAAGCCGGAGGAACCGATATATGGGGGATATACCGAAACATGGACATACGTTAACAATTTTTGGTGGAGAAGATTTGTCACCACTGGGAACTTCAAATGCCCAATAACTGGTATATCGGTCAGAAAGTATTTAAAGTTCTCAAAATACCAAAATCGAGAGGTGTCGTTATGTGGGGGCTATACCGAAATCTGTGTTGAAAATTTTTGATGGAGTAGTTTTGTTACAACTAGGAGCCTCAAACGTCAAATTGCAGGTACTTCGCGGAAGTAAAGGTAGCAGGTTGAAGTAAAGGTAGCTGAAATCCTCAAAATGCCGAAAATCGGGTGGTATCGTTATGTTAGGGCTATACCGAAATATGGACCTATGTTGACAATTTTTGGTGGAGATGTTTTTCGACCACTGTGTACCTAAAATGTTAAATTAGTGATAGTTCGGTTGAAAAATGTAAGTAAATACCCAAAATCGGGACGTCAAAATACCCAAAATCGGGAGGTTTCGTAATATTAGGTCTATACCGAAACATGGACCCCCATACAATTTTCGATATTGTGAAGATTTTAGTTAAAATTTTTACCCAAACTATACTGCAATTTGTCATTTGTGGTTCCTAGTGCCCACGACACCTCTCCACTAAAAATTGTCAACATATGTAGATCCATGTTTTGGCATAGTCCCCATATAAATCCCGGCTTTAAGCGTTTTCAGTTTAGTTACATTTGTTGACCGAGTATATGTAATTTGACATTTGAGGTTCCCAGTAGTCACAAAACTTCTCCAATAAAAATTGTCAAAATAGGTCCAAACTTTGATATATCTCCCATATAACTAATATTTTATGATAGAGGGTATAAAAAGTTCGGCTCGGTCGAACTTAACAACTCTTTTTATTTGTTTTTATGTCAATTTGTTTGTATAAATTAATCCACCAAACGATGGAAGTGTAGCGTGTCACCGCATTACCTTTTTTCTAATATTAATTTAATTTTCTAGACACGACAAACGAAATTTTTGCATTCTTGCAATTGGCGTACAATAATTGTTACTGTTGTTTATATCCGTTTTATTTGATCTCAGTGACATCTATTGGTCGCAATGTTCTTTTGCTATCTCGCCTAAACCTCCTTTATTACCGCTTCTTTGCTCATGAGCAAGCTTATCCGTTTTTAGGTCTGGAAGTGTTGTGCTAGATATTACCATTAACAAGGGTTCTTTGCATAAATTTCCTAGAAACTCGGCCATTTTGTCACCTGCAACCTCAGTGTTTAGTTTGAATCAAAAAGGTTATTCATTCCAAATTCAACTTAATAACCTTTAAAGCAATTTTAATAAATAAAATTACGACATACTCAAGTTTTATTAAACAACAAATGCAAGTGAGTTTTTGAATAAGTATTTGGTGACCTAATTCGCTATTAAATAGTGTTCAATTTCCATAGGTAAATGTTAATCGTTGATTAAAAATTCTGATAAATTCGTGAAATATAAGATCCATCAAACCATTTGAACGCATTACCATTTTTCTCACTTTTAGACGGGTAATATGATCATTTGTAGTTCCCTCATCAATTTTTAATAACCCACTCTTATTTAGATTAATTACTCAATTTAATTGAGCACACCAGCCTCCAACAAATTTTCTAGAGGAACAATTTGGAATTAGAAACCCCACAGCAACATCAGCACCAGAACCTCAGTTCGGTTTGGTTACCTTGTGATACGTGCGTTTTTGGTGTGCAAGCGACAATTATGACATACAAATCACGAATTTGCGAAAGGAAATAATTATAAAGTGAAGAAAATTGTTACGCGATTAATATCATAATACCAAAATCGCCTTTCCACCATCATTTTGTGGATTTTAAACAGGCATAGTGTCAAAAGTTTTATCGAGCAAAATCACTCTAATATTTCCTGAGGTATTGTGGGTGCAAAACCAGCGAACCTGGAGTTCACAGAGGCTTGTGTACGGTAATAAGGAGCTGTGGAAACAAATTATGCTGAGCACAAATTACTATCCAATATATTTGAATAATCAACGCATGTTTGGAATCTCGGCATATCAAGTGTAAATTAGAGGGGTAATTGTCCCTTATGTGAATAAGAATACGCTGCCGCTTAGAATTCATAAAGCTTGAACATAATAATCATCAAAAACCTTAAATCATTAATATAAGTTGGACTTTCTGGTTTGTTAATAGTTTGTGGTACAGTTTCAGTGAAATAGTGAAATCAATACACAATAGTACAGACAAACATAATCAAATAAGAGCCACAAAAGTGTAGCTTAGCATTCCTAGTTCTCCTCCTCCCTCTTTCTATTTTATTTGGAGGCAGTTTACCGCTGTGTATTGATTCCATTACTTCACTGATCATTTGCTGTTATATCTAACAGAGTTTGCCCTATGAATAATTAGGTTAACATTTAAACGAACATACGTACAAAGGTTCCTGTGAATCTCTCTTATTTGCCAACTACATAGCAAATAGCAGTGTCAGAGAAACGACACCAACTGAAGTGTAACAGCAGTCAACGCATCGGAAGATCTTTCGACGGCAGCGACGAGCAGAGCTAATGTGAGTAAATTTACATATTAAGATCTCTTATTATACAAACAATTTTGAAAAGCTACAATTGTTGGTTGAGAACAACAGCTGATGCTGTGTGATATTTTAGGAGATTAACATTTAACTTCTTTACCAGTCAAAGTAACGTTAACTATCGAAACATACACTTGACTTCTAGATACATGTCGTTTGTTTATGCAGATACTAAGTTTATCAAATCACGTACAGTGGGGTCCTTTGTATTATTGCAGTTCGTTGATATTTTACTTTTTGCATGCTAGCATAGATAACGTAATTTCCCTCTTATTTAAATTTTTAGGATTACTTAAATTTTTATCATTATATAAAACATATTAAGGATATACATATCTTACACATATTTATACTACCTATTTAAATAATGAATTATATGGCTTCAAAATTATAATGAATTTAAACAAAGATATTTCTTTGAAATCCGGGAATTGTTTTGTATGGTTCATTCAACAATAAATTTGCTCAAAATGAGTTCAATGTAAAACCTTTTCTTGTCTGTTTGAGAATGTGATGGTAAAATGGTCAGCTTGCTGTTTGGGTATTACCAATAATTAATTAACGGAATCTTTAACGAGGTAATAATGGCGGGAGGGCTAGTTAGGTGCAGCACCATCTTTAAAACCTAACGATTTGGAGCATTTCTGATTTTCATTTTCCTCTATATATCCGTCCGATTATCTCCTACTTCCTTGTATAGCACGCAACTATTATCAATTTGTACTGTCGTCAGCTGACACAAGTATCTTTGAGGCAACGAACTCCCCCCATTCCGTCGAGCTATAAGGCCGGAGACTCAGCGTGCTTTGGCTTCGCGAGATACTTGAACCTCATTCACCTAATCCCCATCTTTTAATACCGGCGATATTACAGAAGAGAAGTACTCTTATGAAGGAAGTAATTCTTTTTGTGGAAAAACATATTAAAAATAGCCCAACAGTCGCGAAATTCAGTCTCCACAGTGAAACATCAGACAATGATATGAGACTTATAGACTTTGTAGCTGCAAGAAAAATGGTAGTTAGCAGTACCAGATTTAAGCATCTCGATATTCATAAGGCCACCTGGCTGTCGGCAGATCAAAGAACAAGAAATGAAATTGATCACGTTGTGATAGATGGGAGACATACATACATTAAGCGTGTTGGATGTACGATGGTTCCGAGGTGCAAACATAGACTCGGACCACTACCTTGTTGCAGCAAAGGTACGTATCAGATAAAACTAAGCAAACAAAGTGCGAATAGACACAACACGGAACTTGCACATCGGTACGTTGCAATCACAACAGATAGCCACAGCATATTCCACTCAACTGGCCCAACTGCTTAATCAAAACATTGCCCACTTCATGCTAACAGCCGCAAAATCAGTACTTGGATACCAGAGACCTAAACCAAGGAATCCATGATATGACCAGGAGTGTCGTGCTGCTACCGAAGAGAAAAATGCGGCATATAGGGCTACTTTACAATCAGTAGCAACGCGTAGCGTACGAGGGAGGTATCGGGAGAAAAGGAGAGAGGAGAAACGTCTTTTCTGCTGGAAAAAAGAGAGAGGTGGAAAAGCGGGTGTGTGAACAAATCGAGAATTTCGAACTGGCACATCCTCCTGTAGAGGCCAGCAAGGTAATCTGGTAACTGATACATATAGGGTGCTAAGGATATGGAAAGAGCATTTTCCAAACTGTTGGTATCCAATAATAGCGAAGTCGACGAAGATACCACAGATCCAATCCCAGAAGATGGTATTGAATGTATACCACCCGGCCAAGATGAGGTAAAGACAGCAATAAACCGGCTGAAGAATAATAAGGCATCAGGAGCTGATGGCCTACCAGCCGAGCTGTTTAAAACCGGAGGCCACACGCAGATAAGGTGTATGCATCAGCTTGTTTGCTCCATCTGGCAGGAAGAACGCGTACCCAACGAATGGAACCTGAGCATCCTGTGTCCCGTCCATAAGAAAGGAGATAAGACTTTATGCTCCAACTATAGGGGCATAAGTCTTGTACCTATCGCCTATAAGATAGTGTCAGGGATGTTGTGCGAACGACTAAAGCTCATGGACCTAATTGGAACATACCAATGCGGCTTTAGACCTGGCAAGTCCACCATTGACCAGAAAATTTGCCGCAGGGAGAAGACCCAGGAGATGCAGATCGACACCTACCACCTATTTGTCGATTATAAAGCAGTCTTCGACAGCCCACTATGTTCAAAGGTATTCCAAGCCATGTCTGAATTTGGTATTACCCGCAAAGCTCATTCGGCTTTGTAAAAAGAATCTAACTGACACAAGATCTTCAGTTAAAATGGGGAAGAACCTCTCCGAAGAGTTTTCTACCAAAAGAGGTTTCAGGCAAGGAGACAGCCTTTCGTGTGATCTTTTCATCATCCTCCTTGAAAAGGTAATACTAGATGCAAACTGCAAAAGAAGTGGCACAATCTATACCAATAGC
This sequence comes from Musca autumnalis, assembly GCF_047663935.1. NCBI lineage: Eukaryota > Metazoa > Arthropoda > Insecta > Diptera > Muscidae > Musca > Musca autumnalis. Next base: position 141,166,382 of record NW_027411866.1, read on the forward strand.
CACGTGTTACTCGCTTATGCTGATGATATAGACATGATGGGACGATCAGTAAAAGAAGTAACTGATACCTTTATAAAGGTCGAAGGAGAATCTGCTAAGGTGGGTCTGGCGGTAAACGGTGAGAAGACCAAGTTGATGGTGTCGACGCGCAATGTGTCTATTGAGATCGGACCAACTGTTGAAGTTGGTTCCTATAATTTTGAGGTAGTAAAAGACTTCGTATACCTCGGCACCTCCGTAAACACAACAAACGACATCAGTTGTGAAATAAAAAGAAGAATTGTATTGGCCAACAGATGCTACTTTGGCTTAAGTAAGCACTTCAAAAACAAAGCCACAACTCGTCAAACAAAAATAACGCTTTACAAAACACTGATACTACCTGTGCTGATATATGGTTCCCAAGCCTGTGTACTTGCGCATGCAGATAAGGCAGTGCTTCGCGTGTTTGAGAGAAAAATTCTTCGAAAGATCTACGGACCAATCTGCGTTGACGGTGAATATCGACGTCGTATGAACCACGAGCTGTATCTGATATACAACTACAAAAATATAGTTAAACTTATCGAGATGCAGCGATTGCGTTGGCTAAGCCATATAATAAGAATGAGCGATGATGAACCCGCTAAAAAGGCGTATAAATTCGGGCCACATGGCGGTGTACGCAGAATTGGCAGGCCAAAGAATATATGGCGCAAACAAGTGGATGAAGAGATGACAAGGCGCGGTATTCCAGAAAGCGAAGCACTAAACAGAGAGAATTGGAGATCTTTTCTTAGTTCGGTCTATGGAACAAATATTCTGTAATGGGCCAGCTAAGTAAGTAAGAATGTTCTGAAGAATTGTTGAATTCCAAAAAAATTTTAAATTTTCTATATTTCATCGATTTTGATGCGTTAGATGGAGTCTTGCCGGAGTGATCTGTTCAATACATAAGTTATACTACCTTAGGGCTACAATATTGCTAAAGATAAAGGCTCTGATAAATTCAACAAAAAATTGTTTTACACCGGTTTAGATGAGGCCATAAAATCTGAACTGGAACTAACAAGACAAAATCCAACTAGAGATTTTGTAGTCTCAATATTTACTTTCAAAAAGTGCATACTAGAAGTTGTTTGCATTTTCAGTGTTGCAAAGCGTAATTCGGAAACGTGGGCCACCCAATTGGTGCATTTTGCGTTTTGAAATACATCCAATAGTAAAAGAAAACATATAATAATGATCCTAAATCTTCAAATATCAATTCTAATAAATGTAGATCCGGACATTTATTAAATTAAGCTTTTATATCCTCTGAGAATTCAAGGTCCCAATTTGGATTCTTTGCGAATCCGCTGAAGCTAGAACCTTGAATTTTGAGTGTGCGTTATTGTTGTGAAGAAGTGACATAAAATTTCCATGGTGAAATATTGCTTTCATAATACGTTTTGTTTATATTGTATATATTATAATTCATATAACAGGGATTTCTTGTATAACAGCTGACGTAAATATTCAACACTTCCCGACATGAGTTGTTGTTGTAGGTGAATCTTCTTTCTCTTGTAAAATCTCAACATATTTGCAATTCGCTTGGTTTGTCCAATCATTGAAAGAACAAAAACTATTAAAAACATGTAGGTGCATTTGCGAGTCGCATTCCACTAATGTCGGTGAATGTATGCATTGATTAATACATCATGCTCATAACTAAGTACTTTATCGCACCAGTTGCATACCCATTGTTATTATTACTCCAGCTAGGGTCATAGTCCAGTAATTATCGAATATTTTCGTTGGTTATGTTTTTAAATCAAGGTTGTAGAATTCGTTCCTATCTAGTCATTGGTTTTATTGTGGTTTGAAAACAATGACGAAATAGTTGTTGTATTTAATAATACGTTTTTTTAGTTAATCTAGATTGCAAAATTAGAAGAAATAAATAAATTAGCAATTAGTTTTTGAGTTTGTTACGTACAAATAATAATGGAAGGTTCTTAATGTTTGTAAGGAAAGGAGGTGATGAAGGATACGAGTTTTACCAGCCAACCGACATGGAAGACGTGTCCAACCTGATGGAGAAGGAAAGCTCATGTGAACAAAGTTATCTCAAAGTTGGTGCCGTGGAAAACCGAAAAGGTTGAAAGTTTATGCTACATTCGGTTTCAAGAACTTTATAGCACACTTTAAAAAGCAAGTATCTGATAAAAATGTGACGGGGAAAAGTATTATAAATTTGCTTGTAAATGTTAACAAATCTATATTTTCTATCTTCCATATAAGGCACGCTCCAGTTCTATAACTACAAAAAAGAAAAGAAATAGAAACATTGTAAATTTGTACTAATCAATGTTGTCGTTGGATTGGCTTGTTATCATCATTTGCTTATTTAGCAGTTTATTCGCCAACATAAAAAGCACTCAAAAATCGTGCTATGATTTACAATCTCTGTTTGTTTTGAATGCAAACCAAAGAAATCTATACAAAACAATTAATAGCCACTATAACCCGCTTTGATGGCTGACTTATTCTGACCATTGGACAAAAATAGATTTTCAAACGATAAGCCATATCAGATTGCTGTTTTGAAGTGACTTTAATATCAAACACCCTTACCCTTAACTGATGGATGGCTTCAATGTCTATGCCGGTCGGTCGATGGCTGCTTTAACACGGTTATTTTACCTCTCTTGTGGATGTACTAGACAAATAAATTTTATTTGACAGTAGACAATTTATATTGATTTGATAATAAGTGGCACTTCATTAGCAATGCATTTTAAGCAGAAAATATATAAATGGCATGGGTAATGTTATGTTTATGTACATATGTATGTATGATTGTAAATTCGTTTATCAGCTAATAATTTTAATAAAGAATGTACTAGATAATTTTTGATTTATTTGTTAATAAACTAAGTTAAGTGTTTGAATAAAATATGAAATTGTTTTAAAACAACAAATTAATAGAGTTTCAGTTTTTACCCTCCACCATAGTATGGAGGGTATTTTATATTTATTTTTTTATTTGTATCGTATTGAAATGATCATTTGTGACCCTATAATGTATATTAGACTGGTTTTAACTCAAAGGTAAAAATCGATGTCGGATTTTTTATGCGGCAACCTCCAAAAATGTTTAGTTTTGTTAAAAATTAAGATTGCCAAAGTTTGAGCTCAATCGGAATTTGTTAACACGTGCACGACATCGATTTTTTAAAACCACTCTAGTATATATTCATGATCAGGGTAAAATTCTAAGTCGACCTCCGATGTTCGGTATCTTGAGGGTATAGCTAAAATTTTTATCCGAAGTAGGTTCTAGGGGGTCACAACACTTCTCCCCTAAAAACTGTCTTCATATGTAGGTCCACGTTTAGGTATAGCCCCCATATAACGTGTTTAAGTTACTGACCTTCCTGAACAACTTGACATTAGAGATTCTCCGCAGTCACGAAACTTCTTAACCAAAATTGTCAACATATGTCCATATTTAGTTATAGCCCCATATAACGGTACCTCCTGATTTCCGGTATTTTGAGGGTTTTTACCTACATTTTTGCTTGAATGTGACAGTTGAGGTTCTCTGAAGTCACAAAACTTATTCAGCAAAAATTTTCAACATAAGTTAATGTTGAGGTTAGTCCCCATATAACGGTACCTCCGCACACACAGATAAAAAGGCCTCTCTAACATATGTCCCAAACATATTTTGCAGCAAACAAATATTTGTTTGCAAGCAGTCCGAAACATAACATATGTTTGGGTCCTGCAAACAAACATATGTTTGGGTGCAAACAAATACAAACCCAAAAGCCATAAAAAACAAACACATGCACCAGTGGGCGGTTACTGAGAGCAAGGGAGCGTACATTTCAATGTAAAACACATTGAAATGTGTGCTCACTTGCTCTCAGTAAGGGCTCACTGGCTATCTCTATCATATACACACAAATGGTGGCTGTTTATTGAAAGGCAAAGCAACAACAGACACATAGGTACATACAAAATTCCAAAGAAATACATAACACACTTTAATAAAAGAAAAACTGAATGAAATAATTTGTAAATACACTGCAGCCCGGTTATCTACCTCTCTGCGTAACTGCCTTTCCCGTTTTATTGCCTCAGAACATAAATCCCCAAAGTTTTTTCATATTAATAAGTTTAAACCCTCCCGGTTAACTACTAAGTGTGCAAGCGACCTCACAGGATGACCAGTTGTGACAATATTGATTAAAAATGGGAGAAAACTTCAAAAAAAATTAAAAAAAAACTAACGGTATTATTGCAACATACAATGTGAACGCAGACGTTTTGGGGCTCTAATTTAGCAGTTGTAACACTTTTTTACCGTTATCTTCACAATAATAATAATATATTTTCTGGAATTTTTGAAAGAAAAACTGATCTCATTTACCCATTTATTAAAGTTTTAGCGTCATTTTTGAAAATTAGTAAGGTGAACGCAGACTTTCTGGGCTATGCGTATGTATGTCTATAATTACCAATATTAAATGCGATTTCTTCTTTGCCCAATAAAATATTTCCATTCACCTTTTCGATTCAATTATAAAATGTATTGGGTTTTAATTTACTAAAAATAATTTGAGAAAACACAACACACTGATTTATTCAGTCACTTTACCTTCTTTAGCCTACGATGGTATTTAATAAACAGAAGAAAAAGAACAAGATAATTCATAATTCTTTTCCTCTTCGCTTGCTACGTTGGTTTACAACAAAACAAGAAACACACGTGTTTGACGCATACACGCAGAGAAAAAAATATGTTTGATCCAACAATATTCCAAGAGCAAAATATGTATTGTTAACATATTGTTGGATTCCTCATGTAGTATTGTAAATCCAAAAATAGTTTGTGTCAACTGAACAATATTTCTCTCTTTTCTTCGAAAATTTGTTTCTCTTCTCTCGCTATTCGATGCCGTGTTGAAAAAACAATTTTGGTGAGTTGTGGTGTGTTTGTATGACATGCTTCCTTTACATTTGTTTTTGTGTGTATGTACTTGTGAGACCCTTGTTATACCCTATACCACAATGTGGAAAAGGGTATAATAAGTTTGTTTTCCCAAAAATTCATGTAACGCCGCGAAATATTCGTCGTAGACCCCTCATGTGGTATACCAAACTTCATATCTCGACGAGATAAAGCGATTTAGCGATGTGTGTCCGTCCGTCCGTCCGTCCGTCTGTCCGTCCATTAAAAATTGTAATCAAGCTAGAGGCCGCAATTATGGACCGATTGTCACGAAATTTAGTATGGAGGTCGGGTTTGGACCAGAATAGAACTGATTAGTTTTTGGCGATGATCGTGAAATGTTAAAGGGATGAAATGGACCAAAAACAAAATTTTTGCTCGATTTTGTAGCCGCTCTGTAGGACGCAATAATAGTCCGATCGGCGCGAAATTTTAAACGTAGTTTTGGTTTGAGATGAAGAAGTAGCGTGCAAGTCAACGGTATGAACGGATAATATTTAGCGGGTTAAATTGATCAAAACTTTTGTGTGAAAATTGGTAAAATTTCTAATGCACATCTTATAACAGCTAGCCCGGAAAGCTAGTGCACAGGGATAGTGGTATAGGGTATCACATGGTCGGCCCCGTCCGACTATAGTCTGTTCTTACTTGTTTTTATTTGTTTCTGTTTTGTTTCATTCTTCTTTCCTTTTCATGTTTGTTATGGTGTTTAATTATTCCTTGTGTTGTGGTGGGTTCTTGTGGCTTTTTGTTTGTCTTTGTTGTCAGCCAATGCAGCAAACCATGTATTGTGTTCATCAATGATTGCAATATTATACGCGACATTTATATCCAAGTTATGCGAAAAGTGTATATGAGAAGTATATGCACTCAAATCAAAAATTTCTGGGCTGGTTTTCTGTATTGACAATACTTTTTGTAAACAAAATTAGATTATGATAGTTCCTACAATCGGTATTGTTAACGATTTTAACAATATTGCGGAAATTCGAAAGTTGTTTTTGTTTTCTATGTTTGGAACAAAAGATGGTATTTTTGGATTTGGATTACAATGTTTGAACAAAACAAATACATTTTTGGAACCAAAACATATATTTTTGTTCCAACAAAAGGGAAAAATATTTTTTCTGTGCGTGTACACGCCACCAAAGTCCCCTTCTTCGCTTCTATTATAACATACACACAGCTCTTTAATATAAAACAGCATTCCGCAGCCGCGAGAGCACTGTTGTTACTCTCTTTGACAGACACCCTCTCTCTTCACCCATAAAAAATATGTTCTAACATAACTCATATAAAGCTACCACCCGATTGAAGACATTTTTATATACATAAAGTTTCTGACCTAAGTTAGGCATTTGGGGTATCCGTGATTGAAAATCTTTTGCACATAAAATTGTAAACAGAAAAGGAAACTTATTATTCCATTCTAGTTCTTATTATTTTATGATGTGGGTATAAAATGTTCGGCCCGGTTAAACTTTACGATTTTTTACTTGTTATACCCTTAGGCGTTGTTTGATACGACCAAAAATATGCCTCATTGGAATACTAGTTTGAAAACCCCAAATATCTTGCGACGAAATTCGTGTCTGACAATTTGGATTGTGTTCATCTGTCCGTATGTCTGGCTGGTGCGTACGATAACTCTCGAACGGATCAACCGATTCAAAAAATTTTGTAATATTTTGCCCAAACTTAGTTTATGTTAGATCATATCGGTCCGCTCCTTCGGGTACCTCCCCCACAAAAGTTTGAAATGGTGTGAACGATAACTCTCGACGGGAACAATTGATTTTGTGATCGGATTTGAATATGGACTATATCGCTCCACTCCTTCGCTTATCCCCCATACAAAATTCTGAAGATCTGAAGTTTAAGAGGATCGTACAGACCGACCATTTTTTTCCGGGGGAATTCCATAATTTCTGAAATAATGACCTGAAAGCTACAAGAAACCTTGGCGGCAACAAATAAAATAGTAAATCTGCAAGATAAGTCTTGCAGGGAGTTTCATATTGGTTCAAACTTTGCACATCGTATTATTTTATCCAGTCATGTATGAGGTTGGAATATGTGAAATATGAAAAGTGCAGTTTAAGGGCTCTTTTAGAATTGCTTTGAATTTTTATACCCTCAGCATTTATGCTAACGAGGGTATATACTCGTACACTTTCATACGGGCCTCATCGAAATAATGGTTTTAGACCCCAAGTATGTTTGGACGAAATGTGTTTTAGACAATTTGGAGTCGATTGAGCTATGTCCGTCCGTCTGTCTGTCTGTCTGGTGCGCACAATAACTCACGAATGGATCAACCGATTCGTTCCAAAATTTGGCTTTCGTAATATTTTGCCCAAACTTAGTTTAAGTTCGAAGATGGGCTATGTCGGTCCACTCCTTCCGATACCTCCCCCACAAAAGTTCGAAAATGTTCGGAAAATTTGTGCGCACGATAATTCTTGAAGGAAGTAACTGATTTGATCCATACTTTGCACATCGTGAAATTTCTATCAGACTTAGATGGGGTTCTAATATGGACTCAATCGGTCCACACCTTCGGGTATCTTCCACACTAAATTTCGGATAAGTTCAGTTTAGGACCACCTCTCGAATCGCTTTATTTTTGGTTGCAGCAACTTGTATTTACTGCCCCCCATACGACGGTACAAGTTTCATTAGGGGCAAGTCCATACTTCCTGAGAAAATAACCTAAAAAAATTCAAAAAGCCCCTATGACGCCGTGTGTAGTGGTTGGAGCGCATGATAACTCTCGAACGGATCTGCCGCTTCGGTCCAAAATTTGGCCTTCGTAATATTTTGTCCAAACATAGTTTAAGTTCGAATATAAGCCATATCGGTCCACTCCTTCAGGTACCTCCCCCACAAAAGTTCAAAAATGTTCGGAAAAATTGTGCGGACGATAACTCTTGAAAGGAGTGACCGATGTAATCCATACTTTGCACATCCTAACATAGCTAACAGATATAGATCAGGCTCGAATATGGACTATATTTGTCCACTCCTTCGGGTACCTCCCACACAAAATTTCGGTTAAGTTCACTTTAAGACCTGCTCTCGAATCACTTTGATTTTTGTTGAAACGATTTGAATTCACTAGCTCCACTACGATGGTAAAAGTTTTTTTCAGGGGCAAGTCCATATTTCTTGGGAAAACAGCTCGAAATGTGTAAAAACCTTATGTGTCACCTTATGTGGCGGTCGGAGAGCACGATAACTCTCGAACTGTTCAACCGATTTGGTCTTCGTCATATTATATCCAAACTTAGTTTCATGAGGCAATACCGGTCCACAACTTCGTGTACTTCTCCCCAATATTTATAAATGTCAGTAAAATGCTAGGACGATATCACTTGAATGGGGCAACCACTTTGGTGCAAACTTTAATATTTTGTCAAAATTTAGTTTAACTTCTAAAATGGCCCATATCGGTCCTCTCTAATGGTACCTCCCACACAAAAGTTCAACAATTGTGTTTTAGTGCAGTAATTCCTAATCCACATTTTTGTCGGCAAGTTCAAATGTCCAAAAAGGGCCACAAAATTCTGAAAAGACCATAAATACATTCGATCTGTCCGTAGGTGAAAGTTTCACTTCACATTGGCTGAGGGTATATATCTGTCGGCAAAGCCGGCTGACACTTTTTTACTTGTTTTTTCATTAGTCACTTTCAAAACTTTGTTTAATGTAATTTAATATTTCAAGTTCTCTATGAATCAGAAGTTTGCTTACTAAAAACGTTTGGTTTTTTTAAATGATTTGGTATATCCCCTCATACGATATTTACAGACTCCACGTATTTTGAAGCAAACCCGTGATACAAAATCAACATATTTTAAAAACTACATAATTATTGTGTTTGCTTCTTCTTTGGTCAGAGGCTGAGAGTATTTGTCCGTCAGCCCAGCTGACTGATAAATTCTTACTTGTTTTGTATTACTTGTTTAAAAATTTTTTATGGAATAAACCCAGAGCTTGAAGGCCTCCAACGAATCGCAAAACTCAATCTCTTTGGCGTCAACTAAATTTAATTTTATAAATTCGCTCGTCCATCACTCAGCACTTTGAGACCCGTTTCGCTGTTGGTTAGGATGCTCATCGGATATAATTGTTTTGAGCGGTACACGCAAACAAATAAAATATGTCGAATTATGTTTTAAATAAATTTTTTATTCATTCGTTACTATTTCACACAACAATTTAGAATTTGCCAATGCAGGCGTTAACGGTGGCATGAATGTTTTCCAATTCATAGACAGCAACATCGGCGGCGGTATGAGTGCAGGCATCAGCATCAGTAACAACAGCTGGGATACGTTCGCTGGTAGTCTTCTTGATGGTCTTGATGGATTTGCGGGCATTGTTCATGTACAAAGTAGCCTTGACGGTCAAGCTAGCATAGCAAGATTTCTTCAAGATTTGGTTCTTATATTTTTGGCACTTGCGATAGGTGGTGATCACATCATAACCTCCGAAGACCAATTGTTGGGTGGCAGCACTGATATCGGACATAATTTCAGCTGAAGTTTGAGCAGCAACAACACCACAAACAGCCATGTCACGGTGCATGGTGTCAACGGTGGCGGAGACCTTTTCTTCTTCGGCGGCAACGCATACATCACTTTCGACGCGGAGAGCTTCAATGCTTTGGACAGCTTCATCGACTTGTTGCAATGGATCCAAGACGATATCTTCAACGGCGTGTTGCAAAGCTACAGCAGTTTCCTTGGCAATTTGGCCCATTTCACTCAAGATATCATCAACCATACCTTCATAGTTGACTGGGGGTTGGGCAATGGTACCGGCATTGGCGGCAACCAAGCACAAAGCGAAAATGGCGAAAATAGTTTTCATTATGATTAGTTTCTTTGTTAGTTTCGAACTACTTTCTTTGGGGAATATATGGGAGTTTTTATACTAATTTCACTATCAGTTGAAATTTCTTGAAGAATCAATATGTTTCACATTGATATTTCACATTGATAAGCTATCTTTATCCTCATGTTTTTTTGCGATAATCTTCCCCTGATAAGTAATCAAAATTAATAGTTAAGGATCTTTTTTAGAATTTTCGTAAACTTCTAGAACGAATTTCGTGACTCGTCGGACACCTTCACAAAAAATTTCAAATATTAGATTTAGGGTTTCTTCGGTACACCTAGAAATTATGTGGTGAGAGGGATCACATTTTGAGAGCATAACAGATTTGTTACTATATACTTTTTTGCTAATCGGATTACAATTGTGATTACGCCCTTCGCTACATGCTTTATGGCTATGCTTGAAAACTAGCATTTATACCACAAATCATTAAAAAATTGTTTATTCGAATTATCCGGACTGAACTTATTATACCCTCCACCACGAGTTGTATTGGAGTAAAATGGAACAATTAGTTTCCTTTCTTGTATGAAGAAGACTAAATACTAAATTTCAGCAATTTCAAAATACCGAAATTGGAGAGGTACCAATCTATGGGGGCTATATCAAAACTTCGATCCGACAAATTTCTGGCGGCAAGTTTTTAGACTCAAAGAAGATTAAATACCAAACTTCCGATATTTCGGTAAGATAACGTGGGTAAAAAAATACCGAAAATCAAGAGGTACGCTTCTATGGGGAATATAGGAAGACGTGGATCTTTACTGATAATTCTCTTCTCGAATATTGGTGGGATATTAACGTTACAACCCTCAGAATTAAGAAAATCGTAAGGTACCGTTCTATGGAGCCTATATCGAAACGTGGACCTATACAGACGAATTTCAGTCGGAAAGATTTTTACCTCCAACGTAGACTAAATAGAAAATTTCAGCTATTTTGGTGGTTGTTTTTCAAAATACTTCAAAAATACCGATAATCAGGATTTACCGTTCTATAAAGGCAATATGAAGTCGTGGACCTATACCTAACAATTTCAAGTGGAAAGTTTTGTACCCCAACAAAGACTAAATACCAAATTTAAGCCATTTCGATGAATTATTGTGGTCACAACCTTCAAAATACGGAAAATCGGGAGGTACCGTTCCACGGAGGCTATATTAAGGCATGAACCGGTATTGAACAATTTCTGGGGGAAAGTTCAATGCCCCCAACAAAGACTAAATACCAAATTTCAGCCATTTCGGATGAATATTGAGGTCACAACCTTCAAAATACCGAAAATCGGGAGGTATTGTTCTATGGGGGCTATATGAAGACGGGGCCTATACCAACAAATTTCATATGGAAAGTTTTATACCCCAAATGAAGACTAAATATCAAATTTCAATAATTTCGGTGGAATATTGATGCCACAAATTTCAAAATCCGGAGGTACCGTTCTATGGGGGCTATATGAAGGCGTTGACCTATACCAACAAAATTCTAGGGGAAAGTTAAATACCCCCAGCGAAGACTAAGTACAAAATTTCAGCCATTTCGGTGTGATAATGAAGCTAATTGCGAGCTGTATCTTGATTTCAACAGACGGACGGACAGACAGACATGGTTATATAGACTTAAAACCTGATCAAGAATATACATACTTAATAGGGTCTCCGATGAATATTTCGATGTGTTACAAACGGAATGACAACTTTTATTATACCCTCCATATTATGGTGGAGGGTATAAAAACAATTAGATTTTTAATTATTTTTAAAAACTTTTTTTTTTCAAAAAATTTAAAATTTTATGAAGACGAAAAATATCTGGTAGAATTTTGTATACACCTAAAAGAAGATTAAATAGCAAATTTCAGCAATTTCGTTGAGATTCTGAAGCCACAACTTCAAAATATTGAAAATCGGGAGATACCGTTATATGGGGGCTATATGAAGACGTGCACCTTTACTGATAATTCTCTTCTGGAACATTTTATACCCCCATCGAAGACTCAGTACCAAATTTCGTCCATTTCGGTTGGATAATGTAAAGGTAAGATGCTCTACTTTAATTGACATACTTCTAATAGGAGAGAAGATATCCCCAAAATAATGAAAATTCTATTATCTTATACCCTCTACAACAAATTGTATTGAAATAAAAAAAAAAAAAAAAAAACAAGTAACAAAGTATCAGTAGGCTTTGTTGACAGAGATATACCCTCAGCCTGTATAAATTGAAACATTTTTTTTTTTCAAAACACCTATATATTCCACGTATTTTGAAGCAAAATCGTGTTACAAAACAAGTAAAAAAGTGTCAGTCGGCTTTGCCGACAGAGATATACCCTCAGCCTGTAAATATTGAAATAATTTTTCCCCAAAAACGTATGTATTTATGGATTTTTAAAAATTTTGGGTGTTTGAACCGACAAAAATGTTGATTAGGATTAAAGATCAAAAGCTTTGAGGAGGAGATATTAAAAGGAATGGATCTACATTGACCATTATGGAAGTAGATCTCCAGCCACTACATATGGCGCCATAGGGGGTTTTTACACCCTTCGGGCTATTTGCTCAAGAAGTATGGACTTGCCCCTGAAAAAACTTTTACCATCGTAATTGCAAGAATGCAAGTTGCTTCAACAAAAATCAAAGTGATTCGATAGCAGGTCTTAAAATGAACTTATCCGAAAGTTTGTGTGGGAGGTACCGGATGGAGTGGACAATGTGGACCAATTCGGCCACTCCCTTCAAGAGTTGCCGTACGAATTAATTTTCCGAACATTTTTGAACTTTTGTTGGGGAGGTACCTGAAGGAGTGGACCGATATGACTTTTCTGCGAACTTAAATTGTGTTTGGACAAAATATTACTAATTTTGGACCGCATCGGCAGATCCCAACCACTACACACGGTGTCATAGGGGTGTTTTGCAACTTTCAGGCTATTGTCTCGGGAAGTATGGTCTTGCACCTAAGGAAACTTGTACCGTCGTATGGGGAGCAGTGACTACAAGTTGCTACAACAAAAATCAGAGCGATTCAAGAGCAGGTCCTAAACTGAACTTTTCCGAAATTTTGTGTGGGAGGTACCCAAAGAAGAGGACCGATTGAGCTCATATTGGAACCTCATCTAGGTCTGGTAGAAAATTCACGATGTGCAAAGTATGGACCAAATCGGTTACTTCCTTTAAGAGTTATCGTGCGCAGAAATTTTCCGAACATTTCCGAGCTTTTGTGGGGGAGGTACCGCAAGGAGTGACCGGTATGGCTTATCTTCGAACTTAAACTATGCCTGGACAAAATATTACGAAGGTTAAAATTTGGACCAAATCGGTTGATCCGTTCGAGAGTTATCATGCGCAACGGCCAGCCAGACAGACAGACACACGGACGGACATGGCTAAATCAACTCCAAATTGTCTGAAACACATTTCGTCCAAACATACTTGGGGTCTAAAACTATTATTTCGATGAGGCACATTTTGCTCGCATCGCAGAAATGCTGAGGGTATACAAATTCAAAACGATCTAAGAGGAGTTCTTAAAATTCACTTTTTCCGAATTTTGTGTGGGAGGTACCCGAAGGAGTAGACCGATATAGTCCATATTCAAACCTGATCTATATCTGGAAGGAAAATTTTGAACTTTTGTGAGGTAGGTATCCAAAGGAGTGGAACAATATGGCCCATCTTCAAACTTATACTAATTTTGGACAACATACGAGGGCTGAACGATAACTATTTACCCTAACAATGACAACGCGAATATTAACCATAAAAAAGATTTTAATGTTTTCTTAAGTAGTCTCTAGCAAGATTTATACACTTTTCCGTGCGGTCAAATCTATTGGCGAAGCATTTTTTCCACTCTGATTGAGACACCTCCAAAACATGGTTTTTGAACGCTTTTACAACATCTTCAGGCAACAATAATCGTTGACCACGCTACAATCAAATGAAGTCATTGAATCCCCAGTCAAGGATGTACGACGGAAGACCCATCGATGTGTGAGAGCCCTCTTTGTGATGATGCAGAATGATTTGTCTTCTCTTGTTCTTTTTCGAAATTCTCAGGAGACTTCAGGCAAACAAATTATAGTGTACCACTCAGAATTAACCGTCCTATATTTCTCAAGCCACACGGTCAGTTTTTCTGAAGAAAAAGGCAACCTTTTGCTTCGAAGTGCTTCTTACATGAACAACAACTTTCGTTTCGATTCCTGCTTTGTTTCAGGCTTCTAAGCATAGATCCCGCGATCGATTTTATGCTCAATTTCTTTGAACCAATTTACAGGAGCCTATTTTGAGCGATTTCCAATTTTGCTGGATCTAACGAGAAAAATACATTTTTCGGCCAGGTGTTTTTGCAATATAAAATGTTAGCTGGTGGAAGAAATGCCCAAGGATGCCTCTGTCTCACGGTATTTAACGTGGCAATCTCGCATTATCCGTTCATGCACGGCATATTTTTTCTGGCACAACGACCGATTTTAGGCGACCATCATGACCGTCGTTTTTTGGCGAGTGCCGACCACGATTGAATTCATTAAACCAGTTTTTTATAGTCCTATAGGATGGTCCTTTATCGACATACAAAGATTTGATCGATACACTCTTGCGGTGATTATCTACGTCAAAAGTTGTGAAAAATTCTTGTACGAAAATGTTCACAAGTAAATTCCATTTTTGATTTTTTCAAGTCACTGTAAACAACACATAACATGGTCGTACGACAAACTGTCCTGAGTAAGTCTAGGCTAAAAACTGTAAAACTATCCAAAAAATTCAAATGGCGCTGGCAATACGCTGTCGGTCATGGCTATACACGGTGCTCTTGAAACAAATTTAAATGGAAGGTGCTTACATCTGGGAAGTTTTTGCGGATTCTGAAACTACAATGTTCATAGATAAGAAAAATCAAAAAACAAAAAAAAAAATCGCCGGAGCGTTTTTAAATAAATTGCGATTCAAGTTGACATTTTTAGGGGTTGTTTAGGTTTTCCCGATTTTGCTTAGCAACCGCAAGTCCTATCAAAATGTGACTGAAAAAATGTCGTAGCTATATTCTCTACAACATTGACCTTTACGGCATTTTCGTAGGTTTTACCATTTTTGAGATATTGAAGTTCAAATTGGGACAATGTACTGACTGTATCGCCCCCTTATAAGACAATGTCATGAAGGGCGCGCCTTAACTAACTTTTAATGAAAACCGCTTACACAGGGGAAGTTTTTGTGAATTCTGAAACAGCAATGTTCATAAATGAGAAAAATCCAAAAACAAGAAACAATCGCTGTAGGGATTTTTAAATCACAAAATTCACATTTTTAGATGTTTTTAGTTTTTCACGATTTTGCTTGGAAACCGCAAGTCCAATCGAAATGGAGCTAAAAAAATGTTGTAGCTGTCAAAAATCTCTACAGCATTGACGTTTATGATTTGTTCTCAGGCTGTACCATTTTTGAGATAAAGAAGCTCAGTTTACATTTTTAGGTTTTTTGTTAGGGTTTCGCGATTTTGCTTGAATACGGCAAGTCTTATCGGCATGGGACCTGAGGAAATCTTATAGCTGTGAAAATTCTCTACAAGACTTGTTTATGCAGTTTTTCCTAGGTTGTACTATTTTTTTAGATATATAAGTTTAAGTTGGGAAATTGCAGTCAATGTCATGTTTTATAAGGAGACGATACAGAATTGAATTGAATTTGAATTGTCCCAATTTCAACTTCTATATCTCAAAAGTTGTAAAACCTACGAAAATATCATTGAGATCAATCTTGTAGAGAATTTTGATAGCTACAACATTTTCTTTATTCCCATTTTGATATGACTTGCGGTTTCCAAGCAAAATCGCAAAACCCTAAACAACCCCCAAAAATTTCAACTTGATTCGCGATTTATTTAAAAAGCGCTCCGGCGATTTTTTTTTTGTTTTTTGATTTTTCTCATCTATGAACATTGTAGTTTCAGAATCCGCAAAAACTTCCTAGGTGAAAGCACCTTCCATTTAAATTTGATTCAAGAGCACCGTGTATATCGATGCTGATCAAAAATATATATATCAAAAATATATATACTGGTAGGGTCGCAAATGATTATTTTGAGGAGTTACAAACGGAGTGACAAACTTAATATACCCTCCATAATAAGGATGGACGATATTAAAAAATCTCAGTTCAACTTAATCCAAGTTTTATTGCACTTTCCTAAAGAATGTTTGTTACGCTTTTAAATTACAATTTAAATTTTGCCAATGCAGGCGTTAACGGTGGCATGAATATTTTCCAATTCATGAACAGCAACTTCAGCTGCGGTATGGGTGCAGGCATCAGCATCACTAACAATAGCTGGGACACGTTCCTTGCTTTGACGGATGGTCTTGATGGATTTGCGAGCGTTGTTCATGTACAAAGTGGCCTTAATGGTCAAATTGGCATAGCAAGATTTCTTCAAAATTTGGTTCTTATATTTTTGGCATTTGCGATAAGTGGTGACAACATCATAACCTCCGAAGACCAATTGTTGGGTGGCAGCACTGACATCGGACATAATTTCAGCTGAGGTTTTGGCAGCAACAACACCACAAACACCAATATCACGGTGCATGGCATCAACGGTGGCGGAGACCTTCTCTTCTTCGGCAGCAACACATTCATCACTTTCGACACGAAGAGCTTCAATGCTTTCGACGACTTCTTCAACTTGATGCAATGGGTCCAAAACGATATCTTCAACGGCGTGTTGCAAAGCTACAGCAGTTTCCTTGGCAATTTGTCCCATTTCATGTAAGATATCATCAACCATACCTTCATAGTTGACGGGAGGTTGAGAAATGGTACCGGCATTGGCGGCTACCAAGCACAAGGCTAAAACGGTGAAAATAGCTTTCATTTTAATAGGGTGGGTGATTAAAACTGCTCTTCAATTGCAACTGCAACTGGCTTTTATACAAAGGGTTAGAATTGTTTTTGCTTTTATTGCGCCCATCAAATTTAACGTCAGAATGCAAGGGGTGTTTAAGATTAGCGTTTGCATTCTTGGTTGCAAAAATTTATTTAAAGATTATCATCAACTGATATACCATCTAATCAATATTTTGAATTGTTGATTAATAGTTTGTATAGATAATGAATGACATAGCTTTGGGAAGGAGAGAACTGACCAAGAACGCCTCTTTTGTGTGAAGGTGTGAAATATGTGAGTAAGTTTTGAATAGCATACTTTTAGGGGGAATATTTAAATTAGAATACCTGGCCTACTGTGTTCTTATTCTTAGTAAACAGACTGAAACTCGATCTAGACCATATACTACCAGACAGTTAGTTCATTTTGGTGATGAATATGTACCTATACCCTACAGCATAATGCGGAAAGGTTTTGGTTTTTTCCGAAAATTCAATTTTGGTTTTTTCGCGAAATATTTGTTGTAGGCTCCCCATGTGGTATACCAAAATTCATATCTTGACGAGATAAAGCGATTTTGAGATGTGTGTCCGTCTGTACGTACATCCGTCCATTAAAAAATGTAATCAAACTACAGTCTGCAATTATGGACCAATAGTCACTTAGTTTTTTGGAGGACGGGATCGGACCATAACAGACCCCTATTGTTATTGGTGAATCGCAAAATATTTAGTGGGTAAAATGTACCAAAAACAAAATTTGTTATCGTTTGTTATTTGTTATCGTAGTGGCTTTGTAGGTCGCAATTATAGTTTGATCGGCGGGACATTTTAAATAGAGTTTGGGTTTACGACAAAGAAGAAGGTTGCAATTGAACATGATGGTCTGATAATATTTAGCTGGTTAAATGCACCCCGTTTTTGTATGGGGTCTCAACAATCGCCTTGAAGACCTAGACTTTTTATGTCTCATGTCCAATAAATTCAGCGACATGCAAAGCAAATTGGACGACCTGACTGTGCTTGCAAGCAAATCTGGACTGGACTGAAAGTAAACATAGTATACAATTTTTGCTATCTCGGCGTCACAATGTCAACATAAAATCGCGTAAAAGAGGATGTTGACAATAGACTTAAGAAAGTTAGATCGGCATTCGAAAGACTTAACAGAACCTGGCGATTAAGCCAGATATCGTACAAAACAAAAATCGTAGATATCGTAAAAACGAGATATCGTACAAAACAATAGCCCGGCAGAGTGCAAGGAGAAAGTGGAAATGGATAGGGCATACTTTGGGAAAACGACACAACAGCATTTCCATACTCAGAAAAATATATGTTAGAAATATATTTGGATCCAAACAAATATTTGTTTGGGACTGATTGCAAACAAATATATGTTTGGTTGCAAACATAATTTGTTTGGGTCCAAACAAATATATGTGTGCAACATTTTGTAACATATTTCAATTTTATATGTTTGGGTACCAACATATTTTTCATGGGTGGAGAGAGGATGTTTGTCAAAGAGAGTAACAACAGTGCTCTCGCGGCTGCGAAATGCTGTTTTATAATAGAGTTGTGTAGTTCCGGAACGAACTAGTTCCAAGGAACTATTCCGGACTATTGGAACTATATCCAGCTCTTGCATTCACATAGTTCATACAGTTCTTTTCATTCTCATTCCTTCAATTCCACACTCACTTTGATCTTTCTCGTTCGTTTCGTTCATTATTCAGATGCTGCCACATTGTTAAATAAACGTAAATCACAATCGCTGCAATTTATTTATTTTTATGTCAATTGATCCACCAAACTACGAAAACAAAAATAATGATGAAAGAAAAAGATTCATTGAACTATATCGGTTTCGGAGCTGTATGGAACGAAGAAAACAAAAGAACGACGAAAGAAAAAGATTCATTGAATTACATCTGTCCCGAAACAATTTGGAACTATGGAACTATATTAAGGAACTAGTTCCTTTTGGGAAAAGGAACTAGAAAGATCGATCCGCTCCGAAAACTTGAAAACTAAATCTTGATGCAAATTATAGCAATATATCGGTTAAATAACAGTACTACTGTCGAACATACACTCCACGTCAGTAGAATAGAACACCTAAATTTTTTAATGTTAGCTTATTTATCTTGAAGCGAATGAATCTACGTTTTTAATCTTGGAAGGATTTAAAGTCGATAATGTTCCATATCAAACATAGAAAAAAAATTGTTTCTAGCACTTCGCGAAATGATTTTATGATAATTTTTCCGATAGTACTATGAAAAATAGGCATTTATTTTTTGTCATCAGGATACAACAGTCATTTTATTTTCGCGAATTTCTTTCAGTCATTAAAGCAGTACTTTTTAATCCATTTTCACTAAAGAAAACGTATAAATAATTCCGCGGACACCTACATAACAGCGTAAAAGGGTTTAAATTGACAGATAAATGAAATATCTCGGAATATCAATAACAGTCGCACAGTTATGTCATATTTCTTCACAATAACAGAAATATGACACAGACAACCTCGACGGATACAATCGAGTGCTTCGGATGCTGATAAGATGGAACATTTTCAAAATAATTATGAAAAACGTCAAAATTTCTTATACGAACCTTGATGTTTTGTTCAATAAAAAGATTTTTTCCGCGAACTAGTCTGCCGCTCAAAGATTTGGAAATATGCACCACATTCAGAGGAAGAAAATCTGATATGAAAAGATCCGCTACTTTAATATACTGAGGGCAATTGTCTTCAGTTACCACCCCAACAAAAGTTCAAATAATGGTGTGAACTAGAGTTGTGCCAAAGGAACTATATGGAACTATCCTGTTCACTTCGCAGTTCCAATGGCCCACATTTTTTCTTTGAACAGACTGCGTATGCTTAATATCACACGTTACATTTCATGATGTTACTCATACGTTTTGGAACTAGTACAAGGAACTAGGAACTAGATTACCCAACTCTAGTGTGAACGATAACTCTCGAAGAGAGCAACCGCTTTGGTCCCAAATTAGCACACCATATTATTCCTTCTAGATATAGATCGGGTTTGAATATAGATCCACGGCTTCGAGTATCTTCCACAAAAAATGTGGAGAAATTTAAGTTTAAGAGCTCCTCCTACTCTAGGATTATTTTGATTTTTTTTCAGCAGAAGTTTGCTTATTATTTTCAGCAGAAGTTTGCTTATTAAATTCCACGAATTTTGAAGCAAACTTGTGATACAAATCAATATATTTTATATACGGTATAATTATGGTCTTAGCTTATTTTTTGGTCAGAGGCTGATGCTATATCTCCGTCAGCACATTGGACTGGTGCTTTCTTAGTTGTTCTTTCGTCAATTCGGTAAAAATTGCCTAAAGCTATTTCAAATGCTTTTGGTTTTTTTAATACAAATTTTAAACAAACATATAATGTGTCACAATAATATAAAATCAATTTCGTGGAAAACTAATGCCCAGGGCAAGTGGTGCAGGGTATCGTATAGTCGGCCCCGTCCGACTATAGCTCTCTCTTACTTGTTTTTCGTTAATTTACACGCATACAATCCTATCGCTAAGTAAGACATCTTGGACGTTGATATTTAAATTAACTTTATATGTAATTTGGTACATAAGTGTCTACTATTCCTATTATGTTTAGTATTAAAAATGAATGTTTAGTATTATATCGGTCCACTTTTTGATATACTGTAAAACTGTAACGCTCGATTTTCGGCATTTTTAAAGTTCTAGTCACATTATCCAACTGAAATGGCAGAAATTTGGTATATATGTTAGTAAAATGCGATGTTCTGTGTATAATGTTACATTTTAATGACATTCGCAGGTCGCATACTGTTTCGATGGACCATCCACTTGGAAGTGTATTCAGATACGTTTTCTTCTTCGAAATATATTTCAGTACAATATGTTTTCTATATATTGCGCTCCTATAAAGTATTTATATATATTCTTGATCAGGATTATCGACCAAGCCATGTTCCTCTGTTGCAATAACTTGGTCGAAGATGGGCCCACGGCCCACGTTTTTATAAAGGGTGATCCATTTAGAGGTTCCAACTTTCTTCAAAGAAAAAAACGCAGAGAAATCAAATTGAATGGGGAATGTTTATTATCATTTGAAAGAACATTCGATGACTTTTATTGTTTGCTGATTATGTCTAACAAATATTGGCCGAGGCTACGTCTCAGACGGTCCATCCATTGAATTCAAATTTCAATGACTCGTTAAAGCTTTTCGACTGGTAACTGGTGAATGGCGCATCTGATGTTTTCCGCCAAGACCGGAATCGAAGCGGCTTTATCCGCATACAATTTTGACTTCACATATTCTCACAGGAAAAAGTCTAACGGAGTGATATGAGACGATGTTGGTGGCCAATCGACTGGTTCAAAACGTGCTAACCGAAGTGTTCTTTCAATAAATCCATTGATTGATGCGATGTGTGGGAAATGTCGCCGAAATTACGAGCTTCAATTCAGTTGTAGAGGTGTAAGCTTTTCCATGATAAAATGTCAAAGAGTACTAAACTAAAATAGCATGACAACGTGACACGACTCACACGTGATCTGTCAAAAGTTGAAAAAAGTACCTCTTGTTGGATCACCCGTTACTAAACAGCACGTCTTGTTACATAAGCCGAACTGAGAGAATATTTCCAAACGCACCTACACGCAGAGAAGAAAATATGATTGATCCAAAAATATTCGAAGAGCAAAATGTCTATTGTAAAGATATTGTTAAATTCCGTATGTAGTATTATGAGCCCAACAATAATTTTTACAATATTGCGGAATTTTTGAAGTTGTTTTTGTTTTCTATGTTTGGAGCAAAAGATGGAATTTTTGGATTTGCAACTACAATGTTTGAACAAAACACAAGCTCAGATAAATTACCTTCGTCCTAATAAGACAACAATTAAATAAAAATATATATTGTTGTTCCAATAAAAGCGAAAAATAATTTTTCTCTGCGTGTATCTTCTGTTTTACTCCTCCAATTATGGATGCCATGCTTTGCCATAGGCGGGGGAATCTTTATTCATTCTGCTGACATCGTCTCGTGGTTCATACGACGTCGGTATTAACCGTCAACAGTATTGGTCCATAAATCTTTTGAAGAAATTTTCTCTCAAACACACCAATTTGCGTCATACATACACAGAAAAAAACAAAACAAGTAAGAACGGCGTTAAGTTCGGCCGGGCTGAACTTGTATACCCTCCACTACGAAATGAATTGAGGTAAAATGAAAAAATTTGTTTCAATTCAATTTTAGACTCAAAGAAAATTCAATACCAAATTTCAGCCATTTCGGAGGAAAATTGAGGCCACAATCTTCAAAATACCGAAAATCGGGAGGTATCGTTCTATGGGGACTATATGGAGGCGTGGACCTATACGACAAATTTAAAGAGGAAAGTTGAGAACCCCCAACGATGTCTAAATACCAAATTTCAGCCATTTCGGAGGAAAGTTGAGAACACCAAACTTCAGCCATTTCGGTGCAATATTGAGGCCACAACGTTCAAAATACCGAAAATTCAAAATACCGTTCTATGGGGGCTATATGAAAGTGTGTACCGATACCGACAAAAATCTTGGGGGGAAAGTTTTATACCCTAAATGAAGACTAAGTGCCAAATTTCAGTCATTTCGGTGATAATAAAGCTAATACCTTCAAAATACCGAAAATCGGGTGGTACCGTTCTATGGGGGCTATATCAAAACGTGGACCGATGTAGCCCATTTTCAATACCAACCATCCTGCAAGTAATAAAAACTTCTGTACCAAATATTGACTCTCTATATTTAAAATTGCGAGCTGTATCTTGATTTCAACAGACAGGCAGACGGACGGACGGACATGGTTAAATCGACATAGAATTTTATGCTGATCAATAATATATATACTTTATAGGGTCTCCGACGAATATTTCGATGTGTTACAAACGGAATGACAAATTTAATTATACCCTCCATATGGTGGAGGGTATAATTACTGTATTTCAGGAATGGTGTTCATAAAGTCATGCCAAGAATCAAATTTCTCAATTTCAAGAAAGCAAAAAAAAAAATAATGGTTTTTCTGAGAGATTAAAAAACAATTTTGGCGAGTTTTTGTTTTGTTTTTATTGACTAACAACCACCACACCACCACCAAACAAAGCACAGACAAATGTTGTTGCCTTTAATTTATAAATTCTTTTATTTTGAATTATTGTAACTTATCGTTTCTTCTAAAGATTTCCACTGTAGTTGTTATATGTTGAGATATTAGATGTTACCTTTATATTAAAGAACTTACAAATTTGTAGTTGCGAAGTATTTGACTATACGAACTTTGATTTTTCGACACCAAACGCACTGTAGTTGTTTGGTTTGTCGGTTTGTCAGCTAACTAACAACAATTGTTGCGACAGAGGTAGTTGTTGTGTGTGTGGTGTGATTGGGAGACGATGGTGGGGGTTGTGTTGTGGTTTGTTGCTACATTGTCAGTGTGATGGTGAGGCGATGAGACCGATGAGAATGTAGGGAATAACAGGAAAGTGATTTTGCATCACATGAAAATCTTGCATAGTTTTGTAAAAATAGTGGCTTTCGTTTGGATATAAGAAACTGCACATGTATCTTATGTTAGGTACAGTACAGTATGGAAAAGCTACATCACGAACGAAAATATGTAAAAATTCTTGAAATTTTTTTTTCAGTGTATCATGCATCCTCTACGTCACCCAAAAATTGTCAACATAGGTCCACGTTTTGATATAGCCTCCATATAACAGTAATTACCGAATTTTTGGTATTTTGAGGATTTTAGCTTCATTTTTTGACCGAACGCTTGTAATTTGAAATTTGAGATTCCCAGTGATCACAAAACTTCTCCGCAAAAAATTGTCTACGTGTGTGTAAACAAACTTGTAGTTAAAAAATTGTCAACATAGGTGAATATTTTGGGATAGCCGCCATATAACGGTATCCGCCGATTTTATGTATTTGAAGGATTTTAACTACATATGTTGTCCGAGGTTCCCAGTAGTCAGAAAAACTCTCCACCAAAACTTTTCAACGTAGGTCCATGCTTTTGGCATAGTCCCCTGTAACGGAACCACCCGCTTTTAGTTATTTTGAGGACATACATTTGTAGCTAAATGTTTTAACCGAACTATCTGTAATTTGGCATTTGAGGTTCCCAGTAGTTGCAAAACCTCTCTACCAAATGTTGTCAACATAGGTTCATGTTTTGGTAGAGCCCCATATAACGTTTCCTCCCGATTTTAGGAATTTCGAGGATTTAGCTACATTTTTTAAAACGAGCAAGTTGCAATTTTACAGCTGAGGATCCCAGTGGTCACACAACTGCTTTACCAAAAATTTTCAACATAGGCCCATGTTTTGGTATATGAAGGTACCGCTAGATTGAAGAAATTTTTAGATACAATTTTTGAAATAATTTATGCATTAGCGGTTATCCGAGGACAAAAACCTTCTCCTTCTAAAATTGTGGACACAAAAGGAAACTAGTTATTCCATTTTAGTTCAGAATATTTCGTAGTGGTGGATATAAAAAGTGCGAGTATTTGCGGGTATTTTTTATTTCACATATTTTGTATTCTTCACAAAATATCCTAGTAATAGGTTTACTTTTTGGCATTTTAAAGTGTATCGTAATTCAATAAGTTTGGTCCAGGAAACAAACCTATAAAACGCATTTTTACTAGAATCAAAATATGTATACCGGGGCATCCAAACACACATAAATATCTAAGTCAAACACCAATCTTAGGAATTTGATATTGATATCGCTAATATTACCAGACCAACTCCAGGGTCATTTTGTTTAATTGTAACCTAAATATTCAAAAACACTTGTTAACTAAATCAGTTAAATCAATTTTAGCTTTTAAATTTGATTACTTATCACGTGAAGATTACGGCAAAATATATGAGGATAAAGTTGGCTTATCTGTAAGAACAACAATACGAAACGTTTTCATTCTCAACTCAATTTCGAACTGATAGTGAAATTAGTATAAAAACTCCCACTTTTTCCCAAAAGGAAGCAGTTCGAAACTTACAAAGAAACTAATCAAAATGAAAACTATTTTCGCCATTTTCGCTTTGTGCTTGGTTGCCGCCAATGCCGGTACCATTGCCCAACCCCCAGTGAACTATGAAGGTATGGTTGATGATATCTTGAGTGAAATGGGCCAAATTGCCAAGGAAACTGCTGTAGCTTTGCAACACGCCGTTGAAGATATCGTCTTGGATCCATTGCAACAAGTCGATGAAGCTGTCCAAAGCATTGAAGCTCTCCGCGTCGAAAGTGATGTATGCGTTGCCGCCGAAGAAGAAAAGGTCTCCGCCACCGTTGACACCATGCACCATGACATGGCTGTTTGTGGTGTTGTTGCTGCTCAAACTTCAGCCGAAATTATGTCCGATATCAGTGCTGCCACCCAACAATTGGTCTTCGGAGGTTATGATGTGATCACCACCTATCGCAAGTGCCAAAAATATAAGAACCAAATCTTGAAGAAATCTTGCTATGCTAGCTTGACTGTCAAGGCTACTTTGTACATGAACAATGCCCGCAAATCCATCAAGACCATCAAGAAGACTACCAGCGAACGTATCCCAGCTGTTGTTACTGATGCTGATGCCTGCACTCATACCGCCGCCGATGTTGCTGTCTATGAATTGGAAAACATTCATGCCACCGTTAACGCCTGCATTGGCAAATTCTAAATTGTTGTGTGAAATAGTAACGAATGAATAAAAAATTGATTAAAACTTAGTCCGAGATATTTTATTTGTTTGCCCAGATAATTGCAATATTAGAACAGTCACCGGACTAGTATGTCTAATGAACCTCTTAATGGGCGAAGCTGGGAAATGAAGAAAATTCAATTGACCTCAAATATATTGATTTTTGTGTCACGTTGGGCGCCATTACCTTTACCATCAGCTTTTATTCTGTTCACAAAAATCCATTGGAGCGTCCATGAGAAATATTGAACTGTTGAGGGATTTAAATAGTTAACCTGCGATCTTTATGGCTAATGAAATAATGGTTTAGGCCCTACATACACTCGAAGTTAGCAGGACTATTTCCAAATCCATACTTCCCTGTACTTAATCTGAGCTTACTTACTAACATTGTTGGCCCTCTACACACCATTTGTCCTATAAGCCGTCTTAAGAAAAGATTTCCATTCTTCCTTATTTGTTCTTCTTTTCCGTTCCGATCCGCAAAAGGAACTAGGTCGTTCAGTTAGTTCCATTTAGTAGCAACCTTAGGTTTCTTCTTCATCAAAACAAAAGAAAAAACTTTTATTGTTGGCCTCCCAAAGGAAAAATAACTTGTTTTCGGCTTTCTTGATGCAGATTAGAACTATTTGAAACACATTTACAATCGGCACGTTTTGCAAATTAAAAAATAATCCAATTGCGTTTTACTGACTATTTTATGTATTCGGTAAAGATCAGTTTAGTAAGTAATGAGAAATGAAATGACACTATAACATTTCTTATTCAATAATAGACAACTGATGTTAAATGAACTGATGGAACTAACTGAAAATGAACAACAAAGGAATGGGAGAAAAACGAACGAGGGAGCAAAAGGAACTAGCTGAACCGCATAGTCGGACATAGTACCGGTCGTTCCTTTTGTGGAGTAGTTCCTTTGAACTAGTTCGTTCCGGAACGACACAACTCTACATCAAGCATGGTCACATTTGGCACGGCGGTGCCGATGATTTTCGGCAATTTACAGGCACACGACCCGAATGCACAGAAAGAGCGTACAAAAGAGAACAGATGTTCTTACTGACACACTGTTATAAGTTGCCAATATTTTGAATACATTCACATTTTCTCCGTTCTCTTTTTGGTCATGCCTGCTCTACATCGCTCATTCTCATACCAACGCTATCGTTGTAACTCGATATGTTTACCTGTACTAATGTCGTTATAGCCGATTCAGCTCGTGGTTCTTTCGAAGATCTTTTTTCCTTTTCTATCAAGCACACCAAGCACTGCGTTTCTGCTTGAGCAAGGCTTCGGAACCATAAATTACTACTTTTGGTTCAGTATTTTGTAAGGTGTTATTTGTGTTTGACGAGATGTGGCTTTGTTTTTTAAACCTCTTACTTAAGCCAAAGTAGCATCTGTTGTCCAATACAATTCCTTTTCGTATTTCACAACTGATGATGTTTGTTGTGTTTATGGCGGCGCCGAAGTCTTTAACTATCTCACTCGAGATGCTGTATCCTTGCCTAAAACCTCTTTTAGTACTAAACTATTCGGAGAAGTTCTTTTCACTTAAGCTGAGAACCAGGTATCAGTTAATATCATCATACAAAACCGAATAAGCTTTTGCGGGAATAGCAAACATGGCTTCGAATATTTTTGAGCGTTCGGGTTATCGAACGCTGCTTTATAATCCAGAAAAAGATGATAAATATCGATTTACATATCCTGGGCCTTCTCTAGGATTTAATGCCAAAATGCCCCCATCTTATGGTAGAACCTAAAGAATACTAATTATTATTGTTTAAAAATAAAAAAATATATTTTGAACGGCTTCACCAAAAATTCACATCTCCTTTGAACGAAAAAGTGGAATTAATTATATTGTGATTTTTATTGCATTACAGTGGTAACCCTGATCTCAAAAACAATTGTTTGCAAAAAAAACTGGCTACGCCGTTGAAACTTTGTTGCTTATTCTCTTTTATGATATGTGTTGATCATGTGTGCTGCAAAATATGAGTATACGTGAACGATGCTTTTTTATTATAGCAACAATATCAAATAGCATCAGCATCGCTAGCATTTTAAACCCTGAAGATAAGAGAAAATCTTGTAGCTGTGAAAATTCTCCACAAGATTGATCTTTATCACTTTTTCCTAGGTTTTACCATTTTTGAGATATAGAGCTTCAAATTGGGACAATGCACTGACTGTATCGCCTCGTTATACGATGCGCCGCCTCAACTACATTCAAATGAAAACAGCTTACACCTGGGAAGTTTTAGTGGCTTCTGAAACAGCAATGTTTATAGATAGAAAAATTCAAAAACAAGGAAAAATCGCTGGAGGGATTTTTAAACAAACCGTTGTAAAATTTCACATTTTGATTTTTTTCGGTTTTCAGGATTTTGCATGGGAACGGCAAGTCCTATTGAAGTGGAACTGAGGAAAATAATAGCAGTGAATATTCCCTACAACATTGTCTTTAGTCCCATTTCGATAGGGCTTGCAGTTTCCATGCATTACATGAAAACCTAAAAATGTGGCCTTTGATCACGCTTTATTAAAAAATTCCTTCAGCGATCCTTTTGGTTTGTTTTATGAAAATTGCTGTTTCAGAATCTGCAAGAACTTTCCACTTGTAAGCAATCTTCATTTAAAGATTGTTGAGGGGCACCGCGCATGTCATTGTTTTATAAGGAGGAGATATAGTCAGAGCATTGTGTCAATTTGTACCTCTATATCTCAAAAATGGTAAAACCCAGGAAGGTCAATCTTGTAGAGAATTTTTACTGCTGCAACATTTTCTTTAGTTTCATTTCGATAGGACTTGCGGTTTCCAAGCAAAATTATGAAAACCTTAAAACCCTTAAAAATGTGAACTTTGATCGCGTTTTTTGATTTTTCTTATCTATGAAAATTTTACTTTCAGAATCCGCGAAAACTTCCCAGGTGTAGACACCTTCCATTTAAAGTTAGTTAAGGCGCACCGTGCACTAACTGGATCAGTTACCAAATTACCTTGCTGATCTCTACAGGAGGATGTGCCTGTAACAAAGCCATCAGTTTGATGTTTCACTCTTTGGTAGAACTTTCGGACTTCATTCTGGCTTTTTTCTCCCTTTTTTCCATTTCTCTCTTTTTCCTGTAGAAAATACGTTTCTCCTCTCTCCTTTTCTCCCGATACCTCACTCGTGCACTACGAGTTTCTACTGACTGTAGAGTAACCCTATATGCCGCATTTTTCTCTTCGGTAGCAGCACGACACTCCTGGCCATACCAAGGTTTCATTGGTGGAGGTCTCTGGTATCCAAGTATGGATTTTGCGGCTGTTTACATGGAGTGGACATTGCCACTGTGGTGATATGTTATCGGAACGAGGAGTGCTTTGATTATAATCCATAATCTGCGTGTTGTGTCTGTTCGTATTTTATTTGCTACGGGTACGTACCTTTGCTGCTACAAGGTTGTGGTCCGAGTCACAACATGATCAATTTGATTCGTTGTTTTTTGATCCAGAGACAGCCAGGCGTCCTTATGAATGTCGAGAGAGGAACCATGATAAATTCTGGTCAGGATCGGGCCTTGGTATTTTTCATCCCCTATGTCACCCGGTCACAAATTGTATCAACCAACAAGTAAGAACGGCTTTAAGTTCGGCCGGGCCGATCTTGTTATACCCTCCACCAGAAGTGGTATTAAAGTAAAATGGTACAATTAGTTTTCTTTCGTTTATGAAAAAGACTTAATACCAAATTTCAGCAATTTCGGTAAAACAATATCGCTAACCTTCAAAATACGGAAATTCGGGAGGTACCGTTCTATGGGGGCTATATCAAAACGTCGAACTATACCGACAAATTTCTAGCGTAAAGTTTTTAGACTCGAAGAAGACTAAATACCAAATTTACGATATTTCAGTAGGATAATGTGGTTAAAACTAAAAAAATACCGTAAATCACGAGGTACGCTTCTATGGGGGATATAGGAAGACGTGGAGCTATACTGATAATTCTTTTTATAGCCCCATGAAAGACTAAATAACAATTTCAATTAATTTTGGTGGGATATTAACGTCACACATTCAAAATTATGAAAATCTGGAGGTACCGTTCTATGGGTGCTATATTGAAACGTGGACCTATACTGACGAAATTCAGTCTTAAAGGTAAGTAAATACCAAATCTCAGCCATTTCTGTTTGTTGTTGCGGCCACAACCTTCAAAAAAAGGAAAATCGGACGGTACCGTTCTATGGGGGCTATATGAAGGCGTGGACCAGTACCGACAAATTTCTGGGGAAAAGTTTCGTACCCCCAACGAAGAATAAATACCAATTTCAGCCATTTCGTAGTAATATTGAGACCACAACCTTCAAAATACCGAAAATCGGGAGGTACCGTTCTATGGGGGCTATGTGAAGGCGTGGGCCCAACCAACAAAATTCTGGGGGTAAGTTTTATACCACCAACGAACACGTAATACCAAATTTTCGCCATTTCGGTGTTATAATGAAGCTAAAACCTTAAAAATACCAAAAATCGGGTGGCACCGTTTTATGGGGGCTATATCAAAACGAGGACCGATGTAGCCCATTTGCAATACCAAACATCCTAGGAGTAATAGAAACTTCTATACTAAATTTCAAAGTTCTATCTTAAACATTGAGAGCTGTATCTTGATTTCAACAGACGGACGGACAGACCGATATGGGTATATCGACTTCGAATTTTACCCTGATCAACAATATATATACTTTATAGGGTCTCCGATGAATATTTCGATGTGTTACAAACGGAATGACAAATTTAATTATACCTTCCATATTATAGTGGAGGGTATACAAATTTGGTATAGCCCCCATATAAGGGTACCGCCTGATTTCAAGTAATTTGACGTTTTTTGCTACATTTTCAGACCGGATTTACTATAATTTGGCTTTTAGGGTTCCTGGTGGTCGGCAAGATTGGATGTTATTTGGTATTTGTGGTTTCCATTGGTTAAAAACTTCTCCATCGACAATTGTAGACATAGGTCTTCATTGTTCTTGTAGGTCCTATTTCAGGTATTTTCAAGTTTTGAGACGACCGAATATAAATATTTCCGGGTATAAGCCGGGCCGACCATAATGCGTTTTAATGCGTTACTTGTTAGATTACGAGGGCTGAACGACTACTATCTGGCCTAACAATTAAAACTCGAATATTTACTATCAAAAATGGTGTTATTGTTTTCTTATGTACATAGTCTCCAGCATGATTTATACACTTTTTAGTGCGCTCAAACCTATTGGCGAACCATTTTTTCCACTCCGATTGAGACACCTCCAAAACATGATTTTTGAATGCTTTTACAGCTTCTTCAGGCAACACATCTCGTTGACCACGCCTTTTTTCTTGATGTGCTTGAATCAAATGAAGTCATTGGCTCCCCAGTCAAAGCTGTACGGCGGATGAGCCATCAATTCCACGTTTTTTTTCGGTCAAACAGGCGCTGAACACTGGTCGAAACCACTGATGTAGTCAAAAAATCGAACTATAAAATTGCGAAATATTTTCCATTGTATCGATTACAGACACTTTGCGGACAAAGATTTTGTTTTTTCATTTTTCAAATACAAGAGTTTTTGTTGCATCAGATTTTAAAAAATTGTTGCAAAATTAACTTCATATTTGTTTAAATGTTAAATAAATTCGTATGAAAATGGACAAGATATATTTTTAATTAATAGCAGAGGGTGTGATTTACATTATTAAAATTAGTTTGAGTTTTGGAGGTACTCAGTTATATAGCAATAAATGTTCAAAAAATTAAATTTTTTAGTGTTTTTATGGGTTGTACGCGCTTGTTCCAAAGAGTGCATCTTGTAAACTTGACCCAACTTAGGTCCGATTATTTTTTGGGGAATGAAATTGGACTCTCTGGATACTAAATAACCAGATTCGGGCTGCAAATATTTGCAAATCTTTTGATGACTGCAATTTTAAAATAAGGGATTTTGCATTTGTATGGGAGCTAAATCAAGATATGGGCCTATCTTGAGAAATGTTTGCAAGGAGGAGTTCTACCCCCGGAGACACTATAATACCATAATATAGCTAAATATGTTATTTAATATGGGATAACAAGTAAAAATTCAACGAATCGGGGGTACCATAAAACGGGCTACATCGAAACATAAATCCGAATTGAAAATGTTCTGCAAGAAGATGTTATACGCAGTGAGAACACGGAATGCAAAATTACAGCCAAGTTGAATTAAAAATGTGGTCATGATATTCAAAATAGCTTAAATTGGGAGGTACGGTTACATGGGGGCTATATCAAAACGTGGACCTATGTTCATAATTTTTGGTGGAAATATTTTGTGACCACTAGGAACCGTAAGTACCAAATTACAGCTAATTTGCTACGAAATTGTGCCTTAAATCGTCAAAATACCGAAAATCGGAAGGTACCATTATATGGGGGCTATACCAAAACATTAGCCGATATTGTTCATATTTGGTCCATTATTACCCACAGGTACAAGCTGAGTTTGTGCAAAATTTCAGTAACGTATCTCAATTCGTTTGCAAGTTATGAATTTCGCCCCGCTAGATCAGTGCTTTCGACCACCGTGCGCTGGTTTGAATCTTACATGAACAACTTTCGCTTGATTTGGCTCGCTTTCGATGACCCAAACGGGCGATTTCTGCTGTTGTTTAAGGCTCCTAAGCATAGATCCTAGATTCGTCGTCTGTGGCGATATTACAAACGTCGTTTGAAGCACCGCGATCTATTTTATGCACAATTTCTTTGAACCAATTCAAAGGAGACTTTTTTATCGATTGTACAATTTTGCTGTATCTAACGAGAAAAATCCATTTTTGCGGTCAGGTGTTTATGCAACATTAAATGTTAGTTGGTGGAAGAAATGCCCAAAGATGGCTCTATCTCACGGTATTTAACATGGAGATCACGCATTATCCGTTCATGTACGGCATTTTTTTTTTCTGGCACAACGACCGATTTTGGGCGACCCTCACAACCTTCGTTTTCTGGCGAGTGCCGACCACAGTTGAATTCATTGAACCAGTTTTTCATAGTCCTATAGGATGGTCCTTTATCGACATACAAAGATTTAATTTGATCGATACAATCTTGAGGTTATTATCTACGTCGAAAGTTGTGAAAAATTCTTGGACGAAAACGTTCACAAATAAATTCCACATTTTTCAAATTTGTTTTTTTCAATTCACTGAAAACAACACATAAAATGGTTGTACGACAAACTGTTCTGAGTAAGTCTATGGCTTAAAACTGTCAAACTTTCCAACAAAAAATTCAAATGGCGCCTGGCAATACGCGGTGTTGCCTAGGCCAGTTAGTTTTCGTGCAGCCCTCGTAGTAACACTATACAACAAAATGGATGGAAAATTCCTTTTGACAATGAAAACCCTTGTTGAGTATATTACGAACCCCGAAGGACAGATCCTTTTTGAGTCGAACATTTGAGTTATGGCGAGATGATTTGTTGTGGAATTTTAAGCTTCGAAATGTTCCTCAAAAACGTCGTTCATGAGATTTTGAGTAATTTGTGGCTCACTACATCAATGTTGTAATGACCAAACACGAATGTACATATCTATCATCCCATACGTCACCTGCTAGGTGACACACCTCTAAATCTGTGCAATAAGATACCGTTTGATTATCGAGATTTCAATTTGTTCCAAATATTTATTCCCAAACAAATCAGTTTAATTCTGAAGGGTTCTTTCCCAAAACTCAGACAACGGATATACAGGAATAAATTAGACTTCAATATCTAAATTAAAAGAAATGTTTTTTTAACACGTTTAAAACATTTAAAATATCACCAATACCATTTAACTAAGTCAAGTTCAATATAAACCCACCAATAATACCGGTTCCAATCTGTAAACTCAAATGCATTAAATATTTTCAAGGTTGTTGATTAACTGATTTATACCAAAATTGACATCTATGTACATAAGTATGCCGGCAACCATCTGTTTAGTCTTTCTGCAGACATTCGCACGTACCTTGACCATAAACTTTAACTGTAAAACGAATGAAATATCAAAATAAAAACAAACAATAAAAAAGTATGACCATAAAAATACGGAAACCATTTGAAAGAAGAAAAAAAACAAGCTGAGATAAAAACACCAGCTCTCTAGTAAACATTATCTTCTCAAGCGGGATGTGAAAAGTTCTGAGTCAGATTTATGAGCATTTTGTGTTTGTTCTTAACAAGACAAGCGTAAAGCTAAAAATAACTCAATAATAATTATGGCTTAAATACACCTTGTATATGTATGTATGTGTACTAAACCAGTTTAAAGAACCTCACTCAGAATACTTAAATGTTATAGAGACGTCATCATGGGCAAATAACCAAGCAAGCTTCCACAAGAACAGTTCTAAACGTTTTTATAGGTAACATGTAAGAACGGCGTAAATTTCGGCTCGGAAATTGTTATTCCCTCCACTACGAAATGTATTGAAACTGAACTACCAAATTGCATGTAATTTAGCATTTAGGGTTTCCAGTGGTCAAACAACTTTTGCACCAAAAACTGCGGACAGAAGTCCACGTTTTGGAATAGGCCCCATATGACGGTACCGCCCGATTTCAGGTATTTTGAAGCTTTTATCGACATTTGGGAGCAACATCTTTTTATATAGAGTTTTGCTCCAAATTGGATGTAATTTGGCATTTAGGGTTCGAAGTGGTCAAAAAACTTCTGCAGCAACAATTTTGGATATATGTATGTAGGTCGTATTTTCAGGTATTTTGAATTTTTAATATATACATTTTCGGCCCAATTTCGAGTAATTTGTAATTATCAATAGCACTGAATGATTAGCGAATAACTTTCAAATGCTTGAAGACCCACTTAAAAAAATGCATCTTCAATCAGCAATGTCCCAAACAACAACTCCTATACAACTCCTTCCCCAAGAAGCGCAACCTCTCACTGAGATTTATTGTATCCAATGATAACGTGAATATTTAACTTGCTTCTGTGTTTGATGATCTTATGTAATGTTACATATGTATATGTGATTCTCAGGCTTGTGTTCAATAAAATATCTGCTTACAGTGACTTCAAAAAATGTCAAGAAATATAAATACAAATTTTAAAATCATTTTCTGATTAAGGTTTTTGTGTCGATTCAATATTAGGGATATAACTAGGGTTTTGGGTTTTCTCGGTTTTTATCATTCCCGGGAAACGGGAATCAAAAAATCGCCATTCCCGGGAATCCGGGATTTCCCGGGAAATTTTAAAATACGAGTGTGGATCAATATTTCCGTGATTTCTTTATCTTCTCATAGTAATTTATATGAAATACAATATTTTCAAAGAGTTGCGGACTCAATAATGGATGACACGTTTTCGCCCACACTGGCCATTTCCATTATTCAAAGCTAATGAAATCGCTCTATGCAATGGGATTTGGCTCAAACAAAGATTGAAAATCGTATGTTTTATTCTTATGCTTAAGATTGCTTGAAACAAGTAAGAAAGTATCAGTCAACTGTGCCGACTGAGATATACCCTCAGCCTCGGACCTAAAGATAAGAATCAAACACAATACTTCCGACGTTTCTAGGGACTTTTTGAGTTTTTGAACCAATTTCTTAGGAAGTATGGATTTCACCCGAAAAAAATTGTACCGTTTTAACTAGGGTCGCACACAAAAGATGTTGCCAAACATTTAAAAGAGAGAGTGTGGGAGATTTCTCCCTTCGAAGGCTATCATACGTACTACCCAATATAGTTGGTATCGGCAGGCTTTTTTTTTTTTGAAATTTTGTGCCTTTACCTCAGGAAGCGTGGACATGCCCTCCCAACAAAAGTATAACTTTTTGGAAAGAATTTCAAAACGATTCGAGATGAACTGTTAAACTGCACTTTTCTTAAATTTTGTGTTGGAGGTATCCGAAGGGCTGGACCGAAATAGTCCATATTCCAACCTGATACATGACTACATGAAATAATACCATATGCAAAGTTTGGACCAATCAGATACTTCCTGTCTTGAAGCTTTTAAGACATTATCCCAGGAAGTATGGACTTGCTCCCGACAAAATTTGTACTGTCGTAAAAAGGGTCGTAAAGACAAATTGCTGAAAAAAATGTCAAATCGACCCGAAAAGAGCTCTAAAACTTCACTTTTTCCGAATTTTGTGTGGAACCCGTTCTATGCCTGGAACTAATATTACCATACGCAAAATTATGACCGATTCGGTTATTCCCTTCAAGAGTTATCGTGCGCACCATTTCAGCGATAATCATTGAACTTTTGTGGGGAAGGTACCGGAAGTAGTGGACCACCGATATGGTCCATCTTCGAACATAAAACTAAGTTTGAAAAAATTCGAATGCCAAATTTTTGACCTGATCGTTCGAAAGTTATCGTGCGCACCAGCCAGCAAGCCGGGCCCTCTTTAGCCCAATGGCTGAGGGTATAAAAATGGGACTTTAAAATATAAAATATTCTTTCGCACTTTGGTGCGGCTCTTATAACTTTTTACCTGAAAACACTTTTGTAGATTAAAGTAATTTCCAAATATTTTGTAACTTATTGATTCTGTAAAACTTAATCGCATTCTGATTCTATGGTATAAAAGTGACGGGCATAGTTTATTCATTAATTCAATATAAGTTGTGATTAATGTAAAAAGATATTTCCCGATTTCCCGGGAAATATGATTTTGTTTCCCGAGAAAATCCCGTAACCAAAAAACCGAGAATTCCCGGGAATTCCCGGTGCGGGATTTCCCTACCCAAAACCCTAGATATAACCAAAACAAGTAAAAAAGCATTAAGTTCGGCCGGGCCGAACATTTCATACCCTACACCATAAAATATTCTGAACTAAAATGGAATAATTACTTTTTATTCCTGTCCCCAACTTTAAGTGGGTACGTTAAAATGTCAGATAATGTTTATGTACATTTATGCTTCATTCGGGAGGCGCTTTTTTATGGTGCCTATATCTAACTATGTATGTTGACAATTTTTGGTGGGCTAGAAATTGGGAGGTACTGTTATATAGGGGTTATAATAAAACATGGGCCTATGTTGACAGTTTTTGATGGGAGCCTTTAATGTCAAATAACTCCCAATTCGGTTAAAAAAATTTAGCTAGAATCTTCAAAATATCGAAAATCGGTACATAACGTGGGAACTTCAAATGTCATAAACAGCTAGTTCGGAGGTATCTGGGCTATACGAAAATATGAACTTAAATGAACCGTTATATGGGGGCTATACCAAAACTTGGACCTATGTCCACAAGTTTTGTGATATAAGTTTATTGACATTTAAGAACTTTAAATGTCAAATTATAGCTAAATCGCTCTGAAAATGTAGCTAAAACTGTCAAAATACCGTAAATCGGGGGGTACCGTTATATGGGGGCTATACCGAAACGTGGACCTATGTCCACAACTTTTGTTATATAAGTTTATTGACATTTAAGAACCCTAAATGTCAAATTATAGCTACATCGTTCTGAAAATGTAGCTAAAAACGTCAAAATACCGCAAATCGGAGGGTACCGTTATATGGGGGCTACACCAAAACGTGGACCTATGTCCACAACTTTTGTTATATAAGTTTATTGACACTTAAGAACCCTAAATGTCAAATTATAGCTATATCGGTCTGAAAATGTAGCTAAAAACATCAAAACACCGTAAGTCGGGGGGCACCGTTATATGGGGGCTATACCGAAACGTGGACCTATGTCCACAACTTTTGTTATATAAGTTTATTGACATTTAAGAACCCTAAATGTCAAATTATAGCTACATCGTTCTGAAAATGTAGCTAAAAACGTCAAAATACCGCAAATCGGAGGGTACCGTTATATGGGGGCTACACCAAAACGTGGACCTATGTCCACAAC
Organism: Musca autumnalis; assembly: GCF_047663935.1. Taxonomy (NCBI): domain Eukaryota; kingdom Metazoa; phylum Arthropoda; class Insecta; order Diptera; family Muscidae; genus Musca; species Musca autumnalis. The sequence goes on from NW_027411866.1 coordinate 141,203,866, forward strand.
TTTTGTTATATAAGTTTATTGACACTTAAGAACCCTAAATGTCAAATTATAGCTATATCGGTCTGAAAATGTAGCTAAAAACATCAAAACACCGTAAGTCGGGGGGCACCGTTATATGGGGGCTATACCAAAACGGGGACCTATGTCCACAACTTTTGTTATATAAGTTTATTGACACTTAAGAACCCTAAATGTTAAATTATAGCTACATCGGTCTGAAAATGTATCTAAAAACGTCAAAATACCGCAAATCGGAGGGTACCGTTATATGGGGGCTATACCAAAACGTGGACCTATGTCCACAACTTTTGTTATATAAGTTTATTGACACTTAAGAACCCTAAATGTAAAATTATAGCTATATCGGTCTGAAAATGTAGCTAAAAACATCAAAACACCGTAAATCGGGGGGCACCGTTATATGGGGGCTATACCAAAACGGGGACCTATGTCCACAACTTTTGTTATATAAGTTTATTGATACATAAGAACCCTAAATGTCAAGTTATAGCTAAATCGGTCTGAAAATGTAGCTAAAAACGTCAAAATACCGCAAATCGGGGGGTACTGTTATATGGGGGCTATACCAAAACGTGGACCTATGTCCACAAGTTTTGTTATATATGTTTATTGACACTTAAGAACGCTAAATGTTAAATTATAGCTACATCGGTCTGAAAATGTAGCTAAAAACGTCAAAATACCGTAAATTGGGGGGTACCGTTATATGGGGGCTATACCAAAACGTGGACCTATGTCCACAACTTTTGTTATATAAGTTTATTGATACATAAGAACCCTAAATGTCAAGTTATAGCTAAATCGGTCTGAAAGTGTAGCTAAAAACGTCAAAATACCGCAAATCGGGGGGTACCGTTATATGGGGGCTATACCAAAACGTAGACCTATGTCCACAAGTTTTGTTATATATGTTTATTGATACATAAGAACCCTAAAGGTCAAATTATAGCCAAATCGGTCTGAAAATGTAGCTGAAAACGTCAAAATACCGTAAATCGGGGGGTACCGTTATATGGGGGCTATACCAAAACGTGGACCGATATATCCCATCTTCGAACTTGATCTTCCGACGGCTAAAAAAATGGTATTCCCCAATTTTCAGCGAAATCGGTCAACAAATGCGACCTGTATGTTGCGAACGGACGGACGGACGGACGGACATGCATAAATCGACTCAGAAAGTGATTCTATGTATATCCCTAGAAGGAACTATGGGTCTATCTCGCTTCCTTTTGTATGTTACATACAAATGCACTAACACATAATACCCCTTACCACATAGTGGTGTAGGGTATAAAAATACCACGCCAGTACTATGTGCGGAATATTGTCCTTATAACGAATACGCGTGTTTTAGTTCGATTCGGTGAAAAAAGTTTCCCTTTTGATATTTTTTCTATTAAAAAAATTTAATTCGCTTTGTTTGAATAAATATATATAGAAAACAAGTAAGAACAGACTATAGTCGGACGGGGCCGACCATGTGATACCCTATACCACTAAACGCGTCTTCTTGGGATAAAGTTATAAGATGTGCATTAGAAATTTTACCAATTTTCACACAAAAGTTTTGATCAATTTAACCCGCTAAATATTATCCGATCATACCGTTGACTTGCACGCTACTTCTTCATCTCAAACCAAAACTACGTTTAAAATTTCGCGCCGATCGGACTATTATTGCGACCTACAGAGCGGCTACAAAATCGAGCAAAAATTTTGTTTTTGGTCCATTTCATCCCTTTAACATTTCACGATCATCGCCAAAAACTAATCAGTTCTATTCTGGTCCAAACCCGACCTCCATACTAAATTTCGTGACAATCGGTCCATAATTGCGGCCTCTAGCTTGATTACAATTTTTAATGGACGGACAGACGGACGGACGGACGGACGGACACACATCGCTAAATCGCTTTATCTCGTCGAGATATGAAGTTTGGTATACCACATGAGGGGTCTACGACGAATATTTCGCGGCGTTACATGAATTTTTGGGAAAACAAACTTATTATACCCTTTTCCACATTGTGGTATAGGGTATAACTAGGGGACCCGGCGAACTTCGTATCGCAGTCTGTTAGAAGTAGTATTACTGAAGTCGGTGGCTTTGTTGTCGAGTTCAATTGCAAATATTTCTTTGTTTTGAACTATTTAGGGCGATCTTTGACGCAGATGCCCATTAGACAATTGTACTTTCGATAATTGTCAGTTTGTCGAAGAAAGAGGCTACTGAGAGGCAAAGTGTTTCTATTTTCCTCGAATCTCTGTCCCAATAAACTGACAATTGGGTAACTGTAAATATATTTATTAAGCAAATAACATATTTTGCGACGCACAGTTGAAACAAAGTAGTATCGTAACGTCCCCATTCGTTTCATAATCGATGGTTTCTTCTTATCAGTACCTCCTACTTCTTGCTTTTGATACCCTCAGCCTTTGGCTAAACATAGTTTAAGTTCGAAGTTGACCCATATTGGTCGATTCCTTCGGGTACCTCCCCCACAAAAGGGCGCAATAGATTTGGTCCAAGCTTTGCAAATCGTATAACTCCTTGCGGATATAGATCGGGTTTGAATATGGACCATATCAATCTACTCCTTCGTGTACCTACCACACACCATACATGAAGTTTAGGAGCTTCTCTCAGATAGTTTTGAATTTTTTTCAGCAGTCCATACTTCCTGATATACTGGCCTAAAAACTCCAAGAAACCCTGACGGCATCATCTAAAATGCCAAAACCTGAAGATAACTCTCGCAGAGAGTTTCTGATTGGTCCAAACTTTGCACATCGTATTATTTCACCCAGTCCAGTCGGTCCAGTCCTTCGGGTATCTCCCAAAAAGTGGACTGTGAGGACTCGTCTCGGATCTATTTGATTTTTTTGCAGAAGGTTGTTTTCACGATTCCTATTACAACGGAACAATTTTTTTCCGGAGTAAGTCCATGACACCCTGCCGGCACATGCTTAAACTTCTAGTATAAAGGATAACTCTCAAATTTTTCAACAATTTTTCCAAACTTGGTTTAAAACTCGCTGTTTAAACTTGTGTTTGCTTCTTTTTTGTTTTTGGTCAAACGCTGAGGGTACAGCTGACTGATACTTTCTTATTTCATTTTTTTTCAATTTTGAATATCATACTTTTTCGATATACATACATATGTATGTATTTGACCATTTGCATTTGCGTTCCCGCTCTGCGGGAACTAAACTGATTTTCAGTGGGGATATAATTTGTTAGTAACATGACAGTACCAAGACAGTTTCAATATACATATATCTGATACTACTCAAATTTTATACGACATAAATCGGAAGTTGATCTTTCGAACATGTTTTTACTTACGGTTTAAAAGTATACATATGTATGTATATGCCACAAACTCATTTCCAATGAAATTACCTCCGAGCTCCAGATTTTTCAAATAACTCACCAATTCTGTGGATTTTGTACTTTTTTCCCTCAAAACTGTGGGAACCATTTCCTGTGTTATTATCTTCATCTTTTTGATCGGAATCTGACCGAAACCACTACTAATCTTTACAAACTTTAAACTAAACTCTCTTTTTTAACAAAGTTTTCGCTGTTAATATTCTAAAAAGACTCTTAAAAATAAATGAAAATCGATTTGATTGTTAATAAAAAATATCTATACAACTTTTCGAAATTGATAAAACAGAGTAGTACAATGGACCCTGACAGTTGGTGCATATACAATTTTCACCAAAAACTGTCAAAAAAGTGTCACGGTATACTCCTAACAAGAAGCTACATAGAAATGTGTCAAAAAATATTTTTGCAAAATTTTCTCGATTTTTTTAAGTTTTATCCTTTTCTGCCATGTGTTATGTAACTAGGACGGAGTGTAAAGGGGAATGAGGCATACCAAGATGTCGCTGGTATACACTTGCCATTGAAGAAATTCGGTCTAGCTCAGTGGCCACTCCTGACTAGCCATAAACAAAATTGATTCATTATTAATTCCCAATCACAGACAGGATGCTTTGATATGGGTACCCAAGGTGTTTGTTGGGATACCATGCCCTCCCAATGGATTTTCTACAAAATCCCCAATGAGTCTCATCGATGATGATGACTCCCAAAAATTTGGCTTGGCTGACCCTTACCTTTACCTTACCTTATATTGTTCAATTAGAACCTCATGATGATTAATTTCAGAATTCAAAACATGTTTATTTATAAATATTCGTTATAATAAGAACAATCAATAAATGCTTAGAGGTAATTTTATAATTAATCACTATTTGATTATTATCTAACTGATATTAAGTTCCCAAAATCAGTAAAAAAAACAATTCAATTTATATTCAGTTCAGAAATGTATACAAAATTCAAATTTGTTTTTGCATGTCATTCCCATTCGTGCCACTGTGCACCAAAATATTTAATACTACCCTCAATTTTTCTACCAAATGAGCTCACTGGATAAAATGCTGAAGGTGAATATCCAATAAGGATAGATGGACGGAGATCATAAATAATGGGATTGACATTATATAATTATCAGGTAAAATTATCAATTAGAACATATGCATATATATACCATATGCAGTACAAAACAAAAAAAATCGGAAATGTCCGCATCAACAAAAAAGTATCATTTACTGTTTTGGTTGACCACAGGTCAATTTAACGTCGAAAAGATTCTTAAAATTGGGTATACATATGTCTATATATGCGTATATTTTAACCGAGGTATGCGATTGATATGATTTATAAATAAAGATGATGTTTATGGATCGTAAACATAATATTCTTAAAGATCGAAATTCAATAAAAACATCCAATAAATTTGTACGGTATACGATAATCACAATCTGTCGACCTGCAACGTAGTCTCGACGTATAAAAATTTCTTAAATGCTTTTTATCAGAAGGCGCGGAGTTTTAAACGAAGTTTCCAAAGATAGGAGAAATCTGTTGTAGGTTCTTTTGTTTGCTTAAGAAAAGTCGCACTCGAAATTATTTAACCAAATAACAGAAAAAAACTTCGAAATATCCATCCACAAGAATCACTATTGTAGGAAATAACCGTCAGTAAAATATCGAATACTAGATTTGTTCAACAAAATTCGGATGAAAATTGTACTATATCAAGTATCATGTTCTCAGGGACCTAAATATTCTGACCGGACTACACTGGGTAATCACGGGTTATTTTCCTACAATAAGCAATGGACAACAAGTGAACAGGCATACGCCGAATATACCCATAAATTTGGAAAAAGAAACAATCTCGAGCGCAGAACAAAATGAAGATGAAATTTGAAAAGCACGAGAAATGCTAATAGAAAGAAACTACAACAGTTGTTGATTTAGCCGACTATTTCTCTTTCCCAAAAAAAAGAGATAAAAAAATCATCAAAGAGAGCAAGAATTTGTTTTCTCTCACTAAAGTGAGTTGGATTTATCGTTGATAGAAAGAAACAGAAAGATGTTGTTGTTGTAAATTTCTTATTCGAAAATGGAAATGAGAACAATACAACAACAACGTACACTAAAACGTTTCTGTTAAACCGTTATTGCAAAGCTTTCATGATTATCTTCATCTTCTTTTTGCACGCGGAGACGAACCGTTACAGGTCCAACAACAACATTAATTTCTTATATACATACATACAGGGCTATGGCTATGTATGTGTGCATACAAAGTGCAATGCCAAGAGAATACTTAAAAAGAGAAAGAAATAAATAATTTGCTCTGCTGACGTCGAGGGCTGGATGTAGGAACTGGTTTCCAAAATATAAAGATGACTACTCGGCTTCACCGTCGAGGAAAACAGCAAAAAAAAGACTGATCCCACACCTCCCGGTCTGTAACTGGTTGGTATGGGTTACCAGGAAGGAGCAGGATGGTTGCACCGACTATATCTGTGTGTTATATTGCGTACTTACAGTTGGAGGGTAGGCATTACCCTTAATTTGGATTAACATCTCCTCTCTAATGCCGATTGAAATTGTGTATAAAATGGCGGCAATCACAATGTTGTTAATGGATGCTTTTGTGTGAAGGTGGTTCTGTGAGTTGTGGCTTCCTTCTATTGTGTCGCAAACGGGAATGCTGGCAAAAAGTTCCAGAAAGTTCTATTTTTCGAGGTGGTTGTGGTGGCTTAATGTAACGTTAGTTACACAACGTGGATAATGGCCGACAAAAAAAATTCTAGGCTGTGGTGGCGGATTTAATTTTCCTTTTTATTGCAAATTGTTTAATTGTTCCATAAAGCGGGCTAAAACGATGGTTGGTTTTCCTCAACTAATTTGTTCGCCGTTGCACTAATTAAGCGAGGTTATCTGCCGGTGGTTGTAGTGCACGAATGCGGCAACACGTGTGATTATGAATTTCACAACTGCAATCAGGAAAAAAAACATGAATTCTTTATAATTGAATTCAACAAATTTTCTTTTCCACTAAACTCACCGTTTCTTATGGTTTTACCCTTATTTGGGGCTATGAAACAATTTTCCAATTGGAAATTACTTATTCGTTATGCGAATTGAGTGAGGTTGGGATTTACTTCCCAATATTCACGAATTACACTTTGTTAATTTTTTTTCCTTTTCAGGGATGTTGCCGCCACCACAATTTTATTAGAATGATTGCAATTTGTCGTTGTCTTTGGTGCCTGACATTTGCAATTAGCAGTGATGCCACATCGACAAAAAAGAAAAACAAAAATTGTGTGAAGAAGAACACACGATGACTGTGTGCTGTAATGCACACAATCACGACGTCGTATACGCAGCGGCTTACGCCGTTGTTATACAAGGTTAACATAACACATGAGACCATTCCGAATTGTCAAAATCAGTTCAGCGGTTCTTGAGTTATAAGTGTAGTAACTAAGATAATTTCCTTTTATATACATACAATATCGACAAAAATGTCTAAAATTGTATTTTCCATTTCAAAAAAATAAAAAAAAAAATGATACTACATCTATGATTTTTGGTACATAGATTAAGAAAAAAATCGTCATTCCAAATCTGTTTTCGTTACCAACTTTGATCGTTGCGCGCATAAGATATGACCGTTTTGATTATGCTAATTAGAAAAAATTATAAAAAAATCGCGGCTTAATATAGTAAGGTGTTATATCCTATTATCGTTAACAGAATTCGCACGCTTTGAGAATATGCAAAAAAAAATTCAAAGTTTCAATGGATTCGCGAAAAATTAAATTTGTTAAATAATTTCACGTATTTACAAAAATTTTTGCAACAATAGCGCTTATACTTACATAAAATATATATAAAAAATTATAGCAGCATCCAGACATTGTGAGGAATAAAATGAAATCTAAGTCGTGAAGTTTGGAGCTATAGTATTCATGTTATTTGCAAAAATACAAAGAAAATATGACGAAAAAAATAAAAATCATGTTATTCTAATTTTATTTTTTATGGTTTTATAGGAATGGTTGAAGAAAAAATGTTCCAGTTCTTCGTCATTTTCGTCCAAATTTCACGCAATAATGAAGATATTCCGTTGCAACAAATTTTTCGCTTATAGTTTTCCTATTGGCGAATATTTTTAGAACATTATATAAAATCATAAGGAACTCCAATTGTGGCATAACATTAAAATAATGTTATATTGAATATTACAGCATTTGAAACGCATATAAATCCCGTAATAGTGAAAATGACATGATGCGCATCCGATTTTCCAACAGAGCGAATCCATCCCTTTTATTTGGTGTACAGTTTGTGAAATTCTATTTGGCGGCCAAGATGTAACTTCTGTTGCATACTAGGGCGAAAAATATAGTTAGAAGGTCATAATTTCCACGAACTTCATTTACATTTTATGCGCATCCGATTTCGATGATAACCTTTAAAAAATACATCATTTGATGTCGTTTCATGGCGATCCTTCAAGAACCGTGGATGTAGCATCGCACTTAATTTTCAAAAAAAAAAATCAATTGTATCTCCGGATTACCGATAGTTTTGAAATATATGTTTTCGCGCATTTTAAACAGGCATATAGCACTATTTATTTCAGTAAAAATTACACTTCCAAAACGCGTTTCAATGTTTCAGTTTCAACATAAGTAAATTTTCTACAAAAAGGCCGATATATATAGATAAATAATATTCTCAAAGGCAAAGTCATTAAAAACAGTCTGTGACTTTCGCGAATTCGTTGCAAATGACCAAATATTCTCTTGGCCAATAGGGAGAATAAATACAAACATAAAGTTCGCGAGTTTATAAAGAAAATCAAAAAATTGAAATATTGTCAAATGCTATAAAATGTCGCGATTTCATAACAAATTAGTCCAGAATACTTTGATATTGATTTTAAGTTAGATTAAAATATAAATAAGTTATTACAGAAAGCGTATATGTCATGATGACAAATAAATTTAAATAATGCATTCCAGAACTTCAATGCATTTGGTGCGGAAACTTTTATTGCGATAGAGAAAAAATGGCACCGTATTTCATAGTAGTTTTTCATACTCTACACGGATATGCGGTGGTATTTTAAATTTTTGCAAAAATTGCTAAAAAGTTATAACCCTATTCAACGTGGCCATAATATTGGCTTCATCTTCTCCCAAAATCTTGATGAAATGTTTTTTGCTATCTGTTACCAGGCTTTCTTCATTATCTTTGCCTGCACGCGACCCTTCATTCAGTGTGGTGTTTAACACTCTGGTAAAATTTTCGTTATTCCTTCTAATTCCGGAAGATCTCAATTTTTTCCTGCTCTTTTTGTTGCTTCTGCAAATACATTTCTCATCTCTCTTCCTCTCTTCTATTCACTCGATATTTTCCTTTGCGCTTTGTGTTGCTACTGACTGCACGGTTGACCTGTATGCCGCGTTCTTCTCTTCAGTAACCTTAGGACACTCCTGATGGTATAATGTTCTGCTCATCTTTCTCTTCGGTCGAGGCATAGGTGCAGATAGGACTGATATTGAAAACATAGCTTTTATACGGATTGAGGCAATTCATTCATCAAACGGAGTGGATCTGTAGTCCAAGGCCCTATTCCACGAAACAACTTATCAACTTTTCATTTTGCACTTAGCAATATTTTTGATAATTCGAAAATTTTTTCTGTTCACAGAACCCTTATTTTTGATAAGTTGCTAAAGATAAGTTGAGTTTGCTAAGTTTTCAAAAAATGTTTGCTGTCTTTTTTATTTCTGTTCCTCTTCTGCTTAGTGAAAAGTTTTAACTGCTAAGTGTATTTTGCTAAGATTTTGCAAAAAATTGTGCTCTTTCGTTCCACAGAAAACTTTGCATTTTGTTTTTGAAGACCAAATTTTGATAAGATTGCCTAAAATTTGCGGGGTAAACGTTCTCTTTGTCAATGTACATTGTTAAAAAAACAAGTAAAAAAGTATCAGTCGGCTTTGCCGACAGAGATATACCCTCAGCCTGTGCAAATTGAAACACTTTTTCACAAAAAACTTATGTATTTAGGAGGTTTCAAAATTTTGGTCGTATGAACCGCAAAATTTTTGATTAGGATTAAAGTTCAAAAATTTTGCGGAAAAAGGTACTTAAAGGAATGGACCGACATAGACCATGGGGGTGCCATAGGGGGTTTTTACACCCTTCGGGCTGTTTTCTCAAGAAGTATGGACTTACTCCTGAAACAACTTTTACCATCGTAATTTCTTCAACAAAAATCAAAGTGATTCAATAGCAGGTCTTAAAGTGAACTTATCCAAAATTTTGTGTGGGAGGTACGGGATGGTGTGGACAAATATAGTCCATATTTGAACCTGATCTATATCTGGTAGATATTATGAGAATGTGTAAAGTATGGACCAAATCGGTCACTCCCATCAAGAGTTATCGTGCGCACAATTTTTCCGAATATTTTTGAACTTTTGTGGGGTAGGTACCTGAAGGAGTGCACCGATATGGCTTATCTACGAACTTAAAGTAAGTTTGGAAACAATATTACGAAGGCCAAATTTTTGCCAGAATCGGCATTACCGTTCGAGAATTATCTTGCGCTTCCACCCATAAACGTGGTGTCATAGGGTTTTGTTTTTGAGGCTATTTTTTCAGGAAGTATGGACTTGCCCTTAAGGAAACTTGTACCTTCGTATAGGGGACAGTGAATACAAGATGTTACAACAAAAACCAAGGCGATTCGAGAGCAGGTCCTAAACTGAACTTTTCCGAAATTTTGTGTGGGAGGTACTCGAAGGAGTTTACCGATTGAGTCCATATTGGAACCTCATCTAAGTCTGGTAGAATTTTCATAATGTGCAAAGTATGGACCAAATCGGTTAATCCCTTCAAGAGTTATCGTACGCACAAATTTTCGAACTTTTGTGGGGGAGGTACCGGAAGGAGTGGACCGATATAATCCATCTTTGAACTTGAACTAAGTTTGGACAAAATATTACGAAAGCCAAATTTTGGACCGAATCGGCAGATCCGTTCGAGAGTTATCTTGCGCTTCAACCACTACACACGGTGTCATAGGCTATTTTCTCCGGAAGTATTGACTTGCCCCTAATGAAACTTACAGCGTCGTATAGAGGACAGCGAATACAACTTGCGTAAACAAAAATCAAAGCGATTCGAGACCAGGTCCTAATCTGAACTTTTCCGAAATTTTGTGTGGGAGGCACCCGAAGGAGTGGACCGATTGAGTCCATATTGGAACCTCATCTAAGTTTGGTAGAAATTACACGATGTGAAAAGTATGGACCAAATCGCTTATTACTACAAGAGTTATCTTGCGCACAAGTTTTGCAACAATTTTTGAACATTTGTGGGGGAGGTACCTGAAGGAGTGGACCTATATGGCCCATCTTCGAACTTAAATCGAATCTGGAGAAAATATTTCGATACCCAAAATTTGAACCGAATCGATTGATATGTTCGAGAGTTATCGTGCGCACCAGCCTGCCAGACAGACATACGGACGGACATTGCTAGATCTACTCAAAATTGTCTGAAACGGATATCGTACAAACATACTTGGGGTCTAAAACCATTATTTCGATGAGGCACATTTTTGGTCGTATCAAAGTGTAAATACCCTCTTTAGCCTAAAGGCTGAGGGTATAAAAATACTTTTTTAAAACGTTACGAAGAGAGAACTTGCGTCTCCCACTTTCACCCTCAGAACCATCGCCCTCTGAACTTCCACCCTGTGAACCACACCCTTGCGAACAACCCCATTCCGAACTTCCAACCTCCGAACAACACCCTCCGAACCACCCCACAAACCACTTAGACAAAACTATATTTCAGAGTTTTTTATTTTATTTTCTTGTTTTTATTTCATTTTTTATTTTACTTTTATTTTATTTTTATTTTATGTTAGTTTATTTTATTTTATTTTATTTTATTTTATTTTATTTTATTTTATTTTATTTTATTTTATTTTATTTTATTTTATTTTATTTTATTTTATTTTATTTTATTTTATTTTATTTTATTTTATTTTATTTTATTTTATTTTATTTTATTTTATTTTATTTTATTTTATTTTATTTTATTTTATTTTATTTTATTTTATTTTATTTTATTTTATTTAATTTTATTTTATTTTATTTCACAAGTTTCTTCCTATTTTAGTTCTCGCGTCCCATTTTTAAATTTCTAATAAAATGTTTTGTGGAACAAATAGCATCCACACTTTGCAAGAGGACGGAGAGACTTAGCAAGATGCCGGAAAAGTTAGGCAAGAGATCACAACCACTTTGCGAAAGAGAACAGTGATAGTCAAGTTTGCTAAGTACATTTTTCAAAATAAGGTTTATAAGCCTCTGATGTACCATAAATCCAGCACCTAGTTCATGTTTTGTTTCATGTTTCGTAATCGTTTGTGATCTTTACGTCTGCCCGATTCCACTTCCAGTAGCTACTCTGTAAACAGTCCTGACATTCCTGATACAGATTCGCTGATCATATTCCTTAAAACGTTTCCGGCGGTCGTCAACTTTGAAGCGGTTTATTCTTTTTCTTCTTTGTTCTCTCATAGTGCGTTGTTTTGTAAAGGTCGGTTATTAGCCCAACCCAAGCTTTTATTCTCTCCATCATAATATGGAGCGTGTAATAAAATTTGTCATTCCGTTTGTAACACATAGAATTTCGGTATTTTGAAGGCTGTGTCCTCAATATTCCACCGATATGGCTTAAATTTAGTATTTAGTCTTCGTGGATGTATAAACCCTTCCACCTGAAATTTGTCCGTATAGGTCCACGTCTTAATATAGCACGTTCCACCTGAAATTTGTTGGTACAGTTACATTTATTCATATAACCCCCATAAAGCGTACCTCACGATTTTCGGTATTTTGAAGGTTGAGCCTTCAATATCCAACTGAAACGGTTATTGGTATTTGGTCTTGATTGAAGGTGCAAAACTTTCCACCTGAATTTTTTAATATTGCTTCACGTCTTCATATAGCTCCCATAGAACGGCCCTTCCCAATTTTTCGTATTTTGAAAATTGTTGCGCCAATTCTGAAAATTGTTAATATTGGTCGATGTTTTGGAAAGAACAACAATGACGCCCCATATGAGCTATTTTAAACGGAGTATTATCATTTAAGATATTCTTTTGTTCCTGCAAGGGATATTTTTTTTTTCCTGCGAGTTCTCTTGCAGAGTTCCTCTAAATTCTACATGGCCAGAAAACTTCTTCGAAAGCAATTCTTTTTTCAATAAGTTTCCGTTATGGAGAACCAATTTGCCACACAGAAAGCTTTCTAACCTTCCTATATTTTTAAAACGGAGTTCAAGGATGGTTTTCTCAATGTGTTGCCAATGAACTGGCAAAACACAACATATCCACCCCTATATAGCATATTAACAGAGTGTATACACATAGAAAGCATGCTAGCCAACATAATAGCATTGCTAAGATAATCAATTATTTCCAGCACGTTTCATTTTACGCTTTATAAAGCATTTGTTTTTGAGTACATCTATAAATAAGTCCGACAGAGAACACTTAGAATTTTAATACATGAACGTAATATCAAAATTAAGTTTCAATTTTGAAAATGTATGCTGGGTAAAATTACACATTTCTTGAATTAAATCGAAATACAAGGGTGGAAATAAAACTAACTCAGAATTTTTAAACAGGGCCGGTCTGTTTATGGCTTTTTACCTCTGTGGCTAGACTTTTTTGAGTGAAGTTAACAATGCTAAGCTCGCTTAGAACTCGCAAACACACACACACATCCGATTAAATAGCTTAGGGTGTTTGGCTAGATTATATTATTTTTCTTTTCTTCGCAAACAATGACTTGAGTTTCGTTTTATGTTCGTTTGTATGTATGTATATCTATATGGCTGTCTGTTTTTGCCCATCTATCTGTTTGGTGGTTTATACCAACATTTCTGAGGTCGCAAAATTTAGTCATTGTTCTGACGTTGTTCATTGCACGTGAGCGTATCGTAGAGATTTGACGGTTGTTTTGAAATAAATGAAAAAGAAATATTACGATTTATATTCTTAATTAAATCGTGAATCAATTCGAAATTAAAATCGAACCGAAATTTATTAAGAAATCAAAAGCTCAAACATTCTAAACATGACCATTTACGCCATAATTGTTCAAATAATTTTAGTCTGTAATTAAGTGAATGCCTAGAACATTGTTGTGTGTTGTTAATATTGGATTTCAAGTTAACATTGAAAACAAAAAAACCTGTAAAATAAAATAACAACAACTTAAAACAATTTAAATTCAAATAAAATTGTAAAATAAAGAAATAAGCAAACATGTGCTTAAAACGGATGTCATCTATATTTGCTGAAGGGATTAGTTTACAATTAAGGGATCCAGAAGAAGATTTTGAAAATAAGGTAAGAAAATAAAGAAAACATTATGAGGGTGTTTCGAATAAGAGATGTTATTTTGGTATTCAAAGAAAAGTGTAATTTTTTGGAGTTAATTATCGGATATATATTTTATAGTAAAGTAGAAGGAAGGTATATTGTTAATAATGAAAACCAAAAATGTCCACAGCGAGCATGCTTACAGGACCATATAATTTTTATGAAATTTTGCATAACCAAATTCAATTTTTGAGGTCTTAAACAACAATAAACATTTTTAAAGAATATTATTCATCTACCATCAGGCCAATAAACGTGGATTTGTTAAGGAATATTTTTTATATACCCAGCAAAAAAAGCCTTACTAAATAAAGGGTTTTTATAGTACGTTTGGATAGTTGTAACTACTTACAGAACCCCCTACTAACCCATTATTTTAACAATTGCATGTCGCACTGAATTACTGGTTATCCCATGACCACTAGAATAACTAGTTATTCTGTACCCACTAGAAGTTCGAAATAAGCTAAAAATTGTTATATTTTTAAAACAGTTGACTTGGAATTTGTTTTCAATTTCAACAAACTTCATAATTATGCCCTCAGCATTTATGCCAACGAGGGTATATACACTTTCATACGGGTAAAATGTGCCTCATCGAAATAATGGTTTAAGACCCCAAGTATGTTTGGACGAAATGTGTTTCAGACAATTTGGAGTCGATATAGCAATGTCCGTCCAAAACTTGGCTTTCGCAATATTTTGTCAAAACTTAGTTTAAGTTCGAAGATCGGTTATATCGGTCCACTCCTTCCGGTACCTCCCCCACAAAAGTTCGAAAATGTTCGGAAAATTTGTGCTCACGATAGCTCTTGAAGGGAGTAACCAATTTGGTCCATACTTTGCACATCGTGAAATTTCTACCAGACTTAAACAAGGTTGCAGTATGGACTCAATCGGTCCATGCCTTCGGGTACCTCCCACACAAAATTTGGAAAAGTTCAGTTTAGGACCTGCCTTCGAATCGCTCTGATTTTTGTTGTAGCAACTTGTATTCACTGCCCCCCGAACGACGGTATAAGTTTCATCAGGGGCAAGTCCATACTTCCTGAGAAAATAGCCTGAAAGTTACAAAAACCCCTATGACACCGTGTGTAGTGGTTGGAGCGCAAGATAACTCTCGAACGGATCTGCCGATTCGGTCGAAAATGTGGCCTTCGTAATATTTTGTGCAAACTTAGTTTAAGTTTAAAGATAAGCCATATCGGTCCACTCCTTCAGGTACCTCCCCCAGAAAAGTTCAAAAATGTTCGGAAAAAGTGTGCGCACGATAACTCTTGATGGGAGTGACCGATTTGGTCTATACTTTACACATGCTAATATATCTACCAGATATAGATTAGGTTCAAATATGGACTATATTTGTCCACTCCTTCGGGTACCCCCACACAAAATGTTGGATAAATTCACTTTAAGACCTGCTCTCGAATCACTTTAGTTTTTGTTAAAGCAATTTGCATTCGCTGCCTCAATTACGACAGTAAAAGCTTTTTCAGGGGTAAGACCATACTTCTTGAGAAAACAGCCCGAAATTTGTAAAAAAAAAACTCCTATGGTCCATATGTAGTGGCTGGAGAGCTCGAAACAAATACTGCGGTCGTCCACACTTTGGATATTATAATATATCTTCGAATATTAGATCATATTCGAAGGTGGTGCTTATAGGTCCACTCCTTCCGGTACCTCCCCCACAAAAGTTCGAAAATTTTCGCTAAAATGGTAAGCGCGATTTCTCATAGACGAAGCAACCGATTTGGTCCAAACTTTGAATCTCTAAATATTGTCGAAACTCAGTTTATGTTCAAACATGTTCCCTATCTGTCCAATTCTTGTGGTACCACCCACACAAATGTTTAACATTTTTGTGTGGTTAAGGGTCTTTTGGAGGATCCTTCGGACAGTTTTACCGAAGGTTTTCCTAGTGGCCCTGTTTACAGGTATATTATGTTTTTCGTAGGCTAGTGTGATATCGATATCCCCGCACATTTTTGGCATGCGATCTTTTGATTTGTAGTCGAACACACAACATACTCAGCCACTCGTGCGAACATAAGTAGTTGTTTAAACGCTAACATGTGCACCACCATCTGTTGTTTATTTTGTCAACAAAAAGCACGCCTGACGACGGCGAGCGTTGAACACACAACACTAGGACTTGTAGTCGGACACACACGCTCTGTGCCTCCATACTCATAACCTAGTAAAAAGTTATATAAGTTGTTATTTTTGTTTATATTACTTTGATATGGCTTACATAATGACTAACGGACCCGAATTTTTTCCGGGATTTTTTTAAAAAATACATTTTCATCCACCATCCGTTCAATAAACGTGGATTTTTTAAAGAATATTTCTACGTCCACCTTCAGGCCAATAAATGTGGATTTTTAAAGAATATTTTTGCATCCACCTTCAGGCCAATAAATGTGGATTTTTAAAGAATATCTTGTCATCCACCTTCAGGCCAATAAATGTGGATTTTTTAAAGAATATTTTTTCATCCACCTTCAAGCAAATAAAAGTGGATTTTTAAAGAATATTTTTCATCCACATTCAAAGCAATAAATGTGGATTTTTAAAGAATATTTTTTTATCCACATTCAGGCTAATAAATGTGGATTTTTAAAGAATATTTTTTCATCCACCTTCAGGCCAATAAATGTGGATTTTTAAGAATATTTTTTCGTCCACCTTGAAGCCAGTAAAAGTGGATTTTTAAAGAATATGTTTTCATCCACCTTCAGACCAATAAATGTGGATTTTTAAAGAATATTTTTTCATCCACCTTCAGGCCAATAAATGTGGATTTTTAAAGAATATTTTTTCATCCACCTTCAGACCAATAAATGTGGACTTTTAAAGAATATTTTTTCATCCACCTTCAGACCAATAAATGTGGATTTTTAAAGAATAGTTTTCATCCAACTTCAGGTCAATAAACGGGATTTTTTAAAGAATATTTTTTCATCCACCTACATACAGATAAATGTGGATTTTTAAAGAATATTTTTTCATCCAATTTCAGGCCAATAAATGTGGATTTTTAAAGAATATTTTTTCATCCACCTTCAGGCCAATAAAAGTGCAGTTTTAACGAATTATTTTTTTTATATATATTTTATCATCCACCTTCAGACCAATAAATGTGGATTTTTAAAGAATATTTTTGCATCCACCTTCAGGTCAATGAATGTGGATTTTAAAAGAATATTTGTTCATCTACCTTCAAACCAATAAAAGTGCAGTTTTAACGAATAATTTTTCACCCACCATCAGACCAATCAATAAACGTGTTGAATGTAAACGTTGTCCAGATCGATATCGCAATCCAACCTCAAAAGGTAAAATGACACCACCAGACCATAAACCGCAAAAAACTGTCCAATGTTGATTATGGATAGGCTTCTTAACAATAACTACTGGGTTTTCCGAGCCCAGATGTGACAATTGTAGTTATTGACGTAGCCACCGAGTTGGAAATTGGCTTCATCAGTCAAGATGTTTCAGAATTTCGGATCGTTTTCGTGAGGAATGGACAAATCTGGGGTTTCTCCAAATCTTTGGGGTACAGCAGTAATATTCTGAGTTCTTCTTCTTCGGTGACAAGAAGGTGGTTTACCTTTGCTAACTCTGACTGAAAGATTTTCAACAATGGAGTTTGTGTGGCAGTCAACATGTGTGAGTGTATTGGTATTTTTCGAACTGTCACTTCTATATGTAAACGGGGGTTAAAATGAAAAGGGCAATCAACCTTGTTGGAAATTGCCTTCTTTATTATTTTTTTTATTATACCCTCAGCCTTTAGGCTAAGGAGGGTATATACACTTTCATACGGGCAAAATGTGCCTCATCGAAATAATGGTTTTAGACCTCAAGTATGTTTGGACGAAATGTGTTTCAGACAATTTGGAGTCGATCTAGCCATGTCCGTCCGTCTGTCTGTCCTGCTGGCTGGAGCGCACGGTAACTCTCGAACGGATGAACCGATTCGGTTCAAATTTTGGCTTTCGTAATATTTTGCCCAAACTTAGTTTAAGTTCGAAGGTGAGCTACATCGGTCCACTCCTTCCGGTACCTCCCCCACAAAAGTTCGAAAATGTTCGGAAAGTTTGTGCGCACCATAACTCTTGAAGGGTGTAACCGATTTGGTTCATACATTGTATAGCGTAAACTTTCTACGAGAGTAATATGAGGTTCCAATATGGTATTAATAGGTCCACTCCTTCGGGTACCTCCCACACAAAATTTGAGAAAAGTTCAGTTTAGGGTCATCTCTCGAATCGCTTTGATTTTTGTTTTAGCAACTTGTATTCACTGCCCTCCATACGACGGTACAAGTTTCATCAGGGGCAAGTCCATACTTCCTAAGAAAATAGCAGGAAAGTTGCAAAAAAACCCTATGACACCGTGTGAGGTGGTTGGAGCGCAAGATAACTCTCGAACGGATCTGCCGATTCGGTCCAAAATATGGCCTTAGTAATATTTTGTCCAAACATAGTTTAAGTTTGAAGATAAGCCATATGGTCCACTCCTTCAGGTACCTCCCCAACAAAAGTTCAAAAATGTTCGGACAAATTGTTCGTACGGTAACTCTTGAAGGGAGTGGCCAAATTTGTCTATACTTTACACATCCTAATATATCTACCAGATATAGATCTGGTTCAAATATGGACTGTATTTGTCCACTCCATCCGGTACCTCCCACACAAAATTTCGGATAAGTTCACTTTAAGGCCTGCTATCGAATCACATTAATTTTTGTTGAAGCAACTTGCATTCGCTGCCTCAATTACGATGGTAAAAGTTTTTTAGGGGCAAGTCCATACTTCTTGATCAAACAGCCCGAAGAGTGTAAAAACCCCCTATGGCACCATATGTTGTGGCTGGAAATCCACTTCCATAACGGTCAATGTCGATCCATTACTTATAGTATCTCCTCAGCTAAACTTTTTATCTTTAATCCTAATCAAAATTTTTGTCGGTTCAAACGCCCAAAAATTTTAAAACCCTCTAAATACATACATACGTTTTTTGGGAAAAAAATTGTTTCAATATACACAGGCTGAGGGTATATCACTGTCGGCCAAGCCGACTGATACTTTTTTACTTGTTAAGTCAGAAATGAAGAAAGGCAAGAAAGCCAGGCTGCGAGGCTTATTATGTACCAAGGCCTTTAGGCTAACGATACGATAAAAATGTAACTCATCGAAATTATGGTTTTAGACCCCAAATATGTTTGGACAAAATCCATTTCAGACTATTTAAAGTCGATTTCACGATAGGCGTCCGTCTTTAAGTCGATCTGGTTGGCTGCAGCTCACGATATCTCTCGTAATATTTTGTGCAAACTTAGTTTCAGTTCGAAGATGATTCTATATCGGATCACATCTTCGGCTACCTCTCTCACAAAAGTGCTACATTTTCGTTTAAGTGCACTTTAAGGTCTGTTAGAGGTACCATCGTGAGAAGGTCTATGCTGGTACAAAAGCTCTAAATACTACGATGACTAACGGAAGTGATTGTTGGGCACAATATTTACCGAAAGAAATGAATCCCGAATGAAATGACTTCCATTAGGTACCTCCTCCGCAAACTTTTGCTCTTTAACCCATTTATTTAATTTATTAGAAAAACTTAAGCATTTATTCGGAAAATCCACAATTCTCAAAATAAATGCCAGAAATTCTTCAATATTTTTGTCGGCTAGTTCATGTATCCATCCGCTATATTTTTGTACCAAGTGTCTTTTTTCCATAGGCAGGTAAATTTCGAAGATTGGCTATATAGGCCCACGTTTTGGTATAGCCCCAATTTAATAGTACCACCAGTCTGTCAATATTTTGAAGTTTTTAGCTATTTTTTTTAATTTTTTATTTAACATTTGAGATCCCTATATCACAAAACTTCTTCGCTAAAAATGGCCATCCTAGATTCGTCCCGATTTTCTGTATTTTGATGGTGTTAGCTTCATGTTTTGACTTAACTACCTGCTATTTAACATTTGAGTTCCCCAGTGATTACAAAACTTCTCCATCAAAAAGTGTCAACATAAGTCCATGTTTTGGTATAGCCCCAATATAACAGCCCTCCCTCCCGATTTTTGGTATTTTGAGGGTTTTAGCTAAATTTTTGACTGACATTTTTGACAGTGACGAAACTTCTCCACCAAAAAAATTTTCCCTATTTTCGATATTTTGAGAATTTTAGCTACAATTTTAAACTGAACGAGCTGCCTCTTGAAGTTCCTGCAGTCACAAAACTTGTACACTAAAAATTGTCAAGATAAATCAACGTTTTGGTACTGCCGTATGTCATTTATGGTTCCCAGTAGCTAAAAACGTCGCTATAAAAATTGTGTACATTGACCCATGTTATGGTATGGCACCCATATACCACGCAATTTTTTGGCTGACCGAATTATGTAAAATTAGGTATTTGAGGTTGCCAATTCTCAAAAAATTCCACATAAAATGGTGAAAATGAATTATTCCATATATTATATATACGTGTTATTTATAGAATTTGTTAGCTTTTTTATTCGGATAGCTGTTGAAGTTTTGTTTTTTTAATAGTTTGGCTTAATCCCATTGTTGTTTTAATATTATGAAACAACAAATTTATAAGTGTAGGAATTTATATTTAAATTGTTATATTTATATATGTAATTTGTTATATATGCATGTATATGAAAGAACAACGAATTAATTCATTATACTTTGCAGCAGTCAAGTTAATCAAAACAATCTGTTCGCAGTACTTTTTTTTGTTTTTTTTTTTTTATTAGTTCATCACCTTGTTTGTTATTTTCACCTCTCAGCTGATCTACTTATTTCTTGAATATCAATAAACATTGTTTGGGTTTTGTGTTTTTTTTTCAAAACCTGTGATAATCGAAAACATTGAACTTGATCTTCTGCTCAGATGTGAATGCGAAATTTTACTGTGGCCATATAAATGAACAAAAATGTTTATATTTTTTGAAATTTTTTTGTCAGATCCGTGAAAATTGTTTTAATGTGAATAATCTAAATTAGAATAGCTTAAATTTAAAAAATAAGAAATCAGACTGGGCCGTGCTTGTTGTATGAAGATGTCCACACTTTCGAAAAAAAGCGGGCAAAACTGTTGGATTTTGAAAGTAGCACCAGAAAGCTTGTATGACCGTGAATATAAGAACCCGATATCTTTTTGTTGAGGCGTACTCCGTCTGTAAAGGATAGATGAGAAACGTCTTTTCCGTGGGAAAAAGAGAGAACTGGAAAAGCGGGAATGAGTTAAAATCGACAGGTACAGAAGCCAGAATGAAGTGTGAAAATTCTATCAAAGAGTGAAACATCAAACTGATGGCACAGGCACATTCTCCTGTAGAGACGAGTAAGGTAATTTGGTAACAGATACAGATAGTGAGCTCAGTATATGGACATACAATTTTTCTAAACTGTTGGTATTCAATTCAATCCCAGAAGATGGAAGTGAGTGAATACCGCCCGACCAGGATGAAGTAAAAATAGCAATAAAGTGGATGAAGAATAATAAGGCCACAGGAGCCGATGACTTACTAACCGAGCTGTTCAAAACCGGAGGCGACACGCTAGCACGATTTGGCAGGAAGAACGCGTACTCGATAATTTAAACATGATCATCATGTGCCCCGTCCAGAAGAAACGAGATAAGAGTGGTTGCTCTAGCTATATTTACATACGTCTGCTCCCTATTGTTTATAAGATAGTGCCAGGTATATTGAGGGAGCCACCGTAGGTCAGTGGTAAGCACGTCTGCCTTGCACTCAAAAGGTCTCCAATTCAATCCCTACGAGAACATAAAAATTTTCGGCGGTGGGAAATCCCCTCAGTATACTCGTAATGTCGGCTTCCATTTCCTGAGTATTTCAGCCATGAAAAACTTCTCTACAAGTTGTGACGTAAAACACGAGGTTCGGACTCGGCGATAGTCCTGACAAACTTACCATTGACCATATACTAAATATTTACCTTGCGGTAGATCCTGGGATAATACCTTACGTTCAAAGGTATTCCAAGCCATGTTTGAATTTGGTATGCCCGCTAAGCTCATACGGCTTTGTAAGATGACGCTAACTGATACCCGGTTCTCAGCTAAAACCTTTCCAAACAGTTCACTACTAAAAGAGGTTTCCGACAAGGAGACAGGTTTTCGTGTGATCTCTTCAAGAAAAAATACCTTTACAAAGGTCGAAAGAGAATCTGCTAAAGAGGGTCCGGCGGTAAACGGCGACAAGACAAAGTTGATGGTATGGACCGCAAGGTGTTCTCGCACCGCCATAAACACACATTTTGAAATAAGGAGACGAATAGTGTTAGCCAACAGATACTACTTTGCCTTAAATAAGCAGTTTGAAAAAATAAAGCCACATCCCGACGACACCCTTGGTTTTTTTTGTGAAGTCTCCTTGTACCCAAGGTGGCTTTTGCATTTAGCAGATTATACTTTGACATTTAACGAATATTTTTTATTTATTATTGTCTTTTTAGGACGAAGGCCATTATTTATGAAGTTTTTAATTAATTAATTGGATTAATCGAGGTAACATGGCCTAAGGAGTTTTGTATTGAAAACTGAATTCTAGAGAAATACCACACACTCAACCATTACGCTACGATCGTTTCGCCTGGTGGTTTAAGCCAGGCTCATCAGGCGTATTTGATTGCTAATGGCTAGAAGACAAAGGCTGATTTTGATAACTTCTATTTAACAAACATTTTTACAAAATTGTAATTATGAAGTATTTATTGAAGTCTTTTTTCTTTATCAAGTCACCCTAGTCTTGTCTAGGAATCATTTTTTCAATACATACACAGAATCGGAGAAAAAAGTGTAAAAATTGAATATTTTCAAATGTTTTATGCTATTTTGACCCTTAAGAACCGTTCATAGACATTTCGCATGTTCCAGAAAGTTGTTCATTGATGTCTTTGCTCCAGTTTTGCAGTTGGTTGTTTTGTTGAATATTGAACGGTTTAGTATCTGTGGACCAGAACCAGAGAAAACTGGATAAAAATCCCATTTGCCTTGTTAATTTGGCCTTTAAGAACCGTCTATACAGAGTTCATATGTTCTAGAAAGATGTTTATTTGGATCTGAGGTACATTCTTGTTGTTGGTTGTTTGCTTCAAATTTGATCGGTTTGATAGCTGCAGACCAAAACCCGAGAAATTTTTTAAAAGAAATTTGACTTTGGCTATTTTGGCCTTGCAGATGAAGTTTGATGGATTATATGTCTTCACAATTTTTGTTCCTTAAGACAACATCTACAACTTAGCCTCTGAGATAAATTCAAAATTCCTAACGGTTTGGAAGATATAGTCTTGAAAAATAACCCCTTTTCACATCAAAGCCTCAAACCTTTAGAGGCCTACAACCGCGAAAGTTGATGAGATAGGGAAAAACGGCGAGACACGTGTCTTCTATTTTTTGGTCTTCTATCAAGCTGCGGTGTCAGAATATAGTTAATAATTTTCGTGTTGCACAGTGAAATTTGTTAAAATGTTTCTATAAATAGAAGTTATCAAAATCAGCCTTTGTCTTCTAGCCATTAGCATTCAAATACGCCTGATGAGCCTGGCTTAAACCACCAGTCGAAACGATCGTAGCGTAATGGTTGAGTGTGTGGTATTTCGCTAGAATTCAGTTTTCAATACAAAACTACTTAGGCCATGTTAGCTCGATTAATCCAATTAGTTAATTAAAAATTTAACGAATATCTTATCAGCATGAGGAGTGTTTCCCAATTTGATTAGTTCTACGGCTTTCCGATATTCGCTAAATTCAATCGGGCCCGAATCTTTGCTGCAACACTGTAGTGATAAGTTAAACGCATTGTCAACGTGATCGATTTGGCTTCTTGTAAGTGATCTGCCGACAGTCATACGGACTTATGTATATCCGTATCTATATCCACCCCGAAGTCTGTCATTTTCGAAAGATTCATTGTACTTGCCGAACCACAAACCCACAGCCAAAGTCATGGCTTCGATCATGTCAAGCTATAATACAGTGCGTCACCTTTGGGTCTTGTTGTGTCGCCTTTACCGTTCCATCAGAGTTTGCGTGAATCGTCATTATTCATTATTCGTTTCTTCAGTGCTTTCATAGTTACAAACCCAACACGTTTACCCATGAATTTTAACATATTTAAAGATTCGCTCCATCAACTTAGGGATCCTTTGGTCTTAGACAGTCTTTAAAAATAACTGGATGGATTAGTTGATTTGTGTGTGCCCTTTTAATGGAAGGCATCAAAATTAAACACCGTTTTACTTGTTTCTATTATATCTAATATTAAATGAAATAAACATTATTAACTAAAACTATGTCAAGTTTTCTAACATTTCGAAAAATGGGCTGTTCCTTAAAAAATAAAGGCATTGCCTTACGGCCTGTTATTAACTGTTGAAGAAACAGAACGCCAATTTATTTTCAGACAAGGGAGATTTATGTTTGTAAAAATTGTATTGGGTTATGTTGTGAAAATAGCAAAAGCCTTGTTTTTCTGCCCAAATCAATTAACGTTATTGGCAGGTAAAATTATAAACCACACAGTTATAATACAGTGAAGTAAAACCACAAAAACCATGAACAATAAATACTATCAATAATATATGTCATAAACCAATATCTTAGAATATGAAAAACCGCCTAGATTATCAAATTCAAATCCAATAGAATTTAAAAGTGTATATTTTAATAATTTTTGAAGATACCTGGAAGATTTTTGGCGCATGGATTTAGACAAAATTTCCATTATCGAATCTTTTGGAAATATTAATTTTGGTTATTGCTCACAAAAGTTATGGCGGCTATGGCGGTTCCAAACCTGATAATAATATAAAAGTCTTTATCAAAAGTGTTAATATACATTTGGGCCTCATTGTAGAAAATTAACATATGTTGAAACTGCGGTATGGGGTATTGTAACTCGCGAACAATTGTACTATACCATAATTTTTGTAAACATTTCTGTAAAATCAACTGTGTTACCACGATTCGCCGAGGGATTTTTAAAATGACAATTTGAGCGAAAGTTGTGGTCGTATTAATATAAACAAGTAAAAAGTTGTTAAGTTCGGCTGGGCCGAACTTTTTATACCCTCCACCATAAAATAGTTTTAATTAAAATGGAATAATTAGGGTCCTTTCACAATTTTAGGTGGAACAACTTTTCGACAATGGCTTGATGAGGTTTTTGCAAGAGACCCTGTAAGCCATCATGAATTAGCATTATATCTTTGTTTGTTGTTTTTGTAGAGCACCTAAACAACAGTGAACAAAGATATAACGCTAATTCCTGATGGCCCACAGGGTCTCTAACAAAAATTTCATCACGCCATAACGCAGAAGTTCGACTCACGGCGGATCTGTCCTTCGGGGTTCACAATATACTCACCAAGGCCTGTCTTCGCCAAGAGGAATTTTGCGTGCCCCTGACTTTCACCTCCATTTTGTTGCACAGTGTTATCTAATCTAATCTAATCTAATGTAAAAAAATGTGTTCAGCTAGGTGAAAGGTACCACCAACGGGGCTATATCGAAGAGTCAACCTAACTTTAAATTTTTTGGCGGAAAAGTTTTATGCAGGGAACTTCAAGAGTCAAATTGAAGGTAGTTTCATCAAAACAATGTAGACCCTCAAAAATGGACCCATGTTGACGAATTTTAGTGAAGAAATTTCGTGACTACTGAAAATTCCCGAAAATCTGGAGGTACAGTTATATGGGGGGATATACCAAAACATGGACCTATGTTGACGATGTTTCGTTGTAGATGTTTTATGACCACTGAGAACTTCATATGTCAAATTACAGCTATTTCGGTTAAAAACTGTAGCTAAAATTCTCAAAATACCGAAAATCGGGAGGTACCGTTATATGGGGGCTATACCAAAACATGGACCTATGTTGACGATGTTTCGTGGAGATGTTTCATGAACACTGAGAACCTCAAATGGCAAATTACAGCTAGTTCGGTTACAAATTGTAGCTAAAATTCTCAAAATACCGAAGATCGGTAGGTACCGATATATGGGGGCTATACCAAAACATGGACCTATGTTGACGATGTTTCGTGGAGATGTTTCATGAAGACTGAGAACCTCAAATGGCAAATTACAGCTAGTTCGGTTACAAATTGTAGCTAAAATTCTCAAAATACCGAAGATCGGTAGGTACCGATATATGGGGGCTATACCAAAACATGGATCTATGTTGACGATGTTTCGTGGAGATGTTTCATGACCACTGAGAACCTCAAATGTCAAATTGCAAATAGTTCGGTTAAAAATTATGTCTAAAATTCTCAAAATACCGAAAATCGGGAGGTCCCGTTATATGGGGACTGTACCAAAACAGGGACCTATGCCCATATCCTTTGGGATATAAGTTTGTTGATCACTAGGAACCCTAAGTGCCAAATTATAGTTAATTAGGTCTGCAAATGTGGAGAAGAACGTCAAAATACCTCAAATCCGGTGGTACCGTTATATGGGGGCCTATACCAAAGAGCCGACCGATATAGCCCATCTTCGAACTTGACCTGCCTATGGAAAAAGACCCTCGGGTGCAAAATTTCAGCACTCTATCTCAATTATTGCGGACGCTAGAGTGATTACAACAGACGGACGAACGGACAGACGGACATGGCTAGATCGTCTTAGAATTTTATCCTGATCAAGAATATATATATTTGATAGGGTCGCAAATAATTAGTTCAATGTGTTACAAACGGAATGACAAACTTAATATACCCTCCATACTATGGTGGAGGGTATAAAAAACACATCGATCTAAACCTATTTCATTGAAATCCATCTAGAAGCGTGGATGTACATTCACAATGTATTTTTGGATAATTAGAGCACAGTTCTCATTTCGTAAATTTTTAAATCTCTGTTTCCGAAAAACGAAGTTAGGCCCAGTTTCTTAAATCCGTGATATTAAATCCGTATATATACCAATACAGAGACTTCTCTTTTAATTTGTACACATTTGCCAGCATTTACTTTAGATGATAAAATGTAGCATCGTCTGCAGTTTTGTATACAAAAAACTGTTGAACGGTGATAATTTGCACAAATTGCATACACTTTTTATGCGCATCCGATTTCACTATCAACCATAAAAAAATACATCGATCTAAACCTATTTCGATAAAATCCATGAAGAACCGTGGATGCAGCTTCACAGACTATTTTTGGGATAAATCGGATATAGCTCCCATATCACTAAATTTTTTAAACCGTTTTTTTCGCAAAGACTCGAGTGATGTGTCGGTTTCTTTATTGAGAAGGTATAGTCCCCATATGACGGCACTTCCCGATTTTAGGTGTTTTGAGGAGTTTAGCTAAATTCATTGACCGAACTTTCTGTAATGTGACATTTGAGGTTTCCAGTGATCGCAAAACTTCTGCACCAAAAATTGTTGACATAGGTTCACATTTTGGGCACCACCCGATTGATGATATTTTTTGATACGTTTTCTGATTTTATTTAATCATTTGGGTATCCGTGGTCACAAAATATCTCTAATTAAAATTGTGGACAGAAAAGAAAAAATAACTAATATTTTATGGTGGAGGGCAAGGCGAATTTAAGAAGGTGATCCAAAAGGCGAATTCAGGCGAATTCAGACCGTAGTCTTGATTTGCTGTCAACATTTGTTGCGTGAAATATCCACAAAAGTTAGAAGAAAACGGTAAAATATTGTTCGCGAAGCTTAAATAAAGATGTTGTACACAGACATTCTTTATAGAAGCGAAATTTACATTTACATCTGAAAGTTTTCAGAACTTCGTTTTGCGGCTTCGAAATTGGTATTTCGTTGTACAATTAGGGCCATGTTGATTCGCTGGATTTGAGGTATTGGTATTTGTCTCTTTATATTCTTAATGTTTTGTAAACATGTTTTTTTATTTTGTTTTTCTACTACTCTGGAGTAATTGATGTCATTCACCTGTTCACAGTTCAAAACACAATTTTGACAGTATTAAAAATGTTAAAATTGTGTGCTTTATGCTTCGCTTAACATAAATTACACTCGTTTGAAAATTCGAGAACAGCATAATTTTGTAGCTAAAAATATTCAAATTTTAAACTAATGATATTGACAAAAACTTAAGATGAATGATATTTGAGTATACAAATGTAACTTCCAAACACTTGAACATAAAGTTAAGTGACCCGTAGTTCTCAAAACGAAATATATGGTGGGTTATTGACTTGTGACAAGTGAAGTACATCACGTGAATGAAACGAGCACAGAGTGCAGTGAACCGCAGAAGATGCGTGTTGAATTCATTCCCCTTTATAATGATTTATGATTCTTCAATCACAGTGCTCTTGAACCAACTTTAAATGAAAGAAGCTAATATCTGGGAAGTTTTTGCGGATTCTGGAACTACAATGTTCATAATGAACGACGTAAGGATTTTGATCAAGATAAATGTCAATCATCTTGGATAATAATAGGATAGTATTTAGCGGATGAAAATGACCATAATTTTTGTGAGAAAAATATTCAAATTTAGTTTTTGTTTCATATTTTTATGCCTTACGGGGTCCGAAGCAATGCAATACCTCGAACTGTTGGTGTTCTTATACATCCGCCATTTGTGTTTATACACTTTAATATGTGCCTAATCGAAATAACGGTTTTAGACCCAAATATGTTTGGAAGAAATTCGTTGGCTGGTGCGCACGATAACTCTCGAACGGTTCAACCGATTCGAACCAAATTTTGAACTTCGTAATATTTTATCCAAACTGAGTTTAAGTTCGAAGATGGAACATATCAGTCCACTCCTTCAGTTACTTTCCCCACAAAAGTTCAAACATTTTCTATAGGGAGCAAACGATTTGGTCCCAAATTAGACCAGTCCACTCCTTCTAGATATAGATCGGGTTAATACGGACTATATCGATCCACTCGTTCGAGTACCTTCCACACAAAATTTGGAGAAAGTGAAGTTTAAGAGGTCCTCTCCCACAGGACACCGCAAAACTCTTTTATAAAAACATTGATTCGCATGCGGTCATTTGCCACAAAACGATGCAAAATTTTTCAACAAAAAATTACCGAAAGTAGATCAAGATGTTCCGTTTCAAAAAAAAGTCCAATTAAAAAAAGCCTGATAGTTATATTGGAAAAAAATCATGAAATAGGTGTTATTGGCCTGCACGACTGGGGGTAAATGCATGACTACAGATACGTTTTATTAAATTGCAATGAAGATATATATTAATAAAATCACA
The DNA here is from genome assembly GCF_047663935.1 of Musca autumnalis. Classification (NCBI taxonomy): domain Eukaryota; kingdom Metazoa; phylum Arthropoda; class Insecta; order Diptera; family Muscidae; genus Musca; species Musca autumnalis. The sequence continues at coordinate 141,233,033 of NW_027411866.1, forward strand.
AAAAAAATAAAACGAGTAAAAAAGTATCAGTCGGCTTAGTTGGCAGAGATATACCCTCAGCCAGTTTAATTTGAAACACTTTATTCCAAAAAATACTTCATACGCACAAAAGTGTGGATTAGGATTAAAGTTCAAAAGGATTGCGGAGTAGGTACTTAAAGGAATGGACCGACATAGTCCATTATGGAAGTGGATCTTTTTTTGGGAGTCATATACATATTTTCGGTAGATATCGGGCCCACTAGTCATTTCAGTTGGTCATCGTATAATTTTGGCACCAGTATTCCAGGAAGCATGGACTTGTCCACGGACCACATAATATCCCTAAGGAGAAAAAAATTTAGACAAAATATTGGGATATCCAATTTGGTTGCTCCGTTCAAGAGATATCGTTTATACCATTTTAGTGACATTCTTCAAATATTGGGGGAAAGTACCGGAAGTTGTGGACCGGTATTACCCATCCACGAGAGTTATGGTGCTCTCCAGCCACTACATATGGTGCCATAGGGGGTTTTACACCTTTCGGGCTGTTTTCTCAAGAACTATGAACTTGCCCCTGAAAAAACTTTTACCGTCGTAATTGAGGCAGCGAATGCAAGTTGCTTCAACAAAATTCAAAGTGATTCGAGCGCAGGTCTTAAAGTGAACTTAACTGAAATTTTGTGTGGGAGGTACCCGAAGGAATGGACAAATATAGTCCATATTCGAACCTATCTATATCTGGTAGATATATTAGGTTGTGTAAAGTATGGACTAAATCCGTCACTCCCATAAAGAGTTATCGTGAGCACAATTTTTCCGAACATTTTTGAACTTTTGTGGGGGAGGTACCTCAAGGAGTGGACCGATATGGCTTATCTTCGAACTTTTACTTTGTTTGGACAAAATATTACGAAGGCCAAAGTTTAAACCCAATCGGCAGTTTCGTTCGAGAGTTATCGTGCGCTCCACTACACATGGTGTCATAGGGGTTTTTCGCAACTTTCAGGCTATTTTCTCAAGAAGTATGGACTTGCCCCTGCTGAAACTTGTACAGTCGTATAGGGGGCAGTGAATACAAGTTGCTACAACAAAAATTAAACCGATTCGGGAACAGGTCCTAAACTGAACTTTTCCGAAATTTTGTGTGGGAGGTACCCGAAGGACTGGACCGATTGAGTCCATATTGGAACCCCATCTAAGTCTGGTAGAAATTTCTCGATGTGCAAAGTGTGGACCAAATCGGTTACTCTCTTCAAGAGTTATCGTGCGCACAAATTTTCCGAACATTTTCGAACTTTTGATGGGGGAGGTATCGGAAGGAGTGGACCGATATAACCCATCTTAGAACTTAAAGTTTGGGCAAAATATCGCGAAGTGCAAAATTTGGTTCGAATCGGTTGATTCGTTCGAGTGTTATCGGGCGCACCAGCCAGCCATACAGACAGACGGACGGACATTGCTAAATCGACTCCAAATTGTCTGAAACACATTTCGTCCAAACATACTTGGGGTCTAAAACTATTATTTCGATGAGGCACATTCGTTGCGATAAATACAGCATAATTTTTTGTCCATGTACATAAATATGTAAAATTCAGAACTATTTGATAATATACAACTTGCACTTTAAGTGGCCAGTGAACTACTCTACCAAACTCAGTCGACAACGTTCACGATTAGAAATAGCCCCCATATAAGAGTACCTCAATCTGAAACCTGTCGTACCAAAAATGATCAACTTAGCTCAAGGTATTTGTTTAGGCCACATACAATAGCATCACCCTGTTCAATGTATTTGGGTGGTTTTTGGACATTTTGGCTGAAAATAATTCAGAATCAATCAATATTTTGTGACAATTTTTATACGCTTCACCATAATATGGAGGGTATAATTAAATTTGTCATTCCGTATAGTGTCTATATTCTTGATAAGGGTAAAATTCTAAGTCGATATAACCATGTCCGTCTGTCCGTCTGTTGAAATCAAGATACAGCTCGCAATTTTTAAAACAGAGCTTTGTAATTTGGTATAGAAGTTTCTATTACTCCTAGGATGTTTGGTATTGCAAATGGGTTACATCAGTTCACGTTTTGAAATAGCCCCCATAGAACGAAACCACCCGATTTTAGGTATTTTGAAGGGTTTAGCTTCATTATCACACCAAAATGGCTGAAATTTGGTACTAAGTCTTCGTTGGGGGTATACAACTTTCCCCCAGACTTTTTTTGTCATGGATCCATGCCATAATATAGCCACCATAGAACCGTACCTCCCGATTATCGGTATTTTGAAGGTTGTGCCATCAATATTCATCCGAAGTGGTTGAAATTTGGTATTTAGTCTTCGTTGGGGGTATAAAACTTTCCCCCAGAAATTTGTTCGTACAGGTCCACGCCTTAATACAGCCCCCATAAAACGGTACACCCTGATTTTTGGTATTTTGAAGGGTTTAGCTTCATTATCACACCGAAATGTCTGAAATTTGGTACTTAGCCTTCGTGGGGGTATAAAATTTCCCTCCCAGATTTTTGTTGGTATGGGTCCACGCCTTCATATAGTCCCTAAAGAACGGTACCTCCCGATTTCCGGCATTTTGAAGGTTGTGCCTTCAATATTCTTCCGAAATTGCTGAAAATGGGTATTTACTCCTCATTTGCATATGAAATTTGTCGGTATAAGTCTACGTCTACATATAGCCCAATAGATCGGTACCTCCCTATTTTCGCTATTTTGAAGGTGGTGGTCACAACAAACTACCGATATGGCTGAGATTGTGTATTTAGTCTATGTTGGAAGTAAAACCCTTTCCAACTGAATTTCGTCGGTATAGGTCCACGTTTCGATATCGCCCCCATAGAACGGCACCTCCCGAATTTCGGTATTTTGAAGGTTATCGACATTGTTTTATCGAAATTGCTGAAATTTGGTATTAAGTTTTCCTTATAAACGAAAGGAAACTAATTGTTCCATTTTACCTAAATACTACTCGGGGTGGAGGGTATAACAAGTTCGGCCCGGTCGAACTTAAAGCCGTTGTTATTGTTATTAATAATAATAAATGTCAATACAAAAATTACATCGAAATATTTGTGGCCATAAATTTGGGACCATAGTGCGATGCCTATGGAGGAAAGGAAGAAGCTATCATAATATACTTCCTCTTATATTATCAAATACTTTTATTATAGAAGACTAATGGTTATTATCTTACATTTATCTTTTTATCTGAGATCACACGCAAGATTTTGACATGAAAGAAGAATAGATAATTACACACAAGTATAAATCACAAATTGAGATCATGGTAATGCTTAGCATCATGACAGGCAAAACCAGAAATTAACCTCTTGCAACCTAGTATGAATAGTTGAACCCAAAACTCAAGCAACACCAAAGCACCGGAGAAACACGGAAGCATTTGTTTTTCTTAGTTTTTTTTCAGTGGTCATAAATATTTGTATATTTTGAGCACATTTATTTAAATTATATTTATAGTTGGGCGTTAAAAATTTAACAATAAACATTAAATCATTTGGTCCATTGGTCTATTCAACATTCATATACCGGTTAATGCGGAAATAACTATTATTTTTAGAAATGAATACGGGATTGAATGAATTAATTTGAAAAATGAAACGTCAAAATTTAAGTAGTATTTTTTTTTTTTGTTTTCATCTGCGATATTGATAAAGATACGAGCATACACTTCAATTCAACTGATTAGAACCTAACCAATTTCGCCTAACAATACCGTTATATCTAATGATAGGAGAGGAGTTGCAGAAGTAGAATATGCTTCATGAAGAATATCACTCCCTTTTATGGCCTGTTTCACTAAGACGATTCGAATACTCATTCGTTCGAATTACTACCAAACTTTTGTTTTTTTAAAAAAATTTAAACGGTTTTTATTTTAATCCAACAGACATTTCCTACAACAACATGAGTTTAATAGTAATTCGAATCGGCTTAGAGAAACATACCATCAAACAAGGTTTAATTAGAATAAAACATCGATGTTACCCATTCAAAATCTGAAATACCATGTTACTGTCATTCCATTTGGACGATTGTAAATCGTGAGGTACTTTCATATGGGGTATATACCAAAATATGATTCTTTACTGATGCATGAACCTTTTCTATCCATTTAGAATCCGAAATATAAAGTTGCAGCCACTTCAATAGAAAAATCCTTCCAATATGAGAACCAGATGTACAATTTTACAGAAATATCGATAGGGAGGAGCCGTTATATGTGAACCTAAATAGTTATCGTGGCTAATACTATGAGGTGGACATATGGTGCCAATTTTTCTTAGAATCATTTCCTGACCCCTTGGAATCTTAAATAAGTAATTACTGCTATTTTTTGTATGAAGAACAAATAAAAAGGTATCAGTCGGTTTAGCCGACAGACATATCCCCTTAGCCTGTGTGAATTGTAACTTTCATCTATGGATAAATCGAATACCAAATACCACAATCGTATTCTCCAAGAATTAGGTATTCAGGGGGTTTTCAGAATTTTGTGGCCCTTTTTAGACATTTGAACTTGGCGACAAAAAGTTTTGCGAAGGAGATACTTCCAAGAATGGACCGACATAGTCCATTTTGGAAGTTAATCTTATCTTGAAAGTAAGTTTTTTTTAATAAATATCGGGCCACCTGTCATTTCAATGGGTCACCGTATAATTTAAAGCTTTTAGATCATTATGTTAGGAAGCATGGATTCGGCCACAAAAAACATAATATCGGTGTAAAAAGGACCGCAGAGAGTAGCATATGTGAGGATTTCTAAAGGATGCTCGAAATGACCTTAAACTGCACTTAAACAAAATATTGAACTTTAGTAATCTAAGGTTTAGGTTTGAGAATTCGTAGCTGCTGTAATGGCAGCCACTCCACTCGCAGGTCCTAAGGTCCATTTTGATCATCCAGATTATTGAAAGATAGTTAGTTGTAGAGATGATTTTAGGTGTGTTAAAGTTGTGATGGTGGTGTTAAGTTGTTGAGGCCAGCAGTATGTAAATGATGAGATGATGAGATTATTATGATGATGGTTGATGGTGGTGAGTTGAGGAAAAACATGGTGTATTTTGGTGGTGATAATAGTGTTGTGATGAATTGTAGAGATGAGTTTTTGGCGTGGTTGGGTTGTGCTGATGGTGATTTACAGAGATGAGATGACTGGCTATTGTATTGTTAGAATTTTGCTGATAAGGCGTTGAGTTGAATATGAGGTGATTGTGATGAGTTGATGAGGAGCATGATTAAATTCAGGTGGTGATGGTGGTGATATATGTGTTGCATGGGAGGAGTGTGAGAGGTGAAGTGATTGTAATAGCGTGTTCTGGAACAATGATCCATTGCGTTCATCCTAAAGTTAGATGAGAGATGTGGGGTAATCTAAACCAAATCGGTTGCTCCGTTCAAAAGATATCGCGCATACCATTTTAAAGAAAACTTTTCAAATTTTGCGAAGGAAGACTGACTTCGAACTATTTTTAAGATTCGCAGAAATATTACGATGTGCATAGTAGGGACCAATGCAGTATTCTGTTCGAAAGTTGTCGTGTGCTACAGCCACTACACATGGTAGCTTTAGGGATTAGCAAGTGTGTACTTGCCTCTGAAAAAATGTTTACCTTCGTAGTAGAGGCCTCGATCATGACATGTTGCAAAAAAACCAAAAAAATTCGAGAAGAGTTCTTAAACTGAAATGAAATTTTGTGTAGGATGTACCCTAAGGTAGTATGTCTGGTAGAAATATTACTATATGCAAAGTATTGACCAAGACGGTCACCTCTTTCGGGATTTATCGTATGCACTATTTTAACCCAGATAAAGCCACTGGTCGTTTAAACGCCACAAAAAATGGTTGCAAAAATTGACGTAAAACGTGTTTTTTTCGAATATTTTTGTGGGTTTTTTTGCATTTTGTTATAGTATTGTCTGTTATCTGTCATTTCACGCTTATAACGCTTCATTTGACCTACCCATTTCCACGCAATTGACCTAAAACCCAAGCTATTCAAAAAAATCGACTTTTTTGTAATTTTCGACTTTTAATGAAAAATTTAAATATGCGATAAAAATTTAATCATAAATGTTAGAATCATATAGGGTCAGGGATTTGTTAGGAATATAGTTAGAGTATTTTCTCAATCAAAAACCAAGGGATTGACATGTAAGGATACACCATATTACCCTCCAAAGTTTTTGGCACTTTTAAAAGAAGGCCCGATTGCAGGAAAACTATACGTTTTAGAGAAAAAAGTTATTTATTAAAAAATGCTTAAAAAGTCTCAAAAATAAAATATTCATAAAAAAATTTTAAGTTTTCTCGCAAAAAAAAATCTCGGCGCTAAGTGGGTTAAACAAAAATTGTTAACTTATGTGGAGGAGTTACCCGAGAGATTGGATCTATATGGCCCATCTTCAAACTTAGATCAAGTGTGGAGAGAATATTACAATGGCCAAATTTTAAACCGAATCAATAGATCAGCTTGAAAGTTTTCGTGCGCTCCTGGCACATTTTGGTCGTGTATATAAAGTAAAATTGGGCGTACCTCTTTTTTGGGGCTATTTTAAAACATGAATTTATGCCCGCAATTCTCTGTAAAAGAGTTGTATTCCAATACCGAAGACTGAATACTAAATTTCAGCCATTTCTGTGTGATGATGCAGCTAAAATCTATACAGTACCGAAAATCGAGCGGTGCCGTCCTAATCAAACCCTAGGTCCATACTGAAAAATATCTGGAGAAATTTTGTAGCCCAAAAGAACAATAAATATCAATTTTCAGCCATTTCGGATTGCTAATGAGGCTAAAACAATTAATATACCGAAAATCGGTAGGTACCGTTCTATGGATGTTATATCAGAAAGTAGACCCAAACTGACAAGTTTCTGAGGAGGTTTTTGTAGCCCCTGTAAACACAAAATTCCAAATTACAAGCAATTCGGTGGTCAAACGAGGCCCAACACGTTTAACTTTCCTTAAAGTGGTACGTCGGGGCTATACGAAATGGTGGACCTATATAAACATTTTTTTGTAGAAATGAGATCGATGATGGGCACTTATACGACATTACTTCTAACCTTAAACCCTAGCTCTCCACCAAAATGTAGCTTTGTGGCCATTTTTGCTATTTCCCCCTTATACGCATGTCTATTTTGACAGGACTAAACTAAGTCATGATGACTTACTGACAATCAATTCTTAGTCGAAACGACTGAAGCTAGAATATTGAAATTTTGGGTGATGGTTTCCATTGGCGATAAGACTGGGTTTTTGGAAATTTGCACTAGAAGGGTTCGAATCAACTCCGAGACGAAACGGCTGAATCTAGAATATTGATATTTTGAGCGAGGGTTCCCATTAAGGCAAAGGTGCGTTCTAAGTCTGCTTTTGCGTGAATTCGCAAGAGAAGGGTACGAAAAATACTAAACTGTACTACAAATTTTATGATTTGTATTAGTCGGGCGGATATAGCTAGAATTTTAAAATTTGGAAATTTTGAATATCGATGGAGTACAGATTAGTTGTATTAAAGGGTTTTTGGAAATTCGAACAATACTCCCGGTGCGTCCGAACCAAATGGAAGATGCTTACACTAGGGAAGTTTTTGCGGATTCTGAAAATACAATATTCCTAGCTCACGATTTTGCTTAGAAACCCCAAGTCCTATCGAAATGAGAAAATATTGTAGCTGTGCAAATTCTCTACAAGATTGATCTTTATGATATTTTCATAGGTTTTACCATTTTTGGGATATAGAAGTTCAAATAATGTCAACACCTTACACGTGTTAAATTTTTGCGGATTCTGAAACAGCATATAGCTGAGAAAAATCCAAAAATAAGAAAAGATTGCCGGAGGGATTTTTAAATCATTTTATTAAATCATCAGGTTTTTCAGGTTCTCACGATTTTGCTTAGAAACGGCAAGTCGTGCCGAAATGGGACTGAAGTAAATGTTGTAGCTGTGAAAATTCTCTACAACATTTTCTATAGTCTCATTTCAATAGGACTTGCAGTTTCTAAGTAAAATCGTGAAAACTTAAAAATCTAAAAATTTGAACTATTACCGCGATTTATTTAACAATCCCTCTAGCGATATTTTCTTGTTTTTGGATTATTCTCAGCTATGATCATTGCTGTTTCAGAATCCGCAAAAACTTCCCAGGTAAAAGCGGGTTTCATTTAAAGTTAGTTAATGCATGACATTGTTTTATAAGGAGGCGATACCGCCGATTTCATGTGTTTGACGCAGGAAACACAAACTTGGACAGACATTTACAATTTTATTGAAATTTGGAAAATATGACAGAATTTGGTCCAGACAAAATTCTTCAAATTATTTTTTTTTTATTTTGATATTTTCCTTACTGGTTTCTTACTGGAAAAACTGGAAGGTATATTAAAAAAAAAAAAAAACGTAATATACCCTCCTTTCTATGATGACGGGTATAACAACATAAAAATAAAAATTATACAATTTACATAAACATGTATAAACAAAAACATTTATCTAGTTATATCATTATTATTATAAGGTGATTGGCACTATCCAAAAATAAAATTAATTCCATAATTAATAAAGCAATTATTCGTATATGCCAAACATACTACTTGGACAATTATGAATAACAAAAATACATACATAAATAAGTACTCGTACATATCAACATTTATTGTAGTGAAATTTGTTGAACTTGAACTTCAATACTAAAAAAACGTACTTTAAACAGGGAAATGTAAATAAAAATACAACAGTTTATACACACGTATGAACATACAACATATGTATGTCTGGAAACGTGTTTATATACATACATGATTAATGGCTTAGCTTCAATTTTGTTATATGTTATTTCCCATATAGAGCATTTTTTATTTCCCATATAGAGAATTTTTAAAAAACTCAAAAAGTGGAGTCAATAAATTTCAATATATTTGTTTAATTTCCAGAATATTTAGTTAGTTTAAGAGGCTGTTGTTGGCATATTTTTTGCAAAAGCAGGGAACATGTATTCCATTTCTGTAGTTACAGATTCTGTTTGGTATAGAATAAAAGGCGGTTGGAATAGGTTGATAATATTTCAACCAATATTTCAGCGGGACGCACAGTGGCTCCGCCCGTGAACAAAAATCGAAAAATTTATGGCGACAAATTTGATTGCGACTGAAATAAATATTCTCTAAACATATCAAATTTTTTTAACATCTACCATTATTTTTGTAAATTTACAGCGGTTATGTGCCAAGTTAAGTCGAAGATCACAGCAAAAATAGTCATTACACATTGACCTACTTTCTAATTATTTTAAAAAGGGCATGTCATAGGGAATCAGTATTTACTTTTTGGGCACTAAAAAGTAAATAAGTAGTTACTCTCTGGTTACTTCAAGTCGTAACTACTTATTTAACTAGTTATTTACCTACTTTTTAGTTGCCAAAAATAAGTACGGATTCCCTATGACATGTCCTTGTTAAAATAATTAGAAAGTAGGTCAATTTGTAATGAGTATTTTTGCTGGGATATTGTGATTTGTATGTGAGGCTTTAAAAACGAAAAATACATCCGCAAAGCATTCGTAGGTTATGAGTAAAATTATAAAAAATTGGAGAGGTAAATGTGAAATTTTCAAAATGAAACTTGACAATGTTTTAACGAAAAAACAAATTCATAATTCGTTTTCTAACTTTATAAAAAATAATTACTTTATAAATGACTTTTTCTACTATTTTTAATATAATTACTATTAATTTATGTTGAGTTTCACTAATGTTGTGAGCATTTGTGAGTCTCGACATTTTTATACCCTACACCACTATGTGGAAAGGGTAAAAATTCATGTTTTGGTAAAAATTCATGTAACACAGCGAAATATTCGTAGGAGACCCCCAATCTTCATATCTCGGCGAGATAAAGCGATTTTGAGATGTGTGTTCCTCCGTGTGTCCGTCTGTCCATTATAAATTGTAATCTAACTCCAGGTCGCAATTATGGATCGATCGTCACGAAATTTGGTATGGAGATCTGTTTCATATCAGAATAGATCGCTATTTTAATTGGTGATGATCGTAAAATATTTAGAGGGTGAAATGGACCAAAAACATAATTTTTATCCGATTTTGTAGCGGCTCTGTAGGTCGCAATAATAGTCCGATTAACGCGAAATTTAAATAAGGATAGAGTATATGACAAAGAAGAAGCTTGCAATTTGAGATGGCGATCAGATAATATTTAGAGGGTTAAATGGACCACAACTTTTGTGTGAAAATTGTGAAAATGTTTAATATACAGTTTATATCTTTGGTCCTAAAAGGCACATTCCTTCCTCGTGAGTTATATTTGGATGACGATCTCTTGACCTTTACACTGATGTCAATTATTTTGATGTACGTGATCAGATAACAGAGTTACAGCCTAACACATCCACTTTTTTGTTTGTAGTGTAATCATAAACACACTATTATAGCTCAATTGGTCGCAATTATAGCTCAATATTCACGAAAATTTGCACGAGGTAAGAGTTTAGGTTGAAGAAAATGCCTATAATTTTGCATGATGATCTGATATTATTTAGCGGGTGAAAAAGACCATTACTTTTGTAAAAAAAATATACAAATTTTATTTTTGGTCCACATTTTAATTCCTGGAGGGCATATACCGGCAAAGTAGCCTACATATGGAAAAATAACTACTGAACTTTCCCCCTGATGCAAATTGCAATAACGTGTCTGCTAGATAATTTTTGACCAACGGTACAGAGATATCGCCTATTGGAATTATCGCATTTTTAAAGAACTATGTTCAAATAAATACTCATAACTTCTTTAATATTGGTCCAAATGGGACCATCTTTTTTTGATTTGTTTGTTTTTTTATCAGCTATCGAAAGAAATATTTAAAAGAAAAATGCACAGTGGGCTTTAATGCAATTTTCGGGATTTAATATTTAAAATCAAATTTTAAACATGATTGCACCCTTCGATTTTTTCAAAAACGTTCAATTACAAAAATTTTAAGCCCTATATCGTAATGGGATTCGAATAAATACTATTTTTGTTTTCGAATTTTTTGTTCCTGTGCAATATTTGCTAGTTTACTACATTGTACTGTGAAAAATTGTATTTGTTTCGGATCAAAGTGTTCATATAATATAAATAAATACTATTTTTGTTTTCGAATTTTTTGTTCCTGTGCAATATTTGCTAGTTTACTACATTGTACTGTGAAAAATTGTATTTGTTTCGGATCAAAGTGTTCATATTTAGTGTTCATATTTATAATTTCTTTCTTGATAATTCTGTTCTAAGTTCTATCTGACGTATTGTTTACTATTTGGAATAGTTGTCAATTCTGTTTGCTTTTAAAAAGTGAAATAAATCATCAAAAACTGTTGTAATAATTGCAACCTGATCTTTCATTTGAACAATAATAAATTGTGTGTATATATAAACAAAAATGGAACGTAAACATCGATACGATGAATGTTGCAACCCACTAAAGTTGGAAAAGCAACGGACAAAAAGGGATTTGAGACCAGCTTCTGTACAACTTCAAAAATCATGGGGCTTAAGCCGTTCCCATTATCTGTGTTCAGTTTGCAGGAAACATTTACTATCTTTAAAAAAAATCTTCCACTTCCTGTATATTTATTTATTCATTTTAAGTGTATTCCAAAAAGGAACCTGATTCGCCGAGTCCGAAAGGCGTGTCCTAAGTTGCCACTTGTAGAGACGTTTTTCATGGCTGAAATACTCAGGAAATATCGCCAACATTATTAAGGGGTATTTTGCCACCGTTGAAAATTTGATGTGGTCAGAACTGGTAATCAAATCCGGACATTCAGCGTGCAAGGCGGTTGCACATAACAAATTCCTAGAGGTAGTGGTGTAGGGTATCACATGGTCGGCCCCGTCCAACTATAGCCTTCCCTTACTTGTTTTAAAATGCAGGTGATAGTCTCTAGTTTACGATTAAAAAAGTCCAGCTGCCCCATCTGCTACCCGCTAAGTTATTCCTCTTATACCACACCTGTAAAATCGTCAAAATTCCGAAAATCGGGAGGTACGTTTACATGGGAGCTATACTGAAATTTTTTGCAAGGAGGTATTTTGCTCACTCAGAACTCAAAATGCAAAATTACACCCAAATCGGTTGGAAAATGAAATTTTTGCAAGGAGGTATTTTGCTCACTCAGAACTCAAAATGCAAAATTACACCCAAATCGGTTGGAAAATGAAATTTTTGCAAGGAGGTATTTTGCTCACTCAGAACTCAAAATGCAAAATTACACCCAAATCGGTTGGAAAATGTGGGTAAAATCGTCAAAATGTCGAAAATCGGTAGGTACGTTTATGTGGGGGCTATACCTAAACGTAGACCGATAGTGACCATTTTTTGCATGAAGGTATTTTGCTCACTCAGAACTCAAAATGCAAAATTACAGCCAAATCAGTTGGAAAATTTCGCTAAAATTTTCAAAAAAACCGATAATCTGAGGGAACATTTATGTGGGGGCTATACCAAAACGTGGACCCATATTGAATATTTTTGCAAGGAGGTATTTTGCTCACTCAGAACCCAAAATGCAAAATAACATCCAAAACGGTTGGTATATTTGGCCAAAATCATCAAAATACCAACAATCGGGCGGTACCTTTCTATGCCATACCCAATATGGGCCTACATCCACTATAAATGGTTTTCTGTCTTTTTGGCTTGTTATAAACCTACGTTTAAAATTTTGAGGCGGTAGCTTTTAGAGAGATACTAAGCCAGCTTGGCTTTTATACATTTCTATATTAATTTAAAGATGAAAGTCCTCTGAAATTTATGTATTTCATCTTCTGTAAAGGGTTCGTAGATAATGGTGCTTTAAATGATTAAGGTTCGTATACATTAGAAGCATTTGGTGTAATCACTAGGTTAGGTTTCGTTAACCACTGTTCAATTGTAATTACATGTAATTTAAAATGTTTGCTTGTGGCAAACATAAAGAACTTTTAAACATTGCACACTTTTCAAAAACTATTTTTAAATCGCTTCGTTTAAAATCATAATTACAATGCCCTATTTTACAATCACATATTACTACGTGACAGATAAATTAATATTATGTAACTCATATTTTCAAACTAATAACAATTTTCTTTACATTTTTTTTCAGATACCTTCTATAATTGGATTTCTTAATCTGGACTAGCGGGCAACATTATCGTATTATGATGTATTTATTATCGATTATATTAGTTCACCTAAATACCTAAATGTACTTACACACATACAAACACACTCAAAAGTATGAAAATATGATGTATTCAGGAATAACTTTTACCTCTTAAGCGCTCATTATGATTAAAAGATCAACATAACTAGATGGTGTACTTTAATAATTACACTTGAAATCACATGTTATGTTTAATCATAATAAAATCTCATTAGAATTATGTTTTTACTTTCTCGAAAATGTTTTATTAAATAAATTTGAGTAAAATATTATATATAAGAAATAATGTGTTTTATTTAAAAGAGTTACTTACTTAGCTGGCCCATTACAGAACATTTGTTCCATAGACCGAACTAAGAAAAGATCTCCAATTCTCTCTCGTTAGTGTTTCGTTTTCTGGAATACCGCGCCTTTTCATCTCTTCATCCACTTGTTGCGCCATTTATTCTTTGGCCTGCCAATTCTGCGTGCACCGCCATGCGGCCTGAATTTATACGCATTTTTTTAGCGGGTTCATTCTCGCTCATTCTTATGGTATGGCCTAGCCAACGCAATCGCTGCATCTCGATACGTTTATCTATACTGATGTCGTTGTATAGCTTATACAGCTAGTGGTTCATGCGACGTCGATATTGACCGTAAACGCAGATTGGTCCGTAGATCTTTCGAAGAATTTTTCTCTCAAACACGCCAAGCACTGCGTGGCTTTGTTTTTGAAGTGTTTACTTAAGCCAAAGTATCACCTGTTACCCAATACAATCTCTCTTTTTATTTCACAGCTGATGTTGTTTGTTGTGTTTATGGCGATGCCGAGGTATACGAAGTCTTTTACTACCTGAAAATTATAGGAAACAACTTCAACAGTTAGTCCGAGCTCAATGGACGCATTGTGCGTCGACACCACCAACTTGGTCTTCTCGCCCTTTACCGCCAGACCCACTTCAGCAGATTCTCCTTCGCCCTTCATGAAGGTATCGGTTACTTATTTTACTGATCGTCCCATGATGTCTATATCATCAGCATAAGCAAGTAACATGTGACTATTGGTGTAGATTGTGTCACTTCTTTTGACGTTTGCCTCTCGTATAACCTTTTGTACCAGGATTTTGAAAAGATCTCACGAAAAACCTTCTCCTTGCCTGAAACCTCTTTTGGTACAAATCTCTTCGGAGAGGTTCTTTCCTATTTTAACGGAAGATCTTGTGTCAGTTAGAGTCATTTTACAAAGCCGAATGAGCTTTGCGGGGATACCAAATTCAGACATGGCCTGGAATACCTTTGAACGTAGTGGGCTGTCGAAGGCGCTTTATAATCGACAAAAAGGTGGTAGGTGTTGATCTGCATCTCTTGGGTCTTCTCCAGGATTTGCCGTAGGGTAAATATCTGGTCATTGCCAGGTCGAAAGCCGCATTGGTATGGCCCAATTATTTCGTTGACTATAGGCTTTAGTCATTCGCACAATATCCCTGACACGATCTTGTAGGCAAACGGGAGTGGACTTATGTCCCTATAGTTAGAGCATACAGTCTTATCTCCTATCTTATGGACGGGACACAGGATACTCAGGTTTCAATCGTCGGGTACTCGTTCTTCCTGCCACATGGTGAATACCTTATCAGCGTGTCGCCTCCGGTTGGCTGGTAAGCCATCGGCTCCTGCTGCCTTATTATTCTTCAGCCGGTTTATTGCTGTCTTTACCTCATCTTGGCTGGGCGGTATACATTCAATACCATCTTCTGGGATTGGATCTGTGGTATCTTCGTCGTCTTCGCTGGATACCAACAGGTTTGAAAAATGCTCTTTCCATATCCCGAGCACACTATCTGTATCAGTTACCAAATTACCGGGCTGGTCTCTACAGGAGGATGTGCCTGTACCAAAGCCATCAGTTTGATGCTTCACTCTTTGGTAGAATTTTCGGACTTCATTCTGGCTCCTGTGCATCTCGATTTTTTCACACTCCCGCTATTCATCTCTCTATTTTTCCTTCGGAAAAGACGTTTCTACTCCCTTCTTTTCTCCCGATACCTCTCTCGTGCGCTACGCGTTGCTACTGATTGTAAAGTAGCATTTTCCTCTTCGGTAGTAGCACGACACTCCTGATCATACCATGGATTCCTTGGTGGTATCCAAGTATGGATTTTGCGGATGTTTGCATGGAGTGGCCAATACTTTGCCATTGCGCTGATATATTTCAATAAGCAATTGGGCTAGTTGAGTGGAATATTCTGTGGCTATCTGTTGTGATTGCAGCTAACCGATGTCTAACTTTCGTGTTGTTTCTGTCCGAATTTTGTTTGCTACGTTTAACCGGGTCCGTACCTTTGCTGCAACTAGGTAGTGGTCCGAGTCTATGTTTGCTCCTCGGAACGAGCGTACATCCAACACGCTCGATGAATGTCTTCCATCTATCACAACGTGATCAATTTGATTTCTTATTTTCTGATCTGGAGACAACCAGGTGCCCTTATGGATGTCGAGATGTTTAAATCTGGTGCTGCTAACTACCATGTTTTTTTTGCCGCTGCAAAGTCTATCAGTCTCATTCCATTGTCAGATGTTTCACTGTGGAGACTGAATTTCCCGACTGTTGGGCCAAAGATATTCTCCTTTCCAATTTTGGCATTAAAATCGCAAAGTATAATTTTAATGTCATGGGCAGGGCAACGGTCATAAGTTTCTTGTAAGCGCTCGTTAAATATATCTTTGGTCTGTTCGTCCTTGTATTCAGTGGGAGCATGAGCGCAAATAAAGCTAATGTTAAAGAATTTTGCTTTTCATCGAATTGCAGCGAGTCTTTCCTTCACTGGGGTGAAGCTGGAGACCAGATGTTTTAACCTCCGACCAACTACAAATCCGCAACCAAACTCATGCTTTGTGTCATGGCAGCTATAATACAGTGTGTCACCTTGTTGTGACGCCTTTCCCAATCCATTGAATTTCCTGTATGACGGTAATGTCGGCCTTGTACTTTTCAACTACATCTGCCAATGCATAAACTGCACCATCTCTATAAAGAGTGCGAACATTCCAGTTGTAGTTTCGCAGATCATAGTCCTTAAAACTTTTGCGGTGTTCGTCAACTTTAATACAGTGTGTCACCTTGTTGTGACGCCTTTCCCAATCCATTGAATTTCCTATATGACGGTAATGTCGGCCTTGTACTTTTCAAATACATCTGCCAATGCATAAACTGCACCATCTCTATAAAGAGTGCGAACATTCCAGTTGCAGTTTCGCAGATCATAGTCCTTAAAACTTTTGCGGTGTTCGTCAACTTTAGAGGGGTTTGTTTTTCTTTTCTTTCGTTTTTTCATAGTAGGCTGCTTTTTTCTAGGTGAGGGTTACTAACCCGGCGCCCAAACCCAAGTTATTAACGTTCTTATGGGTAAACGCGCGGTACATTTTAGCTCACTACCTTTAACGGGTGTTAAAAGCAGCTTCCCCAGGTGACACCACGGGAGGTCAGTGTCCACTTGAGATGAGAGTTAATTTATATTATAGAGTTTATTTATATTATATGACTAGCAGACCCCGGTCCGCGTTGCTGGCCCGTCTTAATGAGTATTAATGACAACTTTTTATAGACTTTATGTTTGACAATTCAAAAATTGGTATTTTCTACCTCACTTCTTCGATCCATTGTCAAACCGAGGAGGATTTTAAATGTATCTACACATGTTGTCTGTGACCTTTCTATTCTCATACGGACTTTGTCGATTTTTTTTTCGCCCATTGATGCTGCTTAGGATTTATTACCGTATATGTCCCCTGTATTTTTATTAAAGCAATCTAATTATAAAAGTTAAAAAATGGTTAAGTCGAATTTTCCCGCTTAGAGAGACTTATCTATATGTTTCAGTTTTTCATGGCTGATGGACCGTTTAAGAAATTTGTAAATACATCGTTTTTCTTGGTTGGAGGCGCGACCACTGTTGTCACGAAAATTAATTTGCTCTCATAAGTTTGGCAAATATAGCGATTATAAAACCGGAAATCGTTTATAAATAAAGGGCATGTTGGAGTACTGGACATTCCTGAACATTTTCTGAAAATTGCATGAAACTAGGTTCAGTAGCTTTCAAAAAATAATGTATTGAAAAGAGTGGACGTGGTCATTAGTTTTCAATATATAATATATTTAAAAAGTGGGAGTTGTCCGGTAATTTGGCTCCAAATATGTACCAAGTATACACACAACCCCATTGTCTTCCAAAATGTATGCTGAAACTTATATAATCATAGGTTTGGCTTATACATATAGCGTTTAAAAGAAAGGCGTGGGGAAGGTACCCCACCTCCTCCGAAATTCATAAAATATACATAACAACGGCAAACCTTGAGCTTTTGCTGCACATTTCATGGAAATTGGTTCAGTAGTAATGGAGATATAATATATTTAAAAAAGCAGGCATGATCAGAGGTGGAAGCGAGTCGATTTGAAGTCGGCGGCGCGCCGCCGCTTTTTTGGTTTTAAGGTTTTAGCCGCCGCCGATTACATCGGCTCAAATCGGCTAAAAATCGCCGCCGTCAATTTTTGGCTCGCGCCGATATTTTTTTAATCGATTTAACGGAAAAATCGCTGATTAAACTATGCAACACTGAAAATGCAAACAACTTCTAGTATGCAGTTTTTGAAAGTACATATTTAGACTACAAAAAGCCTAGTAGGGTTTTGTCCTGTCAGATCCAGTTCGGATTTTATGGCCGGGCTAAATCTACACTTTTTTGCATTTATCAGGCCTATATCTTGTAGCCCTAAATTAGTAGAACTTATCTTTTGAAGAAACCACATAAGAAAAATTCCATCTAGGACATCAAAATCTATAAAATATAGAAAATTGTACATAGTTGCTGAAATTCTGATCAGTATAGGCTAAACTATTGGGAGTTGAACAAAAATCTTCCAAATAAAGTCCTCAACAATTCTTTAGAACATTCTAAAACTCTAAAATGCTTACTTCATGTTGTTTCAGGGGTATTTTGCATCATATCTTTTACAAAACGTATTTCAAACACAGTTCACACAAACAGTTTATTCTCGCATTTCGTATTTCACTACATTATTGACAATTTTATTAAATCGTCGTTGAAAAATTTACTGAAAACAAGGGCATAGAGGCATTTTACAACAATGGCATGTTCTAAAGAGTTTTGTATTACATTCCAGGGAATATTTTTCCAAAAGAAAATATTCCGAAAAAAATAACGGGTTTGGAGATACGGTGCGAAATGTATAAAAATTTTGTTATTTTTGCATATATTTTGAAATTTGAGGCAATAATTGTAGTTTTTCGAGTTCATTATTTCTCCAAATATTGTATTCTTGTCCTTATCTACAAATTTGCTTCTGAGGTCAGAAGAAGATTCGCATTGGAATTTCTTTAAAAACTCAATATTTAACCATGTTTAGATGGGGCCATAAAATACGAGCTGGATCTGACACAACAAAACCCAACTAGGGTTTCCTGTCGTTTGGGTCTGTACTTTCAAAAAATCCTCAGTTCGAATTGTTTGCACAAGATCACCTTAAAAATGTTGCACAGTGTCATTGGTCTGCCTGCCTTCTGTCCAGCGCCGCTAACCGTGAGAGAATATCCGGAGAACACTTGTTGGCTCAGGTTAGCTTGAGGGCTACCTTGGTTGTAATGTCTTGGTTGTGTTGTCTACTGCAGCTCTCCTTCTCTAATAGCCGGCAGAGGAGGTAGAAGGTTTGGAGTCCTGGCTCGGATGTGGTTCTTCCGTTGACCTAACAATCTTCACCGTATTCTTCGATGACACACCGGCGTAAAGAGATCTCTAATTCGTTGGAAATCGCTGTGTGGATAACCTTTGGTCGGTCGCAATTTCCCCCGTTCAACACCTCCAAAATATTGAAAGAGGAATGTTTGGGCCTTCGTGGCAAGATTTTTATTCCTAACGGGGGACATATGTATATATACTCACAATTTTACTCTGATGAAGAATATATATGTACTTTATATATTCGCAAATGATTATCTTAATGCATTTAAATGAAAAAAAAAAACAAACTAAATATAACCTCCATTCTATGGTGGAGGGTACACAAATTGGTATCTGCAGGTTGCTATGCTCTACCTTGTAATGATTGTACCCTGTATAAATTCATTTGTAAATACATTCATAAAAATATTCGGTTGTTTAGTTTAATTCTGTTCGTATAATTAAGATTTTACAAAAATAAAGCATACTTTTAGGATGCATTTTTATGTACGCCAGACGACAACGAGAAAATGTACAAAGATTCTGAAATAAGAAATTTGATTGAATTGGATTTGCGTAAGAGTCCGACCTCTCTACCAGAATAACTTCCATATGTAGTTTGAAATATTCATCAAAAAATTGTATTCATGCTGTTCGATAATTAAACAACTAATTTCTAACAATAAAAATAAATATACCAATATAATTTTTACTAAAAAACGGCCTAATTAACGTTTTTTAGTAAAAATTATATTGGTATATTTATTTTTATTGTTAGAAATTAGTTGTTTAATTAACGAATTTCTTAATGCTTGCATACTAAGTCAAAATCTCTGAAATATTTAAAATTTTGGGGATAGTGTCAAAATAACAAATGTTCCAAATCAAATTTCACTATGAATTTTTGAACAAACGGAATCTGTAACCATAATTATTATGGTTACAGATTTAATTAAGATTAATCTTGTTTGTGTTTTTATACCCTACATCACTATGTGGGGAGGGTATTATAAGTTGGTTTTGGCCAAAAATAATTGGAAATAATGGTCGTAGACCCATACTTATATATACCAAAATGAATGTATCGACGGGCTGAGTCGATTTGGCTATGTGTGTCCGTCCGTCTGTCCATTTAAACCTTGTAATCACGCTACAGGTCGCAATTTTAATCTGATCGTCACGAAATTTTGGGTGTTAATGGGGGTCCTTCAGAGGAAAAAACCTAATGATTTTGGTGATGGTCGGACAATATTCAGGGGTCGGAATGGACAAACAATTTATTTGGAGAAAAAGTCAACGTTTTATTTCAAAGCAAATATGTCCGCTTCTATGCGGGTTATCAAAAGCAAAACCCGCTAATGAAAGTAGAAAATATCACCTTTGCAACGATGTAACGTAGGTTGTCACAACGAAACCACGAAGATATAACTATAGCCGCTAATAGAACCCAACTTTTCCAATAATCACGTATATCACAGCTATGGTTAGGGTCCTTCCTTTACAACGATGTAAAGCAGGTTGGCGTAGGTGGCCAAATAGCGGAGATATCGCAATAGTCGGTAATACATCCCATTTTTAATTTTTTTTCTAATCTACACGTCCAATTTTGATTGGATCGTCACGGAATTTTGGGTGAAAATGGGGGTCCCACAGTGGAAAAAATCTATTGATTTTGGTAATGGTCGGATATTATTCAAGGGTCGGAATGTGAAAAAAACTTATTTGAAGAAAAGGCCAACGTTTTATTTCAAAGCAAATATCTCTCTTCTGTAAGAGGTATATCGAAAGCAAAACCTGGCAGGGAAAGTAGAAAATATCACTTTTACGTCGATGTGAAGTAGGTTGTCATAGGTGGTCAAACAACAGAGATATTGCAATACATAGTCGGAAATGCATCCCTTTTTTTAATTTTTTGTGCAATCACACTACAGTTCGGAATTTTGATCCGATCCTCACAAAATTTTGGGGGTTGATGGGGGTCTCACAGGGAAAGAAGTCTATTGATGGTTGGCGTGCATCCCACTTTTCACATTTTTTTATTTGAGTTGTACTGACGATGTACTTGAATGCGTTTGAACAAAATTTACCTGTATTAATGAAGATTAATAAATACGTTCAGAACAAAGGCGCTAAGCTATCCCAATTTTAATATTATGAATTTTACAAGTCAAAAGGTTACGCACAGGGGTAGTGGTGTAGGGTATCACATTGTCGGTCCCGATCCAACTTGGCTTACTTGTTTAATTTTGGGTCAATTTCCAAGAATTATGGACTTTGACCCCAAAAAAATTGTACCGTCGTAACAAGTGCCACAAAGACAAAACAAAAGCAAAAAAAAAAAAAATAAAACAATCCGAAACGAGTCCTTAAACGGCACTCTTTCCAAAATTTTGTCTGGGAAGTATGAACTTGCCCCAATTGCACCGTCGTAAAAGGAACCGCAAGGCGAACATGTTTCAAACAAATTCAAATGGTTCGAGAAGAACTGTTAAATTATACTTTTCCCAAAGGAGTGGGCTGAAATAGTCCATATTCGAACCTAATATACGCATGGAAGTAACATTTCCATATCACTAGTTTGGAACAGTTCGGTTATTCCTTTCAGAAACTATCGTGCGAATAATCTTAGCGAAAATTTTGAACTTTTGTGGGGGTAATTAACGGAAGTGGTAGACCGATATGGCCCATCTTCGAACTTAAACCAAGTTTGGGCAAAATTTACGAGACCTAAAATTTGAATCAAAAAGGTTGATTCTTCGAGAGTTGTCGTGCGCATCAGCCAGCCAGACAGACGGACATATGTATGTAGGTATATCGACTCCAAATTGTCTGAAATGGATTTCGTCCAAACATACTTGGGGTCTAAAATCATTATTTCGATAATCTCGTTGGCCTAAATGCTGAGGGTATAAACAAATTAAAAAAAAAAAAAAATAGAAATAGCTTTCGGTGATTTTTGTCGAACCGATCAATGAAAAAATACCAATATTTCGAGGTACTATTGCATTACCTTTTGCCAAAGGTATCACAAAAACTTCAGCATTGTAATTTTTAACAATTTAAAAACCTGGGAATCCTTCTTTCATAATTTGAAAACTTTTCTATCATGATTGCGGCATTTTGTAACATGGAACGTAATGTTGTTATATGCAACAAAATCACAACAATAAAAAAACAGTTATCTAACCGCTATGTTCATGTTGGATTTCAAGATTATTTTCATAGATTGCGGAAATATGTATCCTAGAAATAAAATACATATAGACAAACAATTGAATTTGGATATTTTTCCCACAAAAGTTCAGCCGCTAAGAACTATCCGCTCATTATCCGAAATTTTTGGCATCTTCCTTAACCAAAATTCTTACCTCGTGTAAAAATTTGTCAGTATTAAACTACTGCGAACTCTAGCGTGAGTATGGTTACTATACGCACAATTAAAACTGGGGAATTTCTGTATATACTGTATATATATATTCAACATAATTGGCATCTATGGAAAGACCGAGAGATCGTCTTTCAAAAATAAATCACGTGGGCGGAATGTGTCTACCAGGAATATAGATATAAGATATATATAATTTTTTTCCAATTTTCACCCAAAGTTTCGGTCCATTTCACCCGCTAAAAACTATCTGATCAAAAAGAATTTTCACCATAAACTGAATTTAATTGATTTGACTGATTTTGACAAATTTTCCAAACAAATTGCCTGCAATTTGTGATGTATGAGTATGTATTACACGCAGAAAAATTTATGTTAGAAAAATGTCTGGATCCAAACAAATATATGTTTGGGTTCGGTTGCAAACTAATATATATGTTTGGATCCAAACATAATATGTTTGGGTCCAAACAAATATATGTTTGCAACAGTTTGTAACATATCTCAATTTGATATGGTTGGGTAAAACATATTTTTTATGTTAGAACATTTTTTTCATGGGTGGAGAGAGGATGTTTGTCAACGAGAGTAATAACAGTGCTCTCGCGGCTGTGGAAAGATAAAGATAATAAAGAGTTGTGTGTATTGTATAATAGGAGACGTAGAAGCGAAGAAGGGGGCTTTGGTGGCATGTATGCGTCAAACTCGAGTGTTTCTTGTTTTGTTGTTAACCAACTTAGCTGGCGAAGGAGAAAAGAAGAAATGATATGAATTATATTTTTTTCTTTCTTCAGTGTTTTAGTTGCCTTTGTAAAGTCAAAACGGTAAAGTGAGTGAATAAATCAGTGTTTTGTGTTTTCTTAAAGAAATTGTGCTTTTTAGTAAATTAAATGCCCAATACATTTTATAATTGGAAATTTTATTATTGAATCAATAAGGTGAATGGAAATATTTTATTGGATAAGGAAGAACTCGCATTTAATATTGGTAATTACATAAATACTTATGTATATTTGAAATATGGCATATCCATATTTATTTATTACATTACATAATCATTTGATTCTAGATGCCGATTCCCCGCTGATGATTTCAACTATGAGGATAATTTGTTTTATTTCACAACTAAGGAGAAGCGTTCAACTACGTTTCTATATATTTTTCCTTTTTAAAAGTGTGACTATTTAAAATTATTTCAATCAGTTTTACTTTTATTAAAGTGTGTTATGCATTTCTTTGGAATTTTGTATGTACCTATGTGTTTGTTGTTCTTTTGCCTTTCAATAAAAAACCACAATATTTGTGTGTATACTATAGAGATAGCCAGTGAGTTCTTACTTACATTTTAAAGTGTTTTACATTGAATTTTACGCTCCCTTGCTCTCAGTAAGCGCCCATTGGTACAGGTACTTGTTTTTTTTGTGCCTTTTGGGTTTGTATTTTTTAGCACCCAAACGTATAAAATGTTTGCACCCAAACATAAAATTGTTTGCACCTAAACATAAATATCTTTGCACCCAAACATATATATGTTTGCACTCAAACATATATTTGTTTCCACCCAAACATATATTTGTTTGCAGACCCAAACATATATTATGTTTGGGACTGTTGCAAACATATATATGTTTGCTGCAAAATATGTTTGGGACATATGTATGTTAGAGAGGCCGTTTTTTTGCGTGTATAAGTGAATTCTAAATATGCTTATATCCTAATGTTATCAACTTAGGTGCATGTTATGTACGATATTTCGAATATTTTGCTTTATTTTCCAACTAAATCTGTACTTAATTTGATAACTGGGGTACCCAATGAAACACAATGAAAGGAAATACAAAAAAAATTTCTTTGTTTTAATATAATAATAATTTATTTTTAAATAGTAATTAAATAAGTGATTTTTTCTGGAACTTTAATTCAATTGAGTTCCAATAACTATTTAATGTCATATATTTTCGAAGTGTTGAAGGAAAATGTTAATAAAATAATGAAAAATGCCTTTTAGAGACACTTCTCTTTTCACCGATACGGTGAAAAGGTTTAAATTAAACCCGAAAATACAATTATGATAAAACTCAGTCTATATGCATGAAAATTGTATTAAGTTACGAAAACAATTTCATTGTATTTGTATAGGTTTTTTACGGAAAAATCTTCTGGTGAGACGTTATTATGATTACAAAAAAGTGGAATAACTCAATTTGAAAGTTTGGAATAACTTAAGACAAATTAAAAATACACATATATAGCTCAGATTTTTTTTCGTTTAAGAAAATATTTTGTGTAATTAACAAAGACATATATTTTGTAGTTTCTTGCTCTTATGCTATATACCCTGCTATATACTTTTGATTTGTCTTGGAGGCGGTAATCTTTGCACAAATTGCTGATTAGTCCAGGTAAAATCTTCGTCACCCTTGCAGATTCTCTATAGAGAACATAAACATCTTTCACACTGTTAGCTCGGTTTCTTTGTCGGCTCGATGTGTAAGCTGCATGATGATTTTGCCTTTACAAAGGCAAATAGCTGTGGAACACGTATTAGCTGTAAGGAAGCTATATAAAGTGAATCCAAGTAGTTTTGTATATTCAGTGGTCGGTATTATGAACCCATCAACTACCACTTATCACACCATTTGGTGTGATCATTCATTCATTTCATTGCGTTTCTCAGTTTTCGACATCATGGGTTCAGCATGGTTACAAAACTTGTCCTTTTAATTTTTCCAGCAAAAACATCATCTGAAATAAAAAAATGATTATTTAAAAGGTTATGTAAAATATTTTCATATTATGCATATTGACTTCTGCATAAAATCTTACTAAATTTTTACTAATTTTTAAAATGGTGTTATATTTTCTGACTTGGGGGCTTTATGCCTTCTACCATTAAGAAAAAACAACGACTTTCCAAGTTATTAAATTGCGTTACGTGTAACTTCGGTGCCACGATGCACAGTGTCACGACCGTGGCCAAAAATGGTCAAAATCAAGTACTTCGGAATGCAAATTTATTGATGAGAATTTATAGTAAACATTTCAATTTGAAGGAATTTGAATTATGTGTCGATGAAATATGGTGTCGATTTGTCAAGTAGTTTTGTCCATGGAAAGGTTCAAATCCGATAATTGTTGGAAATATGTATTTTTGTCCTTATTTTACTAAAATTAATAACATGTATTATGCTCCAAAATTTTAATATTTAAAATAATTGATCGTTCTAAAATACATTTTTAAAGTTGCTTTGGATGTAATAAACATGTTTTTAATTTTGTTTGGAAGTAAATAATGATCATATGTTGTTTACAGCTACTCAAGTCTGTGGTACTTAGAACATCGATTTTATGAACCAAATATTAAAATTAGTGGAGTGGGAAACAATTGTATAAAATTGTATATCGATACTAGCTGACCCGGCCCGCGTTGCTCGCCCGTTTTTGAGGTCCCGGTATAAACATTTACAACTACAACTTTTTTCTACAACGGATTTCTACTACCAACACACCAACCACCAATTACCAATAATAATATCTGAAATTTCACCCGAGACCACTACTTCCCGTTATACTATGAGAATTTGCATTGAAAGCTGTTATTTCGATATTTTGAAGAACTTTGGCTGATTTCCCAATCGATAGTTTTGGAATTTTGGTCAAGTGCCATTTCAAATTATCGGAATTTTACTGTGAAAATTGTGAAGTTGACCGCAATGTCTAACTTATTGAAGCAAGATTTTATAGCGCTTTTAAAGACACGCGTACTAACATTACGGAT
This sequence comes from Musca autumnalis, assembly GCF_047663935.1. Lineage (NCBI taxonomy): Eukaryota > Metazoa > Arthropoda > Insecta > Diptera > Muscidae > Musca > Musca autumnalis. Next base: position 141,259,154 of record NW_027411866.1, read on the forward strand.
ATTATCTGCAATTATACATTTTTGAGAAAAAAAAATTGTGGACCGCGATATTTCACTTCCGCGATGATCATTCAGGGTCAGGGTAATAATTACCATAGCATTGCAAAAATTTTTTAAACAATAGGTTGAAAAATACCTTCGATTTCACGTTTTGTTAAAAAAATTTGTGTGGGAGGTACCCTGGTCACTCCATTGACCACTATAAAAAGTAGTTAAAAACCTATTCTCAGACCTACAAACTCCACATACAAAATTTCATCAAATTCGGTCCAGCCGTTTCGGAGGAGTTCAAAGCCGAACACCGTGACAGGAGAATTTTATATATATAGATTATTTGTTGTTTGATTTGTGAAAAGTGAGTACTTCAAACGTATAAAGGTTCCAGCTGCAGAGGTTTGCAGACGAACATGTAAGGGTTACCCCCTATTTTAACAAAGCGCTTTGCGGTGTTGGCTATAGCGCGAAAACGAATGAACCGATCATCATATATTTTGATGTTTTCAATACGCTCACAAAAAATAAGAAGACTGAACACCAAAATTCAGTCATTTCGAGTGGATACTGAGGCCACAACATTCAAAATACCGAAAATGGGGAGGTACGGTTCTATGGGGGCTATAGGAAGACGAGGACCGATACTGACAGATTTCTGGTGGAAAATTATAAGCACCCAAGGAAAACTTAATACCGATTTTCAGCCATTTCGGTGTGATAATTTGCCTAAAACCTGCAAAATACTGAAAATCGGGAGGTACCGTCCTATGGGGGCTATATGAAGGTGTGGACCTAAGCAGACAAATTTCAAGGTGAAAGTTTTATGCCCCCAACGAAGACTTAATATCAAATTTCAGCAATTTCGGTGTAATAATGAGGCAAAATCTTCAAAATACCGATAATTGGGAGGTATCGTTCTGTGGGGCTATATCAAAAAGTGGACCTACACCCAAAATTCTCAGTTGGAATGTTTCATACCTCTTCTGAAGACTAACCACCAAATTTCAGTAATTTCGGTTGGTCATTATGACTAAAACGTTCAAAATACTAAAAATAGGGAGGTACGGTTCTATGGGGGCTTTATCAAAACGTGAACCCACCATCCCAGTTTTTTGTCCTGGAGATTGTATGTCAATAATAGGTGCCTGTACCAAAATTGATGCACCTACAACAACTCCCTCTATTTTTGGTCACAGTTAGTATGAACTCGCGACATAGTGCGATGGTGCAATAGTGTTCATGTCCGCCTTGTCCGCTGAATACCTGGGTACTATTTTCTAGCTGTATAATATCACAAATTGTTCAAGGGTGGTAAAAACCCCTAGCGCTATGTTGGCCTACATGTACTGCAAACTTATCCACATGTGGGGCAGTGGATTAAATCATTTGATACAATAAAATTTTAATATTGACTAAAATATTTATCGATTTTTATACCCTCCACCATAGGATGGGGGTATATTAAGTTTGTCACAACGTTTGTAACTACTCGAAATAATCATTGTAGACCCCACAAACTATATATATTCTTGATCAGCGTGCAATTCTACATCGATATAGCCATGTCCGTCCGTCTGTCCGTCTGTGGAAATCACTCTAGCGTCCGAACGGATTGACGTAGGTTGATGAAATTTTGGGAAAATATGTTATATTTACGTAGGACTTTTGGTATTGAGAGCGGGCTATGTAGGTCCACGCTTTCGTATAGCCCCCATACAAAATGACGCGTGACGCGTCGTCGTTTTAAGGAATTTTTAAGATATTTGGCCCATTTTACCACCGAATTGGTTGTAATTTGGTACTTTGTGTCTCCAGAGGCCAAAAAATATTCCTACCAAAGTTGGGTTATATAGGTCCACGTTTTGGTATAGCCCCCATATAAGGCCCCATATAAAGTACGCGTCATTTTAATATATTTTGAATGTATTAGACCCATTTGACCACAGCATTGGTTGTAATTTGGTATTTTGTGTCTTCAGAGGCCAGAAAACATTCCTACCAAAGTTGGGTTATATAGGTCCACGTTTTGGTATAGTCCCCACATAAGACCCCTTATAAAGTACGCGTCATTTTAATAGATTTTGAATGTATTAGACCCATTTGACCAAAGAATCGGTTGTAACTTTGTATTTTGTGTTTCCAGAGGCTAAGAAACATTTCTACCATAATACAATATCTCCCGATTTTCGATATTTTGAACGTTTTACCCTCATTATCACGCCGATATGGCTGAAATTTGGCATTTAGTCTTCTTTAGGCGTATAAAACTTTCCCCCAGAAATTTGTAGGTATAGGTCCACGCCATCATATAGCCCCCATAGAACGGTACCTTCTGAATTTCGGTATTTTGAAGGTTGTGGTCACATTAATCCACCGAAATGGCTGAAATTTGTGGTGGAGGGTATAAAAAGTTCGGCCCGACCGAACTTAACGCTTTTCTTACTTGTTTTATATTGAACTGATAAAATATTTCACATATTGACATATCAAGCAGAATGTGAAATATTTTCATAAATATTTTTGTCAATAGGTGAAATATTTTATCATTTGTATTTTTACCTTGTGATCAAATAATTTTATCAAAGACATAAATACAACATAATGTTATATCACGATATGGTGATATAACATTTTTTTCTTTTATACATTTTTACGTATTTAACCGAATTTACCGATCCAATTGACATAGAATTATTCTTGAATAGATCCTTGAATTCATAAATTTCGTTTCTGATATCATTACATGAAATGTTCCTCCTTGGTTGCGATTTTGAATTAACTGCAACCTGTTAAGGGTAATGTTTCTATACAAAGTTTCGTAAACATTTTTTTGTTGCATGCATTTTGTCTAGTCTTAGTTGTATTTATGTCTTTGATTTTATTGAATTTTGTCAATATGACAATTTTTTTTATCGCCGAAAATCAATAAATTTTTGATTGAATCTTTGAATTTTATTATCAATTGGCTTAAATTTTTTCTGTGTATTATATATTCCGAACGGCGTGTCTTACGACACGACATGTAGAGAAGTTCTTTATGACTGAAATGCAAGTCCGTATTACACTGAGGGGATTTTGAGTGCAAAGCGGAAGTGCTTACCACTACACCACGGGAGACTAAATAAAAAACGAGAAAACGAGGCTAAACGCTTAAACATTCCCAAAATCAGGAAGTACCGTTGTAGGGGGTCTGCATAAAACGTGAACCTATATCTCAATTTCTTTGCTGAAATGTTTTCTACCTCCAACGAAGACTATGTACAAAATTTAAGCCATTTTGTTATGATAATGCGGCTATAACCTTGGTGGCTTTATCAAAACATGGACCGATATAAGCCAAACATCCCAGGGAGCTTTATAACTCTATATTAAATATTGCGAACTGTATCTTGATGTGTTGTAACATTGTAGCCGGAATAACATTGGGGACCCGTCATTTCTCTAGGATTGGACCATTTTTTCACCAACATACCGACTTCATTACTTAACTAAATTCCCCGGGAGAACTTTGACCAAACCACTCGCAGACAAACTTGGAATCCAAGAACAATAAATCAAAGTTGGGTATAATGAAGCAAAAAATATCCTAAGAAGCGATAATATCTTCAAAATTGTACTGCGAAAATGAGAATAACACACAATGTGTAAATCGCCAGTGGAACAATTCGGACTGTTTACTACCCTAAGATGATGGTGGTGACTGTCGATGATAGATTCTAGTCGTCCTTGTTCCCTAAGGATAGATGATATATCCGAAATTGTGTAATTATACCCTCAGCATTTATGCTAACGAGGGTATATACAATTTCATACGGACAAAATGTGCCTCATCGAAATAATGGTTTTAGACCCCAAGTATGTTTGGACGAAATGTGTTTCAGACAATTTGGAGTCGATTGAGCAATGTCCGTCCGTCTGTCTGTCTGGCTGGCTGGAGCGCACGATAACTCTCGAACGGATCAATCGATTCGATTCAAAATTTGGCTTTCGTAATATTTTCACCAAACTTAGTTTAAGTTGGAAGATGGTTTATATCGGTCCACTCCTTCCGGTACCTCCCCCACAAAAGTTCGAAAATGTTCGGAAAATTTGTACGTACGATAACTCTTGAAGGGAGTAACCGATTTGGTCCATACTTTGCAAATCGTGAAATGTCTACCAGACTTAGATGAGTTTCCAATATGGACTAAATCGGTTCACTCCTTCGGGTACCTCCCACACAAAATTTGGGATAATTTCAGTTTAGAACTTTCACTCGAATCGCTTTGATTTTTATTTTAGCAACTTGTATTTACTGCCCCCCATACGACGGTACAAGTTTCATCAGGGGCAAGTCCACACTTCCTGGGAAAATAGCCTGAAAGTTGCAAAAAAAACCCCTATGACACCGTGTGAGGTGGTTGGAGCGCAACGAACGGATCTGCCGATGCGGTTCAAATTTTGGCCTTCGTAATATTTTGTCCAAACATAGTTTAAGTTCGGTCCACTCCTTCAGGTACCTCCCCCACAAAAATTGTTCGTACTGTAACTCTTGAAGGGAGTGGCCGAATTGGTCCATACTTTAGACATCCTAATATATCTACCAGATATACATAGATCGGGTTCTATGGACTATATTTGTCCACTCCATCCGGTACCTCCCACACAAAATTTTGGATAAGTTCACTTCAAGACCTACTCTCCAATCACATTAAATTTTGTTGAAGCAACTGCCTCACTTACGATGGTAAAATTTTTTTCAGGGGCAAGTCCATACTTCTTGGGCAAACAGCCCGAAGGGTGTAAAAACCCCTATGGTACCATATGTAATGGCTGGAGATCCACTTCCATAATGGTCAATGTCGATCCATTCCTTTAAGTATCTCCTACGGAAAACTTTTGATCTTTAATCCTAATCAACATTTTTGTCCGCTCATACATCAAAATTTTTTAAAACCCCCTAAATACATACGTTTTTTGGGAAAAAATTGTTTAAATATACACAGGCTGAGGGTATATCTCTGTCAGCAAAGCTGACTGATACTTTTTTACTTGTTTTGAGTTGATTTAGCCCTGTCCGACCATCTGTCTGGCTGGAGCGCACTATAACTCTCGAACGAATCAACAGATGCAATGCAAAATTTGGTCTTGTAATATTTTGTTCGAAGTTGGGCGATGTCGGTGCACTCCCTCGGGAGTAACCGATTTTTACTATACTTTGTACATCGCATACCAGACATTGATCAGGTTCTAATATGGACTATGTGGAAGAGTATAGTTCCAGACCAGCTCTATAATCGTTTTGAATTTATTTTTTTTACAACAGAAAGTCCGTATACTTTTTTTCTGGAGAAAATCTCCAGAAAGATGTAAAAAATCCCTGTGATCATCATGTGTAGCAGATGGTGCTCAGTGCATTGTCTCAATTTGAACTTCTATATCTCAAAAACTGTAAAACCTTCGAAAATATCATAAAGGTCAATCTTGTAGAGAATTTTCACTGCTACAACATTTTCTTCATTTCCTTTTCCATAGGACTTGCGGTTTTCAACCAAAATCGTTAAAACTTAAAAATCCCCTAAAAGTGTGAACTTTGACCGCGATTTATTTAAAAAGCCCTCCGGCGATTTTTTTAGATTTTTTGATTTTTCTCATCTATTAACATTGCAGTTTCAGGATCCGCAAAGTTTCACAGGTGTAAGCTCCTTCCATTTAAATTTGGTTTAGGCGCACCGTGATGGATTTTTTAGTAGTAGTCTGTTTGATTTTTTGGGCATATGGGTTAGGCCGTTTTGGGGCTGAGTGCCTCATATAGACCATATCTATTCACTACTTCAGTCACCTTCAACACAAAGTTAATAACAGTTTAAGGACATGTCTCGGATGGTTTTGATGGGCCGGGGCAAGTCCATAATTCTCGAGATAACGGACCAAAAAGTCGAAAACACATAGAGGCACCTACTAAAATAAAATGGTGAACCCGACAACTTATGAATTAAGTATCCGATTGTGCCGAAATATATTCGAAAAACTCCTACGACGACCAACTAAAATGACTCCTAAAAGAAGATCCTTATCCAAAATGAACTATGTAGGTCCATTCCTTTGGGTACTTGCTCCGCAAAAGTTCAAAACCTTTGCGCTTCATTCCAAATCAAATTTATAAGCAAAACCGTAAGCTATTATTCGAAAGGTCCATTCATAATCGTTATAATAAATACACCAAAAGTTTCCATATTTTTGTTGACAAAGTTCATACGCCCGAAAAAGATACACAATTCTGAAACCTCACCAAAAACATAATTGTGGCGGCAAAGCAATTCGGTTGTGTATCCGATATTTGATCTTTAGAGATGGAAGTATAATTTCAAAACAGGCTGAGGGTATATTTTTTTTACTTGTTTGTTTCCACTTCCTTCAGACGCTATTCATGCCGATAATAGCAGGAGCATGTATATTTAATCAATCTTAGATAGTCTATTTATCTGAAATTTGCGGTATTGATTCCGGGGGAGTTGAAACCACAAAAATACAAATAAACTACAAACCAAAAACTTCAAAGAAATGTGAAATTGATAGTGTTACTATAACTTCAAATTAGACTGTAATTTCTAGTCGTCCCTCAAACCCTACTAATATTATATCCCACTTCTCAACCCTGGCTCAAGGTAGACTTTTTTCGTTTCTATTCCCGTTTATTTGACTTTTTAGAAAAACCATAAAACACTGTTTCAGAAAACGTTGACCTACGGTTAATGAACTTACCTTTCGTAATAATGTTTACTGCTGGACAACGTTCCTCACACGGCTACAACAATATGCGGTAAGATATACAAACACTTTAATTGTTTATAATATTTGAATTAGGCAGCCACAAAAAAAATGACCAACACGTCCACGTTAACACACATTTCTTGTCTAATTGTTTGCATAAATACGTCTAACAGAAATACATTCTTTGGCAACGAATGGATAAATCGTAACGCCAAGAGGCGGCGCGCCGTTTACATTCTCCTCCTGATCCGTTTTTGTGATCGTTCTTCACAGACTTCTGGTGGTAAACTGAAGTCAATGGCTATGAAACAGATTCTCAAGTTGAATGTTTGAAACGAACATGGATGGCGTGTTGTTGCGCATGCGCAACATTATCTAAAAAACAAATCGGGAAAGATAACCTTTCTACCTGTATTGTGAGCAGTGTTGTTGTTACTCTTTTGGCTGTTTCTATTTGGGGCCAAGAACCAAATTGGTCTAAAACAACAAAGAACATAACATATTTTTATTTACGACTTTAGCCGAGATAAACCTGTTGTATCTATTTGGTGGCGGACAGACTACTATTCTCCATGTGGATGAACTTGAGAATTATGCATACGTCAGAGAAAATACACACACACACTTACAACATGACATGTTGTAATAGGCAGACGGACATATTCTTGTATGTCTTGAATAGATATTTTTAAAGATTTTAAAGAAATTAATTAAAACCACGCTTACGTGTGTCAAAGTGTTCGATCACAATGACTTGCAAGAACCCTATCATCACATGGAATAAAATAAGAAAATTGAATTGAATTTGTAAATAATTTCTAAGAAATAATTTGTAAGGAATAGTACTTGACCATTTAAAATGTAATTTGTATGTAATTAAAAATTAACCACAACGATAAATCTTCTATTAATGCAAAAACTTATTATCATTTTGAAGAAAAATGGGGCAAGATTTGCTCAAAAATAAAAACTGCGTTTTTCATAAAAATATTACCATCCCAAACTGTCGGAACTTAACCAATCCTGCGTATTTTCAATTTTTTGGCGGCACATCTCCTTCTTTAAGATTATTTTATTAGGATAATTTTAAAGTGAATTTTAAAATTGATAATTACCATGATGTGAAATTGTGCGGAAGACGCTTATTTATTAATTTAAAAATAAAATAAATATGATGGCAAAATTTGTCAACCAAACCGCATTATCTACCTACTATCATACCATACATACATATGTTCCCCTTACATTCCCAAAGGGACAAGAGAGAGTTCTCTTATATCAATGAGTGCACCCCGATTCTTATTGGCTCAATGATATCTAAAGGGTTTTCTTACGAAACAACTTAAAGATACGTTTTCCATGGCCGAAATACTCAGGAAATCTAAAATTTAACCCAGATATGCCCAAGGCCATTTTTTTTCACATTTTTTTCTATAATTTCCTCTCAAAAATTAAAATTTTGTGTACTGGGCCCCTCCGAAATCTTGTAGCTATGTATTTGTAGCTATATCCTTGAGGTCAGAAAAAAACGGTAATCTGTTAAAGCTGACATGTCACGAAAACAAGAATTTTGCGTGTCCTATATATAGGACATTGGGCATATCTGGGTTAAAAACGTAAACCTATACCCAGAAATCATTGAAGAATTATGTTATAACCCTAGTGGAAAGTAAATATTAAATTTCAGTAACTTCGGTTGGATAATGTAGATAAAAACTTCAAAATACCGAAAATCCGGGGTAAGAATATTTTAAGTCCCTAGCGTAACCGAAAATCATGCGGTACCGAAGACCCTATAAAGTATATACATTCTTGATCAGCATAACATGGATATAACGATATCCGTCTGTTGAAATCTGTCATTGCTTAAATTTGATACATAGCCTTCGTTGAAATGGCTTACATTTGGTATATAGTCTCCCTCGGGGGCTAAAACATTCCCGCAGAGAATGGTCGGTACAAGTCCACGTTTTCAAAGAACGCTACCTCTCGATGTTGGGTAGCCACATTATCCAATCGAAATAGCTAAATATTGGTATGTAGTCTTTCTTGGGGGTCTAAAACATTCCTGTTGAAAATTAGCCATAGAGGTTCACTTTTTCATGTATCCTCCATAGAACGGTACCACCCGATTTTCGGTATTTTTAAGGTTTTAAATACTTTATTCAGCAGAAATGGCTAACATTTGGTAAGTAGGCTCCCTTGGGGTCCAAAATATTCCTGCTGTAAATTGCAGGTAAATGTCTACTTTTTGATACAGCCCACATAGAATGGTAAGATTTTTGGTTTTTTTGAATTCTCGCTGATATTTCAGTTGATTATACTGCTGCTGAACATTCCGTCAATCCAGTTGATCACCAAAGTTAGACAGCCTCTCCACATCTTCGCCTGGTGGGTCAAGGCTTTCAATGACATGTAGATGGGTGAGAATATGATGGCCTTGTGTAGGCTACCTTCCATCTTTACTGTCGTGATATCTCCTCCGCTGAAATTAGTGAGAAACAATAATTTCAGATTCTTTTTGGCGACTATACAAGTTCTCACCTTGTCTTCATTGGTTGTGGGAAGGTGTAATAGTTTCATGTTATTGGCCCCCCATTATCCGGACGCTGACTAATGAGTTTTCAGGAGTTAGTCAGGAGATTGGGATTTTGTATACTTAGTATTGTCAGTATGCGCTCTGGATCCCCAGGGGGCGGTGGCACCCATGCTGTAAATACCCTTCTGTAGGGGATCTCCTTAAACTAACAGTCGATAGTCGGCACACTTCTCAGAGTTCGCCAAGGCCATATATAGTGTTGACAAGGAAGTCTAAACATTCCTTGTTTTCGGTTTTGTCGGTTTTGTTCGGTTTTTTTTTTTGAAACTGTAAAACCTCCAGAACTGTAAAACCGCCAAATCAACAATCAATGTGCAAACTCGAAAATCGATCACAAGATAATCGATTATACGATTTTCCCTCCAGACAAAAGTCGACTACGATTTTTAGACTTTTGACTGCAAACAGTCTATTAATCGATTAATCGAAAGTCGACTTAGCTTTCCCTACGCTGATCTTGCCATCAGGATCAGATCGGTTGGTGACTACTCTTCGAAATTCACCCGGTACCATTGGTCTGCCTGTCTCCTTCTCAGCACCGCTAGCCGTGAGATAAGATCGGGAAGACAGCTTTTGGCTCACGTTAGGTTGAGAAGCTGACGTATTTGTGGTTTCTTTCCTGCTGGCCTCCCTTTGATAGTCGACAGAGGAGGTAGAAGGCTTGGTATCCTGGCTTGGTGTGGGTGTCTTGGCCTTGGGATTTGGTTCTTCCGTTGAACTTGCCCTCTTCACCGCATTTTTCGATGAAGAAGGGTTGGTTGTGGTACGACCCACATGTCTAGATACAGAGGCCGGTTTCGAGTCAGATTTCCTCCCAACCCTCTGCGTCCTTGGTTTTAATTGGGGTTGGTTCATCTCCTTTGTCTTCAGCTCCCTTGACTTTGAGGAGAACTCTGTTTAAGCAGGACCTCCTTTTGAAGAGGGAGTTGAAGTCAATAGATGTGAATAATTCGCAGAGCGCTGAGTCAAGCCACAATAGTTTCTAATTTGAACTTTAGAGGTTACAGGGGTCGATGTTGGTGTTGAGGTTAGCTTCGCCTCTACTGCTATCGGTATGAGGACGAGATGTACAATAGTTATCTTTCAATCCATTTGTTGAGGTAGTTCATCGTTTTGCGATAGCCTCTCTTCTGCTTAACCAACCGAGTCTCAGAGCTGGTTGAGCCGGTGCATAGTGCGAAAAATGGCACTTTAGTGGAACTTTACTAATAACTTTTAATGTAAAGGACGTAGGTTACTAAAATTGTCCAAAAATGTTTCTTATTTTTAGAAGCATTGGTGGCGTTTTTTATTGGAATAGCGTTTGCAATTTTGTTTTTTCCCAAATAGTCTGTCTTAATCCCACTGTTGTTGTTTTAATATTGGAAGAAATAATAATTTATTAGTGGAGAAAATGTGGCATTGTTCGCAAAGGGGTAAGGCAGGGAAGACTACAGTTTCTATTCTCGCCACAGAATCTCATCAGTTCCCTTGTTTCATGTTATTTTTCAGTAACATCTTCAAGAAAAAACTTTTTATACCCAAACATCAATTGTCTTATTTTTGTGGTTAGTGTGTGGATAAATACGGGCCACATAGTTCCTCGCCTCGCACCGGTGGCGACTGTTTTTACGTATTAGGTTCATGTTTGAACCGATTTTGCTGCAAATTGTTATACTGGATATATAACATGGATGTGGATGTAGAACATCTGTACAAAATTATTGTCAGATATTGGAAAAAAAATTCTACACTTTTTTTGCGTTTTGTATAAGACATATTTTGAAGGTTTCAGTCATTTTTATACCCTCCACCATACTATGGTGATATATTAGGTTTGACATTCCGTTTGTAGCTCATCAAATAATCATGTAAGACCCCAAATCAATCGTGTATTCTTGATCAGCGTGCAATTCTACATAGATATAGCAACGCCCGCCCGTCTGTGGAAATCACTCTAGCGTCCGAATGGATTGAAGTAGGTGGATAAAAACTTGGCAAAAACCTATTGTAGATACGTAAAACTTTTGATATAGAAAACGGACTATATAGTTCCACGTTTTGGCATAGCCACGTGACACGTCGACGTTTTTAGGAATTTTGAAGATAATTTTCCCATTTGACCACCGAATTGGTTCTAATTTGGCATTTTGTGTTTCCAGAGGCTAAAAACATTTGTACCAAAAAATTTTTATACAGGTCCACGTTTGGATATAGCCCCCATAGGGCGATACCTACCGATTTTCGGTATTGTGCAGGTTTTCGCTGTATTACCATACCAAAATAACTGAAATTTGGTATTTTGTCTTCTTCTAGACTACAAAACTTTCCTCTGGAAAATTGTCAATAAAACAGTTGTGACCTCAATATCGCCCCGAAATGTCTGACATATGGTATTTAGTCTTTGTTGGGGGTTTTAAACTTCCCACCAGAAAATTTTTCGGTATATGTCCACGTCCTCATATAACCCCCATAGAACGGTACCTCCCGATTTTCGGTATTTTGAAGGTTTTAGCCACAATATCCCACCGTAATGGATGAAATTCGGTATAATTTGTGGCCTCAATATTCCCCGAAATGGCTGAAATTTGTTACTTAGTCTTCGTTGGGGGAATAAAACTTACCCTTTTGAAATTTGTCGGTATAGGTTCTCGTCTTCATATAGTCCCCAAAGAACGGTACCTTCCGATTTTCGGTACTTTGAAGGTTGTGGCCTCAAATTTGTCGGTATAGGTCTTTATATAGGCCTTACATAATAAGTAGTTTACATTTGGCGTCGTTTCGTGATTTCGAATGCGTTTCGTGATTTCGTGCGGAATCAAGCAAAATTTATCATGATTTCGCATACAAAAATGAAATCATCTCATTTCGTGATTTCAGCGAAATCAACATCGAAATCACAGTACACATGATATACAACCTTGCTTTTACCTAAAAAAAGTACCAAAAGTTGCAACACTTTTCACGTATGACAATAAACAAGGTAGATGTGCGAATTGCTGTAACAAAAAATGTTAGTATGTTAATATCGACACCTCCAAATAATAGTATGCTAAGTCTAAAAAGTGAGTTTTGCAGGAGAAGCTCTCAAAGTTTGGACATTTTTTTGAACTTCAGTACTATGCTAAGTCAATATTTGTTTATAACTTCTGTTCGGATTGACCGATCATTACCAAAATTAGACAGAATTTAAGTTAAAGGACGTTCGACACCTCCAAATAATAGTTTGCTAATTCTGAAAAGCGAGTTTTGCAGGACAAGCTCTAAAAGTTTGGAAATTTCTTTGACCTTCAGTACTTTGCTAAGGAAATATTTGTTTATAACTTTTGTTTGGATTGTCCGATCATTACCAAAATTTGACAGAATTTAAGTTAGAGGACGTTAAATATAAAAATGTAAAGAACTTGAAAACATGCTAAGTCGACTTAACATACTATTGTTTGGAGGCGTCGATATGTAAACAATCTGAAAAAATATTAAATTACTTTGTTACAATGCTATTTTTCATTGTGTTCCCGTACTTTTTTAATGGTAATTTTAGAAAATAGAGCGAATTGTCAAAAATTGCTTCCCCATACAAATTTCCTAAAAAATACGGGAACGGAAAAATGACGGAAATTGCGAAAACTCCAGCAGAAATGTCAAAATCAACGTATCAGTTATAATATTAGATACCAATGAACATATGAACATGCTTGCTGCTGGTTTCTACTAGGCCAAAATTTTATGGCAGAAAACAGGAGAAGAGGGTATTATTCGTCGCTATTTTTGTTTAAAGAGAATTGCAAGTCTTGCTAGATTTCGGTGTACGGGAACGCATTTTTAGCACTAAACGGGAAAACTACTACTAATATATTACAGGTTCTGAGCACAACTTTTATCTATCAGAATTTATTATTATGATGTCTCAACGATAAAATCATTATTTTTTTTTATTTTTTGGTACTATACACAATTAATACGATATATAGATAATTTTACGATAATTTTCGAAATAAAGTTGTAAAGTTCTATATTGTCGTATATTTTTGATGTTTAATTCAATTTACAACAGCTTGTTTTGAAAATTCATGTTCGCTCAGCTGCGCATATGCATCTACCTTGATCATTGCGATATGTTTGAAATCACGAAAAAATAAGTGTAAACACCGGGGTGTATTTCAGGATTTCGTGAAATCCAGTGGATTTTGGAGCGCAAGTGTAAACTTGGCATAACGGCACTTATGGATATTCGATATTTTGAAAGTTTTAGCCAGGAGTGGTAATTTTCGAATCGAGATTGCTGTAATTTGGTATTGTGTTAAGTCAGAGGATAGAAAGAACAACCATGAACTCTTTTTAAGGGTATTGCAACATTTTTTGGGATTTTGGAATCTTAATGTGTAGAATAACTCCACACAGAAAATTATCAGCATAAAGTGATTATCACCAGTTAAGATATTATTCTCCTCCAATGAATTATACTTAACGTAGAGAAATAACTTAGTAGATATCAATTGTTCATATTTACTACAATACAGTGGTGGTGGAGGCTATAAAAAGTTCGCCCCGGTCGAACTTTACCCCGTTCTTACTTGTTTAGCTTATTTATTACTTCCAGTGACCATAAAATAACTAGTTATTCTACTGGTCGTAGTAGGGGGTTTTGTAAGTAATTACGACTTCCAATAAGTACTGTAAAAAGGCATTATTTGGTAAGGATTTTTTTTGCTGGGTCGTAAAGAAATGTTAATAAAATCTTAAAAATACATGAAAACTCGAGCATTTGGTAGTCATTGCATAAAACAATGTTACACTGCCTAGGTCATACTGTGAGAATGAATGAATGAATGAATGAATGGAGTTCAAATTGGAAGGATTTAAGTAAGGAGACGTAGGGGGTGGAAGATACCAAGGGACGGTCCTGACCGGTTTTAACATGGCAAAGCACAGGATTTATCATGGTCCCTCTTTCATCTCAAGTGGACACTGACCTCCCCGTGGTGTCAACTGGGGAACTGCCTTTAACACCCGTTAAAGGTAGTGAGCTAACATGTACCGCGCGTTCACCCATAAGAACGTTAAAAACTTGGGTTTGGGCGTCGGTGCCCCACGGTTTTATTTTAGTCTAGTCTATGCATATGTTTATAATTCCCACGACTGTATCTATTTTATTATTTTTTGGTTTTTAGTACATTTATCTAAAACATTGCAATGTATGTTTAACATAAAACCGTTTAACTTAAAAAGTTGTTTTACCTATTTTTATTTTCTAGTTTTTACCCCCAGTTTTTGTAACTTATTTTTGTTCGTTCGTCTATATTCGTAATAATTTAGGCATTCATAGCTCAGCCCCCAGATGACGTACACATCTAATTTTTAGTATACCCGTTCCATATATCGTTAAGGATTCCTCATTTAAAAATCAGCGCTCTACATTTGCGCTAAAGCGAGTAAATCGATCTACAAAATTTGACAGTTCGTGTGAAAATAATAAAATTTTTTACAAAAACTGGGGGTTAGTTTTTATTTCGCATTCTGTTTAATTCGTTTAGTGCTTCATTATTGCAAAGTTTCTTGCCCGTAAGTTTATTGCAGTCCAACTCCTCTATACGTAGTCCCTGCAAAGATCTTACTCTACTAAGAGCCACGTAGGCTTGACCTTCTTCAAACAGTTTCGCACCTAAGTATACGACTGCGTGATCCACAGTGCTGCCCTGCATTTTATGTATAGTAGAAGCCCATGATAGTATTAAAGGCAACATTCTTCTTTCAGCCGTCCCGTAATTGTACTTAGCTGTAAACTGTATGGCTTTCGGGTGTATAAGATGTATTGTATAGTGCACTGTATTCTTCTTGTCAAGCCCTTTTATTTGATACCCATATTGGGTGGATTGATAAAAAATTGTTATCAGCGATTTGGTAGCGGCGGCCATCTTAGATTTCAATTTTGCATAGTAAATTGTATTCTACTTGTTGAGACCTTTCATTTGATACCCATTTTGAGGGGATTGATAAAACCTAAGTTATTCGCCATTTTGTAGAGGCCGCCATCTTAGGTTTTAATTTTATATATTACATTGTATTCTACTGGTTGAACACTTTCATTTGACACCCATATTGATGGGTGGGTACGTTATCCGCCATTTTGTAGCGGCCGCCATCTTGGATTTCAATTTTTATAGTATATTGTATTCTGCTTGTTGAGCCCTTTAATTTGATACCCATATTGATGGGATTGATAAAACCTACGTTATCCGCACTTTTTATACCGGCCGCCATCTTGGATTTCAATTTTTTATAGTATATTGTATTCTGCTTGTTGAGCCCTTTCATTTGATACCCATATTGATGGGATTGATAAAACCTACGTTATCCGCCATTTTCTACCGGCCGCCATCTTGGATTTCAATTTTTTATAGTATATTGTATTCTGCTTGTTGAGCCCTTTCATTTTATACCCATATTGATGGGATTGATAAAACCTACGTTATCCGTAATTTTGTAGCGGCCGCCATTTTGGACTTCAATTTTTTATAGTATATTGGATTCTGCTTGCTGAGCACTTTCATTTGATACCCATATTGATGGGATTGATAAAACCTACGTTATCCGCCATTTTGTAGCGGCCGGCATCTTGAATTTATAATGATAGTGAATAAATATAATTGTATTGTCACCAAAATCCAAAGTGTATACAAAATTTCAGATTAATCGGTTGACAGGAAGAGGGTCAAATTTGAATTACTAAATTTGACCGAAGAATAAATAATAAATAAAAAAACAAACAGGGTGAGCTAAATAAAACCATTTAAAAACAGCCTACTATAAAAAAACGAAAGAAAAGAAAAACAAACCCCTCTAAAGTTGACGAACCCCGCAAACGTTTTAAGGACCATGATCTACTAATCTGCACCTGGAATGTTCGCACTCTTTATAGAGAATTTGCAGTCTTCGCATTGGCAGACGTACTTGAAAAGTACAAGGCCGATTTTACTGCCATACAGGAAATACGATGGATTGGGAAAGGCGTCACAACAACAACACCTAAAGATGACGCACTGTATTATAGCTGCCATGAGGTAAAGCATGAGTTTGGTTGCGGATTCGTCGGAGACTAAAACATCTGGTATCCAGCTTCACCCCAGTGAATGAAAGACTTGCTGCAATTCGAATAAAAGCTAAATTCATCAACATCAGCTTTATTTGCGCTCACGCTCCCACTAAAGGACGAACAGACCAAAGATATATTTTACGAACGCTTAGAAGAAACATATGACCGTTGCCCTGCCCATGACATTAAAATCATTCTAGGCGATTTTAATGCCAAAATTGGAAAGGAGAATATCTTTGTATCCAACAGTCAGGAAATTCAGTCTCCACAGTGAAACATCTGACAATGGTATGAGGCTGATAGACTTTGCAGCTGCAAAAACATGGTAGTTAGCAGTACCAGATTTAATAATCTCGATATTCATAAGGGCACATGGCTGTCTCCAGATCAAAGAACAAGTAATCAAATTGATCATGTTGTGATAGATGGAAGACAATCATCCAGCGTGTTGGATGTACGATCGTTCCGAGGCGCAAACATTGATTCGGACCACTACCTTGTTGCAGAAAGGTACGTACCCGTCTAAATGTTGCAAATAAAGCACGAACAGACACAACGCGGAAGTTGGACATCGATAGGCTGCAAACACAACAGATAGCCATAGCATATTCCACTCAACTAGCCCAATTGCCTAACGCGAGCACTCCTTGTCCCATAACAACACTGTTTCTCTCCGTGCGAGAAGGTATTATTTCCCAGGTATACAAACCGTAACAAAAAAAAAAAATAGAAAAGATAAAACAACGTTGGATTAGTGTAGCGTAAATATAGGTATGTATGTGCAAAGCTTTATTATTTGAAAGTAAGGTTGCAATTCGGTTCTGACAGATTACCTTATGCGTGCGCGAGCTGCTCCGAAGATAAAACAATAGTGATTATTGCAGACATTGTCAGCAATGTTGCAAGGTGGCTGGAAGCTCCGATGCTTCTTGGAAGTCTCTCACAGCCGTCTGGGAGAGAAAGTATTATACTCAAATATTGAACCACCCTACAATAGGGCCTGAATATTAAACACTTTTGATTCGAACTTAACTAAACACAATGGCAAAATATTGCCCAAACACCGCAAAATCCATACTTGGATTCCAGAGACCTCCACAAAGGAATTCATGGTATGACTAGGAGTGTCGTGCTGCTACCGAAGAGAAAAATGTGGCATATAGAGCTACTTTACAATCAGTAGCAACGCGTAGCGCACTAGAGAGATATCGGGAGAAAAGGAGAGAAGAGAAACGTCTTTTCCGCAAAAAAAGAGAGAAATTGAAAAGCGGGAGTGTGAAAAAATCGAGATGTACAGGAGCCAGAATGAAGTCCGAAAATTTTACCAAAGAGTAAAACATCAAACAGATGGCTTTGGTACAGGCACATCCTCCTGTAGAGACCATAAGTCTTCTCCCTATTACCTATAAGATAGTGTCAGGAATGTTGTGCGAACGACTAAAGCCAATGGTCAACGAAATAATTGGACCATACCAATGTGGCTTTAGACCTGGCAAGTCCACCATTGACCAGATATTTACCCTGTGGCAAATCCTATCACATATCACCTTTTCTCGATTATAAAGCAGCATTAGACAGTCCACTCCGATTAAAGGTATTCCATGCAATGTCTGAATTTGGTATCCGCGCAAAGCTCATCCGGCTTTGTAAGATGACTTTAACTGATACTAGGTTCTCAGTTAAAATTGGAAAGAACCTCTCCGAAGAATTTTGTACCAAAAGAGGTTTCAGACAAGGACACAGCCTTTCGTGTACCTGTTCAACATTTTGCTGGAAAAGATAATACGAGATGCAAATGTCAAAAGAAATGTCACAATTTATACCAATAGCCATATGTTACTTGCTTATACTGATGACATAGACATCATGGGACGATCAGTAAAGGAAGTAACTGATACCTTTAGGAAGGTCGAAGGAGAATCTGCGAAAGTGGGTCTGGCGGTAAACGGCAAAAAGACCAAATTGATGGTGTCGACGCGCAAAGCGTCCATAGAGCTCGGACCAACTGTGGAAGTTGGTACCTACAATTTTGAGGTAGTTAAAGACTTCGTCTACCTCAACAACAAACAACATCAGTTGTGAAATAAGAAGAAGAATTGTATTGGCCAACAGATGCTACTATGGTTTAAGTAAGCAATTTAAAAACAAAGCCACATCTCGCCAAACAAAAATAACACTATACAATACGCTGATACTACCCGTGCTAATGGATGGCTCCGCAGCATAGGTACTTGCGCAAGCAGATAAGGCAGTGCTTGGTGTGTTTGAGAGGAAAATTCTTCGAAAGATCTACGGGCCGATTTGCGTTGACGGTGAATATCGACGTCGTATGAACCACGAGCTATATAAGCTATACAAAGACATGAATATAGTTAAACGTATCGAGATGCAACGATTGCGTTGGCTAGGCCATATAATGAGAATGAGCGATGATGAACCCGCTTAAAAGGCGTATGAATACATGCCACATGGCGGTGCACGCAGAATCGGCAGGCCTAAGCTTCGATGGAGCATACAAGTGGATGAAGAAATGAAAAGGCGCGGTATTCCAAAAAGTCAAGCGAAAAACAGAGAGGAATGGAGATCATTTCTTAGTTCGGTCTATGGAATAAATGTTCTGTAATGGCCAACTAAGTAAGTAAGTAGGCGAAAATTTCGATTAAAGGTGATGTAAAGTAAGTAACCTCGAAACTTGGAGTGGGTCAGTGGACCGAGGCTGTATTCTATGTTCATCTTCCAGAACAAATTTTCAAAGAAGTTTCATTGTCCACAATTCCGCAGCATAAGTTCAATATTACATTCCTACATACATCTAAAATAACTGCACTGATAACCATTATACAGCTCAACAGAGTTTAATACTACCGACCAACTGAGTACGAGGTCAATAACTCATTCCCTGTTGTTTATGCTTTAACTTAATGAGAATGAAATGTTGTCTGTTGTGAAAAAAGTAACAATTAAGCAAAAAGAAAAAATGTTGGTTGTTCTTTAAGGTGGATATAAAAGTTAAGGGTTGCCAAATTATGTTCACAAAAATGAAAAACGTAACTGTTCCAAAATTGACTGATGTGAAAGATAAAGACATGAGTGCAAATAGGTAGGGCTAAAATGACATGGGGCTCCGACGTATCATCTAACAATACAAGTGCAGTGAAATCAAAATTTTATTTAAAAAATAACTCTCACGGCAACTCTGCTCACTCACCTGTTGTAGAAAGACAACGAGACTTGCAAAAGTCCAGAGGTTAATGCTGTTCTTCTTTTTTTCATGTCATTCAATGGCTGAGAATATTTAGATATACGATTTTCATGTGGTTGCCACAACTTGCTGTCGCCATTCATGTTGTGTAGCCATCGATGTTCTCCCCCCACTCGTAATACCAGTTAGCACTGGCTAATATATTTTAGCCATTGGCGATAATTTTTCAAGTCATTGCAAAGTGGTAAGGAAGCATGTTCAAATTTCATTAAAGCCAACGACACAAAAACTTCATCAGTTATGCTAAAGCTGAGGATGCAGCGTGGAAGTTCATAAAATAATAACTTGGTAGCAATATAAGATATTTTATGGGCTTTGTGAGAGTTTTAATTGCCATCTTGAAAATATTTAAATGGTTGCGGGGATAACTTGTTTCGATGTTTACTCTTCACCCTACATTGAAGGCTTTGTGTCGATATGTTGCGTTTGAGGCACGAGACAGTGGTAACAATTGGTATATATGGTTGCAGTTAAGAACATTTTAGGATGCATCTTCCTGGCATTTCCATTGAGAAAGGAAAGGATTTTTTTGCTATTTACCAGGGATGATATTACGGAGAGACACCTACAGATGTGACAAAAGGCAAAAGTAGTCCAGAAGTTCACTAGAAATGTAGCAGATAATCCTGCAGAACTTGAATTGGGAATAGAGATGGTATGTGCATTGTCATCCAGTGCACATTATTCAACCATGCCTATATCAACTTGAGTGCTACAGTAGAGTTGGTTATTTCTCTCAACACCAAGCAGCAATACTGACATGATGGAATAGAGATCCCATATCTTCGACCTAAAATAAATGGAGGTGCACTCGTGGATGTGAGGGACATCTCCTTTGTCTCTAGCTACAAACTACAGCCAATTTGTTTGGAAAATGTAATATATATTATTTTTATACCCTCCGCCATAATATGGAGGGTATAATTAAATATGTCATTCCGTTTGTAACAAATCGAAATATTCATCGGAGACCCTATAAAGTATATATATTCTTGATCAGGGTAAAATTCTAAGTCAAAATAATAACGCTGTTTTTATAAAATAGTTTCTATTACTCCTAGGATGTTTGGTATTGCCAATAGCTATATCGGTCCACGTTTTGATACAGACCCATAGAACGGTACCACCCGATTTTCGGTATTTTGAAGTTTATGGCCACAATAATCCATCGAAATGGCTAGAATTTTGTATTTAGTCTTCGTTGGGGGTATTCAACTTTCCCCTCTAAATATCAAGGTATAGATCAACGCCTTCATATAACCCCACATACAACGGTACATCTCAGTTTTCGGTATTTTGAAGGTATTAAGTATTCGTTGGGGTTGCAAAACTTTCCAACTGAAATTTGTAAGCATAGCTTTCTTTCTGAAATTTGTTATTTAGTCTTCGTTGGTTGTGCTAGACTTTCCTTCCGAAATTTGTCCGTACAGGTCCACGCCTTCATATAAACACCATAGAACGGTACCTCCCGAATTTCGGTATTTTGAAAGTTAGCCACATTTTCGTAAAACATTGGTGGGATTTGGTATTTAGTCTTCTTTAGTTTTACTTCAATACAACGCGTGGTGGAGGGTATAACAAGTTCGACCGGACCGAATGCCGAATGACCGAAAATGCAGCTAAAACAAAATACCCTAAATCGGACTGTACGGGGCCCATATAGCCCATCTTAGGACTTGACCTGCCTGCAAACAAAACAAAACACATTTTCCAAATTCTCTTACATATATCTATATTTGTGGGTGCTCAGAATTTTACCTTGATCAAAATTATATACTTTAAAATTCGCGGACCACACTGGCTACGCATAGCTTACAATAAAGTTGTGCCAAAGGAACTATATGAAACTATCTAGTTCACTTCGCAGTTCCAATGGTCCACATTTTTTCTTTGAACAAACTGCGTATACTTAATATCACACGTTATATTTCATGATGTTACTCATACGTTTTGGAACTAGTACAAGGAACTAGGAACTAGATTACCCAAATCTAGCTTACAATATGAGCATTCTATCTACCATACGAGTATGACCATTACAACGAGAGTATGCCATTGGGTTGATTTCTGAATCTTCGTCTCCTAATGTAAATGGTCCACTGAAGCCTAATGTTGATGGTCCATTTAAAAAAGATCTTACAGCGCTCATGCTGGAAGATACGTACCGTCCATGTATGAATTCTTAAACTTTCCATTGGTACCAAATATGTTAATATACGTGATCAGATAACATATGTTACCCTAATATATATATAGGAACCATATTCTGGGCCATATTTATTCTGCGGTCCACCATTTATAGTCTGGCTCTAAATGGCAGATTATATTAATACTGGATAATCTTAAACCCATTACCTACATTGGAATATTATTCCCGAGTTGGACACTGGTGGGCATCATGTCTTAAACCTTAGGTCAAATTTAAGTATATGATCGAATTACTTACTTAGCTGGCCCATTACAGAACATTCGTTCCATAGACCGAACTAAGAAAATATCTCTAATTCACACTATATGTAGTGCTTCGCTTTCTGAAATACCGCGCATTGTCATCTCTTCATCCACTTGTTTGCGCCATCTATTCTTTGGCCTGCCAATTCTGCGTGCACCGCCATGTGGCCCGAATTTATATGCCTTTTTAGCTGGTTCATAATCTCTCATTCTTATTATATGGTCTAGCCAACGCAATCGCTGCATCTCGATACGTTTGTATAGCTGATACAGCTCGTGGTTCATGAGACGTCGATATTCAACGTTAACGCAGATTGGTCCGTAGATATTTCGAAGAATTTTTCGCTCAAACACGCCAAGCACTGCCTTATCTGCTTGCGCAAGTACCCAGGCTTCGGAACCATACATCAGCACGGGTAGCATCAGTGTTTTTAAAGCGACATTTTTGTTTGAGTAGTTGTGGCTTTGTTTTTAAAGTGCTTACAACTGATGTCGGTTTTTTGTGTTTACGGCGGTGCCGAGGTATACGAAGTCTTTTACTACCTCAAAATTATAGGAACCAACTTCAACAGTTGGTCCGGCTCAATGGACGCATTGCGCGCCGACACCATCAACTTGGTCTTCTCGCCGTTTACTGCCAGACCCACTTTAGCAGATCCTCCTTCGACCTTCATAAAGGTATCGGTTACTTCTTTTACTGATCATCCCATGATGCCTATATCATCAGCATAAACAAGTAACATGTGGCTGTTGGTGTAGATTATGCCACTTCTTTTGACGTTTGCCACTCGTAAAACTTTTTCGAGCAGGATGTTGAAAATATCACACGAAAGGCTGTTTCCTTGCCGGAAACATCTTTTGATACAAAACTCTTCGGAGAGGTTCTTTTCTATTTTAACTGAAGATCTTGTGTCAGTTAGAGTCATTTTACAAAGCCGAATGAGCTTTGCGGGGATACCAAATTCAGACATGGCTTGGAATACGTAGCGAAGGCTGCTTTATAATCGACAAAAAGGCGGTAGGTGTCGATCTGCATCTCTTGGTCTTCTCCAGGATTTGCCGCAGGTCTAAAGCCGCATTGGTAAGGTCCAATTATTTCGTTGACCATGGACTTTAGTCGTTCGCACAATATCCCTGACACTATTTTGTAGGCGATATGTAGAAGACTTATGTCCCTATTACTTACTTACTTAGCTGGCCCATTACAGAACATTTGTTCTATAGGCCGAACTAAGAAGAGATCTCCATTCCTCTCTATTTGTTGCTTTGCACACTGGAATACCGCGCCTTGTCATCTCATCATCCACTTGTT